>NC_084798.1:132061962-133434462 GCF_963169125.1 Humulus lupulus | reverse complement strand
CATCAACATCAGTCTAAAATCTGAATCTGTATAGCCTGACAGGTTCAAAGATCCACCTGAAAAGACTAACATATGGTCTCTAGTCCATCAAAGATACTGACCTCCTTCTATTGTTCATTTCCAAGGTTTTACATGAACTTGTTCACCACTCCGACTACATAGCAGATCTCCAGTCACAGGACACAACATAGCATGCATTAGACTTCTAATTGCAAATGCATAAGGAACTCGTTACATCTTTTCTTTCTCTTGAGGATTCTGTGGAGACTGCTGCTTAGAAAGATAAATTCCATGTCAAGACGCTAAACATCCTTTCATAGAATTTGTTATAGAGTAACACCCAAGCACCTCACCTAAGTAGGTCACTTGAGTTAGAGCCAAAATTAAGTTATTTCTATCCCTGATGATCTGGATACCAAGAACATGACTTGCTACAGTGAAATCTAGAATTTTGTTTCCATCAAGTTCTTTATATCTGATAATTTCTTGACATTGTTTCCAATAACTAAGATATCATATACATAAGGGATTAAGAACACCACAATGTATTTTCCCATAAGTTGTTAAACACAATGGTCAACTACATTTTGTTCAAAACCATGGTCTTAAAGTTTCCATTTAACCTTAACTACCATGAGTGTGAAGCTTATTTAAGTCCATAGATTGACCTACTCAGCTTGTCGACTTTCTTGTCCAACTAC
The DNA here is from genome assembly GCF_963169125.1 of Humulus lupulus. Lineage (NCBI taxonomy): Eukaryota > Viridiplantae > Streptophyta > Magnoliopsida > Rosales > Cannabaceae > Humulus > Humulus lupulus. Next base: position 133,433,761 of record NC_084798.1, on the reverse strand, counting down.
TTTAATTCCTTTTGATTGATCCATGTTAATGGTCTCATCAAGAAAGCCATTAAAAATGCTTCTTTGATGTCCATTTGCCTTATCTCTTAATCAAGAGTCATGGCTATGGATAAGAGTATACTAAATGAATTTTAACATGGCTACTGGAGAAAAAGTTTTCTCCCCAACTAACTTGTGGGTTTCACTATCCATCTTATCGGTATTGGGTTCCGAGAAGCACTCCCATTATGACAAGGCATTATAACCTTCTGCCTTGGATTAGTGGTTTCTAAATCTACCTTGTTTCTATCGACTTGCGTCAGTGAGGATGGCACAATAGTTTATCGTTTTTCCATCTAATACTATTTTGCTATGAGTCCCGAAATTCATTATGTAGTCGTTATCCAAAAAAGTAGTATTTGTAGAGCCAAACACTTTTGTTATCCAAAAAACAGGCACGGATGACGTGGCAGGCGATTTCTGAATGTGTGGCTGACACCTGGCAGAGTTCTGTTAGAGTATCGACCAGTAAGACATTACAGGCGCGGCGGTTGAGTTTTTCTTACGACCAGCATGGTCATACACTCCGCATATTTCAAAATGATCTTGGGTGAATCAAAGTCAATCCTGAGATTATCTCCTATGATTCCTGATTATCCGATTAATTAGGAGAGAATATCTGTAACAAATTCATGTAATCCTCCTTGAGCCTATAAATAGAAAAAGATAGCTCAAGGAAGGGACTTTTTGGCTATTAGATTAACGATTGTACTGTTGATCTCTCTCAGGTCTGTGAAACTCGGAGAACCCTAGTTCTTTGATCACTCCTTTGAGATCTCATATCAATAATAGCTCAAGTGGACGTAGGTTATTACCAGTTTCTGGGGCCGAACCACTATAAATTCTTGTGTGCTTTACTGTTTTTGTCATTATATTCATTCCAACATATCTATCCACATCAAGAATTTTGACTCCGTGTCAGTTGACCAAAACAAGGGTCAACATTCTGGTGCTTTCATTGAGAGCTTGATACGATATTGTTGAAGCATAAATGGAGAAAACAACAAAGAAGACTGGGTAGGCGACTGGCGCTGCACCATCTCAACCGCCTCCTCTTCCAAACATGACCGAAGATGAGCCACATTTGGAATTTGATGAGGAAGAACTGGATTCCGAGACGCTGAGGAATACCCTGGGGGTATTGCAGGATGAACTGGCCAATCTGAGGGCCAGCTAAGAAAGTGCTGCTGAGATTATGGTGCGGCAGCAACAAGAGATTGGGCGACATCGCCAGGAATTGAGTGAAAGACAGGCGGAGATGGACCATCGTCAGAGGGAGACCATGGCAGCCCTATAGTTGGCAAGGAATCAGGCTGCACCTGCCTCACAGCCTGATCAACCTTTAAATAGGCCACCCCAAAGGGGTCCCAATCCTAGCCCGCCGATCCAACCCTCGAGCCCCCAGAGGCCCGAGCAGCCACCAATGCCTCAGGAGGATGTCCCACCAAGGGATCCTGAAGCGCGGCCTCCATCCCAGGCTGGTCGAGACATTCCCCCCGCAGCCAAGGCAGAATAGGGCCGGGCAGCAGCCCCGCAGTCCTAGATGCCATAAGGGCGAAGAGCCAAACCCCCCGAGCAGAGGGCAGCATCCTTCTGGCAACAAAAGGAACTCAGAGATAAGCTCTGCGGTCCGGGGCCCCCCACGGCATGATAATGCACGGGGACCTACCGACCAACGCAGGCCACCCTTTAACGCTCGAGAAGTTCCAGCCCGAGGAGGCAACCGAGGGGACAATCGATCCCACCATAGCCAGTCGAGGTTCAGAGATGGCCATGGCTACAATGAGGCCGACTTAGGCAGAGGAAATGCTGGTCAAAGAAATGGAGAGAGAGGTGGGGGCAGAAGCCCGCCTCCTAGGGAAGACCAACCCGAGAGACGTGGGGCTGGGGGGCAATCCAGGAAAAATAACGTCTTTAACCGGCTCAGAGCAAGCGAGCAGCGGCGAAGAGATGAGGATTTAAGAGATGTACTCAACGATCGTCGGGAACGGCATGACGAGTACGTTCCCCCAGCACCAGAGGCCCCGACGATTCCCGATGCCGTGCAAGCCCAAATAGATGCCCTGAACCAGGCAGTACAACAGCTGGTCGGGGGAAGAACGTCTCATATCGATTACGACAGGAGAAGGGGCACTCCTTTCGTTCAGAGGATAGCTGTGACAGAAACTCTCCGCAAGTTTAAGATGCCCACGCTTCCGAACTTTGATGGGTATGGTGACCCGGTATCTCACGTCAACAAGTTTGAGATACAGATGGACATTCAAAAAGTGTCCGAAGACGCTCGGTGCAGGATCTTTCCTGCAACACTTTCTGATGCTGCACCGGAGTGGTTTTTCAAATTCCCTCCTGCAAATATTGTTTATTGGGAGATGTTTGTAAAAGAATTTTACGGGAAATTCTATGCGGGTCGTGTGCACCCAACTGAGGCGAATCAGCTGATGGAGATACGCCAGCAAGAAGGAGAGCCACTAAAGGATTACGTCCAGCGCTTCATGCAAGCAGCGGCTGGAGCCAAAACAGTGGGTGATGAGGGCAAGATGATGGCCTAATTGCAGGAGATAGGTGCCGCACGCCTTTGTGGAGTAGCCTCAGAAAGCATGGAGTTAAAACTACTCAAGAATTTTTGGATAGAGCTGATCGGTACATCAAGCTCGAAGATGCCATCGCCAGTGAAGGAAAACCCCTAGGCAAGGATAAGGGGATTACCGATCCCGCCAAAGCCGCCAATGGGTCAAAACCCAACGGCAACGGCAAAGGCAATAGGAATGGCAATGGAAATGGCAAGAATGGGGGGAAATGACCGCATAATGAGCCTTCCACCTCTGAGAATAAACGCGCCAAGGGCAATCGTTATGAACCGCGGTTCACTAACTACACTGCCCTTATTGAGTCTCAGGGAGAGGTATATCAGGCCACGAGTTCTAGTGTGCCTTATAAAAAACCCGCTCCCATTCGAAAAGATATTTTGAAGAGAGAAACTACCAAGTTCTGTCGTTATCATAACGACTACGGACATGATACAAATGAATGCAACCAGCTAAAGGATGAAATTGAGTTCCTTATCAGACAAGGACACTTGAGAAGATACGTACAGGCCTCGGGAAATTCCCAACGAGAGGCTCCAGGTGGCAACGAGTAGGCGCCCGCACGCCAACGCTCACCACCTATGCAGCCTGACCTCGTAGCTGGCACTTTACTCACCATCTGTGGAGGCCCGCACCTCGCGGGAAGCAGTGGAAAGGCGAGGGAACGATATGCTTGGACCCTACGTCACAACCAGGACATCGAGATGATGACTGTGGAGGACAGGGCATCAAAGAAGGCTCGATCAGAGGATGGTGAAATAACCTTCTCTGATAGCGACGCCCAGCATGTCCGGTTCCCACATTCCAATCCGCTGGTCGTGGACATTCAAATCTCCAACATGATGGTGAAGAGAGTACTAGTTGATACAGGGAGTTCGGTAAACATCCTGTACAAGTCTTCACTGGAACGCATGAAGTTTTTCGTCAAGGACTTGGAGCCCTGCAACCAAACGATTTACAAATTCTCTGGTGAGGGATTCACCCCAACGGGGTCAATCAGACTTCCGGTAACAGCAGGTACAGCGCCTGCTACCAGGACATTACTCGCTACTTTCATAGTAGTCGATTGTCCTTCGGCGTACAATGCTGTAATTGGAAGGCCCATACTGGTTGACCTCCGAGCTGTCACCTCAGTATGGCACCTGGCCATGAAATTCCCAACAGATGCCGGGGCAAGATGCGTGTTGGGGAATCAGAGAGAAGCAATGGAGTGCTACAATGCCTCGATCATGAAGGAAAAGAAGGGAACGATGAAGAGCACTCCCCCAGAGAGGTTGCAGATGGCCATGGATACACAAGCCCAATCCGGTGATGGAGTCACCAAATAGGGTGTTGCCCAAAGTGAGGATAGAGATTTAGATCCTCGCTTTGGGGATTTTGAGGAAGATGTTGGACCCGTCGAGGACCTTGAAGAGGTCCAACTTGACAAAAAAGACCCGACCAGAGTTGTAAAGGTCGGGAAAAATTTAGAAGCAACAACGAAGCATGCACTGGTGGAATTTGTGAGAAAGAACCAGGAAGTTTTTGCTTGGTCACACAAAGACATGGCTGGGATAGATCCTGCAGTTATCAGCCATTTCCTGAACATTGACAAGAGTTTTCCACCCGTGCAACAGAAAAGAAGGCTGCTCGATAAGGATAGATCGAAAGCCTTAAAAGAGGAAGTTGAAAGATTGAAGGAGAATGGGTTCATTAGGGTGGCTTTTTATCCATCGTGGGTCTCGAATCCAGTACTGGTTCCCAAGCCTAATGGCAAATGGCGAACCTGTGTGGATTTCGCAGACCTTAATAAAGCCTGCCCAAAAGATTGCTTCCCACTCCCAAGGATCGACCAGCTGGTCGATGCAACTGCAGGACATGAGATCATCTCTTTCATGGATGCATACTCAGGATAAAATCAGATCAGTATGCATCCCCCTGACGAGGATCACACTAGCTTTCGGACCGATACAAGGCTATACTGTTATAAAGTAATGCCCTTCGGACTGAAAAACGCTGGTGCGACTTACCAGCGATTGGTTAACCACATGTTTAAGGAGTTGATCGGAGTAAACATGGAGGTGTATGTGGACACCATTCTGGTAAAGTAAAAAAAGGCAGAAGGACATGTAAAGGATTTACAAGAGTGTTTCAATGTTCTGAACAAATATCAGATGAAGTTAAATCCTCTCAAATGTTCCTTCGGAGTAGGATCAGGGAAATTTTTGGGGTTCATTGTTAATTCAAGAGGAATCGAGGCCAACCCCGAAAAGATCAAAGCCTTGATCGACATGAAATTTCTGGTGAAAGTCAAGGATGTGCAAAGTTTAACTGGAAGGATTTCCGCACTAAGTAGATTCATTTCCAAGTCGACGGATAAATACGTCCCTTTCTTTAATCTACTTAGAGGCAACAAGAAGTTTGAATGGACCGGAGACTGCGAACAGGCTTTCCAAGCCTTAAAAACCCACATGGCACAACCTCCTGTTTGATCAAAACCTATGGATGGAGAAACTTTGTTCATTTACCTGGCAGTCACCGAATTTGCTGCTAGTGCGGTACTAGTACAAGAAGAAGAAGGCGTACAAAAGGCGGTTTACTATGTAAGCAAGAGATTAATCGGGGCCGAATTGAGGTATCCTCCCATCAAAAGATTAGCCTATTGCTTAATCTTGGCCTCAAGGAAGTTACATCCTTACTTCCAAGCCCATCCCATCACAGTCTTAACTGACCAGCCCCTTCGGCAAGTTCTGCAAAAGCCAGAGGCGGCTGGGCGCTTATTGAAATGGGCAGTCGAACTCGGGCAGTTCGATATCACATATTCACTGTGAGCAGCAGTAAAAGGACAAGTCTTGGATGATCTTATTGATGAATTCATTGAGCTCCCAGATGAAGAGCAGTGCGAAAAACCTAGTACGCTTGAGCCCCAAATTGAAGCTCCGTCGTGGAAGTTATTCACAGACGGATCGTCCAACGAATCTCACACCGGAGCAGGAGTGATATTGATAACGCCAGAAGGGCATCGATTTCACCGTGCTATTAGGTTCGATCTCACCGCATCAAACAATGAGGCCGAATATGAAGCACTACTTGCTGGACTAAGGTTGGCCAAAGACATGAGTATAAAAGTACTTGACATTTACAGCGATTCACAGCTGGTAGTGAATCAGGTCTTAGGGGAGTATCAAGCACGAGGACTGTAGATGATGGCCTATCTTAATAAAACCAAAGATCTGTTGGCGCAATTCGAGAAATACACCCTCCAGCAAATACCTCGGGATCATAATTCAAGTGCAGATGCCTTAGCCCAACTTGCAAGTGCAAAAGACGCTGACGCTGACACTTTAAATATAGTGCCAATGGAGAGATTGTGCGAGTCGAGCATACGAGAGAATGAAACCAATATGGAAATTTGGATGGAAGATACATGGATGGCACCATACTTGTAGTATCTCACGAATGGTGTACTACCAGCAGATAGAAACAAAGCCAGGACTCTTCAGAGACAGGCTGCTAGGTATATACTGGTCGATGGTGTTCTTTACCGAAGAGGATACTCCATGCCACTGCTTAGATGTATTACACCAGAAAAGGCTAAAGAGCTGATGAGGGAAGTACATGAAGGTTTATGTGGGGATCACGCTGAGGGGCAGAGCTTGTCGAAAAAGATTATGAGGCAGGGTTATTTCTGGCCGACTATGAACGAAGACTCAATGGAGTTTGTGCGAAAATGCGATAAGTGTTAGAGATTTTCCAAGATCCCACGCGCAACTCTCAATGAGTTAAAGCAGATGCAAAGTCCATGGCCCTTCGCAGTGTGGGGTATCGATTTAATTGGATCCTTGCCAAAGGGAAAGGGTGGAGTAAAATACGCAGTTGTAGCAGTCGACTACTTCACCAAATGGGCCGAAGCTGAGCCGCTTGCTACCATAACAACAAAGAAAGTTCTTGACTTTTTCATCAAGAACATTGTTTGCCGATATGGTTTGCCTCGAAAAATTGTCTCAGACAACGGCACCCAGTTTGACAGTGACTTATTCACAGACTTCTGCGAAAGGCATGGAATCGTCAAAAGCTTTTCTTCAGTTGCGCATCCACAAGAAAATGGGCAAGTCGAAGCAGTGAATAAAATACTTAAAGATACCCTGAAGAAAAGGCTCGAAGACGCTAAAGGAGCATGGCCAGAACAGCTGCCTGAAGTACTCTGGTTGTATAGAACTTCTCATCGAACAGCGACAGGTCATACCCCGTTTTCCTTAGCATACGGGTATGAAGCTATGTTGACAGTCGAGTTAGATCCTCCCTCACATCAAAGAATCACATACGACCAAGACCAGAATAGCCAACTGTTGATGGAGTCCCTAGACTCACTTGAGGAGAAACGAGAAAAAGCCCAACTCTGAGTAGCTGCGTACCAGCAAAAATTCACCCGGTATTTTAACTCAAAAGTGAAAGAAAGAAAGTTCAACGTTGGAGACCTAGTACTTCGACGAGTTTTCTTAAACACCTGTGACCCAACTGCTGGAGTACTCGGACCAAACTGGGAAGGACCTTACCAGATTGAAGAAGTCCTTCATCCAGGCACCTACAAACTTGCACGCTTAAATGGAGATCTCGTTCCACGCTATTGGAACGGAGAACACCTGCGCAAGTATTATCAATAAACAGTCATTTTTAAAGGACTGGCTTGTATTAATTTTTACTTTTTACAAGTTTTGAAAAGGGGTTAGCCATGTTATATGGCTAATCGCTTATAAGTGTAAGATCTTTTTAAGATCACTCATAAAGACATGTTTAGTCCATTTTAATACGAGAATTATAAGGGACTGTGCGCAGCCAGTCATTCTTGCCAACCTTTGTAAATTTTTTTTTTACAAGTATTTGTTCATTACGTGTGTTGTTTTGTGATATTATAAATGTTGCATTTCCTACTGAGCAGTAATGTTCGTACAGGTCGTGGTCAAGGCAAGTGACCAAGGACCTAAAGCTCCTCAGTCACTTGGGGGGCATATAAGGTACATCGATAGCAAAGCATACCAAGAGGTATGTAAACACATGAACAAAATAAGTGAAAGCATGCTACGGTACTTAGAGTATTTTTCAAAATTTATATTTTGTTAAATCAAGCCAAAGTACTATGCTAAGTTCGGTCATGCGAACAGATGTTATAATAAGCAGAAATATTATAATATCAAAAGGAATTCTCTTACACCGCAAGCAGTACTGCTTGGATGTAATTGTTCAAAGTAAAAGGAAAATATGCTGCCCATGCAGCAAAATTAAAAATAAAATTTAGTCTTTACATCACGATCCGTGGGTCATGTAATTAAAGAAAAGTAAAAGAATAAAAACTTCAAGGAGCATTAGGAGCAGGAGGATCATGTTCAGCACTCTAGTCGACTACGTCCCCGACAGCTTCTCCTCCCTCCGCTCCGGCAGCTGGCTGAATGCTTGGGGAAGCAGGAACTCTAGCTCTCTCTTCGGTAGCCAACCGAGCAGTACAGCGGGCTAGCTCGACATTCATGGTGTCTTCTGGGAGGTAACTGAAATCGGCACTTTGGTTGTGTTTCCAAAAATCGTAGAAACACCAAAGTGTCGCGTTCTTATACCTCTCTAGGTCCTTAGCCTTAGTGAGCTTAAGCTGTTCCACCTGGCTTTTGAGAACAGCAATGGTCACGTCCTTAGCAAGATGCTCCTCCCTAAGTTTCTTGACTTCACGCCATTGGATTCGGCTGGACTCCAGGTAGTCATCCCTCTGCTTCCTCAGAGTTTCCTGAGAAGCTTGCTTCTCAACCAGTTCTGCCACCAAAGCATCCTTCTGCTGGGTTACCACCTCCAACTCCCCAGCATGCCTAGCCTCTGTGGCTCGAAGCTCCTCGATGACCTTCGCCCGAGACTGCTCGGTGCTAGCGCTAGCACGAGTACGAGCAGCGGTCATTGTCAGCATGGCCTGCAGTCAAAGAATAAAAGTTAGACTATAATACAAGAAGGAAAGATAAAAACCAAGAGAAAGAGTACTTACACTAGCCACTTCGTTAAGAGCCCTGTTAAGAATCTGATCGACCCCCATGCTCTCAGCCTCAGCCATTGCTTCCCTGCAACGGTCATGCTTCAGGATGTGAGCAAGGCGATCTTTAGCTGATCGCAGGGAACGGCTTGAGAGTCTGGTCCCAGCTTGTTGAGCCTGTTCTTTTTGAGCCGTAGGCAGGGGGTTGGTGGCGGCAGGTGGGGCCTCCTTCTCAGCAGAGGTAGGTGTTTGAGCAGAAGGATGGAAAGAGGGCCCATCCTTGGGAGGATCAGCTGCTCGACCCTTCTTGGCCGAGGGTGCTTGGTTTGATTCACCATCGTGTCTCCAAGCCGATTTCTTCCGTCGGACCAGGGGGACCTCCTCTTCCTCTTGAGTCTGGTACAAGTCGAAAACATTGGGGGAAGCCATCTCTGCAGAAAAAGATAAGCATGCAGACAGTAAGACAAAAATAGATAAAAAATCATGGCATATCAGAAAAGAGGTAAAGGAAATTACAAAGTTCAATACTCGAGCTACAACTACTTGTCACTACACTACTGACTCTATTAGTTATACACTCACTCTCTGGCACGAAGAAGTCTGGCCCTAGATTTGGAGTATACGTGAAATTTCCGTCCCCGTCAAACAAGTGACAAGGAATTGGCAAGCTATTTAAAAGCAAAATAACAGTACCGTTTTCCTCCGAAGACTCATCCAAGTCTATGACAGACTCTGTTGCCTTTTGTTTCCCCTTCCCTTGGGGCGCAGAAGGCCTCTTTGCTGAAGGGACGCCAGTGGGTTCCCTGATCGTAACCCCTGTTGGCCTCCTTCGGGGAGGGGACGCTCGGGGTTGTTGCTCGGGATGCCCCTCGGCAATGGCGTCTGCCACCACAGGTTCCCTTGTTTCCTGAAGAGGAGCCAGGAGGCCAGACAACCTCAGGTTTTCATCAGTGACCAGGGACTTAACGCTTTTTTCAGCGTCAGCCATCCTGGACAATGCGTTGGACCTCAACACCATGTCTGGTGTTGGGTTCGGGCGTAACCATGGTCCTGAAAGGCACAAGATACTTTAGAGAAGTGCAAAAGAATTTGCCAAGGAAAAGTAGCGACCAGTGAAAAGGGACATTTACGTCCTCGAGCGAGGGCCAAGTTGTTCGCAGTCATGTCTGGTGTGAGGAAATATTCCTGGTTGTATTTCCCCACGTTGGATATATGGGTAGTGTCACTTAGGAACGTGCGGTTTGTTTCCTGGTGACAAAGTTGAAAAAAGCCCGTCCCATATTGTTGAGGGTTGGACTTAAGGTCAAAAAGGAAGTTGACCTCGTGAGGGGTGGGCTCTGGCCATTTTTTGAGTTTATAAAGGATATAGATTGCAGCCAGCATTCTATATCCGTTTGGGGTAATTTGAAAGGGGGCAACACCGAAGTAGTTTGCCACCCCCTGATAAAATGGATGTAGAGGAAGGGTAGCCCCCGCCTCTATGTGGTACCTTGACCAAGCGCTGTAGACGCCCCCAGGCAGATTAGCTCTCTGGTCAGCAGCCGGGATCTTGAGATTGACCTCGGTAAGAGGATACTTCCTAAGGTAATTGGCAAGCATCCGGGGGGTCACCTGGCTGGTGGGAGAAAGATACCACTCGATATCAGGAAGGTTTGAATGCCGAGGGTGAGCCCTGACCTGAATGCAAGGGTCAGGGACAATGTTTTCTCGACCACTGGTCGAGGGAACCCTAGCCTGCGAATTAGGCTGGGCAGGTGGATTTGGATTGTTTTCAGGGTTTGGTTTTTTCTTGCCTGAAGATTTAGAGCAGGCCATTTGAGGTGGTGATGGTTGAGGTCTAGAAGAAGAAACTCTGGAAAATGGAATCTCGTGAAAGCGATGGGCTGGCTGTTCTTCGCCTTCAAGCAGTTGTGCGAGAAGATCATCGTCGATTGGCCGCTCACCTCCCCACAAATCTGGCATTAAAATCTGCGAATAGAAGAATGGGGAGGTGAGGATGAAGAATCTAGAAAGTTTTTTAGAATAATGCTGGTTGTGTATAAAATTCAAACTTTTATACAACAACATTCTAACAAAAAACTAATTTTTTCACACGAACAATTTGAAAAGCAGATCAAAAAGTGAAAGTAAAAAGTTTTTTGAAAAAGCTTTTTCAACTCCTTTAAGGGCGGGAAAAACTCAGTTTTTCAGCTAGCATAAAAATCGATTTTTCACTTCGGTTTTACGTCCTAAATTCATGATCTCGGCTATCGAACTAACTCGTAACTTCTAAATGGCAGAGAAACATCATCCTGTCTACTATCACCCAATAAATCCCCTACCTTCATGCATCTCAACCCATAAACTCAGAAAACACAAGGACTTAACAGTTAACCCACAGAGGCATGCACGACAAAGATAAAAAAGCACAAAGGTTCTGAAACTTACTAGAAGCAAAGGTCCTGGAGATTTGGAAGAGCTTCAAGCGAAGACGAACAGACGACTGATTCTTGAAATGCTGAAAGATGGTCTTCGGAGAGATTGAAGGTTCTGGTTTTAGGGTTTCTTGAAGGAGAAATAACTTGCGTAAAAAGGAAAATAAGACTATGAGAAGGCTATACATATATTGTCCGTGGCATGAAAGAGGAAGTAATCATTAGTTTCCTCTTTTCGAAGCGTGGGGAAGGGTGATAGCCGTCAATAGGTTACTTGGGAACTGAAAAGCCATGATTGGACAGGGGTAGGTTACTTTTCCCAAGGATGCACGAACTCCTCTGACAGATCTGGTGGGGTAGTCGAAGGGTCGTTTCCTTAAAATTTATTTATTGTTGGTCGAATAAATAAAATTGGGGGGCAAATGTTATCCAAAAAACATGCACGAATGACGTGGTAGGCGATTTCTGAACACGTGGCTGACACCTGGCAGAGTTCTGTTAGAGTATTGACCAGTAAGACATTACAGGCGCGACGGTTGAGTTTTTCTTACGACCAGCATGGTCGTACACTCCGCATATTTCAAAATGATCTTGGGTGAATCAAAGTCAATCCCGAGATTATCTCCTATGATTCCTGATTATCCGATTAATTAGGAGAGAATATTTGTAACAAATTCATGTAATCCTCCTTGAGCCTATAAATAGAAAAAGATAGCTCAAGGAAGGGACTTTTTGGCTATTAGATTAATGATTGTACTGTTGATCTCTCTCAGGTCTGTGAAACTCGGAGAGCCCTAGTTCTTTGATCACTCCTTTGAGATCTCATATCAATAATAGCTCAAGTGGACATAGGTTATTACCAGTTTCTGGGGCCGAACCACTATAAATTCATGTGTGCTTTACTATTTTTTTTCATTATATTCCTTCCAACATATCTATCCACATCAAGCATTTTGACTCCGTGTCAGTTGACCAAAACAAGGGTCAACAACTTTCTTGTCTACGAGACTATAAAAAAAGCCACCCTGAGCACCTTTAGGATAGCCAACAAACAAGCAAACCTTAGTTCGTTGTTCTAGCTTTCCTACCTTTTTCCTCAGGACATAAGCAGAACACCTCCAAATTCCATAATAACGTAAACCAGGTTCATGACCATTCCATAATTCTAGCAGTGTCTTTGAGACAGCTTTGAGACGACACCAAATTTAAAAAGTGCTACATGCGGTCTAGGTAGTATGTCTCAAGAAAAGATATGGGTAAGAAGTTGGTAGAGTTGAATAGCTTATCAGAACACACATTTGTTAGCATTAAAAGAGCAAATCAAAGATATGCAGCGACGAATGGATCCTTTTTAATAATTATTAAAATCAGCCAAAATCATACACACACATATATATATATATATATATTGAATCACATACAATCAGATTAGAGATTACCACTTGTAGCCTATAAAGTGTCCTCGAATAACCAAGTTCTGAAAGCTCACACCTTGATCTTCCAGACCAATCCTCAAACACACAAGGACGTGTGTGTGGGTATGTAGGATTCAAAAAGGCTGATTTATGACTCTCTAGATGTACTCAACCCATGAGATCTAGAGAGGTTTGATTGAGAGAATAGGAATTGCACAGTTTTTAGGTTTAGGAAAACTATCACTTCTGTCTCAAAGAAGGAGTCTATTTTTAATCACATGAATAAAAACATTCTTGAAAATATCGTTCAATCAGTTTTTATAAAGATAATTTAATCTAATTAATTAATCTTTATTTTATTAAGATATAATTTAAATTAAAGCTGATATGTTATTACTATTTAACAATTTAATTTAAATCATATTTAAAAGGAATAATTAAATAATTCATTATACAAATAATTTGACATTCAAAATTCAAATCCTAAGGATTGGGGAATCAATGTGTGTGGCACAGTGAGTGTGTCGCCCCACATATTAGGGCTTTCTCTAATTTTCTCATTTGTTTGTTTAATCAACTTTTATGACAATATATTTATCCCAACATAAATATCAATTAATTCAAAATTAACTTTATCTTAAAATATCAATTTTAAATAAATAATTAACAATCTTATTCTATATAGGATAATTATTAATCTCTCTTTATATATTAATCCAAACAAGATTAATGTTTATTTTAACCTATAGTTTTCAAAATAAAAATTATATAGTTAAATAGTTAATTAATTCATAGTTAATCAATTGCCTATAATTATCACATAATTATTTCCTTGCTCTACAAAATTAATTCCTTTGCAATTAAGTCATTCTCTATACAAATCTTTCTTTTTGACATCCTTACCCTTGACAGTGTAGGACAAAGGTGAGTTGGGGACCATGGACCTACAATACGAAGCTCCAATAAACTAAATTATTAATTAAACTCTTTAATCCAATAATCTTATTTATTAATTCCATGATTACTCCACTATAAATATAAAATTGCACTCTATGTATTTATAGAATTATAGTTACAGAGTTTTCTTTTGTAGTCCAATGATATAATTAATAAATGTAGTTTTATCCTCCATTTATTGGTTCGTTAATTAAAGCTGCTCAAGATTACCGTTTCACCCTTTTAATTACCTCTTGATCCTTAAGTAACATTAATTCACTAGTGAATAATTAATTGATAATCAAATTATAGATTTGAGCTCAAAAACTATTCAGTTCCAAAATTAACCCTTAAGGGAACCAATATTCGATCCGTTAGAAAAATATGGATTCCATTATTGTAATTCATGTTCTGAGTCATTCATGATATTGAACTCCAAAAAAAAGTCATTAGCCTCATTATACTAGAAACCTTAACGAGTAAATCAAAAGATCCAATAAACACAAATAAGAGTTCATGAATACTCAGGATTTAAACTGATCTACAAATGATCATCAATTAAGATAAGAATCAAATCTTTATGTCAAACGACAAGTTTATAAAGGTGATTAATTCTTATCGGTCTTGTCATATATAATCTATATTATATATAACACCTTTACTAAGATGACTATCCACACTAGTAATTCGAATCTCGATCATTTGCATCTCGTATGTTTAGTAAACCGCACTAGTAACCATGCATTAAAGATTCCATACTTTAATATGTTATCGAAAATTTTATTCATTATATATGATCTTAATTATCTGGTACTAATACAAGATCATATTCTCATGAATGAATAAGGAATGTTGTTGATATTAATTCAAATAATAATTAAAATATTCAAATATAATAAAATTGTTCTTTTATTTAATTCAATGAAATGTATTTACATGTTTTAGGGCATTAATCCTAACATTCTCCCACTTGCCCTCAAAGCAAGTGAGACATCTCGTTTAATCCCATGTTACATAAATGACCCATAAATGACTTTGCAGGAAGTGTCTTGGTAAACGGGCCAGCTAGGTTCTGTTCCGACGCTATCTTCATAACAATCACATCACCTCGTGCACAATCTTTCTAACCAGATGGTATCTCCTTTCTATATGCTTTCCTCTATTATGGCTTCTTGGTTCCTTGGAGTTAGCTACTACTCCACTGTTGTCACAATATATGATTAGTGGCTTATCCATATCTTAAACTACTTCCAGATAAGGGTAGAACTTTCTCAACCAAACCGCCTCCTTAGCCGCTTCACAAGTCACTATGTATTCGGCTTCCATAGTTGAATCTGCTATGCTAAATTGTTTAATACTCCTCCAGACCACAACTACTCCACCAAGAGTGAACACTAACACAGACGTCGACTTACGACTGTCTTTATCTGATTGGAAATCAGAATCAGTGTATCCAGTAGGGTTCAACTCACCCCTCGAATATACAAGCATATAATATCTCGTTCTCCTGAGATACTTGAGAATGTGCTTTACTAAAATCCAGTGTTCCAAACCAGAATTTGATTGATAACGACTCACAATCCCTACTGCATAACATATGTCGGGTCTTGTACACAACATGGCGTACATTAGACTAGACTCCCAACTGCCGAAGCATAAGGATACTTTCTCATATTCTCTTCCTCCTGAGGTGTCTTAGGACACTATTCCTTGGAGAGAGTAATTCCATGTCTGGTCGGTAACTGACCTTTCTTGGAATTCTCCATAGAGAATCTTTCAAGCACCTTATCAATATAATTAGCTTGAGAAAGTGCCAAGAGATTGTTCTACCTATCCCTTAGGATTTTGATTCCCAGAACATAGCTCGCCTCGTCCAAATCTTTCATTTGGAACTTTTCGGCTAACCACTTCTTCACGTTTGATAATGTCTCTACATTATTGCCAATGCAGAGAATGTCATCCACATAAAGAACTAGGAAAACCACTACTTTTACTTTGATGTATCTGTACACACATGCTTCGTCGACATTCTGTTCAAAGCCATATGTTTTAATTGTTTCATCAAATGTGATATTCCAAGATCTAGATGCTTGCTTTAATCCATAAATGGATTTTAAAAACTTACACACCTTTTGATCTTCCCCATTCTCGATGAACCCTTCTGGTTGTTCCATATAGATACTTTCATTAAGATAGCCATTTAGGAAGGCTGTCTTGAAGTCCATTTTCTGTATCTCATAGTCATAGGTAGCATTTATGGATAAGAGGATGTGAATGGATTTCAGTATTGCCAGAGGAGAAAATGTTTCTTCATAATCAACACCTTCTCTCTTAGTGTAGCCTTTGGCTACTAGCCTTGATTTAAAAGTCTCCACTTTCCCATCTACACCTCTTTTCTTCTTGTATATCCATTTGCACCCAATGAGCCTGACATCTTCAGGTGGATCTACAAGTTCCCAGAAAGAGTTGGAATACATAGATTCCATTTCTTTGTTTATGACTTCTTTCCATTTCTCATTTTCAGGATCATCCATTGCCTCTTTGAAGGTTAATGGATCATCCTTGTCTGTATCAAAAACAAGAACATGTGTCTTATGTTCGTAGCGAATAGGTTGTCTCACAATCCTCCCACTATGACGTTGCACCGGGGTTTCCTTTTTAGGAATAGTGGTTTCCTCAAGTTGTCACTTATCATTTAATGATGAAGATGATGGTGATGGAATCTTATCGGCTGTGAGTTCATCCAAAACTACCTTGCTCCTTGGTTTATAGTTATTCACATAGTCGTGTTTAGGAAGGTTGCATTTGTGGAAACAAATACCTTTTGATCTTTGGGACTATAGAAGTAACTGCCTCTTGTCTCTGGAGCGTAGCCCAAAAAAAATGCACACTTTAGACCTTGAATCAAGTTTCCCTGATTTAGGTCTAAAAACATGAGCGGAGCAACCCCAAATGTGGAAATGGTGCAAACTAGGTTTGTTTCCATACCACAGTTCTAGTGACGTTTTTCTTATGGTCTTAGATGAGACTACATTCAAAATGGAAGTCGTCGTTTGAAGTGCATATCTCCAGAATGAGAGAGGAAGTGAAGACTAGCTTAACATAGACCTGACCATGTCTAACAAAGTCCTGTTTCTTCTTTGAGAAACACCATTTTGCTGTGGCGTTCCTGGTGCTGTGAGTTGGGATAGAATACCATGCTCAGCAAGAAATCTTTGAATTCTAAATCCAAATATTCTCCACCTCGATCAGATCGAAGTGTCTTAAGAGTCTTACCTGATTGATTTTTCAGCCTCAACTTTGAATTCTTGAAACTTACCAAAGGTTTTAGATTTCCTAAGCATTAAGTAAGTATGACCATATCTTGAGTAATCCTAAGTAAAAGTGATGAAGTACTCATACCCACCTCTTGCTTGTACATTGATTGGACCACAAACATCTCAGTGTACAAGCTCCAAAGGTTCTTTAGCTCTATTTCCTTTCGCTGAGAAAGGAAGTTTGGTCATTTTTCCTTCTAGACAAGATTCACAAACCAAAAGATTTCCAACTCCTAGTTCTCTCAAAGGTCCATCTTTTGTTAACTGGTTTATCATGTCTAAACCTATGTGACCAAGTATAAGATGCCAAATATAAGTGTCATCATCATTTGAAACATTTTGTCTTTTGTTTCCTTTTGGTTTTGCTACTTTAAATAATTATAAGTTATTAAGCGTTCGTTCATTAGGTTTGAGCATATATAGTCTGTTTGTATGTTCTCCATGACAAATTTTAAAATCATTCTTCGAAATAACAATCACATTATTATTAAAAGAAATATCAAAAGATTGTTCATGCAAAATATACAAAGAAACTAACTTTCTAGAAAATCCAGGAATAAAATAAACACTGTTCAAAATAAGATAATTGTTCCCAAAATGTAAACAGATTGTTCCCTTTGCTCTAGCTGAAACGAGTGCTCCACTTCCAACTCGCATGGTCACCTCACCATCAGCCAGCTCCCTTGAGGACTCAAGTATCTTCATAGAAGAACAAACATGGTTACTGGCTCTTGAATCTAAAATCCAGGATGACATATCGTCTTCCACTACACAAGCTTCAAGCACAGGAAAATCAGATTTACCTTTCTTTTTAAGCTCCGAGAGATACTTTTGACAGTTTCTCTTCCAGTGACCTTCAACTCCACAGTGGAAACATTTCCTTTTGGTTATTTCTTTTTGGAGTTATTGTCAATCATGTTCTCCTTGGATTTTGGTGCCTTCTTGCTTTTCTTGGACTTCTTGGACTTCTTGCCCTTTCCTTTGTCCTTATCATTGTTCTTGTTCCTCTTCTTGGATTTATCCTCAGAGGTTGAAGGTTTCTCCTCTACCCCATTTGGCTCAGCCTCTTTTGTAATGGATTTGTTAAGAGACTCAAATGTCTGCAGTTTATTCAACAGTTGGGTCATGTTGAATTCCAAATATTCAAAATATAGTTGGTGGTGAATGCAAAAAAGGCAGGAGTGAGCAATTCAAGTATCATGCTTACTTGTGTACGCTTATCAATGATGGCCCATGTAATTTTTCTTCATGCATCACATTAATCATGCTCAAGACATGTTCGCGTATAGAAATACCTTTCTTCATCTTAGTAGTCATGTAGGTTCTAGTAGCCTCATGTCTACTTTCATCAGATTGCTGCCCAAACATGGCCTGCAGAGAATTCATTATCTCAAACGTAGTTTCCATAGGTTCATACTTTGTTCTTAGAACATCATTCATTCTTACAAGCATGTAACACTTAGCCTTGTTGTTGGATTGAATCCAGTCATCATACTTGTCTCGAACATTCTTTGGGGCAGTGGCAGTGGGCTTCTCAAGACATTCCTCAGTTAGGAAAAATTTATGGTTCTCACAGATTAACATAAGATTCAGGTTCGATTTCCATCTTATAAAATTATCATCATTAATTTTTTCTAGTGAAAGTAAAGTAGTTGTATGATTGCCATCGTTCAACATTACTGAAAGAAATAAAATACAATAATATTACTATTTGAAAAATATCAATTATTTGGAAAGTAAATATGATGCATGAATGCAACAATTAAAACATAAATAAATATTTACCATTCCACAATAAGACTACCCAAAAAATAAAGTGCCACCTTAGGGTCGGTCACGTTCAATTCAGATAGCTCATAACATAATCTTATCTTTATTATTTAAAACTCAAAATAAATCTTTATTTTCTCTTTTAAATATAAAGTACCTCTAGTTTGGTCAAGATGTAATCATCCACTGCAAAAGCTTTATTGCATATTTGTAAGTGTAACCCATTATTTCAGAATTCATGACTTAACTTAGACAGTGTCGCCTTAGGGTCAGTCAAGCCTAAAATACATCACTCATTCCTATCTTCGTAAGAAGCCAACCTTGGTATTAATATATCTAGCAACCTTCCTTAGGGGAACCGAAACAAAGCCGCCTCGAGGCCCTATTCATATCTCACAGTGTTTGTAACGACCCAAAATCGCTATTAAGGCTTAAGGGCCTTGATTAGTGTGCCAGGAGGGCATGTTGGGATTTATGTGTGATTTTATGAGTTAAATGCATGGTTATGATTTAAAGCATGTTATTTGACTAATTGTTTATCTGAGATGCATGACTATGTGTATTAGTATGCATGTAGGCCCTGATTGTGTTTGAAGGGCATAATTATAATTTTAGCCGCTGAGGGCATATATGTGATAATTGTATTCCGTGATTTGTACCACGTGAGTGTGGTGGTATTATTTTGATGCACGTGCCGAGACGGTCCTAGAGAGCAAATTAACTTAAGAGTCACAACGGGATTTCTATACCCGGCTCGGGAGGAGCCTAGGGGTACTTCGGGAATTTTATGGCTAAGATTGAGATTTAGCGGGTAATGGTTATTGGTGATTGAGTAACCTGGGTAACCATTAGTTACTACTTAGAGTAACAAGTTCTAGATAGAAAATGGTAGAAATGAAATAGAAGTAAAAGGACTTAAGTGCCCTTGAGGTTAGTTGGGAAAGGATAGGCAAGGAGGGGTAAAATGGTCATTTGGCTGGGAATTGGATATATGGCAGCTGGGTATTAAGGGGTACACGGTTTGGGGCTTGGTCATTTGATGCTTTGATAATTTGAAGAGAAGAAGAAGGAGAGGGAAAAAGCTAGGGCATGAAGAAGAAGAAGGGAGCTGAAACTTGAAGACTAAGGGGATGAACCAAGGAAGCTTAAGGTTGGATTCTTGATTGAGGTAAGAGTTTTAAACATCCTTGGGTTTTCTTTTCTGTTGTGGTTTAAGATTTTGAAGCCATGGTTTAGGTTTGTCAAGCTTGGGTTGTGTTTTTGGCCTTTGGGTTTGAGTTTTCTGAAATTTGGAATCAAATGGGTGATTTTGAGTGTGATTGTGTTATTGAGTTGGGTTATGATGTTTATGGGTTGATGTATGGTCTATTTGGAGTTTTGAGTTGGTTTTGGAGCTTGGGTGTGAGTTTGGGACGATTTGGGAGGTTTTAGCTCGGAGAAAATGCAGGGGAAAAACCCAGAATTCTGGGTCTGCGAAGGCGTGCCGCGACACGGGTTTTTCGTGCCGCGGCGAGGGAGTCCCTGACTGATGTGTGCCGCGGCACAAGAAAGTTGTGCCGCGGCACAAGGCAAATTTCAGGTTCACATTTTTGGCAATTTTAGGCCTTTGCTCCGGGAGTTCGGGGGATGTCTCCGGGGTGTTGTTTTAAGGTTTTAGAGGTCCCGAGAGTGCGGGATTGGTCCCGGGAAGTGGTTTTGGGTTGATTAGTATTGAGGGATGTTTCTTGTGTGTTGTGACTAGGTTGTTGGTGAGGCTCGTGCTAGAGGACCGTGCTCGCAGCTTTAGTGCATCAGGAGGCTCGAAATACAGGTAAGAAAACTATAACACCCGTAGGATAGGGCGTGGGCCCGTAGTGTGATGGTCGGGCATGGCCCTTTATTGCATGTTGCATGATGAGATGATTGTAGGGCGTGGCCCCGGATTGTATTATGTGTAAATGTTTAACCTGAAATGAACCGTGATGTGTGTGAATGTTTATTTCGAATGTACTATATATGTGATTATGATGAAATGTACGGCGTAAGCCGGGGCGGCCGTGGGCCGAGTACGGCGTAAGCCGGGGCGGCCGTGGGCCGAGTACGGCGTAGGCCGGGGCGGCCGTGGGCCGAAAGTAACACCTAGCACATGGGATGCTATATTCAGGGTGGGACCCAAGGGATACATGAGTTATCCTCGCGGTGAGAACCGATACCCCAGGGCTTTGGTAAGGGTCCTGGGGCGGCATGGCCGTGTTTGCTTAGTCTAATGATTGACTTGTTTATTGTGGATTATCTGTTATGATAAACTGTATACATTGCATATGTTATGTTCTGCATGAGTTTTCTTGCTGGGCTTCGGCTCACGGGTGCTCTGTGTTGCAGGTAAGGGCAATGACTGAGTCAACCAACCATGAGTACGGAGAGCGTGAAGCGACGCGTACATGTTTGGCCTGCCCGACTGCTTTGGTTGGGGGTTTATTTGAAAATGGCTGTAATAATCTATGATTTTTATGATTTATCAACTGTGAACTCATTTTTTTGATGTAAATAGTTTTCAAACCTTATTTTGGGATCCCAATGTTTAATATTATGAGTTTTATTGAAACAACGCATTTTTCTAATATTACAGCCTTAACTTTTAATTAGTCACACTTTCGTTTCAAAACCTCGGTTAGCGGGATCTTTGCACACTGATTTGTCTTAAAACTCACTAAGTAACGGCTCTAAGGAAGTAGGGCGTTACAACTTGGTATCAGAGCGAGCCAAGGTTTATTGGTTCTGGTGATCGACCGAACATGTACGCTCGCTGTCAGTGACAAGCTCGACTCAGGGTTGGTTGGTATGAATGATTGACATGTTTGAATATATGTTTGAATGCCCTGTTTGCCTGCTTATTTATATGGAGCATGAGGAATGAGATGACATATGCATGAGATACTGATAGGGCCTGGCCCTTGACTGTTTCATGTTGAGATCAATGTGTGCTGAATAACATTATTATGCATGTGGATGAAAATTGGCATAATGGTTCGCATATTGAGCGTATGTGGTTAGTTTTCTGAATTAAATTCATATGTATATCATTGTGGACTTGACCTAGTATATGCTTGTGTGTGCATTATACCTGTGGATATTTGGACCTAGTGGTGGTTTGGTTCAGAGTAGGAACCCCAGAGTTCAGGTGTTGGGTCAGTTTTGACAGGTGGAATTGTGTTGTTGGTTCCTAGAAGGGTTTGGGGACCTGATATTGTGTTGAAAAGGGGGTTTTAGATATAAGTTGGAGTTGAAATCTCCAGTTACCCCTGAGTGTAGCAGCAGAGGGTCACTAGTGTGTGGGTAGCTGTGGAGTTGTTAGTTGAGACGGGATAGAAGAGCAGCAGATTTCTCTGGGGAAATAGCTGATTTCGATGTTTTAACAGTAAGGTGGCCAGTGTTGGTCTACTGTGAGGTATGGACAGATAAGGGTATTACATGAAAGGCTTAAAGGGTGTTAACCTCGGGTTTTGAGGAGAGTTCGAGTTGACAAGGAATTTATCAATAGATGAGCAGAGTTAATTCCACCCTTGGTTAAGAGGATGAGAGATCCTGATTAGAGGGTTGTGTTAAACATTAAGGCAGGGAGATGCCTGGATTTGGTACTCGGGCGGAGGTACTGGCTTAATGGGTTGGAAAGAACCTAGTTGATGAATGGTTAGAAGAGATTTTAAAGACATGATTAGAACCGTGGAGACGGGCAAATGTGTGAGTCTGGTTTGGACTGTTAGGGGTAACAACAGCGTAGATCAATGGGTTCGGTGATTTGGATAGTTCATTTCGGAAATTTATACAGATGGATGTATCTGGGATTGGTGGCGACCCATTTAAGGGCATGAGATCTGAAATAGCCTAAGGCATTTGGGCTGCTTTGAGGAAAGAGTTTTTGTCTGCATGTGGATGGCGGAGAGGGCCATATTGTTTGAGGAACTGATGGTTGATGTATAGAGCATGAGTGCTAGAGCCGCAAGGGCGGTGCTTCCTTTGATGGAATTAGTGAAGATAGATTCGTGATAATCAAGTTGAAAGAACCCCGGATAATGTTGTGGCTTTTGGATTGCCAAGAAAAAGGGGAAAAGTCTGACTGATAAGACGGTACTTTTGTTGATAGAACGCAGCGAGGTTGGATTCTCGATTGTTGAGATAGAAGGACCCCAGACAGTGCTTGGGCACCTAATTTGAGATTTGAAAGAAGCCTGATTGAAAAGGTAGATATCGAGATGGCGACAGGAACCAGGAGGTTAATTGGTATGCATATGAGGAAGAGGATGCCACCTGAGAGGAGGTCAGGTGAGGGCATGACTTCTACGTAGAATGACTCGAGATGTTGGGATGGATTTCCCATGGTGAGGGAACGGAGAACCAGAGTGCAGCGATACATTCAAAGTTCGAGGCCGAGTCCTCAAGGGTGAGTATGTATCTGACGAGCTTATGCTTTGGTCATGTAGCGAACTGGAAGGATTCGGTGTTTCGAATGCTCCGAGAGGGTGATGGACATAGAGAGGGTGCCTCTATGGTGCCATTCGAGAGGCTGAGGACAGTGATACTTATTGAGAAGGAATTAGAAACTCTGGCAGATGGATTGTTGAGGATGTCATCCGGAGTACGTAAAGGAGACGGAGCTGATCAGTGGGAAAATTATGTGGGTATGCAAAGGAAGATTTAGGGAATACTTCAAGGTCAGACTACGGATAGGATTGGTATAGGGAATGTTGTAAAAGACGGTTTTGGACGACAGAAAGTCTATCGAAGCAATTGAAGGAATCTGAGCGTGGTGTAGCCAGTGTGTTATACTACGGGGATTGTTGGCATCGTCGGGTTTGAACGAAAAGTACAATGTTGGGTACCAGTGGGGACGATGTCTCCAAGAGTTGATCTACGACCTGGTTATTGCCAGTTGGAAACCAAGGATAGAGACATTTCGGAAAATTTTCTATTCTGCACCGGGTTGGGAGTGATGAGTTGGTAACAAAGATTCTAGAATGGTTCAAGCTACATCAGCACAGGTAAGCTCTTTAGGCTGAGAATGCGTGAACGGTATGGGTAAGTCCCTTCAAGCTCACGAGCAGTACATGTGGATTACTCCCAGACGGAAATGGTGAGCAATGATTATGCGAAAGAAGTTTGTACCCAGAAGGCAGAGTCTCAGGTAAGGTTCTACGGATTGTTGGTTGAGAGTCGTCAGGAGTACTAAGATTAGAGCTACAAGGAGGAAGGACAGGTAAGAGAAGAATTGATCTGAAGCCGCAAAGAAGCTAATGAAGAACGTTCGAAGAATTGAAGGCATAACAAGACTGGTAAGCGCGTCATCTACTGCACGAGCATCTCCGGGAGACAACTACATCAGAGGCGAGGGGAACAGTAAACTCGAGGTTAGACGGACTGACTGGTATCAAATCAGAAAGAAATTCAGAAGACAAGGTGTGATTGTTTAGTATCTGCTAATGCGGGAGTATGCGTGTGATTTGGTTAAGTAAAGAGCGATTTCATAAAAGACCTGATCCATGGTAGGGTTATGGAAATGTGGGAGTGCATCACGGATTGTGCACGCCCAGGCGCAGTTGGCGCGAGGGTGGATCGAACCTTGCGGGAGGCGACAGAATGGATCATGGTTGATACACTTGGAACGTTAAGTCGACTGTTGTGTATGGCATAAGGTACTTGAGTTTTGGGTATTAGTAAGAAGGTTAACGTTGAGGCCCAGTTGTGGTGAAAAGTAACAGACTGATGATCAGTGTTTGAGTCTCGATTGGACGAGGGGAAATTTAATTGGAGGCGGAACTCCTAGCGGTAAGGCGCGTGTCAGTCGGGGAATAGCGCCATAGATTATATTGGGGTGGTCAAAGCAACGACTGAGATCGGCATGATGTTAATAGGTAAGGGTTAGCTGGTGAGTGTCACTGAGCTATGGAATCCGAAGTGTTGACTTGAGTTGAAACAGGGAAGGACCCTGTCATGGTGGTACAGTAGGGTACCAGGAATGGATGAAGGATCCAATTAGATTTGGTTTATGAACGAGAATTCTGAATGGATATCATTCCACCTCCTAGGGTACGTCGTACCGGGAGGGTCGAGCGGGTGCCGGAAAATAGCGTTTTCCTTTGGACCCTGAGGGGTTAGGTGATGTGGTAGTGTATCATGGGAATAGACCACTTTAGACCCTGAGTAAATTGTTTGGACATGAAGAGTTTTAACTCAGTTGAGGGAGTTAATGTTGTTGGGGCAAGTGAACTGGTTTTAGGATAGAACGTCGATGACATTGAATTGAGGCCCTATAATATTTTAAATTATTGGAATGGATTTAGAGAACGAAAAGAACAGAGTGGGAACCTGGAATTATCAGTTGATTGCAAGTGGGGTGGCAGTCTGAAAGTTTATCGGATATCTTAAAGAACTGAGCGCCGAGTAGGCGAATACTTGAAGTATTAAGGGAAGTGTAATCCCTGATGAGTTAGTCGTGGTGGCGGTTGCTGGTGTCTTGTTAAAGTAACACGACATATGACATGGTAGGAGGCAAAGGGTAGTGAATACTACGATTTGGCATCGGTTCAGAGAGAAGCCAAGTGGTTGTTGGAACTCTTAAGGCAGGAGCGTCTGCCTATTTGAAAGGATTAACAGCTTGTAAATTGATAAGTGTTGAGGAAATAAAGTTCCGGAAGGAAAGAGTTGCGTCTCTGCATTTTAACAGACGAGGATCTGTAAGGTGTTCAGAGAAAGAAGGGAGAGTTCTGACTCTTAATTCAGCATAAGATTCTGAAGTTTTACCAAGGATTAGGCCAACGGGGCCTACCAATTGATCCCACCTAGTAGAGGTGACGAATTTTGAGTATCTCTGGAATCAGGAATAAGACGATGAATTGGTCATTGTAATCTAGGCAGACCCTGAGGTTTCTGCAGGGTTGCGGTGTAAACAAGAAGCTATTGAGAGTATGGCTATTAGACGAAATCTTGAGGGGCAAGATTGTTACTCTTGTGAGAGTGTTGTTGAAAAGTAAAGTAAAGGCGGTGGGCCTTGGAAATTATGGTCAGAGTTGCGGGTTTACTGACTGATGTGTTTGGATAAATTTCGAGGACGAAATTTTTATGAGGAGGGGATAGTTGTAACGACCCAAAATCGCTATTAAGGCTTAAGGGCCTTGATTAGTGTGCCAGGAGGGCATGTTGGGATTTATGTGTGATTTTATGAGTTAAATGCATGGTTATGATTTAAAGCATGTTATTTGACTAATTGTTTATCTGAGATGCATGACTATGTGTATTAGTATGCATGTAGGCCCTGATTGTGTTTGAAGGGCATAATTATAATTTTAGCCGCTGAGGGCATATATGTGATAATTGTATTCCGTGATTTGTACCACGTGAGTGTGGTGGTATTATTTTGATGCACGTGCCGAGACGGTCCTAGAGAGCAAATTAACTTAAGAGTCACAACGGGATTTCTATACCCGGCTCGGGAGGAGCCTAGGGGTACTTCGGGAATTTTATGGCTAAGATTGAGATTTAGCGGGTAATGGTTATTGGTGATTGAGTAACCTGGGTAACCATTAGTTACTACTTAGAGTAACAAGTTCTAGATAGAAAATGGTAGAAATGAAATAGAAGTAAAAGGACTTAAGTGCCCTTGAGGTTAGTTGGGAAAGGATAGGCAAGGAGGGGTAAAATGGTCATTTGGCTGGGAATTGGATATATGGCAGCTGGGTATTAAGGGGTACACGGTTTGGGGCTTGGTCATTTGATGCTTTGATAATTTGAAGAGAAGAAGAAGGAGAGGGAAAAAGCTAGGGCATGAAGAAGAAGAAGGGAGCTGAAACTTGAAGACTAAGGGGATGAACCAAGGAAGCTTAAGGTTGGATTCTTGATTGAGGTAAGAGTTTTAAACATCCTTGGGTTTTCTTTTCTGTTGTGGTTTAAGATTTTGAAGCCATGGTTTAGGTTTGTCAAGCTTGGGTTGTGTTTTTGGCCTTTGGGTTTGAGTTTTCTGAAATTTGGAATCAAATGGGTGATTTTGAGTGTGATTGTGTTATTGAGTTGGGTTATGATGTTTATGGGTTGATGTATGGTCTATTTGGAGTTTTGAGTTGGTTTTGGAGCTTGGGTGTGAGTTTGGGACGATTTGGGAGGTTTTAGCTCGGAGAAAATGCAGGGGAAAAACCCAGAATTCTGGGTCTGCGAAGGCGTGCCGCGACACGGGTTTTTCGTGCCGCGGCAAGGGAGTCCCTGACTGATGTGTGCCGCGGCACAAGAAAGTTGTGCCGCGGCACAAGGCAAATTTCAGGTTCACATTTTTGGCAATTTTAGGCCTTTGCTCCGGGAGTTCGGGGGATGTCTCCGGGGTGTTGTTTTAAGGTTTTAGAGGTCCCGAGAGTGCGGGATTGGTCCCGGGAAGTGGTTTTGGGTTGATTAGTATTGAGGGATGTTTCTTGTGTGTTGTGACTAGGTTGTTGGTGAGGCTCGTGCTAGAGGACCGTGCTCGCAGCTTTAGTGCATCAGGAGGCTCGAAATACAGGTAAGAAAACTATAACACCCGTAGGATAGGGCGTGGGCCCGTAGTGTGATGGTCGGGCATGGCCCTTTATTGCATGTTGCATGATGAGATGATTGTAGGGCGTGGCCCCGGATTGTATTATGTGTAAATGTTTAACCTGAAATGAACCGTGATGTGTGTGAATGTTTATTTCGAATGTACTATATATGTGATTATGATGAAATGTACGGCGTAAGCCGGGGCGGCCGTGGGCCGAGTACGGCGTAAGCCGGGGCGGCCGTGGGCCGAGTACGGCGTAGGCCGGGGCGGCCGTGGGCCGAAAGTAACACCTAGCACATGGGATGCTATATTCAGGGTGGGACCCAAGGGATACATGAGTTATCCTCGCGGTGAGAACCGATACCCCAGGGCTTTGGTAAGGGTCCTGGGGCGGCATGGCCGTGTTTGCTTAGTCTAATGATTGACTTGTTTATTGTGGATTATCTGTTATGATAAACTGTATACATTGCATATGTTATGTTCTGCATGAGTTTTCTTGCTGGGCTTCGGCTCACGGGTGCTCTGTGTTGCAGGTAAGGGCAATGACTGAGTCAACCAACCATGAGTACGGAGAGCGTGAAGCGACGCGTACATGTTTGGCCTGCCCGACTGCTTTGGTTGGGGGTTTATTTGAAAATGGCTGTAATAATCTATGATTTTTATGATTTATCAACTGTGAACTCATTTTTTTGATGTAAATAGTTTTCAAACCTTATTTTGGGATCCCAATGTTTAATATTATGAGTTTTATTGAAACAACGCATTTTTCTAATATTACAGCCTTAACTTTTAATTAGTCACACTTTCGTTTCAAAACCTCGGTTAGCGGGATCTTTGCACACTGATTTGTCTTAAAACTCACTAAGTAACGGCTCTAAGGAAGTAGGGCGTTACAGTGTTGTACTAATAATGGAGATCATAGGTCACATTGAGATGTTCACCTTCTCCCACTTACTATTTTAAAAAAAATGTGTTTTTATTAAACTAATCAATTAATTCAAAATTAAATTAATTACTAGTTTATTAATAACCTTACAAATGTAATTAATTAAAATAAATTATATTTATAAAAGAGCCTGTTTCTATAATTTAATGAGATCTTAATAACTGCCCAATACGTTCATCTAACTTTAATAAAACATATTTTTTAAAATAAAGTTGGTTATCTTAAAGGCCTATAACAACTATTTCCTTTATTATGGCATGACTTACCAATTTTAACTAATTTAATACTTAGTAGTTTACATGCAATTGACTTCTCCAAAATAATTCACATAAACAATTAGGACAATCCTAAATAATCATGTTTCTAAAAGATGCATGATTAATGAAAATTGTGTGGGGTTTCATGAATGACATGTAATTGACTAATGCATGATCATGTTATCAATCAAACATTAATTAACATTTATTTAAATATATATAATGAATAAATAAATAGATAAACAATAGATGATGAACCGAGTACTATTGGTTATTTCTAAATTTACAACCTTTGAAAAAATAGAAATAAAATTTCAAAATAGCCTTTAATTTGTTTTCAAGACTCCAAGAATGTTTCTCCTCTCTTTTAGGCTTTCTTGCTAATCCTTAGGAATTTGTTAGGCCAAACTAATTAATTATAAACTAACTTTCCAATTAATTCATTTAATTAAATAACCATTTTGTCAACTTTTTAATTTAGTTTAATTTAAATAATTAAAGAATCAAATTCAAATAATTATTTAAACTTAAGATAAAATCTTAACCAACTAAAAGATATTTTATTTTTCCAATAAAAATAAAATACAATAATTTAAACTTTTAAATTCAAATAATTAAAAAAATTAATTAAATAAAAGATAATACCACAAAATTAGGATCTAACTTGGGCACCAAGAATGGTACCCTAGATCACTAGGGTTGTTGGCATGGAGAAGCCACAAGGGCTCGACATGGTGCGGCTGGGTGGTGGGGAGTTGCAGGTGCTGCGCATGCATGGAACAGGAGCTCGGCCAGGGCAAGCGCGCAGGTGATGCGCGCGCGAGGGGCGCAGTTTAGCAGGGAGCCACAGGGTCGCGACTGGGCAGGTAGAAGCCAAGCATGGGGTGTGCGCGGGTGGGGAGGCTCGAGTTTGTGCTTGCACGCGCGTGGCTTGGGAGGGCTCGAGCTGCTGGCTTGGCTAGTGGCTCGGGTTCTCCAGTTTTCTTTGTATACAGATTTTTAAAATACATATTTAAAAAATTCCTACGCCCTTTATGGCTTACACAATGTGTAGAAATTCAAATTCCTAACCCAATAGCACCATATAATCAACGATCCATCATTCAACCATACATTCGAAAAACATATCCATCCATTCAATATACATATCAACATACATATAACAAATGCAAGAAACCCACACAACATTTAATATATATATATATAAATGTAGACTGCTTTGGTACCAATTGCTGGTATTAAAAGAGCAAATCAAAGATACGCAACGGGGAATGGGCTATTTTTAATAATTATTAATACCGGCAAAGATCACACACACACACACACACACATATATATATTAAATCACATACAATCAGATTAGAGATTACCTCTTATAGCCTATCAAGTATCCTCGAATCTTTTTTTATAAAATCAACGATCTTCCTATCCAAGTTCTGAAAGCTCACACCTTGATCTTCCAGACCAATCCTCAAACACACAAGGACGTGTGTGGGCATGTAGGATTCAAAAAGTTGATTTACGACTCTCTAGATGTACTCAACACATGAGATCTAGAGAGGTTTGATTGAGAGAAGAGGAATTGAACAGTTTTTAGGTATAAGAAAACTATCGCTTCTATCTCAAAGAGAGAGTCTATTTTTAATCACATGAAAAACAACATTATTGAGAATATTGCTGTATCATTTTTTATAAAGACAATTTAATCTAATTAATGAATCTTTATTTTATTAAGATAGAATTTAAATTAAAACTGATATGTTATTACTATTTAATTATTTAATTTAAATCATATTTAAAAGGAATAATTAAATAACTAATTAAACAAATAATTTGAAATTCAAAATTTAAATCCCAGGGATTGGGGAATTCGTGTATGTGGCACCACATTCACTGGAAAGTAAGTGTGTCGCCCCACATATTAGGAATTTCTCTAATTTTCAAATTTGTTTGTTTAATCAACTTTTAAGACAATATATTTATCCCAACATAAATATCAATTAATTCAAAATTAATTTTATTGTAAAATATCTGTTATTCAAAAAATTAGCATTGATGACGTGGCAAGTGATCCCTGGACACGTGGCTGACACCTGAAAAAGTTCTGCTAGAGTATCGACCAGAAGACACATTTGAAGCAGTAAGCGGCCCAGTCTTACCTGCGACCAGTCTGGTCGATAGTTCCGCATACAAAGCAACATTTATGAGAAGATCTTTGTAAATCCCGAATTTATCTCACACAATCTCCTGAGTATCCGATGATTCAGGAAAGAATATCTGTAACAATCTTTTGTAATCCCCTTTGAGCCTATAAATAGCAAAAGATAGCTCAAGGAAGGGACTTTTGGCTTTTGAATCATTAGAGATATAGTAATTCTCCGAGTAATATTGTATTTTCCTTGAGAGGTTAGTGAAACTCATTGAACCCTTGTTCTTTGATCACTCCTTTGGTTCTCATATCAATAACAATCTAAGTGGACGTAGGTTATTACCAGATCTTGGGGCCGAACCACTATAAAAATATCGTGTTGTCATTGCTTTTTGTCGTTACGTTCTTCTCTACACATTCATTCGTATCAAGCATATTCTGACTCCGTGTCAGTTGGCCAAATCTTGGGTCAACAATATCAATTTTAAATAAATAATTAAATATCTTATTCTTAATAAGATAATTATTAATCTCTCTTTATATATTAATCCAAACAAGATTAATATTTATTTTAACCTATAGTTTTTCAAAATAAAAACTATATAGTTAAATAATTCATCAATTCATAATTAATCAATTGCCTATAATTATCACATAATTATTTCATTGCCCTGAAAAATTAATTCATTTGCAATTAAGTCATTCTCTATACATATCTTTCTTTTTGACATCCTTACCCTTAATAGTGTAGGACAAAGGTGATCTGGGGACCATGGACCTATATTACGAAGCTCCAATAAATCAAATTATTAATTAAATTCTTTAATCCAATATTCTTATTTATTAGTTTCATGATTACTCCATTATAAAGATGAAATTGCACTCTAAGTATTTATAGAATTATATTTACAAAGTTTTCTCTTATAGTCCATTGATATAATCAATAAATGTAGTTCTATCATCAATTTATTAGTTAGTTAATTAGAGCTGGTCAAGATTACCGTTTTACCCTTGTAATCACCTCTTGATTCTTAAGTATCATTAATTCACTAGAGAATAATTAATCTATAATCAAATTATAGAATGAAGCTCAATAACTATTCAGTTCCAGAATTAACCCTTAAGGGAACCAATATTCGATCCATTAGGAAAGTATGAATTCCATTATTGTAATTCATGTTCCCGACCATTCATGATATTGAATTTCCAAAATAAAAGTCATTAGCGTCATTATACTAAGAAACCTTAATGAGTGAATTAAAAGATCCAATAAGCATAAACAAGAGTTCATGAATACTCAGGATTTAGACTGATCTACAAATGATCATCAATTATGATAAGAATCAAATCTTTATGTCAAATGACAAGTTTATAAATATAATTAATTCTTACCGGTCCTGTCATATATAATCTCTATTATATACAACACCCTTACTAAGATGTCTATCCACATCAGTAATTCGAATCTAGATCACTTGCATCTCGTATGCTTAGTAAACCGCACTAGTAACCATTCATTAAAGATTATATACTTTAATATGTTACTGACTATTTTATTCATTATATATGATCTTAATTCTCTCGTACTAATACAAGATCATATTCTCATGAATGAATAAGGAATTTTGTTGATATTAATTCAAAAAATAATTATAATATTCAAATATAATAAAATTGTTCTTTTATTTAATTCAATAAAATGACGTTAAATGCTTTTAGGACATTAATCCTAACAATATTTCCATAAACATGTGATTCATGCTGCTCAACAACACCATCCTGTTTCAGAGTCCTTGGGAAGTTGCTTCACACAATTCTCCAAGTTCAATTAAATGATATTGGTTCTGATTATCCAAATATCCTCCACCCAAATCAGATCGCAAGATATTTAACACTTTACCTAGTATGGTTTTAATGCCATAGCAATGAATTCTTTTAACTTCTTTACAATTTCTTAGAATTTCTATGCTTTAGGTACTTGCATGAGTCTCTAGAGAAATCGTCAATGAATGTGACGAAGCACTCATAACCACCCCTCACTTGAATCTTCATTTGTCCCTAGACATTTGAATATACTAGCCCAAGTGGTTCTTTGACCCTTTCTCTTTTCACAGAGAATGGATGCTTTGTCATTTTGCCCTCTAGACTAGATTCACAAATAGGTAGGTCACCCTAGGTGAGTTCCCTCAAAGGTCCAACCTTTGTTAGTCTTTGAATCCTATCATAACAAATATGACCAAAGCGAAGATGCCAAAGGTATGTCACTTCTAACGTTATTGGCCTTTTGTCTTTTAATGGTCCTAGATTTAGCTATCTTAAACAACTCATTATTTAGAACATATGGTTCTTTTGGATGCAATAGGTATAGCCTATTTTCCATACATCCACCCCACAATTCAAATCCATATAAAGAAATACGATTTTATTACTTGTGAAAGTAACTACAAATTGTTGTTGATGTAATAAGAAAAAATGAAATTAAAATTTTAATTGAATAAAATAAACATTGTCTTAAAACAATATATTTATTTCCAAAATTCATTCAAGCTTATCATTTTTCCTTGTCTGATACGAGCAACCCTTGATGGATTCCAAGCTTTGACATTTTATCCTTCATGACTTTTCTAATGCTAAAAAGGTGTAAAAATGTACATGCATGTTTAATAGATCTTGATTCAGCGATCCAAAACTGAAGAATCATCCTCTAAATTCACATGCATCCAAGATAAGTATTTCATTAACTTGGGTTTCATATGCCTTGATTTCTGGGCAATCTTGTCACAATTGGAAACACTCCCTTTTAGTGTACTTATAATCAAGCCTTGCTCCATCATGCGTTGCAACATTTGGTGCCTGGCTAGTGGTCTTTTTCTTTTTGTTTGAATTTCTTCCTCATTTGCTCTTCGGAGAAGAAGTTTGAGGCAACTTCTCCTTGAGCATGCTTGGTAGTATTAGCCTTCTTTCCTTCACTCAGTCCACCCCTAACAATCTTCTTTGAAGGAATTGGTGATCGTTGCATAGGAAAAATAGGAATATCTTTGATTATCACGAACTAGTTGTTGTCCATAATTAACACCATGTTGATGTTGGACAAACATTTTGTGCGGTTCTCACCATAGAGAAACTTTTTAGAGATTAGAGAGAGTATGAGGTGGGAAGCCTAGAACTGCGATTATCAACTAAGTAGAAATTAACGCATTGCTTGACAAACATTTATTCATCAAAATTTTAGAAATAACATAACATACAAAATGTTTTGAGATAAGTAAAATACTAAAACACTTATCTTCTATTTCTTTGGTACTTTAACTAGCCATGAACCCATGTGTCCCGGTAAGCGAGAGACACAAATATTCACTTAGTTAAATAGAGAAACATCTCAATTAATAAAACGTCCTATACTTTTATTAACTACCTATCCATCCGATCAAAGTAACGAAAACCCATGTGTCCCGCTAGGCGAGAGTCACAAATATTTCTTACTTTATGAGGTTGACCCACAATTTTGATTATTACAGACTTAATTCCTATAGTCACCGTAGGGATGAGTCTGTAGAAGGTCTATCTATAATTATCTATCCTAAGAAATTTAACCATGTTAAAAAGTCCAGTGAAAACCTTCTGTAGGGAGACGAAATCAAAGCGCCATGATACCCCACTGAACTCTAACCTTGTTAAATCAACGGTGGAGATCGAATTCAAACTTTTAAAACTCATTATTAAATCTTTTAGTATTTTATTCTTTTTGAAAATATCAACTTAGGTTTGCCAAATTATTAAAATAATTAATAAAGCGACTTAGGTTTGCTAAATTATTAAAATAATAAAAAAAAATAGTTTATAATTTTTCAATTAATTCTAAAATTACCATTGAAAATTAATCCAAATAATAGAATTAATTTGTTTATAATCAATTATTAGGTGTAACGCCCTACTACCTTAGAGCCGTTACTACGTGAGTTTAAAACGGAAATTGTGCAACTAACAGACTCTACGAGGTTTCTAAAACCAAAAGTGTGACTAAACCAGAGTTTAAGGCTGTAATCTTTGAAAATGTTTAGTTTCATTGAAAACATTAAGTATCAAACATCTGGGATCCCAAAAAATAAGGTTTACAAAATAATTACAACTCAAAAATAGATTTACACCAGGTTAACTATCAAAAGAATAAGTTAATACAGCCATATACAAAATGCCCCCAACCAAAGCAGTCGGGCAGGCCGAACATGTATGCACCGCCCCCACGCTCTCCATACTCATGGCCGGTTGACTGACTCCTTGCTTTTACCTGCCACACAGAGCACCTGTGAGCCGAAGCCCAGCAAGAAAACTCATACAGTATATAACATATGCATAGAATATAGCTGACATATAATCCACTGATAAATAGGAAAACCATCAGACTGAACAAGCACGGCCATGCCGCCCCAGAGGCCTTACCAAAGCCTGGGGTCTCGGTCCTTACCGTAAGGATAACTCATGTATCCATTGGGTCCCACCCTGGCTATAAGCACTCCATGTGCTAAGTGTTACTTCCGGCCCCAAGGCCGTTCTCGGCCTTCACCGCTCTCGGCCTTAGCCGTTCATTTCATTATAATCACACATATAGTACATTTCGAAATAATCATTCAAACATATAATAATTCATTTAAAGTTATACATTCGCACGTAATACAATCTAGGGCCATCCCCTGTAATAACACTGTGGGCCCATGCTCTGTTCTCGGGTGTTACGATTTTCTTACCTTTCAATTCGATAGCCTTGATCACCTGACTCCTCGAGCACGATCCTACTCGAGCCCTAGCGCTTACCTAAGCAAAATCCATAAGTCAAAGTCATTACCAAACCTCAAGTCCAAAACCTAGCCTCGGGACCAATCCTGAGCCCCCGGGAAGTCCTAGATCCCCAAAACAAAGTGGTGGAATCGAGCCCCGAACCCTAGGTCAAAATCCCTCAACAAAAGCCCAAAAACCCCTTTTTGTGAACAGTGCAGTGCTACAGCGCTCTAAAGAGGGCGCTGTAGCGCTACAAGCAGAACCACACCTCCCCAGAAACAGGGCCTAGCGCTACAGGGCCCACTGACTAGCGCTGTAGTGCTAGTTGCAGACAGGCCACACCCAAAAATTGTTTTCTGCGATTTCCTTCAACCATTTCAACCCCAAACTTGTCCAAATCTTTCCCAAACCCAAAAACAAACTTATTAACACCTCACACTCATCCCAAGCATCCCAAGAACTCATACCCCAAGCTCAAGCAACCCAAAACTCAAGATCTACCATAATGAACCCTAAAACCAGAAATTCATTCAAACATCAAAGATAAGGTCTTAGAAATCATACCGTGGATGGAAATTCGACCTTGAGTTGAACCCTAGACCTCCTTAGCTTGCTCCTTCTCAATCTTGGCCTGATTTCCCAAAAATCCCCATCTAATTAGCTTAAATACACAGCTCAAACCAGTCAAACCCTAAAACTGAAATCTCCAAGAACTTACCTCAAATTTCTGATGTGTTCTTGCTAATCCCTTGCCAATCCTCAAGTCTAACTTAGGATCCTTGATGCTCAGCCTACCCTAGCTCTCCACTGAGCTTAACTCCAAAAAAAATGAAGGGAAATGGTGGGAGAACCACAAACCGTTCCTTTGAAAACAAAGCCCCTCCGTTTTCTCTGTTTTCCTTTTTCTTCCTTCTTTCTTTCTTTTTCAGCCTTAACTCTTTTTCTACCAATTCCACTAAGTATAAAGCTCCCTTTAACTTTTCTCTAACAAGCCTAAAGACCAAAATGCCATCCCTAATAATTCTAAACCTTTTTGCCCATGTAGGGACATTTTAGTCCTATTACCCAAATTCTCACTAATTCCTCAAGTGTTCCTAAAAAATTTCCCGCTCGCTACCCAATACCTGATTAATCACCAAATATACATTCCTCATCATCAAGATTAACCTCAATATATTTTCCAAATTCTCATTTAAACTCCCCAGGCTTGACCCAAGCCGGGTATAAATTCCCGCTTTGAATTTTCCGCTAACCCGCTCATCTTAGGATTGTCTCGAGTCACAGATCACAGATATCAACACAGTCATGCCCAAAATGGCCAAATTACAAATATGCTCTTTCTAAGATAATCAGGTCTACTTGCATACTAATTCACATAGTCATGCATCTCAAACAATCAAATAGTCATATAACATGCATTAAATCATAATCATTCATTTAACTCATTAAAGTCACACACAAAATCCCATTATGCCCTCCAGGCACACTAATCAAGGCCCTTAAGCCTTATTAGTGAATTTGGGTCGTTACAT
This sequence comes from Humulus lupulus, assembly GCF_963169125.1. Classification (NCBI taxonomy): domain Eukaryota; kingdom Viridiplantae; phylum Streptophyta; class Magnoliopsida; order Rosales; family Cannabaceae; genus Humulus; species Humulus lupulus. The sequence continues at coordinate 133,397,103 of NC_084798.1, read as the reverse complement.
TAGGTCCAACTAAAAAGAATAACCTAATACAATTAAGTCCAACTTAGGTAAATTGGCCTTAACAATTCAAGCATGCATGGCGGAGGACTGAGTTCAGTATGTCGGACCCACTACTAAGGCTCCCTAATTTCCACACAAATCCCAAAAAGACAGGAATTTGAACCTTCATTTTATTAATTGTTTTTCAATTGATTAAACTCAATCTAGTAATGCAAAAAAAAAAAAAAAAAAAATAGGCATTCACAAGTGGAACCGCCCACAAGAGATGAATTTAAACTTTACATGTTTAATTGGGCCCAAATAAAACCTAACATTTTATGAACGTTTTATTTGAGTTTTCCCACATTTTTCCAACACAAAAATTGGTCCATCATTATACTTATATTTAAAACCAAAATGTAAAAAATAACTTAATAATGATGCTTGATATGTTAATAATTTGATATGTTAATAATTTGATGGGCCTAACATTTTACTCTATAAGCATGTATTATTAAATTTTGCAAAATACCATAATTAATTAATATAGAATTCATTAGACAATATTCAATATAATTAATTAAGCAAGTTGCAAAATATTAAATTAATTAAAATAGAATTTATCAAACAAAATTCAATTTCAAATAATTAATTTAAAATAGGTTGTTAAGAATGACAAGATAAATTATTTTAACAAATTTTAAAATATAAAAATATATTTTACCCAAATTTAAAATATAAAAAATATCCAGAATTATGAGATAATCAATTTCAAATATTTTAAACAATAAAAATATCTTGAATAATCAGATAACCATTTTAATATTTTAATTATAACAAAATAAAAAAAATATCTTAAAATATCCTGATTATCAGATAACCAATTCAAAACATTTTAAAAAGCTAAAATAATCAGACAATCAATATTAAATATTTTAAACTTAACTGCAAAAAATATCTATTTTTTTAAAACAAAATTAATTAATTGTTTTTTTGTGAAAAAGCCCGCTGCAGGCATCGTGCAGAGCCGCTGTACGAATCTATATGGACGCCATACGACCCTGGGGTCTTGGCGGCTTTTTCATGCATGCCCAACACACACCTGCCCAATTTAGTCCAAGAAAAATTAAAAAAAATTTGTGCAGTGTTTTAATCCTAAAACAAGCAAAAAACAACCAAATTATTGCTAAATTTACATAAAAAAAATAAACATGCACCAAATAACATGTACCATCCAATTAACACACTAACATATCAATCAATTTCATACATGTTCATTCATGAAAATAAACTAGCAAGCTATGTTTCTGAGGCCAATTGTAGGATATGCATATAACTAGAACTTTATTTATTTTCATGTAATTTACATATTATCAAACAAACATGTAAATTCCTAGAACATGCTCCTATGAAATTGATACCAAACAGAGTAAATTAAAGAAACTTACATTACGCAACGGAACTGGAACAACTCCATCCTTCAATCTCTCTAACCCTTGATTCCTTTCTATAGCAGAGTATTATCAAGAGATTGAACTAGATCAGCAATACAGTGTTCCTCACCTACCCTTTAATCAACCTAGAACTAGTATGTGGTGGTTTTCAACACAAGAGATGGAGATCTAGAAGAGAAGAAGAGAGTGAGTGGCCAAGAAAGGATTAGTTTGTTTAGGTTTTCACTTACCTAATGAATCAACTGAGACTTCTTTATGAAAACCATATATATCATATTCCTTATATATGCAACTTAATGGGCTTTATTTAAATTAATTAAAATAATAAACAAATAATAAAAGTCTTGAGCTCCCACAAATTTACTTAGGCACAATCTCTTTGTTTTGAATTTAAATCACAATTGGGTCTAAATTCAAAACATTTTTATTTATTTATCTTGTAAATAATTAATTAATTAAATTCTTATTCAAATTAAATAATTATAATTTGAAACTTGATTTAATATTATTTATTTATATTAACACCAATTTATCAATATTAATAAATTTGCCCAAAGTTTCTCTTTTATTCTCTAAATCTCATATCTTTGTAAAATTTTCCTAAATTGACCTAGTTAACTTTAAAAATCACAATTGATAATTAAATCAATTAATTGAGACATTCTAGATGATTTACTTAAAGGTGATGCAGGGACCATAGATCCATGAAATCGAGCTCCAATAAGTTACTATGAATTTATTTATGAATAATTTCACTACCTGATTAATTCTTCGTGACTTCACTATTGACTTGGAATTGAACTCTTGAATTCATTGAACGTATACCATAAATATATTATCCATTGTTATAACCATTATAGTCAGTCAATTAACCATCGATGACTTACTAACGAGCTGGGTGTAAATTACTGTTTTATCCCTCATCAATATTTTATCCTTAACTCCCACTAAGTTCCTTATAAATGATATTTCTGTGAACTTAATCACAGAAATGAGATCTCAATCATTTAACATTTTGAATAAAGAAATTAAGGAAATCATCTTTTCAATTCTCATACAAAATATATAGATTTCATATCTATGAATAATACTCCCACTCAATTACACTACTAAATCTCTAAGATGTAAGTAAGGGCTAGAAGTAGGGTAAGCTGGTAACGAACAAGTCACAAGATTCAAATAATATAATTAGCAGAATATTATCACTCAGAATTAAGATCGACTTGACCTATGGTCAACGTTGTGACATTGATTAGATTTGATAACAATGATACGTATTTATCTATCAATAATCAATATCGATCCTAGTCTGATGTAATCAATTACATCCGATCTTATCTACTTGGTCAATGCCTTGGACAAGACATCACACCCCGAATGTGTTAGTAGATCATATCGTAGATTTCCTAATCAGTGAAAATCCAATGCGCTGATCTAATCTAAGAACTCGTTCTTTTGAACATATAATTACAACTGTATTCCATTGCGACCTAGTCACTATGATTGCAACTGTTTATATGTTCGGGATTTTATAAATGTTTGTATTATTCCAATAATCATGTAATAAAACAAGCAAGCAAAATAATTGTCATACTAAATGATTTCTACTACTTTTATAGACAAAATAAAATCGCGTTACATATCCGACATAGTTTCATAAGGGCCTAAAATCCAACAACTTCACCTTTAGCTTCGTTAATATTTTCTTAAAGAATGGTTAGTCTTAAAGTTGTTTCATATTCATATATATATATATATTGTCTAGGTTTCTTCTTCATTGCATTAATCCGGGGACTTTTGACAAATCTAGACATGCCCATTTAGTTACTGATGGGTCTCCTTATGAATTTTGTTCTTTTTCTTTGTCTTTTTTTTTTTCTTTTTTATATTGATCTGGTTTGGGCTCAAATCTATGTTTGTGTGACTTGTTAATGTATATTTTTTTTTGTATAAATCTGTGTTTATTTGATTGATTTGTTTATGTGATTTTGAGTATTAAATTGTGTTTTTATGATTTTGGGTATATTTTTTGTTCTCCGAGTATTAATATGAAGATAAATTGATGAATGCATATTACATGAATATTTTGGTTGTGAGTAAATTTGGATTTTTTTTAGTATATGAATATGTGATTAAGATTTTGAAGATAAATAGGATCAACATTATTTTTTTTATGGTTTAATTTTTTTTTGAAAGGGTTTTAGGGTTTACTTCAATTAATTATATTTTTTTATTTTGTGTAAATTTTGTTTAATTTCATTTAAGTTATATTTAAGGGAAAAAATTAATGTTTGAACATTCAATGTTTTTAAATTTAATTAAATATATTATTTTTTATTATTTTAATGTGTAAATTAACTTCTAAACATCATACACGAGCAAAGGTCTGGGGGGCAAATGTTGTACCTAAAAAATACAAGCTGACGTGTCCTGTTCGTGGTGCAAGTGTCAAGCATTTTATGAAGTTATTCATAGCTCTGAGAATGCTGTACAAGTTCCCTGAACCAGTAGTTCGAGTCAAGACCTATCTGACTAGATAATAAGGAGATCGCTCAGCTGAATCCTTAGGTCGCATAATAAGTAGCTCGAGCATCTTAATGTTTGGGTCAGTGAACGTCTAGAAGCCTCTAGATCGTGTAGCATACATTCAGCTCGCTGCCGACGCGGGGAATGCGCATAATTGAATTCCTGAAGACATAAAGACTTTATATGTTTAATTACTATCTTGTAACCTCTGCTTGGTGAACGTATAACGCCGGACAATTTATGTCTTTAAGTGAATTCAATTATAGGTTTGGGAAGTTACTCAAACTTGTAAGTTACAAATATATATCAAACGACTCTCAAATATGTCCAGTGAACCTTTATGAATAAGGGGAATGAACAGATCAAGGGGTCGAACTTTTTATGCCAAAACTTTGCAAAAAATTTCATAAACAATTTCGTAAGAGATAAACAAGCTATAACATAGACTCGTGGACTCGGTAGATTTTAACCACTGAACCACATAAAGTTCTTGGTGTTTTTCTTATTATTATATAGTTTAGAATAAAGCCTAATTTCCATTCTCGAATTTCTTAATTCACTGTTGCCGAAAAACCGCGTCAACAGATTGGTGCTTTCATTGAGAGGTCAAATTAGGCTTACAACTTTTCTATCCTGAAACCTTCTCTGAAATCATGGTGGTAACCCGAAGATCAACACGTTGTGGAGAGTTAGAAAGGTCTAGAGACCAAAGGCACTTTTGAGTGATCAGTCTTGCTTGAGAAGACCTTTCAGTGCCCAGGCGTCATGGAAAATAACCCTAGGTTCAGACTGGGAAAAACCAGGAAACAGGGAGTTCATCATCATAGCCCCATCAAGAAAATTTGTTCTATATAGGTTGGTCGAGCAAGAGAATGCCTACCTCAAGAGACAGCCCACCCATGCCAACAGGCGTATTGATGAGATCTTGTCCCGATTGCCAACTCCTGTAACCAATCAGAATGTCGGAGGGGGGCAAGTGAATCTCAAGGGAATAGATCGTGAAGGCGCGGTCACCCCAACAAGAGTCATTCAGTTCGAACTGCCACTCCGAGCACTATGCCATTAGGACAGATTCCTAGAAATGACTGATATGCACACACTCAAAGAAATGAGCAAACTGCTTATGTGTCAAGAAGATAGCTTGATCAATCTGGACGGGCTAGCACAAATTCAAGGTGAGGTGGGGTTCCCCCAAATCCACCGGCTCAAGTCCCTACTAATAACAAGGGTTAGGAAGAAGGCTTACCCCTATAAGGGAGATTGGGGTGGATGATGGGCGACCTAGAGTTGTGCGCCTAGATGGATGATATGTGGCTTCCCCGATAAGGTATCCACCATCACCAATATGCCATTTGTCACCACAACGATAAGGTATCCACCAATATGCCTAGAGTTGTGCGCCTAGATGGATGATATGTGGCTTCCCCGATAAGGTATCCACCATCACCAATATGCCATTTGTCACCACAACGAGCTACATCGCCCCCGGGAGCTTGAGAGAGTGTATCCCTTAAAAGAATGACTGAAGAAACTATGTTAACAGAGATGTTACTCACATCACTAGATCTCGAGATACCGGGATTCGAGTCCGTGTTAACAATCAAACTCACCAAATTCATCAGCGAATGTTGAATTTTGCTAAAGATAGCTACTGGATGGAGAGCCATCATGAAGATAGGTTAGAGAGTGTTCATAACACTCACTCTTGAAGGCAAGATCCTGACTTGAGAGAACATCTAAAATTTTCTCATAGTTTCCGTGGATATCGTCAGCTCGATTTGCATGAGTGCTTAAACTCACAACAGAGACATCAAAGTTGGGATAACGAGCTGAGTTATAATTAGCCAAGGGAGAACCCTCATGTGAGGCATGATAATGGGAACATCCCAATGAACCAAGCTCTAGCATGGAGGGATGATAACCTAGAGAACATGCAGTCCAGATTGGGAACTAATCATCAGCTCCCAAATAATCTGATAGTGAGGGACCTAACCCTAGAACGACTTGTTATGATGAAGGAACATATGAAGCTCCTTCTATCAGAAAGAAACAAGGATGATTGTGATTCTGATGAGGAGATTGAACCATTTGCTCCTCATACTGCCGCAACTCTGTACCCGCCTGACATTAAGATGCTACATATGGTGACCTACGAAAGAACTACCGATCTGTCTAACAACATCAGGACCTTTAACACCCTAATGAGGGCCCATAATGTAAGCATCAACCTACGATGTGTTTTATTCCTAGCCACCTTGACTGGAGTTGCCAAATTATGGTTTTACAAGTTTAAGAAGCACACAATCACTTCTTGGAATCAGCTGTCGTCAGATTTCAAGAAGCAGTTTCGAGCTGCCAAGGAGATATGGGTGCAGGACAATTCATTGGCCAACATAAAACAGCAAGCGGGTGAGTCTCTCAAGGCTTACATAAACCAGTTCACCAATATTGCAGCTCAAGTAAGAGATGCCAATGATAGTGCCAAGCTCATGGCAATGCAGTCTTAAATCATCATAGGAGGTGAATTATGAAAAGAACTCCAAAGAAAAGGTGTTAAGAACACAAATGAATTTTTAGCTCAAGCTCAATAGTGGATTAACCACAAGGAGGCGTAATCCACAGTAGTAGGAGCTAGAAGTGTTCCAGTTCAACCCACTAGAGTGGTGACAAATGTTGTAGCGTCAGCATGACCAGTTACCCATAACAACCAGACGGGTAATAATAAAAGTGGAAGGGAACAATGAAGGCGACCAAGTAGGGTCTAAGAAAAATAAAGTTGGGGATAAGTACACCTCAATTTTCACTATGACTACTGGTCTAATGGGTACACGAGAAAGCATATACCTAGCTAACTCTGCTCTCCTTCATTGGAAGAAGCCTAAGCCATAAGAAATCAATGCGCTAAGAGAGATCTGGCAAAGTTTTGTCGTTACCATAACGACATCGGTCATACTACAGACAACTGTCGCCACCTGAAAGATGAAATTGAGACTCAAGCTGGATCGTTAGCACAATATAATTGAAATCGGGTAGCCCCTAACAAGCAAGTCGCACTGAATCTGCGACCAGCTCTGGGTAATTAGCCAAATCCACCTTCAACTCTTCCAGTTCTGAAAATCCCCCTCATCCCACTTGTAATAGAAGGGAGTGACATTGCCACTATCGTAGGCGGGCCACATTTAGCTTGAACAAGTAATGGGGCCTAGAATAGATGTATACAAGAGCTGAAGACCCACAATGGTGTGGTGTATACTCCTGAGCAACGTTTGCCAAAGCAGCAGATAATGGATAAAAAACCTATCATTTTTACAGAAGAGGACACTAGCCACGTCCAATTACCACACCATGATCCGCTTTTGATAACTGTTTAGCTCACAAATAGAAGAGTCCTGGGAGTTCTGATTGACAAAGGGAGCTCATTAAATGTGCTATTCATGTCCACATTGAAAAATATGGGACTTTCGGTCACATACCTAAAAGCCTTCTCAACATCTCTATATGGGTTCTCAAGAGAAGGGTTGGTAGTGATAGGGATGATTGGGATCGTTGTAACAATCGGTGATGAAGCTCGAGCCACTACAAAGATGCTTGAGTTTATTGTTCCCAAAAACCCAGTTTTTGACAAAACTCGTCAGATTCGGGTGAAATCCAGTCCAAACCCGACATGGTTTGGGTCAAGTTTGGGTTTCAAATATTAGGTATCACGGATTCGGGTTTAGACCCGAAACTCGAAATGCATTTTAAAAAAAACTGATCCATTAGTCATTACTTCTAAAAAGAAAACCCTAAAAAATAGACCCCCCCGACCCTTTCTCTCTCTGTCTGTTACCCTGCCCATGCCGTGCCTTGCCTTGCCTTCCTCCCTTCCTTTTATTCTCTTCTGAGACCCACCGGCCACCACACCGCCCTCCGCCCAGACTCAGCCCTCCGCCTAGCTCTTCCTCGTCATCAACCCTCTGCAGTCCGCAGCTCTGCCTAGCCTTCCGCAACACCACACGACTTGTAGGCTCGCAGCCAGTCAGCTCCGCCTGGCTCTTCCACATCGACGCAGCCACGCACAGTCACCAACAGCCATTGACCTCGACCCCTCCCTCACAGTTAGTTTTTTTTTATTAATATATATTATATAGGTTATGTAAAAGAAATATATATATTAGATAAATATATAGGTTAATAAATAATAAGTTAAATTAATGCTTAATATATTATATGAAATTATGTATATATATTTGTTAGTAATATATATAATATTATATAAGTTATAAATCAAAATAGTTATTACTTAATAGTTTAAGAAAATAAGAATTTTAGTTTTTTTTTCGTAAAAAGATAAAATTTGCCTATTGTTGTTTGTTTCTGTATTGTACATGTATGTATGTTTTTTCAATTATTGAGAGTTAATTTCATTGAAATAAGTAATATCAAGATTGGTTACTTTTAATGTTTGGGTCTATTTTTTAGAGATAGATCTTAATTGTGTTAGTAATCTGCCTAAAAGTTATTGATAAATTTACAATTATTTATTTTTGTGGATTTACAGATTGGAGTGGAATCAGAATAGTCTAAAGATATTGCTTATGCTTTGAAGCTTGAGGTAAATCTATTATCTTTGTTATATTGGATTATAATTTATAGGCTTGTCAGAATGTGTGCTCCATCTTGTAGTGGATATTAGGTTTGTTCATTGTTGTATGCTGCCTTGTTGTAGTGGATTATAGGCTTGTGTGCTGTTCTGTTGTAGTGGATTATAGGCTTGTGTGCTGCACTGTTGTAGTGGATTATATGCTACTCTGTTGTGGTGGATTATAGGCTTCTGTGTTGCTCTGCTGTAGTTGATTATAGCCTTGTGTCCTGCTCTGTTGTAATGGATTATAAGTGTAACGCCCTACTTCCTTACAGTCGTTACCATGTGATTTATAATTGTGTCATTAGCTCACTAATCGAGGTTTTAGGTTAAAAAGTGTGATTGAATAAAAGTAAAGACTCATTTAATAAAGATTAAGTACAAAAAGTTGGTCTTTCACTGGAATTTGTAAATATGTTACATCGGAATCCCAAAACATTGTTTTGAAATACATTTACAATCCAAAGGTACAGTACAGTCGACCTAAGCAACAAAACCGAACGTTTACCACGTGTTCCTTAAAATAACCCCAGTCGTGGTGGCCAGGTAGGCCAAGCATGCACACACCGCTACACGCTCTCCAACTCATGGTTGTTTGACCCAATTTCCTTGTTCTTACCTGCACCACAGAGCACTCGTGAGTCGAGGCCCAACAAGAGAACTTCAAGCACAACATAAAATAACATTATACCTCAACAAAACATACTTAATTAGAGTAACAAACAGCTACCAAATCCTATTAGAATGCACAATGACACAGCAGTGGAATAACTCAAAAGCATAATGGCATAACAACCTAATACTACAACAATACAATAACACAACAGTACCATAACATGACAGTACAATAACCAAATACGGTAAGATAGCACAACAACATAATAATACAGCAGTATAATAACACAGCAGCTCAATACTACAACAGTGACCTTCGCCGATCGGGGTGCGTTACTAGGCACCAAATCCACAGTCCAAGCCGAACGGGTGTGTACAACACCCTTGAGGGTCTCACCCTGGCGGCCAGCATTCAACATGCTTAACGCCGAACTCGACCCCTTACCGCTCCCGACTTTGCGGTCCTAGCTGAATGGGTGTATACAACACCCTTGAGGGTCTCGCCCTGGTGGCCTGCATTCAGCATTCAGCATGCTTAACGCCGATCTCAGACCCTTGCTGATCAGTCATGATCCCATGTATGAAATAACAGCTATAAACAACATATACAGTACAACACACCACATAGTTTTACGGGTACAAACAGTTCTCTTACTTGGTGTCCCGAGCCGACAACCCAAAGTGATCCCGAGCACGATCCTAGTCCCGAGCCTGAGCGGTAAAACCTAGTCACAACGTATTAATAAATATCCATCATGACATAAATCTATTAAAAGCCTTTGAAATAACATACTAGCCTCTGGGACCTCGAATTCTACAAAATAGGGTAGTAGAATCCTTCCCAAGACTTAACATTTGGGTTCCCGAGCCTAAAACCTTCAAACAACCATTATTTGCATTTGAGTTGCGGCTCAGCCACATAAGGGTCGCGATGCACTCAAGTCAGAGGCAAAGTGCCTCTCTGCTGAGGGACACTGGCCGCAACACGCTACACCTTGCTCGGCGGCACGCTTGGGCGAACAGAGGCTTTCCAGCCTCTACGAACACATGGGTTGCGGCACCTGAAGAACAGGGCCGCGACCCGAGCCCCCAAACCCAGAAACTCCACATTCCTCTGCGTTTTTCCTGAACTTAATTCACCAAAAATCCATCCTAGACATAAACTAAAGCCAGAATTAAGTCTCTCAAGCATTCCCAAATACCATAGACAACACAACCACACTAATAGCTAAACCAAACTCCATCACAGCCCAAAATTCAAATCTTGAGTTTGAAACTCAAGAACATCAATATCAAACTCACAATTCAATAGAAAATCATAGGAATTCACTTACCCCTTCTGCAAATGATGATCCTGAATTAATCCTCAACTGATCCAAGCTTGATTCCTTACTCTCCAAGCTTCCAAACCATTAGTTTTTTTGCATCAATTCCCCAAGAAACCCCACTAGCTTCTATGAAAACCAAAGGAAAGGAAAGAACCGTGTAGGGAGAGAGAGAGAGAGAGAGAGAGAGAGAGAGAGAGAGAGAGAGAGAGAGAGAGAGAGAGAGAGAGAGAGAGAGAGAGAGAGTTCTTTCTACTTCTGGTGGGTTCTAGTGTTTAAGGCCATCAAAGTCAATCCCCTAAGTGAAAAGTCCAAAATTCCCTTTAGACATAACCCTATCTTTTAACAGTCACCAACGGCAAAATTGTCATTTTCCATGTCTCGCTAGATTCTCGAGTGTTCCTAAAAACCCTCATTTAATCCCGATATACCCAAATCATTACTAATAATTTCCAGTTACCCGATAAATCCAGGCACATGCCAATTTCTCAAAATACCCCTAGGCTGCCCCCGAGCCGGGTATCTGACCCCGTTGTGACTATTTCACCAATCTACTCCCTAGGATCATCTCAGACCACACATCCCAAATATATTGCCGTAAAACTGGAGTCTTGCTCAAAGCACATACATATTTACATTTATGCCCTCAAAGGGCCAAAACTACAAACACGCTCCTATTCACATAAATGGGCCCACATGCATATTTAATACACACAATCATGCATGTCTAATCACATTACCACATAATTCATTTATAATACATCATCATGCATATAATCCAAATTAGGTCCTCCAGGCACTGTAGTCAAGGCCTCAGCCTTAATTATCAAATTTGGGACATTGCAACTATGCCCTCCTAATTAAAATTTCATCCTCGAAATTTATTCAAATACCTCGAGATACGAATCCTGCAAACCTGACTATAATCCTAGAATCAAGTCCTTTACTTTTTCACTACTGGCAACATTCTCACAAGAACAATAGTTTTAATCTGTAAGACCCTCTCTCTTTTATCATGAATTCCACTGGCTTTTCCTTACAAAGTAAGTTCCACTAAATTTCCAGGGTATCCTTACCCAATCAGGGGTTGTACTTGTCACCCCTTTTCTTCGACATTGGCACCAGCAACATCTCGTAAGCCTCAACCCATACTAGGGTAAGGCCAAACTATAGGCCCCTGGCCTAATCCCTATTAGGATCTCACAAACATAAGTCAACTCTAGAGTCAAACTCTTCTTTCCTTCTTGAACCATCGTATCCTTGTTAGTTCATAATACACAGAGGAAAAAAAGTTCTCAATCCCAGAACTTCATGTTCCCATATCTAAAATTGCAAACTCGTATGTCCTTGTAATAACGCAGGCACTCCTGCCCTTAATGTTCTTGATAATTTTCACTGGTCCTCTGAGCCATTTCTGAACTAGTGTACTTCCTGTCCCTAGATTCATTTTCTGAAGTAAGTACTTCTTATTCTTGGTTTCACATTATTCTAATTGGAGTCACTCTAGGACTCCTTTTTTTCCAGAACCTGGGAGTCCATGGATTCCAATTTGACACTATCACCTTTGGTGTCCAATGGAGACTTACGATTTCCTCTTGTACCCATTCCCTCTTTTGATATCCCCCTCACACCAACCCTAGTGTGCCGAACCAAAAGGATAAATAAAAAATTTTGCGTTCACTCTCATTTGTAACCCAAGGTGGTCCATCCCCTAGGGTTCATAATAATAGATCTCTATACAAATTCCTAGATACATTAGAATCATAACAGTCCTTCTGGCTTCTGATTATCATCTCTTGTTTACTAAACGATTAGGTATCGTGCGCCTCCCAATATACAAAGTGTAGTCTCAACATCCATTCAACTTCCTGGATGCAATAATCTTACGGGGTGATTTAAGGTTCATCCCACATCTTCCCCTCAATGCCAGTATCCTTCAGATCACTCATCCAATCTGCATAACTTAACTCATCAATTCCTAAGTGGTAAGATTCTTAACCTTTCCCACAAGGACCTCTTCCTGTGTTTCACTATTCATTCATAGGAATATAATTTCAAATTATCAACCGCAAGTTCCAAATCAAACTCAGTCATTACTTCATTCTAACCGTGGTTAACCGACATGACTATCAACTTACCATCCACTGTGAGGGGCAAACGATCACTCTTTCAGTTACACACGGGCGCACCTTAACTCATAACAGACTGCACCGTAACTCCCCATTCTAAGCAAGGATGATGTCTGTCGCATCGTTCTCATGTGCCAATCCATACATACAAACTCAAGAACATCAATATCAAACTCACAATTCAATAGACAAGCATAGTAATTCACTTACCCCTTCTGCAAATGATGACCCTGAATTAATCCTCAACTGATCCTAGCTTGATTCCTCAGTCTCCAAGCTTCCAAACCATTAATTTTTTTGCATCAATTCCCCAAGAACCCTCACTAGCTTCTATGCACACCAAAGGAAAGGAAAGAACCGTGTAGGGAGAGAGAGAGTTCTTTCTACTTCTGGTGGGTTCTAATATCTAAGGCCATCAAAGTCTATCCCTTAAGTGAAAAGTCCAAAATGCCCTTTAGACATAACCCTATCTTTTAACTGCCCCAAGGGCAAAACCATCATTTGCCACATCCTGCTAGTTCCTAGAGTGTTCCTACAAATCCTCATTTAATCCCGATATACCCAAATCATTACTAATAATTTCCTATTACCCGATAAACCCCAGGCACATGCCAATTTCTTAAAATTACCCTAGGCTCCCCTCGAGCCGGGTCTCTGACCCCGTTGTGACTATTTCACCGATCTACTCCCTAGGATCATCTCACACCACACATCCCAAATATATCCCCGTAACACTGGGGTCTTGCTCATAGCACATACATATTTACATTTATGCCCTCAATGGGCCAAAACTACAAACATTCTCATATTCACAGAAGTGGGCCCACATGCATATTTAATACACACAATCATGCAGGTCTAATCACATTACCACATAATTCATTTATAACACATCATCATGCATATAATCCAAATTAGGCCCTCCAGGCACTGTAGTCAAGGCACTCCGCCTTAATTATCAAATTTGGGACGTTACAACAATTCCCTCCTAATTAAAATTTTGTCCTCAAAAGTTATTAAAATACCTCAGGATACAAATCCTGCAAACCTGACTATAATCCCAGAATCAGGTCCTTTACTTTGTCACTACTTGTAACTTTCTCACAAGAACAATAGTCTTAATTTGTAAGACCTTCTCTCTTTTATGTAGAATTCCACTGGCTTTTCCTTACAGAATAAGTTCCACTAAATTTCCAGGGTCTCCTTAACCAATCAGGGGTTGTACTTGTCACTCCTTTTCTTCAACATTGGCACCAGTAAGATCTCGTAAGCCTTTACCCATACTAGGGTAAGGCCAAACTATAGGCCCCTGGCCTAATCCCTATTAGGATCTCACAAACATAAGTCAACTCTAGAGTGAAACTCCTATTTCCTTCCCGAACCATCGTATCCTTGTTAGTTCATAATACACGGAGGACACAAAGTTCTCAATCTTGGAACTTCATGTTTCCATATCTAAACTTGCAAACTCGTATGTCCTTGTAATAATGCATGCACTCCTGCCCTTAACGTTCTTCATAATTTCACTGGTCCTCTGAGCCATTTCTGAACTAGGGTACTTCAGTCTTTAGGTTCACTTTCCGAAGTAAGTACTTCTCATTCCTGGTTTCACGTTATTCTACTCGGAGTCACTCTGCGACTCCTTTTTTTTCCAGAACTTGGGAGTCTATGGGTTCTAATCTGACACTATCACCCTCGGTGCCCAATGAAGACGTACAGTTTCCTCTCATACCCATTCCCTCTTTTGATATCTCCCTAACACCAACCCTGGTGTGCCGACCCGAAAGGTTAAATCACAAATTTTGTGTTCACTCATCTCATCTGTAACCCAAGGTGGTCCATCCCCTAGGGTTCATAATCATACGTCTACATACAAATTCCGAGATACATTGGAGTCATAATAACCATTTTGGCTTCTGATTATTATCTCTTGTTTAGTAAACGATTAGGTCGTGCGGCTCTCGATATACAAAGTGTAGTCTCAACATCCATTCAATTTCCTAGATGCAATAACTGTACGGGGTGATTTAATGTTCAACCCACATCTTCCCCTCAATGCTAGTATCCTTCGGACCACTCATCCGATCTGCATAACTTAACTTATCAATTCCAAAGTAGTAAGATTCTTAACCTTTCTTACAAGATCCTCTTCCTGTGTTTCATTGTTTATTCATAGGAATAAATTTTCCAATTATCAACCACAAGTTCTTTAATGCCCTACTTCCTTAGAGCCGTTACTAAGTGAGTTTTAAACGTGCAATTAAATTGCTAATCGAGGTTTTAGGTTAAACGTGTGGCTAAACTATAATAAAAGTCATATAATTTGAAAATGTACTCATTCGTTGAAATTATAAAGTGTTATACATTTGGGATCCCAAAATACTGCTTAGAAATATTTACAACTCAAAAACACGATTAAGGTCGACTAAACGACAAAATTTAGAGTAATACATAACATCTCCCAAAAATACCTCTGGCTGTGGCAGCCATGCAGGCCAAACATGTACACATCGCTCCACGCTCTCCGTACTCTTGGTTGGTCGACCTTCCCCTTGCCCTTACCTGCACCATATAGCACCTGTGAGCGGAAGCCCAGCAAGAAAAATCAACACAAACAATCAACATATGATAACTATCAACAAACATATAACAAGGCATCCAACAGGCTAAGCACATAGCGGCCATGTCATCCCAGGCGCTTTACCAGGCCCTGGGTTCGTGGTCTACACCGTGAGGATGACTCAAGCATCCAAGAAGGGTCTCACCCTAACGGCTCGCAATCTGCGTGCTTAACACCGTTCCCGTACTCGGTCTTGCACTCCACGTGCTTAACATCGTTCCCGACCCTTTGCCATACTTGGCTTCCTGCCATTTTCGGCCTTCGCCGTTCATTCACAAATATGGAATATATGGCATATAATCAAAAAATACTTAAACAAATATAGAATATAGAAAATAGGGCTACACCCTGCAACACAATCACATAGGGTCGTGACCTGCAATACAAACTATAGGGCCACGACTTGCTCTACGGGTATAGCAGTTTTCTTACCTGTGTCCCAAGCTTCCAGAGCACCAATATCCTAAGCACAGTCCCCTAGTCCGAGCCTCGCTGAAAACCTAGTCACAACGTACCAATAACATCCATCCATCAAGCTCTAATCCATTGAATAACTTTGGGGTATAATTCTAGTCTCCGGGACCTTGAATTCTATCAATTAAGGTGATAAAATCCATTCGAGCCTTAACTTTTGGATTCTTGTGCTGCAGCTCGCCTCAACTAGAGGCTCAGCCTCCCAATTTTGCAGACACGCATCGTGGCCCAACCTAAGGGGCACCGCGGCCCGCCCTTCATTTTGGCCTCCCATCTGTTCTAGAGGGCCGCGACTCACCAAGAACAATGCTGCGGCCTGACCCCTTCGAACCCAAAAAATCACCCATTTTCAACAGCCAAATTTTATCCCATATAACCCAAAACCATCCCAATAACATAGTTCAATCAGCACAACAATTCTATTATGTTCCCAACAACAATACCCAACAGAAACTAATCCCAAAACTCACCCAAATAATCAAAAGTAATTTACAACTTAGCTCAGATGCATAAACTTATATTTCTAACCAAAACTACAACAGAATTTAAATGATCATCAGGTTTTATAGCTTACCTTTGAACCTAATTAAATCTCAGGATTAATCTCCTGAGTTCCAAGCTACTAGCCTCCCAAACTCAAGCCTTGAGTTCTGAATTCCTAGCTTAATTCCCTTAGAATTTTCTTTAGCCTTCAAGCACCCAAAGAGAGAGAGAAACCGAGTGATAGGGAGAGGGTCTTCTGCTTTATTCTAGTGATTTCCTAAGGCTTCTCTAAACTGAATATTACCCTTGCCAAATGACCAAACTGCCCCTTAAACTTATCCTTAACCCTTGAGTAACCCAAGGGCAATTTAGTCATTTACCAAATCCCGTTAAGTCCCTGAGTTTTCCTATAAATCCCCGTTAAATCCCGACGTGTCTCAATCATTACTAAATTACTACCCATTACTCAATAATTCCAAACACATATTATATACCCAAAATACCCCTAGGCTCCTCCTGAGCTAGGTATTCGACCTCGTTGTGCCTTTCAAAATAAACGGCTCCCTAGAACTGTCTCGAATCGTGCATCATAAATATATCACCACTCACACGTGGTGTTAATCACAATATACATAAATATTGCATTTATGCCCTCAACGGGCTAAAACTACAAACATGCCCCTAATAACCAAATGGGGCCCACATGCATATTTAATTCACCTATACATGCATTTCTAATCACATACTCATCAAATTCACACATAAATATAATAAATCACTTATTGCCCTTCAAGCACACTAATCAAGGCCCTAGGCCTTATTAGAAAATTCAGGATGCTACAAGTTCCAAATCAAACTCAGTCATTACTTCATTCTAACCGTGGTTAACCAACATGACTATCAACTTACCATCCACTGTGAGGTGCAAATGATCACTCTTTCAGTTACACACGGGCGCACCTTAACTCATAACATACTGCACCGTAACTCCCCATTCTAAGCAAGGACGATGTCTGTTGTATCGATCTCCTGTACCAGTCCATACATACCAACTTAAGAACATCAATTTCAAACTCACAATTCAATAGAGAAGCATAGGAATTCACTTACCCCTTCTGCAAATGATGACCCTGAATTAATCCTTAATTGATCCTAGCTTGGATCCTCAGTCTCCAAGCTTCCAAACCTTTAATTTTTTTGCATCAATTCCTCAAGAACCCCCAATAGCTTCTATGCACACCAAAGGAAAGGAAAGAACCATGCAGGGAGAGAAAGAGTTCTTTCTACTTCTGGTGGGTTCTAATATCTAAGGCCATCAAAGTCTATCCCCTAAGTGAAAAGTCCAAAATGCCCTTTAGACATAACCCTATCTTTTAACTGCCCCAAGGGCAAAATCGTCATTTGCCACGTCCCGCTAGTTGCTCGAGTGTTCCTACAAATCCTCATTTAATCTTGATATACCCAAATCATTACTAATAATTTCCTATTACCCGATAAACCCCACACACATGCCAATCTCTTAAAATAACCCTAGGCTCCCCCCAAGCCGAGTATCTGACCCCGTTGTGACTATTCCGCCAATCTGCTCCCTAGGATCATCTCGGACCACACATCCCAAATATATCCCCCTAACACTAGGGTCTTGCTCATAGCACATACATATTTACATTTATGCCCTCAACGGGCCAAAATGACAAACACACTCCTATTCACAGAAATGAGCCCACATGCATATTTAATACACACAATCATGCAGGTCTAATCACATTACCGCATAATTCATTTATATCACATCATCATGCATATAATCCAAATTAGGCCCTCCAGGAACTGTAGTTAAGGCACTCAGCCTTAATTATCAAATTCAGGACGTTACAACAATCGCCTCCTAATTAAAATTTTGTCCTCGAAATTTATTTAAATACCTCGGGATACAAATCCCGCAAACCTGACTATAATCCCAAAATCAGGTCCTTTACTTTGTCACTACTTGTAACTTTCTCACAAGAATAATAGTCTTAATTTGTAAGACCTTCTCTCTTTTATCCAGAATTCCACTGGCTTTTCCTTACTAAATAAGTTCCACTAAATTTCCAGGGTCTCCTTACCCAATCAGGGGTTGTACTTGTCACCCCTTTTCTTTGATATTGGCACCAGTAACATCTCGTAAGCCTTTACCCATACTAGGGTAAGGCCAAACTATAGGCCCCTGGCCTAATCCCTAGTAGGATCTCACAAACATAAGTCAACTCTAGAGTCAAGCTCCTCTTTCCATCCTGAACCATTGTATCCTTGTTAGTTCATAATACACGGAGGACACAAAGTTCTTAATCCTGGAACTTCATGTTTCCATATCTAAACTTGCTAACTCGTATGTCCTTGTAATAATGCAC
The DNA here is from genome assembly GCF_963169125.1 of Humulus lupulus. NCBI lineage: Eukaryota > Viridiplantae > Streptophyta > Magnoliopsida > Rosales > Cannabaceae > Humulus > Humulus lupulus. Next base: position 133,378,481 of record NC_084798.1, on the reverse strand, counting down.
TCCTGCCCTTAACGTTCTTGATAATTTCACTAGTCCTCTGAGCCATTTCTGAACTAGGGTACTTCCTGTCTCTAGGTTCACTTTTCGAAGTAAGTACTTCTCATTCCTGGTTTCACGTTATTCTACTCGGAGTCACTCCGTGACTCCTTTTTTTTCCAGAACCTGGGAGTCCATGGGTTCCAATCTGTAATGCCCTGGATAGCCAAGTCCGTTACACTGTGTGTTTATAAAAGTGCTAGACTTGCTAATCAAGTTGTTTAATTAAGAGCGTGTTATTGAAACTATAAAGGAACTAGGGTTAAAATGTTTTGGTTTCAAAAGTCACATTTCTCATAAAGAAACATTTCCTGTTTACACGGGATCCCAAAAATATTAAGATTAAAACCATTTACAAAATATTCAAGAACTAAATAAAGTATTTGCCATATTAAGGCAAAATAGACAATTAGGTAACTCTGTCCTGATCCACTCCTCGGCCATGGCAACCGAACAGCTGGCTATGTACATTCAACCCCGCAGCTCTCCATCTCAGGATTGGTCCAACTTACCTTTGCCTTTACCTGTACCACGTAGCACTCGTGAGCCAAGGCCCAGCAAGAAAACACAACAACAGAGCATAAGAAATCAACAGACAATCCAATATCTCACATTGCATTACATATTCTCAACCATATAAGCATTCAGATTAATAAAGTATTCAGCATACTAAACATATCAACTCATATCATACATCAGTTCACAAATGATAACTAGGGTTAGCGCCTTCAGGCCGCACCCTCCGTTATCCCACTGACTCCGGCCTGCTTAAACCGAGCTCAGTGAATATTAAGCTGTCCTCGGCTACCATTGGCCAAGCCGCGCCCTGTGTGCAAATATTGTGTACGACACCCTTAGGCCGCTATCACATGTCCCATGGCATAATACCATCATTGACATTATACAGATATCAGGAGCTCTTAGTCCCATCACATCACAAACATATAACCGGGTGCAGTTTTCTTACCTTTGGATTTGTTAGCCTTGTTCACTGTGATCCTTGAGCACAATTCCCCCTTGAGCCCTAGCGCACACCTAGCCACAGCCGTAGATCAAAGTCATCACCAAACCTCAAGTCCAAAACCTAGCCTCGGGACCAATCCCGAGCCCCCGGGAAGTCATAATTCCACCAAACAGGGTGATGGAATCGAACCCCGAACCCTTGGTCAAAAACCCTTGTAAATAACCCTAAAATCCCTTTCTGGAGACAGGGCAGCGCTACAGCGCTCTAAGGAGGGCGCTACAGCGCTACAAGCAGAACCAAAATCCCCCAGAAAGCATGGCCTAGCGCTACAGCGCCCAAAGGCTAGTGCTGTAGCGCTAGTCACAGACAAACAACACCTCATTTTCCCTTCCTGCGATTTCCTCGAGCCAAACTTAACCAAAACTTCTCCAAATCTTCACCAAACTCAAAAACAAGCTTATTAACACACTCTACTCATCCCAAGCATCCCAAATACTCAAAACCCAAGCACATACATCCCTAATCTCAAAATTCACCATTGTTGCTCATAGACTTCAGAAACTCAGCAAAACAGTCATAACTTCAAAGTTTAAAGCTTAGAATTTTATACCTTTGATGGAAATTCGATTCCAAGTTAACTTCTTGACCTCCTTAGCTTGCTCTTCCCCAATTCCTTGGCTTGAGTTCCCCTCAAGTATTGGTGTGTTCCTGCTAACCCCTTGCCAACCCTTCAAGCTTAGCTTAGTATTCTTGTTACTCAGCTTAACCTAGCTCCCTTCTGAGTTTTGCTCCAAGAAGAATGAAGATAAATGGTGAGAGAACCACAAACCGACCCTAAGAAAAATACTCTATTTTCCTTCCTTTTCTTTTTCTTTCTTTTCCTTCTTTTCTTTCTTTCCTCAGCCTTCTACCTTTTTCTACAATTCCCACTAAGTATAAAGCCTCAGCATACCTATCCCTTGCAAGCCAAATGACCATAATGCCCTCCCTTTTAATTTTAAACCTTTAAGTGCATCTAGGGCATTTTAGTCATTTCACCCCAATTCCCGCTAATTCCTCGAATGTCTCTAATATTTATCGCTTACCTCTCGATACCTAATCAATCACCAATTATATTCCTCATTATCAAAATTAACCTCAGTATATTCTCAAAATTCCCATTTATACCCCCAGGCTCACCCTGAGCCGGGTATAAATCCCCGCCGTGACTTTTTCGCTAATCTGCTCACTAGAATCGTCTCGAATCATAGATCATAGATATATCCACATAATAATGTGGTCTCAACAATTATCACATTTATATACAGTTATGCCCGCAACGGGCCAAAATTACGATTATGCCCTTCTAACCTAATCAGGGCCTACATGCATACTAATACACATAGACATGCATCTCAAGTATTCAAATAGTCATATAACATGCTCTAAATCATTAAATCACATATATTCCAATTATGCCCTCCCGACACACTAATCAAGGCCCTTAAGCCTTATTAGTAAATTTGGGCCGTTACACAATCTGACACTATCACCTTTGGTGTCCAATGGAGACGTACGGTTTCCTCTCATACCCATTCCCTATTTTGATATCTCCTTCACACTAACCCTAGTGTGCTGACCCAAAAGTTTAAATCACAAATTTCGTGCTCACTCACCTCATCTGTAACCCATGGTGGTCCATCCCCTAGGGTTCATAATCATACATCTCCATATAAATTCCTAGATACATTAGAGTCATAACAACCCTTTTGGCTTATGATTATCATCTCTTGTTTACTAAACGATTAGGTCGTGCGCCTCCCGATATAGGAAGTGTAGTCTCAACATCCATTCAACTTCCCAGATGCAATAACTGTACGTGGTGATTTAATGTTTATCCCACATCTTCCCCTCAATGCCAGTATCCTTCGGATCACTCATTCGATCTGCATAACTTAACTCATCAATTCCATAGTAGTAAGATTCTTAAGCTTTCCTACAAGATCCTCTTTCTATGTTTCACTGTTTGTTGATAGGAATAAATTTTCAAATTATCAACCGCAAGTTCCAAAGCAAACTCAGTCATTACTTCTTTCTAATCGTGGTTAACCGGCATGACTATCAACTTGCCATCCACTGTGAGGTGCAAATGATCACTCTTTGAGTTACACACGGGCGCACCTTAACTCATAACATACTGCACCGTAACTCCCCATTCTAAGCAAGGACGATGTCTGTCGCATCGTTCTCCTGTACCAGTCCATACATACAAACTCTAATACCGTGATGTGTGAATCAATCTTTATACCAACTTCTGAAAATCTGGTACATGACCATCCTTTCAGATCAACTTTATGTTCTCATGTTACCTCGGTCAAAGTATGGATGTCCTCGAAGATGCCTCATGTAGTAGTCAATGTGTCCCTCTGGTTGCACTATGCTTTTTGCCCCTAAGGCGTTCCTTTAGTAATTTCCTAACGGTTTCCATCTTAATTACTTCATACGTGGTTCTATTACCTCCCATAAGGTGACCTTGAACATCTTATGGAGAAATCATAACTTGTCCCTCTTGGAACCTTACCTGTAACCCTGTTTCCTTAGCCTTGGTACTATCGATAAAATGTGTTATTCGTGTTTTGCTTCTAGCTGGGAGTATTCTGAAACATCCTTGATCAATCTGAGTATGACTCATCAACATCATCCCTGTGCTATCTTCTTATCAAACTTACCTGGGCTGTTGAAGCATTGGTCAGTATAAAAGCCTTTACCAATAATCTATCACATCCTACTTAGTCCAAGAGAAATTCTTGAAAGGCCTCTTGCTTTGATCCTCAACTAAGTAATTCTTCAAAACATTGTCCTATCCTCGCAATTGGGTAATGAAACCTTTATTCTAGGCAATGGATACCTATCCCTAACAACCACTTCCTTGACTATCCATATGCGATACATATCCTGGTAAACTTGGCCCTTTTCTTGTCAAACTGTATTGACGTGTCCCATAATAAGATGCTCTGTCTGATCAACCCTAAAGTCGAACACTTCTTCAACTGAACCTTAATTCTTCCTGCTAAGCTAGTACCATTCTTCATAATGTTCTGGATACCTCTTCTATCTCTGCCTTAATCCCGCTGCACCCTCAATTCCCTAAATGCGACAATTATCCCATCGAATCCTCATGAACCCATCTGGAACCTTATAAGCCAATCTAGTTTTCATCTGGTCTATCTGGTATAACCTCAGTGGTATCTTTCTCAACAGCTAGACACCTTGTAGCTGCACTCGGGTCCTTTCCTTTTAACCTCAGAAGTCACCATCTTATTTTACAATCGACGGTTGTCCCTTATTTGACCGCCAAATCAACACTCAAGATCACCTCACATACGTCATAGAACCAACTCAATCAATTTCTACCAATTTTCCCAGGTAGATGCTAAAATTTTAAGCCCCAAGGCATGACAATCATATTACATGTGCCACCCATCAATGTCTCTCCCAAGAGATACATAGCACCAAATTCAACCAGCTCACTTTATAAATAGGAACAAGAACTAAAAAGTCAACCGACCACCTTCGAGGGGCTAGCCTCAGGTAACGAGACAGTCACTCAAACAACGGTAGATTTATCTGTATTCTTTAGTTCTTCCGTCTTTAACTTCAGGAAACTCCCCTTGATGTGCCCTACCATTCTTCACCGATAACATGAATTTGCTCGCCATTCTCCCACATGACGTCTCCTGCGCCTAGCGCATACCATGTAACCCCTTAGGACCTCATCTTCGTCCTAACTGCTGCTCTGAACATTATGAACTCTCTTGCCAGGACCAGGAGTAATAGAATCATCGGAGGTCTTTCTCTCTTAGTAACTGGGCCTCCGCCCCTACCTGCTCCCGCAAATGAGGATACCCCTTGTCCGAGATTTTCACCCAACCGCACTCTTACTTCATGTCTCAACTCCTGCGTCCTCTATAATAAGGGCCCTCCCTACTGTGAAAGCGTAGGTAAAAATCTCCTACACTAGAGCGATCCTAACCCTCTCGCCATCCCAAGGTTCAATCCTCGAGTGGATCGCTCTTCCGGGCCACATCCGTTGGTACCAAACCAAACACAGATTTGGCCGATCTACAAATCTCACTAACATACTCTGTCCCTGTCATAATATTCTAAACTGAGTTCATAAACTCATCGATCTTTGCCACTCAAACTACGTCACCGTAGTGCCTCTCGTTGAACCATTTTCTAAGTTTCCTTCCAACCTGCCATGACAATATTCTGAGTCTGGGCATCAATCCTCAAACCTCATTCCCACAAAACACATACATATTCATCATGCTCCCTATTCTAGCAAATAAGGAAACTCACATAAGCAGTTAAACAAGTATTGCATTTAACACTAACCTTGAGTCGAGCATGTCTCTAGCAGCAAGCGTACATGTTCGGTCAATCTCTAGGAACCATAAACTTTGGCACGCTCTGATACCAAGTTGTAACACCCTACTTCCTTAGAGCCGTTACCATGTGATTTATAAATGTGCCATTAGCTCGTTAATCGAGGTTTTAGGTTAAAAAGTGTGATTGAATAAAAGTAAAGACTCATTTAATAAACATTAAGTACAAAAATTGGTCTTTCACTAGAATTCATAAAAATGTTACATCGGGATCCCAAAACACTGTTTTGAAATACATTTACAATCCAAAGGTACAGTACAATCGACCTAAGCGAAAAAATTGAACGTTTACCACGTGTTCTTTAAAATAACCTCAGCCGTGGTGGCTAGGGAGGCCAAACATGTACCCACTGCTCCATGCCCTCCAACTCATGGTTGTTCAACTCAATTTCCTTGCTCTTACCTGCACAACAGAGCACCCGTGAGTCAAGGCCTAGCAAGAGAACTTCAAGCACAACATACAATAACATTATACCTCAACGAATCATACTTAATCAGAGTAACAAACAGCTACCAGATCCTATTAGAATGCACAATGACACAGCAGTAGAACAGTTCAAAAGCACAATGGCATAACAGCCTAATAATACAGCAATACAATAACACAACAGTACCATAACACGACAGAACAATAACCCAATATGGCAAGATAACACAACAACATAATAATACAGCAGTATAATAACACAACAACTCAATACTACAATAGCGGCCTTCACCGATCTGGGTGCGTTTTTAGGCACTAAGTCCGCAGTCCTAGCCAAACGAGTGTGTACATCACCCTTGAGGGTCTCGCTCTAGCGGCCAGCATTCAACATGCTTAACGCCGATCTCAGCCCCTTGCCGCTCCTGGCTCCGCGGTCCTAGCCAAACGGGTGTTTACAACACCCTTGAGGGTCTAGCCCTGGCGGCTTGCATTCAGCATGCTTAACGCCGATCTCAGCCCCTTGCCGATCAGTCATGTTCCCATGTATGAAATAACAGCCATAACCAATACATACAGTACAACACACCACATAGCTTTACGGGTACAAACAGTTCTCTTACTTGGTGTCCCGAGCTGACAGCCTAAAGCGATCCTGAGTACGATCCTAATCCCGAGCTTGAGCGGTAAAACCTAGTCACAACCTATTAATAAATATCAATCACGATCTAAATCAATTAAAAGCCTTTCAAATAACATACTAGCCTCTAGGACCTCGAAATCTACTAAACCGGGTAGAAGAATCCTTCCCAAGCCTTAACATTTGGGTTCTCGAGCCTAAACCCTTCAAACAACCATTATTTGCATTTGACTCACAGCCCAACCACTTAAGGGCCGCGACACACTCAAGTCAGAGGAAAAATGCCTCTTCGCAGAGGGACACGTGTCGCAGCACACTACACCTTGCGCCGCGGCGCGCCTGGGCAAACAGAGGCTTTCGAGCATCTTCGAACACATAGGCCGCGACGCTTGAAGAACAGGACCGCGACTCGAGCCCCCAAACCCAGAAACTCCCCCATTCCTCTGCGTTTTTCCTAAACTCAATTCACTAAAATTCCACCATAGACATAAACTAAAGCCAGAATTAAGTCTCTTAAGCATTCCCAAATACCATAGAAAACATAACCACACTAATAGCTAAACCAAAACTCCATCACAACCAAAAATTCAAATCTTGAGTTTGAAACTCAAGAACATCAATATAAAACTCACAATTCAATAGAGAAGCATAGTAATTCACTTACCCTTCTGCAAATGATGACCCTGAATTAATCCCCAACTGATCCTAGCTTGATTCCTTAGTCTCCAAGCTTCCAAACCTTTAGTTTTTTTGCATCAATTCCCCAAGAACCCCTACTAGCTTATATGCACACCAAAGGAAAGGAAAGGACCGTGTAAGGAGAGAGAGAGAGATAGTTCTTTATACTTCTGGTGGGTTCTAGTATCTAAGGCCATCAAAGTCTATCCCTTAAGTAAAAAGTCCAAAATGCCCTTTAGACATAACCCTATCCTGTAACTGCCCCAAGGGAAAAATCGTCATTTTCCACGCCTCGCTAGTTCCTCGAGTGATCCTACAAATCCTCATTTAATCCCAATATACCCAAATCATTACTAATAATTTCTTATTACCCGATAAACCCCAGGCACATGCCAATTTCTCAAAATACCCTTAGGCTCCCCTCGAGCGAGGTATATGACCCCGTTGTGACTATTCCGTCAATTTGCTCCTTAGGATCATCTCTGACCACACATCCAAAATATATCCCCGTAACACTGGGGTATTGCTCATAGCACATACATATTTATATTTATTCCCTCAACGGGCTAAAACTACAAACACGCTCCTATTCACAGAAATGGGCCACATGCATATTTAATACACACAATTATGCATGTCTAATCACATTACCACATAACTCATTTATAACACATCATCATGCATATAATCCAAATTAGGCCCTCTAGGTACTATAGTCAAGGCACTCAGCCTTAATTATGAAATTTGGGACGTTACAACTATCCCCTCCTAATTAAAATTTCGTCCACGAAATTTATTCAAATACCTCGGGATGCGAATCCCGCAAACCTGACTATAATCCCAGAATCAGGCCCTTTACTTTTTCACTGCAACATTCTCACAAGAACCATAGTTTTAATATGTAAGACCTTCTCTCTTTTATCATGAATTCCACTGGCTTTTCCTTACAAAGTAAGTTCCACTAAATTTTCAAGGTATCCTTACCCAATCAGGGGTTGTACTTGTCACCCCTTTTCTTCGACATTGGCACCAGTAACATCTCGTACACCTCTACCCATACTAGGTTAAGGACAAACTATAGGCCCCTGGCCTAATCCCTATTAAGATCTCACAAACATAAGTCAACTCTAGAGTCAAACTCCTCTTTCCATCCTGAACTATTGTATCCTTGTTAGTTCATAATACACGGAGGACACAAAGTTCTAAATCCCGGAACTTCATGTTCCCATATCTAAACTTGCAAACTCGTATGTTCTTGTAATAACGCAGTCATCCCTGCCCTTAACATTCTTGATAATTTTCACTAGTCCTCTGAACCATTTATGAACTAGGGTAATTACTGTCCCTAGGTTCACTTTCTGAAGTAAATACATCTTGTGAATGCCAAAAATGACCGAAGCTATAGTCAACACTCAAGAGAAAAATTAAGGGTTACCCTCATTAGCCTCGGGCAAACAAGTAGTCCAATATGTTGCCCCACGCGAGACCCATGTCTCATAGGAGGCCTTAGCGAAAATGCCCAGAAGGACCCAAGGGCCTCGCTATTCGAGGCTGCCTTTCACTCGCGCGCGCCTGAAAAGGCCACATGGGCCTCGCTATGTGAGGCTGCTCTTCCCTTGCGCGCGCATGCCAAGGCCACAAGGGCCTCGCTATGCGAGGATGCCCTTCCCCCGTGTGAGCCTGCCAAGGCCACAAGGGCCTCGCTATGCAAGGCTTCCCTCGCCCGCGTGCCTCGCGACCCAGATGCGTGCCAATGCCTCGCACAGCGAGACACACCTCACCACGCCCGTGTGCGTCTCGCGAGGTACGACCATGTTAAGGAGCCTTGCACCACCACCATCTCGTGGCCCTCATGCAACCCCATCACGCCTTGTGATACCCATCCCCGAGCATCGTGAATGCCCAGGTCACGCATGGGTACTCACTTAGTGACCAGGGGTCTCGCCTTGTGAGACCCATCCCCGAGCCTCGTGAATGCCCGGGTCACACATGGTTACTCACTTAGGCACCAAGGGTCTCGCCTTGTGAGACCCATCCCCGAGCCTTGTGAATGCCCAAGTCACGCCTGGATACTCGCTTAGGTACCAAGGGTCTCGCCTTGTGAGACCCATCCCCAAGCCTCGTACATGCCTATTTCAAGGCCTCGTACCTGGAGGTAAGGATGGGATAAAAGAAGTATGGATCGACACTTACTAAAATATAAAGAAACCTAGAGAAGATATTTAGGTAAATGGGACCACTAGGCATGATATAGATGTACAAGCATGGGATGTACAACCCTGAAAACGGGCAAAGGCATGACTCTGACATCTTTGTCCTACAAGTAGGGGAGGTACAGATTTGTATAGAGAGTGGAAGCACTACATGCATACCTCTGACTATGTACCAAGCCGACACCATAACCTTCTGCTCCACCACGACCTGTGCCACTACCCTGACAATGTACCTACGTACAATCTTGTCCCCTGGGACCACAATGTATGGGGAGCCATTAGAGCTCCAGTATAAATAGATCATCACCCCTCCAGAAAAGGGGTTGGAAAATTCATTGTATGCTGAGGCTGTTAAGCAATATACGAATTTTACTCCATTGTAGTTCTACATATTTACTCTTTCAAGTTCTTTCAATCTTCTTCTAAGATATCTTTGGAAATACAGTTTCAGTTTTCTAACCTTATATCGTTGACGAGATTTCGCTGTCAACAGTTTGGCGCCATCTGTGGGAAGAACAGGCATCAAGCCAACGTTCTTTCATCACTTCCAGAAAAGAAAGATGTCGAGGCGTTCACAACGCTTGCGACAACTACAAGACGTTGAGGTTCACCTGAATGGAGAGCGAATGAGGGCTTCCAGGAAAGACCCACCTCCGCCTGGGCATGGAGATATGCCGGAGGAATGTCCTCCCCCAGGGGAGTAGAAGGAAGCATCATCCATGGCTGTTCAGCCCGGCGGAGGTCACTCAGAACCGCCAATGTACCCATATCCCCGGTCCCCAGTGGCACCATGCTCAGGCTACCAAGACACGGGTCCCTCGACGCATAGGCCAGGCAAGAGTCCCCGAGTACACTCGGTAAGTCCCAGCTGAAGGGCTTGCCTCTACGAGGATGAGATTCGCGAGTTGCATAAAAGACTCGAAGGCTGGAAACCACGATAGAGAACATGCAGGAGGTCTTAAACGACCTCTTGCAAGGAAAGTCGAGCATACCCCTTCCTATGCGTAAAGAGAAGGAGAATGAAAAAAGGGAAAATACCATCCCCGCAGACGATGGAAGAACTCAACTTTCCACCAGTAAAACTCCCCACACAAAGTACCATGGGGGTCCTAGGCCGAGGAAATGTCCCTAGGAGCAAAGGCGGAGGGAAGACGATGGTCGTAAGAATGAGGCAGAAGTCACCTCAAAAGAGGCACTCCCTGGCCTAAGAAAAGTGCTCCATGGGAAGAGGTCAGAAGTAAGAAACGCACCCCCCACGGCTCCCCCGAGGAACACAACCAAGGCAAGGGATCAGCTTGAGAATCCACAATACTCCTTATGCAAAAAGAGGAGGGGACTAGACATCAAAATGCAGCACCCTCAAGGCAAGATTATCACCGCACCTGGGGGGCACAGAGATGATGAAGAATTTTACCATGACTCGCCCTTCACAAGGGAGATCCAGGCTGAGCAAATCTCTGCCAACCTCAGAGAGCCTCGCATGACTCCATACTAGGGTACTACGGACCCAAAGTATCATTTAGACTATTTCAAAAATTTGATGAGGTTAAGAGGGGTCAACAGCAGAGCAAAATGTCATTTCTTTGTTGTTACACTTAAAGGTGTTGCATACCAGTGGTTCAAGAGGATAAAGCCGGGAACAATCAAATCATGGCAGCAATTCTCTGGTGAATTTCATCAGCAGCACCGTGCGGTTTGTGATTACGTTATGCCAATTACCAGCCTCGCTAACATAAAGCAAGGCAAAAATGAAAGTTTGAAGAACTATATCCATAGGTTCAATATGGAGGCAACAAAGGTGGGAAGTTTAACCAAAGCGGAGCTCAAGATGGCTATTACAACTGGAGTTCGTCCAGGAAGCAAGTTATGGGGTAGCATGCACAAAAGAGAAGTTTCAAATTTAGATGATTTCTTCGAAAGAGCATAGAAGTACATACATGTGGAAGAGGGCCATAAGAACTTGCATGTTTAAGAAAGCGAACCTTCCTCCAGTCGCACTGCTACCAATACATCTGAAGATTCCATATAGAAAGGGACGTCATGCTAGAGGGGTCACTGGCCAAGGTTAAAATTGGACGAGGACCATCTAGCCATAAAAGTCCCGACCCGAGGGGGGATCACCTCAAAAAATTGTAAAAGGGTCTCAAGGTAGACGCTAGCAAAAAAGGTCTCAAAGTAGACACAAGCAAAAAGGGTGTCAAAGAAGATGCTTGTGAAGAGGGTCTCAAAGAAGACACTTGCAAAAAGGGTCTCAAAGAAGACGCTTGTGAAAAGGGTCTCACAGAAGACGCTTGCAAAAAGGGTCTCACAGAAGATGCTTTCAAAAAGGGTCTCACAGAAGATGCTTGCAAAAAGGGTCTCGAAGAAGACGCTTGCAAAAATAGTACTATGCCTAATGACGAGAAGGACGCTTCTCGCAAGAAATAATAAGCGCGCGCAAAAATACATAAAAGGATAGCAGGAACCTAAGGGGTCAGCATATCCTTACAAGTAATCAAAGTGCACCAACGGACACGGATCGCCCAGCAGTACCACCAGAGCATAGTGAGTGTAGCATTATTATGAGTCTACCAGGAAGCCTAAAGACTTCCTAATAGACTGGGGGGCAAGTGTGAAGGCCAAAAATTGACCGAAGCTATAGTCAACACTCCAGAGAAAAATTGAGGGTTACCCTCATTAGCCTTAGGCAAACAAGCAGCCCAATATGTTGCCCCATGCGAGAACCATGTCTCATAGGAGGCCTTAGCGAAAATGCCCAGAAGGACCCAAGGGCCTCGCTATGCGAGGCTGCCCTTCAACTGCACGCGCCTGCCAAGGCCATAAGGGCCTCTCTATGCGAGGCTGCCCTTTCACCGCGCGTGCCTGCCAAGGCCACAAGGGCCTCGCTATGTGAGGCTGCCCTTCCCCCGCGCATGCCTACCAAGGCCACAAGGGCCTCGCTATGCGAGGCTGCCCTTTCCCCGCGCGCGCCTGCCAAGGCCACAAGGGCCTCGCTATGTAAGGCTTCCCTCGCCCGCGCACCTTGCGACCTAGATGCGCGCCAATGCCTCGCACAGTGAGACACACCTTACCACGCCCGTGTGCGTCTCGCGAGGTTTGACCATGTTAAGGAGCCTTGCACCACCACTGTCTCGTGGCCCTCATGCAACCCCATCACGCCTTATGAGACCAATCCCCGAGCCTCGTGAATGCCCGGGTCACGCATGGTACTCACTTAGGCACCAGGGGTCTCGCCTTGTGAGACCCATCCCTAAGCCTCATGAATGCCCGGGTCACACATGATTACTCACTTAGGCACCAAGGGTCTCACCTTGTGAGACCCATCCCCGAGCCTTGTGAATGCCCAAGTCACGCCTGGATATTCGCTTAGGTACCAAGGGTCTCGCCTTGTAAGACCCATCCCCAAGCCTCGTACATGCCTATTTCGAGGCCTCGTACCTGGAGGTAAGGATGGGATAAAAGAAGTATGGATCGACACTTACTAAAATATAAAGAAACCTAGAGAAGATATTTAGGTAAAGGGGACCACCAGGCATGAGATAGATGTACAAGCACGGGATGTACAACCCTGAAAAAGGGCAAAGGCATGACTCTGACATCTATGTCCTACAAGTAGTGGAGGTACAGATTTGTATAGAGAGTGGAAGCACTACATGCATACCTCTGACTATGTACCAAGCCGACACCATAACCTTCTGCTCCACCACGATCTGTGCCACTACCCTGACAATGTACCTATGTACAATCTTGTCCCTTGGGACCACAATGTATGGGGAGCCATTAGAGCTGCAGTATAAATAGATCATCACCCCTCCAGAAAAGGGGTTGGAAAATTCATTGTATGCTGAGGCTGTTAAGTAATATACGAACTTTACTCCATTGTAGTTCTGCATATTTACTCTTTCAAGTTCTCTCAATCTTCTTTTAAGATATCTTTGGAAATACAGTCTCAGTTTTCTAACCTTATATCGTTGATGAGATTTCACCGTCAACACATTTCATTCCTAGTTTCATATTATTCTACTCAGAGTCACCCTACGACTCCTTTTTTTCCAGAACCTGGGATTCCATGGGTTCCAATCTAACACTATCACCCTTGGTGTCCAATGGAGACGTACAATTTCCTCTTGTACCCATTCCCTCTTTTGATATCTCCCTCACACCAACCCTGGTGTGCCGAACCAAAAGGTTAAATCACAAATATTGCATTTACTCACCTCATCTGTAACCCAAGGTAGTCCACCCCCTAGGGTTGATAATCATTCATCTCCATACAAATTCCTAGATACATTAGAGTCATAATAGCCCTTCTGGCTTCTGATTATCATCTCTTGTTTACTAAACGAATAGGTATCGTGCGCCTCCTGATATACAAAGTGTAGTCTCAACTTCATTCAACTTCCTTGATGCAATAATCGTACAAAGTGATTTAAGGTTCATCCCACATCTTCCCCTGAATGCCAGTATCCTTCGGATCACTCATCTAATCTGCATAATGTAACTCATCAATTCCAAAGTAGTAAGATTCTTAACCTTTCCTACAAGATCCTCTTCCTGTGTTTCATTCATAGGAATATAATTTCCAATTATCAACCGCAAGTTCCAAATCAAACTCAGTCATTACTTCATTCTAACCATGGTTAACCGACATGACTATCAACTTACCATCCACTATGAGGTGCAAACGATCACTCTTTCAGTTACACACGGGCGCACCTTAACTCATAACATACTGCACTGTAACTCCCCATTCTAGGCAAGGACGATGTCTGTTGCATCATTCTCATGTACCAGTCCATACATACAAACTCAAAATTCAATAGAGAAGCATAGGAATTCACTTACCCCTTCTGCAAATGATGACCCTGAATTAATCCTAAACTGATCCTAGCTTGATTCCTCACTCTCCAAGCTTCCAAACCTTTAGGGCCCGTTTGGTTGATGGTAATGGGACAGAAAGGAAAGGAATGGAATGTTAATGGGCCGGATTCTTTTGTTTGGTTGGAAATAACAAGTTTGGAAAAGAATTCCATTGTAATGCTTATTCCCCACAAACTAACGGAATAACTTTTCCAATTTTGAGTCAGTGGAATTATAATTCCATTCCATTGCTTATCATCATCTCTCTCCATCTGGGTCTTCGTCTTCTTCTCCAACTCGCTCCTTTGTCACCGACTGAGTTCCTCAGGTACGGCTCCCCTTTTATCCGTAACTGCATTTATTGTTAGGGTTTCTCATGCTTGCAATTTATTTATTTGTTACTTATTTGCTATATTTATTTTGATATCTCACTCTCCTCTTGCTCAACCCCTGAAAACCACAAGCAATCCGACACAACCATCTCTCATTCTCACTCTCAGTAAGCAACACACCCAGTCGAAGGTAGCTGCTCGTCCCAGTCGGAGGTCCGTGTTAGAGACACTCTTTTCTTCTTCCTCCTGCTTTTCTAATCTGTTGCAGAGGTACTCTCTCTCTATCTCTCTTTCTATGAATTCAGTAAGAGCACCAAATGTTTGATGGAATGCCTATTTGCATATTTTAGATTTTTTTTTCTTTTTTTTTCGTGTAAAACAAAATGGATCGAATCTATATCATGAGTTTAAGACTTAAACATGTAATTTGCCTGGAGTGGAGTTTTGAGCCATGTATTTTCCATTCTAATGAAAAAAGCATTTGATATTAATGATTATATATGGGCATAACTCGTTTTCTTGATTAAATGTGCTCTGAGTTAATCATATCATTGATTAACACTTCTAGATTTATCCCATTACACATTTTTTTTGTCTTTTCATAGGACAAACCCAAGCAGTTTGAAGATTTTTCATAGGTCCCTAGGCTTGATATGTTGTACTGTACTAATGTCGAGTTGTACACAAAGTGTGGTAATACAGAATTCATTTTTCTCTTTTGCTTACCCAAAATAAAATAAAATAGAAGAAAGGTAATATTGAATATGCAACTGTTACTTGGGGCTAGCTCAAGTGGTTGGGTGTGTGGGAGGGGAAAAGGGCTAGTTCAAATGCTTGAAACCAGTGTAGCTAAAAGCAGCAGCAATGAACTATAAGCAAGCATGCATTGCTTAAAATTTAAATTGTTCCCCATACAACACCAGAAGAGAATATATCAGAGGAGGAACAAAGCTTGAATCTGCATGTAGATTAAGTCATAATTTATTAATTATTCATATTTAATTGAATGAATCAACTTTAGCTAAGTTTTGTTTATAGTTTAGTTAGTCAACACATTTTGTGTACATGTATATAGCTTAACAGAAGTTATCAAAGGGTAAGGTTGTTTATTGCATTGAAATATAGCTTAATAAGAACAAAACTCATTTATAACCTGTACATGTATCCACACACATATAGGTGTATACACACACATATATATACATATATATATACACTACATGGAAAGAGAGAGAGAAAACATGTATTTAATTAAAGATTTCTTTGATTTATTGGCCCTATAGCTTTCACTTTGATAATTTTGTCAAGACAATTATTTTGTTTAGAGTAATCAGTTATTCAGATTTTTATTTATCATCAATTGTGCTTGTGGGTCATTGAGAAATTATGTGTAGGTCATTGAGATGAATGATAATGATTATGAGATTTTTTGGGTTGGTTTGAGTTTGTATATGAACAGGGAATTTGACATCAATAATTCCAATAATTAACACTTGTGGAGTTTGTATATGGTATTTTTCTGGATGCTTATTTCTTAACAGTGCGGATGCTTCTTTTACCAATAATTAACACTCGTTGAAGTGAATGCTTCTTTATATATATATAGTAATCTATTCTTATTTCTTTGTCTAAGTTGTGCCTGTTGTTTATAATCTTCTAGGTGAATAACTGATTGTTGGATTAAAAATTTTATTTGCTTGATTATATTCATTGTAGGATAATGGTTCGTTTAACTGTCAGTGAGAGATAAATTTTGAGAAAGAAGAAGATCATGGCTCTTTATTTGCATTGGATGAATGAGTTGCATGTAGTGCAGTGGTTTTTCAAATTATGGGAAAAAAATATTGTACATGGTATTGAATCAAGCTCTTTGGGAAGACAATTTTACATACTTGATGTTTTTTTCAATAGGAAAATTGTGCATCAAATAGCTTATGAGAGTGATGTCATTTGTTTTGATCAACTTAGGATGAATAGGAAAGCATTTAGCAATTTATGCATAATGCTTGAAACTAGGGGTGGGTTAAAAACATCTAAATACTTGCAAGTAGATGTGCAAGTGGCCATGTTTTTACATGTAATTGCTCATCATGTGAAAAATAGAGTCATTAGATTTCGATTTATGAGATTTGGTGAGACTATTAGCAAGTTTTTTCACAATGTGTTACATTCAATCATTCGACTACATGGAGCGTTATTGAAAAGACTTGAACCGGTTGTTGAAAACTCAACAGATGAAAGGTGGAAATGGTTCAAGGTATATTATATATTACTTGAATTAAAAATCACTACAAATTTTTATTTGTTTGAAATACTAATAAAAAAAGTTTGTTTATTATGTGGTAGAATTGCTTAGGGGCACTAGATGGAACTCATATTAGAGTGAGAGTACCTATGGCTGATAAACCAAAATATCGTACTCGAAAAGGTGAAATAGCTACAAATGTCTTAGGTGTATGCTCCCAAGACATGCAATTCATATATGTGTTACCTGGATGGGAAGGCTCTGCAGCAGATGGTAGAGTTTTACGTGATGCCATACATAGAACAAATGGTTTGTGTGTTCCAAATGGTATGCTTTGTGTTTTAGATTATACATTTTTTTTGGATAAGTCATTTTGGAGACAACTTAATCCTTATCTTTATTTTATTTTAGGTCATTATTACCTTATAGATGGTGGATATACTAATTGTAAGGGATTTCTTGCTCCATATCGAGGCCAACGCTATCACCTCAACCAAGGGGAAGATGGGAATCCTCCCAGAAATCCACAAGAGTTTTTTTAATATGAAGCACTCATCTGCTAGGAATTTCATTGAGAGATGTTTTGGTGCAATTAAGAATCGATGGGCAATTCTTAGGAGTCCATCATTCTATCCAATAAAGACACAAAACCGAATCATTTTAGCATGTTGTTTGCTTCACAATTTTATTAGGAGAGAAATGCCTACTGATAATACTGATATGCATCCAGAGAATGAGAGTGATAGTGGAGACGAAAAGATAGCATGGATGCTGATGGATCCATAAGAAGTATTGAAGCTTCTGAAGGGTGGACAAGATTTAGAAATCATTTAACACTTGAGATGTATAACGAATGGAGAGACCATAGGAGAGAAAGCTAGTTTTTTTTATTTCTTAGATTAAATGCACAATGATTGTCTAGGTTTCTAAATTTGGTTTCACTTGGCTATGCCAATTCATTTGATTGTTTGTGTAATTGACCACCCCAAAAACTTATATCACTTGCTTTGAAATGGAAAATTTATCTTTAAATTTATGTTTTGTTATTGGTGTGTATATCCATTCACTTTTATTTCTTTATTGTTGGCTGTTTGTTTCTTTTTCATTCAACTACAATATTTCAGCTTTAGTTTTTAGTTTTACAGTATTTTGATACCTTATTTCACCATGGAGACTTCAAAAGGAAGAGGTCCAGGACAAAATAAAAGATTTTGGAGCGAAGATGAAGACAAACACTTGGTTGAGGCACTTATGGAACTGAATAATGAAGGGAAGTTTAAAGCTGAAGGAAATTTCAGGCTAGGTCAAGTCATTCCCTTGTTATGATGACTTATGTATGGTTTTTGGCAAGGATCGTGCAACTAGAAAAAATGCGGAGACTGCAGCAGATGTTGTTGAAGAACTTCAAACTGAAGAAGAAAACACTACTCTTGGAGAAGATGGTTTCAACTATGCTAACAATGTGGATGAAGTGCCATCTATGTCTGTTTCAGATGCAACAAGAGGTGCTCAATCTCACACTCAATCAGATGGGTCTTCAAAGAAGAAAAGGAAAATTTTAAATCATGAAGAACTTTCAGATGCACTCACACAATCAGCTTGTATTATCGCAAGAGAAATTGAAAAAGCTTCTATTCATTTGAGTAAAGCTATTGGTGAAGACATGAATGAAAAGCATATGCAACTTGGGAAAGAGTTAGAAAGGACCACTACACTTACCACAGCTCAACGTCATAAGGTAGCTCGCATGATTATGCAAGATAATGCTATGGTTTCTTACTTTTTTAGTGTCCCAGATAATGAGAAGGATGAATGGGTGACACTTCTTCTTGATGGCTCTCTCTAAGATCATGTTTAGTCCACTTTGCTCTACTACAATTTGCAGGACAATTTATATTGCCTTTGACATTCAGTAGTATACAAATTATAATCTTTTGGATATGATGTAATGTTTTATGCTCATAATTTTGCAAACTAGATTGTCTTTGAGCATAGATCTGAGTAATTGGACATGAATACTTATACTATTTCTAGTGATATTTCATGTGCATGGACAAAGTTTGATCTCAGTAATCAAAAACTCTTTTGATTATTAGAATATAAATATGTTATAATGTTTAGTTTAACATTTTTATGTTATTATATTGTTTTATTTTTAGAAAATATAAAATAGTGTTTAGTGATAATTAAAGTAAATTGCATTTGACAATAAAAAAATACTTCACAAAAATAAATTCTTATTGATAATTTTAATATTTTGTAGTGTTCAAAAGTGGAATTATTATGCTTAAAAAAAGCAGGATTATTAAATATTATTTTGTAAAAAAAGAATATGAAAAAAAAGTAACGTCATTGTTGGTAAATCTATATATATATATTTAGTATGTTTATTTTAATTTATTAATCATATTTTAAGCACTTTGGGTATTTTTGTCCAAAATAAATTTATTCCATTCCATTCCATAGTCAACCAAACATAATAATAGGTATTCAATCATTGATTCCATTATTCTAACCAAACAACATAATCACATTACCTTTCTCATTCCATTCTATTACTATTCCTATTCTTATTCCTATTCCATTGTTTTCATTACCTCCAACCAAATGCCACCTTAGTTTTTTTTTGCATCAATTCCCCCAAGAACCCCCACTAGCTTCTATGCACACCAAAGGAAAGGAAAGAACCGTGTAGGGAGGGAGGGAGAGAGAGAGAGAGAGAGAGAGAGAGAGAGAGAGAGAGAGAGAGAGAGAGAGAGTTCTTTCTACTTCTGGTGGGTTCTAGTATCTAAGGCCATCCAAGTCTATCCTCTAAGTTAAAAGTCCAAAATGCCCTTCAGACATAACCCTATCCTTTAACAGCCCCAAGGTCATAATCGTCATTTGCCATGTCTCGCTAGTTCCTCGAGTGTTCCTACAAATCCTCATTTAATACCTATATACCCAAATCATTTCTAATAATTGCCTGTAAGTAGTTAAACCCCAAGCACATGCTAATTTCTCAAAATACCCTTAGGCTCCCCCCGAGCCGGGTATCTAACCCCGTTGTGACAATTCAGCCAATCTTCTCCCTAGGATCGTCTCGGACCACACATCCCTAATATATCCCTGTAACACTGGGGTCTTGCTCATAGCACATACATATTTATATTTATGCCCTTAATGGGCCAAAACTACAAACACGCCCCTATTCACAGAAATAGGCCTACATTCATATTTAATACACACAAGCATGCATGTCTAATCACATTACCACATAATTCATTTATAACACATCATCACACATATAATCCAAATTAGGCCTTTCAGGCACTGTAGTCAAGGCACTCAACCTTAATTATTAAATTTGGGATGTTACAATAAGCTTGTGTGCTGCTCTATTGATTAATTTTTTCTGAAATATGTTTTATTAGGTAATGGTTATTGATGAGGTAGATGAAATCTTCCTTCGATAGATGATCAAGATCAACCACCTCTCACTCAGATTGAAAACCCTACTCCTTCTACTCCTACTGAAAAGGTTAGAAAAACTAGGGCTAGAAAGAGAGGTAAACCTCCCATCCCTCCTGGGAAAACAAAGGGAATAGGGTCATCTATTTTTTATCATTTTACTAAGAAATATCCTCCTCCACCCCTGATAGATCCTAACGATGAGCCTCCTCCCCCTAAGTATATATGTAATTATTGTGGGTCTAAGTTCTTGTGTGACACTAGAAAACATGGGACTAGTCATTTGTGGAACCAATTTAAGAAAGTATGCGAGCTAAGTCCGTTTAAGATTGATGAACAGAAGCAAAATACTTTAAGCTTTCAATATGTAAAGTGAGAGAAAGATGGCGAAACAAGCTTAGTAGTGGTAGCTTATAACAAAGAAGCTTGTAGGGTAGCCCTCACATAATATATTGTGTTGGATGAGTTGCCATTTAAACATGTCGAGGGTGAAGGGTTCAAAAGATTTGTCAAAACACTCCAACCTAGGTTTGAGATCCCTTCTTGAATGACTGTTGTTAGGGATGTATTGAAGTTATATAAGTAGGAGGGTGACATTGAAAAATATTTTGAGTCGTGAGAGGATATCGATTACTACCGATACTTGGACTTCCATTCAAAATTTGAATTACATGGTCATCACTGCTCATTTGATTGATAATGCTTGGGTGTATAAGAAAAGAATTATCAATTTGCCAAGTGATGGATAATAAAGGGGAAACCATTGACAAAGAGATCGAGCTATGTCTTGTAGAATGGGCATCTTTAAGTTGTTTACCATTACGGTAGACAATGCTTCCTCTAATGATGTTCCCATTAAATACTTGAAGAGGAAGTTCAAAGAGAAAGAGAAGGGACTAATTTTGGATGGAAATTTTTTACATATGAGGTGTTGCACTCATATAGTGAACCTAATTGTTACTAAAGGGTTGAAGGAAAAACATGGGTCAATTGCAGCAATTAGAAATGTTGTGAGGTTTCTTAGGTCTTCTCCTTCTACACTAAAATTTAATAAGGAGTGTGTGATGAAGGAAATGATTGAATGCAAAGGGCTTTTGTGTTTATATGTCCCAACAAGGCGGAACTCCACAAATCTAATGCTCAATTGTGTAATGAAATTTTAGAAGGCATTTGAGAGGATGGAATCAAATGCTAATTATATGAAATATTTTGATGAGGTAGACAAAGATGGAAAGCCAAAGGAGAGACCCCCCACTGATGTTGATTGGGATAATGCTTTAATGTATGTGAGGTTTTTGGAGACTATTTATGAAATAACATTAAAGTTTAGTGGATCTATTTATGTTACTGCTAATAAGTACTTCATTGAGATCTACAATATGCAACAAGAGTTGTATGACTTAGCAGTTGACGATGATGAGAATGATTTTTTGAAGACAATGGCAACGAGAATGAAACTAAACTATGACAAGTATTAGGGAAAGATTGATGATTGTAATGAGGCACTTCTAATTACCTGGGTCCTTGACCCAAGATACAAGCTCGAGTATCTCAGTCATTGCTCTAGTGCTACTTATGATGAGATGATGTGCAAAGAGATGGTGAAAAGGGTAGAGCAGCCAATACGAGCAACATTTGATCACTATAATGAGACAACATCAAGTCTTCATCCATCAACATCAATGACTTAGCCACAGTCTCAGTCTACTGTTAGTGGCCTCCACGTTTGTCATGCCTGTTCGTGGTTGACCTACTGCCAAGAAGTCATGTAATTTGCATGATGAGTTTGTGGCACAGAGATTGGAGAAGGAGTATGGAATGAAAAAAAATGAGGTCGATAAATATTTTTAAGAGAAACCTGAGTGGCCAAGTGAGAATTTAATGTTTTGGATTGGTGGGCTAGTAGTGGGTGCAAGTACAAGATCATATCACTCATGGCTCATGATGTGTTATCCTTGACCCAAGATACAAGCTCGAGTATCTCAGTCATTGCTTTAGTGCTACTTATGATGAGATGATGTGCAAAGAGATGGTGAAAAGGGTAGAGCAGACAATACGAGCAATGTTTGATCAATATAATGAGACAACATCAAGTCTTCAACCATCAGAATCAATGACTAAGCCTTAGTCTCAGTCTATTTTTAGTGGCCTCCACGTTCGTCCTGTTAGTGGTCGACCTACTGCCAAGAAGTTACGTATTTTGCATGATGATTTTTTGGCACGGAGATTGGAGAAGGATGATGGAATGACAAAAAATGTGGTCGATAAATATTTCAAAGAGGAACCTGGGCGACCAAGTGAGAATTTTGATGTTTGGGGATGGTGGGCTAGTAGTGGGTGCAAGTATAATGTCTTATCACTCATGGTTTGTGATGTGTTAGCTATACCAGTTACCACCGTTGCTTCCAAGGTAGCATTTTCCATTGGAGGACGAATTTTAGATCCTTTTAGAAGCTCACTAAGCCCAAGGATGTTTGAAGCATTATTTTGTCTCAAAAACTTGTGGAGCAGATCACATTAACCCATCATTGTTTGAGACTATATGGATGAAGAAGAAACGCTTCAAACATCAGAGTATCAGAGTATCTTGAAGAAGCGCTTCAACTTATAAATATTTATTTTAAGTGTGTGAATGTTTTATAATCTAATATTCATCTTTTATATTAATAATATTTGTAGAGATGACTGATGATGCTACTTGTGTTGGGCCAGCTTTATCCTTTGTCAATGTTTAGTCTTCAGCCTCATAAATTGCACAACAATCTATGAATTGAAAGAATTTCTTGTAAGAATATATTCGTGCCTTATTTTACATAGTGTTTTGTTATTTATTATTTGATTTCTTGTCTTTAATAAATTTTTTTATTTGAACATTTGAATTTTGAAAGGAAGGAAGGAAAGGAAGGAAAGGAAGGAAGGAGTGGTCATACATACTACTAATCTCTTTCTTTGTATCTTGGATTTTCATGGACTTTATGTTTATGGTTGTAGTTAACTAGTTATGGACTTTATTTTTATTTATGGTTGTATTTTGAGCATTTTGACACTTTTATGTTTGTAATTTGGACTTTAGACATTAGATAATAGATAATAGGTAAGAGATTGGACTTTGGACTTTATGTTTTTGTGTTTTAGTATATTACTTTTGTCTTTTGTTTCTTGAAATGCATTAAAATCACATTTCTTTTCTAATTTTCTATAAACTTATGTTTCATGATTATGTTTTTTTCAAAATTCTTACCAAGGCCCAATTTGTAAAAAAATCAATTGAACCAAATTAACAACAAACTTTAAAAATTAAAAAAGTGTCAAAAAATGGTATTTTTGAAAATTTTGTACCAATGCCCATTTTTCAGCCCAAACCCCAATTGGCCCAGCCCAACCTAAAACTCGATCCAACCAAACCCGAAACCTGAATTTGAGCAAAAACCCAAAAAATTCAGATCGGATTCGTTACCACTTTTCTCCACCCGAAACCCGCAATACTCGATCCCGATGCACCCGAAACTCGAAAAATCTGACCCGTGTGCACCCTTAGGTGAGGATAAGTCAGAGCTCCAGGCTCTTGAGGAACTAGAGGAGGTAATCCTCGACATGGACGCAACTTCCAAAGTTGTGAAGACTGGAAGAAAACTCGGTGATGAGCAGAAGAAGAACATCATTGAGTTTCTGATAAATAACCTCGACCTCTTCACATGGTCACATGCTAACATGGTTGGCATCAGTCCTAACATGATTATGCACACATTGAATCTGGACAGGAACATGCCATCCAAGCAACAAAAAAGAAAGCAGTTGGGAAAATAAATAGGAGAAGCTCTAAATTAAGAAGTAGCTTGCCTCTTAAAATGCAGATTCATCAGGGAGGTAAAGTATCCAACCTGGATAGCTAACCCTATTTTGGTCCTGAAGCTAAACACAAAATGGAGGTCCTGCATTGACTTCTCTGATCTCAACAAGGCTTGCCCAAATGATTATTTTCCTTTGTAGATAATTGATCAGCTCGTAGATGCCACAGCCGGTCACGAGCTCATGTCTTTCATGGACTCATATTCTGGATATTACCAGATCCTGATGAACCCTACCAACCAAGAGCATACACGCTTCATGACTGAGCATAACATATACATCTACAACTCATGCCTTTCGGGCTGAAGAAAGCATGAACTACATATCAATGGCTGGTGAACAAAATGTTCGCTAACCAGATCGACTAAAAGATGTAAGTGTATGTCGATGACATGCTAGTCAAGTCAAAGTCTACCAATAACCATGTGGTTGATCTGGAAGAATGTTTCTCCGTGTTGAGAAAATGCAATATGAAGTTGAATCCCCATAAATGAGCCTTTGTTGTCTCATCGGAGAAGTTCTTAGGCTTCATCATTGTTGACGGTGAGAACTCGTCAATGAAGTTAAGTTAGAAAAATTAAAGTATAGAGCTTATCGATGAAGAACTTCAAAAATCTAAACAGAAACTTAGAGAATAGTTGTAGAAAGAAAATGGTGAAAATAACTTGTTTTGCTTATGGTATGATGCTACAGTGTTTTTTTTCCAACCAATCCCCTCAATCTTCAAGAAGGGTTCCCTTTATAGTAGGCTCTAATGGCCCTTGATATATTGTGGTCTAGGGGACCAGATCGTACACAAGTACATTGTCAGGAGAGTGTTTTCAAATGTAGTGGTGTCGGCTCCAGTACGTGGTCAAAGACATGCAGGCCGTGTCACCTCTTCTAGTACGCCCATTACTTGTCTGGCATGAGTACTTGGATCAGTCATAAGGGGTCTTACAGGTCATACCCCATATAAGCTCTGTACTTGTACGATCTTTTCGAATTATACGTGTTCTTTTACCTCTAAACGTTGGAGTTTCCGCAGGTCCTCATAGGAGACACCATCTTGAGGTACGGGGTGCGAAATACCTGATGCATGTAGGGGTCACAGCGCATGATGGGGCTCTTGTGCCCTTGGTACAAGACAGGCCCCTTGTCGCGAGACGCCCAAAGCACCTCAAGGCCACCCATGAGATGTGGGTGCTAGGCATGCGAGACGGGTCTTGCGAGGGACGCTCGCGTAAGGCTTGGCCTTGCTGGGTGTGCTGAGGGATGGCACGCGCAAGATGGGTCTTGCGAGGGATTCTTGCGCAAGGCGTGGCCTCGCTGGGTGCGTTGAGGGGTCGCATGCATGAGACGGGTCTCGTGAGGGACGCTTGCACGAGGCGTGACCTCACTGGGTGCGCCGAGGGATGGTTGGCGCGAGACAGGTCTTGCGGGGAACGCTTACGCGACGCATGGCCTCGCTAGGTGGGCCAAGGGGTGGTACGTGCGAGACGGGTCTCGCGAGGGATGCTTGCGCGAGGCGTGGCCTCGCTGGGTGCGCCGAGGGATGGCAGGCGTGAGACAGGTCTCGTGAGGGATGCCTGCTCGAGGGGTGGCCTCCCTGGGTGCGCCGAGGGGTAGTATACACGAGATGGGTCTCGCAAGGGATGCTTGCACGAGGCATGGCCTCGCTGGGTGAGCCGAGGGATGCCAGGCGCGAGACGGGTCTCGCAAGGGACGCCTGCACGAGGCGTGGCCTCGCTGGTTGCGCAGAGGGATAGCAGGCGCGAGATGAGTCTTGCGAGGGATGCTTGCGCGAGGCGTGGCCTCGTTGGGTGCACTGAGAGGTGGCAGGCGTGAGGCGGGTCTCGCGAGAGGCCCTTGTGTAAGGCGCATGGGTGCTAGGCACGCTTAGTATAGCTTCACGTACCTCCTTGCGAGAGGACGGTGGCTCAAGGGCTTTGCAGCATAGGCATGTATTTAGGCGGTGATGGGACCTTAGCATGTGTTTTGGACCTTTTACAAGCGTGGATTTTTTAGCATCCACACTTGCCCCCAGTCTAGGAGAGGGCCTTTTGGTGCTCTGGTAGACTATTCTCTTTGATTCTTATAAATATGCCTTCATGTTTAGCCCTATTGTTTACACCTTACCTCTTCAGCTTAGTGGTTTTGAGATCCTTGCTCCTTTCAAGAGGTGAGGGGTTCAATTCCCCACAACCTCATTTTTGTTATCTTTTCCTTTTTATATATATATATATATATTTGAGTTCATTTCTTGTATGTCTATATCTAAGCAGGAATTTGAGGACTAAAACACCCTTTTCCTTTGTTTTTGCAGACGCGTACTTTCGACCACTTGTCTCCATTTGAACGCGACGGTGCTTTCGCCCCCGACCTTCTTTTGACCACGACAGTACCCAATTTTACACTCTTGAGGTATAATTTCTTTTCCCCTTATGTTTATTGGGTCCAAATTAGCACCACTCAGGAAGGGGTATTTTGGCCTCAGCTTGTCGTGAGTTAACCCAGCTGCATGCCCTTATCCATACCCCGTAGTGGGTTATTTAGAGCACTTGTACCTAAAGGTTTTGAGCCCATTCCATTGTGTTTTGTAGCAATCCTCTCATTTATACCTGAGCCCTTTTTTCTTTCGGGACGAGGTCTCATGGCATGTGAAGGTTCATTCGACGCTCCTTCGGGGGTCGAGTTTGTTGACTTGTCTTCAGACTCAGAGTCCCCTGAGGACAATCCTCACCATGACTAAGACACCTTAAGGCAGGCCCGCATTCATCATCTTGAGCATATGGCTGAACTTAGGCATAAAATTTGGGTGGTAGAGAGTGAAATAGGCTCAGTGTTGAGGGGAGACGGAGTACCTTTCCCCCTTGACCTTAACGACCATGTAGCGAACCTTAGGGTGACCCTTTTAGATTTGCATATGAAGTTGGAGTTTATGGAGGGAAATCTCCCGCCTGAGCCTCCTACCCCGTTTTCCCCTAATGGTTGTCATGGGGCCGTCCCATCTTCTCCTCAACCCTTATTCTCAATCTACCCTTAGCGCTTTCACACCTGGTGCCTCGGTGGAAGACCCTTGCTAGGAAGAAAAAATGGAGGGTAAAGTGCTATGTTTCCACCTCACCTTTAACTTTTGGTTTTGCAGATATGCCGAAGAGAGGGCGACGACAGGTGACTGCTGATGATCAGGACACTAGCCCCCTGTTGGCATCCACTCTAGTGTCCCATGTGTCCGAAAATAAACTGTAGGAAATAATGGAGAACTACCGTGTTGGCCCAGAATACACGTTATACGTTCCTTCGAAAAAGTGCCGGGCTGACTGCCCAAATCCGGGTTATGTGGCTATGAGTGAGCATATCTTGAAAGGGGGTGGTACAATCCCATTACACCCATTTTTCGTCACGGTTCACAATTATTTTGACCTTACTCCACTCCAGCTGGCGCCCAACAGCTGGCTCACCTTGAGTTGCCTCTTCATCTTGTATATGGATCGTTTTGAGCGTGCTCCTACGACCCAAGAGGTGCATTTCATGTAAAATCTCATTCCCTCTCCTAAGTCCAAAGGCTTTTATTTCCTGCAAAAAGCCAATACTTTGGTCTCCTTGATAGAGGGCGCTGTATCCAACCCAGGGTCTTGGAAGCGGGACTTTTTCTTTGTGAACGGTCCCCTCTCTGTTCTTGAGCACTTTCGCTTTGCTCCTAGTAAGTACTTCAAGCCCCCCCCCCCCCCCCCCCCTTTTTTTTTTTGAAAATTACTGTTTGAGACTTATGTTTGTGTCAGCAACTGTGTGGATTGTGTAGAGCATTTCGCCATGCCTGGTTGTTGGGTCAGAGGTGAATGCAGTGGATGAATTCCTCGAGGCTAACCCTGTCAAGAAAATGGCTGTACACCTCTTCACAGTGGAAAAACTCAACTTTTACAAGCTGTCCCCGGTTTCGGATCCCGGATTGTTGTGGACTATTTCTGGATCAAAGAAGAAAAAGGTTGCTTCAGCTAAACATCACACGGACGGGGGTGAGGCTAAGCGTGTGCCAGAGGGGTTCTCCCTTGGACATGGGCAACCCCACCGACCGTCTTTGTCTCCTAGGGGGTGCCCTCCTTTAGCCCCTACAGACCGTGACATGGCCTCCCACTCCCAAGATCAACAGGCCATGCCGAGGGCTTTCATCTGTCCTTATTCTGAGGACTTCGATGCTTTTCCTCAGGCTTCCCTAGACCCTGGTCCATTCAAGGCTCATTTTTTCCATCTTCTTGTGCCCCCTCCAAGCCATCGGGGGTCCATTTTTCTGATCTTCCTGCGCCCCCTCCTCCTTCGGCAAGCGGGTCATCTGTCCTTACCCAGCCAAGTGCCCTTGGCTTGGAAGGGGCGCCCTAAGTGGGCCAGATGGCGGCCTCTTATGGGCAACGGTATGCCCAGGTCGCCACGGAGCTTCCTGAGGCTGATTGGAGTGGTCTTGGGAGTTTTGCTAAGTCGGAGCTCGAGGAGACTCTTGCGCGTTCCGCCGCTTGGGTGAATTCATGCATCTTATGTCGACCTTATCCCTTTTCTCTTTTGTTTTTTTGTTTTTTGTTGCTTATCATTGTTATTGTTATTTTTCTTGTGCAGACCTATACAGTGGCCCAGCGATTTGCCGACTCGGCTCAAGACCTCCCCACTTCAAATGCTGAGAGGGACCGTCTTACGGTCTAGGTCCAGGGGCTCTAGAGGGAACTTGCTAAAACCAGGCTTAAGCTAGAGAAGGCCATGTTGAAGGCTTCTTCCTCATCAAAAAGGAATAAGAGGGCGATTGCCAAGGCCACAATGCTGTAAGAAAGGGTCACTAGCTTAGAGACCGAACTTGAGGGTGCCTATCACAGTGTTGTAGGGGAGGGTCGCTTCCTTAGAGGCGGACAAGGCGGCTATAGAGGCAGACAAGGTGGCTATTGAGTATAGATCCATAGAGTGCGCCCTTAACGGAGTATGAAAGCAAAATCCTAACTTTGATTTCTCCTCCTTTGTCGAGCACGCCGTTGCTCGGGCGGCTGAGTGGAACACCCATGGTAGGAGGCCTTGAGATTATCATTCTGCGATTTTTGCCAGTTAGTCCAATGTGGATGTATGCTCGTTCGAGCCCTATTTTGTTTGTAATTTCTCTGAGTCCTGTTATGTTATCAAAACTCTTTTTTATATATATACATATGTGATCATTCATCTTTATTCCTCTGTGTTCGAGGTCCTTTTGAGCCCGCACGATGGGGTTCGATAGGTTCTCTTTTTTAGTTATCAGGCTTGAGGTCCTTTGGAGCCCATGCGAAGGGGTTCAATAGGTCCCTCTTTGGTGCATCTTGATTGCTCTTATAAGGATATATTGACCCCTTGGGTTCTAGTTATCCTTTTATATATTTTTGCGCGCGCTTATTATTTCTTGCGAGAAGCGTCCTTCTCGTCATTATTCATAGTACTATTTTTGCAAGGGTCTCTTTTAGGACCCTTTTTGGCTAAAGGGCTTGGTGGCCACTCCAGGCTTATTGGTGGGTGCTCTTCCGGAGGCCTTTCCTCTCGTGGGAGCATCTGCCTTTATTTGGAGGATTTTCTTGTAGGACCTTTTGGCCTCCTTGATGTTCACAAGGGTAGCTAATCCTTGTGAACTCAAGGGATGCCTTGCAAGGTCTTCTTACTATTTATAAGGGTTCATCACATTTTTTTTTATATATATAAGGGCCTCGGTTAGGGTCTTGATATAAGGGGTCCTTTTTAGGATCCTCCTGATAGGGGGTCCTTTTTAGGTTCCGTCTGATATAAGGGGTCCTTTTAGGATCCTCCTGATAGGGGGTCCTTTTTAGGTTCCCTCTGATATGAGGGGTCCTTTTAGGATCCTTTTGATATCAGGGGTCCTTTTAGGATCCTTTTTGTATAAGGGTCCCCCTTTTTTTATATACATATATATGAGGGTCTCGTTTAGGATCCTGAGATAAGGAGTCATTTTTAGGGTCCTCTTCTTTGTTGTATATTTTGCCTCCTGTCCTACCCCCCCAATTGCTTGGTGAAATTTATTTCAGCAGGCACTTTGGTGGATGCTATAGAGAAGAAGAATAACACGTGAAGTTGCGAACAATTTCATTCATTGCGTGCGGGTTACAATGACATACATGAAAGGCTTACATCTAATTGGGAGGTTACCCAGGTAGCCTCTTTGATTCTTACCCAATAAGTTAACATAACAAGGAACAAACTAAGCATAGGTCTTCTTTGCATCGGGTGCAGAAGTCTCACTGGTAGTATTTCTTGAGGTGTTCTGCATTCCATGCTCGAGGTATAATGGTGTTATTCATGCGGGCTAGTTTGTAGGTGTTTGGTGTTATGCATTGAGTGACCTAGTAGGGTTCTTCCCAGTTCACCCCTAGTACCTCGCTGTTCGTTGCTGATATGTGGCTAACCTCAGTTGTGCCCTTTCTCTCTTGGCTTCCAGCAGGTCCAAATTCCTGACCAATGCTGTGATATTAGCCTGGTCATCATATGCTTGCGTGCGAATGGAGTTCATCTTCATTTCTATCGTAAGGACAGCCTCGCAGCCGTAGGCCAAGGCGAAAGGCGTCTCCCCAGTTGTGGAACGAGGGGTGGTCCAATAGGCCAAGAGTACATTGGGGAGTTTCTTGGCCCAGGCCCCTTTCAACTTTTCCAACTTTGTTTTCAAGTTCCTTTTTAGGATCTTGTTGGTGGCCTCTACTTGTCCATTGGCTTGTGGGTGTACTACTGCGGAGAAACTCCTCTTGATTCCTTTTTCCTTGCAATATTCCTCAAATATTCCTCCTTCAAACTGCATTCCATTGTCAGAGATAATCTTCTAGGGTACTCCAAATCTGCAGACAATATACTTGTTGACAAAGGTTGTGATTTGCTTAGCCGCTATGTTGACAATATACTTGTTGACAAAGGTGGTGATCTGCTTCCACCCACAAAGTGAAATAGTCGACTGCTACCACCACGTATTTAGCTCATCCTCTTCCTATTGGCAGTGCTCCAATCAAGTCAATTCCCCCACACAGCGAAGGGCCATGGATTGGTCATGCTCACCAGCTCATTTGGTGACTGTCGGGGGTAATCCGCATGCCTCTGGCACTTGTCACACCTTCTTGCGAAGTCGCTCGAGTCCTTCTCCATGGTAGGACAATAATACCCCTGGCGGATGGCCTTTTTTGCCGTGGACTTCCCCTGCATGATTTCCACATTCCCCATCGTGTATCTTTTGCAAAATTTTTAAAGCCTCTCCCTTATCTATGCACCGCAGGAGCGGGGTAGAGAAGCCTCTCTTATATAAGGTTCCATCTACTAGGGTGTACTGAGCGACTTCGTAAGTCAGCTTACGGGCATTTTTTTTGTCCAAAGGCAAGGTCCCGTCATTTAAGTACCTCATGATGGGTGCAAACCATGTCTCCTCAGTGCTATTGACCATATTGATTCTTTCTTCTGCCATGCTTGGCTTGGGGAGGTATTCGACCGGTATGGACTCAAGCGTGTCTTCGTCTCGTGTGGAGGCGAGTTTTGCGAGTGCATCGGTGTGGGTGTTCTGCTCCCTTGGGATCTGTTCTATGGTGTATTTTTCGAATTGATCCAAATACCCCTTCACCTTGGCGAGATATGCAGCCATTTTTGGACCTCTAGCTTGGTATTCACCCTTCACCTGAAACACCACCAGCTGTGAGTCACTAAAGACATGAAAATGGGTTACCTTTAACTCCCTAGCTAGTCGTAGGCCAACCAACAGCGCCTTGTACTCTGCCTCATTGTTGGAAGATTTGAATCCAAATCTCAAGGAACAATACATTTTATGCCCCTCAGGTCCCATCATCACCATGCCAGCGCCGGCTCCCCCTTCGTTAGACGCCCCGTCTACATGGAGGCTCCATTCTTCAGGGTGCTTTTCCTCTTCATGCACCAGTTCATTCTCTTCTATTTCTCCCTCCTCATGGGGTCGGTATGCAAACTCGACTATAATATTTGCAAGTACATGCCCGTTGATTGAGGCCCTTGGGGTGTAAGTGATGTCGAACTGACTAAATTCAATTGACCATTTTAACAACCTTCCCGAAGTCTTCGACTTGTGCAAGACTTGAAGCAGAGGGGTGTTTGCGAGCACCTCAATAGCATGAGCATGAAAATAGGGCCTCAACTTTTGAGAAGCCACTATCAAGGCATATGCTAACTTATCTATATCTGGGTACCAAGCTTTTGCGTCTATTAACCGTTTGCTCACATAGTACACGGGCTGCTGGTGCTTCTTTTCCCCTTTGACCAAGGCGGCGCTTATAGCATGCTCTGACATAGCTAGATACAAATACAACTTCTCCCCTTTTTTTGGCTTGGCCAAAAGGGGTGGTTTTCCAAGGTGTTCCTTTAGCTTGGTGAACGCATCCTGGCATTCATCATCCTAAGCGAACTTTTTGTTCCCTTTTAGGATGTTGAAGAAAGGGAGGCATTTGTCCGTAGACCTGGAGATGAACCTATTGAGGGTTGCTACTCTCCCCGTTAAGCACTGCACCTCCTTTTTGCTTCGTGGTGAGCTCATTTCCAGCAAGGCCTTGATTTTTTCAGGATTAGCCTCGATACCTCAGGAATTCACCATAAAACCTGGGAACTTTCCTGACGAAACTCCAAAGGTGCATTTGAGTGGATTCAACTTCATTCTAAACTTTCGAAGGGTGTCGAACATTTCCATGAGATCATTGGTGGGCTCTCCCGCCTTCTTTGTCTTTACCAACATATCGTCCATGTATACTTCCATATTCCTTCCTATTTGATTTGCAAACATTTTGTTCACTAGCCTTTGATAAGTAGCACCTGCATTTTTTAAACCAAAGGGCATCACTTTGTAGCAATACATCCCCTTGTCTGTTATGAACGAAGTGTGCTCTTCATCAGCCGGGTTCATGGGTACTTGGTTGTACCCGGAATAAGCATCCATGAAGCTAAGTAGTTCGTGCCCCGCTGTGGCATCTACTAACTAGTCTATCCTAGGAAGCGGGAAGTTGTCCTTAGGGCAGGCCTTATTGAGGCTAATAAAGTCCACACAAGTCCTCCATTTTCCATTGGGCTTCGGGACTAACACTAGGTTTGATACCCATAGTGGGTAAAATGCCTCTCGGATGAACCCATTTGCCTTCAACTTGTCAACCTCCTCTTTTAGGGCCGCGTATCTTTCTGGGTCCAACACTCTCCTTTTCTGCCTCACAGGCCTTGCTTTTGGTCGATGTTCAGGTGGTGGCACATGAACGCTGACTCTATTCCTACCATATCCTTGTGACTCCACGCGAATACGTCGAGGTTAGCTTTCAAGAATTCTACTAGCTTCTCCTTCACGTCACCCACAAGGTTTTTTCCTACCTTCAACTTTCTTAATGGCTCATTCATGACCGTGACTTCCTCCAACTCCTCTACTAGTTCAGCTCTGGGTTCTTCTGCGACTCGTGGGTCTAATTCGTGCGGGTTCACGCCTTCATGCACAACCATTGCCATAGGCGTTGATGGCTTTGTGGCCATGCGGAGGGATGTGTTATAGCATTCCCTCACTTCCTTCTGCTCTCCTTTCATGCATGCTATTCCCTCGGGAGTTGGGAATTTCATAGCTAAGTGGTATACATAAGTTATCGCCTTCAATTCTCTTAGGGAAGGTCTCCCTAATACCGCATTAAAGGCTGAGGCGCAATCTACCACAACAAAGTTTGCCATTATGGTGGTTTGTCTCGGTTGTTCTCCCATAGTGAGGGCTAACTCGATCGCCCCTAGAGGCTATATTGAATCTCCCGTAAATCCATACAAGGAGGTACTGCAAGGCTTTAGGTGCCAGATTTTTAACCCCATCATCTCCAAAGCTGGACGATATAAGATGTCCACCGAGCTTCCGTTATCCACCAAGACCCGATGCACCCTCATGTTAGCAAGCTGGACAGTCAACACTAGGGGGTCATTATGGGGGAAATGTACACCTCATGCATCTTCCTCAGAGAAGGTTATTGAGTCATTTTCACCCTTAAAACTCTTCGGGGGGCGTTGCTCCAAACTTAAGATGCACGGTGGCGGACTTCGTCTGGCCTCCCTGGCATATTTATCTCACCCTTTCCTTGATTCTCCCCCGAATCCTGGCCCTCCAAATATGGTCCTGACATCTCGTTGTACTTCTGGGGCCACCTCTCGCACCCACGGTGAGGATGCTCCTTCTTCTAGCCTTGGTTCTCCTTGCAGACATATCTATCCAAATGTCCCCTGTGAATAAGCTCCTTGATTTCTACCTTCAAATGGTTGCATTCCGCGGTGGTGTGGCCGATATCTTTGTGATATTGGCAATATTTGCTGGGGTCTCTTTTGGACCGGTCTTTTTTCATTAGCGGGGGCCTTCTGAAAGGGACCTGGTTTTTGTTCGTGATGAAAATATGCTCTCTAGCATGGGTGAGGTCAGTATAAAAGGTGTAAGGGCCCTGTCTACGCTCATCAGTGCGCTGATGCTTTCGGGGTCGATAATCTCTCGTTCCCTCATATACCATATTCTTCTTTGTACCACTTTGGCTTTCTTGGATTGAGGGTTTTGGTGGAGACTGGCCTTTTCCGGCCTTAAGGATTTCGTGACCATCTTCCATGCGAATATATTTCTGCGCCCGCTTGTAGAAATCATCCAAATCTGTGACCTCCCTCTTGAGCATGTTATCCCATAACTTGCTTCCCGGGCGTACTCCAATTGTGATGGCCATTTTCAACTCTCTACGGGTCAAAGTCCCTACTTTGGCCGCCTCCATATTGAACCTATGAATGTAGCTCTTTAGACTCTCATTTTCTCCTTGCTTCACGTTGGAGAGGTTGGTGCCCGACATCGTGTAGTCCCGCACGGCGTGGTGTTGCTGGAGAAATTCATCGAAAAACTGTTGCCAAGATCCATTGGTCCCTGGTCTAAGTCTTTTGAACCATTTGTACATAGTTCCTTCCAATGTGACAGTGAAGCAATGGCGTCTGGCCCCGCTACTAATCCACCTTAACTTCTTTAGGTCGTTAAATGCATCCAGATGGTATTTAGGATCTGTGCTTCCTTCGTATGGGGTCATATGAGGCTCCTTGAAGTTGGCTAGAAGCTGAATGGCTTGGATCTCCTTGATGAAGGGCGACTCATGGTCGAACTCATCCTCAAAGGCTTGTCCTCCAGAGGTGGTGATGATTTTGCTTCGTAGGCTCCTCATTTCTGTGTCCAGGTCTTGTCTCCTCTTATTCAAGGAGTCTCTCAGCGTGGATGGGTTAGGATCTCCCTTTCCTTTGCCTTCCCGGGGTGCCATAGGAGGAATAGTCCTTTTACCCGCCCTCTTTTTATTGAGTTCCTCTCGTAAATCTGAGGGTGTTCTCCTTGAGGTGACCTCGACATCGTTACGAGGGGCAGCGTTGGTCTTCGGCTTCGGCCCCTGGGGCCGCTTCGGTGGTCCAGGATGTTCGTGCTACTTCATCCAAGGGGTGTTACTGGTGGAGAGTCGAGTCCTTCCGTCGTCTACTGGGACGGTGGTTTCTAACCCCCTCTTGACCTCTCTCTTTCCACTTAGGGAGTGTTAGGTTTGATCTCCCTTGCCACAGGCCATTTAGCACCTCTTGCATGTTTTCCAAGGTGGGTTCTAGCCTCTGGTTCTTACAGTGAAGTTCACGAATCTCGTCTTCATAGAATCGAGACCTAGAACTCACAGAGTGGAGTGGACCCGAGGGTTCTTGTCAGGTCTGCGCGTTGATGGGCCTCGATCCTGCCGGTCGGAGTTTGGCACCTGTGGCGGCCTTGGAGGCAGGAACTCACCAGCACCCCTTGCTAGGGCAACCGTTGGCCTTGGACGATCCTCCTTAGGTGGGACCGT
Source organism: Humulus lupulus (assembly GCF_963169125.1). Classification (NCBI taxonomy): domain Eukaryota; kingdom Viridiplantae; phylum Streptophyta; class Magnoliopsida; order Rosales; family Cannabaceae; genus Humulus; species Humulus lupulus. Next base: position 133,342,526 of record NC_084798.1, on the reverse strand, counting down.
CGGGGATGCAGCTTCCCTTTCATCTCCGTGAACTTCAGGCTCCTTTGGGGCCTCCATGTTTGCGGGTGGAGGGGAATCCTTCATAGAGGCTATTAGCTGATCTCCAACGAGATGGACTTCCACCTCTCGCGGCTCTCTCAATCATTTCGAACGTCGCGACATTTCCTTCTTATCAGAATCGATGGAAGAACAGTGTCTTCACACTTACTGTTCCCACAGACGGCGCCAAACTGTTGAAGGTGAGAACTCGTCAATGAAGTTAAGTTAGAAAAATAAGTACAGAGTTTATCGATGAAGAACTTAAAAAATCTAAACAGAAACTTAGAGAATAGTTATAGAAAGAAAATGGTGAAAAGAACTTGTATTTCTTGTGGTATGATGGTACAATGTTTTTTTTCCAACAAACCCCCTAAATCTTCAAGAAGGGTTCCCTTTATAGTAGGCTCTAATGGCCCTTGATACATTGTGGTCCAGGGGACCAGATCGTACACAAGGACATTGTCAGGAGAGTGGTTTCAGGTGTAGTGGTTTCGGGTGTAGTGGTGTCGGCTCCAGTATGTGGTCAGAGACATGCAGGCCGTGTCACCTCTCCTAGTACTCCCACTACTTGTCTGGCATGAGTATTTGGATCAGTCATACGAGGTCTTACAGGTCGTACCCCATATGAGCTCCGTACTTGTACGATCTTTTCGAATTATACTTGTTCTTTTACCTCTAAACGTTGGAGTTTTCGCAGGTGCTCATAGGAGACACCATCATGAGGTGCGGGGTGCGAGATACCTGATGCATGTAGGGGTCACGGCGCATGATGGGGCTCTTATGCCCTTGGCGCAAGATGGACCCCTTGTCGCGAGACGCTCGAAGCACCTCAAGGCCACCCATGAGATGTAGGTGCTAGGCGCCCGAGACGGGTTTCGCGAGGGACGCTCCCGCAAGGCGTGGCCTCGCTGGGTACGCCGAGGGATGGCACATGTGAGACGGGTCTCGTGAGGGACGCTTCCGCTAGGCGTGGCCTCGCTGGGTGCGCCGAGGGATGGCACATGCGAGACGGGTCTCGCGAGGTCTCGCGAGGGATGCTTGCGTGAGGCGTGGCCTCGCTGGGTGGACCAAGGGATGGTAGGCACAAGACGGGTCTCACGAGGGATGCTTGTGCAAGGCGTGGCCTCGCTGGGTGCGCCGAGGGGTGGCACGCGTGAGACGGGTCTCGCGAGGGATGCTTGCGCGAAGCGTAGCCTCGCTGAGTGCACCGAGGGATGGTACGCGCGAGACGGGTCTCGCGAGGGATGCCTGTGCAAGGCGTGGCCTCGCTGGGTGCGCTGAGGGGTGGTACGCAGGAGAGGGGTCTCACAAGGGATGCTTGCACGAGGCGTGGCCTCGCTTGGTGCGCCGAGGGATGGCAGGCGTGAGACGGTTCTCGCGAGGGATGCTTGCGCGAGGCGTGGCCTCACTGGGTGCGCCAAGGGATAGGAGGCATGAGTCTCGCGAGGGACGCTTGCACGAGGCATGGCCTCGTTGGGTGCGCCGAGAGGTGGCAGGTGCGAGACGGGTCTCGAGAGAGGCCCTTGTGCAAGGCGCATGGGTGCTAGGCATGCCGAGAGGCTCTGTCAAGGTGCATGGGTTCTAGGCATGCCGAGAAGCTTTGTCAAGGTGCATGGGTGCTAGGCATGCCGAGAGGCTCTGTCATGGTGCATGGGTTCTAGGCATGCCGAGAAGCTTTGTCAAGGTGCATGGGTGCTAAGCACGTCGAGTACAGCTTCACGTGCCTACCTGCGAGAGGACGGTGGCCCAAGGGCTTCACGGCACAGGCATGTGTTTAGGCGGTTATGGGACCTTAGCATGTGTTTTGGACCTTTTACAAGCTTGGATTTTTGAGCATCCACAATCATAAATTCGAGGGGGATTGAAGCCAACCCAGAGAAGATCAGATCCTTGCTAGAGATGCCTTTTCCTATATAGCAGAAGGATGTCCAGAGTTTGATAGGGAGAATTGCTGCTCTGAATTTCTTTGTGTCAAAATTCACTAATAAGTGTCTTCCTTTTCTATATCTTGAAAAGGGGGAACAAAAAATTTGAGTGGACTGATGAGTCCAAGCTGACATTCCAGGATCTAAAGAAACATCTGGCTGATCCCCCCGTTCTATCGAAACCTATCAATGGAGATGATTTGTATCTTTATTTGGTTGTGACGGAAAACGCAGTCAGCGCAGTTTTATTTTGAAAAGAATATTGAACTTAGAAGCCGGTCTATAACACTAGTAAGAGGCTTCTAGGAGCTGAAACTCGATACTCTTTGATGGATAGACTTGTGTCTTGCCTAGTCTTAGCCTCAAGGAAGTTACGACCTTACTTCTAGTACCACACAATACACATCCTAACTGATCAACCTTTAAGGAAGGTATTGCAAAAGCCAGAGACATCAAGACAGTTGTTAAAGTGGGCTATCGAACTCAGTCATTTCAAGATTTGATATAAACCATGATCAACCATCAAAGGGCAAGCCCTACCTAATTTTGTGGCAAAGTGCACCAGTTTTCAGGAACCTATAAGGGGGTCAGTGCAAGAATTGTGGAAATTGTTCGTGGATGGGTCATCTAATGAGCACGAGTCAGGAGCTGGAATCATTTTGACTACTCTAGAAGGACATTGCTTCCATATTGCTCTAAGGTTCAGATTCAAAGCCTCAAATAATAAAGTTGAGTACAAAGCTTTGGTGGCTAGAATTTGAGCAGTTAAGGAGTTGAAATCGGAGGCTATACAATACATCAGTGATTCCCAGCTCGTGGTAAACCAAGTACTGGGAGAATACCAGGCCCGCAGAATCAGGATGATTGCATATTTAGCCAAAGTAAAGCACAAAGTTTCAGAATTTGAGTTTACTCTATTGAGCACGTACCTCGAGATCAGAACATCAATGCAATGAATTGGCTCAACTTTCCATGACCAAGGAAGCAGACACGTTGAATGTGGTCCCAATTGAGTGCCTTCAAAAGTCGAGCAACAAAGAAATATCAGAAAATATTGAGCTCATTCATGTTGGGTCAACCTAGATGACTCCAATCACAAATTACCTCACTTCCAAAAGGCTACCGGAGGATCGTAAGGACACACGAAGATTGTTGTACCAGATCCCAAGATATGTCTTGATTGAAGGAGTCCTGTACCAGTGATGTCATTCTATGCCTTTGCTTAGGTGTGCTCGCCAGAGGAAGCCCAAGCAATTCTAAAAGAAATTCATGAAGGATTTTGTGTAGATCACGCTGGGGGGCAGAGTCTAGCCAGGAATGTACTTAGGCAAAATTATTTGTGGCCCACCATGAAAAAAAGACTCGACCTTGTATGTCCAGAAGTGTGATAAATGCTAGCGTTTCTCGATAGTAGCTCAGGCTGCACCTGTTGTGCTAACAATAATCTCTTCGCCTTGGCCATTCGTTGTTTGGGGAATAGACTTGATTGTATCACTGCCAACTGGAAAATGAGGAGTTCACTATGTTGTGGTCATTGTAGATTACTTTACAAAGTCGGCAGAGGCCAGGCCATTAGCAACAATAACCTCAAAAGAGTACTTGATTTCATGATAAATAACATAATTTGTCGCTTATGGCTTCCCAAGAAAATAGTATCAGATAATGGGACTTAGTTCGACAACAAGCTCTTCACCAGCTTCTGTGAAAAGTACAGGGTTATCAAGAGTTTTTAGTCAGTGACGTATCTGCAGGCCAACAGAGAGGTGGAAACGGTAAATAAAACTTTAAAGGCGAGCTTAAAAAAATGGTTGGAAGACGGTAAAGGTGCGTGGCCTGAAAAACTCCCACAAGTACTTTGGGTGTACAAAACTTCTCACTGCATGTCTAGTCATACCTCATTTTCATTAACCTTTGGAAGTGAGGAAATGCTCCCAATCGAAGCCTTGGAGAGGTCAAATAGGCAAAATAATTTACATCAAAAACAAAACCATGACCTACTACAAGCATGTCTGGATTTGATCGAAGAATGTCGAGAAGAATCACAAATTCAGCTCACTTAGTATCAACAAAAAGTAAGTCGGTATTTTAACTCTAAAGTCGAAGAAAGGAAGTTTGATTTAGGAGATTCTGTATTGAGGAGGATGTTCTTGGTGAACAAGGATCCTACAGATGTTGTATTGGGAGGAATATTCAAGTTAGCTTGATTGAATAGAGAAGGAGTTCCACGAATGTGGATTGCACTGCATTTGAAGAAGTATTATCAGTGAGTGGTTGCTCCTAGTCTGATTTTTATGTTTATTTGTGAGGCTTATTTATAAAAGTCATTTCCTTTTGTTCATTTTTATTAAATAAATACAATGGTTGTTGTGTAGTTTGAACATGGTACCACATTTCTCTAAATTTGTATGTTATAAACCTCTAAAAGCGACCTAGAATATGCATAAATTCCGATCGATTGGGGGGTAGCTACCCATGGCAATAATTGTTTTAAGTACTAAGTCTTTGAAAAATTATGTTAACTTAGAATTGGGAAAGGAAAAATTTTGGTCGCTTGAAAAAGCTCAAGTTTTTCCGTAATAATTCTGATTTTAACTAAGTTAGCCAAGAATTATCAAAGCAATAAAACCATAGATTGAACCAGGTACAAGGACTAAATATTAATGGGTATGCTATTAAGCTATTGAAATCCTAGATTTGACCAGGTTAGCAAATAAGCATAAAGTTCTAAGCATACTTCGATCTAAAATAATTCTTATAACTACCTGTGTAGAATTCAAAAGCATAACATGACAGAATGGAATTATATAAAGATCCAGAAGAAGCAAAATTAGAACGAGGATATTAACCTCAAAAGTAACCAAAATGGTTAATTTTCTCGACCTACAAGGCCTAGTTTCAAGAGATTTTAAAATCTCCCCAACAAAATTTTTAAAAAATAAACAATAGAATGACAAAGATGCTCCTCAATCCCAAGCTCCGATAGCTTGCCCTTGAGAGGTGACCTCGTCCTCCTCGCCATCTTCACCAGCCACAGAAGTTTCCACTATCTCTGAGGGCTCTTTTGCTAGGTGATATTGAAATTTTGTGTGGTAGCGATCCCACAGCTCTGCCCCCGAAAACGAGAAGTCTCCCTCCTGGTTGAAGCACCAAACTTTGTAGAATAAATCTCTTACATTTGAGTTCATCTTGGCCTCAGGCCATCAACTTTAGTTTGGAGGTTGTAAACCCTGGCTTGGAGCTGGTCCTGCATTTTGATCGTTTTGAGTGCTTGCTCTTTTGTGCTCTTCTCATTGGCTCGGGCTTTGTCAAGTTCCTCTTGGAGTTTGGTGCATGTAACGCCCTACTTGCTTAGAGCCGTTACAAAGTGAGTTTTTAAGACGAAATAGTGTGCAATGAACTCGCTAACCGAGGTTTTGAGCAAAAGTGTGACTAATTAAAAGTTAAGGCTGTAATCTTTGAAAATGCGTCGTTTCATTAAAACTTCTATCATTAAACATTTGGGATCCCAAAATAAGGTTTGAAAACTAATTACATCTTGAAATAAGGTTACAGTTAAGAAATCATAAAATCATAGATTATTACAGCCATTTTCGAATAAACCCCCAACCAAAGCAGTCGGGCAGGCCAAACATGTACACGTCGCTTCACGCTCTCCGTACTCATGGTTGGTTGAATCAGTCATTGCCCTTACCTGCAACACAGAGCACCCGTGAGCCGAAGCCCAGCAAGAAAACTCATGCAGAACATAACATATGCAATGTATACAGTTTATCATAATAGATAATCCACAAATAAACAAGTCAACCATTAGACTAAGCAAACACGGCCATGCCGCCCCAGAGCCTTACCGAAGCCTGGGGTATCGGTTCTCACCGCGAGGATAACTCATGTATCCCTTGGGTCCCACCCTGAATATAAGCATCCCATGTGCTGTGTGTTACTTTCGGCCCACGACCGCCCCGGCCTATGCCGTACCCGGCCTCTGCCGTTCATTTCATCATAATCACACATATAGTACATTCGAAATAATCATTCACACACATCACGATTCATTTAAGGTTAAACATTTGCACACAACACTATCTGGGGCCATGCCCTGCAATCATCTCATCATGCAACATGCAATATAGGGCCATGCCCGGCAATCACACTATGGGCCCACGCCCTATCCTACGGGTGTTATAGTTTTCTTACCTTTCCAATCAATAGCTTAGATCACCTGACTCCTTGAGCACGATCCCACTCGAGCCTTAGCACACACCTAGGCACAAACATAGGTCAAATTCAACACCGAACCCCAAGTCCGAATGCCTAGCCTTGGGACCAATCCCGAGCCCCCCGGGAAGTCCCAAATCCCCAAAACAAAGTGGCGGAAACAAGCCCCGAACCCTAGGTCAAAATCCATCATCAAAACTCAAAAATTCCTCTCTGTGAACAGTGCAGAGCTACAGCGCTCTAAAGAGGGCGCTGTAGCGCTACAAGCAGAATGCACCCCCCTGAAACAGGGGCTAGCGCTACAGTGCCCACTGACTAGCGCTGTAGCGCTAGTTGCAGCCCAGAAATCCCAAAATCGCATTTCTGCGATTTCTTTCACCCAATCTCAAACCAAACTTCCCCAAATCTTTACCAAACTCAAAATCAAGCTTATGAACACTCTCCATTCAACCCAAGCATCCCAAATCCTCAAATCCCAAGATCATTTATCCCAAATCTCAAAATCTACCATGAACAACCCTAAACCAGAAATTCATGCAAACCACAAAGATAGAGTCTTAGAAATCATACCATTGCTGCAAATTTCGACCTTGAATCAACCCTAAGCCTCCTTAGCTTGCTCTCCCTCAAAGCTTGCCCAGAAATCCCTAAAATTCCCATCAACTCAGCTCAAAACACAGCTTAAACCATCAAAATCCTTAAAACCGAAAATCTCTAAAACTCACCTCAAACATTGATGTGTTCTTGCCAAATCTTCAAGTCTAACCCAAGATCCTTGATGCTCAGCCTATCCTTGCTCTCCACTAAGCTTTACTCCAAGAAAAATGGAGCGGAATGGTGCAAAAATGCACAAACCGACCCTTTGGAAAACCCACCTGTTTTTCCCTCTTTTCTTTCTTTCCTTTTCCTTCTTTTCTTTCTTTCTCTCCACAGCCAACACTCTCTATAAATCCCACTAAGTGTAAAGTCTCATAAATCAATTTCTAAAAGCCAAATGACCAAAATGCCCTTCCTATTAATTCTAAATCCTTTTGTTCAAGTAGGGCCATTTTAGTCATTCACCCAATTCCCGCTAATCCTCAAGTGTCTCTAATATTTTTCCGTTGCTTCCCAATACCTTATAAATCACCAAATAAATATCCCCCATCATCAAAATAAATCTCAATCTATTCTCTGAATTCCTGCTTATACCCCCAGGCTCGCCCCGAGCCGGGTATAAATTCCTGTCAACACTTTCCGCTAGCCTGCTCACTGGGATCGCCTCAAGTCACAAAGCACAGATACATCCACATACCACTGTGGCCTCAACAATCAACACATATCAATACAGTTACGCCCAATCATGGCCAAAATTACAATTATGCCCTTCTAACACGATCCGGGCCTACATGCATACTAACATACATAGTCATGCATCTCAGATAAACAAATAGTCATATAACATGCTTTAAATCATAACCATGCATTTAAATCATTAAAATCACACATAAATCCCATCATGCCCTCCTGGCACGCTAATCAAGGCCCTTAAGCCTTATTAGCGAATTTGGGTCGTTACAACTATCCCCTCCTCATAAAAATTTCGTCCTCGAAATTTATCCAACATATCAGTCAATAAACCCGCAGCTCTTGACCATAACTTCCAAGGTCCACCGCCTTTACTTTACTTTTCAACAACAGTCTTACAAGAGTAACAATCTTGCCTCACAAGATCTTGTCTAACGGCCATACTCTCGATAGCCTTTCGCTTACACAGCAATCCTGCTGAAGCCTCAGGGCCTGCCTAGATTACAATGACCAATTCACTGTCTTATTCCTGATTCCAGAGATACTCAAAAGTCATCACCTCTACTAGGTGGGATCAGCTTGTAGGCCCCGCCGGCCTAACCCTTAGTACAACTTCCGAATTTTATGCCGAATTAAGAATCAGAACTCTCCCTTCTTTCTCTGAACACCTTACAGATCCTCGTCTATTATTACGCAGAGACGCAACTCTTTCTTCCCGGAACTTTATTTCCTCATAACTTAGCAATTTACCAGCTCTTTATTCTTTCGAATATGCAGACACTCCTGCCTTAAGGATTCCAACAACCTCTCTGGCTTTCTCTCTGAACCAATGCCAACTAGTAGTATTCGTTATCCTTCGTCTCTTACCATGTCCTATGTCGTGTTACTTTAACAAGACGCCAACATTTGCCACCACGGCTAACTCACCAGGGATAACGTTTCCCTTAAAATCTCAAGTTTTCGCATACTCAGCGCTTGATTCAGTTGAAGTCTGATAAACTTTCAGACTGCCGTTCCACTTGCAATCCACTAGTAATCACAGATTCCCACTCTGCTCTTTTCGTCCTCTAGGCCCATTCCAAAATTTAAACTACTAAAGGGTCTCAATTCGATATCATCGACGCTCCATTCTGAAACCAGTTCACTCGACCCAATCAACATTAACTCAAACAACCGAGTTAAAACTCTTCATGTCCAAATACCTTACTTAAGGTCTAATGTGGTCTATCCTCATGATACACTACCACATCACCTAAACGCTGTCACCCGCTCAGCCCTCCCGGTACAATGTACCCTAGGAGGTGGAATGATGTCCATTCAGAATCCTCATTCAAAACCATATCCTGCCTGGATCCTTCACTCGATCCTGGTATCCTACTGTAACACCAAGACAGGGTCCTTCCCTGTTTCAACTCAAGCCAACACTTCGGATTCCATAGCTCAGTGGTACTCACCAGCTAACCCTTACCTATTGACATTATGCCGATCTCAGTCGTTGCTTTGTCCACCCCATTACAATCTATGGCGCTATTCGCCGACTGACACACGCCTCCCAGCTAGGAGTTCCGTCTCCAATTAAATCTCCCCTCGCTCAATCGAGGATTCAAACACTGATCATCCGTCTATTACTTTTCACCACATCTGTGTCTCATGTTAACCTTTCTTACTAATACCCTAGACTTAAGTACCTGATGCCATGCACAACAGTCGACTTAACCATAACACACACGCATTACAGCATTACCAGATACTAATCAATTCTTACCTTGCCTTCTGAATTTCCTTCTGATTTGACACCACTCAGTCCGTCTAACCTCAAGTTTTACTATTCTCCTCATCTCTGACGTAGAAATCACCGGAGGTGCTTATGCAGTAGATGTCGCACTTACCAATCTTGTTATGCTTTCAATTCTTCAGACGCTCTTCATTAGCTTCTTTGCGGCTTCAGATCAATTCTTCTCTTACCTGTCCTTTCTTCTTGCAGCCGTAATCTGAGAACTCCTGACGACATCCAAACTAACACTCCGTAGAACTTTACCTTTGACTTTGCCTTCTGGGTACAAACGTCTTTCGCATAGTCACTTGCTCACCATTTCTGTCTGGGAGTAATCCATATGTACTGCTCGTGAACTTGAAGGGAACTTGCCCACACCGTTCATGTATTCTCTGTCTAAAGAACTTACCTGTGCTGCTGCAGCTTGAATCATTCCAGAATCCTTGTTACCAATTCCTCACACCCTGCCCGGTGCAACCTAATCAATTCACGAAAAGTCTTTATCCTTGGTTTCCAACTGGAAATAATCAGGTCGTAGATCAACTCTTGGGGACATCGTCCCATCTTGTATCCAACATTGTACTTTTCGTCCTAACCCGACGATACTAGCAATCCCCGCAGTATAACACTCTGGCTAATCCAAGATCAAATTCCTTCGATTGCTTCAATAGACTTTCTGTCGGCCAAAACCGTCTTCTACAACATCCCTTATACCAACCTATCTGTAGTCTGACCTTGAAGTATTCCCTAAATCTTTCTTTGCATACCCACATAACTTTCCCACTGGTCAGCTCTGTCTCCTTTACGTACTCCAGATGAAATCCTCAACAATCCATCTGCCAGAGTTTCTAATTCCTTCTCAATAAGTATTACTGTCCTCGGCCTCTCAAATGGCACCTTTGAGGCAACCTCTCTATGTCCATCTCCCTCGCGGAACATTCTCAACACCGAGCCCTTCTAGTTCATTACATGCCCAAAGCATAAGCTCGCCAGTTAAATACTCATCCTTGAGGACTCAGCCTCGAACCTCGAATGCATCGGTGCATTCCAGTTCTCCGTTTCCCGCACCATGGGAAATCCATCCTAACATCTCGAGTCATTCTTCGTAGAAGTCATGTCCTCACCTGACCTCCTCTCAGGTGGCATCCTCTTCCTCATGTGCATACCAATTAACCTCCTGGTTCCTGTCGCCATCTCGATAACTACCTTTTCGATCAGGCTTCTTTCCAATCTCAATCTAGGTGCCCAAGCACTGCCTGGAGTCCTTGTACCTCAAAATTGAGAATCCGACCTCGCTGCGTTCTATCAACAAAAGTACCGTCTTATCAATCAGACTTTTCCCCTTTTTCTTGGCAATCCAAAGCCACAACACTATCCGAGGTTCTTTCAACTTGATTATCACGAATCTATCTTTACTAATTCCATCAAAGGAAGCACCGCCCTTGCGGCTCTAGCACTCATGCTCTATACATCAACCATCAGTTCCTCAAACAATATGGCCCTCTCCGCCATCCACATGCAGACAAAAACTCTTTCCTCAAAGCAGCCCAAATGCCTTAGGCTATTCCAGATCTCATGCCCTTAAATGGGTCGCCACCAATCCCAGATACATCCATCTGTATAAACTTCCGAAATGAACTACCCAATTCACCAAACCCATTGATCTACGCTGTCGTTACCCCTAACAGTCCAAACCAGACTTAAACATTTTCCCGTCTCCACGGTTCTAATCATGTCTTTAAAATCTCTTCTAACCATTCATCATCTAGGTTCTTTCCAACCCATTAAGCCAGTACCTCAGCCCGAGTACCAATTCCAGGCATCCCTCTGCCTCATCATTTAACATAACCCTCTAATCAGGATCTCTCATCCTCTTAACCATGGGTGGAATTAACTCTGCCCGTCTATTGATAAATCCCTTGTCAGTCCGAATACCTCATAGTAACCCAACACTTGTAACCTTACTGTTAAAACATCGGAATCAGCTAATTCTCCAGAGAAATCTGCTATTCACTTATCCCATCTCAACTAACAAACTCCACAGCTTACCCACACACTAGCGATCCTCTGCTGCTGCTTTCAGGGGTAACTGGAGATCTCAACTCCAACCTATATCTAAAAACCCCTCTGTAAACACAATATCAGGTCCCCAAACCCTTCTAGGAACCAACAACACGATTTCACCTGTCAAAACTGACCCAACACCTGAACTCTGGGGTTCCTACTCTGAACCAAACCACCACTAGGTCCAAATATCCACAGGTATAATGCACACACAAGCATATACTAGGTCAAGTCCACAATGATATACATTTAGCTTACCAAATTTCTATCACCACTAAGTGTATCCACACTCATCATGCTTCATACAAGCCAGTAAACAGATATAACATATGAATTTAATTCAGAAACTAACCACATACGCTCAATATGCAAACCATTATGCCAATTTTCATCCACATGCATAATAATGTTATTGAGCACACATTGATCTCAACATGCAACAGTCAAGGGCCAGGCCCTATCAGTATCTCATGCATATGTCATCTCATTCCTCATGCTCCATATAAATAAGCAGGCAAACAGGGCATTCAAACATATATTCAAACATGTCAATCATTCATACCAACCAACCCTGAGTCGAGCTTGTCACTGACAGCGAGCGTACATGTTCGGTCGATCTCCAGAACCAATAAACCTTGGCTCGCTCTGATACCAAGTTGTAACGCCCTACTTCCTTAGAGCCGTTACAAAGTGAGTTTTTAAGACGAAATAGTGTGCAATGAACTCGCTAACCGAGGTTTTGAGCAAAAGTGTGACTAATTAAAAGTTAAGGCTGTAATCTTTGAAAATGCGTCGTTTCATTAAAACTTCTATCATTAAACATTTGGGATCCCAAAATAAGGTTTGAAAACTAATTACATCTTGAAATAAGGTTACAGTTAAGAAATCATAAAATCATAGATTATTAAAGCCATTTTCGAATAAACCCCCAACCAAAACAGTCGGGCAGGCCAAACATGTACACGTCGCTTCACGCTCTCCGTACTCATGGTTGGTTGACTCAGTCATTGCCCTTACCTGCAACACAGAGCACCCGTGAGCCGAAGCCCAGCAAGAAAACTCATGCATAACATAACATATGCAATGTATACAGTTTATCATAATAGATAATCCACAAATAAACAAGTCAACCATTAGACTAAGCAAACACGGCCATGCCGCCCCAGAGCCTTACCGAAGCCTGGGGTATCGGTTCTCACCGCGAGGATAACTCATGTATCCCTTGGGTCCCACCCTGAATATAAGCATCCCATGTGCTGTGTGTTACTTTCGGCCCACGACCGCCCCGGCCTATGCCGTACCCGGCCTCTGCCGTTCATTTCATCATAATCACACATATAGTACATTCGAAATAATCATTCACACACATCACGATTCATTTAAGGTTAAACATTTGCACACAACACTATCTGGGGCCATGCCCTGCAATCATCTCATCATGCAACATGCAATATAGGGCCATGCCCGGCAATCACACTATGGGCCCACGCCCTATCCTACGGGTGTTATAGTTTTCTTACCTTTCCAATCAATAGCTTAGATCACCTGACTCCTTGAGCACGATCCCACTCGAGCCTTAGCGCACACCTAGGCACAAACATAGGTCAAAGTCAACACCGAACCCCAAGTCCGAATGCCTAGCCTCGGGACCAATCCCGAGCCCCCCGGGAAGTCCCAAATCCCCAAAACAAAGTGGCGGAAACAAGCCCCGAACCCTAGGTCAAAATCCATCATCAAAACTCAAAAATTCCTCTCTGTGAACAGTGCAGAGCTACAGCGCTCTAAAGAGGGCGCTGTAGCGCTACAAGCAGAATGCACCCCCCTGAAACAGGGGCTAGCGCTACAGTGCCCACTGACTAGCGCTGTAGCGCTAGTTGCAGCCCAGAAATCCCAAAATCGCATTTCTGCGATTTCTTTCACCCAATCTCAAACCAAACTTCCCCAAATCTTTACCAAACTCAAAATCAAGCTTATGAACACTCTCCATTCAACCCAAGCATCCCAAATCCTCAAATCCCAAGATCATTTATCCCAAATCTCAAAATCTACCATGAACAACCCTAAACCAGAAATTCATGCAAACCACAAAGACAGAGTCTTAGAAATCATACCATTGCTGCAAATTTCGACCTTGAATCAACCCTAAGCCTCCTTAGCTTGCTCTCCCTCAAAGCTTGCCCAGAAATCCCTAAAATTCCCATCAACTCAGCTCAAAACACAGCTTAAACCATCAAAACCCTTAAAACCGAAAATCTCTAAAACTCACCTCAAACATTGATGTGTTCTTGCCAAATCTTCAAGTCTAACCCAAGATCCTTGATGCTCAGCCTATCCTTGCTCTCCACTAAGCTTTACTCCAAGAAAAATGGAGCGGAATGGTGCAAAAATGCACAAACCGACCCTTTGGAAAACCCACCTGTTTTTCCCTCTTTTCTTTCTTTCCTTTTCCTTCTTTTCTTTCTTTCTCTCCACAGCCAACACTCTCTATAAATCCCACTAAGTGTAAAGTCTCATAAATCAATTTCTAAAAGCCAAATGACCAAAATGCCCTTCCTATTAATTCTAAATCCTTTTGTTCAAGTAGGGCCATTTTAGTCATTCACCCAATTCCCGCTAATCCTCAAGTGTCTCTAATATTTTCCCGTTGCTTCCCAATACCTTATAAATCACCAAATAAATATCCCCCATCATCAAAATAAATCTCAATCTATTCTCTGAATTCCTGCTTATACCCCCAGGCTCGCCCCGAGCCGGGTATAAATTCCTGTCAACACTTTCCGCTAGCCTGCTCACTGGGATCGCCTCGAGTCACAAAGCACAGATACATCCACATACCACTGTGGCCTCAACAATCAACACATATCAATACAGTTACGCCCAATCATGGCCAAAATTACAATTATGCCCTTCTAACACGATCCGGGCCTACATGCATACTAACATACATAGTCATGCATCTCAGATAAACAAATAGTCATATAACATGCTTTAAATCATAACCATGCATTTAAATCATTAAAATCACACATAAATCCCATCATGCCCTCCTGGCACGCTAATCAAGGCCCTTAAGCCTTATAAGCGAATTTGGGTCGTTACAGTGCACGTCCCCCTAAGCTGGGAATTGGGATCCTCAAGCTACTTGCCCTTATCCTTGACCTACTCCACCTCAACAACAATCTTGGCCCCTACATAGTTCTGGGCCAGGGGTGCCTGTCAATAGAAACAATCAAAGGTTATTCTAAGTATGGAATAAGCAAATAAAAAGTCGTTTGGCGAGAGAACTTATGGTTAAGTGCATCCCCACGGCTAAGTCCATCACGTCCTGAGGAGCTGAATCCTTTATTTTTTCCACCTCGTGTACTATTAGTTGGTTGACGTGGCCCACCATGTCACTGGTTAAGGCTTGGATTAAACAACAAAGGCGAGTTTGGAATTTACCCACCTCCACATGAGGAGCTGGGATAGAGGTTGGCGGAGCAATAAGAGGGCCAACTCGGGGAGCTAGAGGAGGAACATCTTGGGCTGTGACCACATTTTCCTTTTGAGCTCGGGATTGGGAAGATGGCAACTCTCGGCCCTTTGATTGGACCCTTGAAGAAGAACCTCCGACCCCAGTTATGTTCATCTTTATTAGTCTATGCCTTTTTATGGTCGGCCTGGAGCTGGTGATGGCGGTCGTCAAGTCCTTCATCTTTTCCTCTGCAAAATAGCCAAGAGTGAGTCAGATAAACTTTAGTCAAACTTGAAAAGTAACAAGTAAAGAAGAAAGTCATAGGCTTCAAGCTAGAGGATGAGACTATAATAATCAGATCTGGAATAGGGACTGAGCTAACTAAGGGAGGATTGGCTAGTTATTGGATGAATGGATCTAAAGGAGACTATAACAGAATGATCTCAGGCACAACATCAGGCAGGATCTAGAGCTCATCATCTGAGATCAGATCATACTTTGTGTGCATGGAGACATAAAAGAGTGACATAGGGGCAAAATACTATTTCATGACGAATAAATGCCCCATATTGTTAAAAAATGACGGTCCTAGTGTGTAAGGTATTATCTACAATAATTGTCTTAACAGGGAGATTCAGATCGTAATGGGAACTAATAGGTTGACACACAAATGGACGGTGACATTTTTGTCTGGATCCTCAAGATGTCTGGTCACGATTTTCCTCGGGTCATGCTGAGCTAAAATGAAGCTAGTAGCAGCTCTGTTAATATCATTTCCATCATTACCTTGGCCAGAGGTGATGGATGTTACCTGGGTCATCATTCAGATCGCTCTGAGCAGGGTGTCTACGCACCAAGGGTGCGACCTCTTCTTCTTCTTCTTCTTCTCTGACCTCCTCTACAATGGCGAGGGTCCTCTTTTTGGCAGGACCCTGAGGTCGAAACGCAAGCGATTGGCCTTCAATCAGCTTGCAGGCCACCATGTTGGCATTTGTTAGTATTACTCACCATTATTTTTCTTTGGTGGGAGTGGATGTGAGTGTTTGGTAATGGCCCTTCCAAGTCTTAGAAGCCGTAGACATGGCGTAGATAGCTGCATAAGAAATTAACATGATCAAAATTCTATAAAGTAGAAAAGAATACTAATAAAACTAGCAAGGTGAAGAAAAACATACGAGGTCGATCGAAGTAGCTGTGTTTGCAGGTCGCGAACCCACTCGACATAAAAAATAAGTCTTTGAAATCGCTCGGATGACTCGGGAGCTCAATAATGATGGCAGCCTTGGGGAAGCGATTGAGATAATAACCCATCACCTCCGGTCTTGGTGTTGAGGTTGGCCTTTAGAAAGAAAAAATAAAGAATATCTTCTTGTTAGAAAAAACTTATACAGGATCTTTATTTATTTTCATGTATATCTAATATTAAACAAATTAATACGAGATAGCCTAAAACATGTTTCTAAAATTGAATTCAAAGAGAAACAAAAATAGAATACTTACAGTATACGCAGCGGAATTAAGAGTCCTTCCTTCAGTTTCTCTAACTCTTGTATCATTTCTGTCGCAGAGTATTATCAAGAAATTGAACCGATCTTCTATTTTCTTCACGATCTTCCAATGTATCCTTAGAACCACCTAGACTAGTGTGGGCAATTCTCAACACATGAGATAGATATAGAGAGAAGAAGAGAAAATACAAAGAGGCTTAGAAAAGGACTTGTGTTTAGAGAGAATATAAAACTATCAGAAAATCTGACTTATCAAAAACCCTTGTTTTGACTTCTCTATAAGCACTCATTTTATAGACTCAATTAGGCCATTTAATTTAATTAAAAAATCAATAAAATAGCAGCCATTTTGAATCCCTAGGTCGAAATTATCATGGGTTATAGGCCCGTGAAATTTCCCATTTGATTATAAGCCCATTGGACTTAAAATCAAGGCCTGTGTTATTTTCTATTGATTTAATTAATTAAATAATTATTTAAATCCTTTATCAAATTAATTATTTATAATTTGAACCTTGATTTAAATTTATTTATTAATTTAGATACCAATTTATCTTAATTAATAAATCTGCCATAATTTCTCTTTTCTTCTCAAAATTACACAACTCTGTGAAACTATCCAAAATTGACCTGGTCAACTTTGATAATTCTAATTGATGATTAAATCAATTAATTGAGACTATCTAGATGATTTTATCCAAGGTACAATGGGGACCATGGGCCTATGAAATCAAGCTCCAATAAGTTATCATAAATCTAACAAATAAATTTACTAACTTATTAATTCCTCGTGACTCCACTATAGACTTGGAATTGCACTCTTGAATTCATAGAACGCTCTATAACAAATATAGATACGCTATTAATTATCCATTGTTACAACCATAATTGTCACTCAATCCTCTATAGACGGTCTACAATGAGATAGGACTAAAATACCGTTTTACCCCTCATTGTATTTTATCCTTAAAACACTTAGTTCCTTGTAAATGATATTTCAGTAAACTAATTTAATTACTGAAATGAGATCTCTATCATTTAACACCTTGAACCAAACTAAAAGGAAACCATCGTTTCACTTCTTCATCAGAAGCTATAGATGTTCATATCTATGATTAACACTCCCACTCAATTATACTACCGAGTTCCCAAGATGTAAGTATGGGCTAGTCCATAGGGTAAGCTGGTAACGAACAAGTCAAAGAACTCAAATAATACAATCAGTTAGAATACTAACCACTCAGAATTGAGATTGAATTGACCTATGGTCAACTATATGATATGACTAGAATAGATAATAACAGTATGTTTACTTATCTTATCAACTGTCAATATCGGTCCTGTCCGATGTAACAAATACATCCGATCTTATCTACTTTGCTAATGTTCTAGAAAGAACATAACACTGTAATGTGTAAGTAGATCATATCGTAGATTGGCAAGTCAGTGTAAATCCGGTGCACTGACTAATCTTAGGACTAACTTATTTTTGAACATATAATCATATTTATATTCCACTGTGATTACGTCACTATAAATAAGATTAGCTATATGCTCGGGATTTAATAGAAGTTTATATTAAATAAATAATCATGAAAATAAAACATGTGAGCAAAGTGATTGACCAAGTCAAAAAATGATTTCTATTCTTTTATTGATAATAAAATGAGATTACAAAGAATTTGGGTTTTAATTAGGGCATAAAACCCCAACACTTCTAAGGTGGGATCTTCCCATTCGTTTTTAAGAAACAAAATTTTTAATCCCGCGAGGAGGAAATACACATTTGGGGGGAGTTGGAAGAGAGCTAGATTTGAAAAATTTAAAAATCAGAAAAATACAAGCTCAGCGGTAAAAAAGCCCATGCCTTCAGGTGCTCGTTGTTCTACGCTCCAAAATTTTCCTCCAGGGGAGTGCAGCTCCGCTTTCCTTTAAATGTCAGGCATGCATAAAATTTTGAGTCCGCCTGAATGCCATGGCCCTTCATTATGGCATTGACTTGTGGCATAGAGGTTATCTGAGTCACAATTCACTCGGCTTCGTAAAAGTTGTTTTTAGATACTTCGACCTCCTTTACCACCACTGGCCCAAAGTGGGGAATAGGGGTCTTTGCAACTTCTTGGCTTTGAGAGGAAGAGCCAACTAGTTTTTTTTGGTTGACCCATTGTGAAGACAAAACAATTTAGCTTTTCTGGGTATAGATCAACGGTAACTGTTAGTTGATGACCTAAGGATATGAATTTGGGATATGGTTTAAAGAGTCAAGTAAATTGGTCCTGCTCGATAACGAGGAAAAAATTATTGGATAACTCGACCTGAATACTTGTGATGGAAGTCTAAAAACTACGAGCTAGAAAAATCCTACGAACCTAGCTGAATCCTACGAGATAAAAATCCTATGGGGACCCATGCGTGCCCCTAATCCACACGCCTTGTCCTCAGAAAGTACTGTCACCTTGGAAATCGTTCGTCAGAAACCTAATTTTGGAAAGTGGTTTTAATGCAAAACTACTCATTTAGCGTAACCTCTAAGCTAACTATTTTCTAGGCTCAAAACCCATAATATTCCCCAAAAAATCACCTATGTTAATCCTGATCAAAGCCTAAAAACCTAGATCACTTATACTATCATGCCCGAAAGAGCTATCCTTAAGTATTACGAGTATTCAAACCATACTCTCAGAGGGAAAAAGTACGTGAAGTGTTCAAACATACAGAGGCATTTAAAAAAACAGTGGAAATAATTTTTTTTAGCGAATCATGAGTACTTACAGTTGATGAAAACCATGGTTGAGATCAAAACCTGACGAATCGAAGGATCAGAGATGCTAAATCCAGAAGATGGCTGCTTGAGAGATTCTATAGAGTGAGAGAGAATTAAAGAACAAGTTTGCAAAGGAAAATCGAAAAGATGATAATGGGGTTGGTCAGAAGAAAATGCGTATATATAGGGAAATCCCGAGGGAGATTTGTGGCCATTCAATCAAGAAAATTTTAGATCAAAGGCCAAAATTAAATAGACAAAACAGCGACAAAAATGTTACATGACAACTATCACCGTACTCGGGAACTCGGACAGACGCCTATATAGAAATAAGACACATGTCCAGTACTTGAGAGGGTAGGTGGGCACGTTTCTCAAAGAAAAAGTGGAAAGCCTCCACTGTGTATGTCAGAAGTAGGAATGACGTCATACACGAGCAAAGGCTTAGGGGAAAATGTTGTATCTGAAAAACACGAGCTGACGTGTCCTGTTCGTGGTAGAGGTGTCAAGCAATTTATGAAGTTATTCATAGCTCAGAGAATGCGGGCAAGTTCCCTGAACCGACAGTTCGAGTCAGGACCTATCCAACCAGATAATAAGGATATTTCCCAGTCAGATCCTTAGGTCGCATAATAAGTAACTCAAACAACTTAATGTTCGAGTTGGTGAACGTCTAGAAGCCTCTAGATCGTGTAGCACACATTCAGCTTGCTGCCGACGCGGGGAATGCACAAAATTGAATTCCTAAAGACTCGGAAACTTTATACGCTTAATTACTGTCTTGTAACCCTTGCCTAGTGAACACATAACGCCAGACAATTTATGTCTTTAAGTGAATTCAATTATACGTTTGGGAAGTTACTCAAAGCTGTAAGTTACAAATATATCAAACTACTCTCAAATCTTTCCAGTGAACCCCTATAAATAGGGGGAATTGATAGAAAAGGGGTCGAACTTTGCATGTCAAAACTCTGCAGAAATTGTCATAAACAATTCTCTAAGAGATAAACAAGCTATAACATAGACTCGTGGACTAGGTGGATTTTAACCATTAAACCACTAAAGTTCGTGGTGTTGCTTTTTTATTATTATACAATTTAGATAAAGCCTAATTTCTATTCTCGGATTTCTTAATTCACTGTTGCCGAAAAACCCCGTCAACAATAAACATATTAAAAGAAAATTAAACCAAAACATTGTCTATAGTTTAAAAAAAATGATAATTTTATTTTTTAAACTAATAAAAATCATCACATCAAAAATTTGTTAGATACAAACTTTTTATAAAGGAAGATACGGTGCGTTCTAGTTTTAAAATTAAATATTTTTTTTATAATTTTCTTTTAGAAAAATACCAATGAATGTCAATATAATAAAATATTTAAAAATTCTACATTAAATCTATGAATTTAAAAAGTTTATTTGATCAAATTTTAATTATTTTTTTTTAAGGCAACAAAAAATTATATATAACTGTATATTATTTCATTAATGGTTGGAGCAATTAAAATAAGTAATTTCTTATTAAAAAATTAAACAGAAAAATATGTATATTTATGTCTTATTTTAATATTATATAAATTATTTTGGCTCATTTATTACTTTTTATTTTTTTAATGTATTTACCTTATATTTAGATGACTTTATTACTTTTTATTAAAAAAAAATGACATTTTTTAGATAACTTTAAAAATAACGGTGTTAAAAAATAATAAATCTAACGGAAAACAACAATTTCTATTAAATTCACATTTATAATATATACAAATTATATATTATATATTGTTCATTTTATGGTAGTGTGTGTTGTCCTCCTATGTGGTGGTATATATGGTCCCCTTCCTTGGTAGTTGCTCGACATTACTTTCTCCCATAGATGTGCTAAAATGACTTTTAGTCAGCAAAGAAGTGTAAAAATCAAATATACAACCACTTGAAGCCCCTCTACTAGTGGTTCCGTACTCTGTATTTGATTGTAACATATATTATTATAACGGTGCACTCTTAATGGTTACTACTCATGAGTGGTTACTTTAATATTAATCATTGGATTAAGATCAATGATCCATATTTATAGTTGTTAATTAATATTTTTAAAAACAAATTTTGATTTTTTCAAATTTTCAGAAGAGTTATCTGATAAAAAACATGTATTTATTATGAAAATATAATATTGTAAACTTTCATTTTTCAAATGCATGTCAATTTCTAAATATAGCTAGTGTCTTTCATTGGGTGGAAACAACATTAATTATGGCAAAAAAAATAGCTAAATTCAAAATTAATATAGAAAAAAAATATTTACCTGTTGGTAACTTGCTATACTAAGTCACTATGTATTCATATCATCATAATTATTAATACCTAAATATAGATAGCAACTATTGAGAATTCTTCCAACGTTATAAATATATATCATAACAAAATCCTTTTCAAGTAAAAAAAAAAGAAAAAGAAAAAAAAAACAAGATACCACGTATTTGATTGGGAAAACATAAATGCACCTATGTTATGCAGTTTTTAAAATTACTGATCACGGCCAACCAATTCTAAAAATACATGGCCCAAATATATGGAATGACGTTGCCTAATCTTGTTACATTTGGTGCTAGTTTTTAAACTCTATCGGAAGATGATATATTCCAAAATACATATAGATTAAATATGGTAACTTTATCAAAAAAATATATTAAATAAATAAAGTAGTGACAGTTACATTAATACTATGGAGCTATTGGTAAATCATATCAACTAAGTAGGTTGTTGACGCCGTTTTTCGTCAACTTAAAATGTAGAGCACGTAAACAATAAAAACTATGACAAAGATGAATAGTATAGTAGAACAATGAGGATTTTTTACGTGGTTCAGCAATTATTCTGCCTAGTCCACAAGTCTTTTTTATTAGGACTTTAGAATTTTCTGAAAATTCTTCAGGGATGAATTCTCCATAAATTCTCTCAAGATCACAAAATTCTGTCCCCCTCAAGTGTTCATGACATCTCTATTTATAGAGAGTTTTCAGAGTTCGTTCTCACATATTTCGGGAAGATACTCCTCTTTATTGATGGGAATAATGACATTAAATTCTATAACTCCCATATTCAAGGAAACGTCCCCTGAAGACCAGGAGACATATAACAGACTAGTTAATATCCCTTTAATGCAGGGAAGTTACAACAATAAATATCTTTTGAATGCATGGACTGCGTCTCATCAGATGACCCGCTAAGCCGTTCGAGATCAGCAATCAGCATCATGTCAATCCAGGTCTCTAGGTGAATTACGAGTTGTATAACTTTCCCCAAGACCGGCTTGGAGCGGATAAATACCACCGAGGCCGTTATATTCCGAGCTCATACCCATGCCAAGCTCGGGCTACTTGATCTGAAGACACCCGACAATGGATATACTCCGATGCTATGTCTTTCGAGCTTAGAAAGAACTTCGAGGTTACATATCTTCGAGGTTGCCACCTTGCTTTGAGGGCGTGGCATCTGGACCACGAACATGCACTTTAGCTATAGCGAGCTTACACCTGACGAATCCAGCTTTTGAGGTTACAACCTCAGATCTCGAAATCTGGGTGTAACATTTTGCCCCCTCAAAAGTATTATTTCTAATCCTATGAGAAGAAAACTTTTGAACTACTTTCTTCGGGAACCGTTCCACCGCACACTTGAGTCTGGACACGCGTCAGCTGGGTGTTGCTTATTCAAGGTACTCGAGTGCCTTGAGACTCTGCCCACGATCGTTCGCCTGCCAACTTTATGGTCCCATCATGTCACTTGTCCCTGGCCATCGGATCGGATATGGAATCTGGCCAATGGCTCAGATTAATTCACCTTTTTACAATCTCTGAGGGTCTATAAATATGTCACCCTTTGTCTTCTTCATTTTTTTTTCATACTCACCATCACAAAGAAAAAAAACTTCACCTGGTTCTTGCATGTTCTCCAAGCTGAGAAGACAAAGCATGGTTGGATTTTTTGATTCAGTGAAATCGTATCTGCAACCGCTTGTTCAATCATCCATTTCTCTGTTTCCATCGATTATATTGTGTAAGTTTTCGGTCTATGATTTCTTTATGTTACGTATATACATTTTTTTTCTTTATGCATGCTTATACTTCTGTTACACCGTGGGAATTAGGATTTATTCTCGTCCTATTTATCATTTCACTAGTTTAATCGCACTAGGAATAGATTCAAACCCAGCTTTTGCGAAAAGGGTCCAAAAATGGTTCCTTTTTTGGGCTTTCAAATTTTAGAAACCGTATCTTGCACACGAAGATATCGGGTACAAAATTAGGGTTTTCCTTTAAGGAATGCACGATTCCAAAAAATATCACCTTTTGAATAACAGCCACCTTTCTTTCCTAATATTTCAGGATTTCCCATGACAAATCCACCTTCCTATCCTTCGGTGGAACACACGCTCTGGGACTGGTCTCTTCTCCTTTGGATCGAGCTTGCCTTGTAGCCTCGATCATTCGAGCTTAGGTATTATTTATCTCTGTACTTTTTGCTTGCTTGGCCCTCACCCTTTTACTTTCTTGTTAGATGTCGCAGAATTCGGGAAAGTGGTGGGGGTCAAAGTTCACAATCCCCTATTTGCAAGTAACTCCGAGCCCGGAATCTCCTTTCACTCGGAATCAACATTTGCTTCGGGAACACGAACTGAGGCGTGAGCAAGAAGACACTCGAGATCACTTTCGACGTCAGATAGACGAGGTTGAAGAAGAAAAAAGGAAAAGACTAAGGGTCGCCCTTTATCCAGATCCGGATACCGAGCCTAGACCGATTCCACTCGACCCTTCGCTTAAAGTGACAGTCGCCTTCAAGCCAGGTGATCTTCAATTTTCACTGATGGGGGAACCCTCTACCTCACAACCGAGGAGGGAATTTTTCGAGGCTGAGCATTATTGGATCTCGATTACATCTCTAGGCCAGATAACTAATATCCTGGCCTTTCATGGTATAGGACTATCAGGCTCGCTAAGGTGTCGAGCCCCGGCCTCCCACAAGCGAAGCTACCGCGCTCCAGGAGATGGAAATCTTGACAACAAGCTGAGATACGCAGCTTGGAGCTAGGAGCACATGAAGGCAGGGGCGGTACTGCCCTTGAAGTCTTTTTTTTCAAAGACTTCATAGACTTTGTTGGGTTGGCCCCCTTCCAGCTCAACACCAATTCTTACAGGGTTCTGTCTGCCCTGAGGTCGTTGTACCACGAACTAATGTGGGAAGGACCATCGCCAAAGGAGATCCTGTATCTCTTTTGTTTGAAAAGCAATCCCTCCCGAGCTCAATGAGGGGACGGCTTCTACTATTTTCCGAGCTATCCGAAGGAGAAGAAGATGTTTGAAGATCTTCCCAATCATCCTCCTGACTTCAAGAAGGCCTTCTTCTGGACAAATGGCCTAGCCCCGTCTCGATTCTATTCATTTAGATGGATTCGTAAGTATTTCAACCTCCTTCTTTTGTGCTCGAACTTTTCTTTAGGCTCGTGCATGGCTAAAATGTGCTTAACTTTCCAGCCAACTATCATCGCCCTACTCCCACTGATGAGATGAAGGAGCACAGAGAGACTCTGCTCCAACTTCCTTATGGCAGGAGATCCCTTTCCTATCTCCTGCATGAAGACATGCTTCGGGCTTGTGGGATCTTAGGAGAGGATCAGTCTACATTGGACTAGTCCAATAAAAAATACGACCGGTGGGAGCTCGTGCCTCTGCCAACGATCAACCTCCCCCCAAGGAGAGAGGCGAGGCCCCCGCCTCTAGTTCGTCAAAGGAGTCCACAATCGGGGAACGAGGCCAACGACGAGGCCTCAAGCTCAGGCTCAGATGAGCAAGGTACAGTCATCTTAAGCTCGAATATGTGGTCCCCCTCCCTACTAAAGCATAAACCTGATAGGTTAGTATTGTGTCAGGACGATACAAACCATTTTTATGTATGGTCTTGGGTAGATTAACGGGTTCATAGGTTCGATAGCTGGCTCGGGAAATACGACACCATGTATAGCCTAAACGAGGTATGGAATGAAATAGTCGTCCAATATGGGACCAACGACTATAGGGACCTTTCGTGGTTGACGTCCACCTATAGGGAAGGTACTCCCCCCGCCTCTTCTGGAGATGGGGGAACTTCGTGGTCGCCGAGCACAAGCTCGGGGGAGAGTTCCAGTTAGGTTTCTCTCCACTTTTCTTTTTATCCCATGTATGTTTGCATTATGCTGAGTTACTTTATTTTTCAATAACTCATATTGTGGTGTAACTATGCAGGCGAGATGGACTCCGATCTCGACAACATCCTTGAGAGTGGCGGAGCCAAGAGGAGTAAGCGTCCCAGGGGGTCGCGAAAGACCGATCGGCCTGCCAAGGTCCTTAAGAGGACCGAGAAGACACCACCTCCACCATCCCCGCCTACCACGAGCTCAGTTGTGGAGCCGACTCCACAGGTCAGGGCATCCACTATGGTCGAGCCCCAACCTCCCATCATGGTTCACTCAATGCTCGGCCCACCTCCAAAAAAACCCTCGGCTTGCATAACACGCAAGTTGTCAGTTTCTACTCATGTTGATGAGTATGTAGTTGACAATGCTGCTGGACCCCATGGGGCTAC
The DNA here is from genome assembly GCF_963169125.1 of Humulus lupulus. NCBI lineage: Eukaryota > Viridiplantae > Streptophyta > Magnoliopsida > Rosales > Cannabaceae > Humulus > Humulus lupulus. The sequence goes on along the minus strand of NC_084798.1, from coordinate 133,316,875 downwards.
GCTGGGTTCGGACATTTTGTCTCGAGTGGGTCAGAGCTTTAGTAGTTTTGACACTCCTCATTGGCAATTTTTGAACAACACCCGAGACTGCAACACACTTTACGAGAAGAGTGTCGAGCTTACTGCCGTGGTAACTTCTCTTTTCTCTCTACTAGCTGTATTTATAAACGGTCCATATGCTAATGTTGATTTATTTTTATGCCAGGCTCTTGCTGTCTCCGCTCAGCTCAACTATAAACTGAATAATGAGATCCACTCGAGCAAGTCCTATGCTCAGGAGGCAAAGGATCTTCAGCTCAAACTGAGTGATGAGCTCAAGGCAACAAAGGTAAAGGTAGAGGTAGGAGCTGAGGAGCTTAAGGTCAAAATATCCGAGCTTTAGAAGCAGAACGCCAGGCTCGCAAAGCTTAAGAAGGAGGATGCTCAGCTCGAGGTGGTCAATTCCAAGCTTGAAGAAGATAAGGCCGTCACTTTTGAGATCATTGAGAGTGAGAAGGCTCGTCTTCTTGAAGAGTTTAAGGAGAAAAAGGATCGGGCGATCGACCTGGCCATGTACAGAATATGGGCCAACAATGTCGACCAACTTCTTAGGTCATCTTGAAGCGAAACTCGTGGCCAAATGACAGGCTCGGCTTGAGGAGGATGAGGCTGCTCGTGATGGCGCAGAGGGAGCTGGGGAGGACGCTGATGCTGAGAAGGCCAAGGAGATTGCTCCTTCTCTTTAGATGATACCTCAGGGCTGCGTCCCTTTATTTTTTGTAATTGTTCTTTAAATTTATGCCCATGGGGCTGATACAATTTTTCTTTTTGACTTCATTTTAATATACATGCTTTACATTTCTTGGTTTGAAATATTTTACACATTTTATATTAAAGTGCCATATATGCCTGTTTAATCACACAAACATAGTTTGGATTTAAGCTCGAGGTTCAATGCATTCATGCACAGTTTGCTCGAATTATCTGCTTCCGATCTTGTTATTTGTCAAGGTCGGATATTACTTTTACCATGCACCTGAAAGTACTTGTATGGTGTGTAATGCAAATGGTTTAGTTATATCTTACTTTTTAGTTACTTTTTCTCGTCCTCGGTTAGATCTCCGAGGATATGAGGTCGAAACTATTGTTTTGTAAGATACTCCAGCCTCGATCTCGGCTTATACGAAGTGGGTTATGCTCCAACTTACTGCCGATTAGTTTTAACTGGTTTGTTCCAAACCTATTAAGGTCGTGTTAGGTTTGTAATCCATACACTTATATTTTAATCTAGTTTGCATATTTGGTTACATCCAAACATTTTTATCTTTTTGCCAGTTTGGTTATATCCAAACTTATCTTATTTCGCGCACTTGGTTATTTCCAAATACTTGTGTACTTTTGACAGTTTGGTTATATCCAGACTGTCTTAGCTCGCGTATTTGGTTACGTCCAAACACTTATATGTATTTCGTATATGCTGTTTTATTTTTTCAAGCTGGCGGTATACGTGCCACCGATGCCCCCTTAATATCCTATGAGTGAGAACATAGGTTATTAAATTAAGAGAGATTGCACAAAATACAGCATATTAAACGAAACCAACCTTTATTTGAAAAAATCCAAAAATAGAAAAACAGTACAGATAAACAAGCATGGTTACAGGCAACATCCTTCCTATACTATTGATAGTAAGGTCGTCGGTGTTCGCCATTCCATGCTCGCGGTACTAGACTTCCATCCAATCTCGCCAACTTGTAAACACCGGGTCGGATGACTGACTGTATCTGGTAGGGACCTTCCAAATTTGGCCCGAGCACGCCAGCTGCTGGATCCCACGTTGCCAAGAATACACGCCTTAGCACCAAATCTCCCATACCAAATTTTCGATCCCGAACTCTTTTGTTGAAGTACCGGGTAGCTCGCTGTTGGTATGCAACATTTTTTAATTGAGCTTCGTTCCTTCTTTCTTCGATCAGGTCAAGAGTTTCTTCGAGCTGAGAGTGGTTCGAAGCTTGATCATAAGCGAGGGCTCGAATTATGGAAATTTTGACCTCGATTGGCAACATAGCCTCGCAACTGTACACCAGAGAGAACGGGGTATGTCATGTCGATGTACGGGCTGTAGTCCTTTATCCCCATAGGACTTGGGGCAATTCTTCGGGCCATCTTCCTTTAGCTTCTTCCAACTTTTTCTTCAGCGAAACTTTTAGAGTCTTGTTTATAGCTTCGACCTGGCCATTCGCCTGGGGATGGGCCACTAACGAGAAACTCTTTATTATTCCATTTTTTTTTCGCAAAAGTTGGTAAACAGATCGCTGTCGAACTGGGTTCCATTATCGAACACAATCTTCCTCGGCATCCCATATCGACATATGATATTTTTCACCACAAAGTCAAGGACTTTTTTGGAGGTTATGGTCGCCGAAGATTCAACTTCTGTCCATTTTTTGAAGTAATCTACGGCGTCTACCGCGTACTTTACTCCGCCCTTGCCAGTCAGAACAGAGCCTATGAGGTCGATTCCCCATACCGCAAATGGCCATGGGGAGGTCATCATAGTTAGCTCGGATGGTGGAGCTCGAGGAATTGTGGCGAATCGTTGGCACTTATCACACTTTTTCACGTAATCAAACGAGTCTGATTTGATGGTAGGCCAGAAGTAACATTGGCGTATGATTTTCTTGGACAGGCTATGCCCCCCAGTATGGTCTCCATAGAACCCTTCATGAATTTCTTCTATGATTTTCTTAGCTTTGGGTGGAGTCACACACCGAAGTAATGGCATGTAATTTCCTCTTCTATACAACCTTCCATCTATAATGGTATAACGAGGGATTTGATACATCAACTTTCGAGCCTTGGTCCGTTCGTTTGGAAGGATACCGGTCTCGAGATATTCAACTATCGGAGTCATCCAGGTAGGCTCGGAGTCGATCATACACACGTCCTCATGCTCTGGCTCGTCAATACTAGGTGCCGAGAGATGCTCAATTGGCACAACATTCAATTCGTCATTTTCGATAGAGGTAGCGAGCCTGGCTAAGGCGTCCGCATTCGAGTTCTGCTCTCGAGGGACCTCCTCTATCGCATAGAACTCGAAATGTTCCAATGCTGATTTTGCCTTTTCTAAGTACGATGCCATTCTCGCACCACGAGCCTGGTACTCTCCCAAGATCTGGTTAACCACTAGCTGGGAGTCGCTGTAGCAATGTATTGCTTTAGCTTTGAACTCTTTTGCTATATGAAGTCCCGCCAGTAAAGCCTCGTACTCGGCCTCGTTATTTGATGCGTTGAAGTCAAATCTCAAGGCAGAGTGGAATCTGCTTCCTGCAGGAGTGATCGAAATTACTCCTGCCCCCGATCCATTTTCATTAGACGACCCATCAACGTAAAGTTTCCACAGCTCGTGGGCCGGGGTTATAACTTCATCGTTGTTCATGCCAGTACACTCCACTATGAAGTCTGCTAAGGCTTGTGCCCTAATGGTCGTCCTTGGATGATAGGTGATCTCGAATTGCCTGAGTTCAACGACCCATTTAAGAAGCCGACCTGAAGCTTCCGGCTTGGACAAGACTTGTCGTAGTGGTTGATCAGTTAGTACATGGATAGGGTGCTCTTGAAAATAGGGTCGAAGTTTTCGAGATGAGTGAATTAAGCTGAGAGCTAGCTTCTCCATCAAGGGATATATTGATTCTTCCCCCAGTAACCTTTTGCTAACGTAATAAACGGGCCTTTGCACCTTTTCTTCCTCTCGTACGAGTACTGCACTTATGGCGTGCTCGGTTGTAGCAAGATATAAGTACAGAACTTCTCCCGTAACATGTTTTGACAATATAGGGGGTTCTGCGAGGTGTTTCTTGAGTTCCTGAAAATCCAACTTTCATTCCTCTGTCCATTCAAATTTCTTGCCTCCCCTCAACAGGTTGAAAAACTGAAGACAATGGTCTGTAGATTTTGATATAAACCTACTTAGTGCCGCCATCCTGCCTGTCAAACTCTGGACATCTTTGTGTTTTCGAGGTGAAGGCATATCGATCAGGGCCTGGATCTTATCCAGATTAGCCTCTATTCCTCGAGCATTTACAATGAAACCTAGGAATTTTCCTGAAGATACTCCGAAAGAGCACTTCTGAGGGTTAAGTTTCATGTTATATTTACGGAGCACGGCAAAACATTCTTCGAGGTCATCAACATGGTTATTGTTAAGTTGAGATTTGACTAACATATCGTCAACATAAACTTCCATGTTGTTCTCTATTTTCTCGAAGAACATCATGTTCACGAGCCGCTGGTAAGTGGCTCTAGCATTTTTGAGCTCGAATGGCATGACGTTATAACAATATAACCCTTTATCTGTTATGAAGCTCGCATGTTCTTGGTCAGGGGCATGCATGGCAATCTGGTTATATCCAGAATAGGCATCCATAAACGACATTAGTCCATGCCCTGTCGTGGCGTCCACGAGCTTGTCAATCCGTGGTAAAGGAAAGCAATCCTTAGGACAGGCTTTGTTGAGGTCCGAGTAGTCAATACAGGTTCGTCACGTTCCATTAGGCTTTGGGACCAGTACTAGATTGGCTACCTAATCGGGGTAAAAATCATCCCTAATGAATCGGTTTGCCTTTAACCTGTCGACTTCCTCTTTTAGGGCCTTTTTCCTGTCGTCGTCCAGTTTTCTTCGCATTTGTTGCTTCGGTAGGAAGCTTTTATAGATATTTAGCGCGTGGCTCACTATATTTGGACTTATTCCTACCATGTCTGAATGTGACCACGCGAAGACATCCTAGTTTTTCTTGAAAAATAAAATTAATTTCTATTTAGTTTCTTCATGGAGGTTTTTCCCGACCTTTACTATTTTCGGGGGGGTCTGATTCTTCGAGCTCTTCTAATGGTTCGAGATCAGCTCTTTCCTCCACTCTTGGGTCAATTTCTTCATCTATCTCCAAGATTTTCTCGTCTTTATTTTGAATAATGACGAGCGTTTGTGCGCTTACCTACTTCTTTCCTCTCATGGAAATGCTATAGCATTCCCTCCCTGCCAACTGGTCTCCCTTCAATGTCCCGATGCCACTAGAAGTCGGGAACTTGATGGCCAAATGCCTTACAGACGAGACTGCCCCCAGCCCTACTAGGGCGGGTCTCCCGAGTAGCACGTTGTAGGCCGATGGAAGGTCCACTACTACAAACTCCATCATCTTGGTTGCTGAGACTGGATAGTCTCCCAAGGTTACAGGGAGTTCAATGGACCCCATACAGGCAATCCCCTCTCCTAAAAAGCCGTACAAGGTAGTTGCACAAGCTTTTAGGTCTCGAAGCGCGAGTCCCATATTTTCTAAGGTGGCCTTATAGAGAATGTTCACTGAGCTCCCATTATCAATAAGAACTCGGCGAACTCTCTTATTCGTGAGCTGGAGAGTGATGACCAGTGGGTCATTGTGGGGAAACTGAACATGGGACGCATCGTCCTTAGTAAAGGTTATCGGCTGAGATTCAATCTTTTGGCACTTTGGAGCTCTAGGTTCGGGTTCATAGGGGGACCCGTCCCCAGTCTTTAGCTCGTTCACATATCGCTTTTGGGCATTCTTGCCCGTCCCTGCGAGATGAGGCCCGCCCGAGATGGTTATCACATCTTCTCCATCAATCGGAGGGGGCCTATCCTCTTCTTTAGCTCGCGAATTATTATTTTGAGCAGGCTGTGGTGCAGCTGCCCTCTGGCTAGTAGAAGCTTGATTATTATTCTGGTTCCTGATATACTATCGGAAGTATCCTCTCGAGATCAGTCCTTCGATCTCGTCCTTCAACTGCCTACATTCATCAGTAGTGTGCCCAATATCTCTGTGAAATCGACAGTACTTGTTGGAGTCCCTCTTGGACTTCTGATTTCTCATGGGTTCTGGACGCCTGAAAGGGACCTGGTTTTCATTAGTCAGGTATATATTCTCTCGAGACTCATTGATCTCGGTGTACACTTTGTACACGGAGAAATACCTTTCCCCTTTCTTCTTCTTTCCCTCTTCCACCTCGGGGTTACTTCCTTTGTTCTTCTTCCTTTTGGAAGGGTTTTCTGCAAGAGGTTTCGAGGCTGATGGGTCTGCCGAGGCCGAGGCAGAGTTTACGTTTATCATTGTAGTTACGGGCTGAGAGGTCATATTCAGTGTTGACCTCGCCTCTTCTACATTGACAAACCTCTGAGCTCGCCTATTAAACTCAGTTAAGGACCTCACAGGTTTTCTCTGCATATCATCCCAAAGGGGACTTCCTGGCATTACCCCAGCTTGGACGGTCATTAGATGACCGCTGTCGTCTACATCCCAAGCTCGGGCGACTTCGAGATTAAATCTTGTTAGGTAGTTCTTCAACGTTTCACCCGGCTGTTGCCGAACGTTGGTCAGGCTCGATGCTTCGGGTCTTACTCCGATCATGGCTCTAAACTGCTTGTTGAAGTCCTTTGAAAGATGATCCCAAGAAGTGATTGAATGTCTCTTATATTTTTCGAACCAGCTTTTGGCTGGTCCTGTAAGCGATGCTGGAAATAACATGCATCTGAGCTCGTAACCTACATTACTTGCTCTCATTATGGTGTTAAATGTACTCAAATGACTGTACGGGTCGAATTTCCCTTCAAAAGGAAGGACATGAGGAATCCGAAACCCTTGAGGAAATGGAGTGTTGGAAATATGGGGAGCGAATGGTTCGAGCTCCTCATCAGAATCCTCATCCCGACTCCGACCTCGCTCATTCTGCAATAGCCTAAATGCCCTTTCCAGCTGATCAGTTCTTTCTTGAACCGGGTTCGCAGGGGCTCTTACATAAAATTGGCTATCATTGATCACAATTACAAGCTCACGCCTCCACAGGGGATCTTTGTGCCCATTTAGGCGATCTCTCAGGTCCGGGTTCGATGGATTACCACTACCCCGATTCTGATTCAGGTGCTCCCGCAGGTCGGAGCAGTTCCTATGGTTTCCAGTTTTTCTTCGACCTTGATCATACATGTTGACTGATCTGTCGTCCCCTGAGTCGTCACTGGTGAGGTTGTTGCATGATTGTTTTGAGACGGAGTTCTTTCATTCTGCCTCATCTCTGCAGTGCGAGATCGAGACATTTGGCTTCTCGTAGGTTGGTCGCCTCTCCGTTCTCTAGTAGCCTCTCTATTCCCCTGTTTCCGTCCTGCCCGCCTTGCCTCCTCACCCCAAGTTGGTTGTGCATTCCTCCGAGGTGGTGAGGGGTATCTTATTGGTGACGGCAGGAACCGTATGGGTGACGGTGGTTGCCAACCATTTCGGGGCCTGGATGGCCCCGAGTTTGCCCGTGCTGACTCGGTAACATTCTGCGTGTTACCAGGAACCTGAGTTCGAGCCTCTGCAGGGGCTCGGTTATTCCCAGTTTCTGGTGGTAACTCCGCAGTCTAGTTAGCCGGAGCCCTAGCCCGAGTATTTCTTCGGGGTCTCGATGGAGCAGGTTGCTTTTCTGGTTGACGAGGTTGCTCCGCTCCTCTTGTGGCAACGTTTTTCTGAGGTCGCCCACGAGGCCTATGGGGAGGAACGTGAACGTCCCGCGGAGGTGGGTCTTGGTTCTCCTGCGGAGGTTGAGGTTGAGCTGCCTGTGCATCTACGGCTAACCTAGCCAACTCTTCGTTCCGTTTGTTGGCCTCAGCCAACTGTTTTCTTAACTGTCGGTTTTCAAGTTCGACAATGAGGACGTACCGTTCAGAATTATAGTACATGTCCTCATCATCCCTTGGAGCCGGAGGTGCTGGAGGTCCTCGAGAATCGGAGGACTCACTTCTCTCTTCAGTTTCAGGATTCATCATCGGCTGCTTCCCAGGGCGCCGCGGATAGTTTTCTTCAGGAATATTCTGATCATTCGCAGCCATAGCTAATCGGGGATTGTATTGCTTAGGGCTCTCAATGAAAGCACCAAACTGTTGACGTTTTTTGTCAACTTAAAATGTAGAGCACGTAAACAATAAAAACTATGGCAAAGATGAATAATATAGTAGAACAATAAAGATTTTTTACGAGGTTCAGCAGTTAACTCTGCCTAGTCCACGAGTCTTTTTTATTAGGACTTTGGAATTTTCTGGAAATTCTTTAGGGATGAATTCTCCATAAATTCTCTCAAGATCACAAAATTACGTCCCCCTCAAGTGTTCATGACATCTCTATTTATAGAGAGTTTTCAGAGTTCGATTCCCACATATTTCGGGAAGATACTCCTCTTTATTGATGGGAATAATGACATTAAATTCTGTAAATCCTATATTCAAGGAAACTTCCCCTGAAGACCAGGAGACATATAACAGACTAGTTAATATCCCTTTAATGTAGGGAAGTTACAACAATAAATATCTTTTGAATGCATGGACTGCATCTCATCAGATGACCCGCTAAGCCATTTGAGATCAGCAATCAGCATCATGTCAATCCAGGTCTCTAGGTGAATTACGAGTTGTATAACTTTCCCCAAGACCGGCTTGGAGCAGATAAATACCACTGAGGCCGTTATATTCCGAGCTCATACCCATGCCAAGCTCGGGCTACTTGATCCAAAGACACCCGACAATGGATATACTCTGATGCTATGTCTTTCGAGCTTAGAAAGAACTTCGAGGTTACATATCTTCGAGGTTTCCACCTTGCTTTGAGGGCGTGGCATCTAGACCACGAACAGGCACTTTAGCTATCACGAGCTCACACCTGACGAATCCAGCTTTCGAGGTTACAACCTCAGATCTCGAAATCTGGGTGTAACATAGGTAACCATTAGTGATGAGAAATATAGTTAGTTAAAATAAAATTTGAATTTTACAAACATATTTGTTAATGAATAATATGAATTTAGTTTGTATATAACCATGTTTAACATTTGATTACAATATTAAATATAATACAAATGGAAGATTTCTCAATAGTTATTACCCATGGATGGTGAACATAAATCACTAAACAAGTTTTTGATGAGAAATGATTATAATAATGATGATGAAAATAAATAAATAAAATATATAAAATCAATAATTTCAATTTTTTAGATTAATTAGGCAATAAACATTAGTTGGAAAGATAATAGTCACATTAATTCCAAAATAATTTTTTTTTCTTATGGAATGGATAAAAGAAATTAATGAAGAATGAAAAATGAATGGAGAATAAATATTAAATAAGATTCTTTTTTTATTCTTTAATTAATAAATATGTGACCGTTATGTCATTAGGTAGTCATTCTAAAAGTTTGAAAAAGTCGAAATTTACTTTATGAAATATTAATTAACAACTATAAATACAGATCATTGATCTTAATCCAATGATTAATATTAAAGTAACCATACATGGGTACTAATCAATAAGAGTGTCTCCTAATACATATATATATATATATATATACTAGATACAAGAATGGTACAATACATGTTTCCTTAGTTTTATTTATAAAATTTATTAATTATTTTTATTAAATTTATATTAATGTCATATAAATATCCTATTTCAATTAAATAATTTTTTTTTTATTTTTGTTTAAGTTTATGTTTGTTCTAGTTTTTGAATTTGAGAGTGACAATAAGAGATTTTATATTTAAGTTTCTTACTAGTTTTTTTTTTTTTTTTTGAAAAACAGTTTGTTGCTAATTGATAGTAGATTATATTATATATTTAATATGATATTATTCTAATACATGAGATTAAGTTTAATTAAATTTTATTTTAAATTATAAAATGTATGATTTTATTATTTTTAAATAATTATCATTGTAAAATATCTAAAAAATATCATATTTTAATTTGTTTATTTATTTATTTTTAAATAATTATTATTGTAAAATATCATATTTTAAAATTTTTAATTATTTATTTTATTTTAAGTGATGTTTACAATCTATTGTTAAATATAAGAATATTCTGTTAAATATAAGAATATTCTGTTAAACTTAACATTAAAAAGAAAACTGTTAAAACAAAAAAAATTCGTTATTTATACACTTTTTTATAGATAATACACTTTTTATAGATAATAGATATATATATATATATATATATATTTAGTTAGGTCCCAAAAAAGTGATGTGGCATTTTTTTTATTGTGCTTTTTCTAATTTATAATCATTAATTAATCTAAAAAATAATAATAATACACATTTAAATTTAAATTCCAATTTAATTAGATATTTAATTATGATAATAACTTAATTAAATTATAAGTATATATAGATATTAACAATTAACAATATCTATGATAATAATCTATTTATCTATATACTAATATTCTCTCTAATTTTAACCTAATTTTTTCTATTTTCTTCTCATTTGAAAATAACTATGCAGGGATAGAAGGGGATTCTACTGCTTTTGGAAGATAATCATAAAAGTTTTTGTTTATCAAGAATTGTGACAAAAAAGCATTTGGGTGGATCACACCATCCATATAGTGTTCAACGTGAGCTTTGCTATTCTGTTTTTCTCTTAGATTTTTAACATCCTTGTCTTATAATGTTGTTATAGAAAATTAGAGTAGAAATTTTTTATATTACTGGTGTTATGTCCGAATTTAGAAGATATGGAGTGTTTTCCGGATATTTTTTTTACCTTTTGGTAAAAAAATGATTGTAGGGATGAGTTCTTTTGTTTATGAAATTTTGAAAATGTTTATTTACACGCTTTGTGATTCGACGTGATTTTTGACACAAATCTAGATAAAAAAAACATGATATATAAATATAAATTCTTTGTTAATTGAAATCATTGGCTTTGGACAATTAATGAATATAAATATAAAAAAAAAATATTCAAATTTAATTTATTGATATTTTTGAATGATTATTATTTAAAATTTTAAATAATAATAATTTGTTCAAATGGAATAAAATATGAAACATTTCCTAACAAACATTGATGATTGTTTTTTATTATTATTATTATTTTGTTTATTAGTTATCTATATATTTATATATAGTTTTATTGTACTTAAATAATAAAAATAAATAAAAATGTACCACTCATTCCATAAAAAAGCACAACAACTATGAATGATATAAATTTCTCACACTTGCATTATAAAATATCTTAAAAAATTATAAAAACAACAATACGAATAAAAAAATTCTTCTATTTTTTTATAATTTATTATTTTCTAATTTTTTATTTAATAAAAGAATTAATTAACAATTTAAAAAATCTTTATAGTTCCACGTGGTTTACAAATCATTGTAATGTTATACTTTTAGGCTATATAAAAAGTATTATTTATTCATTTTGATTTGTAATATGTCCAAATATTAGTATTTTTTTCTTATATAGGTGATTCATTTAACTCAATCTTGCTAAATAATTTTTTATTTATATTAATATTTAACACATAAATTATATTTATATATGAGGTTAGATGACTTCCTAGAATCATTTATATATAATTTATGTATTTTATCATAATTTGTTATTTTTTCTAATGTTTTTTATTTAACAAAAGAATTCATTAATAATTTAAAAAATCTCTTTAGTCTCCCATTATACTTTTAGGCTATATATATATATTACATCACCTATTTTTTTTTAAAAAAGTCACGCTGACAATCTTTGAAGAAGCATATAAAAGATTATATCGTGTGTGATATTGAGTTCGTTTAGAAAAATATATAGATATATATATATATAGATGATATAACATGCTAGTTCAAGATACTCAAAGAAATTAAGATTACATAATATTAATTTATTTTTGTTATGTTATAATTTATCTTTTGTGTTAATCAAATAAGGGAAAAGAGAAAAAAAATTATAATATTATATATAGCTCCTCGTATCTATATCTATATACTTAAACAAATGACAGTTATAGAGAGGTGATGTGGCTTCCTAGAATAATCTATATATGATTTATCCATTTTTTTAAAAAAAAAAGTCACGCTGACAATCTTTGAAGAAGCATATAAAAGATTATATAGTGTGGTGATGTTGAGTTCGTTTAGAGAAATGTTTATATATATATATATAGACGCGCTAACATGTTAATAAGTTCAAGATACTCAAGGAAATTAAGATTATATAATATTAATTTATTTTTGTTGTGTTATAATTTATCTTTTGCGCTAATTAAATAAGATAAAAGAGAAAAAAAAATTAAGATATTATATATAGCTCCTCATATGTATATCTATATACTTATATAAATGACACTTATAGAGAGGTAATGTTGCTTCCTAGAATCATCTATATATGATTTATCTATTTTATTATAATTTATGGTTTTTTCAAAAAAATTATTTAACAAAAGAATTAATTAACTATTAAAAAATATCTATTTAGTCCCACGTGGTTTACAAATATTTGTAGTTGTTATACTTTTAAACTATACATAAAGTAAACTTCATTGATTTTGAATTGTAATTTGTCCAAATATAAGTATTTTAGAATCATCTATATATGATTTATCTATTTTCTTATAATTTGTGGGTTTTTTTAAAAACATTATTTAAAAAATGAATTAATTAACCATTAAAAATATCTATTTAGTCCTACATGGTTTACAAGTAATTGTTGTTGTTATACTTGAAACTATAAATAAAGTAAACTTCATTGACTTTGAATTGTAATTTGTCCAAATATAAGTGTTTTTTTCCTTGTACGGGTGATTGATTTAAATCAACCTTGCCCAATAGTTATTTTTTTTAGTTCATCAAATTTATATTAATAATTAACATATTATTTGTATATTTAATTTTGTAATAAATATATATTTTATATTATTGATTACGATTTTGGCCAACGCGAGTAGACATCAAAACGACAGTAAGCCTTGAATAAAAAATAACGACACAAATAATTTTATAGTGGTTCAGCCCCAATTTGTTGGTAATAGCATACTCCACTTGTAGTTGTGATATATGTAGCCTACACTTAAGATCAGATGAACCTGAGCCAACTGAGTTTCTTAAGTATAAGTTGAATAATACAAAGTTTCTCCCTCTATAGAATACAAGCTTTCTCTCTCTAAGCTATTTCAGAAAATACCCCAAGAATCCCCAAGTCAGAGTCCCAAGAAGAAGGAATCAAAAAGTCTTAAAGACCACAAAAGATCAGATCCCCTAAAATGATGCCATGAGCTCTTTATTTATAGGCTCATGGATCAGACATGAAAAATCTCTCGTTTTGACGGGGTCTTTGGTTGTTTTAACAAGCTTTAATTAATAAAATAATAAACAAAATCAAATTACAACAATCTAGCTATTACTTCGGCATATCTGAGAGATTCGCGCGGTAGTTACGAGCGATTTGGGTTGAAGTTGTTACTGAGATTCTGTAAAGAAGTCACTGGGCAGTGAACTCCTGAGATTCTGACACATCCGGTTGGCTACACTCCTCAATCTGATATAGCTGGTTGGACGAAACCCCTTTCTGATGTAACAGGTAGAGTGAAACCTCTTTCTGAGGTAACTGCTCGGGTGAAACCCCTTTCTGATGTAACAGGTAGAGTGAAACCTCTTTCTAAGGTAACTGCTCGGGTGAAACCCCTTTCTAATGTAACTGGTCAGGTGAAACACTCCTTGACCAGTTAAATTCTTACCTGGTCGGATAAACTGCCCTTTTGATGTGTCTAGTCGGGTAAGACTCCCTCCTGACCAAAAAATTCTTATCTGGTCAGGTAAATCATTTCCTGGCCAGTTAAACCCTTTTCTGGTCGAACAAATGCCCCTTCTGATGTGTCTGGTCGGGTAAGACTCCCTCCTGGCCAGTTAAATTCCTATATACTCGGGTGAACTATTTCCTAACCAGGTAAAACCATCTTCCAACCAGTGATATCACAACTTCGTAGGTCATTCTCTAGCCTTTGCACTTCCCCTTGGTCAACACATTTATTGACTATTAATGTGCCGCTTGATGATCTGCTTGACGATCATGCACTGTCACTTGTCACTTCTGATTACCACGTCATCGAACTGAAATTTTGGGGATAACATTTGGCCCCCAAGTTTATTAAATGGTTTACTCGTATGATAAACTTTTTCTCTAGCTAACCGTTATTGAGATCGTCCAAAAGCTTCCACCCGGTTAGTAACTTTTGCAAATAATAAAAGTCCGATCAGTAAATCTCCAAAAATTGAATAGCCAATCAAAAATTCAGAGAATATCCTAGCAGTTGCCTCCACGTGGTGACTCACCAGTGACTTTAATATTTTCTGTGTCCCAAAATTCCAAAAAATGACTTGCTATATTCTCCTGCCTTTTCAAGTAAACCCCCAACTGAACTTTTCAGGCTATAAAAAAGGCACTTATCAGTCCCAATCGTGGGGAAGATAATACTAAGAATTTTTAGGGTAATTAAAAAGTTCCTCCTTTCACTTTAAATAGGCACATGCATGCCTATCCCTCACAAGCAAAAAATACATCACAAAAAAGAAATTCCTCTTGTCTTGGCCGATTCTCCTCCAAAGCTCCAAGGTGCTTCACTTCCTTCAAGTAGATAAAAGGCTTCTTCAAGAAACCAAGTGTTTTCCCTTCCGAGGCTTCATTGTTAAGCATTTTGTCCTTTAAAATTCTACACAAATATTGGTTAGAATAGATGAATGTTGAAACCCACTTTTAATATGCTCTCCTTGGAATTTTGTGATGAATATTTGTAAGATGGTGCTTTTGTTGTTGTTTTGGTGTAGATTAGGCTTTGGGTTAGCCAATTTCACTTTCAATTTCATGAAATTTTGAAGAAAAAATAGTTTCTCATCCTCCATTGCATATTCGGGTTCATGGGTTTGCATGAACTTTAAAGTTTTCTTGAAACTTTTTGAAACCCATGAAATTCCCTCTTTGATCTTGTTGTTGTACTCCATGGATAGGAAAACATGTTTGTATCCCACGTTTTTTAGTGCCGAGTGATGAATTTTTTTTTCCTAAAAACAAAATCATAGTTCAGATTCGTGTGTGTGACTGATCAGAGAGGTATTCTCCTACTCAGATAGTCTTGCTCCGATCAGATTCCTTGACTGCTCAAAACACGTGTGAGCTGCTCGGAATTATGCTTGTGGCAGATTGGGTAGGCCCTAACTCCTTGAACACTTGCTAGCCGATTGGACCACGCATCACTCTAGTGTCGTGACTCCTCGGACACTTGCTCATTGGCATCACTTAGCCGATCAGATGATATCTTCGTGTCGTGGTTATACACCATTCGGGTGTCGTGGCTCCTCGGAAACACCCAGCCGCTTGGACTATGCACCCAACTGCCCGGGTTTGTGCGCAATAAGCCGAACATACAACCTCATAGTTTCAAAACACATAGCACAAAACTATAGGCCTAATGTCCCTGAACACATGACACCCAAAACAATTTCCTTTTTCTTTGTGAATTGCTTAAAATTATCACTACTGCTCACATATATTTTTATCTGGGCAGTAAAATGTTTTCGCTGCTCAGAAAAATTTTCACTGGGTAGTAAATATTTTTACTTTGCATTTATTTTCTATTTGGTTTACTCACCTCCCCGTACTTTTTGAAGATGGATTGTTTCGACTATAGGGGAGGTGACAACCAAACAGACTTCGATTCCTCATCTCCTGCTTCAAGTGATACCCTTCCAAGCATCAATTCTTCTTCCAAATCTCCAAGAAAACAAACTCTGGAAGACCGTCTTCGTCGTCTCAAGAAAATCCTTCCGCGATCAGCCTTATGCTTCCATCACAAAGATCAATTCCTTAAGTAGCAACGTCAGCATCAACTGATGAGGGTGAAAAAGTCCAATCGAATCCCTCAAGAACAAGATCCCCACATAGTTCGTAGAGCAACACAAAAGGTGGTGGAACGAGTGCCCTTTCTGGGAGAAAATTTATTAGAAGAAGTTGAGACTGAAGTCTCTTCAAAGACTCATCGCTAAGCTCGAAAAACTGGTATTCCCAAGAGAAAGGTTACCCAGACTTTTGACACCAAAATCCAACAAACTGCTACACTTAAACAAAGGAAAGAAGAAGATCGCGTGCCTTCATGGTTTGTAGCCAAGGCTTCTAAACTAAACTCCAAAATGTTTGATAAACATATTCAGACTTTGGGACTTGAAGGAGCGAATGTGGTATGCCCGCACCCACACCAGAGCGCCAATAATCTGGGTGGTGCCTATTGTGCCTGGTCTAGGTATCACATTTATGCGCGAGCTACCATCCCTTTTCATCATTTCTTTAGGTCAATAGCGGATTACTTTAATGTTTCTCCCTTCCAGATTGCTCCAAACGGGATACAAGCCTTGTCTGCCTTATACATTCTCTACCACTTCCAGGGTTGGAACCCACCTACCCCTCATGAGGTACACTATTTGTTCGATCTTAGGACTAACCCCAGCCACAAGAATACAATTTTTTCCCACCTTTTTCATAGAAAAAAGGGGTTAAGTATCTTCACGGCATTGCCCATAAATCGAATTCTGGAAAGTATTATACGGAATACTTTCTCACTCCAGACATCAAAGTCAACAACCTGGCTTTTACGTATGCATGCCCTTTTGATCAACCTCTCCCAACTAGGAAAATTCATTCCTGAGCAGAGGATCTCGCTAACATGCCCTTTGAGGAGAAGTATGTTAAGCAGTTGGTCACCTTGGAGAATCTTCAATTGGTGGGGTTGTTACAGAACAACCAAGACATTGTTGTGGGTGTTAGGAAACTCATACAGGATCCTTATTTATTATCATGTAGATGTAATATTAAACAAGTTAATATGAGACAACCTAGAACATGTTTCTAAACTTGAATTCAAAGAGATATAATCATAAGAATTCGTACATTATACGCAGTGGAATAATAGAGTCATTCCTTCAGTTTCTCTAACCCTTGTATCCTTTCTGTCGCAGAGTATTACCAAGAAACAGAATCAATCTTTAATTTTCTTCACAACCTTCCAATGTATCCTTAGAATCACCTGGACTAGAGTGGGCAATTCTCAACTTATTAATTCCTCGTGACTCCACTAAAGACTCAAATTATACTCTTGAATTCATAGAATGCTCTATAACAAATATAGGTACGCTATTAATTATCCATTGTTAAAACAATAATTTTCACTCAATCCTCTATAGACGGTCTACAATGAGATGGGACTAAAATACCGTTTTACCCCTCATTGTATTTTATCCTTAAAACACTTAGTTCCTTGTAAATGATAATTCAGTAAACTAATATTAATTACTGAAATGAGATCTCTATCATTTAGCACCTTGAACCTAACTAAAAGGAAACCATCATTTCACTTCTTCATCAGAAGATATAGATGTTCATATCTATGATTAACACTCCCACTCAATTATACTACTGAGTTCTCAAGATGTAAGTATGGGCTGGTCCATAGGGTAAGTTGGTAACGAACAAGTCAAAGAACTAAAATAATGCAATCAGTTAGAATACTAACCACTAAGAATTGAGAATGAATTGACCTATGATCAACTATATGATATGACTAGAATAGATAATAACGATATGTTTACTTATCCTATCAACTGTCAATATCAGTCCTGTCTGATGTAACAAATACATCCGGTTTTATCTACTTTGCTAATGTTCTGGAAAGAACATAACACTACAATGTGTAAGTAGATCATATCGTAGATTGGCGAGTTAGTGTAAATCCTGTGCATTGACTAATCTTAGGACTAACTTATTTTGAACATATAATCATTTTATATTCCACTGTGATTACGTCACTATAAATATGATTAGCTATATGCTCAAGATTTAATATAAGTTTATATGTAACGAATAATCATGAAAATAAAACATGTGAGAAAGTGATTGACCAAGTCAAAAAAATGATTTCTATTCTTTTATTGATAATAAATGAGATTATAAAGAAATTGGGTTTAATTAGGGCATAAAACCCCAACAAACTCCCACTTGCACTAATTTAAACTAATGCCTTAATTCTACTAATCCCATTTCTTTGATATGCTTATCAAATGTAGCTTCTGGTAGTGTCTTAGTAAACGGATCCACAAGATTGTCTTAAGATGCAATCTTCATAACCTTCACATCTCCCCTGGCCACACATTCTCGAATAATGTGATACTTCCTTTCTATATGCATACTCTTCTTGTAACTACGAGGTTCTTTCTAGTTGGCTATCGCTCCTATATTGTCACAAAACAACACAAGTGGTTTATCCATTTCTGGAATAACACCAAGATCCGTATAGAACTTCTTTAGCCAGACCATTTCCTTAGCTTCTTCTGACACAACTATGTACTTAGCCTCCATGGTGGAATCTGAGATTGCATACTGCTTTACGCTTCTCCATATCATAGCTCCACCCCTAAGAGTAAACACCATTCCAGAAGTAGACTTCCTGTCATCGACATCAGTCTGAAAATTTGAATCAATGTAGCCTACAGGGTTCAAAATACCACCCATGTAGACCAACATATAATCCCTAGTCCGCCTTAAATACTTCAGGATATGCTTAACTACTATCCAAGTTTCTGGTCCTTAGTTTGATTGATACCTGCTCACTACTCCCACTGCATAGCTGATATCTGGTCTAGTACACAACATGGCATACATCAGACTTCCAACTGCAGATGCATAAGGAACTTTTCTCATTGCATCTTCCTCTTTAGGAGTCTGGGGAGACTGCTTCTTTGAAAGATGAATTCCATGGCAGGACGGTAAACGTCCTTTCTTTGAATTTGTCATTGAGAATCATTCGAGCACTTTATCTATGTAAGCTGCTTGAGATAGAGCTAAAAGTCTGTTCTTTCCATCCCTAATGATCTAGATACCTAAAACATAACTTGTTTCACCCAAATCTTTCATCTGGAATTGAGTGCGCAGCCAATCCTTCACATCTGACAATTTCTTAACATTGTTTCCAATGAGTAAGATATCATCTACATAAAGAATCAGGAATACCACTATTTGATTTGCCTTCAGTTGGTAAACACAAGGCTCATCAATATTTTGTTCAAAGCCATTGGATTTGATTATTTCATCAAACCTAAGATTCTAGGAACGAGAAGCTTGCTTAAGTCCATAAATGGACCTATTCAACTTGCAAACTTTTCATTCTTGTCGAGCTACTTTAAATCCTTCTGGTTGATCCATATAAATGACTTCGTCAAGCTTTCCATTAAGAAAAGTTGTCTTGACGTCCATTTTCCAAATCTCATAGTCAAGAGCGGCTGCTATGGATAGGAGGATGCGAATGAACTTGGGCATGGCCACCAAACTAAAATTTTCCTCATAGTCCACACCTTCTATTTGGGTATAACCCTTTGCCACTAATCGAGCTCTATAAGTCTAGATATTTCCATCAAAACCTTGTTTCTTCTTGTAGATCCACTTGCACCCAATGGCCCTAAAGTGTAACGACCAAAATTCACTAATTAGGCTTAAGGGCCTTGATTAGTGTGCCTGGAGGGCATAATGGGAATTATGTGTGATTTTAATGATTTAGATGCATGGTTATGATTTTAAGCATGTTATATGACTATGTGTATTATGTTATGTGATAATTATGATATGTGATTTGTACCACGTGGGTGCGGTGATTTCAATGTGATGCACGTGCCGAGACGGTCCTAGAAAGCTAGATAGTGGTAACTGGTGTTTTGGTAACCTGTGTAACTGTTAGTAACCATAGAGGGTAACAAGTTTTGTTGGAGAGGTGGTAGAATTGTAAATCTAGTAAAAGGACAAGTAAGCCCTTGAGGTCTAGTTAGAAAGGGATACTAATAGAGGGATTAATTGGTCTTTTGGCAGTAAATAGGTGAGTTTGAGCTGAAGGAAAATACACTTACGTATAGCATTTTGGGAAGTTGGTTTTATGCTGAATTTTGGAGACCTAGAAGTAGAACAAAAGAAAGATAGAAAAGGGAAGCTGAACTTTAGCTCTTGGAAGGAGAATCAAGGGGTGTTTGAAGTTATCAATCAAGCTTAGGCCAAGAATACTCAGAGGTAAGGATTTAGCTATAATATGTTTAAGTTTCAAGTCTGGTTTTTAGATGATGAGTATGAATTGAAGCAAGTTGGTGGCTGGTTTTGCATGAATTCAGAGTTGGAATAATCAAAAGAGAAGGTGATTTGAAGCTAGAGTTGAGGAGAGTTCAAGCTGGGTTCTTGACTGAGGTAAGAGTGTATCATGTTTAATTTTTCGTAGCTGTTATGGTTTAAGAATCTAAAGGGGCTGGTTTACACTTTTCTCAAGTTTTGATTCAAGGGTTTGAATCTGAATTTAAGTGTGAATTCTGTGGGTGGCTGTGTAATTGAGCTAGATTATAATGTTTATAGATTATTGGTTGGTCTATGTGGGGTTTTAAATTGGTTTTGGGGCTTAGGTATGAAATTGGGATGGTTTGGAGTGATTTGGGTTTGGGAAAAACGCAGGGAAAACCCAGATTTTCTGGGCTCGCGAAGGAGTGTCGCGGCGCAAGGCTGTTTCTGGGCGGTGTGTGTGCTCTCTGACTTGCTGGGCGCCGCGGCCCTATAGGGCAGTGTCGTGGCGCTAGGCCAATTTCAGGATGTTAGAATTTGCAATTTTGAGCCTTTGCTCCGGGGGTTCGGGGGATGTGTTCGGTGCATTGTTTTAGGGGTTTGGGGGTTCCGAGAGTGTGGGATTGGTTTCAGGGAGGTAGCTTTGGATTGATTAGTGACAAAGGATGTTTCATTTGTGTTGTGGTTAGGACTTTGGAGAGGCTCGGGGTAGAGGACAGTGCTCGCGGCTTCGTGGCATCGGAAACCAGTGAATTGAAAGGTAAGAAAACTGCACCCGGGTAAATGTTGGTAATGGGACCAAGTGCTCCCAAGAATTGTGTCGTGTCAATGTTGGTATCAAGCCAAGGGACATGTAAAAGCGGCCTAAGAGTGCCGTACTTGATATCAGTGCACAGGGCGCGGGTTGGCCACTGGGAGCCAAGAACAACGGGATAACAGAGGGAGCAGCCTGAGGGCGCTAGCCCTGGTTATCGTTTGTGAATTGTGTGTTACGAACTGAAATGCCTAGTATGTGGAATACTTGATTATACCGATTGATGATATATCTGAGTCTGTGTGATGCAATATGAGTTATTGACTTGTCTGTTAATTGTTCATGCTTTGTTGTTGTTGTGTTTTCTTGCTGGGCCTTGGCTCACCGGTGCTACGTGGTGCAGGTAAAGTCAAGGGCAAGCTGGACCAAGCCTGAGGTGGAGAGCTCCGAGGTGAAATGTACATAGCCAACTGTTCGATCACCATGGTCGAGGAGTGTGACAGGACAGGGATTACCTAACTGCTCGTTTTGCCTTAGTATGGCTGGTTAATGTATTTTAACCTTGTAACTTTTGGTAAATGGTCGTTAAACTGATATTTTTGGGATCCCGTGTAAATAAACAATGTCTCTTAATGATAACGTAACTTTTGAGACCAAAACGCTTTTAACCCTAGTTCCTTAATAGTTTCAATAACACGATTTTATTTATATGACTTGGTTAGCAAGTCTGGCACTTTACAAACACACAGTGTAACGGTCTTGGCTATCCAGGGCGTTACAACTTGGTATCAAAGCGTCCTAGGTTTATGGGTCCTGAAGACTGGCTGGGTATGTACATTCGCTGCGGGAGACAAGCTCAACTCAGGGTTTGGTAATTGTATATGCATGATTATGTGCTTAAGTGATTTGAGTGAGATATGATTGTTGATATCTGTTTGATGAATAGGGAGCATGAGATTCTGATAGGGCCTGGCCCTTGACTATTGCATGATGCTATTGAGGTGTGCTTATTAGCATTGCTGTGCATGTGAATGAATATCTGGATAAATTGCTATACTTTGATTGCTTATGAATGAGTGGAGATTCAGTGATGGATTATGAAAAGATTATTACCTTGTCATCTTAGCCTAATTGCCGAGTCGTTGATTGCAGATTGACTTGAATAGTTATGCGTTCAAGGAAATCCACACGACAAGCCGGCAGGTCTGGGGCTAGAGAGGATGACCAGGGCCCAACCCCTTCGCCAGTCCCTGAGAACTGGCAACAGTTAATGACAGATATGCAAGCTAGGCTTCAGAGCCAAGATGAGCAGATCAAAATTCTGCAGTAGGCTCCATCTGGGAGTATTGCCCCTACTGTGCCACCGGCAATAGTACCTGTGGTACAGCCAGTTGATGTTGGGAACAAAATGGAATCGTTGTATGAGTGGTTCAGGAAGCAACAACCCCCGATCCTTGAGGGTGGACTTGATCCACTAAAGGCTGAGCAGTGGATGACTTTGATCACTACCATTCTAGATTTTATGAGGGTGGAAGGTCATGACAGGGTGGAATGTGCCACCTATATGCTGAGAGAGGATGCCCTAATCTGGTGGGAGGTGGCATCACAGACTAGAAATGTTGCCGCATTGACTTGGGAAGAGTTTAAGGATTTGTTCAATCAGAAGTATTATAACGTTGCCATCAGGGCAGCAAAAGTGAATGAGTTCGTGGGACTGGTTCAGGGCAGTATGACAGTTACAGAATATGCCTTGAAATTTGATAGACTTGCGAAGTTCGCACCAGATCTTGTGCCTACTGATGCAGCCAGGCTAGACAGATTTGTTAGAGGGCTGAATGTTATGATAGCCCGAGATGTAAGAATTACAACAGTTCCTGGTGTGACTACCTATGCCCAGGCTGTGGAGAGGGCTCTGACCGCTGAGGAAGCGGAGAATAGGATATGGAGGGATAGTGCAGCAAGAAGGGAGCGCCGCAGGGCGGTGCCTCCATACTCTAGTTCTGGTAGGGGCGGAGGCTCCAGTGATTTGAAGAGAAAGACTCCTGATGCTCCAATCGCTCCTAGGTTTGATAGGGGAGGTCGGGGTACTCAGGGTGGCCGCCAGGGGGGCGGTGATTCGTGGAGGACTTACCCAGAGTGCACGAGGTGCAGGAGACGCCATCCGGGCGAGTGTCGGGCTAAGGCCTACTATGTGTGCAGGGTGGTGGGACACCTCAGGAAAGATTGCCCGACAGTGAAGAAGGGAGAGACAGGAAAGGTGGACAGCTTGACTCCAGCTTGAGTGTTCACTTTGACGCAGGCGGAGGCCGAGGCTGGTCCCTCGGTAGTGACAGGTCAGCTTTCTAGTGCTGGCACTCCCTTTACTGTTTTGATTGATTCTAGTGCTACGCATTCATTTGTATCTGATAGGGTGATTGATAGACTGTGTAGGCCTAGTGAGTATAGTGCTTCAGGGTTTGGGACTATATTGCCTACAGGGGAGTTGGTAGTATCTAGGAGGTGGATTAGAGCACTGCCAGTGTTAGTTGATGGTAGGGAGTAATCAGTGGACTTGATTGAGTTGAGTATGGGGGACTTTGATATGATTTTAGGTATGGATTGGCTGGTTAGATATGGAGTTACCATTGACTGTAGGAAGAAGATGGTAACCTTTGAGCTAGAGGGCGAGGATCCCTTTGTTTTTGTGGGAGCGGTGCATGGACCCTGCGTACCCAGGATATCTGCATTGAGGGCCAGAGATTTGTTATAGGGTGGATGTATAGGCTTTCTGGCTAGTGTGGTGGATACCACCAAAGTTTCACTAGTTGGACCGGAGAAGACCAGATTGGTTTGTGAGTTCTTAGATGTGTTCCCTGAGGATTTGCCTGGGTTGCCGCCGCGTAGGGAGATTGAGTTTGTTATTGAGTTGGCACCAGGGACAGAGCCAGTGTCGAGGGCACCATATAGGATGGCACCGACGGAATTGAAAGAGTTAAAGATACAGCTGCAGGAACTTATGGGTATAGGGTTCATCAGACCTAGCTACTCGCCATGGGGTGCACCAGTTTTGTTTGTTAAGAAGAAGGACGGGACTTTGAGGATGTGTATTGACTATCGAGAATTGAACAAGTTAACTATTAAGAATAAGTATCCCCTACCAAGGATTGATGACTTGTTCGATCAGCTGCAGGGTAAGACGGTGTTCTCAAAGATTGATCTTCGATCTGGTTATCACCAGCTGAGGATCAAGGATGAGGACATACCTAAGACGGCCTTCCGGACACGGTACGGGCATTATGAGTTCTTGGTCATGTCTTTTGGTTTGACCAATGCCCCAGCAGCCTTTATGGATTTAATGAACAGGGTGTTCAAGGACTTTCTAGATCAGTTTGTTATAGTCTTCATCGATGACATCCTGGTGTATTCTAGTTCAGAGACAGAGCACGAGTTTCATCTTCGGCGGGTTCTTCAAAGGTTGAGGGAGCACCAGTTGTATGCTAAGTTTAAGAAGTGTGAGTTCTGGTTACCTGAAGTGACATTCCTTGGACACATTGTAGGTGCAGATGGGATTAAGGTGGATCCATCTAAGATAGAGGCAGTTAGAGATTGGCCGAGGCCAAGGAACGCCTCGGAGGTGCGGAGTTTTCTGGGATTAGCAGGGTACTACAGGCGGTTTGTGGAGGGCTTCTCGAAGATAGCAGCACCCATGACAGAATTGACAAGAAAGAATTTGAAGTTTATCTGGTCAGACAAGTGTGAAGACAGCTTTCAGGAGTTGAAGCGACAACTTATTACAACGTCAGTGTTGAGTTTGCCTTTAGGAGAAGGGAAGTTTGTTGTTTATTGCGATGCATCGAGGTTGGGCTTAGGCTGTGTGTTGATGCAGAATGAGAAGGTTATAGCTTATGCATCACGACAGCTGAAGGAATATGAGCAGCGGTATCCTACTCATGACCTAGAGCTGGCAGCAGTGGTTTTTGCCTTGAAGATTTGGCGGCATTATCTTTATGGGGAGAAGTGCGAGGTGTACACTGATCATAAAAGCTTGAAGTATTTCTTTACACAGAAGGACCTGAATATGAGACAGAGGCGTTGGCTGGAGCTGGTAAAGGATTATGATTGTGATATTCTTTACCATCCAGGGAAAGCCAATGTGATGGCTGATGCTTTGAGCCACAGAGGTCCAGGTCAGTTATATAGCGCTGTTCAGATCTCGAGGGAGTTGGCTGATGAGATGATTAGAGCAGGGATAGAGTTGGTGGTGGGCCGGTTGGCTAATATTACTCTACAGTCGACCCTGCTAGAGCGGATCAGAGAGGGGCAGTTGGCAGATGCTCAGTTACAGAGGGTTAGAGAGGATGTCTTAGCGGGATTAGCTAAGGACTACTCTGTTTCTGAGGTTGGTTTACTTCGGTATCAGGGACGGATTTGTGTTCCAGCTGATGAGGGGATCAGACGAGAGATACTAGATGAGTCTCATACGACGCCGTACTCACTTCATCCGGGTACCACGAAGATGTATCAGGATCTACGAACTTTGTATTGGTGGCCTGGGATGAAGAGGGATGTGGTTGAGTACGTTGCCAGATGTTTGACTTGTCAGCAGGTGAAGGCTGAGCATCAGCGACCAGCAGGGTTGCTTCAGCCATTGGGTATTCCTGAATGGAAATGGGAGGACATTACCATGGACTTTGTGGGAGGTTTACCCAGGACAGTGGGACTTCATGACTCAGTATGGGTGATATTGGATAATTACACCAAGTCAGCTCATTTTCTTCCAGTGAGATCGACATATACTGTGGATCAGTATGCAGAACTGTATATGAGGGAGATCGTACGTCTCCATGGGGTTCCTAAGTCTATAGTGTCAGACCGAGATCCTATTTTCACTTCCAAGTTTTGGGGTAGTTTACAGAAAGCTTTGGGAACTCAGTTGAAGTTCAGTACAGCCTTTCATCCTCAGACTGATGGACAGTCTGAGAGGACGATCCAGGTATTGGAGGATATGCTCAGAGCTTGCGTGATTGATTTTGAGGGTTCATGGAGTAAGTACCTTCCGTTGATTGAATTCTCGTACAACAATAGTTACCAGTCAACGATTGGAGTGGCTCCCTATGAGATGTTGTATGGGAGGAAGTGTAGATCACCCATCCATTGGATGAGATGGGTGAGAGGAGATATTTGGGGCTAGATATGGTACAAAAGACAAGTGAGGCCATAGAGAAGATCCGGGCTAGGATGCTCGCATCTCAGAGTAGGCAGAAGAGCTACGCTGATCCTAAGCGTAGGGACGTGGAGTTTCAGGTTGGGGACCACGTCTTCCTTCGAGTTTCACCTCTGCGACGGGTGAGGAGGTTTGGTAAGAAGGGAAAGCTAAGCCCTAGATTCATTGGACCATTCGAGATCCTGGAAAGGATTGGTCAGGTGGCTTACAGGTTAGCTTTGCTGCCATCGTTGTCTGGAGTTCATGACGTGTTCCATGTCTCCATGCTTCGGAAGTATGTCTCAGATGTGACTCATGTGTTGAGGCATGAAGATCTGGAGTTACAGGCAGATTTGGCTTATGAAGAGCAACCAGTTCAGATCTTGGACCGAAAAGATAAGGTGTTGCGGAATAAGACAATTCCTCTGGTTAAAGTGTTGTGGAGGAATAGTAAGGTCGAGGAGGCGACCTGGGAGCTTGAGTCAGTGATGCGGGATCAATATCCCGAGATGTTCAGGTAAATTTCGAGGACGAAATTCTCATTAGGAGGGGATAGTTGTAACGACCCAAATTCACTAATTAGGCTTAAGGGCCTTGATTAGTGTGCCTGGAGGGCATAATGGGAATTATGTGTGATTTTAATGATTTAGATGCATGGTTATGATTTTAAGCATGTTATATGAATATGTGTATTATGTTATGTGATAATTATGATATGTGATTTGTACCACGTGGATGCGGTGATTTCAATGTGATGCACGTGTCGAGACGGTCCTAGAAAGCTAGATAGTGGTAACTGGTGTTTTGGTAACCTGTGTAACTGTTAGTAACCATAGAGGGTAACAAGTTTTGTTGGAGAGGTGGTAGAATTGTAAATCTAGTAAAAGGACAAGTAAGCCCTTGAGGTCTAGTTAGAAAGGGATACTAATAGAGGGATTAATTGGTCTTTTGGCAGTAAATAGGTGAGTTTGAGCTGAAGGAAAATACACTTACGTATAGCATTTTGGGAAGTTGGTTTTATGCTGAATTTTGGAGACCTAGAAGTAGAACAAAAGAAAGATAGAAAAGGGAAGCTGAACTTTAGCTCTTGGAAGGAGAATCAAGGGGTGTTTGAAGTTATCAATCAAGCTTAGGCCAAGAATACTCAGAGGTAAGGATTTAGCTATAATATGTTTAAGTTTCAAGTCTGGTTTTTAGATGATGAGTATGAATTGAAGCAAGTTGGTGGCTGGTTTTGCATGAATTCAGAGTTGGAATAATCAAAAGAGAAGGTGATTTGAAGCTAGAGTTGAGGAGAGTTCAAGCTGGGTTCTTGACTGAGGTAAGAGTGTATCATGTTTAAATTTTCGTAGCTGTTATGGTTTAAGAATCTAAAGGGGTTGGTTTACACGTTTCTCAAGCTTTGGTTCAAGGGTTTGAATCTGAATTTAAGTGTGAATTCTGTGGGTGGCTGTGTAATTGAGCTAGATTATAATGTTTATAGATTATTGGTTGGTCTATGTGGGGTTTTAAATTGGTTTTGGGGCTTAGGTATGAAATTGGGATGGTTTGGAGTGATTTGGGTTTGGGAAAAACGCAGGGAAAACCCAGATTTTCTGGGCTCGCGAAGGAGTGTCGCGGCGCAAGGCTGTTTCTGGGCGGTGTGTGTGCTCTCTGACTTGCTGGGCGCCGCGGCCCTATAGGGCAGTGTCGTGGCGCTAGGCCAATTTCAGGATGTTAGAATTTGCAATTTTGAGCCTTTGCTCCGGGGGTTCGGGGGATGTGTTCGGTGCATTGTTTTAGGGGTTTGGGGGTTCCGAGAGTGTGGGATTGGTTTCAGGGAGGTAGCTTTGGATTGATTAGTGACAAAGGATGTTTCATTTGTGTTGTGGTTAGGACTTTGGAGAGGCTCGGGGTAGAGGACAGTGCTCGCGGCTTCGTGGCATCGGAAACCAGTGAATTGAAAGGTAAGAAAACTGCACCCGGGTAAATGTTGGTAATGGGACCAAGTGCTCCCAAGAATTGTGTCGTGTCAATGTTGGTATCAAGCCAAGGGACATGTAAAAGCGGCCTAAGAGTGCCGTACTTGATATCAGTGCACAGGGCACGGGTTGGCCACTGGGAGCCAAGAACAACGGGATAACAGAGGGAGCAGCCTGAGGGCGCTAGCCCTGGTTATCGTTTGTGAATTGTGTGTTACGAACTGAAATGCCTAGTATGTGGAATACTTGATTATACCGATTGATGATATATCTGAGTCTGTGTGATGCAATATGAGTTATTGACTTGTCTGTTAATTGTTCATGCTTTGTTGTTGTTGTGTTTTCTTGCTGGGCCTTGGCTCACCGGTGCTACGTGGTGCAGGTAAAGTCAAGGGCAAGCTGGACCAAGCCTGAGGTGGAGAGCTCCGAGGTGAAATGTACATAGCCAACTGTTCGATCACCATGGTCGAGGAGTGTGACAGGACAGGGATTACCTAACTGCTCGTTTTGCCTTAGTATGGCTGGTTAATGTATTTTAACCTTGTAACTTTTGGTAAATGGTCGTTAAACTGATATTTTTGGGATCCCGTGTAAATAAACAATGTCTCTTAATGATAACGTAACTTTTGAGACCAAAACGCTTTTAACCCTAGTTCCTTAATAGTTTCAATAACACGATTTTATTTATATGACTTGGTTAGCAAGTCTGGCACTTTACAAACACACAGTGTAACGGTCTTGGCTATCCAGGGCGTTACATAAAGTCACTAGGTGCTTCCACAAGATCCCAGACGAAATTTGAGTACATGGACTCCATTTCCTGTTTCATGGCTTCGAGCCATAGTTCCTTTTCAAGGCTAGCCATTGCCTTTTTGAAAGACAACAGATCATCATCACTAGTGTCACCAACAACCATATTGGTTTCGCCATCCATACCATAGCGAACTGGGCTCCTAGAAACCCTCCCGCTCCGATGAGGCTCTGTGACTGTTTGCTCAGGAACAATGGTACTTTCTTCATTTAAATCGACTTTTGTCGGTTAGACATGAAGAGTGGGAATTTCATCATCAACTTTCATTGATGATGACAGAACATTGATTGGAGTCAATTCATTAACCATCTCCTCTAAAACTACTTTGCTGCGTGGTTTGAAGTTTTGGACATAGTCATTTTCCAGAAAAATAGCATTCATAGAAGTAAACACTTTCTTTTCTGAATGACTATAGAATAGTCCACCCCGAGTACGTTTAGGATAGCCAACAAACATGCAAACTTCAGTTCGCGGTTCTAGCTTTCCTTCCTTTTTCCTTAGGACGTGGGCGGGACACCCCCATATTCTATAATGGCGTAAACTAGGTTCACGATCATTCCAGTGTTCTAAAGGTGTTTTGAGGATTGATTTAGACAGCACAACATTGAGAATGTCATTTGCGGTTTCAATTGCATGTCCCCATAACGAAGTTGGTAGAGTTGAGTAACTAAGCATGCATCTAATCATTTCCAATGAAGATCTATTCCGGCGTTCCGCTACACCATATTGTTGCGGAGTACCTAGGGCAATAAGTTATGATAAAATCCCAAGTTCAGTTAAATGATCTTGGAACTGCATATCAAAATATTCTCCACCCCTATCAGATCGCAAGATCTTTAACGTTTTACCTAATTGGTTCTGAGCCATAGCTAAGAATTTCTGAAACATTGAAAATGGTTATGATTTCCTATGCATTAGGTAAAGACATGAGTATCTAGAGTAATCGTCAATGAAAGTGACGAAATACTCAAAACCACCCCTGGCTTGTACATTCAAAGTTCCACAAACATTTGAATGCACAAGTCCAAGTGGTTCTTTGGCCCTTTCACCCTTTGTAGAGAATGGACGCTTAGTCAATTTGCCTACTATACAAGATTCACAGACAGGTAATTCACCTAAGGTGAGTTCCCTCAAAGTTCCATCCTTTGTAATTCTTTGAATCCTATCATAACTGATGTGACCTAGTCTCAAGTGCCATAAATACGTCATATTATCGTTATCGGTCTTTTGACGTTTATTGGTCCTAGGTTTAGCTACTTTAAATAAATCATTGTTAAGGGCTAGGGGTTCATTAGGTTGCAAAATATAAAGCCCATTTTCCAACACATGCAATAAACAATTGTGATCCATTGAAAGAAATAGATATATTAGAACTTGTGAAAGTCATAACAAATTGTTCTAATTGCAACATGGAAACTGAAAATAAATTTCTACTAAAATCTGGATAAAAAATACATCTTTTAAAATTAAAAATTTATTTCCGAACTTCAGAAGAGCTCTTCCTCTAGCTTGGACCGAATCGAACGCTCCGTTCCCAACTCTAAGCTTTAAGCCACCTTCGTCCACTTCCTCCCATGATTCAATAAGCTGTAAAGAGTTACAAACATGGTTAGTAGATCCAAAATCAATAATCCAAACAGATTTATCATTCTCTAAAACACATGTTTCTAAGATAAATGAACTATAATCATTACCTTTGTTTTTCGTTGCTAGAAACTTGGAGCAATCCTGTTTCCAATGCCCCTTCTCTTTACAGTGAAAACATTTACCTTTACCTTTATTGTTTTTCTTGTTCTTCCCCTTAGGGGTCTGTGCATTTGGTTGTGCACTCTTCTTTGCAGCCTTTGCAGGCTTGGGGTTTGTTTTTTGTCCACCTTTCCTCTTGTTTCCAACTTTCGAAGACAAAGCTTGGTTAGCTTCAGCCTTAGCTGGATCAGCAACAATAGTAGTAGTTGTCTTCTTTTCTCCCCCCTTACTTGGTCCACCCATGATAGACTCAAAAGTCTGAAGCTCGTTCATGAGCTGCGTCAGACCATAGTTGAGTTTATTCAACACATAGTTGGTGGTGAACGGCAGGAAAGCTAGAGAAAGACTGTTGAGGATTAAGCCAACTTGAGTTTCCTCATCTATTGTTGCTCCCATGCAGTTCAGCTTCCTAAAAGTTGTTTGTCATTTTGATCAGATGATCGCGGACATGTTGAGAAGGTGCCATCTAAGCATTGGCATATTTCTTGGTGGCCTCAAAATGAGTCAGTGCTGACTTGGCACCAAACATGTCTTGGAGTTGGTCCATGATTTTGTAGGCCGTCTCGACATTCTCCATCTTTGTCTTGAGAGTGTCGACCATACTAGTCAACATGTAGTATCGCGCCTTGTTGTTAGCCGCTTGCCAACGCTCATACTTATCCCTCACAGACTTGGTAGATCCTTCAATTGGAACTTATGGGGATTCCTCAGTCATGACGAACTTGGAGTTATCACCAATCAACATAATGTTGATGTTTTGCTTCCATTTACGGAAGTTTTCTCCAGTGAGTTTCTGTTGGTTTTTATAGATCAAATCAGAGATTATACACAGCGGAACAACAATCAAAATTGTTCATTTAACCCCACAAGATTTCTAGATCTACTTCTTCACATACATATATATATATATTGAATCAAAGATATGAATAGAAAATTACCTCAAGTCCTTCCTTGTTGCTATCTTTTTGTACGAAAAAAATCCTTGAGATCTCACACCAGGATCTTTAAAAAATGTTCCCAACACACAAAGAACGAATGTGGGCTCGTTATACAAAACAATAGCAAGATCTATTTATCAGATGTTCTCAACACATGAGATCTAATAAAGTTTGGACCTAAGTTTGTGAAGAACAGTGACTTATGCTTGTATCACTGTTCTATTTCTCTCAGGGAGATTTCACGATCTGTTTTCTATCACTGAAAAGTATCGCTCTGAAAAACAGATCTCCTATATTTAATATATCCAATATATTAAAAATATAATATTAGTTATTTAAAACAATTTAATATAACTAATCAGTTACCAGATTTTGTTTAAATAATAATATTTTAATCATATTACAATATCTCATTATTTATTTAATATTTAAATAACTAAAATTGTGGAACCAAGAATCTTCTAAAAGCTTCTTGTGCGTGTAGCACAATGACTGTGTACTGTGCTACACGTCCACCACATGTCAGGGAAGACATGTGATTTTTCCCAATTTTCATCATTATTTAAATACCAAAAATTCCAAAAATAAATTAATTCAAAATTAATTATATTTTTGTTAAATCAAATAATTAAGTAATTCTCAATTAATAAATTACACATAATTATACAATAATTATGTTTAGTGCATAGAAAAATATTTTACTTATCAAATAAGTCATTTTGCCCATTTTTGTATTTATCTTTGTCAATGTTTGTTTGAGCCATTTCGGGGACCATGGACCTATAACATTAAGCTCCAATAAATTAAAACTAAATAATTAAACTCTTTAATTATAATAGTTAATTTATTAATTCTGATATTTCTCCACTATAAATTCAGAATTGAACTCTTTATGTTATAGATATACTTTTACAGAAATTTTATTTTAAGTTCTCCATTGATATAACCATCTTACAATAGTTCAACCCACTAATTAATTAGTTCATAAATTAGAATGGAAGGATTACTATTTTACCTTTCTTATTTACTTCTTATTCCTTAAGTACCATTAATTCACTAGTGAACAATTAATCTGTAATATAATTATAGATTTGAGCTCAAAATCATCCAGTTCCAGAATTACCCCTTAAGGGAACCAATATACGATCCATTAGGAAAGTTTAGATTCCGTATTGTTGATACATGTTCCCAGCCATCCATGATATTAAATCTCCAAAACAAAAGTCATTAGCCTCATTCTATGAAGAGACCTTAACGAATGAATTAAAAGATTTAATAAACATGAATAGGAGTTCATGAACACTCAGGATTTAGTTTGATCTAGAAAAGATCATCAGTTATGATATGAATTACAAGTCTTTATTATTAAATGGTTTTTGCATAAAGACTTTTATTCATATTGGTCCATGTCATATATAATCATATTATATAAAATACATTTACCGAGCTGTCTTACCACATCAATAATATGAATCTAGATTATTTGTATCAACATGATACTCAGCAAACCAAACTTAAAACCCCAATTAAAGAATTCCATAACTTCAATTTGTTGTTGTTGACTAGTTTTATTCATTCATGGGATCTTAATTCTCTCATACTAATACAAGATCACATCCTCAATAATGAATATGGAATTTTTCTGATATTTACAAAAATTATTCAAATAATAATTTAATAATCTAAATATAACAATAATAGACCATTGTATTTATTTATTCATCGAAATAATAAATGTCTTTTACATGCTTTTAAGACAAACTCCTAAAAATATCCCACTTGTACTTAAAGCAAGTAAGGCATTTCTCTCAATCCCATATTACGTACATGCCCTCGAATTGCTTTGCCGGAAACGTCTTCGTAAACGGGTCTGCCAGGTTGTGTTCTGATGCGATTTTCAGAATGGACACATCACCTCTATGTACGATTTCTCTGACTAAGTGGTATTTTCGCTCTATATGCTTTCCCCTCTTGTGGCTTCTTGGATCTTTAGAATTAGCCACTGCTCCACTGTTGTCACAGTAAAGAACAAGTGGTTTCTCCACTTCTGGAACCACTTCCAAATCCGTGTAGAACTTTTTCAGCCAAACTGCTTCTTTAGTTGCTTCACAAGCTGCTATGTATTCCGCATCCATGGTTGAATCAACTATACTGGATTGCTTAATGCTTCTCCAGACAACTGCTCTGCCACCAAGAATGAATACTGACCGAGAAGTAGATTTTCTACTATCTTTGTTAGATTGAAAATTTGAGTCAGTTTATCCAGTAGGTTCAAGGTCACTACCCAAATATGCTAACATATAGTTCCTCGTTCTCCTAAGATACTTGAGAATATGTTTCACCGCAATCCAGTGTTCCAAACTTGGATTTGACTGATAACGACTAAGAATTCCATAACATATGCCAGGTCTAGTACATAACATTACATACATTAGGCTCCCTACAATTGATGCATAGGGATACTTTCTCATGTCCTCTTGCTCTTGTGGTGTCTTTGGACACTGATCTTTGCAAAGAGTAATTCCATGTCTAGTCGGCAATTGACCCTTTTGGAATTTTCCATATAGAATCTTTCAAGCACTTTATCAATATAATTAGCTTGTGAAAGTGCCAAGAGCTTGTTCTTTCTATCTCTTAGAATTTTAATGCCTAGAACATAGCTCGCTTCTTCCAAATCTTTCATTTGGAATTTGTCAGCCAACCATTTCTTTACATTTGATAATGTCTCTACATCATTCCCAATGAGTAGGATATCATCAACGTAAAGAACTAAGAAAACCACAATTTTCCCTTTGATGTATTTATAAACACATGCTTCGTCAACATTTTGTTCGAAGCCATATGTTTTGATAGTTTCACCAAATGTTAAGTTCCAAGATCTTGATGCTTGTTTCAATCCATATATGGATTTCAACAACTTTCATACCTTTTGATCGTGATCCTTCTTAATAAACCCTTCTGGTTGTTCCATATATATGGTTTCATCAAGTTGGCCATTTAAAAAGGCTATTTTGACGTCCATTTTCCAAATCTCGTAATCATAGATGGCAGCTATGGATAAAAGTATGCGAATGGATTTAAGCATGGCTACAGGAGAAAATGTTTCTTCATAATCTACACCTTCTCTCTATGTGTAGCCTTTGGCCACAAGCCTTGCTTTATATTGTCTCTACCTTTCCATCTGCACCCTTTTTCTTCTTGTAGATCCATTTACATCCAATGGCTTTGACATTGTCAGGCAGATCTACAAGTTTCCAGACTGAATTGGAATACATTGATTCCATTTCTTGATTCATGGAAGCTTGCCACTTATCAACATCAGGGTCTTCCATTGCTTCTTTAAAAGTCAATGGATCGTCATTTTCAGTATCTAATACAAGAACGTGTGCCTCATGTTCGTATTGAATAGGTTGTCTCACAATCCTCCCACTACGACGTTGCATTGGTTTTTCCTTTTCAGTAATTGTGGTTTCTTTGGTTGTTTTATCATTAACTGATGAATAAGATGGAGATGAAATTTTATCTGTCATTAGTTCCTGTAAAACTACTTTTCTCCGAGGTTTAAAATCATTCATATAGTCGTTTTCTAAAAAGGTTGCATTCGTCGAAACAAATACATTTTGATCACTTGGACTATAGAAATATCCACCTCTTGTTTCTGGAGCATATCCCACAAATATACACACTTCAGACCTTGAATCCAGTTTTCCAGATTTAGGTCTTAGCACATGAGCAGGACAACCCCAAATACGGAAATGTCATAAACTAGGTTTATTTCCATTCCATAATTCTAGTGGTGTCTTTGTCACAGTTTTGGACAGAACTACATTCAAAATGTAATTAGCTGTTTGAAGTGCATATCCCCAAAATGATAAAGGAAGTGAAGAGTAGCTTAACATAGACCTGACCATGCCAACAAGGTCTGGTTTCTTCTCTCTGAAACTTCGTTTTGTTGTGGTATTCCAGGTGCTATGAGTTGGGATAGAATACCATGCTCCAGCAAGAAATCTTTGAATTCAGAATCCAAATATTCACCACCACGGTCAGATTGGAGTGTCTTTAAAGATATACCTAATTGCTTCTCAGCTAAGGCTTTGAAGTCTATAAACCTATCAAAAGTTTCTGACTTCTTAAGCATTAGGTAAACATGACCGTATCTAGAATAGTCATCAGTAAATGTGACAAAATATTCATAACCACCTCGAGCTTGTATGTTAATTGGACCACATACATCACTATGTATAAACTCTAGTTATTCTTTGGATCTATTTCCCTTTGAAGTGAAAGGTCATTTTGTCAATTTTCCTTCTAAACAGGATTCATAAAGCGGTAGGGTTCCAACTGTTAGTTCCCTCAAATGTCCATCTTTAGTTAACCGGTTTATCCTATCTAGACTAATATGACCTAATCTTAAGTGCCAAAGATACGTGTCATTTACTTTAGAAACATTTTGTCTTTTTTTACTTTGTGGTTTAGCTACTTTGAATAATTCAGAATTATTGAGCGATTTTTCAATTGGATTAAGCATGTATAGTCTGTTCTTTTGTTTTGCATGACAAATATTGTTCCCATTCCTTGAAATAAAAATCATATTATTATTAAAAGAAATGCCAAAATTTTGTTCATATAACAAAGACAAAGAAATAATGTTTCTAGTAATTTCAGGAATAAAGAGAACATTATTCAAAACTAGAAAATTGTTCTTAAAATTTAAATGGACTGTTCCACATGCTTTAGCTGAAACAAGTGCTCCACTTCCCACTCTCGTAGTCATCTCTCCTTTCTCCAACTGCTTTGTGGACTCAAGCATCTGCAAACAAGAACAAACATGGTTAGTGGAACCAGAATCAACTATCCATGATAATTTATCATGTTCCACCATACAAGCTTCGAGTACAAGTAAATCTAATTTACCTTTCTTTTTCTCTTTTAGCTTGGCAAGATACTTTAGACAATTTCTCTTCCAATGACCGTCAACATTACAATGGAAACACTTTCCTTTGGGTGCCTTTTGTTTGGGGTCATTGTTCTCGGGTGCCTTGGATGACTTCTTTGTCTTTTTCGAATTGTCCTTTTTAGGTTTGCAGTCATTGTTATTGCTTTTCCTTTTCTTCTTAGAAGAAGATGGTTTGACTTCAGAAACATTTGCTTCATCCTGACTTGAGATTGTCATGTTTAAAGACTCAAAAGTTTGTAATTCATTCAGCAATTGTGTCATGTTAAATTCTAATTTATTCATGACATAATTTGTTGTGAATGTTAAAAAAGCATGAGTTAAAGACTCAAGTATAATGCTTACTTGTGTCTTTTCATCCATGACTGCTCTATGCGTCTCAGCTTCATGGAGTACACTGATCATGTTCAAGACATGCTCACGCACAGATTGACCTTTCTTCATCTTAGCATTCATGTAGGTTCTAGTAGCCTCATGACGAATTTGATCAGATGGGCACCCAAACATTTCCTTAAGAGATTCTAGTATCTCAAAAGCAGTTTCCATGGATTCATGCTTTGTTCGTAAGACATCAGTCATGCTTACAAGCATATATTAGTTAGCTTTGTTATTGGATTGAATCCATGCATCAAATTTGTCCCGAACATGTTTCGGGGCAGTGGCGCCAGGTTCTTCAAGACACTCCTCATTTAGGACAAACTTGTGGTTTTTGCTAACCAACAACAAATTCATATTTGATTTCCATTTTATGAAGTTATCACTAGTTAATTTTTCTTGTGCGATTGAAGCAGTGATGGGATTACTAGAGATAGACATATTCTGAATAAAAAAAATACAAATATTACTATTATATTTAGAAAAAATAAATATCATAGTTTCAGAAATTAAACGTGATGCATGAGCAATTCCACGATAAAACTTTCTAACAATTAAAGTGTCGCCTTAGGGTCGGTCAAATTAAACTTAGAGAATTTATAAGACGTTCTTATCTTTATTGTTTAAAACTTAAAATAACTCATTATTTTATCTTTTAAACATTAAAGTACCGCTTAGCTTGGTCAAGTTATGATTATCCACTACAAAAGCTTAATCATAACTTTGTGAGTGAAACCCATTATTTCGGAGTTCATGACTTAACTTAGGACATGCCGCCTTAGGGTCGATCAAACCTAAAATACATCATTAGTTCCTACCTTTGTAAGAAATATAACCTTGCTATTGACATGTCTAGACACCTTCCTTAGGGGGACGAAAACAAAGCCGTCGCGAGGCGCTATTCATATCTTACAGTGTTATATTAATAATGGAGACCATGGGTTATGTTGAGTTATCAACCCTCTCCCACTCACTATTTTGAAATAAGTGTTTTTAACCTAATTAATTCCAAATTAATTATAGATTCTTTAAACTTTATCAACATAATTAAAATTGGTAAGAAAGCGAGTTTCTAGGTCCATATCCAATTTTAAAATACCAATTATGTTCATCTAAACATTACTAAAGTACAATTTTAAAATAAAGTTGGTTTAAAGAAATTAAGTCATAAAAACTTAAAAAAAATGGTGTGATATTTTACCAAGTTTTCAAAGAATAAAACTAAGTAATTTATATGCAATTGGTTTCGCAAAACAAATCATATAAATATATAGGACAATCCTAAATAATCATGTTTCTACCAATGAGATGCATGATAATGACTGTGTGAGTTTTTTATGTATGACACAAAATGCATGAACAATTATCAATTACATGAAAACAATTATTTAAATAAATGAATAAATAAACAATAAATGTTGAACCAGATGCTTTTGGGTATTTCTAATTTTACAACCTCTTTATAAAATTAAAATAAAGTAAAATAAAAACTGTCTTGATCTCCATCTGGCTTCTTCACTTTACTTTCGGTAGGATATTTTTCGTTGGTCTAGAATAATAATAAGACAAAAAATTTCTAATTATCTTGATTAATTAAAACAAAACTTTTAAATAATCATAATTTTATTTTCCTTCTAATTAAAACAACTTTTAATCAAAACAGAAATTAAATTTAATTAAAATATGTTATTTTAAAAAAATAAATTTTTAAATAAGATATTCAAAAAAGTTTGTTAGGATAACAAAATTATCTCATTATTTAAATATCAAATTTCTAACAAATAGGATATTTAACATTTTAAAAATTAAAAAAAAAAAATTATGGACCGGTAAGACGGGGCCACGTGGCACTTGGAGGTGCTGTCGAGGCCCACTGTATGAATCCATACGGACCCGTCCGTACGGTTCGTATGACGTCCTCGGCAGCGCCTCGGAGGAACGGTGGCTGAATTCTGAATCCCGGGCTCCGTTTTGACTTTGTGTGATCGAAATTACAATTTTATGGTGTAAAAAAACCAAATAAAATTACATAAATCCTACGCCCCTTAATGGCTTACACAATGATCTAATCATAAACAAATCCCAACCCAAAAACACCATACAATTAACGATTCAACATTCCCATGTATTCAATCATATTAAGCCATCCATTCATTCATCATAAATAAATAAATGCATAAATTTAACCCACACAGATTCAATATATATGTGTGTGAAGATGTCTCTGGTACAATTTTTTGGTTTTTATAGATACAATCAGAGATTATACGCAGCGGAACAAAAATCAAAATTGTTAATTTAACCTCACAAGATTTCTAGATCTACTTCTTCACATACATATATATATATATTGAATCAAAGATATGAATAGAAAATTACCCCAGGATCTTTTTGTACGACAAATAATTAATTAATTACACATAATTATACAATAATTATGTTTAGTGCATAGAAAAATATTTTACTTATCAAATAAGTCATTTTGCCCATTTTTGTATTTATCTTTGTCAATGTTTGTTTGAGCCATTTCGAGGACCATGGACCCATAACATTAAGCTCCAATAAATTAAAACTAAATAATTAAACTCTTTAATTATAATAGTTAATTTATTAATTCTGATATTTCTCCACTATAAATTCAGAATTGAACTCTTTATGTTATAGATATACTCTTACAGAAATCTTATTTTAAGTTGTCCATTGATATAACCATCTTCCAATAGTTCAACCCTCTAATTAATTAGTTCATAAATTAGAATGGAAGAATTACCATTTTACCTTTCTAATTTACTTCTTATTCCTTAAGTACCATTAATTCACTAGTGAACAATTAATCTATAATCTAATTATAGATTTGAGCTCAAAATCATTCAGTTCCAGAATTAACCCTTAAGGGAACCAATACACGATCTGTTAGGAAAGATTAGATTCTGTATTGTTGATACATGTTCCCAGCCATCCATGATATTAAATCTCTAAAACAAAAGTCATTAGCCTCATTCTATGAAGAGACATTAACGAATGAATCAAAAGATTTAATAAACATGAATAGGAGTTCATGAACACTCATAATTTAGGTTGATCTATTAATGATCATCAGTTATGATATGAATTATAAGTCTTGATTATTAAATGGTTTTTGGATAAAAACTTTTATTCATATCGGTCCATGTCATATATAATCATATTATATAAAACACATTTACCGAGATGTCTTACCACATCAATAATCCGAATCTAGATTATTTGTATCAATATGATACTCAGCAAACCGTACTTACAACCCCAATTAAAGAATTCCATAGCTTCAATTTGTTGTTGTTGACTAGTTTTATTCATTCATGTGATCTTAATTCTTTCGTACTAATTCAAGATCATATCCTCAATAATGAATATGGAATTTTTCTGATATTTACAAAAATTATTCAAACAATAATTTAATAATCTAAATATAACAATAATAGATCATTGTATTTATTTATTCATCGAAATAATAAATGTCTTTTACATGCTTTTAGGACATACTCCTAACAGTTTCTCCATCGAAAGTTGAGAAAGGATGAGAGTAGACATAACCGTACTTAAAACTACTTATTATCAAATCAATCACATTTGCTCAATAAAACTTCTATTCACACAAATTTCAAGAAATAGGACAACATATACCGAATCTGCCCCGTTTACATTGTAATTTTATTCTAATTTATTTTTTTAATATAAATATTATTAATAATATATAATATAATAATTTATATAAAAATATATATTTCTTAATGGTATAATTTATTTGATCAATTTTAGAAAAAAAAATTAAACATGTTTACTAAATGGATATCTGATGGGGCTCCGACCTCGAAATGCGGCGGGGATGGGGGAGCCATCCCCGACTCCACCCCACCCCGTTTACATCCCCGGAAGAGAGGGGTGAATGGAGAGGGGTGGAAGGAGAGAGATGAAGGGAGAGAGAGAATCCCTTGTTTGGCAAGATGGAGAGATGAAGGGAGATGAGAGGTGGAAGGAGAGGGTCTCCCTCAAAACCATTAAAATTCAATTCTTCCCTTTTAGGAAGGATTCAAGAAAAAGACAACCAAAATATGTAAAATATCATTATTATCCTTTTTAAAAAGTAACAAATATTTATACTACAATAAATAATATGGTAATTCGAATAATTAATCTCCTCTCCATCATTC
Organism: Humulus lupulus; assembly: GCF_963169125.1. NCBI lineage: Eukaryota > Viridiplantae > Streptophyta > Magnoliopsida > Rosales > Cannabaceae > Humulus > Humulus lupulus. The sequence continues at coordinate 133,276,030 of NC_084798.1, read as the reverse complement.
CAACTTCACCCCCATACCAAACAACATAGAGGAGAGCTATTATCCTCTCCATCTATCATAATTTACATCCTTCTTAAACTGCCCATACATCCTACTCCCCTCCTTCCTACCAAACATAGTCTTATATATTTTTTAATATTGAAATGATTTTTCTGTTATTATATTTATTGTATTCATAATTTTTTTTTTCCTTTAGTCATCTTAAAAATTACTATTAACTCTATTTAATTTTATTTTAGTTTCTCAATATCTATCAACATATAATAATTGGCATATATAAATATATATTTAAATGACTTAAAATTCAAACTACAACACAATTATATAAAAGGAAAACATATTCAGATGCACTCTATTTTAGTTAAATATTATTTTTAAAAATTCAATACTAACTCTTTGTTCGACAAATTTTTAATAATTTATTTTATCATTTTAAAAATAAAGGGTTCAAATAAGTAATCGAACAAAAAACATGTGGTTCAAATAATCTATCTATCTATCTTTATATAAATATATCTACTTTTAACGTTTTGACAAAATATGAGGTCCAAAACATAATTTTTATAAATGAAGCGTCCAAATGAATAATCATGTTCAAAATGGTGTGAATCCTTATACAAAACATATATATATATTATATATATATAGTTTACTTGTTATAAGCAATTTTTAACCTTTTGAATACTTAAATGGTCCAAAGGTTTATTTTTAAAAATAAAAGGTCAAAACATGTAATCGATCAAAAAAGAGTTTTCAAATAATCAATTTATCTATTCCTATTTTTAACCTTTTGACAAAACACGAGGTCTAAAATTTAATTTTTAAAAATAAAGGGTAATCGACCAAAATGACGTGTCAAGACGATGTGGTAAAACACTACAGTCACCATTATTCATGAAGAAGGATGACCATCATCACTCTCTTATCACTTAGGTGAAAATGGACCTTGCCAGCACTTGTCTCCTTCTCCCATTGCGCTAAGTCCAGTGATCCTCAGGTGACTGTTGTCGCCAATCGAAAGAGGGAAAGGGCCCTAGCCAGTCACTAGAAGTGCTAGTCAATCGCTAAAGGTCCTAGGCAGCCAGGTCCTAGCCAATCAAGTGCAAGCCAATAACCAGAGTTCCTAGATGTTCGCCAGAGGCCCTAGTTGATCACCAGAGATCCTCCTTGCTCGCCAGTGGCCCTCGCCACCCAATCCTTATTATGGACCAACACATGACACATAAAATTACTATTTTTGGTGACACAGAAACCTGTCTTCATCCAAGTGTACCAAAAATTAGCCTAATCGGGAAACAAGTTGCTACTGTCATCTATTCCCTTCTCGACAGCTATAAATAGTGCAATCAAAATGCAACAAGGGTCAAAGAACAAGTCAGTAACTGTTCATTTTCCAAGAGAGCTCCTAGTTTCCATTACTGTGACTACCCCAAGAACAAGTTCAAACACAATGTACTTGTTCTTGAGGGTTCAAAGTCCATCACAAATATTATTGACTAAAGTGGACGTAGGTCATCTTTTTTGGGTCGAACCACTATAAATCTTTGTCTCATTCATTTATTACCACATTTATTTTTCTTTCTTTAGTTCACTATCCATAATAGATAATCCACTTTGGATTTTCCACACAAAAACTTTTCATTTATCACTCCATGCAAGTTGACGAAAAAATGAGTCAACATTTTGGTGCTTTCATTGAGAGTGTGAGTCTTGGAGTGGGATCTCGTCACCTACCACCATAGGTTTCTTACGCCCTCGAGGGTCATGGCACCTAGATGTGGTCCAGCCAAAGAAAACATCCTTGCGGCCTCACCAAATCATCTTCCTTCTCCGAGAAACGTTAAGGAAGACCCTCGTGAGAACCTAGAAGAGGGCAATAAAACTACATCCCCCAACAACCCAAGGTAGCCAAGGAGGATGTTGCCACTCTAACAGAAGAGATGGCACAGAGAGAGGTGACCCTTTCCTTCTAAACGACACTCCTCATGGTAGAGAGGCCTTGCCAAGCTTCCCCAGGACGACCTCATTCCATTAACAGAGACCGGGTGGAACAACCAGCAGCTCACCACTCGAGGAGCATAGCGAATCCCTAGAGATCTCAAACCCGGGCGGAACGACCCCTTCAGCCTCGGGCTAGTTGGATATTCAGTTAGCCGCTAACTTCGTAGCCAACCACGTGGGTGAGATGAGGAGGCCAACAACGCCAACTAACTACATCTTCATGTTGTTGGGAAACTTATATAGGATCTTTATTTATTTTCATGTAGATCTAATATTAAACAAATTAATAAGAGATAACCTAGAACATGTTTCTAAAATTGAATTCAAAGAGAAACAACGATAAGAATACTTATAGTATACCCAGCGGAATGAATGAGTCATTCCTTCATTTTCTCTAACCCTTGTATCCTTTCTGTCGTAGAGTATTATCAAGAAACTGAACCGATCTTCTAAAATCTTCACAGCCTTCCAAAGTATCCTTAGAATCACCTAGACTAGAGTGGGAAATTCTCAACACATGAGATAGATACAAAGAGAAGAAGAGAAAATAACAAAGATGTTTAGAAAAGGTCTTGTGTTTAGAGAGAATCTAAAACCTATAAAAAAATATGACTTGTGACTTGTCAAACTTGTGTTTTGACTTCTCTCTAAGCACTCCTTTTATAGACTCAATTAGGCCATTGAATTTAATTAAAAAATCAATAAAATAATAGCCAATTAACAGCCGTAGGTCGAAATTATCATGGGCTTTAGGCCCGTGAGATTTCCCATTTGATTATAAGCCCATTGGACTTAAAATCAAGGCTTGTATTATTTTCTATTGATTTAATTAATTAAATAATTATTTAAATCCATTATCAAATTAATTTTATATAATTTGAACATTGATTTAAAATTATTTATTAATTTAGATACAAATTTATCTTTATTAATAAATATGCCTTAATTTCTCTTTTCTTCTCAAAATTACATAACTCTGTGAAACTATCCAAAATTGACCTGATCAACTTTGATAATTCTAATTGATAATTAAATCAATTAATTGAGACTATCTAGATGATTTTATCCAAGGTACAATGGGGACCATGGGCCTATGAAATCAAGCTCCAATAAGTTATCATAAATCTAACAAATAAATTTACTAACTTATTAATTCCTCGTGAGTCCACTATAGACTCGGAATTGCATTCTTGAATTCATAGAACGCTCTATAACAAATATAGATACACTATTAATTATCTATTGTTACAACCATAATTGTCACTCAATCCTCTATAGACGGTCTACAATGAGATGGGACTAAAATACCGTTTTACCCCTCATTGTATTTTATCCTTAAAACATTTATTTCCTTGTAAATGATATTTCAGTAAACTAATTTAATTACTGAAATGAGATCTCTATCATTTAACGCCTTGAACCAAACTAAAAGGAAACCATTGTTTCACTTCTTCATCAGAAGCTATAGATGTTCATATCTATGATTAACACTCCCACTCAATTATACTACCGAGTTCCCAAGATGTAATTTATGGCTAGTCCATAGGGTAAGCTGGTAACGAACAAGTCAAAGAACTCAAATAATACAATCAATTAGAATACTAACCACTCAGAATTGAGATTGAATTGACCTATGGTCAACTATATGATATGACTAGAATAGATAACAATTGTATGTTTACTTATCTTATCAACTGTCATTATCGGTCCTGTCCGATGTAACAAATACATTTGATCTTAGCTACTTTGCTAATGTTCTGGAAAGAACATAACACCATAATGTGTAAGTAGAACATATCCTAGATTGGCAAGTCAGTGTAAATCCTGTGCACTGACTAATCTTAGGACTAACTTATTTTGAACATATAATCATATTTATATTCCACTGTGATTACGTCACTATAAATATGATCAGCTATATGCTCGGGATTTAATAGAAGTTTATATTAAATAAATAATCATGAAAATAAAACATGTGAGCAAAGTGATTGACCAAGTCAAAAAATGATTTCTATTCTTTTATTGATAATAAAATGAGATTACAAAGAAATTGAGTTTTAATTAGGGCATAAAACCCCCACACATGCACCTTGGAGAAAAGTAAGACCAATGAATGGTTCTGATTTGCACAAACACCTAAACAACCAGTGAGGTGATGCTCAAGACCAAAATATGGAGGGCCACATTTTATCACATTTTATATGCTAATTGTCGCTTAGTTCTTAAGATTTTTTTAGTAATTTATTAAGTTTTTAAGTTATTATGAATTTATTAGGATTATTTTAATTTGATATATTTTGGTGTGTTTTTATAGTTATTTTATTGTAATATGTTGTAGTTTGATTATTTGAATTAGTGTTGTGTGATTAGTAGTCAAAAATGCACTTCTGTTGATCTTAAATGTTAAGTTAAATTAAGTTTTAATTAATATTCTCACATAATTAATATGAATTATTTTATATGTGAAAATATTTGATTATGATTTAATTTTATTTTATTTTGCAGGAAATTGTTGTATTGTGGGTACTTGAAAAGCTAAGAAAAAAAAAAGAGAAAAGAAAGTGGCAAAATTGAAAAGAAAGGAATTTAAAAGTGTCATTTGTGAAGCTCAAGCTCCTCAAGGCCTGTGCCTTTCTGTCGTTCAGCCCATAAGCTTCCTCTCAGCACCCCAGCCCACCTGCACCTCTGCTTGGGCCTGCCTCCAGCATTTGAACCACACACCAGCCATCCGAGCCCACACGACACCCCAAACTCGCGCCTGCTCCCTGGCTCTCAGCACCCCAGGCCACCTGCTCCATCTGAGCCCACCAGCGTCCCAGGCCCGCCTAGGACTTTCCCTATAATCAGCCCAGCCCGTCTGCCCAGCCAAGGCTCGACACCTCCAGCTGCACCCCACAGGCCCGCCTGCCCTTAAGCCCACCACGCCAGCAATAGCCCAGCCACCTACTCCTTTTCCTTGAGCCCACCAATGGTCTCCTTGTCCCCTTGTCCCACAATGTCCAAAATTTCTAATTTTTCCCAATTCTACATATTTTACCACAAAATCCATCATTACACCCTAAAATTTTCCTCTACTTGCCATATTACTATTCATTTAAATAATTTAATCAATTTAATTAATTATTTTATTACTCTCATTTTGGCTACAAATATGTAATATCAAGACCATTTTTGGGGTGCTTAATGTTTGGTTACTATCATCTTTTCTACACTTTTTCTCTACATTTTCTCTCTTCCTTTTGGAAGACCATTTTGTGCCAAGTATGTATTTCTTTTGTAATTTTTTTTTATTCTAGTTATGTGCTTCTAATTTTTTCATAAGATTATTAAGATCATGATGAAGCAACTTATAACTAGATAGTATTTATTGTTGTATGTTGATTTCCCTTGTAATGCAACAAAATTTATGGATTTTTCTTCTTTTTATATGTCTTTCATCTTTAATATCTTGAATCTTGGATTGTTAGATAATATAACACTTTATTCTTCATTTTGAAAAACATAATATTCTTTGACTAAGATGTGTCATTAAATTGTACACATCCAATGCTTAGAACAAAAATATTATGTTTTGTCTTATAAATAATGTTATTTGATTTTTTGTTGTTTCATTAGGTTGATTCACATTAAATACTTTGAAATTATATATATTTTTAAAGTGAAGAAAATTCATATCTTTTTAGAAATAATTTTTGCATAAATTATAAATCTATTTGAAAATGATAGTTTGATTTATTTTAACTATCACTAAAACTTGAGAGTCAATATACTAATAATTATTGAGAAATTGGTGGAAATAGACCCCTTTTATGGTGCATTTTGCACAATAACCTACTTTCAAAACATTTTAGCTAAATGACCTCTTTTATTAATGAATTTATTGTATTACCCATCTTACCCTTAAAATAAAATAATAATAAATTAAAATAAAAACTCTAATAACTATCATCTTCTTCCTCTCACCCATCCACCCACACCCATCCACAACCACCCACTATCATCCCCCGCCACCACCACCACCACCACCGGCGACCACTGCCCCCTACCGCCGACGAACACTGCTCATCACCGGAGGCTCCCATTTCTCCACAAATCCAGCCACCACTCATTCAAAAGGTTGGTTTATAAAAGTTTTTTTATATATATGAATGATGAGATTTTTTATATTGTTTTTGTAGATTTAAAATGCAAAATGATTGTTTTAGTATATTGAAAGTATAAGTAAGGATTTAGGTTTATTTCTGGGGTTTTATGGAGGTTAAAACTTGAAAATCTAAAAAACTTAATGGTGGTTTCGGCTGTTTTCGAGATAGAGAAATCCAGAATTTTTTGATAGCTTGTCTAATTTTTCGACAAGGAGTCTAATATTTTAGACCAGTTGTCTAAATTTCAGACCAGTAGTCATATTTTTTCGACCACCTATCTAAATTTTAGACCATCTGTCAAATTTAGACATGTAGTCTAATTTTTAGACAGATCGTCATATATTTTCAACCACCTGTCGAAGTTTTAAATGGGCTGTCGAATTATCAGACAGGTTGTCGAATTTCTAGATTTTCAACTTGATTTTCATTTTTTTATATAAATTTTTAATCAAAGTAATACCAATAATTTATATTTGTTTATTGTATTTTTTTTTTCAAATGTCATTAAAAAATATTGTAATATTATGTGATGGAATGTGAAAAGAGAATGAGGACTCGTGGAAATGGATTTCAAATGGCTCACGAACAAGATCAAGTTTGGTACAAACTAACCTAGCTTATGAGGAGTTAGTTGAACATATTTATGAAGTTACAGAAATCGATCGCAACCTCTTCGATATAGAATTAACTTACAAGATAACGACAATGGTGGAGATTGAACCAATTGCAATAAAAAAAGAGTAGAGACATTGTTAGTTTCTTTACATGGAAAGAGCGTGATTTGGTTCCATTATGTGTGGGTTTGATCAAGAAGATGGAAAATGTTCTCATTAAGGATAAACTGGTTACTAATATTGATTCTACTACAAATGTTAATTAAGATCCAATAACCTACTTTCAAAATTGTTCTACCAGACAGCCATCTTCTCCTTGTAGTATGACAATGTTTGAAATGTCTAAAAAGGCTCCAATAACACAATAAAAGAACATATATCTCAATTAAAATTTTATAAAGTTAAACAAAACTTAATTTTTATGAGATTATGATGATTACAGATTGAGTGATACATATTTCAATCAAACTACTATGATGATCAAGGATTGAGTGGTAGATAATCTATTGAGATACTATTATGATGATTATGTTTATAGTATAAGAACAATACTTTATCATGTACAATTTGATCTTAATTAATTATACCTTTTTGACAATTAGTCGTGAGTTTCGACAACTTGTCTAAAAATTTATAAAGTTAAACAAAACTTAATCTTTATGAGATTATGATGATTACAGATTGAGTGGTACATATTTCAATCAAACTACTATGATGATCAAGGATTGAGTGGTAGATAATCTATTGAGGTACTATTATGATGATTATGTTTACAGTATAAGAACAACACTTTCTCATGTAGGTTATTGGTGTTATATTATTTGATAATATATTGTAATATTATATTATATTATAATATAATGTTTTAGATTAAATAAATGTGACAAAGAGTGTCACATATTGTAACATATAATAGAGAGTTACAATATTTAGATATATGAGATATATCCAAATAATGTAACATATTTGGTGTTACAAATTTGTAACTTTCAAATATTACCCTTTATTGTGTAAATTTGTTGTTACACAATATTGAGATGAATTTCATAAAGCCATATGTGATATGGCTGTTAGAGATATGATTTTAACCCCAATAATGTGTTTTGGGAGTTACAAAATCATTTGGGAGGGTTTGGAACCGTTTGGAAAAATAGCACATTTTTTGTGCTGAAATTGGTCGGTGGCCGCGACCACTGAATTTTGGTGGCCGCGGCCACAGGCCAAAAACTGACCAATTTTTCAGTTTTTTCAATCTTTGTTGAATGGCTCAAAAAACCCAAATAACTCCCAAATCTCTTTTTTAATTCCATATTAATCCAATTAAACATTGGTAACAACCATGGGGGTTGGTGGAATTTGAAATTCAAAGGGTGTCTCTAAACTCTATAAATAGGAGCCTATTGCTCACTTGTAAGACACAACATTTCTATCCATTAGAGCACTTGGCTAGAAACACCTTAAGGCTTGATTATTCCAGAAAGAATTTCCAATATCTGTGAGAGATCCCTTAGTGCTTGAGTTAGGGGGAAATAAGCTTTTGGACAAAGGTTTCAAACCTTGTTCAAGTTAGTGATCCCCAACACTCTTCACTTTGGTTGTGTGAGTGAGAGTTCTTAGTTCATTGTTCTTATTCTTGTTCTTTTATCCTATTGCTTTTCATTTCTTCTATTATTCTATATTTACTCTTTTATATGTATCTTTTGTTTTAGAGTTGTAATCTCATCTATATCTTTCATTCTACTACTTCTATTTTATTTGTATCTTTTCGTCTTAGAGTTGTATCTTCTATTTCTATCATCTTCTACCTTTTTCTCTATATTTACATGTAATTTTTTGTCATAGAGTTGTAACACTTTTTAATCAATAATATTTATTTGTAATATTTAGTTTAGAGTTGTAATTATCTTACCTATTTCCATTGAGGCAATTCATATTTTTCCTAATAATTGGATCTTAATTAACATTTGTAGTAGAATCAATGTTAGTAACAAGTTTATCCTTAATGAGCACATTTTCCACCTTCTTGATCAAACCCACACATATTGGAACCAAATCACGCTCTTGCCATATAAAGAAACTAACAATGTCTCTACTACTTTTTATTGCAATTGGTTCAATCTCCACCATTGTCGTTATCTTGTAAGTTAATTCTATATCGAAGAGGTTGCGATCGATTTCTGTAACTTCATAAATATGTTCAACTAACTCCTCATAAGTTAGGTTAGTTTGTACCAAACTTGATCTTGTTCGTGAGCCATTTGAAATCCATTTCCACGAGTCCTCATTCTTTTTCCACATTCCATCACATAATTTTACAATATTTTTTAATGACATCTGAAAAAAAAAAATAATACAATAAACAAATATAAATTATTGGTATTACTTTGATTAAAAAGTTATATAAAAAAATGAAAATCAAGTTGAAAATCTAGAAATTCGACAACCTGTCTGAAAATTAGACAATTTGTCTGATAATTCGACAACCCGTCTAAAAATTCGATAGGTGGTTGAAAATATATGATGATCTGTCTAAAAATTAGACTACTTGTCTAAATTTGACAGATGGTCTAAAATTTAGAGAGGTAGTCTAAATTTTAGACAGATGGTCTAAAATTTAGATAGGTGGTCGAAAAAATACGACTACTGGTCTAAAATTTAGACAACTGGTCTAAAATATTAGACTCCTTGTCGAAAAATTAGACAAGCTGTCAATAAATTCTGGATTTCTCTATCTCGAAAACAGCCGAAACCACCATTAATTTTTTTAGATTTTCAAGCTTTAACCTCCATAAGACCCCATAAATAAACCTAAATCCTTACTTATACTTTCAATATACTAAAACAATCATTTTGCATTTTAAATCTACAAAAACAATATAAAAAATCTCATATTTTATATATATAAAAAAAAACCTTTATAAACCAACCTTTCCAATGAGTGGTGGCTGGATTTGTGGAGAAATGGCAGCATCCAGTGATGAGCAGTGTTCGCCGACGGTAGGGGCAGTGGTCGCCGGTGGTGGTGGTGGTGGTGGTGGCGACGGGGAATGATAGTGGGTGGTTATGGATGGGTGTGGGTGGATGGGTGAGAGGAAGAAGATGATAGTTATTAGAGTTTTTATTTTAATTTATTATTATTTTATTTTAAGGGTAAAATGGGTAATACAAAAAAGTCATTAATAAAAGAGACCATTTAGCTAAAAACTATTGAAACTACGCCAAAGTGCAAATTGCACTATAAAAAAAGGCCATTTTTCCAAGGACCCCATAATTATTATTAAACTTACATTTTGTGGATTCTAATATCTTAATAATCTTTCTTTTACAACTTAATTACAAATCATAATTGGTTTATTTTTCTTCTCTTAAATAGCTTTATTTTCAATCTTATATTTTATTTTCTTGACATTAAATCTTATCAATCATTGGAGCTAGGTTAGAATTTTATTTAATTTTGGTTTAAAATAGTTTTTTTCTTATTTTAGAAAACTCCTTTGGATTCGATATTCTTGCTTACACGAACTTTATACTATATATACGATTCGTGCACTTGCGATTTACATATTTAAAACATATCCATTTTGGGTCCATCATGTTTTTGGCGCCGTTGCCGGGGAATTGCAAGAAAAGAAACAAACTTTTTCTCAAGGTTAGTGAATTCTTCTACTAGTTATTTTAATTTTTGAACTATAAAAAATAAAATAAAAAAATATATAAAACTAAAAAAAAGATTAGAAGAAAATTTGGGACGGTTCTACCACCCATATATTTTTTTTTACCTATATAAATATCTATTTATACTTATGCTTTCTATTACTTTTTTTTAGTTGACGACACTTGTGCCTCCTAACTTTTGTTGTAATTTTCTTTATTTAATTTGTTGTTGTATTTTTGTCTTATGTTTACTAGTTGATGGCAATTTTTTCCTCTTAGTTTTTACTTTATTTTCTTTATGGTTGATGGCATGCTATGCCTCCCAACTCTTTTCTTTAGTTGATGGCATTTGTGCCTCCTAGTATTTTTTTACCTTATTTACTAGTTGATGGCAATTTTGCCTCCTAGTTTTTGCTTTAATTTCTTTATGGTTGATTGCATGCTATGCCCCCCAACTCTTGTTCAATTTTAGTTAAACTTGTTGAACCACAATTTGGCTGGTCCTGTCAAAGTGGCTGGGAATGGGATACGGCTCAGGTCGATGTCGACGTTGTGGGCTCTCATCAAAGTGTTGAAGGTCCCAATGTGGTTCGACAAATCAGTGGTTTCGTCGTACGTGGGCATGCTTGGCATTTTGAAGCCAATGGGATACAGAGCTGCTGTAATGTGGGAAGCAAACAACTCGAGCTCCTCATCAAAATCACAGTCGTCCAAATTTTTCTGGGACAAATGTCTTTTCATCTGTTCCTCCATCAAAGCCAGTCGCTCAAGGGTTGGATCCTTCATCACCAGGTTATTTGGGAACTGGTTATCAACTCCCATCATGTTCTACGCATTATACGGGTTATTGTTCCTTAAAGATAGAGCTTGGTTATTTGGGACATTCCCATTATCACGCAAAATTGACGGATCTCCCATTACATGAGTATAACTTAGACCGTTGAAATGGGCTGGCTGTCCTCTTTGTGCGTTCAAATGTCATGAAAATTGGATTGAGGGTTGGAACATAAACTTTGAGCTGATCTCAACTAATTTCTCAGATCGCTTTCTTGCCTTTGGGAGTTATTGCGAATATTCTCTGATCTGCCCTCACGATGGCTTTCTATCCAATAGTTACCATTTGCGAAACTTACTGCTCGCGGTTGAGGTTGTGGGACGTACGTACCTTCTACGGGTATAGAATTTTTCTTGTTGTTCTCGCAAGCTGGAACATTTCTTTGCGGTCGTCGGGGTGTTAGGGTGGTGTTTAGATGATGGAGGGTGCCTTATGGGCAAGGTGATGCGCCTCCCATTAGGACGTACCAGGCTAGCTCACCTGTTATCCACCACTATGTCGCGAACTGATGATAATGCTCCTTCATTTCTTTGCGTCTAGACTGTTGGTCGAGGCGTTGGGAGATTTATAGGGACTTCCACTCTTCTTGATGCAGTCCCTGCTCGCCTCGCTGGACTAGGCTGATTCTTGGGGGCGTGATTCATCTGTTCATTTTTGCGATTGCTGGCAGGCTGGTTGTTTCTAGGAGTTCGTTTAGATGGCATGGAGCTCAGGGTTGCTGTTCTAACAAAACAACTCACATTGGGGCAATTTTTTTATGTGAGATCGAGATTGGTGGGACCCACTTTGTCTCCTTCCAACATTCTTGTTGGTTGCAGGAGGAGCTAACCGAGCCATTATCTCATCTATTCGCTGGTTAGCCAGGGCAAGTTGGCTTCTCAGTTTGGTATTATCCATTTCGATGGCAGTCTGATACCTTGGATTTGGGTTTTGAGGACATGAAGCCGAGCTTCCAATATCTTCCGAGTTCATGTGTTGCTTTCCAGGATGGTGCTGTATGGAGATGCCTTCTCCAGTAGAGCCAGCCGTATAGTAATCACCATGATCACTAGGTCTCTCTGATTCATTGTCAGACATAGAATGTGTTACCACCATGATGATCATTGGGGTTAAAATTTTTGGTCAAATTAATATTTACTTTCATTAAAAAGTTTAAGTTTGTACATGGGATCCCAAAATAAACTTTTAAAAAGTCATTTACAATTCAAAAGGATGGTTACAACTCATGCTGGTCTAAGCGGCAAAATTAGGGTTTAACCCTAGTTCCTCTTTAAATCCCCAGTCATGGCAGTCAAGAAGGTTGCATATGTACATGCCGCTGCCGAAGCTTTCCAACTCATGGTTGGTCCAGCTTCGCCTTTCCCTTACCTGCACACATAGCACCCGTGAGCCAAGGCTCAACAAGAAAACTTAAACATTCTCATAAGCAGTTAATAAAATATTACAAAATGATAATTAACATGCCTAGCAATAAGAACCCTACTTGTGCATGCATTCAATATAGATAAGTGACTATAGAGTAACACCGGGGCCCTGCTGCGCTAGATAAGTTACTATAGATTCACCCTGGGGCACGTGGCTCTATTCTCTCTATAACCAGCCACATGGTCGGTCAAGTGTATACCCTGTGCCTAGGTAAGCCTAACCATATTGTTCTGCGTTCAGCGCGCGATTCCCGACATTGACTTATAAGTAGTGATGCACAAAGGGAGGGGAATTGGTGGGGAGTGCTCCCCCCATCCCCGTCCCCGTTTATATTTCTAATCCCCATCCCCGCTTATTCCCCTTCGAGGATGGGGTGGGAAATCCCCTATTGGGGCGGGGAATCCAAATGGGGAACCCATTTATTTAAAAAATAAATTTTAATTAAAATGTTAAAATAAAAATCGTAAATTATATGTAAATTAAAATATTACACAATATTTATTATTTAAAATACTAAACACTATCCTAAATAAAATTTAAAATATTAAAAAATTTATTACTATACTACAAAAACACATAAAGAAAGATATAAAATACATATAAAATATTACAAAAATATATAAAAATTTAAACGGGCCCTGTCGAGGCGGGGAGTGCTATCCTCGTCCCTGCCCCATTTAACATTCGGGGATTGAAAGTTATCCCCGTCCCCGCCCCGTTCCCCATTTAGACGAGGATTTCCCGCCCCATTAGGGGTGAGTCCCCACAGGGCCCCGTCCTCATGGGGAAAATGTGCATCCCTCCTTATAAGTAAAGCCTTTGGGTCTGCGCTCAATGCCCTATTGCCGCCCTTGACTCATAAGTCAAGCCTTTCGTCCTACACTCAACGCGCTATTGCCACCCTTGACTCAGAAGTCAAGCCTTTCAATCAGATAATACAGGCAGGTACAATTCATTTAATAAATATCCAGATATATAGCATTCAAGCATGCTTAATCAAACAATCACATGCATAATCATAATCATGCTCATTCACAGGGGCCGAACCCTAATCATAATCCAAGGTGTAGTTTTCTTACCTCTGGTCCAAGCACTGGATAGATAAAAATGACCATCGAACACGATCCTATCCTGAACCCTAGCAATAACCTAGTCAGAACCATAAATAATATTCTCATTATGATTCAATCCCACAAATAAACCCTAGGACCAATCCCGTGCCCCGAGCCTCCAAGTTCTTCCCAAGCTCTAAAAATGAAGCTTGATAAAATTGACATAGGGCAGGGGTGCCCAAACAAGTTAGAGAGTACCTAGGAACTCCTTTATATAGTGCAGGGGCGCCCAAGCAAGTCAGAGAGCCCCCAAAGCCCTCATTTGCTTAGAGCAGGGGTGCTACCTCGCAAACCCAGAATTTATGGGTTTACACCCGCATTTTCTCCGAGCTCAACTCATCAAAACTCACCCTAAGTGCCAACCCAAGCTAGAAATGATTTCCAAAGTCATCATAATACAACTTAAGCAACACGGTAACACAAAAAACTCACCCAAACTTCCACTAAAACTCAAAACCCAAATCTCCAGCTTCAAAGCTCAAGATCACCTCAAGAACACAAGAAATCCCCAGCAATCAAAGGAGAATTATTTCCTTAACTGTGTAATTCGACCCCTAAGCTGCTCCTAACTCAATTCCCAGGTCCAAGCCCCCAATTTCCAAGCTAATTCTCATCAAAATCAAAAACTTCTCCCAAGTCTTCAAAGAGCTCAAGGGAAAATGAGAGAGAGAAAGTAATGGTGCTGCCTTTGGTGCAATCTACCAAATTTTGAGAGTTTCCACTTAATTAAGTCACCCCAAAACTTGGAAAAGACCAAACTAGCCTTTGATCAAACCTAAGGCCTTTAATGTTCTCAAGGGAAAAATGGTCTTTTGCCACCATTTCTCACTAATCCTCAAAGTACCTCATAATTTTCCAGTTAATTCTAATGTCCCAAGTAATCACCAAATAACTTCCCATTACCCGATAAATCCCGATAATGTACTAAATTACCAAAATACCCCAAAGCTCACCCCGAGTCGGGTATTTGACCACATTGTGACTAAACAACTAACTTACTAACTAGGATCGTCTTGGCTGAATAACTCAAATATATCCACATAATAATGTGGTATAAATCACAAAACACATATTGATACAAATATACCCTCAACGTGTCAAAATTATGAAAATACCCTTCTAATAAGAAACAGATCCATATGCATGCTTAATACACCTAAACATATAGCAATATCTTAATATAACTCACATAATCATAAAAATGCACATAATATCCATTTACGCTCTCCCAGCACACTAATCAAGGGACTAAGTCTGATTAGCAAATTTGGGATGTTACACTCCATGCACTCCTTGTAGCCAGGCCATGTCATCGAACGAGTAAGGGTACTTGACAAAAACAACAAACGCATTAGAGTGAGACAAGAGGGAACTAGTTAGGAAACCCTTGCCACACACATAGGGAGCTCGCATGTCACCAATGGCGAGGGCTCTCACGCCATTTGGTGAAGACATGGCGCCGGAACCTCAAGTCAACATTTCGTAAAGAGTAGGGCGTGAGTCTACTTACCAACTCTCCTAAAGGACTTGTGAAAGGAATTGATATCCTTGATGAAGAAGTATCTATGAGTGTACTCCCTCACATTAGAATTCCTAGCTGACCACTAGGTTAGGCACTCCACTCTATGCCCAAAGATGATAAAAGTTATATCTTCTCCCGACCGGATTGAACTGAAGGTGATAAAGGTCGTGAATCTTGCAAGGCGAAGGAGGTTCCCAAAATATTGTCCTGAACACTATATGGAGCACGATAATGACTCGATAGGCATTAGGGCTTAGCAGGAACTACGCCACCTGAAAATAATTGGCAACACCGAAAAAGTAGCGTGTAGCAGGAGTATAGCCTCGGGATTGCAATGCCTAGGACTCCACACTTTCCACCCCCTTAGGAGGACGGTCAACACACTCACCAAGCTCAGGAAGCCTCTACTCGGGCATGTCTGATAAACTATGACTAGTGATCATCTGATCCAAATGGACGTCATTCAAGTCGGAAGGAATGGTGGTGAAGTCACCATCGACTGATGAAGGAGCTGTATCGCGAGCTCGCCAAATAACCTTAGTGGAGTCATTGTTGGAAGAAGACCTTGACTCCACTATGGTGGGGCAGACCGCTCCCCCTCTCGACCGAGCCTGGGCCAGCAGAAGTTGTCAAGGTGCGATGACAATATAGCTAACGACTTTGCTTGGAAATCGCTATCCCAAAAGGACATCTGACACAAGCAACATGCAAAGAGTTAGCATCCACTGTTCAAACATTAATTAGGCACGAAGAGCCCGCTCTCCATTCGTAAGAGCATGATAGCCCACAAACACAAAATATCAAAGGAAATGTAATGTACCTGGCCCCAAAATTGGAGAGGAGGCCCATGACCTCGGTGGTTCAACCGAGAAGCGGCCTCCTTGGATGGTAGAACCAACTTTTTCAATGAAGCACAAATGTCGGGAGCCGGTGATCGAGTGCACATCACTACACGGGGAAGCGATAAATCAAGTAGTTAAGTCCCAAGAGCTTAGCAAGACGACCCCTCACCTGTAACGGAGAAATATGTGCCACCTTTTTACAGAAAATACTTAGCCATGAAAGTTGCTCGAGTAGCAAGGTCCTCACCGAGGCTGGTCACCAGGCACCCTCACCAATCGCTAGGCATGTGCGTGCCTCGTGGGCAACCGCACCAGTCGCCCATCCACCGCACGCCAGTCGCATATCAGCGAGGTCCAAGCACCCTGTAACGCCCTACTTCCTTAGAGTCGTTACTAAGTGAGTTTAAAAATGTGCATTCAACTTGCTAATCAAGGTTTTAGGTCAAATAGTGTAATTAAGCCATAAACAGAGGAAAAACTTTAGAAATAACTCCATTTCATTGAAAATCATAAAAGTTTAACACTTGGGATCCCATAATATAGTTTAGAAACATTTGCAACATATAAATTGAACCAAGTCGACTAAACGACAAAATCTAGGTTTATTTACAAACATCTCCCAAAATCCACTGGCTGTGGCAACCAGGCTGGCCAAACATGTACACACCGCCTTATGCTCGCTACGCTCATGGTTGGTTGGCTTTCTCCTTGCCCTTACCTGCACCATAGAGCATCTGTGAGCCGAAGCCCAGAAAGAAAACTCATAACAGATAACATATGCAAAACATACACCAAGAATATAAACTGGCCATCAATAGGCTAAACACATATGGCCTAGCCGTCCCAAGCGCTTACCAGACCCTAGGTTCGCGGTCCACACCATGAGGATATCCCAGGTATCCTTTAGAGACACACCCTGGCAACTCGCACTCCACGTGCTCAACGCTGCTCCTGGCCCCTTGCCGTACTCGGCCTTGCAGTCAACGTGCCCAACGCCGTTCCCGGCCCTTTGCCGTTTCCAGCCCCTCCCGACCTCAGCCTACACCGTTCCCGGCTCTAGCCGATCATTCACATAATTGCACTCATAGCATATTAAACAAGTACATAATACTAGCAAATACAATCAAAGGGCTACGCCCTGCAATTCAAACACACTGGGCTCAGCCCTGCATACAAGCTCTATGGGAACAAGGGTTTTCTTACCTGAGTCCCGAGCTCTCTGAGCACCGATGTCCCGAGCACAGTCCTCTAACTCGAGCCTCGCCGAAACCCTAGTCACAACACATTAATAATATCCATCCATCAAGTTCTAATACATTAAATAACTTTGAGCCATATCTCTAACCTTCAGGACCTTGAATTCTATCAATCTGGGTGATAAAATCTATCCCGAGCCTTAACCATTGAGTTCCCAAACCTAAACACCCTTAAAACAAAAACTGGCACTAAGAGCCGCGGCCCTTCCCACAAGCGCCGCGGCTAGCCTCGAAACAGAAGCTAGCACCTCTCTGAAACCCACACGGGCCGCGGTGCACATCACCAAGCATCGCGGTGCGCCTCAAGCATCTCGGCCTCCCATGGCCGCGCGCGCACACGGGCCGCAGCCCTCACCTCCAACTTGAAATCTCCATCATCTTTCTACATTTTCCTCAAGCTAATTCACCCAAAACTTAGCTAACAATCCCAGATAATCAACACAAACATTCCAGCTCAATATCAGCATCAAAACCCATTGAAACCTCCTCCAAAACTCAACTAAAATACCCAAAAACAGATCAAGTTCCAATCACATGCATATCCTAAAAACACAGTAGAAATTCAAGCTTAATTCCCATGGTTAGAGCTTACCTTTGCTGAGTTTAGTCTGTGAATTTGATCCTTAATCCTCAAGCTCCTAGCTCCCAAGATTTCCCAACTGAATTCCTCTAGCTTCTAGCTAATTTCTCCAAGTTTCTCCTTAAGCCTCCAAAGAAAAGATAACCACTTCTTGAGAGAGAATGAGTGAGTCGGTTTCCTGAGTGTTCTATATAATTCTAAGGTTTGTTTTATTCAACTTAAGTCTATGTGGTTACCTCAAGGCTCGGGGTACCAAAACGTCCCCGAGGGCAAAATGGTAAATTTCCCCAATATTCCCTCCTAGACATTCTATCCTCAAATATGTCTCCAAATATTTATTTTCATAACCCGATAACCCCATATAATAACTAATGCCCAAATTACCCCTCGACTCGCCCCGAGTCGGATTCTCAACCCTGTTGTGACTTTCTGGCTAATCGCTCCCCAGGACCGTCTCGGATCGTGCTGCACAGACATATCACATATATATAGTATTTATCACATTTATACCCCTAATATCCAGACGGGGCCCACATGCACATTTAACTCAACTAAACACGCATCATTATCACATATTCACATTAATTCATTTATTGCCCTCCAGGCACACTAATCAAGGCCCTAAGCCTTATTAGCAAATTTGGGTCGTTACAACTATCCCCTCCTTACAAAAATTTCATCCTCGAAATTACCTGAACAACTCGGGATACCGCTCCCTCATCTCTGACTCAAGTTCCCATGTCGTCTCCTCAACATTGCTGTTTCTCCACAGCACTTTCACCAAGGCGATGGTCTTGCTCCGCAAGACTTTATCTTTCCGGTCAAGAACCTGAACCGGCTTCTCCTCATAAGACAAATCCTGATCAAGCTCCAGATTCTCAAAACTTAGAACATGCGTCGAATCTGACATATACTTCTGGAGCATGGATACATGGAAAACATCATGAACCCCTGACAAAGCTGGAGGCATCGCTAATTTGTAAGCTACCTCCCCAACCCGTTCCAGAATCTCAAAGGGGCCAACAAACTTAGGGCTCAACTTGCCCCGAACACTAAACTGTTTGACACCTCTCATGGGTGAAACCCTTAGGAGCACATGATCACCAACCTGAAATTCCACGCTTCTGCTTTTCAAGTAAGAATAACTTTTCTGTCGACTCTGGGAGGCGAGCATACGCGCTCTAATCTTCTCAATCGCCTCATTGGTCCTTTGAACCATCTCTGGACCCAGATATCTCCTCTCACCTATCTCATCCCAATGAATAGGTGATCTACACTTCCTTCCATAAAGCATCTCGTACGGAGCCACTCCGATGGTCGCCTGATAACTGTTGTTGTATGAGAACTCGATCAAAGGGAGATACTTACTCCACGATCCCCCAAAATCTAGCACACAGGCTCGCAGTATATCCTCCAATATCTGAATCGTCCTCTCACACTGTCCATCCTTCTGAGGATGATAAGCGGTACTAAACCGTAGCTGCATTCCCATAGCCTTCTGCAGAATCTCCCAAAACTTGGAAGTGAAGGTGGGGTCTCTGTCGGATACTATCGACCTCGGAGCCCCATGGAGTCGAACAATGTCTTTCACATACAACTCAGCATACTGCTCCACAGTATAAGTTGTCCTAACAGGAAAAAAGTGGGTGGACTTGGTATACCTATCCACAATCACCCACACCGAGTCATGCTGTCCTACAATCTTCGGCAAACCAACCACAAAATCCATAGTGATATCTTCCCACTTTCATTCTGGGATCCTCAGAGGCTGCAGCAACCCTGCTGACCTCTGATGCTCAGCCTTAACCTACTGGCAAGTTAAGCACTTGGCCACATAATCCACCACATCCCTCTTCATGCCCGACCACCAATACAGAGCTCTCAAGTCCTGGTACATCTTAGTCGTACTCGGGTGCAAAGAATAGGGAGTGGTATGTGATTCATTTAAGATCTCTCGCCAGATATCAGAATCCATTGGAACACAAATCCGACCCTTGTACTTCAGTAACCCCATCTCTGAAATGGAAAAGTCCTTAGTCGCTCCGACTAAGGCACTCTCCCTATGACCTCTCAACTGGGAATCTTTCCCCTGCGCTTCCTTGATCCTCTCAAGGAGTGTAGACTGAAGAGTGATGTTGGCCAGCTGACCAACCACCAACTCTATACCTGCTCTAGTCATCTCCTCAGCTAACTTGTCAGATATCTGCCTCGAACTAAACAACTGTCCTGGGCCTTTCTGACTCAATGCATCAGCCACTACATTAGCCTTCTGAGGATGGTATAGGATATTGCAATCATAATCCTTAACCAACTCCAGCCACCGCCTCTGGCGCATATTCAGGTCCTTTTGAGTAAAGAAATACTTTAAGCTCTTATGGTCGGTGTATATCTCGCACTTCTCACCATAAAGATAATGTCTCCAAATCTTAAGTGCAAACACCACCGCTGCCAATTCCAAATCATGCGTAGGATATTTCTGCTCATATTCCTTTAATTGTCTCGATGCATAGACTATTACCTTACCAGCTTGCATCAGCACGCACCCTAAACCCTGTCTGGATGCATCACAGTAAACCACAAACTTTTCATTCTCTGTCGGCAAACTTAATACTGGCGTGGTGATCAGTCGCCGCTTCAACTCCTTAAAATTGTTCTCACATCTATCCGTCCAGACATACCTTGTCTTCTTCTTTGTCAGTTCTGTCAATGGCGTAGCTATTCTGGAGAACCCCTCAATTAACCGCCGATAATACCCTGCTAAACCCAAAAAACTTCTCACTTCAGGAACACTGCTCGGTCTAGGCCAATCTCTGACCACCTCAATCTCACTTGGGTCAACCAGAATCCCCTCCTTACTGACAATATGGCCCAAAAATGTAACTTGTGGCAACCAGAACTCACACTTATGGAACTTAGCATATAACTTATGCTCTCTCAACCGCTGTAGAACCAATCGTAGATGCTGCTCATGCTCTATCTCTGACTGAGAGTACACTAGGATGTCGTCGATGAATATAATCACAAACTTGTCCAAATAATCCTTGAAAACCGTATTCATCATGTCCATGAAGGCTGCTGGGGCATTGGTTAATCCAAAGGACATAACCAGGAATTCATAATGTCCATACCTCGTTCGAAAAGCAGTCTTTGGTATGTCCTCCTCTTTAATCCTTAACTGATGGTAACCTGATCGGAGATCTATCTTGGAAAACAATGTTCTTCCCTGTAGCTGATCAAATAAATCGTCGATCCTAGGCAGTGGATACTTGTTCTTAATGGTTAACTTGGTTAGCTCCCTATAATCAATACACATCCTAAGGGATCCATCCTTCTTCTTAACGAACAACACTGGAGCATCCCATGGCGAGAAACTCGGTCTGATGAACCCCAAATCAAGTAACTCCTGCAACTGAATCTTCAACTCCTTTAACTCCGCTGGAGCCATTCTATAAGGTGTCCTAGATACTGGCTCTGCTCCTGGTACCAACTCTATAACAAAGTCAATCTCCCACTGCGGCAGCAACTCTGGCAAATCTGCCGGAAACTAACACACCAATTTAGTCTCCCCTGGTCCAACCGCAACCACCCTAGAGGTATCCACAACGCTCGCTAGGAATCCTATGCAACCTTCCCACATTAGGTCTCTAGCCTTCAATACTAAAATCATTGGTACTCGCGGTCCACTAACTGTCCCCACAAACACAAAGGGTACCTCCCCTTCTGGTTCAAAAGTCACCATCCTCCGCTTGCAGTCAATCGTTACCCCATACTTTGATAACCAATCCATTCCTAAAATCATATCAAAATCATCCATCTCTAACTCAATCAAATCAACAGACAGCTCCCTACCATCTACCTCTACTGGCAATGCTCTAATCCACTTCCTAGAGACTACTAATTCTCCTGTTGGCAACAAAGTCTGAAATCCCCTAGCATACACACCACTAGGTCTACAAAGCTGATCTATCACTCTAGCAGATACAAATGAATGAGTAGCCCCTGAATCAAACAATGCAGTATACAGAGAACCAGCACTAGAGATATGACCTGTCACAACTGAGGGGCTAGCCTCCGCCTCGGTCTGTGTCAAAGTAAATACCCTGCCAGGAGCAAGATTGTCACTCTGCTTCTGCTCCTCCTTCTTAAGTTGAGGGCAATCCCTCTTCAGATGACTGGCACTCCCACAAATAAAGTAGGCCCTAATCCTGCACTCACCCTGGTGTCGTCGCCTGCACCGCGGACACATTGGAAAACTCCTCCAGTTGTCACTGCCACCCTGACGACCAGTGGAAACACCCCTTTCCCTCCTATCTGAACTGGGAGGAACAAAGGAATCTGGGGCCTTCCTCTTCTGCTCACTAAAGCCACCACCACGACTGGACCCAACAAAAGGAGGCACTGTCCTCCTGGCATCGCGCCTAACAGAGCTTTCCTTCCAAATATTATCTTCGGCCCTCTCAGCTGTAAGGGCCTTATCCACAACCTGGCCATAAGTAGTACTCTCTGGATCCAAGGTAATATTCACATCACGGGCAATCATAACATTCAACCCCCGCACAAACCTTTCCCTTCTTGCCGCATCAGTCGGCACTAAATCTAGCGCAAACTTCGCCAATCTGTCAAACTTTATAGCGTACTCTGTCACTGTCAATCGGTTCTGAGTCAGGTTGATAAACTCATCAACCTTCGCATCTCGAACTGCCACACTGTAATACTTCTCATTAAACAAGTTTCTGAATTCTTCCCAGGTCATAACTGATACATCCCTTCTCTGAACCACCACGTCTCACCAAATGCGGGCATCCTCTCTAAACATGTAGCTAGAACAAGCTGCCCTTTCATTCCCCTGAACTCTCATAAAATCTAGAATTGAGGAAGTCATATTCATCCACTGCTCTGCCCGCAGTGGGCCGATCCACCCTCAAAGGTGGGAGGATGCTGCTTCCTGAACCTCTCATACAAAGGTTCCCACTTATTCTCCGTAGCAGACTGCACTGGCATAGGCACTGCAACCTGCTGCACTGGCAGCCCGGTAACCTGAGGTGGGGCCTGTTGCCTCAACTGTCGCAACTCTTCCTCTGTTCGCTGCAATCTTGCTTCCATCTCGGGAAACATCTCTTGCCAATTCTGTGGGGCAGGTCGAGGGTCCTGACCCTGGTTGTCATCCTCGGCCCTACTGTCGCGGAGTCTAGCAGATTGTCGAGGCATCTCAACAAATATGCCTGCAACCAACGACACCGCTCATCAGGCATGATAACAACTTCCAAAAACCACCTCCCAAACACATTAACCATCCACAAGCAATAACTCTTGTAGCATATAACACACAACGGGCCATGCCCTATCATCATGCATATGTTAACTCATTCATCATGCTCTATACAAGATAAGCAGGCAAACAGAGCATTCAAACACTTATTCAAACATATTAGTCAATCATACCAACCAACCCCGAGTCGAGCTTGTCCCTCACAGTGAGTGTACATGTTCGGTCAATCTCCAGAACCAATAACCTTGGCTCGCTCTGATACCAAGTTGTAATGCCCTACTTCCTTAGAGTCGTTAGTAAGTGAGTTTAAAAATGTGCATTCAACTCGCTAATCGAGGTTTTAGGTCAAATAGTGTAATTAAGCCATAAACAGAGGAAAAACTTTAGAAATAACTCCATTTCATTGAAAATCATAAAAGTTTAACACTTGGGATCCCATAATATAGTTTAGAAACATTTACAACATATAAATTGAACCAAGTCGACTAAACAACAAAATCTAGGTTTATTTACAAACATCTCCCAAAATCCACTGGCTGTGGCAGCCAGGCTGGCCAAACATGTACACACCTCCTTATGCTCGCTACGCTCATGGTTGGTTGGCTTTCTCCTTGCCCTTACCTGCACCATAGAGCATCTGTGAGCCGAAGTCCAGCAAGAAAACTCATAACAAATAACATATGCAAAACATACACCAAGAATATAAATTGGCCATCAATAGGCGAAACACATATGGCCTAGCCGTCTCAGGCGCTTACCAGACCTTGGGATCGCGGTCCACACCGTGAGGATATCCCAGGTATCCTTTAGAGACACACCCTGGCAACTCGCACTCCATGTGCTCAACGCTGCTCCCGGCCCCTGCCGACCTTGGCCTACACCGTTCCCGGCTCTTGCCGATCATTCACATAATTGCACTCATAGCATATTAAACAAGTACAAAATACTAGCAAATACAATCAAAGGGCTACGCCCTGCAATTCAAACACACTGGGCTCAGCCCTGCATACAAGCTCTATGGGAAGAAGGGTTTTCTTACCTGAGTCCCGAGCTCTCCGAGCACCGATGTCCCGAGCACAGTCCTCTAACTCGAGCCTCGCCGAAACCCTAGTCACAACACATTAATAATATCCATCCATCAAGTTCTAATACATTAA
Organism: Humulus lupulus; assembly: GCF_963169125.1. NCBI lineage: Eukaryota > Viridiplantae > Streptophyta > Magnoliopsida > Rosales > Cannabaceae > Humulus > Humulus lupulus. The sequence continues at coordinate 133,251,618 of NC_084798.1, read as the reverse complement.
ATAACTTTGAGCCATATCTCTAACCTTCGGGACCTTGAATTCTATCAATCTGGGTGATAAAATCTATCCCGAGCCTTAACCATTGAGTTCCCAAACCTAAACACCCTTAAAACACAAACTGGCACTAAGAGCCGCGGCCCTTCCCACAAGCGCCGCGGCTAGCCTCGAAACAGAAGCTAGCACCTCTCTGAAACCCACACGGGCCGCGGTGCACATCACCAAGCATCGCGGTGCGCCTCAAGCATCTCGGCCTCCCATGGCCGCACGCGCACACGGGCCGCAGCCCTCACCTCCAACCTGAAATCTCCATCATCTTTCTACATTTTCCTCAAGCTAATTCACCCAAAACTTAGCTAACAATCCCAGATAATCAACACAAACATTCCAGCTCAATATCAGCATCAAAACCCATTGAAACCTCCTCCAAAACTCAACTAAAATACCCAAAAACAGATCAAGTTCCAATCACATGCATATCCTAAAAACACAGTAGAAATTCAAGCTTAATTCCCATGGTTAGAGCTTACCTTTGCTGAGTTTAGTCTGTGAATTTGATCCTTAATCCTCAAGCTCCTAGCTCCCAAGATTTCCCAGCTGAATTCCTCTAGCTTCTAGCTAATTTCTCCAAGTTTCTCCTTAAGCCTCCAAAGAAAAGATAACCACTTCTTGAGAGAGAATGAGTGAGTCGGTTTCCTGAGTGTTCTATATAATTCTAAGGTTTGTTTTATTCAACTTAAGTCTATGTGGTTACCTCAAGGCTCGGGGTACCAAAACGTCCCCGAGGGCAAAATGGTAAATTTCCCCAATATTCCCTCCTAGACATTCTATCCTCAAATATGTCTCCAAATATTTATTTTCATAACTCGATAACCCCATATAATAACTAATGCCCAAATTACCCCTCGACTCGCCCCGAGTCGGATTCTTAACCCTGTTGTGACTTTCTGGCTAACCGTTCTCCAGGATCGTCTCGGATCGTGCTGCACAGACATATCACATATATATTGCATTTATCACATTTATTCCCCTAATATCCAGACGAGACCCACATGCACATTTAATTAAATTAAACACGCATCATTATCACATATTCACATTAATTCATACATTAACATATTAATTCATTTATTTCCCTCCAGGCACACTAATCAAGGCCCTAAGCCTTATTAGCAAATTCGGGTCGTTACACACCCACACAGTCCCCTCAGCTTGAAGGGCCTACGCTAACAACCATATGAGGCCTTATGTTGCCATGACCTAGAGCCCTTGCCAGTCCACTTGGCCCGAAGGGCCCACACCAACAACAATGATGGGCCTCCCATCGCCATCACCTAGCACACAAGTGGCAGGGCTCTCACTGCCCTCACTGATGCAAACAAGTGATCTCTGCTGCCTATGACGAACGGTGGGATGGCGAGCCATGTCGCCTTCTGCCCCGGGTGATGAGGTCGGCATCACCGGCCCGCGTGTCCCGCCCGTCACCACTATAGTCGCCATACCACCCCCTGTAGACCTAAGCAAGAAGGGACCCAAGAGGCAATCAGTGCCCAAGGCCGATCTAAGCGACTTACGAGGCGATTTCACCTAGGACAATCCAAATTCTATCTATCCCAACAAATTTCAAATACTGATTTATTGAATCAAGCAGAAAATGAAGAAATTATCCAATAAGAATCTAGGGCTCATGCATTCAATGGAGTTCAAGAAAAATCCATGCAATGTGAGAAATTAATGGGCATGAAAGCTTACCAAAACGAAGGCTTGGAGGAGTGGACCCAATGTTGCTAAAAGTCCAATGTGCAAGTATACATAATCGTAGACAAGTAATAATAGAGATAAGTAGAGTATCGTCCCATATAGATTGTTATTAACCACCAATAATTAACTTCCCAATTCTATTTGGGTAATAAAACTTAGATTCAAGAATATCAAGAACAGAAACAATAATTGACAAAACTATCAATTAACAAATAAAAGCAAAACTAATTCAATGGATGAAAACCTAGGGTACTTAATTTCATCATCTATCCACTTTGTTATTTAATAAATACAATTTCCACTATTCTTTCTCTTATTGTGATAGCAGCTTTACTAAAGAATTCTATATTCTTATTAAGATATATTAATCTCTTCCTATATGTGAATTTTCTACATGTCTGTGATAAATTCCACACATAAGACAAGCATTAAGAATAGAAATCCTAAAAGCTACACAAACCATATAGGTACTCTCGTCCTATATCGAAATCCATGTCTATTCAACTATAGCATATTTAATTCTCACCTCTCAGATTTTGAATTAAATTCATAAGTAATGCAAATAACGACGTCAAATTATTCACATTCATTAAGCACAAAATTGAATAGATCCCAATGATGAAAAATAAATCATAGAGATTGCATTCACTAATAATATAGCATTAAGAGACTACATTAAAACCCTAGAAAATAAAATTAGTTCATAACTAGATTCATAACATTCATTGATTCAGAAAAGAACATAAGAAAAAGAAAATAAAGAATAAGAAAAGAAAAAATCTTTAAGAAATTTACAATCTTTATCTCTAAGTTCCTCTTGATTTCTAGAGACAAGAATTCATTTAAATCGCTCAAAATTAAGCTTTTATAGTAACCCTAGCGATTCTATGTGAAAAGACCTTTTTGGCCCCATAAAAATGCCATTTTCTTGCTTGTTACAAAAATCGTACAAATCGTAGCACAAGGGTGCTATTTCACACTTCCTGGAATTGTGCTCTCTGACTTTGATAGCGCAGGGGTGCTATATATTAGTGCTGGGGCACTAATTGTATAGAATAAAGCTAAAACTCATTACAGACAGCCTACATCTTCAGCTCATCGTATTTTAATCATACCTCCCTTGATATAACTCTGAATAGAACGATTCAAAAAGATATGGAAAGATAAGAAAAATATCTACAACTTCTATTTCTAGATGTGTTTCCAGAAAGTGAAGAAATAATGGTAAAAATGCGGCTTAAAGTTCCAGAATTGCATTAAAAAGCATAAACTATGCGTGCTGAGCATCTTCAATGTAGTATTTTCCATACATAATGTCTTGAAACTTCACAATCAACACTAAATCCATCTTATAATCATATTTAACATGTTTATTCTCATTTCACTCCATATTATGTACTTGACCATTAAAACCTTAAACAAGAAGAAAACAAGCGCAAATATGCACAAAACAATCCTAAATAACTAAAACATAACCTAAAACAATCTATAAAACAAACCTAAAATGAACCTAGCATATTCCCTTAAACTTAACATTTACTCGCCCTCGAGTAAAGAACACAAAAGACAAACAAAAATAAAATGACAAAACTAAAACAACCAACACAAATGAATCAAGCCGATAACAACAATTTAAGCCTCAAAATATTATGAATAACATGCTTATATAATCTTCAAGAAAATCAACCAATAATCCAGAACTTCAGTCAAAACATTTTTCCATTTCACTTAGGTCCAAACAAAAATAAAAGCTCTCCTAATCATGATTAACAAATAAAATTAATTGAATATATTTATGCTAACCAAATTTTGCATTACAGTCAATCAATAAATTATTATCCCATAAGCTTGCTAACACTACCATCCCAACACCCTCATTCTCGCAAGGGAAAAGAACGGATGAACAACACCAATATCGTGTTCGATAGGCTCGGAAAAGATGCGACACCTCGGGATTTAAGGGAGGTCATCAACAGGAGGACTAGCGCTCAAGAGGGGGTACCAAGGACGTCTACCCCACCTAGAGCAGCGATCCCACCAGCAATGCATGCTCAAATAGATGCACTCGCCATGGCTATTGAGGGTTGACAAAGAAACCTTCCGATATCGAGCTGGCTCATAGAATTGGGAGTCCCTTTAGTACCAAGATCCAAGCTGCTCAACCACCACCAAAATACAAGACCCCGAAACTTCCAACATACACTGGGAATGAGGACCCAATACGACACATTGGAAAGTTTGAGGATCAGATGGAGTTACTTGGTGTGGAACATGATTATAGGTGCAGGGTGTTCCCTACCACTCTCTCTGACTCAGTTCAGGAAGGAATTTTGCAAGGTCTTCAGTGCCGGAAAGATTCAACCAGTATATGTCAATCAGCTAGCTGACATCAAGCAAGGGAAGGATGAATCCCTGAAGGACTACATCCAAAGATTCATGAGGGAGGAAAACTGAGCATCCACAATAGGAGATGACGGGAAGTTCGCTGCCATCTCAACAGGAATAATTTATCGTAGTCCCTTATGGGGTAGCATACACAGGAACCCCATCAACACTTTGCACGAGTTCCTGGATTGAGCAGACAAATACATGAAGCTATATGATGCTATCATGAAGGAAGAAAAATGTATAAACGATCCGACCACTATCAAGGCATGCAAGAATAGCGCAAACCCTCAAGGCAGCAATGGGGGAAACGGTAAAAAGAGGAGTACCTCAAGGGCCAAGCAGGGTGGAGAAAAGAAGGATAAGTCAACACCAACCAACAAACAACCTAAGCATCAGCCCTACCATCCCAGGTTCACCAATTATACTATCCTGACTACATCGAGGGCTGAGATTTACTTGGAAACATACCAGGAGGTACCATACTGAAAGTCACCACTCTTACGCTTAGAAGGAAAAAGGGATAAGAACAAGTTTTTTCGTTTCCATAATGACTATGGAGACGAGACAAATGAGTGCAAACAATTGAAGGATGAGATAGCGTTTCTCCTCTGATCAGGATAACACTCGAGGTACCGAGTCAAGATCGAAATCCCAAGCAGGAATCCAAAGTTCTGAAGGGAAATGAGTCCACCACTGGAGCCAGCGGTCGTGGACTTCACATTGGATACCATATTGGGGGGGGGGGGGGGGCACATAGTAGGCAACAGTAACAATGCTCATGAGCGATATGCAAGGACCCTAAGACATGAGGTAGGGGAGTCTTCCCAGTGCATGGTAGTCAAGGAGCGGTTTCAAAAAAATCCAAAGTATGAAAGTGAAACTCACTTTTACAGAGGATGACGCCAAGCATGTGAGGTACCCCCACAATGACCCTTTAATCCTTACCATCCAAATCACCAATGCCCAAGTGAAGAGATGCTTGGTGGATACGGGAAGCTCAGTAGATATCATCTACAAATTATCTCTCTCGATAAGATGAAGCTCACGGTCAAGGACCTGACACTTTGTTCCCAAGTGATATATGGGTTCACAGGAGAATGTCTAGCACCAGCAGGAACTATCGGTCACAGTGGGGGATGCCCTTAGGAACGAGAATGTGATGACAGATTTTCTGGTGGTAGATTTCTCATCGGCTTACAACATAGTGCTCGGGAGACCCCTCTTGATGGCATTACTTGCAGCAGTGTCTATTTGGCATCTGTCTTTGAAGTTCCCCACAAGTGCAGGGCAAGGATGCATACATGGTAACCAAAGAAAGGTTGTTCAGCAGCGACACGAGTTTTAATTTGAAAATGTATTGTTTTCAAATTATCTATGTAATAGCCATTATGCTTCAATGAATGAATTTAATTTCTTAAGTTTCTCTTGATTCTTTAAATTAAGTTCAACAAGAGACAGGTCCTAGGAACTTGTCGCCAAATTAATGGATCATGTTTGATCTTGGTTCTTGAGGAGCATGTCGACCCATACGATCCAAAAGAGAGACAGGTCCTAAGACCTTGTCACCAAACTATTTGATCATGTTCGATCGTGGTTCTTGAGGAACCTATAGACCCACACAATCAACAAGAGAGACAGGTCCTAGGACCTTTTCGTCAAATTATGGATCATGTTCAATCTTGGTTCTTGAGGAGCCTATCGGCCCATACGATTCAAAAAGAGGCTGGTCCGAGGACCTTGTCGCCAATTTATCTGATCCTGTTCGATCTTGGTTCTTGAGGAACCTATCGACCTATTCGATCAACAAAGAGACTGGTCCGAAGACCAGTTGCCACCATCGGATCATAATCGCATCTGGTCCTTGAGGGACCGAGAGATAATTTGATCTAAGACTCGTTACAAATTCGATTAGCCCATCTAGACTCGGTTGGTCAAACTTAGACACTTCTGTCTACAATCATTATAACGAGTACATGAGAGATTACATAGATCATGATCAACACTTGCTACACAATCTGCATTTGTGTATAGGTATCATTACTACTAAGTATGAAACCATCACCCGACTACCAATGAGGGAAAATCATTTGATGCTTGCTTCATTGGGTGAAAAGGATAGTACTATGTGTCTAAATGATCGAAGCAATGCATGGTGAAGTAGAAAGTGACCAAGGCTTTTAAACCCATGATCAATTGGGGGGCATATAGTACATACCTATCAGGGTATACACAAGCAATGAGGATGTGACCTTAAGTGCTAAGCAAGCTCAAGTTTTTCTAGGACATTTTTTCAACACATGTTCCGAAAGTGCAAAAAACAAAAACAAAAAAGGCATTGGTGGGGAGACTCCTAGCCAAAGTCCCTTATAGGGTGGTCGGCCTATCACCCATGGGGTGGTCGATCTAACTGTTTTTTTCATGGTACATGGTGAAGTATAATACTACTCATATTACCATGATTGTTAGCATGAAAAATGTAAAGGAGTAAGGTTAGTATGGCACGTGAAATACATGTGTTCAGAGTATACTGATACCTGAACCAATGAGGGTTGTGAGTTGATATACTTAGTAAGCATTAGAAATAAAAAATTTCAATCAATACACTGAGTACTCATAACAAAAAAAGCATAAAGTCATAAAATGTCATATGTAAAAATTGTCCAGTACAAGGTACCCCACCAATGGCATGAAAGAAAAGATAGAGTAAAAGACCAAAAGAAGACTAGCTAGGGCGAGGAGTATCATCTGAAAGAACACCCTGAGCCTCGACAGCCTCACGAGCCAGACACTTCATAAGCTCCTTCGTTTGCGTCTTCTTGGGAAGGAAATCCAAGTTCAAATCTTTGTTGGACTTCTAGATCAAGTAGAAGCAAGAGAAAGCTGTCTATGAATGCTCCTCTCGAGCCTTGTCCCGGGTAGCCTTGACCTCTTGCTCCTTCTCGACAAGAGCATCCTTCCGCAATTGATCTATGTCAGCAATCAACTTCTCCTTCTCACCTTAAGACTATTTGAGCTGATCGGCAAGTTTCCCTTCCATCTGGATTACCCTAAGAGTCAACTTGTCACTTCTTTCTATTTAAGCTCCACGGTACTGTAGAGAGTGTTGATCTCTTCATCTTTCAAAGAAATGTTCACATCCCTAAAGTCGAGAATGCGCCTAAGGTCCAACACCTCATGGCGGACAGCTTCAAGCTCATAATGAAGGTTGGAAAGCGTAGAGGTATACTCTACAGATCTATCACGGACATGGGAGACCAACATCAGCGCCTGCAAAAAACATACAAGTGTTAAATAACATCAGCACACATGCTAACCAGCCAAAAAGAAAATTGTAGAGGACTTGCACTCTGAATGTCAAGGAGTGACTTCGTGAGGATGGTGCTCAAGTCCTCATTCTTAATCCCATTAAAAGTCTTTGTCGTCTGCTCCAGATGGGACGCTTGGTCCATGATGGCACCTAAATTCCATATGGCAGACTAGTGTGGCTCAGGTAAGGGAGCAAGTGCAGATGAGGAGGCACTCGCATCAATGATACTAGGAGGAACCAGCGTAGGCAAGGATGGCTCTACCTCTACGATAGGACTAGACGCCAAAGGAGTCAAAAGAAGAACCTCGGAAGGAACCTCCATTATCGATTGATCCTCAACCCTGGCCCTCTTGACCGCTTGAACGGAAGTGCTAGTCTCGGTTGGAGTCAACCTTTGATTGGTGTGAACAAAGCTGAACATATCTAAACCTGCAAAAGATGATTAAATATTAGCAAGATGTTAAATACAGATGAAACATAACGTAAATATGATAAAAGTGTCGGACCTTTTGAATGAGATTTGGGTTCGAACGTGGCTTCATCAAAATCATCTGAAGCAAGCAACGAGTGCGCAGATGCACCCACCTCATCACCCTCCTCTCCAGCTAGCACGGGCAAAGAGGGAACCTCCTCGACATGAATAGGTCCCGGGGAGTCTATGGTGTTTACAGGCTCGGAACCATCTTCATCCGGAACTTCAGCTATAGTAGAATGAAATAGCCCAACCTTCCTAAGGTTCTCTGAAGTAACGAGGCTCTTGACATTCTTCTCCTCAGGGGTCATCGCAATCAACGCCTTAGCCCTAACAGTCATAGCCTGGGTCGGGAGCGGTCTATAAAAAGGCCCGACGTGCTTAAACTTGGAGTAGTTGGCCTCTACATCCTTAGTGAAGAAATAGTTGTCGTCATATCTAAACGCCTTGATATTTCCATAGATCTCTTCCAAGAAGATGTCGGTACCCTCGCTCGTATAATGGTTAAAGTGGAAGTACCCCGAGTTGTGTTGAGAAGGGTTTGTCTTCAGATCAAATAAGTAGTGGATCTCATGAGGTACTGGAGCAGCCCATTTTCTACGATGATGGATAATGTATAGATAATGATAGATACTGGAGCCAGCTGAGAGGGACTAATACCAAAATAATATGCCACGCTGCAGGAGTATGGATGAAGAGGAAGTAGGGTAGCAGACTTTATGGCAGAGCATGTCTAGGCGCACATACCCAAAGGGGGGTCCTTAGCCCTGTCATTTGGACCAAGGATAGTAATAGAACGACAGAGAGGTCAAATGTCGTCCTTAAGTTCTTTACCTTCTCTTCAGTCATGTCAGAGGCAGCCCCCTTGAACCAAACAACCTCATAATCAACAGGGTGAGACTTCTCAACTGGTTTTCATATGATCTCATTGGCAAAGGTGGCCCCAGAATCTGATGAAAGGAACTATTTTTTTCGTCTATTCTTCTGCTGCACAGCTGGCAAGATTGTCTTGCTCTTGCGAGAAGGGCGAACCACCTTAGGCCGGAACCTGTGAATAGAACGCTCCTGAGGGTAAGTAACCTGGCGATGAGAGCCCTTGGTATGTTCTCGCTGAGAAGAAGAGTGATGGGGAACCCGACTGGTATCCAGGTTTAAAGGGCATTGCAAGGAGTCCTACTGACAGGACAAACTCCACTGAGAAGAGTGACTTCGCTGAGACGTGCCCTGAGAGCCATGAGGAGTACTATGCTAAGAAGAGATATATGAAGAGCTAGGCAAAGAGCCCTGGGTGATGTGCCTGGAAATATGAGAATTATTATCGGAGGGTTGTCGAGTTATCTGTTTTACTCTCACCATTGGGCTATACCTTTTCAAGAGATCTTCCTCACTGAACAAATATATAGTAAAGCGTGGAAAAATCCTTTTCACCATTTCCAAGAACTCCTGTGGAGTACGCTCGCTTATAGACTTGTCTGATGAAGAGGAGCTAGACATCTGCAACAAAGGAAAAATAAAGAGTAAAGTTAGTACATCGACATAACAAATGTAACACCTTGGATAACCAATGCCGTTACACTATGTGATTATAAATGTGCAAGACTTGCTAATCAAGTCATATAGTTGAAAACAGGATTCTACAATCATAATTAGGTTAAGGTTAAAAGATTTTTGTCTTAAACGGGAAATTTCTCATTTAAATAAATGTTTAATACATGGGATCCCAAAATCAGGGTTTTAAAGGACAGTTTAAAAAATTACAAACGTTATGTACAACCACAATCCACTCTAATGGCAAAATAAGCTTTTTAGGTTTTCCTGTCCCTGTACCATCCCTCGGCTGTGGCGGATGAGCAGCTGACTATGTACATTCTGCCCCAAAGCTCTCCAACTCAAGGTTGGTCCACCTTGCCCTTGCCTTACCTGCACCACGTAGCACCCGTGAGCCAAGGCCCAGTAAGAAAACCATAATGCAGAGCATAAACAATTCACATAAACCAACAACCCATAAAGTTGTGAACCAAGTATTTAACATGCCATAACAGTCACCTAATCAGAGAGGTTAACAATTATTCATAAGCCAATTGTAACGCCCTACATCCTTAGAGCCGTTACTAAGTGAGTTTTTAAGACGAAACAGTGTGCAATGAACTCGCTAACCGAGGTTTTGAACAAAAGTGTGACTGATTAAAAGTTAAGGCTGTAATCTTTGAAAATGCGTTGACTCAATAAAAACTTCTAGTATTAGACAATTGGGATCCCAAAATAAGGTTTGAAAACTATTTACATCTTGAAATAAGTTTACAGTTGATCAGTTACAAAATCATACATTATTACAGCCATTTTCCAAATAAACCCCCAACCAAAGCAGTCGGGCAGGCCAAACATGTACGCGTCGCTTCACGCTCTCCGTACTCATGGTTGGTTGACTCAGTCTTTGCCCTGCCTGCAACACGGAGCACCCGTGAGCCGAAGCCCAGCAAGAAAACTCATGCAGAACATAACATATGCAAATATATATGGTTAATCATATCAGATAATCCACAAATAAACAAGTCAACCATTAGACTAAGCAAACACGGCCATGCCGCCCCAGAGCCTTACCGAAGCCTGGGGTATCGATTCTCACCGCGAGGATAACTCATGTATCCCTTGGGTCCCACCCTGAATATAGCATAACACATGTATCCACCGGGCCCCGCCCTGACTATAGCATCCCATGTGCTAGGTGTTACGTTCGGCCCACGGCCACCCCGGCCTACGCCGTACTCGGCCCCACGGCCGCCCCGGCCTACGCCGTACTCGGCCCTTGCCGTTCATTTCATCATAAACACACATATAGTACATTTGAAATGAACATTCACACACATCACGGTTCATTTAAGGTTAAACATTTACACATAATACAATCCGGGGCCATGCCCTACAATCACACAGTGGGGCCATGCCCTATTATCGGGTGTTACGGTTTTCTTACCTTAATTCCAAATGCTTTAAATAGAAAAATGACGGCCCCCGAGCACGATCCACTTCCCGAGCACTAGCTTAACACCTAGTCACAACCAAGATAATGGATACCAATAAGATTAATCTCAAATGAGTTTCTAAACCAAGTTCTAGTTCCCGGAACGTTGAAATTCACCAAACATTGTAAAAGACTCAACCCCGAGCACCCTAGGTTAAATTCCCAAGCCCAAATTCTCAAAATCCCAAAATTCCTTAAGCGCCGCGGCATGGCCCCCAAACAGAGCCACAAAATGCCCAGAAACAGGTAAGGGTCGCGGCCCTACAAGGACCATGCCGCGGCCCGCCCTCCATCCTCAGCACAACTTAGCCTTCAAGGGCCGCGACCCTCCAAGAACCATGCCGCGTCCCGACCCTTCGAACCCAGAAAAACCCACCATTTTCAAGCTTAAAACCTCACCTTAAGCCATCCCAAAGCTCCCAAATCAAAACCAATTAATAATCACAACATTAGGATGGTTTAAACAACACAATTCCACCAAAAATCCAACCTAACACTCACCAAGATCCCAATTCCAAATTTCTGAAATTTCAAACCTAAAACTCAAAACCAACCATGGAAATTCTCAATTTCAACCATAAAACTTTAATTTAAACCTTACCTCAGTTGTAGAATCATTTCCCAAAGGATCCCATGACCTATCTTCAAAGTTTCAAGCCTCAAACTCCACCTTGAAGATCAAAATCCATAAACATTCACAACCCAACAAAATCTCAGAATTTAACTTGAGAAAAAGAATTAATTGCTTACCTTTACCCTGATTTGTTCTTGATTAACTCTTGAGCTAAGCCTCCAAATCCCACCATCAATTTTCAGAAATTCAAGCTTGATTTCTCCTAAGATTTCTGTGGATTTCATGAAAGAAAGAGGAAAGAAAGAAGAAGAAGAAGAAGAAGAAGAAGAGAGGGTGGAGGCTGGGTCGGTTTCTCTAAGTCTCCAAATGGTTTATTTGTTTTGTTTTTATAACTTAAGCTGGTTACCTCAAGGTTCGGGGTACCAAGATATCCCCGAGGCAAAAATGGTAAAATCCCCCAGTATTCCCGCCTAGACATCCTAACCTCAAATATATCTCCAATTATTTATTTTCATAACCCAATATCAAAAATACTCCTTGACTTGTCCAAAGTCAATCATAATGCCCCGTTGTGACTTTTCCCCGCTATCCAGCTCTAGGATCGCCTCATGCCGAAAGTTACAAATCACGGATATACCCACATACCACTGTGGTCTCAAAAATCATCACATATTAATACAGTTATGCCCAACATGGCCAAAATTACAATTATGCCCTTCTAACACAATCCGGGCCTACATGCATACTAATATACATAGTCATGCATCTCAAATAATCAAATAGTCACATAACACGCTTTAAATCATAACCATGCATTTAACTCATAAAATCACACATAAATCCCAACATGCCCTCCTGGCACACTAATCAAGGCCCTTAAGCCTTATTAGCGATTTTGGGTCGTTACAACTATCCCCTCCTCATAAGAATTTCGTCCTCGAAATTTATCCAAACACATCAATCAGTAAACTCGCAACTCTGACCCTGAATCCCAAGGTCCACCGCCCTTACTTTAGTTTCCAACAACTCTCTTCCAGGCCCAACAATCTTGCCCCACAAGATCTTGTCTAACGGCCATACACTCGATAGCCTCTCGTTTACACCGCAACCCTGCTGAAGCCTCAGGGTCTGCCTAGATTACAATGACCAATTCATTGTCTTATTCCTGATTCCAGAGATACCCAAAAGTCATCACCTCTACCAGGTGGGATCAACTTGTAGGCCCCGCTGGCCTAACCCTTAGTACAAGTTCAGAATTTTATGTTGAATCAAGAGTCAGAACTCCCCCTTCTTTCTCTGAACACCTTACAGATCCTCGTCTGTTATTGTGCGGAGATGCAGCTCTTTCCTTCCGGAGCTTTGTTTCCTCGTAATTTAACAATTTACCAGCTCTTATGCTTTCAAATAGGCAGACACTCCTGCCTTAAGAGTTCCAACCACCTTTTCGACGCTCTCTCTGATCCAATGCCAAATCGTAGTATTCACTATCCTTCACCTCTTACCATGTCCTATGTCGTGTTACTTTAACAAGACGCCAGCATTTGCCACCACGACCAACTCAACAGGGATTACACTTCCCTTAATACCTCAAGTATTCGCCTACTCAGCGCTTAATTCCTTAAGATATCCGATAAGCTTTCAGACTGCCACTTCACTTGCAATCAACTGACAATTCCAGGTTCCCACTCTGTTCTTTTCGTTCTCTAAATCCATTCCAAAATTTAAAATACTATAGGGTCTCAACTCGATATCATCAATGCTCCATCCTGAAACCAGTTCACTTGACCCAACCACATTAACTCCATCAACTGAGTTAAAACTTTTCATGCCAAAACACCTTACTCAAGGTCTAAAGTGGTCTATTCCCATCATACACTACCACCTCACTTAACCCCTCAGGGTCCAAAGGAAAACACTAGATTCCGTCACCCGCTCGACCCTCCCGGTACAACGTACCCTAGGAGGTAGAATGATGTCCATTCAGAATCCTCATTCAAAACCATATCCTACCTGGATCCTTCACTCGATCCTGGTATCCTACTGTACCACCATGACAGGGTCCTTCCCTGTTTCAACTCAAGTCAACACTTCAGATTCCATAGCTCAGTGACACTCACCAGCTAACCCTTACCTATTAACATCATGCTGATCTCAGTCGTTGCTTTGACCACCCCAATACAATCTATGGCGCCATTCCCCGACTGACACACGCCTCACGGCTAGGAGTTCCGCCTCCAATTGAATTTCCCCTCGCCCAATCGAGGATTCAAACACTGATCATCAGTCTGTTACTTTTCACCACAACTGGGTCTCAACGTTAACCTTTCTTACTAATATCCAAGACTTAATTACCTTATGCCATGCACAATAGTTGACTTAACGTTCCAAGTGTATCAACCATGATCCATTCAGTCGCCTCCCGCAAGGTCCAATCCATCCTCGTTCCAAATGCGCCTGGGCGTGCACAATCCGTGATGCACTCCCACAATTCCATACCCTTATCATAGATCAGGTCCTTTATGTAATCACTCTTTACTTAACCATAACACACACATTTCAGCATCGCCAAATACCAATCAATTCTTACCTTGTCTTCTGAATTTCTTTCTGATTTGACGCCACTCAGTCCGTCTAATCTCAAGTTTTACTATTCTCCTCATCTCTGATGTAGTTGTCTCCGGAGGTGCTTATGCAATAGATGACGCGCTTACCAGTCTTGTTATGCTTTCTATTCTTCAGATATACATCATAAGCTTCTTTGTGACTTCAGATCAAATCTTCTCATACCTGTTCTTTCTCCCTGTAGCTCTATTCTGAGTACTCCTGACGACACCCAAACTAACACTCCGTAGAACCTTACCTGTGACTTCGCCTTCTGGGTACAACGTCTTCAGCATAATCATTTTCTCACCATTTCCATCTGGGAGTAATCCACATGCACTGCTCGTGAGTTTGAAGGGGACTTGCCCACACCGTTCATGCATTCTCTGTCTAAAGAACTTACCTGTGTCGCTGTAGCTTGAACCATTCCAGAATCTTTGTTACCAACTCCTCACACTCTAGCCGGCGCAACTAGACAATCCACGAAATGTCTCTATCCTTGGTTTCCAACTGGCAATTACCAGGTCGTAGATCAACTCTTGGGGACATCGTCCCATCTTGTATCCAACATTGTACTTTTCGTCCTAACCCGACGATACTAGGAATCCTCGCAGTATAACACACTAGCTACACATGGCTCAGATTCCTTCGATTGCTCCAATAGACTTTTTGTCGGCCAAAACCGTCTTCTACAACATCCCTTATACCAATCCTATCTGTAGTCTGACCTTGAAGTATTCCCTAAATATTTCTTTGCATACCCACATAACTTTCCCACTGGTCAGCTCTGCCTCCTTTACGTTCTCCAGATGATATCCTCAACAATCCATCTGCCAGAGTTTCTAATTCCTTCTCAATAAGTATAACTGTCCTCGGCCTCTCAAATGGCACCTTTGAGGCAACTTCTCTATGTCCATCTCCCTCTCGGAACATTCTCAACACCGAGCCCTTCCAGTTCGTTACATGCCCAAAGCATAAGCTCGTCAGTTAAATACTCATCCTTGAGGACTCAGCCTCGAACCTCGAATGTATCGATGCATTCCAGTTCTCCGTTTCCCGCACCATGGGAAATCCATCCTAACATCTCGATAACTACCTTTTCGATCAGGCTTCTTTCCAATCTCAATCTAGGTGCCCAAGCACTGTTTGGAGTCCTTTCTACCTCAACAATTGAGAATCCAACCTTGCTGCGCTCTAGCAATAAAAGTACCATCTTATCAATCAGACCTTTCTGCCCTTCTTGGCGAATCCAGAGGCCACAACACTATCCGGGGTCCCTTCAACTCGATTATCACAATTCTCTTCACTAATTCCATCAAAGGAAACACTGCCCCTGCGGCTCTAGCACTCATGCTCTAATCATCAACCATCAGTTCCTCTAACAACATGGCTCTCTCTGCCATCCACATACAGACGATAACCTCATACCTCAGCGCAGCCCAAATACCTTAGTCTATTCCCGATCTCAAATCCTTAAATGGGTCGCCATCAATTCCGGATACATCCGCCAGTAGAAATTCCCGAAATGAATTATCCAATTCACCGGACCCATTGATTTACACTGTCGTCACCCTCAACAGTCCAAACCAAACTTATTAGTCCACCCGTCTCCACAGTTCAAATCATGCCTTTAAAATCTCTTCTAACCATTCATCATCTAGGTTCTTTCCAACCCACTAAGCCAGTACCTCAGCCCGAGTACCAATTCCAGGCATCCCTCTGCCTCAACATTTAACATAACCCTCTAATCAGGATCTCTCATCCTCTTAACCATGGGTGGAATTAACTCTGCTCATCTATTGATAAATTCCTTGTCAACTCGAACCTTCCTCAACACTAGAGGATAACACCCTATACCCCTTTCATATAGTACCCTTATCTGTCCATACCTCACAGTAAACCAACACCGGTAACCTTACTGTTAAAACCTCGAAATTAGCTATTTCCCCAGAGAAATCCACTGATCACTTATCCCATCTCGACTAACAAACTCCACAGCTTACCCACACACTAGTGACCCTCTGCTGCTGCATCCAGGGATAACTGGAGATCTCCACTCCAACTTATATCTAGAACCCCCTTTTTAACACAATATCAGATCCCCAACCCTTCTAGGGACAAACAATTCGAGTTCATCTGCCAAAGCTGACCAAACTCCTGAACTCTGTGGTTCCTACTCTGAACCAAACCGCATCCAGATCCAAATATCCATAGATGTCATGCACACACAAGCATAATTAGGCCAAATCCACAATGTCACACATTTAGCTACCAGATTTAACATCACTAAGTATATCCAGGTCTCAACATGCTTCATACAAGCAAATAAACGGATATACCTTATGAATTTAATTCAGAAAATTAACCACATACACTCAATATGTAAACCATTATGCCAATATTCATCCATATGCATCATAGTATTATTCAGCATGCATCAATCTCAACATGCAATAATCAAGGGCTCAGCCCAACAACATCTCCTGCATATGTCAACTCATTTCTCATGCTCCATATAGATAAGCAGGCAAACAGGGCAATCAAACATATATTCAAGCATATTAATCATTCATACCAACCAACCCTGAGTCGAGCTTGTCACTGACAGCGAGCGTACATGTTCGGTCGATCTCCAGAACCAATAAACCTTGGCTCGGTCTGATACCAAGTTCTAACGCCCTACATCCTTAGAGCCGTTACTAAGTGAGATTTTAAGACGAAACAGTGTGCAATGAACTCGCTAACCGAGGTTTTGAACAAAAGTGTGACTGATTAAAAGTTAAGGCTGTAATCTTTGAAAATGCGTTGACTCAATAAAAACTTCTAGTATTAGACAATTGGGATCCCAAAATAAGGTTTGAAAACTATTTACATCTTGAAATAAGTTTACAGTTGATCAGTTACAAAATCATAGATTATTACAGCCATTTTCCAAATAAACCCCCAACCAAAGCAGTCGGGCAGGCCAAACATGTACGCGTCGCTTCACGCTCTCCGTACTCATGGTTGGTTGACTCAGTCTTTGCCCTGCCTGCAACACGGAGCACCCGTGAGCCGAAGCCCAGCAAGAAAACTCATGCAGAACATAACATATGCAAATATATATGGTTAATCATATCAGATAATCCACAAATAAACAAGTCAACCATTAGACTAAGCAAACACGGCCATGCCGCCCCAGAGCCTTACCGAAGCCTGGGGTATCGATTCTCACCGCGAGGATAACTCATGTATCCCTTGGGTCCCACCCTGAATATAGCATAACACATGTATCCACCGGGCCCCGCCCTGACTATAGCATCCCATGTGCTAGGTGTTACGTTCGGCCCACGGCCACCCCGGCCTACGCCGTACTCGGCCCCACGGCCGCCCCGGCCTACGCCGTACTCGGCCCTTACCGTTCATTTCATCATAAACACACATATAGTACATTCGAAATGAACATTCACACACATCACGGTTCATTTAAGGTTAAACATTTACACATAATACAATCCGGGGCCATGCCCTACAATCACACAGTGGGGCCATGCCCTATTATCGGGTGTTACGGTTTTCTTACCTTAATTCCAAATGCTTTAAATAGAAAAATGACGGCCCCCGAGCACGATCCACTTCCTGAGCACTAGCTTAACACCTAGTCACAACCAAGATAATGGATACCAATAAGATTAATCTCAAATGAGTTTCTAAACCAAGTTCTAGTTCCCGGAACGTTGAAATTCACCAAACATTGTAAAAGACTCAACCCCGAGCACCCTAGGTTAAATTCCCAAGCCCAAATTCTCAAAATCCCAAAATTCCTTAAGCGCCGCGGCATGGCCCCCAAACAGAGCCACAAAATGCCCAGAAACAGGTAAGGGTCGCGGCCCTACAAGGACCATGCCGCGGCCCGCCCACCATCCTCAGCACAACTTAGCCTTCAAGGGCCGCGACCCTCCAAGAACCATGCCGCGGCCCGACCCTTCGAACCCAGAAAAACCCACCATTTTCAAGCTTAAAACCTCACCTTAAGCCATCCCAAAGCTCCCAAATCAAAACCAATTAATAATCACAACATTAGGATGGTTTAAACAACACAATTCCACCAAAAATCCAACCTAACACTCACCAAGATCCCAATTCCAAATTTCTGAAATTTCAAACCTAAAACTCAAAACCAACCATGGAAATTCTCAATTTCAACCATAAAACTTTAATTTAAACCTTACCTCAGTTGTAGAATCATTTCCCAAAGGATCCCATGACCTATCTTCAAAGTTTCAAGCCTCAAACTCCACCTTGAAGATCAAAATCCATAAACATTCACAACCCAACAAAATCTCAGAATTTAACTTGAGAAAAAGAATTAATTGCTTACCTTTACCCTGATTTGTTCTTGATTAACTCTTGAGCTAAGCCTCCAAATCCCACCATCAATTTTCAGAAATTCAAGCTTGATTTCTCCTAAGATTTCTGTGGATTTCATGAAAGAAAGAGGAAAGAAAGAAGAAGAAGAAGAAGAAGAAGAGAGGGTGGAGGCTGGGTCGGTTTCTCTAAGTCTCCAAATGGTTTATTTGTTTTGTTTTTATAACTTAAGCTGGTTACCTCAAGGTTCGGGGTACCAAGATATCCCCGAGGCAAAAATGGTAAAATCCCCCAGTATTCCCGCCTAGACATCCTAACCTCAAATATATCTCCAATTATTTATTTTCATAACCCAATATCAAAAATACTCCTTGACTTGTCCAAAGTCAATCATAATGCCCCGTTGTGACTTTTCCCCGCTATCCAGCTCTAGGATCGCCTCGTGCCGAAAGTTACAAATCACGGATATACCCACATACCACTGTGGTCTCAACAATCATCACATATTAATACAGTTATGCCCAACATGGCCAAAATTACAATTATGCCCTTCTAACACAATCCGGGCCTACATGCATACTAATATACATAGTCATGCATCTCAAATAATCAAATAGTCACATAACACGTTGTTATCCAGATTTCCGGATAGCGTTTAGATTGATGACCTCGGGGAAGCAGAATTATCGATGTCTTTCACGGAGGGTGACCAGAGCTCGCGGATGGACAGAAAGGCTTCGCCTCTCCTGTCTAGTATCCGGATTACTCTTCCAAGCAAGCACAACACGGAAACTCGTCGACTCTCCCGGACTCCCGAAGGATACCCCTCGGGGAGGCCCCTTCCAGGAGAGGCTCTTCGAGTGGTCTCCGCGGAAACAGTTCCGTGCCCCGCACAGAACAAAACCGAACGGTCGAGTCCGGGAGAAGGCATATTTGGAATGATATCCGTCTGACACAGGATCCCGCCTGACACGCCCGTCAGGTCAAAGCCGCACACATCCCAGCACGCCTAAGGGTACCTTTTCGCCTACTGTTCCGCTGACAACTTGGAAAAGACGGCTGACTTTGTGTGTTCCCCATACTTTCACGTAAATATACCCACATAGAGTCTGGTAGCCATGCTACTACAGTAATTGTATCCCCTATTTATGGCTGGTGTAATTAAGACTCATGTACGTAGAGAAAAACCCTAATCCGAAACCCTAGCTATAAAGACCCCTTCCTTTTACAAGAAGGGGGACCGAGAGATCACATAGCAAGAACTCTACCAAAATCTCTCTAGCTTCATCTTCTTCAAGAGAACCCGAGAGAAACATTGTGAGTGTGTGAAGTTCTTATGCACCAGCCATCTTACTGTAACCTTTTCCAAGTATAATAACATCGACTCGTGGACTAGGGCTTGTTAACGCCTGAACCACGTAAAAACACTGTTTGTTTAGTTACATTTCAGTATTTCTACAGTTCTTATCTTTTTATTATTCTGTTAGTTATTCGTTTCCGAAAAACTCGGTAAACATTTTGGTGCTTTCATTGAGAGCTGTAGGAAGTTGTTAGTCAGCTCTTTTTCTGTGTACGTTTTTTGTATTCACTTCGTACTAAAGAGATGGTGACTACGCGAAAATCCGCTGTTGACAAAAATGCTACGGTCAACCCCGATACCGTGATGGAAGATGTGGTGCAAAGCGAACCCTTAGACTACCGAGGTGAAGACCCGACATCCCGCCAGGATCAGGTCAGTACCGAAGATACAACATACTTAGAAGACGAAGAAGAGTATGTCCAAGACGGTTATTACAAGGACGGCTGCTACTATGAGAAGGACCCAGAACTGGTCCAAGTAGCCGAAGAACTGGTGGCCACTAAGGCCAAGCTTGCTGAGCAGGAGCGCGTCTCCGAAAGAATGCAACGCATGATGGAACGCCTCCAAAGTAAGTTCGGAGATCTAGGCGACTCGGACGAGGATACCTCTGTTCGAGGTGGTGCTGATGCCCCCATGCCGGATCCAGCCGCTGCTGGACCATCCAAAGCCGCCCCTAACAAGGGCAAAGAAAAAGTTGGAGAGCCTGTGCGCGCTGACGCCCCTGCACCTCCTAAAGGCGTGAATCACCAGGCCGACTGCCCCCCCCCCCGCGCGCAGAAGGTCTCTGGCGCTCCTAAGCCCAGACGCCCTTCAGCCCCAAGGGGGCACTCTGTGCCTAAAGGGCCCGGTGCTAAGGCACCCAGGCCTAGGGGAAGGAACAACCGCCCCAGTGATTCCGTCAATCAGGACGGTAGGGCTGCGAACTCGCACTCCGAAGATAGCTGGTCCACGGTGGACCTAAGAAGAAGGTTGGAGGCCAAGTATGAGAAGGCCAAAGGGGAAAAAGCCCGGCCTCGCGGAGATGACCTCCGAAATCATATTAATGACAAGCTCCGGGGACGTGACCTCCTGGAAAGTGATACGAAGAGGCTCGAGGAACAGATTGCTGCCTTGACCAAGCTGGTCCGGAAGCAAAGTGGGGCCCTGTCAGATTCTGAGGAGGAAGACCCGGAACCATGTATTAGGAGGATCGCGGAAACGTCCCTCCCGGATAACTTCAAAATGCCTCACATAGAATTATATGATGGGAGGACAGACCCGCGTACCCACCTAGCTAAATACAATAAAATGATGCAAGTGGCGCGCGTCAGTGAGGACGCCAAATGCATGTGCTTCTCACTCACCCTTACCAAGTCTGCGGAGGACTGGTGGAAAAGATTAGCTCCCGGATCAATCCACAGTTGGAAGGAGCTACAGTCCGCATTTAGGAGGCAGTTTATTGCTGCCCACGACCACGACATGGAGGTTGGTTCCTTAACCAACATCAAGCAGCAACCCACTGAGAACCTCAAAGCTTTCATTCAGAGAATGATGGAAGCTGCTGCAAAAACCAAGGTCAGCGATGACATGAAGCTGATCGCCCTTCAATCGGGCCTTACTGTCGGCTCCCTGCTATGGGGGGAAATGCAAAGGAGACGGGCAGAAACCCTGTCCGAATTCATGTCAAAAGCTCAGGGAATCATCAACCTTGAGGATGCCTACCAGCAAGCCTTTGGAGTTCCCCCGGCTCCAACCCCTTCCGTGACTGCGCCGAGCTTTGCTTCGCAAGCTCCCGCACCAGCCCTCACGCTTCCAGGAGACCGATTCACTCCGAGTGTGTATGGGCCTTCCGCGTCTGCTCAGACGCCGGGTCAAACCCATTTCTCTGGGTATGGAGCAGTACAAACCGGATGTAGTATCGCTCCTAGCATGCCGCAGCCGCAAGCGGAAGCCCCGGAACGAAGTTTGAGCCAATCGCGGAGCAAACGAAGCGGAAGAAACTCCAACCGGGGAGACCATTCAAAGAAACCCCGAAAGGATTATGAGCCCAAGTTCACGGAATATACCAGTTTGATAGACTCGCGAGAGAATGTCTATCGGGCGACCTGTAATATGGTCAACTACAGGAAGCCCCCGAAAGTGTCTCACGGAGGAAGGCGTCCGCGAGACTCCAATAAGAGGTGTGAGTTCCACGGAGACGTGGGGCACACCACGAATGAGTGCCTTCAGCTGAAGGATGAGATCGAGTCCCTGGCAAGAGCGGGACACCTCGGTCAGTGGGTGAGAATACCCATAATCTATCCCGGACAGGGGGTAGTTCACGGAGCTGCATATTCACCGGGACAGAGGGGGGCCGCTAGCGCTCCTGGAGCCGGTCACCCCCAAGCTCCCGGGTCTCAGTTCCCAGCACTTCCTCCTCCACCTGCTCCGGCGCCCATTGCCTTGTTGGCTCCAGGGCCAGGCAACCCGTATCCGCCCGGCCTTGCTCCACCACCCGTTGACGGACACGTCGCCACCATTTCCGGAGGACCACACCTTGCCGGAAGCACCCGCAACTCCCAGAAGAGGTACTTGAGGGAGTTAGAGCACGCCGAGGAGATGTGCGCCTTGGTCCAATCACCTGCTCAACGTCCCCGAATGATGGATCTTCCCATCACCTTCACGGAGGACGATGCTCGACATGTGCACTTCCCCCACAACGATCCCCTCGTGGTGGAAGCCCAGATTGCCAATAAGAAGGTCTCACGGGTCTTGATCGATAACGGAAGCTCCGTGAACATCCTCTTCAAAGCGGCCTTCCACGCGATCGGATTGACCGAGACGGACCTGGCCCCATGCCCCATCCAGCTTCAAGGTTTCAATGGGGACGCACTCATGCCATTAGGCAAAATTCAACTTCCGGTCACCCTCAGAGGAGAAAGCGATGCTTGTGCCTTCAAGCATAGCACATTCGTGGTGGTCGACTGCCCCACGGCGTATAATGCCATCTTAGGCCGACCGGCCCTGATCGATTGTGGGGCCATAACCTCGATACGTCACTTATGCTTGAAGTTTCCCTGCGACGATGGGCGTATTGGCACCCTCCGAGGAGACCAGAGAAGTGCACGGAGCTGTTATAACGTCTCTGTCCGAGCCGTCTACACGGTCCGAGAGACGTTTGCTGCCATTCCTTTGGCGGAAGTATTGCCAGAAACTAGGGATGCTCAGGAGGCATACTTTGACGAACTCGACCCAAGAGTGGGAATCGAGAAAGCAATAGAGCCGATGGAGGAAGTCGAAGAGGTGATCCTCAATCCGGGAGAACCCACCAAGGTCATTCAGGTGGGGAAAAACCTGCCGTCGGCCGTTCGAGATAAGATCGTGGCCACTGTGAAGGATAATCAGGATATCCTGGCATGGTGCCACGCTGATATGACGGGGATTAATCCCAATGTTGCGTGCCACGCACTCAACATAGACCCAGATGCAACTCCAATTCGCCAAAAGAGGAGGCCGCTGGACCCAGTGAGAGCCGAAGCCGTCAAAGCTGAAGTGGACAAATTGATGTCCATAGGCTTTCTCCAGGAGTCGCACTATCCCGTGTGGTTGGCCAACCCAGTTCTGGTCCTGAAACCCGATGGGTCCTGGAGAATGTGCATTGACTTCACGGACCTAAACAGGGCCTGCCCGAAAGATTGTTTCCCTCTCCCGCGAATCGATCAGATGGTGGACGCTACTTCCGGGTACGAACTCTTATCCTTCATGGATGCGTACTCCGGATACAACCAGATCAAGATGCATGTCGCGGACCAGGAACACACCAGCTTCCTCACGGATAAGGGTGTCTACTGTTACGTCGTCATGCCTTTCGGTTTGAAGAATGCTGGGGCGACTTACCAGCGTCTGGTAAACAGAATGTTCAAGGACCAACTGGGGAGGAACATGGAGGTGTACGTGGACGACATGTTGGTAAAGTCCAAGACCTCCGGGGACCACAGTAACGACCTTGAGGAAGCTTTCGCCGTGATCCGAAAGTACGGGATGAAACTAAATCCAAAGAAATGTACTTTCGGGGTCTCGTCTGGGAAGTTCCTCGGTTTTATTGTCAGCTCCCGCGGCGTGGAAGCCAACCCTGAGAAAATAAAGGCGTTCATAGATATGCCTTCCCCCCGGAAGCATAAGGATGTCCAGAGCGTTACCGGAAGGATAGCTGCTCTCAGTCGCTTCGTATCCAAGGCCACCGACAAGTGTATCCCCTTCTTCAATGTTCTGCGAGGGAACAAGAAGTTCGAGTGGACCCCCGAATGCGAAGTGGCCTTCCAACACCTCAAAGAACATTTAACCCGAGCCCCCATTCTGTCCAAGCCGGTCGAAGGAGAGGCGTTGTTCTTATACCTAGCTGTGACTGAGCACGCAGTAAGTGCCGCTCTCGTCCGGGAAGATGGCCGTATCCAGCTCCCTGTGTATTACGTAAGCAAGAGGTTATTGGACACCGAGTCCAGATATTCGATGATCGAGAAACTCTCCCTCTGCTTGCTGATCGCTTCACGGAAGCTGAGGCCATATTTCCAGGCGCACACCATCAAAGTACTCACCAACCACCCTCTCCGACAAGTCCTGCAGAAGCCCGAGTCTTCTGGCAGATTGCTTAAGTGGGCCATGGAACTAAGCCAGTTCGACGTCCACTACCAACCGCGTGTTTCCATAAAAGGTCAAGCTCTCGCGGACTTTATTGTGGAGTGCTCGGGAATGAATGACCTCCCAGAAGATCCTGTCCCGGAACTTCCCACCTGGAAGGTCTACGTAGACGGAGCCTCAAATGAAAAAGGAGCTGGAGCGGGGGTTATCCTAATATCTCCCCAAGGGCATCAGCTCCAGAGCGCCATCCGTTTCGCATTCCCAGCATCCAAAAACGAGGCAGAACACGAAGCCATGTTAGCTGGGTTACGACTGGCCAGAGAAGTCGGAGCCCAAAAAATCGAAGTGTACAGCGACTCCCTACTTGTGGTAAACCAAATATCCGGGGAATACCAGACGAAAGGCGAAATGATGGCTGCCTACGTGTCTCTCTCCCGCGACCTACTGCAGCATTTCAAAGGCTACCAAATCCGCCAGGTCCCCCGGGACCAGAACTCACTCGCGGACACGCTGGCCAAGCTTGCAACGGACCCGGAGATTGAACAGTATGGCTTAGTCCCCATCGGGCACTTAGAAGCCCCCAGTACTGAGACGCGAAGGATAAACGCCATCATCGACCATTCCCACTCCTGGATAGGACCCATCCTCAGATTTCTCACCACCGGAGAACTCCCCACCGATAAAGCTGACGCAAGGAAGCTCCAGTATCAAGCTCCCCGATACGTGGTTATGGATGGAAAGCTTTACCGCAGGGGGTTGTCCATACCCTTCCTTAGGTGTGTTGCCGGAACCGAAGTCAGCACCATCATCCATGAGATTCACGGAGGCTTCTGTGGCGATCATACCTCCGGGCTGAGCCTCTCCAAAAAAATCCTTCGACAAGGATACTTCTGGCCCACCATGAAGAAGGATTGTGTGGATTATGTCAGGAAGTGTGAGCAGTGCCAGAGGTACGCCAAGGTTCCGCGAGCGCCGCCTACGGAAATTACCCTAATGACCAGCCCCTGGCCGTTCGCCGTTTGGGGCATTGACCTAGTAGGTTCCCTCCCCACTGGAAAGGGTGGAGTGAAGTACGCCATAGTCGCGGTAGACTACTTCACCAAATGGGCTGAAGCTGAACCTATGAACACGGTCACATCTAAAAAAGCACTGGATTTTGTCATCAGGAATATAGTGTGTCGTTTTGGGCTTCCACGGAAAATTGTGTCCGACAACGGAAAGCAGTTTGACAGTGAACACTTCACGAACTTCTGTGCTTCGCATGGAATTATCAAAAGCTTTTCCGCAGTCGCCAGACCCCAGGCTAATGGACAAGTGGAAGCTGTAAAAAAAATATTAAAGACCACGTTGAAGAAAAAACTCCAAGCCTGCAAGGCTCACTGGCCGGAAGAACTTCCGCGAGTACTTTGGGCCTATCGCACAACAGAGAGAACTTCGACGGGGCACACGCCTTATTCCATGACCTTCGGTTGCGAGGCCGTCATCCCAGTAGAAGCTATGATCCCCTCTCACAGGCAAGACACCTACGATCCTACCCGGAACCACGCCCTCCTCCAGGAGTCCTTAGACATGATCGAAGAGCTCCGGGAGCAGTCGCAGGTCCAACTAAAAATGTACCAAGGCAAGATAGCCCGACACTTTAACACGAGAGTCCAGAGCCGTGCATTCGAAGTTGGGGACCTTGTCCTACGGAGAGTATTTCCTGCTACGCAGGATCCGGGAGTAGGAGTCCTCGGACCCAACTGGGAAGGCCCCTACGAAGTCCAAGAAAAATTGGGCCATGGGACGTATCACTTAAAGAGACTCGACTGATCTAAAGTCCCGCGCGCCTGGAACGCGGAGCACCTCCGCCGTTACTACCAGTAAGCCCCGGACCATCCAGTCGGAAGTCCTTGGTGAAAATAACAAAAGTGAAAAATGTGGAAATAATCCTCCCTGTTGTAACGCCTAGCAGGCTATTTTAATGAAACACGGAGGGATTCACTCCGCTTTTACTGCACTTTTTATCCCTATGTTCAAAGCTGCGTTTTAACAAGCGACCACGCGGTCCGGAGACGTCCGGACCCCACGCTCACTTGGGGGGTATACATGGCTAAGGCTTAGCCATACGCCCCTTGAACAAAACGTACACAGAACACCACTTATGTGCTAGCATTGTGTTTGAAGTTTTTAAATTGTTTTGCTCTAATTGTTAAACTTAGGTTTATTTGTTGCCATGAACATGCTTGCATTACGTGTCATATGTGCATTATGTGCTTAAGTGAAAATTGCCACAGAAATGCCTGCCATTATGTATCATGAGAATTATCTCTTGTGTAGCCCAGCGATGGACGGGACTGGGGGTTGAGGCACGTTCATAGAGCTGCGCCAAAACACCCCCAACTCCTTGACAAGTCCTTTGCAGAATTCTCCGCGAGCTCTGTAGAGCTTTGCTTCGCAAGCTCCAGCTCCGGGTCCCGCAAGGCGAAAGATGGCAAGATCCGCGAGCGCTGAAGAGCTTTGCTTCGCAAGCTCCAGCTCCGGGTCCCGCAAGACAAAAGATGGCAAGATCCGCGAGCGCTGTAAAGCTTTGCTTCACATGCTCCAGCTCCGGATCCCGCAAGGCAAAAGATGGCAAGATCCGCGAGCGCTCTAAAGCTTTGCTTCGCGCGGATCTATCCTCGCAGGGCTCCATGCCAGGTCCCTGAAGCCAGCCACCATGAGGTTCGCAACAACAGTTAGTTTTGCTTCGCAAAGATCTAACCTTAAGTCTAGCGACGCTCACCAAAAGAACTCCCGTTCCAAACAATGGAACGACTCACCTTAGCAATCCCAGCGAACAGTATAACTACAAGTCCCGGGATTGGCTATTTGCCTCAGGAAAGATAAAGTACGGTGAAAGGAGCCTGGCCGTTGGAACCAGAAAACCTTCGTAACCTAGAAACTACGTGGGGAAAGACATCATCCGTTAAAGCTTCAAGTGGGAAGTGCATAAGTTTTGGCCGTTGGAACCAAAACCCCATACGCCCCTACAACAGTTTCTACCGTATAAATGTCTACCCTAAGCGCAAAGATAAATAAAGAACTCGGCAGAAAAGAAAGGAGAATGCTATGATTATGGCAAAATTGTCCGCAATGAAAAACTCAAAATGAAAAACAATTAAAGATAAAACCCCTTCAAGCATTGGGGGTAACTACAGCGTCCACGACCGCAGCTTCGGGGGCATCTGTTTCAGCTGAGGCTGGCGGAGTCGGCTCATTGGAAGGAGGGATTTGGTCATGAGAAGGTTCAGAGGTCCCCGCCTCTCCGGGATCTCCCGCCTCAGGAGCTTCAGCACGTTCGTCAATGTTATAAGTTTGGACGTACGCCTCTGGGCCCTGATCCCACACGAGTAGCTTCTCCCTCATGGCTTCGGCATCATCTCCCAGATAGCCTAACACCTCCGGGTTCACTTTCCAGAGTTGATGCATGAGGACCACATGCGATATATTAATAGTCCTGTTCAGTATCACCTCAGCATCCTCCTTCTCCTTCAACCGCTCCGCCTCGGAGGTTGCCAGCTGTGCTTCCGCGGCAGTTAGTTGGGCCCTCAATTTTTCCATTTCGGCCTTGGAGGCATCCCGCTCCCCCTTAAGAGAATCAATCGCCTTGCGCTGCTCCCTATTTTGGTTCAGCACGGATTGCTTCTCGGTCACATGCCCCCTGGCAGTGAATTGCAAAGCCCCGATCTCTTTATCCTTCTCGGCGAGCCCCAACTGAAGCATAGACACGAGATCCCTGCTCCTCTTATGGAGTTGCTCCTCGTCGTGCAGCTTACTCTGAAGAGTGGAATATTCCTCTTGCCGCTTAAGGAGGAGATCGTTCTTTGATTGCAAGCGGGCTTCCAGGGTATCTTTCTCCACCTTGGCTTGAGACAGCTCTTCCCGGAGCTTGGAGTTTTCGGTCTTAATCCCATCCGACCGCTGTCTAAACTCATTCTCTGCCTTGGCCCGGTACTCTTGATATTTGGCAAGATATTTCTTCTCCGCCTCTTCTTCAGCCGTGCGCCGGGCCTGATCAATCTTCTCCGAAGCCCCCAAGGCCTGTTGGGTCAGTTTCTGTTTCTCCGCTTCCAAGGCCTGGCGAGCCAGTTGGCTCTCCTCCAGCTGAACCAGAGCTGCACCAACCTCCCGGAACGAGCGTTCCGCGATCATAGAGGCCTGCAAGGAAAGACAACAGAATGAGCTAAAGCAGGACCAAAAGACAGGTGGTCCCAAAAAAAAAAAAATAAATAAATAACAACTGACGGCTTACCCCGGACAGTTGCTGCTTCACAGCGTGTGTCAGCAACAGCGGATCCTTGCTGCTGCTGATGGCCCATTTCTCAGAATTGAGCTCGCATAAGCTCAGGGCCATGTCCTCCATCATCTCAGCTCCGAACGGCGCCAATGCACGTCCGAGCCTAGGCACCAGCCTCTTCTCCAAGGCTGGACCATCCAGAACCGCTCCGGCCGGGTGAGGAGATCTCACCCCCTCGGCCAGCTCAGCCCTCTTCACGGCAGACAAGTTATCTGCCCTTCCCTGAGTAACGGCCTTCTCCGCCTCTAGCCGCCTCTTCAAAAAACTATCGGCCCGTCTTACACCCTCCAGGAGGGCAGCGGGAAAACTGGTTGGCTTCCGCGGAAAGTGGAACTTCAGGCCAGGCAGGGGAAGATTGGTTGTCTGAGAAGACGGAGACCCCGGAAGGGTGGACCCCCTTTGGGCTGGAGGAGGAGGCAGCCGGGGTATTAAGGCCCCGGTCTGTTGCTTTTGCTGCTGCTGTAGCAGAAGTAATTGCCCTTGTTGCTGCTGCTGGTTTGGATGTTGCTGTTGCTGCTGCTGCGGCGTTGGTGATTGTCTCTCTTGTTCCTGTTGCTGCTGTTGTTGTAGTTGTGATTGCTGTCGTTGCTGTTGTTGTTGCCTTCGACCGGGAGAAGAGTGTCTAAGGCGTTTGTTCTTAGCACCCTCAGCATCTTCTCCGGGACGCTTGCTCACCCCAGTTGTCCTCACGGGGAACACAAGCCCTTCCCCGTCGCTACTGCTACTCGAGACCATCATAGTCTCGGAAGGCCCTTCAGCAGGGGACTTCTCTACCCTCGGAGACGCTTGCGCCTCGCCACTTGTCTTCTTGGGGGAGGCCGCCTTACCTCCCCTACCAGCCTTGGTCTTCCGTCCTTTCCCCGTGGGCGGGTCTTGGCTGGTGGCAGCCTTCTTAATAAGCAAAGTAACCCTGCCCAACATCTTGGCTTCGGGATACTCTGCAAGAAACGTACAAAGCAAGGTTAACGAACCAACAAGAAATGAGAAAGAAGATAAGCGGAAGACAAGACAATCAGCAACATAAAAGTACAAGCAAGCCCGCCAGCAGGGAACAAGAAACAAGAAAAAGAAAAGTTTGAAAGGGACGACCATGCACGAGAAACGTGGATGGCCTTCCCCGAGCAAAACAAAACATCGCTTCCTGCTCCAGGAAGCTCCCGTACTCCTTGAAGTCCGGGAAGAACATGCTGAGAGAGGAAGGGTCAACCATGATGACACCTTCTGGCAGACTACCATCACTCAGACACCAGAGGAGCTCATCTACCCTATCACAGTACCTGTTGAAAGGTATCCTACGCGGATCTAGCCTAAGGAAACGGGGATCAAACCCCATCTGAGAGGTCTGGGAAACCTCAGACAGGCTGGGGGTGTGGATCAATCGAAAACTAGTCTTACCTCTCCCGGAGGAACTAGCCCCCGGAGCCCCTTCGTTAGGGTAAGCCGCGGCGTGGCGAGCCTCGATCTCCTCTCCCTCCGGCTGGGGGTCGGGGAACCTCTCCGCCCAACTAGGAGATAGAGTATTTTCGTCCCGAGCAGCTTGGGTGATCACCTTAGACAGCTCCAGGGCATTCTGCTCCCGGATGTCAGCCGACACCTGAGTCTGCCCCCTACCACTTACTGGCTCGATATTTTGGAAGGAGGCGAGTAACCCATACTCCCTCAACGATTCGGAGGTCACAAGTCCCTCCACTCTCAACTCTTCCTCAGAAAGCCCTTCGTAGAACTTGGACCTCCTTATCATCTCCGCGCAGCGAGGTGTCCGCGGAACGACTTCTGCAAAAATCAAATACAAGCGTTAGAGATCCTCCCAAAAGGCAAATCAAACGCAAAGAAACAAAGTTGAAAAGGAAAAGAAGGAACACTTACCAGGGATTTTGAAGTCCAAAGATAGGGCTGGCACCCTCTTCAGCGGGAAGCCAGTCGTCAGGAACCAGTATTCCCGGAGGTCTGGAACCCTCGCGGTATGACAAGTGGGGCACATCACATCCGGGTGCCTTTCTAGCCTGTAAAACCCCACCTTGTCTGAGTGACCCCTCATAGGCTGAGACTTCAACCCATAAAAGTACAGCACCTCCTCCGGGGTAGGAGCTTCCAGTCTCCGGGACTTGCAAAAGATGAACCACCCCGCTAAGAGCTTGTAGCTGGGAGGAATTAACTGGAAGGGGGCAATCCCCGCCTTCACACAGAAATTGGCGAAGTAACTCCTTAGGGGCAAGTGCGCTCCGCACACTATGTGTGCCCAGCTCCAGGCACCAAAGCCCTCGTGGCTCTGGCTAGCTGACTCGCCCAGCACCGACAGACGGTGCCACATCAGACCTGGGATGTTCTTCAGGCCTGCCTCAGAGGAATACAGCTCCAGCATGCCATAATTCCTGAAAAGGTTCGGTTTTTGGTCCATCTCCCAGATGGAACTATTGGAGGTTGGTGGGCTAGCCGCGACCGCTTTCGCCTTTCCTTTCCCCTTTCCACCAGCGACAGGAGAGCCCTTCTCTTGGGCAGATTCAGCCTCCCCCGCAGCAAGGAGTTGTTCCTTCGAGATGTTCGTCACTGGACAAAAGAAAAGAAAGAAGAAAACACTCTAAGCAGTCAGCACCCTTGTCATACCCTAGTGGTATCAAAGGCGTCGGGGAGACCCTCCCCGAAAACTGCTTGGAGAGGCTCCCACCGAGCTTGCCGAGGGATTGGCACCATGCCACCCGAAGGACAGCAAGGAACCAGACTCAGACCCCGAGCCTAAGCCCACCAAAAGAAGTGTTTTTCCAGAGAAAGACACCCTAAAGGCATTCATGCTTATGCCCTAAAACAG
Source organism: Humulus lupulus (assembly GCF_963169125.1). NCBI lineage: Eukaryota > Viridiplantae > Streptophyta > Magnoliopsida > Rosales > Cannabaceae > Humulus > Humulus lupulus. The sequence goes on along the minus strand of NC_084798.1, from coordinate 133,220,069 downwards.
CAAAACAAGGGACGACTTTCCAAACGCAAATCGCCAAAACACGCAGAAAAGGCTACTTATCGACTCACAATCAATCACATGCCTACCAAAGCCCTATTCACACATGCACATAAGCAATAATGGCAGAAACCTCTACTCTAACAACTACCAACAACCTAAGGTTTGGGAGGAAAGAGCAAAGTAGAAATACTTACTGATATTCGGGTAGGTGGAGGTTGAAGGAGTAACTGGATCACTGCACAGCACGATCGCGAGAAGTAAAAGCTGCAAAGATGAACGGCGATTCAAACCAGGAACTTCGGGGAATAAACCCACTGCCAAATCAAAAAGAAAAGTTTCTAGATACTTACCAAAAGAAATGGCAAGTTCGGAGGAACGTAAGCTGGGAAGCCTGAGAGTTCGAAGGTTTGGAAATCTGAAAATCCTAAAGATGGAGAATCTGAAAGCGTAAAGAGGAAGAAAGGTCCTTTCCCTCGTTTTTATAGCAGGGAAGAAGCCGTTTCGAATTCCTCGAGTGGACGGTCCCGATCTTCCCATTCCATGTGCGTCAGATCCAACGGCTGGAGAGGAAGCGACGATCCTATTTATGACTCCTCGGATGGGAATAAAGTATTTATTTCCCATCATTACACCACCTCGGGCCCTGAGTACCATTAAAAACCGTCAAATAGTCAGATGACTGACGCACGCATCCTCAACCAGTCGCCTCACGCACACGTCTTGGTCGCAGAACCATTCCCAGAATGACACGTGATCCTTGCCGCACTTGAGTACTTGATCTCAAACAGAAGAAATTCCTTTTCTCTTTCATACTAATACTCAGGCGGGAAAAAGGAACCCTTCCGGGAACACAGAAGGTGCCCCCTCGCCTAGTCTAAGAAACCGATTGTACAAGCTCCCGGATCTCTCAAAGCTCCGCGACCTTGGGGGGTAAATGTTATCCAGATTTCCGGATAGCGTTTAGATTGATGACCTCGGGGAAGCAGAATTATCGATGTCTTTCACGGAGGGTGACCAGAGCTTGCGGATGGACAGAAAGGCTTCGCCTCTCCTGTCTAGTATCCGGATTACTCTTCCAAGCAAGCACAACACGGAAACTCGTCGACTCTCCCGGACTCCCGAAGGATACCCCTCGGGGAGGCCCCTTCCAGGAGAGGCTCTTCGAGTGGTCTCCGCGGAAACAGTTCCGTGCCCCGCACAGAACAAAACCGAACGGTCGAGTCCGGGAGAAGGCATATTTGGAATGATATCCGTCTGACACAGGATCCCGCCTGACACGCCCGTCAGGTCAAAGCCGCACACATCCCAGCACGCCTAAGGGTACCTTTTCGCCTACTGTTCCGCTGACAACTTGGAAAAGACGGCTGACTTTGTGTGTTCCCCATACTTTCACGTAAATATACCCACATAGAGTCTGGTAGCCATGCTACTACAGTAATTGTATCCCCTATTTATGGCTGGTGTAATTAAGACTCATGTACGTAGAGAAAAACCCTAATCCGAAACCCTAGCTATAAAGACCCCTTCCTTTTACAAGAAGGGGGACCGAGAGATCACATAGCAAGAACTCTACCAAAATCTCTCTAGCTTCATCTTCTTCAAGAGAACCCGAGAGAAACATTGTGAGTGTGTGAAGTTCTTATGCACCAGCCATCTTACTGTAACCTTTTCCAAGTATAATAACATCGACTCGTGGACTAGGGCTTGTTAACGCCTGAACCACGTAAAAACACTGTTTGTTTAGTTACATTTCAATATTTCTACAGTTCTTATCTTTTTATTATTCTGTTAGTTATTCGTTTCCGAAAAACTCGGTAAACACACGCTTTAAATCATAACCATGTATTTAACTCATAAAATCACACATAAATCCCAACATGCCCTCCTGGCACACTAATCAAGGCCCTTAAGCCTTATTAGCGATTTTGGGTCGTTACACCAATCATCTCAGTATTAAACAAGTTATAATCAACAGACAATAATGATAACATATCAATATTCATCATACAATACTCAGGGTCGACGCCCTTAGGCCGCACCCTCTGTTTAAACCATTGTCTCTGGCTCGCTTAGGCCGAGCGCAGTGATTATTTAATTAACCTCAACTACTAATGGCCGAGCTGCGTCCTGTGCGCAAATATCAATTTCGGCACTCTTAGGCCATTTAATTCATGCCCACATGGCATATCACAATCACACAACATATGAATCTCAGTCCCACACAATCACATAAGGGTGCGATTTTTTCTTACCTTTAATTCCAAGTGCTTTGGTTAGTAAGACGACCCTCGAGCATGATCTTGTTTTGAGTCCTAGCGTTCACCTAGTCATAATCCATAAAATGGCACTTCGATAAGTTTGAATTCCAAAGGTCAATCCCAGGACCAAACTTGCACTCTCGGGACCTTTAATTCCACCAAACGAGGTGGTGAAACCGTCCCCCCAAGCCCCCAAGCAAAACCCTAAAAAGTACCCAAAAACCAAGTGGTGGAGGCAGGTTAGCGCACAACGCTACCATAGGGGCGCTACAGTGCTATAGTCAGAAACCCAGTCCCCCCAGGAACACAGCCCAGCGCTCCCAACCTAGCGCTTCAGCACTGCAACCCGAACATGCAAATTTTCTAGGTTTCTTCATCGCCTTCCCCGAGCCAAAACTCCAAACATCTACCCCAAACCTCAACCAAACTCAAAATTAAACCTATAACTCACTATATCTCATCCAAAACCACCTAACAACATCAAAAACTTAGCTAAAAGCATCATCAAACACAGAAACCAAACTTGAGCTCTAAAGCTCAAGAACACCATCTAAAACCAGAAAATCCAGACAATTAAGTTTAGAAATTATTATCTCAGATTGATGAATCCGACCCTAGGTTGCTTCAATGTCCTTCCAAGCTTTAATTATGAGATTCTCAAGCTTAGGTTCCCAACAACTTCACCCAAACCCAGATTTCAGAAATCAAAATCCAAAACCCTCAAGAACATAAAGCAATATTCAAAACCAGAAATTGAAGTTCTTACCTCTTCTTGATTTCAAAATTCCTAAGGATTGCTAGCTGTAAAATCTCCTCCAAAGTTTAATTCTACTCCCAATTCCTCAAGAAATTCAGTTGCTTAACTTCAGCTCCTTTTTTCCCTTTGAAACCTTGAACCAAATAACAAAAAAAAATCCTCTAGAAAAGCCTAAAACGTAAAGGCTAATTTCAGCTGTGTTTTATCTCATATAATGCCTAAATGACCTTTCTACCCCTCCTTCTAACACTCTTCCTTTCTAAACCTCAAGGGCAACCTAGTCCTTTTACTCTTTGTGGAAATACCACTTTTTACTTACTATTTCAGTAACAACACTAATTCTCATGTTACTAATAGTTACCAGCTTCACAACTAAATACCAATTTCAAAAACCCTTGCTAACACCGCGGAACAGGATCTCTTCATGCCTGAAGCACCGCACACAACTCAAAATCATACCCTCAACGGGTTCAAATTACAAATATGCCCTTCGAAACTAATCAGGGCCCACATGCATATTCAATATTCATAAACATGCATTTAATCATTTATTTGTTAGGAAAATATGTATTTGCCTCAATGGAAATACGTAAGATAATTACAACTCTAAACTAAATATTACAAATAAATATTATTGATTAAAAAGTGTTACAACTCTATGACAAAAATTACAGGTAAATATAGAGAAAGAGGTAGAAGATGATAGAAATAGAAGATACAACTCTAAGACAAAAAGATACAAATAAACTAGAAGTAGTAGAATGAAAGATATAGATGAGATTACAACTCTAAAACAAAAGATACATATAAAAGAGTAAATAGAGAATAATAGAAGAAATGAAAAGCAATAGAATAAAATAACAAGAATAAGAACAATGAACTAATAACTCTCACTCACACAACCAAAGTGAAGAGTGTTGGGGATCACCAACTTGAACAAGGTTTGAAACCTTTGTCCAAAAGTTTATTTCCCCCTAACTCAAGCACTAAGGGATCTCTCACAGATATTGGAAATGCTTTTTGGAATAATCAAGCCTCAAGGTGTTTCTAGCCAAGTGCTCTAATGGATAGAAATGTTATGTCTTACAAGTGAGCATTAGGCTCTTATTTATAGAGTTTTGAGACACCCTTTGAATTTCAAATTCAACCAACCCCCATGGCTGTTACCAATGATTAATTGGATGTTTTATGGAATTAAAATAGAGATTTGGGAGTTACTTGGCTGTTGGAAACGTTCAAAATTGGATAAAAACTGAATTTGTATGAAGCTGTCAGCCACTAGGGCCGCAACGCTTGTTTCAAGCGTCGCGGCCCTTGGTCATTTTCAGCAACCAATTTTTTTAGTTTTCTCCAAAACGTTCCAATTTATTCCCACTTGATTTTGTAGCTTCCATAAAAATCACATCTCTATCAGCCATTTCTCATATTGCTTTAAGAAATTCATCTCAATATTGTGTAACAACAAATCTACACAACAATTGGTGATATTTAGGAGTTACAAATTTGTGATGAATTTGTAACACCAAATATGTTACATGTTTGGATATTTCACATATATCCAAATAATGTAACTCTCTATTATATGTTACAATATGTGACACTCTATGTCACATTTATTTAATCTAAAACATTATATTATAAAATAATATAACATTATTCACATATTATCAAATAATCATGCATTAAAACATTAAATCACACACATAAACTAATTATGCCCTCTTGACACGCCAATCAAGGCTCTTAAGCCTTATTAGTGATTTTGGGTCGTTACAACAAAGCTCCCTACCACGAACCATATAGGCCAGTAGCTGGGCGCATGTCTATTACTAAGGAGCAAAAATGATGAAATCAAGGGAAAAATCTATATAGGGGTCAGCCTAGTGAGACTAAGCTCAGACCGACCACCATAGGACTCCCCTAGACTTGGAAAAATCGATCGAATTCTCAAAGTATGGGTCGGCCTAGTGGAACTAAGCCTAGGTCGACCACCCTGAGTCCCTGAGCTTACAAAATGCAAAAGAAACCTAGGCCGACCACCCTAGGATATTAGAGACCCAATAACATTCAAAAAAAGAAGACTAGGTGGTCGGCCTACCCTAGGGATTGAAGAACAATTTGGCGCATCAAAGAGACAAATAAGAGCTAAGGTGGTCAGTCTACCACCTTAGGCCTACCACCCTAAGGATTTAAGCTCCATAAAATCGCAAAAAGGCTAGGTCTCAAGTCTCCAAAAAATTGTGCAACACAAGAAGGATCTAGGGTCAACCAAAACTGAGAATTTGAAACCCTAGAAATCGCCTCTGCTAGGGTTTGGAACCCTGGAAATCATCTAGGCTAGGGAATTCATAGGGTGGTCGGCCTATAGACATCTAAACCCTAAGCATCACGCAAAAAAAGGCAAGGAACAAGCCAATTTTTGATTAAGAACTATTTTTCATTCAAACAAGTAAATTATTTTGGATCAAAATAAAACAAAACAAGGAGATTCAGATAGATTCATATAAGATTCAAAGTATTTCTTCTAAATCTAAGCATATTTAAATTAAATGATGTGAAGATTAGGAGAAAATACTTACCCAAGTAAAGATCTACAGAGTTTGTGGAAGAGTTGGGGAAATCACGCTTGGAGATCCCTACAGCTTAGGCGGACAAAGCAGGGAACTGACAAGTGAGTCTCGTACTTATAGCCTCTTAGGTTAACCATATTTTTAGGAATTCAAAATCCTTGAAAAATATCTGGTATTGTTAAAAATTCAAATTCCTTGAAAAATATTTTGTATTTTTAGGAATTAATATCCTTCAAAAGTATATTATATTTTTAGGACTTCAAAATTCCTTGAAAAATATATTATATTTTTAGGACTTCAAAATTCATTGAAAAATATACTAGACTTTTAGGAAATTAATTTTCCTTGAAAATATAATTTTTTTTAGGAATTACAATTATCCTTGAAAAATACGTGTTGAGAAAATTATCGATAGTTGAGAAAAATACTATGTAATGTCCCGAGGGACTTTGCTTTTAGAGTACTGCTATGATATGTTTCTCGGGCCAAATCAAGTTTATTGTAATGTTGAACACATTACGATAAACTTGGGGGGCAAATGTCATCCCTAAAAAATCAAGAGATGAAGTGGCAAATGAGAAAGTACCTGGCATCATAAGTCAGGGAAAAACGACAAAGTATTAAAAAAAAGACCGATGAGCAAAAAAGATAGATTTCGAACCTATAGGAAAGTCGACCAGGCCTAAACCTCCGAGAAGTGGTCGGCCTGACCCCAACCCATAGGGTTGGTCGGCTTGACATGCTCAAGAGCCACATGGGTGGTCGGCCCACCGTATACTTCATAGGGTTGTCAACCTAAACTCCCAAATACACTTTGCTGGATAAATTTCACGCTCGTTCAAGCTGAAATCATCAGGCCTAGCACTCAGAAGATCAGCAGGTTTAGTACCCAGAGGGTCATCAGGCCTAGCACCCAAGCTCTAAAGTGTCGTCGAGCCTAGCACCTAAGTCTCATAGACCAACCAAGAGTTAGCGTTTTCCCGAAGGTTTCAATCGTGCATCGTCAACCACGATCTAGAGAAACAATGAGAAGACCCATATATCTCCACTACCTAGTAATCGTGTACCAAACCACAATCTCCAGTATTACTGATCATGTAATAGCCCCTGGGTACTATAAATAAAGGACCCAGGGCTTCATAAAGGGGACTTTTCTTGGAACGATTTTGAGAGAGATATTTTATGGGGAGAAACTCTGGGCAAATTGGTGACGAGTGAATACTTCAGTTCATCCGTGTAATTTTCTATCGAGTGATTCAATACCAAAGACTAAGTGGATTAGGTCATTACTGTTCATCAGAACAAGGCCGAACCACTATAAAATTTCTGTGTGTTTATTTAAGATATTTTTACTATGTTGTATATTATATTCATTTCGTTCAAAAGGTGTCGTATACTGTACATATGACCGTTGACCAATTTCACAAGACAATAGAAATCATAGAGATTGAATTAACTAATAATAAAGTATCAAGAGACAACATTAAAATCTTATAAATATAATTAGTTCATAACTAGATTCATAACATCCATTGATTCAGAAAAAAAAACATAAGAAAGAGAAATTAAAGTAGAAGAAAAGAAAAACTCTTGAAGAAATTTCCAATCTTGATCTCTAAGTTCCTCTTGATTTCTAGCGACAAGAAGTCATTTAAATCGCTCAAAATTAAGATCTTATAGTAACCCTAGCGATTCTATGTGAAAAGACCTTCTTGCCCCCATAAAAATATCGTTTTCTTGCATTTTATGAAAATCGTACGGATCATAGCGCAGGGTCACAACTTTATAGCGCAGGGACGCTATTTCACACTTCGTGGAACTATGCTCTCTAACTTCAATATCGTAGAAGCGCTATATATGAAAGGACACACAAGGCAGAACCGTCCAATACTTGCTAAGATAGTACGCACACATCACCTTGCCACTAGATTTTGTGACTTGGTATAAATCACCTCATTCATGAACAATAAAGCCAGTACGATCCCACGGTGTATAGGAGATTTACTACCTATAAATTCAAGGAATTTGAGCACCATCGGAGCAAACCTCTTTGCTCAGCAAAGTAAACACACCCACTCTACTTCAAACTATTATGAATGGTTCCCTTGAAAGCATATGTATTAGACAATGTGTTTATGAAATAAATAATTGAGATAAATTTTTTCATATATTAATTGTTTATTATTATTATTTGAATAATATTATATAAATAGCTAAAAATTCTCAAACTCGTTGTTATGACTGCAATCTTGTGTTGATACGAGATGATTGAGATTGTAGATAACGAATTTAAATAGGTTAGCGTAAAAAAAAGGTTATATGGAATCTTTGGATTAAATAATGTGAGTACTGTTAACTAGTATTATGAATACATGTAATCTATATATCCGGATTACTGATGTAGTAGGATATCATAGTTGAGGTACTTCGTATAATGTGATTATACAGAACTTGACCCGATATGTTATTAATACTTAGTGAAATACCATTTTGTTTTATAAGTATTAATTAAACATATCAATAATATGATCATATACAAATTGATCTCAATCCTAAAGTTACTATGAACTCATTTTTATGTCATTTGAGTCCGTTTATTCACTCGTTATGGTGTGTCAACATGATCAGGCTGAAAACTTTTATTTTGAGGACTCATTGATGTAAGTGGCTGTGGACATAGTATACATATATATAATCTATACATTTCTGAGAGGAATTAAATAATTGTTCCCTTAAGGTTTAGCTTTTGAAACTGAAAGGTTATTGAACTCAAATTTATGAATTAACCTTCACTAGTAAAGTTAATGGTACTTGAGGAAACAATAAATAATTAAAGAGGGTGATCTTATCGTTACTTTAATTATGAACCATTAATAGAGGATTAAGTTGTATGTAATGATTAAATCGATGGAAACTTTTTATCTTTGAAAAATACTCTGTAATAAATGTCTATAATTGCAAGAGTGCAGTCTCATATTTTTAGTAGAATAATATTAAGATTAATAAATTAAGGTTATTATATTAAATAAATTTAAGTGATAATCTAAATTTATTGGAGCTTGAATTATAGGTCCATAGGTCATTGAGGTAGCTCTATAAACATTGTTCAAGGTAAGAGTTGAGACCATGATTAATTAGTGAAAGGACGTATTTAAAAAAAAATCTTCAGGGCAAATATTTAATTGAGATTAATTAATTAATTGTTAATTTTTTAAACTAATTAAATAATTAATTATAATTTTTGAAATTATTATTAAATATTTATTATAATTTTCAAAATTAATAAATAATAAAAATAATTAATTTGTTTTTCATTATTTTAAAATTGTGAAAAATATATATATGATAATTTAAATTGGATTTAAATTGGTTTATAATTTTATTCAGATAATTAAAATATTTATTTGTTAAGGTTGATTAACAGTTATTAGATATTTTATCATTTTTTAATAAATATATTATTAAATAAATAAATTGGTTAAGACACATGCTCTAAAAAGGACACGCGTCACACGTAAGTCACAGTGCTTGCAATGTGACTGGCGTGTAAAAGAGTCCCAAGACTCAGTCTAAGACATTTTATTTATTAATTTAATTTAATAATTAAAATTGTTTAATTTTGGAATTTTTAATTTAATTCAATTATTAAAATAATTAAAAAGAAAAGAGTGTTCTAGACTTTTAAAAAGAGACTTAGTGATTAAGTTTTCTAAATTTTCACAAATTGTTCACACAGAGTGAGAAAATATATCATATATTTTCTCTAAGCTTGAAAACAAATCACAAACCTAATTCCAAGATTTCGCGTGTTGAATACATCTTGTGAATTACTAAATATTCTTACTATTACTCTACATGACTACGCATGTCTTGAGGTGTAGAGAACACTTTGGAAGATCGTGGTTTGAGTACCTACTGATTGCTTGGATTGGTTATTCATTAATTAAATACTAAGAATTTGCAAGGACTCTTGATAGACTTCAACTGGTATGTTCTTCTTCTTTGTATTTGTTTGATTAATGTATGTGTATTAATGAATCCGTTATTTAAAGTTTGTTTAAATATTTTTTTTGAAATCTCTTGGGCCCACCACCCCATGCATTCCACTGCGCACATGGTAAACATGTTACCAACACAAACACCATGTCTCGCATGCAATTCTTCACAAAGAAAATAACCAAAGTACGAATACGAGTTAAAAAATGAAGGTGGAGGAAAAGCCAACTCCCTGCATGAAGAACAATCAGTGTCGAGCAAATGCTGGGCTACAACGTGCCTGCGGGTGGGAAGACCAATCAATTTCAAGCATGCAAAGCCAGCATTTGGTGCCCGAGCGACCAAGGAATGGGGCAGGCAGCCCCAGACTGTCATAGGTTCTGATAGGGAACTGCAAGAGGTAGATGCCCTTCTTGAACGACCACCGAACAAGAGGCCAATGGATCGGGTGATAGGCAGGTCCATCGCATCAAGTTGGCAAAACCTCGACCCCTAACCACAGGAGCACATTGGGCCAACCGTCGATGGGTTGCTCATCAAGGGAATCGGTGAGGGAAGCAAGCCACCTGACTTTAGTGTTTCGATGTAGCCTCTCATCACAATTGAAGGGCTCACCCGCCATCCCAACCATTCCTTTGTGCAAATGACGATTGATGATGGGTACAAGCGTGAACCAAGTCATCGCTTCAGGAGACAACCTTGCCACCCCCTGGGCTAGTAGTCCCCCAAAGAGCTTCAACTTCGTCCTCGATGACTTCCCAAACTAAAGGAGTCTACCCAAGAAAGAATCCATAGAGGGCAAAGTAACGGACTAGAGCGAACAGACCACCCCAACACTAGTCTCCTTCTCCAATTGCGCGAATTCCACTGACCATCAAGTGACTAGACTATCGCCAATTGCAAGAGGGAAAGTGCCCTAGCCAATCGCCAAAAGTGCTAGCCAATCGCCAAAGGTCCTAGCCAGTCAGGTCCTAGCCAATCAAGTGCAAGTCAATCGCAGAGGTCCTAGCTGGTCGCCAGAGACCTTAGCTAATCGCCAGATATTCTCATTGCTCGTCGGTGGCTCTTGCCACCCAAGCCTTCTTTCGCACCAGGGTGTGCCTTCAACCTCTTCATGAACAAGACACATTGGATTACCATTTTTGGTGAGACAGAAACCTGCCTTCATCTAAGTGTACCAAAAATTAGCTTGATCAGGAAACAAGTTGCCACCATCAACTGTTCCCATCTCTGCGGCTATAAATAGTGCAAATAAAAATGTAACAATGGTCGAAGAACAAGTCAGTAACTGTTCATTTTCAAAGAGAGCTCCTACTCTCCATTACTGTAACTTCCCCAAGAACAAGATCAAACTCAGTGTACTTGTTCTTAAGGATTCAAAGTCCATCACAAATATTTCTGACTAAAGTGGACGTAAGTCATCTTTTTTGGGCCAAACCACTATAAATCTTTGTCTCATTAATTTATTATCAGCGTGAGCCCATATATCACATCTATAGGAGTCGATATATCGCTTATGCTAATACGGAAAATATGTCGACTTTGCATGAACGAAACCACGGAGCCTCGGGAAAACAAGGGAGGCAATATATCACCTATAGGGGACGATATATCAGCTCCAGTAGTCACTTTTGAAACTCTGTGGAATTTGAAGCTAGAAATAGCCCTCAACAGCATGGACTTGTTCTTGAATGATTTTGATCGAGTTCTGGGAATTTGTTAAGCAAAAAATGCCATTTGTATTAATTTATTTATTCATTTTAATGGGAGTTAGTTTCACTCCTTGAACTCTATAAATATGACCCTTCACTAAGCCATTTCATCATCTATCAAAAGCTTTTCAGAGCCTCCAAGCTGATATTTTTGTTCTAGAGAGAAACACTAGGGTTTGGCAATAAAGCTTTCAAATCTAAGCTTTTCTAAACACTTACGAAGTAAGCTATAATGTGATTTTGGTGTTTGAGGTATAGATCAAAGCTCTTGCTATCTAAGGTACTCTTAATCCTCAAATTCAATCTTTATTCTTTTTATTATTTTCTTTCAGTTCAAATCCTAATTCGTTATAATGGCTTTTGGTCAGGTGCTTGGTATCTTTGAAACTTAAGAATTTCAGTAAGTCTTTATTTTGATGGTTTAGATCTTCTCTTTAGGAAACTTATGGTTTTAATGTTTGGTTTTAGGAGTTTCCAATCCCGCACTTGTCTCCAATATCCCGGTTTTGGTAAGGAAAATAAGTTAGATTTTATGTGCTATATGTTTGTATGTATGTTTTTTTTATGTTTATAGTCACTTGGGAAATATGGTTGTTTAGATAGAAAATCCCAAGATTTTTATCATTATCATAGACTATAGTTATGTCTAAACCTACCTCTAAAATAGCAATTAAGAGGACTATAGCGGTTTTTAACACATACTATGATAATGAGTTAATGTCCATTAATATTGTAGTCCATTTTATGTTTTATGTCTTATGTTTTAGGTGTTTTTCCTTACTGGGCATTAGGCTCATTCCTTTTTATTTAGATTGTGCAGGTAAATGAATATGGAAGGCGGGACGGATTCGAGGTGGCTTTGGCATGTGTATTAGGCGAGGAACTAAAGGAATGAACAGATGGGATCGATCGAGGATGACGTTATTTATTTTTGAGTCTTTTAATTATGTCTTTATAATTTTCGCACATGGTAATTTGAACATTTAAATAAATGTTTTGTTCTCTTTATTATTTTTATAAACAATGAGATCCGTATTTTTGGATTTTCTATAATAAATGTTTATTATTTTATGTATGTATCCAAAAGATAGTAGTTATGTCTTAGTAGTTTTAAAGGTCCGAGGTCTTTAAATTAGTCGGGTCATAACAGTTGGTACCAGAGCCATTGTTCATATGCATAAAGTTCTCCTTGATACATACACAAAAGCTCTGAATCTAACCGCCAATGTAGGTGTTTTTGTTATGAATATTATGCTTATGTTGAAACTAACGTTTTAGTTAATATGTTCTTAGTCAAAATGGATGGAAGCTTGACTTTTCAAGATATCTGTGTCATTAAGGCATTGAAAAGGATTAGAGAGCCAAAGGACACAATATGTGTGCTAGAACAACATACTCAAAGATTGGTCAAATTTCACAAGGAGATAGCTCACCTTCAAATCACTAGGCAAATTCTGCTGAGAGCCATGGATCAATATGTCCTAGTAATTAGGCTTTTCGGAGATATGCCCTTTGTAGTTTCAAATTTGAAAGAATTATGGGACGCTCTAAATAATGAGGATAATCTATCAATAGCCATTAGATATTATTTTCTTATACTTAGGTTTACCTCGTAGTAGATTCGAGGCTTATGATATTGATGATTATGAGGAAATAACTTATGATATTCTAGATGAAGGGTCAGATATAGAAGATCCTGACTTTTAGAAATTTTTACCTTAGTTATTTTTAGTATTGTTTCTTTATTTATTTTGAATTATCAATGTAATAAGCAAAAAAATTTCCAAATGAATAAAGTCATTTTTTATTTTTTAATTGTTTGTGTGAAATTTGAATTGTTTTCATAATTAATTTAGAATAATTCAGTAAATAATGGCTGAGTTCGGTGAGGGCAGATACAAATCAATGGACTGGGTTTTGTATTGAGAGTTTAGGGGACCATAGTAGTGGGAACGATTTTACTGATCCCAACCCTCTCTCAATATGGTTAACTTTGGAACAACGACAAGTTTCGAGCCTAAGAATTAATTCACATAGGGTGGTTAGAAACAAACATAGAAAATAATAAAGATGGCCTAAATAGTCTAAGTATAGAAATACACCCTAATTTATAAAGATGACTTACACAATTTTTCATAAGAAATCATAACTGATAGGTCCGAGTTATGCTTGCTTAGACTAAGTGTTTGCCTTAGAAACTATTAGGGTAAATCTAACGTGTTTCTCTCGCCTATTAGAACTCTGCCGAAGATGTCGCTCCGAAGGTCTGCACGCACTCACGACAATGCCCCCAACAACGCCAATGAGACACACAAGGCCCCTCCAGTTCGAAGAAGGGGAAGACCTGCTGCCACTACTGCTGCCAAAAGGAACGTACCACCTCCGGTTGACAACAACATTGAAGTTAAGTTATGATGACAAGTAAAAGAACTACTACAACAACAACGACAACCTCAGTTGCAACCTCAGCCAGTGGCTCAGGCACCCCAGCCAAAGCAGAACAAAGGATATACAAATGGCGGCTATCCGAATGAGGAATGGTCGATGGAAAAATTTTCACCCTATCCAGCTCAGTACATGGAGCCAGTCTATGAGCATTTCTAAAAGCAGCATGCTCCAAATTTTGAAGGGACAACCGACCCCTTTGAGGCTGAGGAGTGGCTCAGGAATGTAGAGCTGATTCTGACACACATGAACCTCGGTAATGCGGATCACATATCTTGTGTTTCATCTCTACTAAAAAAGGTTACCAGAATCTAGTGGGATCTGGTGCAACCATCTCATGATATCACCACCATGACTTGTGCCAGATTTGTGGCGCTTTTTCACAAGAAGTACTACAATTCAGCAGTCATAGCTACAAGGGTGGAAGAATTTGTCAGTCTGAAACAGGGAAATTTGTCGGTAGTCGAGTAAGCCTGACCGTTTGATCGGCTAACAAAGTTCGCACCATAGTTAGTCCTGAACAACTACTTACGGGTAACAAATTTTTCCAGAGGACTCAGACCAAAGATCAAATTAGGGGTTAAGATGTCAAACCCCGGAACCACTTCTTACGCCGATGTCTTTGAAATGGCCATAGATGTGCAAAGGCTCCAAGGAAATTTTAGCAAGGAGGAGGCGAGCAAGTCAGACCGCAAACAACAGAATCAGACTCATAATGGTCAAAACCACAACAACCAACATAACAATAATGGATAGAAAAAGAATTATCCCGATAATAAGCAGACTGATGCTGACAAAAGAGCACAAACCAACAACGGTAATAACAAGTCGAGTTTTGTAAAATACCCCTAGTGCCCCAAGTGCTAGAAGAGACATATTGGGGAGTGTCGTGCAAACAACAAGGGTTTCTACAAGTGTGGCCAAGAAGGTCATCTGATAAAAGAATGTCTGCAACTTAAAGTAGAAGAGAAGAAAGATAACAAGATGGTTCCAGCCAGAGTCTTCGCTTTGACCCAGGAAGGAGCCGAAACCAGTAACAAGGTGATCACAGGTCAGTTTTCTATCCTCGATAATATATGTTAAATATTGTTTGATTCAGGAGCAACACACTTGTATATCTCGTTAGGAATGATAGAGAAATTAGACAAACCTTGTGAAAGATTTAGAAATAGGTTTGTTATGAAACTTCCTTTGGGCGAAATCGTTCAATCATCACAGATAGTACCAATCAAAGTCGAGGACATGGAGCTAGAAGGAGATCTGATAGAGCTAGAGATTAAGGATTTTGACGTAATACTGGGCATGGACTGGCTAGCAAGACATGGCGCAACCATCGACTATCGACGAAAGCAAGTGACATTCAAAAACCCTTAGGGTAAGAAACTGTGTTTTATGGGCAAGGTTTCAGGTCTACGAACATCACTTTTCTCATCTCTCAAGGACAAGAGGATGATAGAGAAAGGATGCAACACATTCTTAGCAAGCGTCACAGATGTTGCATAGAAAACATCGTTAAAGGTTGGAGGCGTCTGCATTATAAAGGAATTTCCAGAGATATTTCTTGATGACTTACCAGGGTAACCCCCTAACCGGGAAATTGACATTAGAATCGAACTAGTACTGGGAACCGAGCCTATCTCAAAGGCACCATGCCGGATGGCACCTACTGAACTCAAGGAGTTGAAAACACAATTACAAGAGCTCTTAGACTTGGGATTTATCAGACTAAGACATTCTCCATGGGGGGCACCGGTTCTATTTGTGAAGAAGAAGGATGGAAGCATGCAGACTTGTATCGATTATTGCGAGCTGAACAAGGTGACAATTAAGAAGAAGTGCCTGCTACCCTAGATCGACGACTTATTTGATCAACTCCGAGGCGCAACAGTATTTTCAAAGATTGATCTACAGTCCGATTATCACCAGCTCAAGGTAAAGGAAGAAGTTATCCCAAAGACGGCTTTTAGGACGCGATATGGACATTACGAGTTCCTAGTTATGTCTTTTGGTCTTACCTCTCCAGCAAAATTTATGGACTTGATGAACCGGGTCTTCAAGGATTGCCTAGACAAATTCGTCATGGTATTCATTGACGATATATTGGTGTACTCCGTAGACGAAGGCAAGCACGAGGAACACTTAAGACTAACCATGTTGTGACTGAAGGAGCACCAACTTTATGCCAAGTTCAAGAAATGTGAATTTTGGCTATCACAAGTGGCGTTCCTCGGGCACATAGTATCTAAGGACAGAGTCGCAGTAGACCCAACTAAGGTAGAGGCTGTGAAGGAATGGCCAAGACCTAAGAATGCGTCAGAGGTTAGAAGTTTTCTCGGGCTGGCAAGATATTACCGAAGGTTTGTAGAAAACTTTTCTAAGATAGCCACTCCACTTACCAACCTGACTCGGAAACATCAGAAGTTCAACTGGATAGATAAATGTCAGGAAACCTTCCAGTTTCTCAAAGACAAATTGTGTTCAGCACTAGTGCTTTGCGTACTGACATCCAATGACAATTTTGTAGTATTCTGTGATGCATACAAGCAAGGGTTGGCCTGCGTGTTGATGCAAAATGACAAGGTGATAGCCCACGCCTCAAGGCAGCTGAAGGTGTTAGAAACGAGTTTCCTAATACGCAGCGAAATTGCGTGATGGGTTGGCCCAGTGTACAACAAAAATTTGTAACATATTTAAACTACTTTTAAATATGTCGATCCATTAATATATATACATTAATCATAAACAAGAAAAGAATAAAGAATATACCTCTTGATGCCTATCAAGTGTCCTTGTCATCTTTTCGTAAAATAAACGATTTTTCTATCCAAGCTGCTATCAGGTACTCACACCAAAATCTTCCACAACGTTCTCTACACCTCGAGAAGTGTGTGGGCACTTAGAGAATAAGGGATGGCATATTTCTGATTCAACTTAATGTACTCAACATATGAGATCAGGAGAATAGGCCTGAGATTGGTTCTTTATCTTTTCAGGGAGAGATGGAAAGTATCGTTCTTTTCTTAGAGCGAATAATTGGGTATCTAGTTATTTTCTGATAAGTCTCACTTACTTAGAAAATATTTAAATTGAAAAAATAAATATGTAACCAATTACAATTTATCTTTTAATTAATTAATTAATTATCTTAGTAAAGAAAATATCAAAATTATCTTTTAGAATTTTTCATTAATTAATTAATTAAATAAAAGTGAAAAATCCACTCCCTGATTACTATAGCTGCACGCTGATTGTGTGTGTGTCGTGCAATACCCCATAAAATAGGGGGATTTATTTTCTCAACTTTCATTTAATTATTTTAATAGTGTAAACATCAAAACTAACTTTTGACTTATCCATTTATTAAATAAATAGAAGTGAAAAATCCCATCTTGATTCTTTACTGTGCTACATGCCCAATTGAGTCCCTAAGACTCCTTGGTGTGTGTGGCTCCCCACAAAATAAGGTCCAAAATTTTTTCCACAATTATTTAATTATTTATGTAAACTACCTTATCAGATAAAATCCAACAACTTGATAATTAATTCAAACTTGAATCTATTATCTTTTTTATTAATTATCACATATAATTCATTATTTAAATAAATATTAATCTTATTCAAATCCAATTTGAACTTGTCAGATTATTATCTCCCACTCATATAAAGATATTTAATTAATTCTACTAATTAATCAAAACCAATTTTAATAAAATATTAATTTTGAAAATTTAATATTTATTTTATTATAATTTCGAAAATTATAATAAATAAATTATTTATATAATTTCAAAAATTACACAATAATTAATTATTAATTAATTTGATAATTACAATTAAATTGTAATTAATTAATTAATCACTATTATCACATAACTGCATATTTGGCCCGAAGAACAAAATTCTTCTTAACTATGCCTTTTTACCATTTTACCATTTCTATCAACTCTTGCCTTGAATAGTGTTGATAGAGCTGCTGTGAGGACCTATGGACCTATAATTCTAAGCTACAATAAATTTGTGATTATTAATTAAACTCTTTAATTAAATAATCTTAATTTATTAATCTCATGATTACTCCACTATAAATATGAGACTGTACACTTGTAATTATAGACATTTCATTTACTGAGTACTTTATAACAATAAATCGTCCATTGATATAATCATTACATACAAATTAACCCTCTAATAATCGTTCATAATTAACCTGGAATAAATTTACTATTTTACCCTTTTAATTATATCTTGTTTCCTTAAGTACCATCGACTTTACTAGTGAAGGTTAATTCATAACCAAATTATGAATTTGATCTCAATAACCTTTCAGTCCCAAAAGTCAACCCTTAAGAGAACCATTATTCAATCTCTTACGATAAGGTATAGATTCCTCATCTGTATATTATGTCCCCAACCATTTACATTAATGAGTTCCCAAAACAAAAGTTTCTAGCTTGATCATTCTGACAAACCCTAATGAGTGAATCAAAGAACTCATATAACATAAACATGAGTTCATAGTAACTTCAGGATTAAGATCTATTTGTATATGATCATTAGTTGATATATTTAATTAATACTTCGAAACAGTATTTAACTAAGTATTACTAAACATATCTGGTCCAGTTCTATATATTCTCTAATATATAAAGCACCTCCACTAACTACACTAGTAATTCGGATCTAGATCACATGTATTCATAATACTAGTACACCGTACTTGCAGTAATTAATCTAAAGATTCTATAACTTTATTTTACTGCGAACTATTCAAGTTCATTTATCTCAAACACAATCCTCCCGTACCAATAGGT
This sequence comes from Humulus lupulus, assembly GCF_963169125.1. Classification (NCBI taxonomy): domain Eukaryota; kingdom Viridiplantae; phylum Streptophyta; class Magnoliopsida; order Rosales; family Cannabaceae; genus Humulus; species Humulus lupulus. Next base: position 133,201,520 of record NC_084798.1, on the reverse strand, counting down.
GGTTGAGATCACATATATGAACTTAGGAATTTTTCTGATATTTACTTAATATTATCACATAATAATGTAGTCCATAAATATATATATGCATAACAAATTCAATTTATTTATTTATTTCTTAAAACAATGTCTATTACATATGCCTTCACGGTACAATTCCCAGCACCAGTGCTTTGCGTACCAACATCCAACGACAAGTTTGTAGTATTCTGTGATGCATCCAAGCAAGGGTTGGGCTGCGTGCTGATGCAAAATAACAAGGTGATAGCCTACGCCTCAAGATAGCTGAAGGAATATGAGCAACACTATCCAACACACGATATGGAGTTGGCAGCGGTGGTTTTCGCACTGAAAATCTGGCACCACTATCTATATGGAGAATGATGTGAGATTTATACGGACCACAAAAGTTTAAAATATTTCTTCACGCAAAGGGAGCTCAACATGAGGCAGTGCAGGTGGTTGGAACTAGTAAAGGACTATGACCACGAAATCCAATACCACCCTTGAAAGGCAATGTAGTTTCAGATGCATTAAGTCGGGAGAATTATGGAAGTCTGACAGCATTATCCAGAATTGAGAAGTCGCTACAGCAAGAGCTGATTAAATTTGGGATAGAAATAGTCATGGGTCAACTGGCTAACTTGTCCATTCAGTCAAGTTTACTAGAGGATATACGAATCGGGCAAGGGCATGATGACACGCTATTACCGTATATAGTTGCAGTCAAAGAAGGCAAGACTATGGAGTTCTCTATATCAGGACATGGGTTCTTGAAATATAAGGGTCGGGTATGCGTACTGAATGACCATTGGATTAAGATGAAGATATTGGAGGAGGCACACACTACCCCATACTCAGTTCACCCATGGTCCACCAAGATGACACGCGACCTTGAGGCACTATATTGGTGGCCGAGAATGAAGAAGGATGTAGCAGAATATATGTCTAAATGCCTAACATGCCAGCAAGTAAAGGCAGAACATCAGCGACTTGCAGGCTTGTTAAAAATGCTTAGTATTCCAGAATGGAAGTGGGAAAATATAGCCATGGACTTCATAACAGGTCTACCATGGACAAGCAAGCAACATGACTCGGCATGGGTTGTGATGGATGGACTCACAAAGTCAGCTCACTTCCTGCCTGTCAAGACTACATACAGTGCGGACCAGTACGCAGACATCTATGTTTGAGAAATTGTAGGACTGCATAGAATCCCTAAGACCATAGTATCTGACTGAGGTTCGGTGTTCACGTCAAGATTTTGGGGAAGCTTTCAGCAAGCCATGGGTACCAAGATAAGTCTCAGTACGACATTTCATCCTCAGACCGACGGACAGTCCGAGCGTACCACGCAGATTTTAGAAGATATGTTGCGTGCTTGTGTACTAGACTTCCACCTATAGAACTCTCCTACAATAATAGCTACCAGAAAAAAATTGGTATGGCACCATATGAATTACTTTACGAAAGGAAATGTCAATCATTGTTACATTGAGATGAGGTAGGAGAAAGACAAATAATTGGACCCGAGGCTGTTAGAGAAGCTCAAGACGCAATGGACTAATTAGGAAGTGTATGCTCGCTGCTTAGAGTCGACAAAAGAGTTATGCATATGCCAAGCGACGAGATGTGGAATTTAAGGTCGGAGATCAAGTTTTCTTAAGGATATCTCCAATGAAAGGAGTGAAGCAGTTCAGAAAGAAAGGCAAACTTAGTCCCTGGTATAAATGTCCTTTTGAGATATTGGCCAAGGTGGGAGTTATTCATTTTAATGGGAGTTAGTTTCACTCCTTGAACTCTATAAATACGACCCTTCACTCAGCCTTTTTCATAATCTTTCAAACACTTTTCAGAGCCTCCAAGTTGCTATTTTTGTTCTAGAGAGAAACACTAGGGTTTGGGGTTAAAACTTTCAAATCTAAGTTTTTCTAAACACTTGGGAAGTAAGTTGTAGTGTGATTTCGGTGTTTGAGGTATAAATCAAAGCTTTAGCTATCTAAGGTACTCTTAATCCTCAAATCCAATCTACTTTTATTCTACTTATTCATTTCTTTAAGTTCAAATCCTAATTTTTTATAATGACTTTTGGTTAGGTATTTGGTATCTTTGAAACTTAAGAATTTTGGTAATTCTTTATTTCGATGATTTAGATCTTCTCTTCATCTCTTCTCTTTAGGAAACTTATGGTTTTAATGTTTGGTTTTAGGAGTTTCCAATCCAACACTTGTCTCCAATATCCAGGTTTTGGTAAGGAAAATAAGTTAGATTTTATGTTCTATACGTTTGTATGTATGTTTTTTTTATGTTTATAGTCACTTAGGAAATATGGTTGCTTAGATAGAAAATCCCACGATTTTTATCGTTACCATAGACTATAGTTGTGTCTAAACCTACCTCTAAAATAGTAGCTAAGAGGACTATAGCATTTTTATCACATACTAGGATAATGAGTTAATATCCATTAATATTGTAGTCCATTTTATGTTTTATGTCATATGTTTTAGAAGTTTTTCCTTACTTGGCATTAGGCTCATTCTTTTTTATTTAGATTGTGCAGGTAAAAGAATATGGAAGGCGGGATGGATTTGAGGTGGCTTTGGCATGTGTATTGGGCGAGGAACTAAAAGAATGAAACGATGGGATCGATCTAGGATGATGTTATTTATTTTTGAGTCTTTTAATTATGTCTTTATGATTTCCGCACTTTGTAATTTGAACATTTAAATAAAAGTTTTGTTCTCTTTATTACTTTTATAAACAATGGGATCCCGTAGTTTTGGATTTTCTATAATAAATTTTTATTATTTTATGTATGTATCCAAAAGATAGTAGTTATGTCTTAGTAGTTTTAAAGATTTGAGGTCTTTAAATTAGCCGGGTCTTTACAAAGCTATTTGAAATTTGTTTTCGGCACTTTAATTACTTTCTATACAATAAACACAATTGTATAAAAAACTGCAGTCAAGATGCACCCACGTGTCCATATAGAGAGCATGTTGTACGGGTAGGGTGAAAATGACTCCCTACCACACAATATCCCAAAAAATATAAATGAAAAACATCTACTTTTAATCATTACAAAAGACTGTGCAAATCGCGGTTATTTTATCTAATATATATATATATATAAACCTAGGCTCGAAGGAGGTGATGTGACATCTTAAAATTTATGCAGTTTACTCTATCTATTTTATCATTTTTTTTTTATTATACATTTTTTTAAGTTATGGTTATTAATTATTTGATGAAAAAAATCTATAATAATAATTAGGGATATTTGTGGTGAAAGTACTCAATTTATTATATTTGTGGAAGTCTTAACGGTGAAACAAACAGATGCACTAAACTACAGCAAAACATAGACGGAAGGTACTTTCGATGCCAAAAAAATAACTTAGGTACTTAAGTGCTACAAACACAATAATTTAGATACTTTCACTGCAAATATCTCTAATAATTATAATAGATATCAATTAAAAATATCTACAATAGTGAAATTAATTATATATTAGACAAAGATATATATATTGTCTACTATATTAATTACTTTTATAAAAAAAGTTTGTTAATGATTATTTAAAACAAAAACAATTGTACACCTAATAATAATAATAATAATAATAATAATAATAAACGTGTAAATTTAAATTCCATTTTAATTACATATTTAATTATGATAATTGTTTGATTAAATTATAAATCTTAACAATTAGAAATAAAGAAATTTCCCAATGTACGGTAATTTATAAAAAAAATTCTGTTTTTACGGTTTTTTTTATTTTGTTCCATTTGTATATTTTACTTTTTATAATTTTTACATTAAAATAGAACTTTTATTTTCATTTTTACGTTATAAACTCTTTTCCTTTGTTTCTCTGTCTTCTCACGCTCAATTTCCCATTTCTATTGGCGTTTTAATTTTCCCAGTGTGCTGTAGCTAGCATTTCGATTTTCCTGGCATGAAGGTGTACCTGAAGTCGAACCCACTAGCTTCGGTTTAGGCATTGATATTTTGAATTCCCTTCCATGCTCCTGTTGTTTTGCTATCTCCCCAGACTTTTTGAATGTGAGTTGGTAATGGAGCTTGTAATGATGGTAAGTTTAATATCTTGATTCTATTTCTGCATTATTTCATTAGTGTTCGAGTGGTTAAAAAAAAAAGGAAAACTAGTATGTAGTAAGAAAAAGAAAAAAAAAGTATATATATACAATGTTCGAGTGGTGAATTTTTGACTGTCATCATTTTCTTTATCATCTATTTTTACATCCAATTGTACAATTGAGATTTGTGATGGATTTGTATGATAGGATTTTGAAGAATTATGAGAAAGCGGAATGGGTTATGGCGGATAGGGTAAGTCTCAGATGTATTAAAGGACTAGTACTAGGTAGTTTCCTGAAATATCAGATTGATGAATCTTCTTAGCAACCCACAAGTAGGTATTGATGTATCATCGCAAGAGTTTGGTTTGGAAAGAGATGCATCATGTGAAAAATCGTTGAACACTTCCATTGTAGTGATGAGCACATGCATTTTGGAGCACAATCTTCTCTTGCCAATAACAGTGAAGGTACTTTGGTATACTTTTTTTTTTTATTACAGTATATAACTTTTCTAGGAAAGATAAATTCTAAATTATTAATGATAATCATTCCACTGCCTTGGGAGGAAGAATGCTACACTTGCATGAAAGTGTGTAGTTTTGATTTTTCATTTATATTTAAAGTTTACTTGTTGATTCTAATTTCACTTTATTATTCTAAAATTATTGTCCATATCTTGTTGATGTAAATTCCTGAATTCTACTTTGTATTTTTACATATATTAATTAAATAATATTGCATTACATATATTGGTAGCCTACTTTCTTAATAAGCATAGTTAGACTATCTAGACCCTTTTAAGAATGATCACAAATGTAATTTAACATAATTATTGTTTAAAATCAAAGTTGTTTTAGAATTTCATTTGCAGACACAATCATAATAGTTTGGTAGAGGACCAGAGCTTGAAGGGTTGTGCTCCCAAAATTCAATTTCCATTATTTAGTCTACTTTGAAATGAAATGAGTGAAAAAAAAAGCATTAGCAAAGATCTATTTCTACTTGATAGTATTACAGACATCATTATGACATCTGTACGCCCTGATTTTCCCACGGGTTGATTAGCGAGCTGAGATACGGCCTAATCATGACTACCACGTGGACATCCCCAAGACCGGAGCTACCATCGTAAGGTCCTACCTCCTAAGCTCGAGGTAACCTAAGGGTCCGCCAAGATTGCTCAAGGACTGAGACTGGACCCTGAAGGCCGCAGGTCGAGGTAAGCATCCACCTCGTGGTACGAGCTGGAGTTGGAGGCTGTGACCTTTTATAGAGTCAGCCACGCAAGGTAAACGTGCATATATCAGACATCACGTGTCTGATATACCCCTGACTTCTCGGACACGCAGCAGGAACGTGCATATTCAGACACCCACACAACAAGGAAAATGGGCTTTTACTTCGGTTTTTAAGCTTGATTTACTTCAGTTTTCGCTAAAACTCGCAACCGCAGTAGTTCGGAGCGAAGTAAAAACTAGTTAAAAACCGAAGTAGAATCCCCACTTTCTACTTCGGTTTTACATAATAACCGAAGTAGAAAGTGAATATACGCGACCATCCTGGGCACTTTCTACTTCGATTTTTAAGTAAAACCGAAGTAAAAGGGCCACTTTCCACTTCGGTTTTACCTAAGAACCGAAGTAGAAAGGGGATATTCTACTTCGGTTCTTAGGTAAAACTGAAGTGGAAAGTGGCCCTTTTACTTCGATTTTACCTAAAAACCGAAGTAGAAAGTGCCCCAGCTTTTTAATTAATATATATTTTTGATTATTTTTAAATGGATGATTTCTATTTATATATATATATTTAGCCTAATTTTATTTATATATATATATTTTAGCCTAATTCTTTTTCAACGATTATTTCTTATTATTTCTGATTATTTTTAAATAGATGATTTCTATTTATATATATATAATTTTTTTTTTGGTCTAATTTTATTTATATATATATTTAAATGGTCTAATTAATATATATATATATATTTTGGCCTAATTCTTTTTCAACGATTTAATTATATGAATTTACAATATTGAATAAAAATATGATAACTTTTATTAATTAAAAATGTTATACATAAGCATATAAAACACAAGTACTTAAGTAAGATAACTAGCCCTTAACATTAATACATTTACAAAAAACTAATAACTTACAACTAAATGAACTTATAAACAAAATAGGCTTACTGATAAATGTATGTCATCAATTGACCTAACCATTCGTGTTGGATTGGCAAGAGGTCTGCAATCTCACAATATTGCGTCTTCCCAGCAAACTGTAAAATTAATAAATATAAATTAATTTTATAGATTATCGATACCAAAATAAGTTATAAAAAATGAACTTACTTTTTCTTTTAGGGTTACTATTGCATTTGATGCCCGTACAAGATCTCTAATGTACTTCAACACATAAAAACCACATTCATGACTTTGTGGTTGTCTCGGACATTCAACATTGAATATCTTTGTAGGATGGCCAAGTAATTCATTGGAAGAAGCCTTATAATATGCACTATTTAAAAAGAAAATTAACAAAAGTTATTAAAATGTAGTAACATGTAATAGTTGTTGCATATTAAGAAATATTTTAAAAATTTTAAAACTTACCTCATTATCATACTATCAATTTCTTTAGGACGTTTGTGTGATTTCAGTGGATCTAAGAACAAGATTTTTCCTTTTGGCATAGCAATCACCAGCATCCAATGTTCCCTAAAATAAGAAACGTGTTAAGTAAAATAATTAAATTTTTAATATATGAATAATCAAATAAGAAAAGTTTACACTATTTCTTACCGCATGTTCCAAGGTATAAAGTATAGTTGACCAACTCTATCAATGGTCATCAACCAATTTGCCAAGTCAATGGTTGATCGTTCTACATCGTTAAGATTATTAATGCTAAGACGTTCAATGTCAAAAAACTTGTAAAATACATGCTGGTTTGGAAATAGGGACTCCCAAATGCATCTGCAAAATTTTCTTTAGTGTTAAATATTTTTGAAAAATTTCGGTAGAGTTTCCCCTATAAATAGGATTACCCAAACCTGTAAACATTCAATTTGCTATGAAAATTTGCAACAGATCACAGAGCAGTACTCATAACTGATTCTAAATTCATATCATTCCAAAGAATTAGTTGAAGGGATACCTTAATCCAAATATCATTGCTGAGCCTCCAATCATATGCAGACTAGCAACTTGTTCCACATCCTCTGAGGTTATAAAGATTGACTCGTGATTCATGAATGATGGGTCCACTGGAATTGAAACGACTGTGTTCATTCCCTTAACTCTGCAAAATTCTCTCACCATAAATTGAAGGCTAACATGGATGCGACTCATGATGTGATCGGCAAATGGTTGGCCTTCGGTCAGAGTATTTTCTGGATTGACGTGAGACCCAGCTGAAGACAGATGTGGGCTAGTCAAAGAATTACGGTTCGTCTTATCCTTGGATGGACTTTTTGACATAGGAGGTTTCTTTTTTAGAGGACCCTATGCAACATCAAGTAAAAATAATATTAAAATAATGGACCAACAAATATTTTAATAGGAACAAATTAAAGAATTCGTTTATACCTTGTCAGTCATAATTAATTCTTTTGGCCAAGGAATGAATACATCATAAGCATCTCGAACACAGCGTATCTCCCCAACAGAACATGGGATTTCAGCATCCTCTTGTAATATTTTGGTGACTCGCACCCTCGCGTATTCGTCTGTCAGTTGCACACCATGAATAGTCAATGGACCCACCCCATCAATGACAACACCCTCTGCCACCACATTATGAATATTATCGGAACAACGTAACACATAATCCTGCATGTACGGTGTGTCATCCTGCATGTACGGTGTGTCATCTTGCATGTATGGTGTGTGATATTCTTCGTCGTTCTGCTCGTCATCGTTGTCGTGTTCATCCATATCATCTATCCCACTTGCTCGTTTAGCTTTTTCCTCCTCTAAAGCTTTAAGTTATGCTCTGAGCCTCGCAATTTCTGCATCTTTCTTACTAATAACATCAGCCATTTCTGTTGCTATTTTTGGTTTTCTTCCAAAGACGGACGAAATCTTCGCAAACGACCTACAATAATCAACCAAATTTATTTAAAAACTAAAATATTATAGAATTAAGTTAAATGCAACAAATAAAAAAATAATATCATACCCAAGTGCTCTAACACGCCCTGGATGCTCAGGTGTCCCTAAAGCTTGCGTTAATATGTCATTCCAACCATTTGCAATGATTTCTCCACTACTAACTTTTTCTTTCAGCTCATTCTGTGGAACAAACCAGTGATCACTTATATTAGTGACTTATAAGAACTTTATCATTCCTACATTACTTTAAAATACTTGCTTGAAACCACTTACAATTCTTGCTTCAATTTGTTTGTCCAAATCTGTGACAAGAACCTTCTTCTTTTCTCGTGCTCTTATCCAAACTTGGTACTGTTCTACATCTGCCACACCTAGTTCAGTTTTCTACAACATACAACAATTAATTAAAGTTGGTGAGTGCAATATTCTTCATAACAGGTTGACAGTTATAAAATAGTGATGTGAATTACTTACCAAGTCCTCTCTAACATTGGCAAGCCCTCTACGAGATGTACGATGCCTCGAAGTATATTTGAGAGCTCTTTCACGTTGTGCTTCCCGCAAAGCCTACATAAAATAAGTAACAATAAGTTTTTAAGCAATTATTAGTATTTCAAAACTAATAAATCATATACATAATAGTACCATAAACTCAGGAGATAAACGGTGGCTAACAAATGTCCTCCAATCTTCTAGGTCAAGTTCTGGATATTTCTTAGGAAGGATTTGGAGTTCATCTATCAGACCGTCTTCTGCCAAAGGGTAGATGTAGTCACTAGTGATGTTGGTCTTAAAATCTCTCATCATTCTTCCCGCACATTTAATTAATTCTGGTTTCCAATTTTCTGGAATGTTAAAGGCACCCTGAAATAGAAAGAAAATGATTAATGAAATGCAAAGTAATTCATGAAAATGATCAATAAATTAAAGTAATTAAAATATTTTCTTACATATACATCCTCCCATATTCTATTCTTCAATTCTTGTGGGACTTGTCTCCAATCCTTATAATTGAGAGAGACCGTTCTCCTAGTTTTAACTCCAAGGTACGATTGCATCTCACTATATGCTTTCCCTATAGGTTGACCTTTATCATTAAACTGAACATTTCTCTTTATTCCCTTAGCTTTTTTATTATTGATATTGTTCTTCTTTGTTGGGCCTCGCCTATTTGGTGTGTTCTCCCCTTCAGAAATTGTCATCTGCACATAAACAAGAATTAACGTTACAATTATGACAGAAATCAATACATATTTAACATAAAAATGAATACATTACTCACTGGACACATTTTCTTTTCCTTTTTCTTTTCTTGGTTGATCCACAATCTACCCATATTCCGTCTCTAATATCATTTCTAATGTATTCCCCATCATCATCATCTTCATTGAAATCATGGATTTGCTCAACTTACTCATGTATTGGTTGTCCAACAATAAAATTGTCATGAAACAAATCATCATTTTCTTCGTCATTTTCATCTTCTATAAACTGCCTTTCCGGGGTTCGTAAAACAACTGACCATTTATCATCAGCAGGATCAGTTATGTAAAACACTTGTTTTTCTTGGGTAGCCATGATGAAAGGATCATTCTTGTGACCTTTCTTACTTAAATCAACCAAAGTGAATCCAAGTTCATCTATTCTAACCCCAACATTGTTGTCCACCCAAGAACACTTGAGCAGAGGAATTTGAAATAAGGAATAATCAAGCTCCCATATTTCTTCAACAACCCCATATTATGTCATAGTACCAGCAACTGGATTATTGTCTTTTGCACTAGCGAAATGCATTGCTTCTGCCACAATACTTACTCCACTATTTTGAACCATTCGAGCATCATCTCTTGACTTTGTGTGAAATCTTTTTCCTCCAACAATGTAAGCATGGTGCTTTATTACATGAACACTTGGTCCAAATGATATGCGTTTTAACTCTGTCGACACTCCATGGTTTTCTTCTCCCAACCTTGCTAGAATAGTATTTTTCAACCATCGACTAAATGTTTTATTAAACTCATCTATAGTCCATTTCTGTTTATTTTTAACCTTGTTGGGAATCATTGATTGTAATAACTCCATGTGCTCATTGCAAATACGAAGTACAACATTAAAATTTCAATTATACACAAAAATGAGCATAATGTTTATTAAATTTATAACTTACGTTATATATGGTTGAACCTCGGGATTGTTTTCCAACACAACTAAATGAGCTTGATCTAATTCTGCATGAGATATGGTCACTACTGTTCCTTTCCCTCGTAATCCTCTATCAACTCCATCCGAGTTATTCCGTGGTTTGCTAATTCCGATTGTGTCGATTCCAACCATGTACTCTGAACAAAATTCCACAGCTTCTTCTGCTAAATAACACTCAATCATACAAGCTTCAGGGCGATGGTGATTACGTACATATCCTTTCAACACCTTCATATTCCTTTCGAATGGATACATCCATCTCGCCCAAACTGGCCCACACAACTTCGCTTCTCTTACTAAATGGACCATCAAATGTATCATGATGTCAAAAAAAGATGGTGGAAAATATTTTTCAAGCTTGCATAAAGTTTCAACTATTTCATCATGCAATGCATTCAACTTCTTCATTTCCAATTCTTTTCCGCATAGTTTATTGAAGAAGATGCACACACTTGTCACACTATCTCGAACTCTTTTTGGTAAAACTGACCGAATGGCAATTGGAAGTAATTGTTGCATTAATATATGACAATCATGTGATTTCATTCCAATTAACTTCAAATCTTCCATAGACACCAAGTTTCGAACATTCGATGAATAACCATCAGGCACTTTCATCCCTGCCAATGATTGACATACGGCTTGTTTCTCTTCTTTAGACAATGTAAAACAAGCAGGAGGCAAATATGTGCGAGCCCCTTTTTCTTCAGGTGCCAAGCAGTGTCTTATACCCATCTCAACAAGATCTAAATGACTAGACAAATCATCTTTGGTTTTACCTGGGATATCAAGTAATGTACCGATTATACTTTCACATACATTTTTTTCTATGTGCATGACATCCAAGCAATGTCTAACAAGTAAATCTTTCCAGTAAGGAAGTTGAAAGAAAATTGATTTTCTTTGAAAACATCCATTGACTTTTTTGTTTTTATTCTTCTTCCCATACCTAAAGTCAACTTTTTCTACTTCCTTAAGAATTTGCTCACCTGACAATGGCAAAGGAGCAATGTCTCATTCCACAGTACCGTCAAATGCTTTTTCTTTATTTCTGTCAGGATGACTTAAATGCAAATATCGTCTATGACCCATATAACACATTTTGCGTCCATTTGACAAGCGACGAGCCCTTGTGTTGGTGCAACAAATTGGACAAGCTTGGTAACCTTTTGTGCGTAAACCTGATAGGTTACCATATGCTGGAAAATCATTAACAGTCCATAACAACACCGCTTTCAAATTAAACACTTCTTTTTTAAAACCATCATATGCCTCAACACCATTTTCATACAACTCTTTCAAATCATCAATTAATGGTGCCAAATAAACATCGATATCATGTCCTGGTTGTTTTGGGCCTGAAATCATTAATGAAAGCATCATGAACTTCCTTTTCATGACCAACCAAGGAGGAAGATTGTACATAACCAGGAAGACAGGCCATGAACTATGCCTACTACTAAGAGATCTATGCGGGTTTACTCCATCAGCAGCTAAACCAAGACGAAGATGTCTTGGTTCATTTTTGAATTCTGGATTGATATAATCTACCTTCTTCCAGGCCTGTGAATCTGCAGGATGCCGGAGTTTACCATCTTTCACTCGTCCAGTCTCGTGCCATATTAAGTTCTTAGAGTGTTCTGCACTTCGATATAATCGCTTCAGTCGCGAAGTCAAAGGTAAGTACCATAGCACTTTCTGAGGAATAAGTTTCCTAATCTCCTTACTTTTGTTAGGTTTGTACCGTGATAAACCACATTCGGGGCAAGCGTCCATGTCTGCATACTCCTTACGATATAAAATACAATCATTCGAACATGCATGAATCTTCTCATACTTCAACCCTATCAAACTTAATGTTTTCTTTACTTCATATGTAGACTCCGGAAAACAATTTTCTAGCGGCAAAATCTCCTTGAAAGCAGCTAAAAATTGACTGAAACACTTATCACTAACTCCATTTTCTGCTTTTATGTTATAAAATTTAACCATTGTGGGCAATCTTAGTTTATTGCAACCACTGAACAATTGTCTGTCTGCATCTCTAACCATACTATCAAATTTTTCTGGATTATGAAAAAACTCTTCTTGTGCTTCATCAAGTAATTCTATAGGATGATCATCAAAATCATTACTCTCAAAATCATCTACACCTCGCCTACCTAATGGATATGGGTCATCATTTAATAATTCTCCATGCCAATACCATTTACTATAACTCATATCAAATCCCCGACAAAATACATGATCCTTTATCATGGTAATATTCCCCTTTACTCCATTACCACAATCGATACAAGGACAACGAATTTTTTGTGGATCACTACAATTCTTTAGGCAAAACTCTAAAAATTTGTTGAATCCATCTTGAAATTGTGATGTTTCTTTCCTCTCAAGCATCCATGATTTATCCATACTAATAACAATATTCAATTCCTAATAAGTTAGAAAAAAACTTATATTAGGTTCTAGTCTTATAAATTTTTTTAAAAAGTCGACAGAGTATCCTCTGTTTCTATAGCATACCGTAATTTCATAATTACCTATAAAACAAATACAAACAAACACAATAATCAAGCATATATGAATCCATCATTATTAGGTTCTAGTCTTATAAAATTTTTAAAAAATTCGGCAGAGTATCCTCTGTTTCTATAGCATACCGTAATTTCAAAATAACCTATAAAACCATTTAAAACAAACACAATAATCAAGCATAGATGAATCTATCATTATTAGGTTCTAGTCTTATAAATTTTTTTAAAAATTCGGCAGAGTATCCTCTGTTTCTATAGCATACCGCAATTTCAAAATTTCCTATAACAACAACACAAACAAAAAAAATAATCAAGCATAAATTAATCCATCCTTATATCACCATAGCACGCAAATTTCCCAGAGCCTACTTCACTAATTTTCAAACATAACTTTCACTAAATCTAATATGCATGATTACATTAGTCTTATTTTTATACATAAATCTTGTAGTAATATAAATAAAAAAAATAACTAACCTTCAATATTAATCTTCAATGCACCCGAAATGAACAACAAAGTTCACCACTCAATCAACTACCCTACTAAAACATTACATAATTAGTAAACTACATAATTAATTATCAAACCAATAAATAAAAAAAATCAAACTAGTTAATGAAACTAATGAACAACACTTTGATCATCTTCAAGCTATTTATTTTTTTTCAAATATTTAAAAAATAAATTTATCTATTGTCAAAATTTCTAAAATTTACTAATATACATATATATATTTATAATAAACCTAAATTTTATCATATTATTTAAACTAACAAAATAAACAAATAATTATAAAAATTAACAAAATATTAATTATATTAATTATAAAATTCGGAATAATAAAAAAAATAAAAAAAACATAGAAAAATAAAAAAAATTCATCAAAACCACATTTTAGTAATCTATACCTGTTTTGAAGCTCAAAATCCCCTTGCAATGACAAAAATCCGGTCAAAATCCGGCAAGAAACACCACTTTCAAATGGAGAAAATACTCACGGCCAAATGCTTTTTTTTCTCTAAAAAAAAAAAAAAGATTTTTGGACTATATTTCGGTTTATAGGGTAGAAATGTTGCAAGAAATAAAGAAAAAACAAAAAAAAAGGTTTGGAGAATGAAAATGGGTTGGCTCACGGTTGTTAATGGAGGGTTTTGGGGGTTTTTTTTTCACAGAGGGCAGATGAGGGTTTGAGAGAGATGACCGTTCGGGTCTTAGGAAGGGGTTATAAAGGCCTTTTACTTCGGTTTTTAGGTAAAAACCGAAGTAGAAAGTGGACTTTCCACTTCGGTTTTTACCTAAAAACCGAAGTTAAAGGTCCATAAGTGGATATGTGCGTGGGTGGGCTTGTGCACTTTTAACTTCGGTTTTTAGGTAAAAACCGAAGTGGAAGGTGCACTTTCTACTTCGGTTTTTACCTAAAAACCGAAGTTAAAGGTGCACAAGGGCCGCATTTGGCTAGGCCATTTTTTTGCATTTTTACTATCTCTAAACATAATATACGGGCTTGTGCAACCAAACACGGCCCTCTTCACTATGAATTTTTCACTTCGTTTTTTTAAAAAAGCGAATTAGTATGTAATTTTTTTCAGAGTGCCAATTTCAAAAGCCAAGTAAAAGAGTTTGAAAATGTTTTTACTTCGCTTTTTTTGTATGCTCACTATAAAAATCGAAGTAAAAACCTATATTTTTAGTAGTGCCACGATTGGGTTGGGCCGTGCGGCCCATTATCCCCTTACCTATTGATTTGACCACACTTATGTGTCAGGTTTAGGAATTAATTATGAATGTCACAGAGTTGACACAATAGGTAAGAAGGTCACGGGATGACTTTCTTACCAACTCCCGGGTACCTTCTCCTATAAATATGGAGACCTTGGGAGTTAATAGAGGTTGAATTCTCGATTGTAAGAAATACCCCAGTATATAGCAATAATACTGACTAGTGGAGTAGAAGGATTTTAACCTTTGAACCACTTACAAAATGTATTTTGAGTCACCCTTTCATTCCTAAGATCATTTATCTGTTTCGGTCCAACCTAAGTACTAATCCCTTTCTCTTCTTTTCTTAATTACCTGTTGGCGAAGAACCGCGTCAACAACATCAAACAAAACAAATAATATATATATAGGTGGCATTTTAATACTCTTTGGTTTTTTAATTTTGATTTTGTTTTTTAATTCTTGTTGATATTTTTTTTAAATCAATGTTGTAACCTAAAAGTTCATTTGCAAATTTTATCCTAATGCAAACTGCTGCAACTGCAAATGTAGGCCGAATACAACCTAAATCATCCCAAAAGAACTTATTGCAACCTCAAATGGAATCATGTGCAATCCATGTCAACATTAAAACTCATATTCTAATTTCATTCTTATACAACTGATGCAACCCACTATAATCTCAAATTTCACCCACTGCAACCCTATGCAACCTAAAACAACATATGGCAACACACATGGAAGCCCATGCAACCCATTTTAATTTCAAATGCAACTCAATGAAACCTAAAACAACCCAAATGTAATTTCAAATGCAACCCATTGCAATCTCAAATGCAAACCCAATGCAACCATGTGTACCCTACCCTTCCCAATTTGAAAACTCATATGCAACCCCGAGCAACCTCATGCAACTCAATGCAACCTATGGTAACTTAAAATAACTCATATGCTAGTTTTGATCTTATGCAACTCAAGCCATCCACGACGACCTCAAATGAAAGCCTAGTGCAACTCTATGCAACCTAAAGCAACTTTGAAAAACTCATTAGCAAATTTCCTCTTTATGCAACTAATGCTACATCAAATGAAAAGCCTAATGCATCGTAAAGCAACCCACTGCAATCTTAAATACAACCTAAAATAACTTTAAAAATCTCATTTGAAAATTTCAAATGCAACCCAATGTGACCCCATGCAATTCCAAATGCAACCTCGTGTGACCCAATGCAATTTTGTAGATGTTGGAAAAGGTTTCAATAGAGGTTGAATATGTTACATACATTGCTAAAAGGTTGCATATGACCCACTGCAGCATAGAGCAACTCACTGCAACCTCAAATGCATTCTCATGCATCTCAATGTAACCCATTGCAACCTTAAATGAAAATTTGTACAACTCAAAGCAACCCATGGAAACTTAAAAAGTTAATATGTTAATTTCATCCTTATGCAATATGCAATCCCATGCAACCTAAAATAACCAATGCAACTCATGACAACTTAAAAGCTCATATGTTAAGCTCAATACAACCTAAAACAAACCAATACAACTCATGCAAGCTAAACACAACACATACAAAACAATTCAACCCAATTCCAATGTCAAATGCAACCCAATGCAACTTAATGCAACCAAAAACAACCCAAATGCAATTTTGAAAAATTAAACAACCCATTGCAATCTCAAATGCTAACCCATAATGCAACTAAATGCAACCCAATTCAATTCATAGCAACTTAAAAGAACTCATGAAAACTCATATGCAACTTTAAAAAATCATGAAATCTTAATGGAACTCCATGAACCTAAAACAACTTTAAAAAAAATCATTTACAAATTTCATCATTCTTAAATGCAACAAATTATTGAAGAGTCTATGCTATACCAAAACACTACTAACTGGTACTATTTTGGTCATTCTCTATTTTACACTTCACATTTTTTACAGAGTCAATACATATAATTATATTATATAAGAACGCCATGACTGCTTACAAGATGAAGGTAGGATTTTTATGCCTGCTTTTATTTTCTTTCATGGGTACCCATTCTTTTTTGTTTTAGTATTTTGGATCTCTGCTCAATTTTATTATTTCTTTATTCGGTTGAGCTTTACTATTCTACATAGACTGATTTTGCTTCCTTGTTTTAATTGCTCATTTATTGGACACAATAACTCATTTCTCTAATTGTACTTGTTTGAATTGGAAATTGTTGTACTCCAATTGTGGGAATCGTACTTGGGATGTTGCATAAAATTTCTACGAAATTAATCGTAACAACAATTCCTTTTTCATTATATTTATATCCATGAAACCCTTTTGTTGTAAAACGTTAAGACATAATTATTACGTTCTCAATATGATTAGAATAATCATCAATAATATATAGAAGGGTTGATGTAAGAACCCAGATTTCCTTGGTGCTTTAAAGGTTTAATTCTCAGTTTTTCGGAGCTAATTGCAATCTTTTGGGGCTCTATTGATTGCAATCTTTGGGCTGATTGAGGTGAAGGATGAGGTTTGTGTTAGCCCAGCCCAAATGGAAAGCCCATTAGCATTGGACCCAAAGGAGATGCAAGAGAAGGTGAGAAGCTGGATTGAGAAAGCTAGCAGTGAAGGAGAATTGACTCATGTTTCAGAAGAAGAGAGCTGCGTGGGGAAGGAAGAAAAGCAACCAGCTAGTGATGGAGAGAGAGTGCAAGCACGTGAAGCACGAGTGCGACCCCGATGGCTCAAAGAGTTTGTTAGGCTGGAGCAAAGATGAGAGTTTGTTAGGCTGGAGCAAAGATGAGAGGAGCGGCTGGGAGCATCCAGTTTGTTATTGTTTTATTTCAATTGTAATTTCTGGACTGAGGGTATATAAGGACCCGTAGAACAATCGGTTGGTTTTTTTTTGTGGAATGTAATTGCTAGAAACTGCTGGGAGATTGGCCTTGTCTCGAAGAAGGCGTATTGCTATCACTGGTGCTTTCCATTGATTCTTCATCTCCAGAATGAAGAACGAAGAACTCGCCGCCATGATTCACGCTTTGGAGCTCAGTTTCCAAAAGCATTCGGAGGAACAATTTGCCCGATTTAATGCTAAGTTGGATGAACAAGTCACACGACTGGATGACCGAGTAAACCAGCTACAAACACCATTGGGGACATCGCATGGAGGTAAAACAAGTATAATGCATCATCTGCATCCTCCAACTGGGCAGAATTCTGAAGGAGTCTCGGAGAACAGGGAAATGAACCACATCTTGAAGAATATGAAAGTTAAAGTTCCTCGGTTCGACGGGAACAATGTGGAAGATTGGGTGTACAAGATCAACAAGTTTTTTGACTTACACGGGATTCCGCCAGGCACTCGGTTATTATTGATTGCATTTCATCTTGAAGGACCTCCCTCTACCTGGTTTCAATGGATGGAAAAAGGGGGTGGGTTTGCGGACTGGGATTCGTTTCTGCGAGCCTTACGGTTACGTTTCGGAGTGTCCGTTTATGATGATCCGCTGGGGAGGATCGCGAAGTTAACTCAGACTGGGCGTGTTTCGGAATTCAGGGCCGAATTTGAAGATTTAATGACTCAGATTTCAGGTGTATCGGAGCACTTCTTCTTGAATTTTTTTGTATGGGGATTGAAGAATGAGATCAGAAGGGAGCTGTTGCTGGCCAAACCAGTAGACTTAGCCGATGCTATGGCCAAAGCTCAACTGTTCGAGGATAGGCACGATGACTTACTGGGGAGGGTGAGAAGTGAGGGGACTCGCGCAGGGTGGTCTCCGCGGTTCACAAATTCGTCAAGCCCCGTCCATGGCACGGCTGGATCGACTGTTAGTGCACCCAACACCAATGTAACAGTAGCTGCCAAATTTCACAAACCCAGCCCCTCGGCTTTGCCAGTGAAACGTTTGTCTCCCACTGAGATCAAGGAAAAAAGAGATAAGGGACTGTGTTTCACCTGTGATGAGAAATACAGTTTTGGACATAAATGTAAAAATCGTGTTCTAATCCTTTGTACCCAGGGAGATGAGGAAGAAGAAGAAGCGATGGCACAAACTGAACAAGGAGACACTTATGATGTAGAGGAGGGGCTAACTGACGAAGTGAGTTTGAATTCATTATCGAATTCCACCAATCCGAGGATATTCCGCATTATTGCCCAACATGGAACCGAGCCTTTGGAGGTTTTGATAGACACGGGCAGCAACAATAATTTTATTCAAGAGGCATTAGCAGCTCGTTTGGGATTGGCTTGTGAGGATACCAAAAGGTTCAAAGTGTATATGGGAAATGGCAACTCTCTTTGGTGTTCCCAACTGTGTAAAGAAGTGGAGTTAATCTTACAAGGGCATAAGTTTTCAGTCGACTTATATGTCTTGCCGATATGGGGTCTGGATGTAGTTTTGGGGATGCAATGGCTTCAAACTTTGGGACCTTGCATACATGATCATCGAGCATTAACAATGGAATTTAAATGGCAGGGTAATGTGGTCAAACTAGCGGGCTCGTCAACTACAGAGAATCATCAATTATCTTCGGCACAATTACGAACTATGTGTAGAGAGGGGGACATAAAGGATGTTTTTATGTTGGCCACAGTTTCACAGACAGAGGCAGCAGCTTATGCAGAGGTTGCAGACTTAGAAACAAATTTACCATTGGAAGGACAAGGTGTTCTTTTTGAGTTTCAAGATGTCTTTGCCGAGCCTACACAATTACCACCACACCGGCTGACCGATCACCGCATTTTCCTACAACCGGGGTCGAAACCAGTCAACGTAAGACCATATCGTTATCCTTACTTTCAAAAGGATATTATTGAGCAATTGGTGCGGGAGATGGAGCATTATGGGTTCGTTCAACCAAGTAATAGTCCCTATTCATCACCGGTCTTATTAGTGAGGAAAAAGGATGGGTCGTGGCGTTTTTGTATTGATTATCGAGCATTGAACGACATTACCATTAAAGACCGATTTCCGATACCGACCATAGATGAGTTATTGGATGAGTTGGGAGGGGCGACAGTATTTTCTAAGCTGGATCTTCGGGCCGGGTATCACCAAATTCGAATGGATTCACGCGACATTCACAAGACAGCATTTCGCACTCACGAAGGCCACTACGAATTTCGAGTAATGCCATTTGGTCTCACTAATGCCCCTTCGACATTTCAGGCCACTATGAACCAGATATTCAAGCCATTACTCCGCAACTGTGTTATTGTTTTCTTTGACGATATTTTAGTTTACAGCAAGACCGGAGAGGACCATCGCTGCCATTTGCGGTTTTGTGTTACAAAAGCAGCGGGATCACCAATTTTATGCTAAAGGCAGCAAGTGCAAATTTTTCCAGCCAGCAATTGATTATTTGGGGCATTTAGTCTCGGCACAAGGGGTGCAGGCCGACCCTTCCAAGATCGCCGCAATGGTTGAATGGCCTCAGCCTCGTACTATTAAACAGCTGCGGGGATTTCTGGGATTGACGGGATACTATCGGCGATTCGTGGCCCACTACGCTACCATAGCAGCTCCTCTTACAGAACTATTAAAGAAGGACAACTTTGTGTGGACAGAACAAGCCAACGTAGCCTTCCATCAGCTCAAAACAGCCATGACCATGACCCCAACTCTTATTCTACCAGATTTTTCTAAGCTTTTTGTAATCGAGTCTAATGCATCAAATGTGGGTATTGGGGCAGTCCTCATGCAGGAAGGCCATCCTGTTGCTTTTTTCAGCAAAAAACTCGGACCCAAATTTGTTGGTACGTCGGCATATTTACGAGAGTTAAGGGCTATTGTGGAGGCCGTAACCAAATGGCGACAGTATTTGTTGGGACGTCACTTTGTTATTCGCACGGACCATAGGAGCTTAAAAGAATTACTCACCCAAGTAATACAAACACCGGAACAACAGCATTTTCTAAGAAAGCTTATTGGGTTCAGTTTTTCAATAGAATATAAGGCGGGAAAAACTAATTTAGCGGCGGATGCACTATCTCGGCGACATGAGGGAGAGTTCTCCTTCTTTACCACTGCTATTTCTTCTGCTTGTTTTGATTTTCTGGACGAATTACGACGTGAAAATACAACCTGCCCAGAACTTAGGCGCCTCCACACCCAGTTAGCCGAAGGAACTTTGAAAGACTCAGACTATTCGGTGAGGGATGGGTTACTTTATTACAGGCAGCGTATTAGAGTGAGCACCAATTCACATTTTAAGCAGCAACTTATTCAAGAGTTCCACGAGACCCCTATGGGTGGACATGCGGGGATGGAACGCACATTCCTACGGTTGAGCGCCAATTTCTTTTGGCCAGGTATGAAATCCGAAGTTCAAAATTTTGTGCAATCCTGTGTCATTTGTCAAACAGTCAAGTACTCACCTGCTGCCCCTTACGGTTTGCTACAACCATTGGAGCTTCCGGAACGCGTGTGGGAGGATCTAGCCATGGATTTCATCGTGGGATTACCGAATTCGTTTGGGGTCACAAACATCTTGGTAGTAGTAGATCGCTTCACCAAATATGCTCATTTTGGGGCATTACCGACTCATTATTCAGCCACCAAGGTCGCCGATCTTTTCTCTCATATGGTGATCCGTTTGCATGGTCTGCCAAGGTCTATTGTTTCGGATTGAGACCCAGTTTTTACTAGTGCCTTTTGGAAAAAATTATTCGAACTAATGGGTACTAAGCTGAAGATGAGTTCCTCGTACCACCCACAAACAGATGGTCAAACGGAAGTTACTAACCGTTATTTGGAACAATATCTCAGGGCCTTTACAGCGGACAATCCCAAACAGTGGAGTAAGTTTCTCTCGTGGGCAGAATATCACTATAATACCAGCCAGCACTCCGCGATTGGTATGACCCCTTTTCAGGCAGTTTATGGCATAGCTCCTCCAACTATTCCGGCATACACGCGAGGTACCACCACCATTCAGGCTGTGGAAAACGATTTGCTCACTAGGGACACCATTCTACAGCAACTGAAGGAAAATCTGCTCCAAGCTCAACACCGTATGAGACAACAAGCAAATAAAAAATGCAGAGACATCGAATTCAAGGTTGGCGAGTTGGTATTAGTTAAGTTACAGCCCTATAGACAAGCAACTGTGGCTAAACGACTCAATTATAAGCTGTGCAGAAGGTATTTTGGCCCTTTTCCAGTTATAGCTCGAGTGGGGGCCGTGGCATACACGTTGGAATTACCAGCTGGAAGTCGCATTCACCCGACCTTTCATGTGTCTTTACTTAAACCGTTCTATGGCAGCTCCCCTTTGCCTTGTTTTCCACTGCCCGAGCACTCCGTTAATAACAAACCAGTCATGATTCCTCAAGCCATATTAGCTACGCGATACAGTCAAGGCAAGCCACAAGTATTAGTGCAATGGTCCCTGACCGCGCCGGAGGATGCAACGTGGGAAGATTTTCCACAATTCTGTCAGCTTTACGATCTCACCAACCTTGCGGACAAGGTTGTTTTCGAGCAGGGGAGTAGTGTTAGCCCAGCCCAAATGGAAAGCCCATTAGCATTGGACCCAAAGGAGATGCAAGAGAAGGTGAGAAGCTGGATTGAGAAAGCTAGCAGTGAAGGAGAATTGACTCATGTTTCAGAAGAAGAGAGCTGCGTGGGGAAGGAAGAAAAGCAACCAGCTAGTGATGGAGAGAGAGTGCAAGCGCGTGAAGCACGAGTGCGCGTGCGACCCCGATGGCTCAAAGAGTTTGTTAGGCTGGAGCAAAGATGAGAGTTTGTTAGGCTGGAGCAAAGATGAGAGGAGCGGCTGGGAGCATCCAGTTTGTTATTGTTTTATTTCAATTGTAATTTCTGGACTGAGGGTATATAAGGACCCGTAGAACAATCGGTTGGTTTTTTTTTGTGGAATGTAATTGCTAGAAACTGCTGGGAGATTGGCCTTGTCTCGAAGAAGGCGTATTGCTATCAGTTTGCAGGTTCGGTTCTCATTGGCTTTGAGAGGCGAACAATGTTTACGACACTATAACTATGTCTTTATCCAAATATTACTCAAACTTTGATTTATATTGCAATGAAGAAACTAGTGATCATCATCATCATCAGATCATCAACTTTAATGACCATATTTTTTTGCTCAAATTCAGATTTTCTACATGAGAAGGAAAGCTCCGGCAATGGCTGCCACCATTATTATTATCGAAATCGATTTTTGATTGTTTTACAAAAGTCAGCTGCTCATTGGCTGTCACTAAAGCTGGAGGAGAAGATAACTCCAAAATTTTCTTCAAACCCATTTTTTAGAGCAAACTGTGTTTTTGCAAAAAATATTTAAAGGTTTATATTAAGCCGTATACTCGAATAAAGTTTTTATTGGCCGAATTATTGCATTATAACTTTTTAATATACGTAAAAACAAATATTCTCTTAAAAATATCTATATTTACTACTTTTAAAAAAGAGTTCCTTAATGACTATTTAAAAAATCTATGTACACGTAATAATAATTGTTTAATTAAATAACTAATTAAAAAAATTATAGTAATTGAAACTTCTCATCATCGCCTCTTCATCTATATCTATCATCTACAATAACAACAATCTATATAATAATTATTAAAAATGTCACAGTTGATTTCTTATCTTGTTTTATCGGTTTGGTGTGTGTTTTCTTTCGTGATGTTTGACACTAAACAGAGACATGAGATTTCTCTGAGGATATTATGAAGAAATCTCCTCATCCTTGCTTTGTTGGAGTGCAATATTTCTTGTAGCTGGTACCACAGTATGTAATGTATGTATATAAGAAAAAGACAAAGGAGATAGAGGGGCAATAAGAAAAGCTTGTTTTTTTTTCTTTATTTTTTTTCTCTCTATTTTTCTAATTATTCTTATATAAATTTATATATTTTATTAATTTTTTTATTTTAAAATCATTTTAAATAATTTTTATAAAAAAATTACATGGTGGACTAATAAGGAGCTAACACGTGTATAACCATATATCATCTAACAACTAGCTAGAGTGAGTACCACTGGAGCCGACGGAAGTAGACATTGAATACTTTTCCCGAAAAATAAAGGTTGGCTACTAATTTGCAAGTTTTTGAAAACATTAGATACTTTTGCTGCTAATTTTCCTAAGAACAAATAGAACACACTCTAATCAATTGCATAATACATGTAGCCAAATTCAATAAAATCTATTGTAGAAATCACTTGTAACCAAAATAATTAAAATCTAGAAAGGAACCACATATAACTAAAATCAATGTTAAAAAACTATGTAACTAAAACTATTAGCAACCACGTGTTACCAAAACTATTATAAACTCTTATAGGAATCACATGTAACTAAAACCATTGGAAAATAAACTATAATTAAAAAACCAAATGAAATCAAAAGCATTAGCCATAGAAGAAACAAAATGGTTAGGAATCATAGAAGAAATCACACTTAACAAGAGCCATTAAACTATATCTCATACATGTAAGGTACCGTCACTCAAAAGAAACTACTACTATTAGAAATTAATAGAAAATGATGTGACTAAACACATTAAAAACTAGTACAAACTACATGTAACAAAAATTATTAGTGACTCACAATTATTGAATCGGTTACCAATTGTGATTAATCTTGTAACTCAAATTATTGGTAACTCAAAGTAACCAACTTAGTTATTAGTTTATATTCATGTCAAAATGAAAATTAAACAAAAGTTAAAGTTTAGTCATTTTAGTTAGGAGTTTTGCAAAAAAATACCAACTCTTTGCTAGTGTTTTCACTTATGTACCCATTTTTTTTTTTAATTTAATGGTATTAATACCTTTCATTTACACTTAGTTACACATGTTAGTATCTCTTTATTAACTGTGTGCATGACAGTGATTTTTTTTCTTTTCTTTATTAATTGTAAAAAATAAATTAAATTATTTTTAAACATATTTTAATTATATATTCTTAGGACATATTTAATTAAAATAATAAAACCCAATAAATAAATAATTTAAAAATCCTAATGAATGAATTAAAATAATATCATTATCTAAGAGACATAACATCAAGAAACCAATATTTTCAGATTCCCAAAATGATGATATTCTTTTCATTTTTTTTTCTTCTTGATCTTAAGTTTCTTATGTTTTAGTATCTATTTTTTTTAATATAATTTCATTTCTTTAGTTAAAAAAAATTAGGTTTCCTATTTCATAAAACTAGATTTCCAAATAATTTAATTTATTTTTGATAAAAACAACTAATTACAGACTGTCACATACACATTTAACAAATAGATCGATACGGAAAAGTGCAAGTAAATGTAAAACAGTTTTTAGTTACAATTCTGTAATACATTTTCTATTCAATTGGTACGTTACAAAACCTTACAAGATTATCTCCAAAGGATAATATAAATTTTATGTCAAATTTGTCACTAAAAATAAGTAAATATTATATTTGCCCAATTTTTACCGTTGTACTCTAATGCACAAAGTGAAAATTAACTTAAAATGTCAACAAAACCATTTAATTTTTATTGAAAATATACCAAAAAAAAGCATTTAGGTAAATAAATAAAAAGTTAAAAAGCTCTCAAATAAGAAATGGTATTAATTAGTGGGAAAAGGGTGTATAAAATAGGTCAAATTTATTCTGTGTAAATTTGGCCCGTAATATAATTTTTGTCAAATTTGGCGCACATTTTATAACACTATTAGTTTTTTTTTTTTTTTTTTAAGATGTATTAAAATATAGCATTGCACCACTTTTAAAAAAGCATTTCCAATACAATGCTGAAATTTGTGATACAATGTTATATTTTAGTATTTTTTTTTTTAAAATGATTCTCTAATGATGTGCTAAAAAATATGTAAAATTTGACACATGTTAAATTTTTTTATCAAATTTGACAATAGTGTGTGTCAAATTTGACATAACAATAAATATAACTTTTTTTAATTACAGTATTGTCGTTGATCATTAATGATTGTCTTTAAAACACATATTCAATTATAATATTGCCATTTATTATTTTTTAAAATATTTAAGTTATAAAAGACCATTAATAGTAGTTTTTTTTTTCATACCAATTTGCATCTTATTAAAATTTAAAATGTTTTGTGGCATTGAAATACAATTACATATGTCGTGCTAAATATAACAATTATTTATTTTTTGTGGCAACGAATTCGGCACTATATTTAGAGATGGTCTAATACTCCATTCGCGATTTTCTAACTATTATTAAAATATATTATTCAGTGTTGGTAGAAAAAAAATTAGAAATTTTGCACCCCTTATTCTCAGGTGTATAAAGAGAGATTTTCTCATCATCTTTCCATCCAAAATTTGCGAGTTCACTAATCTCTATAATGTTTTCTTATATCTCATAATTGATAAAAGCTCACTAATTTTTATTTTAGTCTAGTTCTTAGTTTTAAATTCTTAGGGAGTTTTGTTTGGTGATAGAAGCTCGTAGTTTGCATCAGTTCCTACCAACACTGCCACTTGTCAACAACGTGGATTTTTATCTTTAATTATTATGATCTTTATATGCTAATGTAAAATTTATTTCCTTTATTTTATCAAGTGATGATTCTAATTATTTTGTTGTTTTAATTTTTCCAAACAAAGACAACACAAACCATTTTCCACGCTTATAACCAATTTTAATTACTACATAATTTGTACATCCAAATTTTTTTATATATATATATTCATCCCTTGCGTCGGTACCTTCATTATGTAGTAATATACAATATTATTATTGCAATGTTATTCTTAAATTACTTATTATAAATTAATCTGGAATGAAACCAGAATTCAGAACCTATATATATATTTATTTATTTATGTAGGGATTTGATCCTTTTGACCCTACACAATTAACACACACGTTCATAACACTAAGGTCAAACTTGACCATTCCCTTATCAAATATTTCCTTTTGTTAGGTTACTTTCCCTTTCGTTTATTACTTGGATAACCTAGAAAAACCTCATGTGCATAAATCGAACCACACCATTCAAGGGTTCTACTCAGAACTCAAACATTTGATCAAACACATCCAAACTTAATCACAAACAAAGAAACACAATAGAGAGTAAGGGAAGAGAGATGCAAATAGAGATTTATCGAAGTTCACCACCAAGAATTTGGGACTACATCCTCTTGAGCTCGCCTCAGCGATTGAGAGCTCTCAAATCCACTAATCAATGAAGAATCGGTACATCTAAGCATTCAAGATTCCTGGTACAACTTCAACGGGTAATCTTGTTCCTTAGTCTATTTCTTTTCTATGTTTTTCCCTTAAAACAGAAAAACCCTAGCACTCTCTAATGTTCTTCTCTATTTTATTTACAAGAAAAACAACTTCTCTCAAAGCTCTCAAAAATGGCTCTTCACAAAAATACACAATAAGATATGCTACTTTATTTTTGTTTACATGTATTTATATAGTAGCAAAATAGAATAAAATTTGTTAGAGTGTTTTCTTGTTCTGAACTGAATCTGTTTTGTTGTTGAGCTGGCACGAATTTAGTTGTAACAATATTTTGTAAGTGGCTCTAACAGAATTTTGGTTATGAATGAGGACTTGTATTTAACAATTCCACCCAAGTTCTCATATAGAACCAGAAGTCTGTTAGTGTAATATCTCTAAGGGTCTTCACTCTTTCCTTGTCTTTGTTATCCTCCTGAGTCGACCCCAAGAAAATTCAAGCATAGTTTGAACTTGTGTAAGGTCACAACCTTTATACCCATATCTGCTGGGTTTTCTTCAGTAGGTACTTTTTCAATGAAAACTTGTTCTTGAGTCACTTTCTCTCTGATAAAATGATACTTAACTTCTACATGTTTAGTACGATCATGAAAAACAGGGTTTTTACATAAATTAATGTAGCTTTGACTGTCTGTGTATACTGTAGGTGTAACGACCCAAATTCGCTAATAAGTCTTAAGGGCCTTGATTAGTGTGTCGGGAGGGCACAAATGGGATTAGAGTGAATATTATTGACTTAAATGTGTGCATATGTGATTAATGATGTTATGTGATAATATGAATAAACATGTGATATATGTGAGAACCACATTATTATGTGGGCAGGTTTATAGAGCGCAACTCGAGATGATCCTAGGGTCAGATAGCGGGTAAAGTCACAACGGGGCTTAAGATATGACTTTGGGCAAGTAAGGGGTATTTTAGGTATCGGGTAGTGGTTTGGACTATCGGGTCATGAAATTAAATATATGGAGATATATTTGAGGTTAGAATGTCTAAGCGGGAATATTGAGGAATTTTACCGTTTTGGCCTCGGGGACGGTTCCAGCACCATGAGTCGTGGGATTAACTTAAGGAACAAGACAAACTTAGGAAGCCTTTAGAAAAATTAGACCGACATTACCATTTTTTCATACTCAGCTGGTTACTCTCACTCTCACTCTCAAGGCAGGAAAAACAAAGGAAAGGAAGCTAAGTAAGATTCAAAGAAAAACAGAGAAATCTGAGGAAGTTATTGGGAGATTAAGCTGGATTTTGGAGGCTTAGCTCAGGACATACTCAAGAACTAAATCAAGGCTAAGGTAAGTACTTAATTTCCTTTTCAGTGATTAGAACTTCTGGGTTTTCTTGTTGGGTTACTGAGGAAGCTGTGGTTTCAATTTGAAGGCAGAATTGAGGAGGAAACTTGGGGATCTTGCTAGGTTTTGGTTTGGTGAAGTGGTTCAGCAGAAGAGGTAAGTTTCAACCCATGATTTAAAGGTTTTAATTTGGATTTGAATGGCTGGTTTGGGTGTTTATAGCTTTTGAGTTTCAGAAATTTGAAAGAGGAGATTAGTGTATGTTAGGCTGAGTTTTCTATGGAATTATGTGGTTTAAGTCATGCCAAAGGAGTTGGGATTAATTGGTTATGAGTTGGGGAGCTTTGGGATGGTTTAAGGTGAGGTTTTGAGCTTTAAAGTGATGGGTTTTCTGGGCACGAAGGGAAGGGTCGTGGCTCTATTCTAGAGCGTTGCGGCCCTAGGATGAAAAAGGGCCAAGGAGGCTCGGCCATGGGAGGGCGCCCCGGCGCCCAAAGCAAGGGCCACGGCGCGTGTCTTTGCTCAGGATAGTCTTGGTTCTGTTTTGAGGCTAGGGCCGCGGCTAAGCTTCAAGGGCCATAGCCCTTGGTTGTACACATGAACTTTTGAGGGTTTTAGGCACGGGGATGTGGTCTAGTGTGCTCGGGATTGATTTCACCACCGTGTTTGGTGGAATTCGGATTCCCAGGAGCTAGTTTTGTAACCGGAAACCTATATTCGAGTATTAACGGAACCCTATACTTTGGTTGTGACTAGGTGATAAAGGCTTAGGCTCGGGATCAGATCGTGCTTGAGGGACGTTGCTCATAATCAATAACCGTACAAACTAAAGGTAAGAAAACTGCACCTAGTTGAATATATGTGACGGGACTAAGGGCTCCCTATTGTAATTGCTTGAAATGATGGTATTATTCCATGCAAGCTATTTAGTGAACCAGCGGCCTAAGGGTGCCAAGGGTTACACTAGCGCACAGGGCGCGGCTCGGCCACTGGTAGCCGAGGACAGCTTATTATGCACTGAGCTCGGTTTAAGCGGGCCGGAGTCAGTGGGTTAAATAGAGGGTGCAGCCTAAGTCGTCGGCCCTTGATATTATGTGAAATGAGCGGTATAAATGATTGAATGCATCCTGAATCTGAGTATATGTGCTGAATGTCTATTGTGAGTTATTTGATGAGAGTTCATGCTTGTTGAATTAATTGTCTGGTATCATTGATTGTGTTGTATATAATGTTTTCTTGCTGGGCCTTGGCTCACGGGTGCTATGTGGTGCAGGTAAAGGCAAGGGCAAGCTTGATCAGCCCTGATTGGAGAGCTCTACAGGGTGAATGTACATGGCAGGCCGCTCAGCCGCCACGGTTGAGGAGATTACAGAGACAAGAGGACCAGAACCCTGTATTTTGCCTTAGTATGGCTAATGTTTACTTTTAACTGTTGAGTTTTGCAAACCAACTTTTAAACATTGATCTTTTGGGGATCCCTTCTGTAAACTGTTTATAATTTATAAAATGTATCTTTTGAGGCCAAAATGTCTTTTAACCCTAGAACACTGAAGCTAATGACACATTTTTTTTTTAAATTAATGACTTGATTAACAAGTCTTGCACTTTATAAGTACACAGTGTAGCAGTCTTGGCTATCCAGGGCGTTACAACTTGGTATCAGAGCATCCTAGGTTTAAGGGTTCCTGAAGACAGGCTGGACATGTACATTCGCTGCTAGAGACAAGCTCAGATCAGGGTTCGGTTATGTGTATATGTGCTTATGTGCCTGAAGTGAGCTATGAATGTTGTTATTTACTGGATTATTAGGAAGGATGAGATACTGATAGGGCCTGGCCCTTGACTGCTGTGTGAAAATATTGAGGCATGTTTATTAACATTTGTCGTGCTTGTAAATGGATATATGGATGATTAAATTGCATATAGTGCATGGATGAATGCTTGTTTTTCAGTCATTGTGTAGTGAGAATGGAGGCGTGCTTATTAGCAGCCAGTGCATGAGAATGGATGCTTATTTGATGGTTGTTTGAGAGTGGTTGTTTGAGAGTGGTGGATCTTGGAAAAGCTTTTACCCTGTCTTCACGGTCTAATTGCCGAGTCGTTATTTGCAGATTGACTTGGATAGCCTTGCGTCCAAGGAAGTCTACACAACTAGCCGGCACTAGGTCTGGGGTCGGGAATGATGACTAGGGCTAGAACCCTCCACTAGTCCCTGGGAACTGGCAGCAATTAATGGCATAAATGCAGGCTCGATTACAGAGTCAGGACGAGCAGATCCGTATTCTGCGACAGCAGGCTCCATCAGGGAGTACTGCCCCTATTGTACCACCTGCAGTGGTACCAGTTGTGCAGCCTGGGGAGGTTGTTAATAGGTGGGAACCGTTATACGAGCGGTTCAGGAAGCAGCAGCCCCCAATCTTTGATAGTGGACCGGATCCGTTAAAAGCCGAGCAGTGGCTAACTATGATCACTACAATTCTGGATTTTATGAGGATTGAGGGGCATGATAGGGTGGCATGTGCCACCTATATGTTGAGGGAGGATGCCCGCATTTGGTGGGAAGTGGCATCGCAGACCAGGGATGTTACCACTCTGAGTTGGGAAGGTTTCAAAGATTTGTTTAGTCAGAAGTATTACAATGTTGCTATCAGAGCAGCAAAGGTCAATGAGTTTGTGAGTTTGGTGCAGGGCAATATGACTGTTACTGAGTATACCCTGAAATTTGATAGGCTTGCGAAGTTTACACCAGATCTTGTGCCTACTGATGCTGCTAGGCAAGATCGTTTTATCAGGGGGCTTAATGCCATGATAGCCCGGGATGTCAGGATCACAACGGTACCTGGAGGAACAACTTATGCGCAGGCCATTGAGAAGGCTCTTACTGCTGAGGAAGCGGAGAACAAGATATGGAGGGAGAGTGCAGTAAGGCGTGAGGGCCGCAGGGCGGTGCCTCCTTATTCAGGGACAAGTAGGGGCGGAGGCCCCAGTGACTTCAAGAGGAAGACCCCTGACACTTCGACCACTCCTGGTCCTGATAGGAGGGGTCGGGGTGGACAGGGTGACCTTCAGGGTGGCGGTGAGGCATGGCGGACCTATCTAGAGTGCCCGAGGTGTAGAAGATGCCATTTGGGCGAGTGTCGGGCCAAGGCATGCTTTGTGTGTGGGGCAGTAGGGCATCTCAGGAAAGACTGCCCAACGGTGAAGAAAGGTGAAGCGGGAAAGGTGGATAGCTTGACTCCAGCTCAAGTATTCACCTTGACTCAGGCAGAGGCTGAGGCTAGTCCCTCAGTAGTGACAGGTCAGCTTTCTAGCGCTGGCTTTCCTTTTTTAGTATTGATTGATTCTGGTGCTACACATTCTTTTGTTTCTAGTAGAGTGATTGATAGATTGTGTAGACCTAGTGAGTATCGGATTGCAGGGTTTGGGACTTTGTTGCCTACAGGGGATGTAACGCCCTACTACCTTAGAGCCGTTACTTAGTGAGTTTAAAATAGAAATCGTGCTTTTGACTGACTCTACGTGGTTTCTAAAACCAAAAGTGTGACTAAACCAGAATTCAAGGCTGTACCCTTTGAAAATGTTTAGTTTCATTAAAAACATTAAGTATCAAACATCTGGGATCCCAAAAATAAGGTTTACAAAATATTTACAACTCAAAAATAGATTTACACCAGGTTAACTATCAAAAGAATAAGTTAATACAGCCATATACAAAATGCCCCCAACCAAAGCAGTCGGGCAGGCCGAACATGTACGCGCCGCCCCCACGCTCTCCATACTCATGGCCGGTTGACTGATTCCTTGCTTTTACCTGCCACACAGAGCACCCGTGAGCTGAAGCCCAGCAAGAAAACCCAAATAGTACATAACATATGCATAGAATATAGCTGACATAACCCACTGATAAATAGGAAAACCATCAGACTGAACAAGCACGGCCATGCCGCCCCAGAGGCCTTACCAAAGCCTGGGGTCTCGGTCCTCACCGTAAGGATAACTCATGTATCCCTTGGGTCCCACCCTGGCTATAAGCACCCCATGTGCTAAGTGTTACTTCCGGCCCCAGGGCCGTACCCGGCCTTTGCCGCTCTCAGCCTTAGCCGTTCATTTCATTATAATCGCACGCATAATACATTTCGAAATAATCATTCAAAAACATAATAATTCATCCAAGGTCATACATTTGCAAGTAAAACAATCTAGGGCCATGCCCTGAAATAACACTGTGGGCCCATGCCCTGATCCCGGGTGTTACGGTTTTCTTACCTTTAAATTCGATAGCCTTGAACACCTGACTCCTTGAGCACGATCCTACTCGAGCCCTAGCGCTTACCTAAGCAAAATCCATAAGTCAAAGTCATTACCAAACCTCAAGTCCAAAACCTAGCCTTGGGACCAATCCCGAGCCCCCGGGAAGTCCTAGATCCCCAAAACAAAGTGGTGGAATCGAGCCCCGAACCCTAGGTCAAAATCCCTTAACAAAAGTCCAAAAATCCCCTTCTGTGAACAGTGCAACGCTACAGCGCTCTAAAGAGGGCGCTGTAGCGCTACAAGCAGAACCACACCCCCCAGAACAGGGGCTAGCGCTACAGCGCCCACTGACTAGCGCTATAGCGCTAGTTGCAGCCAGACCAAACCCAAAAATCGCTCCAGCGATTTTCCTTCAACCATTTCAACCCCAAACTTGTCCAAACCTTTTCCAAACCCAAAAACAAACTTATCCACACCTCACACTTATCCCAAGCATCCCAAGAACTCAACCCCAAGCTCAAGCAACCCAAAACTCAAAATCTATCATAATGAACCCAAAAACCAGAAATTCATTCAAACAACAAAGATAAAGTCTTAGAAACCATACCGTGGATAGAAATTCGACCTTGAGTTGAACCCTAGACCTCCTTAGCTTGCTCCTTCACAACCTTGACCTGATTTCCCCAAAAATCCCATCTATTTAGCTCAAATACACAGCTCAAACCAATCAAGCCCTAAAACTGAAATCCCCAAGAACTTACCTCAAATTTCTGATGTGATCTTGTTAATCCTTGCCAATCCTCAAGTCTAGCTTAGGATCCTTGATGCTCAGCCTACCCTAGCTCTCCACTGAGCTTAACTCCAAGAAAATGAAGGAAAATGGTTGGGAGAGCCACAAACCGATTCTTTGGAACAAAAACCCTTATGCTTTTCTCTCTTTTCCTTTCTCTTCCTTCTTTCTTTCTTTTCAGCCTTATAACTCTTTTTCTAAAAAATCCACTAAGTATAAAGCTCCCTTTAACTTATCTCTAACAAGCCTAAAGACCAAAATTCCCTCCCTAATAATTCTAAACCTTTTTGCCCATAAAGGGACATTTTAGTCATATTACCCAAATTCCCACTAATTCCTCAAGTGTTCCTAATAATTCCCGTTCGCTA
Organism: Humulus lupulus; assembly: GCF_963169125.1. NCBI lineage: Eukaryota > Viridiplantae > Streptophyta > Magnoliopsida > Rosales > Cannabaceae > Humulus > Humulus lupulus. Next base: position 133,167,888 of record NC_084798.1, on the reverse strand, counting down.
CCCAATACCTGATTAATCACCAATTATACATTCCTCATCATCAAGATTAACCTCAATATATTTTCCAAATTCTCATTTAAACTCCCCAGGCTTAACCAAAGCCGGGTATAGATTCCCGCTTTGACTTTTCCGCTAACCCGCTCATTCTAGGATCGTCTCGAGTCACAGGTCACAGATATCAACACAGTCATGCCCAAAATGGCCAAATTACAATTATGTTCTTTCTAAGATAATCAGGTCTACATGCATACTAATTCACATAGTCATGCATCTCAAATAATCAAATAGTCATATAACGTGCATTAAATCATAATCATGCATTAAACTCATTAAAGTCACACACAAAATCCCGTTATGCCCTCCAGGCACACTAATCAAGGCCCTTAAGCCTTTTTAGCGAGTTTGGGTCGTTACAGGGGAACTGGTAGTCTCTAGGAGATGGATTAGGGCACTGCCAGTGATGGTTGATAGTAGGGAACTCTCGGTGGATCTGATTGAGCTAGATATGGAGGATTTTGATATGATTCTAGGGATGGATTGGTTGGCTAGATATGAGGCTACGATTGATTGCAGGAAGAAGATGGTTACTTTTGAGCCTGAGGGAGAGGACCCTTTTGTCTTTGTGGGTGCGGTGTCTGGACCCCGCGTACCCATGATTTCAGCATTGAGAGCCAAAGACTTGCTGCAGGGGGGATGCATATGTTTTCTAGCTAGTGTAGTGGATACTACTAGAGTTATGCCGGCAGGGCTGGGAGAGACTAGATTGGTGTGTGAGTTTTTGGATGTATTTCCTGAGGATCTTCCAAGGTTGCCGCCGCGCAGGGAGATTCAGTTTGAGATTGAGTTGGCACCGGGGACAGAACCAGTATCAAGGACACCATACAGAATGGCACCAGCAGAACTGAAAGAGTTGAAGATACAGTTGCAAGAACTTCTGGATTTGGGGTTTATCAGGCCTCGCTACTCTCCGTGGGGCGCTCCAGTGTTGTTTGTTAAGAAGAAAGATGGGACTCTGAGGATGTGTATAGACTACCGGGAATTGAACAAGTTGACTATCAAGAATAAGTATCCTCTACCAAGGATTGATGACTTGTTTGACTAGCTGCAGGGTAAGACGGTGTTCTCAAAGATTGATCTACTATCTGGTTATCACCAGCTGAGGATCAAAGATGAGGATATACCGAAGACGACCTTCCGGACACAGTATGGGCATTATGAGTTCTTGGTCATGTCTTTTGGTCTGACTAATGCCCCAGCAGCTTTCATGGATCTGATGAACAGGGTGTTCAAGGACTTCTTGGATCAGTTCGTCATTGTCTTCATCGACGACATTTTAGTATACTCCAGTTCAGAGGCAGAGCATGAGCAGCATCTCCGACAGGTTTTGTGGAGGTTGAGGGAGCATCAGTTTTACGCCAAGTTTAAGAAGTGTGAGTTTTGGCTGCCAGAGGTGACCTTTCTTGGACATATAGTTAGAGCAGAAGGGATTAAGGTGGATCCGTCCAAGGTAGACGCAGTTAGGGATTGGCCAAGGACGAGGAATGCCTCGAAGGTGCGGAGTTTTCTTGGGTTGGCTGGTTATTACAGGCAGTTTGGAGAAGGGTTCTCCAAGATTTCTTCACCGATGACAAAGTTGACAAGGAAGAATCTGAAGTTCGTCTGGTCAGAGAAGTGTGAGAACAACTTTCAGGAGTTGAAGCGACGATTTATTTCTGCACCTGTGTTGAGTCTTCCTTCGGAGGAAGGGAAGTTCATGGTCTACTGTGATGCGTCGAGGTTGGGTTTAGGTTGCGTGCTGATGCAGAATGAGAAAGTTATAGCCTATGCATCTCGACAGTTGAAGGAGTATGAACAGAGGTATCCGACTCACGATTTGGAATTAGCAGCAGTGGTATTCGCACTAAAGGTGTGGCGTCATTACCTGTATGGAGAGAAGTGCGAGATATACACCGATCATAAGAGTCTGAAGTATTTCTTTACTCAGAAGGATCTGAATATGAGGCAAAGACGTTGGTTGGAGTTGGTTCAGGATTATGAATGTGATATCCTTTACCATCCTAGAAAAGCCAATGTGGGGGCGGATGCATTGAGCCGGAGGGGCCCAGGACAGTTGTATAGTTCCACCCAGATCTCGAGAGAATTGGCTGATGAGATGGTCAGGGCAAGGATAGAACTGGTGGTAGGCTAGTTAGCCAATATCACTTTGCAGTCGACCCTGTTAGAGCGGGTCAAGGAGGGTCAGTTGACGGATGTGTAGTTGCAGGAGGTTAGTCAGCATGTTTTAGCAGGGGCAGCTAAGGATCATTCAGTTTCAAAGACAGGTTTGCTCCGCTATCAGGGACGAATATGTGTTCCGGCAGATGAGGGGATTAGACGAGAGATATTGGATGAGTCTCACACTACACCATACTCACTTCATCTGGGTACCACGAAGATGTATCAGGATCTACGGACATTATATTGGTGGCCCGGGATGAAGAAGGATGTAGTTGAGTATGTGTCTAGATGTTTGACTTGTCAGCAAGTTAAGGCTGAGCATCAGCGACCAACGGGATTGCTTCAGCCTTTGGGTATCCCAGAGTGGAAATGGGAGGATATTACGATGGATTTCGTGGGAGGATTACCCAGGACAGTTGGACTTCATGACTCGGTGTGGGTGATAGTGGAGAGATACACCAAGTCAGCTCATTTTTTTACCAGTGAGGTCGACTTATACAGCGGAACAGTATGCAGAGCTGTATGTGAGGGAGATAGTTCGTCTCCATGGGGTTCCAAAGTCTATAGTATCTGATCGAGACCCTGTCTTTACCTCCAAGTTCTGGGGAGCTCTGCAGAGAGCCATGGGGACTCAACTGAAGTTTAGCACAGCTTTTCATCATCAGACTGATGGACAGTCTGAGAGGATGATTCAGGTATTGGAGGACATGCTTAGAGCATGTGTGATTGACTTCGAGGGTTCATGGAGTAAGTACCTCCCATTGATCGAGTTCTCATATAACAACAGTTATCAGTCGACGATTGGAGTGGCTCCTTATGAGATGTTATATGGAAGGAAGTGCAGATCGCCCATTCACTGGGATGAGATGGGTGAGAGAAAGTATTTGGGGCCAGATATGGTTCAGAAGACTACTGAGGCTATTGAAAAGATTCGAGCGAGAATGCTTGCTTCGTATAGTAGACAGAAAAGTTACGTTGATCCTAAGCGTAGGAACGTGGAGTTCCAGGTTGGGGACCATGTGTTTCTGCAAGTTTCACCATTGAGGGGTGTGAGGAGGTTTGGAGTGAAGGGCAAGTTGAGCCCTTGGTTTGTTGGACCTTTTGAGGTCCTAGAGAGGATTGGGCAGGTGGCTTATAGGTTAGCTTTGCCACCGTCGCTATCAGGAGTTCATAATGTGTTCCATGTCTCTATGTTGCAGAAGTCTGTTTCGGATGTGACGCATGTGCTGAAGTACGAGGACTTAGAATTGCAGACAGATTTTTCCTATGAGGAGCGACCAGTTCAGATTTTGGATCGGAAGGACAAAGTCTTGCGAAATAAGACGATTCCGTTAGTGAAAGTATTGTGGAGGAATAGTAAGGTCGAGGAAGCGACCTGGGTGTTAGAGTCGGCGAAGCGGGATCAATATCCTGAGCTATTCACGTAAATTTCGAGGACGAAATTCTCATTAGAAGGGGATAGTTGTAACGACCCAAATTTGCTAATAAGGCTTAAGGGCCTAGATTAGTGTGCCGGGAGGGCACATATGGGATTATAGTGAATATTATTGACTTAAATGTGTGAATATGTGATTAATGATGTTATGTGATAATATGAAATAAACATGTGATATATGTGAGAACCACATTATTATGTGGGCAGGTTTATAGAGCGCAACTCGAGACGATCCTAGGGTCAGATAGCGAGTAAAGTCACAATGGGGCTTAAGATATGACTTTGGCCAAGTCTGGGGTATTTTAGGTATCAGGTAGTGGTTTGGACTATCAGGTCATGAAATTAAATATATGGAGATATATTTGAGGTTAGAATGTCTAAGCGGGAATATTGGGGAATTTTACCGTTTTGGCCTCGGGGACGGTTCCGACACCCCGAGCCGTGGGATTAACTTAACGAATAAGAAAAACTTAGGAAGCCTTTAGAAAAATTAGACCGACATTACCATTTTTCCATACTCAGCTAGTTACTCTCACTCTCACTCTCAAGGCAGGAAAAACAAAGGAAAGGAAGCTAAGTAAGATTCAAAGAAAAACAGAGAAATCAGAAGAAGTTATTGGGAGATTAAGCTGGATTTTGGAGGCTTAGCTCAGGACATACTCAAGAACTAAATCAGGGCTAAGGTAAGTACTTAATTTCCTTTTCTGTGATTAGAACTTCTGGGTTTTCTTGTTGGGTTACTGAGGAAGTTGTGGTTTCAATTTGAAGGCAGAATTGAGGAGGAAACTTGGGGATCTTGCTAGGTTTTGGTTTGGTGAAGTGGTTCAGCAGAAGAGGTAAGTTTCAACCCATGATTTAAAGGTTTTAGTTTGGATTTGAATGGCTGGTTTGGGTGTTTATAGCTTTTGAGTTTTAGAAATTTGAAAGAGGAGATTAGTGTATGTTAGGCTGAGTTTTCTGTGGAATTATGTGGTTTAAGTCATGCCAAAGGAGTTAGGATTAATTGGTTATGAGTTGGGGAGCTTTAGGATGATTTAAGGTGAGGTTTTGAGCTTTAAAGTGATGGGTTTTCTGGGCACAAAGGGAAGGGTCGCAGCTCTGTTCTAGAGCGCTGGTGCCCTAGGATGAAAAAGGGCCTAGGAGGCTCGGCCATGGGAGGAGGGCGCCACGGCGCCCAAAGCAAGGGCTGCGGCGCATGTCTTTGCTCAGGAAGTCTTTGTTCTGTTTTGAGGCTAGGGCCGCGGCTAAGCTGCAAGGGCCGTAGCTCTTGGTTGTACACATGAACTTTTGAGGGTTTTAGGCACGGGGATGTTGTCTAGTGTGCTCGGGATTGATTTCACCACCGTGTTTGGTGGAATTCGGATTCCCGGGAGCTAGTTTTGTAACCGGAAATCTATATTCGAGTATTAACGGAACCCTATACTTTGGTTGTGACTAGGTGATAAAGGCTTAGGCTCGGGATCAGATCGTGCTTGAGGGGTGTTGCTCATAATCAATAACCGTACAAACTAAAGGTAAGAAAACTGCACCTGGTTGAATATATGTGACGGGACTAAGGGCTCCCTATTGTAATTACTTGAAATGATGGTATTATGCCATGCAAGCTATTTAGTGAACCAGCGGCCTAAGGGTGCCAAGGGTTACACTAGAGCACAGGGCGCGGCTCGGCCACTGGTAGCCAAGGATAGCTTATTATGCACTGAGCTTGGTTTAAGCGGGCCGGAGTCAGTGGGTTAAACAGAGGATGCGGCCTAAGTTGTCGGCCTTGAATATTATGTGAAATGAGCGGTATAAATGATTGAATGCATCCTGAATCTGAGTATATGTGCTGAATGTCTATTGTGAGTTATTTGATGAGAGTTCATGCTTGTTGAATTAACTGTCTGGTATCATTGATTGTGTTGTATATAATGTTTTCTTGCTGGGCCTTGGCTCACGGGTGCTGCGTAGTGCAGGTAAAGGCAAGGGTAAGCTCGATCAGCCCTGATTGGAGAGCTCTACAGGGTGAATGTACATGGCAGGCCGGTCAGCCGCCACGATTGAGGAGATTACAGGGCAAGAGGACCAGTACCTTGTATTTTTCCTTAGTATGGCTAATGTTTACTTTTAACTGTTGAGTTTTGCAAACCAACTTTTAAACATTGATCTTTTGGGGATCCCTTCTGTAAATTGTTTATAAAATGTATCTTTTGAGGCCAAAATGTTTTTTTAACCCTAGGACACTGAAGCTAATGACACGTTTTTTTAAATTAATGACTTGATTAACAAGTTTTGCACTTTATAAGTACACAGTGTAGCGGTCTTGGCTATCCAGGGCGTTACAGTAGGAATCCCACATTTGATATTTATTTCATTTAGTAAGCCATGCATCAAAAAAATTTCTTTTATGGATTTTGTGTCTGCAATGTGTTATGATTCTTTAGTTGATAGGGCAACCACGAGTTGTAGTTGTACTCTCCAGCTAATACAATTACCACCAAATAGGAAATACTAGGCAAAAGTAGATCTTCTTTGGTCTTTGTCCCCTGCATAGTCTGCATTACTATAGCCTTCTAGTCTCAACCCATAATTTTGTCTCCTGTAGTTCAGTCCAATATCAGTGGTTCCCAACAGATATCTTAGTGTCCATTTCATAGCATTTTAGTGAGGTTTCCCAGGGTTTGACATATATTTGCTTAGCATATTCATAACATATGACAAACCAGGCCTAGTACACACCATTAAGTACACGATAGACCCAACAACATTAGAGTAGGGGACCTTACTCATGTAGTCTTCTTCTTCTTTTGTCTTGGGGCATGGATCTTTGGGTAGAGGGTTCTGATTAGTAATTGGAAGTTTTGTGATCTTTGCATCATTCATAGAGAATTTATCCAGAATCTTTAGTATGTAGTCTTTCTGTTCAAGATGCATCTTCCCTTTTGCTCTGTCTCTGCTTATTGTTATCCCAAGTATCCTAGCAGCTCTTCCTAGATCCTTCATTTTGAACTTTGATCTCAGTAATGTCTTTAAAGAGTCTATATTACTTCTGCATTTGCTTATTATAAGCATATCATCAACATAGAGTAACAGATAAGTAACCTTTAGAATATGATTTTCTTTGAAATACAAGCAAGTGTCAACATTACTCCTAATAAATCCTTGTTTGGTCATAAAAGCATTGAACTTCTTATTCCATTGTCTAGGTGATTGTTTTAGACCATATAGGGATTTCTCCAGCTTACAGACCATTTTAGAACTTCCTATTTTGACAAATCCCTTAGGTTGCTACATATAAATCTCCTCTTCTAAATCCCCATTTAAGAATGCAGTTGTGACATCCATTTGATCCACTTCTAGGTCAAATTGAGTAGATAGGGCCAACATAATCCTAATAGTCTTGTACTTTACAACTGGTGAGAATATTTCTATAAAACCCACTCCTTCTTTCTGTGCAAACCCCTTTGCCACAAGTCTTGCCTTGTATCTAGCAGGTTCCCCTTTATTGTACCCTTCCTTTAGTTTATACAGCCACTTACAAGCCACTGTACTCTTACCTTTCGGTCTAGGCACCGATTTCCAAGTTTTGTTTTTTCTTAGAGAGTTCATCTCCTCTTCCATGGCTTTAATTCATAGCTTAGACTCCTTGCTTTGAACAACTTCCTCATAGGTTTGTGGCTCGATCATTCTAGATTCCAGTCTACTCATGAATGCATAGGCTAGGTCTTCATTCTAAATATTAAAACTGTACTTTTTATTAGGCTTTGATGCCCTTCTTTCTCTGTCTCAGACTAGTTGATAATCTACCACATTTTCATCTATAGTTTGGTCGGCTTCAGTTGTGTCTACTTGATTTGTATCTTCTGCTTCAACTATGATTGTTTTCATCTGAGTTGGGTTCTGAATTTGGATAGGTTCTACCTGATTGATACCCAGTTTTGTAGAGATAGATTATACCTAAATAGTGTAAGGATTGTGACTAGTAGTATTTCCTGCAATGCTAGTATCTCCTTTGGTACCTGGATTCTGGTTAGTAATAGACATACAAGGAAATATATCTTCTTGAAATACTACATCTCTACTTATCAAAGTTTTAAAACCAATCTTTTCCTTATCCCATAGTCTATAGCCTTTAACACCTTCTGGGTATCCTTTGAATACACATTTTATGGCCCTAGGTTCAAGTTTACCTATACTTTGGTGAGCATAGGCTGCACAGCCAAATACTCTTAGGTTTGAAAAATATGGGGGTTTACCAGTCCACATCTCTTCAGGGGTCTTAAAATCTATAGCACTAGAAGGGCATCTATTAATCAAGTAGGTGGCTGTCATAACAACCTCTCCCCAAAATCTCTTAGACAGACCTGAGTTAAATAACATACATCTAGCCTTGTTTAGGATAGTTATATTCATTCTTTCTGCTGCCCCATTCTGCTGTGGTGTTAGCCTTACAGTTCTATGCCTTTGTATGCCATTTTCCTTACAAAAATTGTCAAACTCAGTGTTACAAAATTCTAGCCCATTCTGTTCTAAGTGTCTTTATTTATCTGTTTGTGAGATTCTCTATCAGATTTTTCCATTGCCTAAATTTATCGAAAGCTTCATTTTTATGTTTAAGCAAAAATATCCAAACTTTTCTAGAATAATCATCCATAATAGACATGAAATATAAACTGCCCCCATGAGTTTTAGTTTGTTCAGGACCCCACAAATTAGAATGTATGTATTCTAGAATAGATTTAGTTTTGTGTGTACCTGTTGTGAACTCAAGTGTGTGGTGTTTCCCAAGGATACAGTGTTCACAGAAATCTACTTTGCCCACTTTGTCTTTTCCCAACAGTTTTTGATCACTTATAATATGTATTCCTTTCTCACTTATATGCCCGATCCTTCTGTGCCATAGTGTAGCCTTTTTGTCTTCTGGTGCAATTTATATAGTATTGTTGCAACTGATTATTGGCTCTCCTACTAAGTAGTATAGGCCTCCCTTTTTCACTCCCTTAATTATAACCATAGAACCTTTTCACAACTTCATTTGTCCTCCCTTTATCTTACTTTCTACATTTAAATCATCTAAAACACTTAGTGAAATTAAATTTCTTGAGATTTCAGGGACATACCTTACCCCTATTAGGGTTCTAGTGATACCATCGAACATGTTGAAACTCACTGTGCCCGAGCCTTCAATTGTACAGTTTTGGTCATTTCCTAGTATCACCTTTCCTTCTTGTAATTTCCTGAAATCGGAAAGTAAATTTTTATCATTAGTCATATGAAATGTGCACCCTGAGTCTAAGATCCATTCTTTCTAAAATTAAGATGCAACAACATAGGCTTCTCCACTATCATAGCCATCACTAAGGTTTGAATTATGATAATCTGGTTTGTGTTTGGATGTTTTAAAATCTGAGGTGTTAGAGTCTCCATGGTCCTCAGTTTTGTTCTTGTTATTTTTCTAGAAATAACAATCTCTTTTGAAGTGTCCTGGTTTACCACAATGAAAACACCCCCTTTGTCCATGAGATTCTTTTGATTGAGATCGATTTCTGCCATTACTGTGACGACCTTTGTAGTTACCCCTGCTTTGACTTCGTCCTCTATTTTGCCACGAATTCTTGTGAATTGGTCTACCTCTGCTCAGGTTCACTTCTCCAATCCAAGTTCCTAATTTTTTTGTTTTCATTTCCAAATCCTTTGACTTGAGGGTTGATATTACTTCTTCAAGTGTAATCTCAATTTTTCCATATTTAATTGCAGTCTTGACTTCCCTATAGGATTCTGGCAGTAAATTTAGTATGATTATGGCCTGGTTCGCATCACTTAGTGCTTCATTTTCCCTTGAGTTTTCAAGTTCAATATTCATCCTCAGAAATTCATCAAGATTTTTCTCTAGAGTCTTAGAATGACTCATCTTGTATCCAAAGATTCTTTCTTTTAAGAAAATCTTGTTGGTGAGTGATTTCTATTGGAACTGGTCCTCTAGTTTCTTCCAGATTTTAGCTGGAGTCTCTTCTTTATCTACCAATCTTATTATTGCATCTGAAAGATTGAAGATGATGATCCCAGTAGATGTTTCTAGGTATTCTTTGTGCTGTATCTTTGTTGTGCCCTCTGGCCATTCAATAGGATCCTCCAGTACCCTTAGCAACTTCTGTTGAGCCAAAAGAGACCTTATTTTTCTCCTCCAGATTATGTAGTCTCCTGAACCATCAAATATATTAATGTCAACCTTTAGATTACTCATTGTAATATAATCAGAATCAAAACAAGTTAAAGATTGAGAAATTCCAGTTTGGTCAAACAGAGGAATATCCTCAAATTCTTCACTACGAGACTTGGCTTCTTGAGGATCAATTTCCTCCAGTGTTTGTCTTGATCTTTGTTACTTTGTTGTGGTGAATCTTGCTAGCCTAAACCGAGCTCTTATACCACTGTAGGGATTTGACCCTTATGACCCTACACAATTCACACACACACACGTTAATAACACCAAGGTCAAACTTGACCATTCCCTTCTCAAATATTTCCTTTTGTTAGGTTACTTTCCCTTTTGTTTATTACTCAGATAACCTAGAAAAACATCATGTGCAGAAATCGAACCACACCATTCAAGGGTTTCTACTCAACTCAAACATTTGATCAAACACAGCCAAACTCAATCACAAACAAAGAAACACAACAGAGAGTAAGGGAAGAGAGATGCAAACATATATTTATAGAGGTTCACCACCAAACATTTGGGGCTACATACTCTTGAGTTCACCTTAAATATTGAGAGCTCTCAAATCCACTAATCAATGAAGAATCGGTACATCCAAGCATTCAAGATTCCTGGTACAGCTTCAACATGTAATCTTGTTCCTTAGTCTCTTTCTTTTCTATATTTTTCCCTTAAAATAGAAAAACCCTAGCACTCTCTAATGTTCTTCTCTATTTTATTTACAAGAAAACCAACTTCTCTCAAAGCTCTCAAAAATGGCTCTTCACAAAAATACACGATAATATCTGTTCCTTTATTTTTGTTTACATGTATTTATATAGTAGCAAAATAGAGTAAATTTTGTTAGAGTGTTTTCTTGTTATGAATTGAATCTGTTTTGTTGTTGAGGTGGCACGAATTTAGTTGTAACAATATTTTGTAAGTGGCTCTAACAGAATTTTGGTTATGAGGACTGTTAAATATAGTAAATATTTTGTAAAGTCAATGTATATTATTAGCCGTATAATTAGCCTCCTATTCTCTAGCCTAAAATCAGTCAATGTATATCATTAGTTTCCTGTTATGTAGCCTAGGATTATGCTACAATCTTGTGTATATATTGTGACGATTGATAATGAGAACGGCAACCAAAACATTCTTTCATGGTATCAGTAGTATAGGGTTTTTATTCTCGATCTCTTTCCGCTGCGCCCTAGCTGTGATTTCCGTCCCTATTCTTCTTCTTTTCTTTCTTCTCTGTCGTTTGTCTTTCTCCGGCAACGATGTCTCAATCTAGAAATTTTCACCCAACTCTTGCTGTCTCCAACATTAGGAATCATGTTCCTATTATTCTTGAGATGGAAAACGTGCAATACTCAACATGGGCGGAGTTGTTCAAGGTTCATGCACGTTCGAACAAGGTTCTCCATCACATCATACCTCCTTCGAAAGACAAAGCGAAGGCCACGGTCGAGGAAGAGGATGCCGACATGTGGGCTACTCTTGATGCCACGGTCTTGTCGTGGATTTACGCCATGATATCTAATGACCTTCTACACACCATCCTTGAACCCGATGCTACGGCAATGGAGGCTTGGAACAGTTTGCGTGACATTTTCCAAGACAATAAGCATTCCCGTGCGGTCACTCTTGAGCAACATTTTTCAACCACCAAGATGGAAAATTACCCCAATGTATCGGCATACTGTCAATGGCTAAAGTCCTTGGCTGATCAATTGAAGAACGTCGGGGCTCCGGTGTCTGAGAGTCGTTTGGTGCTTCAACTTGTCTCTGGTCTCACTACTCCGTACCGTGGTGTGGGTACAATGATCAGACAGAGTGATCCCCTCCCTCTTTTTAATCAAGCCAGGTCCATGCTTACTCTTGAGGAATCGGGCTTAGCTAAGGAGGCGGCAATGGGTTCCGATTCTGCCATGGTCGTTGCTCCAAATGAGGACGATGGCTCCTCCTTTGTTTCCTCTCATCCGGGACAGGGGAGGGTGCCGCAACATTCTGGCCGAAAACAGCAACAGAATGGCCGAAAAAATTCAGGCAGCCGCAGCAATGGCAAGCAGAACAAGGGCGACAATGGTGATCGTTCCGGCAAGGCTGGCCCGCAAGGACGGCCACAGCAACAGAGTCCATTCTGGGGGTGGGGTCCGTTTCCTAACTGGGGGTGGTCTCAGTGGGCTCCTCCCCCCTGCCCTATGCCTACCCAAGGATGGGCTCGCCCACCTACTGCCACCTTTGGGCCTGGGGTGTTGGGCCCACGCCCCCAGCAGCAAGCATATCAGGCTTTCACTGCTCCTGTGGCTCCTTCTTTCAATGGTCAGACTAGTTCGTATGTGCCTACAGACATTGCATCGGCTATGCACACCATGACTCTAAATCCACCCGATCCTACTTGGTATATGGACACTGGCGCTACATCACATATGACCTCGTCAAATGGTAATCTCTCGTCTTATTGTAATTTGAGCAATCATAATTCTGGTATTATTGTCGGAAATGGTCATTCAATTCCTATTAGTGGCTATGGTCATACATGTTTTCCCTCTCCTAATCCTCCCTTGTCATTAAAAAATGTTCTTCATGCTCCCAAAATAATCAAAAATCTAATTTCTGTTAGGAAATTCACTACTGATAATTCTGTTTCAGTTGAATTTGATCCATTCGGTTTCTCTGTGAAGGATTTTCAGACGGGGATGCCTCTACTGAGGTGTGATAGTCAGGGTGACCTCCATCCTCTCAAATCTATCCACAATCAAACTACTCCATCAACCTTTGCAGCCATCTCTTCCTCACTTTGGCATGATCGACTGGGTCATCTGGGTGCTCCTGTGTTAGATGCTCTTAGGGTCAATAAAAGCATTGATTGTAATCGAAACTCTAATTCTAGTATTTGTCGTTCTTGTGTGTTCAGAAAACATATTAAGTTGCCTTTTGCTTCTTCTACTTCGAGTACTTCTTTACCTTTTGATATTATTCATAGTGATATTTGGACTTCACCTATTCTGAGTTCTGCAGGGCATAGATATTACGTGTTATTGTTGGATGATTTTTCTAATTTTTTGTGGACTTTTCCTTTTGGTCAAAAATCAGAGGTTTATGAGAAGTTTATGATTTTTAGGGCTCATATTGTTACCCAATTTGAACGTAATATTAAAACTATGCAATGTGATAATGGGAGGGAATTTGACAATGGACCTTTTTGGGATTTCTGTAAGGAAAATGGTATGTCATTCCGTCTCTCTTGTCCTCACACCTCTCCTCAAAATGGGAAGGCCGAACGGAAAATTCGGTCTATCAATAATATCACTCGTACTCTTCTCTCTCATGCATCCCTTCCCCCTTCTTTTTGGCATCATGCATTACAAATGGCAACATATCTTCTTAATATTCTTCCGAGCAAACTTTTGGGTAATAAGTCTCCTCTTCAAATTTTATATCAAAGGGTTCCCTCATATTCTCATCTTCGGGTTTTTGGGTGTCTATGTTATCCTCTTATTCCTTCCACTAAGATCCATAAATTGCAGGCTCGATCTACTCCTTGTGTCTTTTTGGGTTTTCCACCTAATCATCGTGGTTATAAATGCTATGATTTGTCATCCCGTCAAATTATCATTAGTCGCCATGTCATTTTTGATGAGAATGTCTTTCCCTTTGCATCACTGCATTCCCCTTCGTCACATACATATGATTTTTTGGATAGTGGTCTCTCTTCTTATGTATTAGATCACCTTCAACAATCTGTTGCTCCTCTTCCCACATCGCAAGCCCAGGCCCACACTCCTCCCCAACCGGATCCACATCCGGTCTTCCCTGGCCCAGGCCCAGCAGCTCCCCCCTCCCCAACCACTCCTCCTTCCGCATCTCCCATCTCTCCTCCTACAATTCCTACTCCCCTTTATGCCTCACGCATGGCCCAACCTTCACCAGGCCCAGTCATTGCTCCTCCTTCCCATACTCCTCTTCCTAAGCCTACTATGGTCACTAGAAGTCAGCATGGTATTTACAAACCCAACTCAAAATACCACGCATTACACACCACGGTTTCGAAATCCCCTTTGTCTCGAAACCCAATAGCTGCACTTCGTGATCCAAATTGGAAAATGGCCATGGATGATGAATATCATGCTCTTATGAAAAATAAGACGTGGGATTTGGTGCCCCGACCTCCTGGTGTTAATGTTATTCGGTCTATGTGGATTTGTACTCATAAATTTAAATCTAACGGTGATTTTGAAAGGCATAAAGCCCGTCTTGTAGGTGATGGGAAAACTCAACAAGTTGGCATTGATTGTGGGGAAACTTTTAGTCCGGTTGTAAAACCGGCCACTATTCGCACTGTTATCAGTCTTTCTCTTTCTAAGGCATGGCCAATTCATCAATTGGATGTCAAGAATGCCTTCCTTCATGGTGAGCTTCAAGAAACAGTATATATGCATCAACCAGTGGGGTATAGGGATCGTACCCATCCAGATTATGTTTGCCTCTTGCGTAAGTCTTTGTATGGGCTTAAGCAAGCTCCCAGTGCTTGGTATAAGCGCTTTGCTGATTTTGTTCTATCTATCGATTTCACTAATAGTCGGTGTGACAACTCATTGTTCATTTACAGCAAGGGGTCAGAAATGGCTTATATTTTATTATATGTTGATGACATTATTCTTACTGCTTCATCTCATTCTCTCCGGTGCTCTATTATGGATCTTCTTAGTTCTGAATTTGCTATGAAGGATCTTGGTCCGTTGAATTATTTTTTGGGTATTGCGGTGACTCGACATAAGGGTGGTATGTTCCTTTCTCAACGCAAATATGCCGAAGAGATAATTGAACGTGCCGGAATGACCTCTTGTAAATCATCGGCTACTCCGGTTGACACCAAATCAAAGGTTAGTGCTACATCTAGTGCTCCCTTTGATGATCCTACTTTGTATCGGAGTCTTGCAGGGGCTCTACAATACCTTACCTTCACGAGGCCGGATATCTCGTATGCAGTCCAACAGATTTGTCTCCATATGCATGATCCAAGGATGGACCATTTGTCTGCTCTTAAATGGATTATTCGGTATGTTCAGGGTACATTAGATCATGGCCTACATTTGTATCCATCGACTTTTTCCTCTCTGGTATCTTACACTGATGCAGATTGGGGTGGGTGCCCTGATACGAGGAGATCTACATCTGGTTATTGTGTATTTTTAGGGGACAACTTGGTCTCTTGGTCGTCTAAGCGTCAACCCACATTATCTCGTTCTAGTGCCGAGGCCGAGTATCGTGGGGGTGGCGAATGTGGTTTCTGAATCATGTTGGCTTCGAAACCTTCTCTTAGAGTTGCATTGTCCGATTCAGAAAGCTACTTTGGTGTATTGTGACAATGTCAGTGCTATTTATTTGTCGGGTAATCCAGTTCAACATCAACGTACAAAGCATATAGAAATGGATATCCATTTTGTCCGAGAGAAGGTTGCACATGGACAAGTCCGCGTTCTCCATGTCCCCTCCCGTTATCAAATAGCCGATATTTTCACTAAGGGTTTGCCACAGGTGTTATTTGAAGATTTTCGGGACAGTCTCAGCGTTCGTAAACCTCCCGTTTCAACTGCGGGGGAGTGTTAAATATAGTAAATATTTTGTAAAGTCAATGTATATTATTAGCCGTATAATTAGCCTCCTATTCTCTAGCCTAAAATCAGTCAATGTATATCATTAGTTTCCTGTTATGTAGCCTAGGATTATGCTACAATCTTGTGTATATATTCTGACGATTGATAATGAGAACGGCAACCAAAACATTCTTTCAAGGACTTGTATTTAACAATTGATATGGGTTGCTGGTTGGTATAGCTTAGAGGTTGATATATAGCCATTAGAGGTGTGGAACTACTCGAAGAATAAAACCAAATTTGTTTTTCATGGTGTCTATTATAGATATTTTGTCGAACCGTGATGATGCCAGGACCAGTTGTATAAAGTCCATGCTATCTTCAGTTCTTGAATCTTGATAGATATTTTAAATGGATGCTTCTATAGTAAAAGTACAGAACCCCAATTAAAGAGAGTAGTAGCACACCTTCAACTACACCCAATAATTCCCGTTGAAATTGGGAATATAGGAATTAATAGTAGCGCAAAAGAGACTATTTATTACTTGCTAAAGTCCAAGCCCAAGTGTCATATATGAAAGTGATTGTACATTTCTTTCTTTCCTGGCTTTGCTTAAAATACTTGTATGTGTATAGCATATGCAGTTAATAAGAGTGGCAGAAAACTACACCATGTTACCATCACCCAACTAGTCAACACGAAAGAGAGACAAGAAGAATAATATACGGCAAAGTGAACAGAGTGGCTATGGTGTCTCTTTCTCTTATTTGAGTTTTTTTTTTCCATTAAATTTTCTTGCTTTAATAAACTTCTGACATCTTGTGTCCTACTGCTAGTAGTGCTTTGCAGTAGTTGTTGATTTTAAAGCATTGTTAGATGGTAGCAAATACACAAAACACTTACCACCTACACCCCCCAATAAGGAATATTCTTTGAAGTATACAAATAATACAATGACACCATCTTCTAACACAAGAAAGATCACAAACTTATACCTAAAACTAAAAGCTCTTTAACTATATAGTAATCTCATGTTGGGTTAGAGTGGTTGAAGTTTGAAATTCATGAAAGTAAAATTTTCACACATGTCATTTTCACCATTTCATGGAGGTGATGATATCTTGAAAAGTATACACATACATTAAGGATATATTTTTTTAAAATTTGGCATTTATCAAGAAAAAAAATTATGGAGTAGAGAAAAATAAGGGAAAATATTTTCCTAATTTTATAATAGTTTTTTTTATTATTCTAAAATTTTATAATATTATAATATATTTATTTTTTATTTTTTCTAAAAAAAAATTCTCAATTTTTTATTTGAATCCAAACATAAAAATCCTAAACTCCAAGATTTGAACAAATGATTAACAAATAGAAGTTTTATAGCAAGTTATATGTCGCTATTTAATTTAATGTTCTGTTAAATCTTCTTACTCTTGTTGTGTTGTTACTAACCAACAATAGCAAGAACAAAAGTGCTTGCTGAAAAAAATATTATTTTGTAAACTGATTAATTAATTTAATGTTTTTTTGTGTGATAAATTATTATATCAAATAATATTATAATAATTTATAATAGTAATGATTAACTTAAATTAAATAGTTTAAAAATAAATAAATAATTATGCCTCAAAATGTTAAATTATTCATTCTAAACATCTAATAACAAATAATTTTTTATTATTTCTTAAGCCTTAATTATTTTCTTCATTAGTTTCTAGTATGCAGTTGCAAATGGATAAACCATATAGAATGCACAATTAATTTATATATAGTTTCAATATGTGTACTCCAATGCGTAAATATCAATTGAATTTGTTTCATCATTCAGTATAGATCACTGAATAAATATATAATAGTCATAATTATTTCAAATAAATTTTTTAATATACTGATAACTTAAATATATAAATTATTACACGGGAAAAGATACAATATATAGAAGTTTTTAATGTGGAGGCATGCCTTTTGTCCTCATTCAAATTTTTTTATATGACAGTGTAAAATGTAGTTATTTAAAATCTCTCATAAATTTTTAGAAAATTCTGAATAATTTATGGTGGCCAAAATATATTTCAAAAAAAATTATTTCACGCACGTATATAAAAAACTTTTAAACAACTTATTTCATATTTTCGGTATTGCAAATTATTTGGAATTTCACAAAAAATTGTGGAAGGTTCTAAATAATTACATTGTACACCATCATATAAAAAAATTAGATTGTAATCTATTCATGTGCCGAAAACACAAAAACAGGTTGTTTTATACGCGCGTGAAACATATAGTTTTGAAGTCTGTTTTCAGCACTATATATTATTCGAAATTTTCTAAAAACTAGAAGGATGACTACAATAACTACAATGTACACCGTCATATATAATTTTTTTATGTGTTTAAAATGGAATTGTCCCTACTGGTGGGGACAAAAGCTATGTCCCTACTATAGAATTTTCCTTTATATATATATATATATAGAACTTTTTATGTAGGGGGCATTACTTTTGCCCCTACCATAGGGACATTTTCTATTTTCAGTACTTGGAAAATTTATAACATAATTTTTGTTGTATGACTACGTACATGATAGTTATAGTAGATATCCTGCCAATTTTTGAAAATTTTTGAATAATTTAGAGTGTTAAAAGCAGAGTTCAAACAGTATGTTTTCCACACTTATAAAAAAAATAGGTACGTGTGCAACTGACGGTTTGAACTCTGATTTCGATACCATAAATTATTCAAAATTTCTCGAAAATTGGTGCGATGTTTGTTAAAACTATAATGAACGCCAACATAAAAAAAAATTGGGTTATAATTTTTTCAAGTATCGAAAATAAAAAATGTTCATATGATAAAGGCAAAATGATACCCTACATAACAAAATTCTTATCTTGATATATGATTGACTATGCTTCGTGTTACAATTGATGAGTAACATCTCCTAGTAAAGGATAATGCATTTGGATGTACATATATAGGGGAGTTTTATAACTACTACAAAAAAGACTTTTCTCTGTGATTTTTTTACTTAATGCACTGCAGTTTTCGAGAGTATTGAAAAGCATAGTGTATTCGATCGCAGAGAAAAGTGGTACGCCAACCGCGGAGAAAAGCTACATCTTTCTCTGCAGTTGTGATAAGCCAACTGTGGAGAAAAGCCACCTTTCTCTACGGTTGGCTTATCACAACCGCAGAGAAAGCCTTGTAATAAAAAAAAATTAATTTCGATTATATAATTATTTTGAATTCTAATTATATATATATTTTCAAAATTATAACCTAGCCTTTTTAATAAAAAAATTAATTTTCAATTTCAATTATATATAATCATTTTCAATAGTATAATGTAATTTTTTAAATTGTTATATATACATTTCATAACTAATACAAAATAACTGGCTAATAATGAATCAATGATTTTAATCTTTCTAACCAATAAGTTAGCACTTTAATCTTACATACATATAAAAACTTAGATTTCATAAATAAATGGCATTAATCTTGCTAACCAATCACTTTGTAGTGGTAGTAGATCCTCTTTGACATTGTATTTTTCTTGTCAAACCACTGCAAAATTGAAAAGTTAATATAGATTAGATAATTAAATACTATATCTAGTTTTTCTTAAGCAAAAAAGAGTTTAAAATATAACATACTTTTTTCTTGATAACTTCTGCCGGATTCGGTGCATTTACAAGATCATAAATGTATCTTAGTACATAATAACCACATTCATGACTTTCAGGTTGTTTTGGACAAGATCTCTTAGCAATTTTGTAAATGTGCCGATGTATTCATTTTCCAAACATTGTGCGTATGCTCTGAAAAAATTAAAATTAATTAAATACATATTATACTCTTAACTTTTAAAAATTAACAATGCATACATTACAATTGAAGAACTTACTTTTCCATAACCTCCGTAATTATTGGTGGAGATTTATGATTTTTTAAAGAGCCCAAAATTATGGTCATCCCCCGCATCATCACAAGCACCAACATCCAATGTCGACTAAAACAATAATAAACTATGATTATTATAAAATTAAAATTCAACCATAGTAGTGATAATATTTAAGTAGTTCGTTCTTACTCAACAATCCAAGAAATGAAATATATTTGGCCTTGTCTATCCATAGTCATTATCCATTTGGGTATAAGATCCACCGTATATTTTTTACTGTCATCATTGCCAATAGAAAGATGTTCGATGTCAAAAAATTTGTATAATTATCGTGAATTTGGGTGCATGCTTTCCCAAATGCATCTGTAGAATCAATCATTCATATTACATTTTCAATTAATAAATTAATATCATTCATCATTCATATGTTCTCAACCTTCTGTTATCTCCGTAGCACACAATTTCATCTCAGAACTTACTTCACTACGGATGAATATCTAATATATTCAAACTCCTCTAATAGTTTGTAAAGACATAACGGATTGAGTTCAATTTGAATTGATACATACCTCATACCAAACAGCATAGCTGAGGATCCAATATTATCCATGGAGGCTGCTTGATAAACGTCTTCCGAAGTGATGAAGATAGCCTTGCGTTCTCCTATAAACTCATGGTCAACGGGAACTTTTACAACCCCATCTATTCCTTAAATGGAATAATACTCCTTCACTATAAATTTTAGACTCAGATCAATTTTGTCCCATTGGTTATCTGTTAACCAATTTGAAGGTTCTGGTTGAGTCATTTCAGCGGGGATGACTACGTGAGATCCAACTGATGATAAATGTGGGCTTAGTAATAGGGATTTGTGTTTAGATGAAGATGGACCCTACATAATATCATTTAACATATCAATATAGTGTACCCATTTAAAAATAAAATTTAAATATCTAAACAAATAATTTTATTCCTAACAAGTCACAATTAAATTTTTTGGCCAAGGCAGGAATATGTCTCATGCGTCCCCAACATATCGTATGTTACCAAAGGGAATTGAGATCTCAGCTTCTTCTTGTAAGACATCTATAAGCCAAACCCTTGCAACTGAATCATCAAGTACATTTCCATGGATGGTAATTTAACTACTCATGTTTGGTTACACTCTTAGCCACTACATTGTCAATATTATCATAACACAAATGAACTTCATAGCTCGGCGATGGCAGAGACTCATATATTGATGATCCATCATCTTCATCAAAAGGATAGTCTTCGGTTTGATGAAAATGATCATCTGCGTATGGGGCAGGTCGATAGACTTTATCACTTGTATTCTCATAATATTGTTCCTCATCATTTGTATTCTCATATTATTGTCCCTCATAAAATTGTCCTTCATCATAGTATCCACACTCATCGTTTTCCTCATTATATTTCTCATTTTGAGCTAATTCCTCTTCTCTCCTAAATTTATGTCTTTTTAGCTCTTCAATCTCAGCTTTTAGCCGAGCAATCTCCTCTTTTGCAGTCATTGTTTTATGTTTTTTTCCAAACATTTTGGAAACGGCCGCAGTGAGCCTACAAAATAATCAATAAAGTCCATCAATAAACCAATCTAAATAATTCTTAAAAGAAAAAAACTATTATAAAGTATCATACCCACCAGCTCAAACATGACCTGGGTGTTCTGGTGGCCCTAATGCTTGAGTCAAGATGTCATCTCAACCCTGAGCTGTAATTTCGCCACGACTCAATTTTTCTTTGACGTCCTCCTACTCAAGATATTGTTTGGTTAAATTAGTTTATATAAATAAAATCAATATATTAATTATAAAACCGTAGAAAACTTACTATCTTTTTGGCAATCTATCGGTCCAGCTCTGTCACGAGAACTTTATTTTTTTCACGCGATCTAAGCCAAACTTGATACCTCTCCAGATTTTGAATATTTCGTTCTTTTTTCTGCAATGTACAAGATAATTATAGTTATATGTTGCGATAATATCAACCATTATTCAAACTTTAATATCAATTATACTTACAAAATCTTCTCTTATATTAGTCATTCCTCTACGAGAGGTTCGATGCCTTGACTTCATTAGTAATGCACGTGCTTTTTGTTCTTGATGCACTTTTTGAAACTCTGGACTTAGACGATTAGATACAAATTTTAACCATTCTCTCTCATCAAGTATATCGCTATACTTCTTCAGGGGAAATTTGAGTTCTTCCATCATTCCCATTTCAGCCAAAGGGTTGATGTACTCAGTAGTGAGTTCACTTTTAAAATCTCTCATTATTTGACCAGCTTTTTTCAAAATCTCACGTTGGTTTGAGGAATGTTGTGACCACCCTGAGAATATAATTAAGAAAATTAATTATTAAATTTGGATATCACACAGAAATAAATAAATATCATAATGATAATTTCTTACAATGATATCCTCCCATAGACCATCTTTCAAATCTTGTGGGACCTTCCTCCAATCACTTGAGTTGATAGAAATTGTGGCTCGTACTCTAGATCCAAGATATGATATCATGTTTGTATACACATCACCTATTGGTTGTCCTAAATCGTTCCATTCAAGATTTTTCTTGATTCCTTTGGTTTTTTGTTGGGTCATGTAACTCATTCTTGTTTTACCACGACCCTGATGTTTCTCATTGTCATCTCTTTTATTCGCCATCTGCAACGCCCAAATAAATAATCACAAGTGTTAATGCATTATACAAATAAATAATCACAAGTATTAATGAATTATATAACTTACTAAACATGTTTTCTTCTTTTTCTTATTTTATTTTTGGTCGATTCACAATCGACCCATATTCCTTCTTTGATGTCGTTTCTAAGATAATCACGATCATCACTATTGGTATCGCTATCATTATCATTATCCTGAATATTCTCAACTTGTTCATGTATCGGTTGTCCAACAATGAAACAGTCATTATATAAATCATAATTTTCATCGTAATCTTCTTTTTCTGAGAACTTCCGCTCAGGAACTGATAAAACGATGGACCATTTATCATTAACTGGATCAAGTATATAAAACACTTGTTTTGCTTGGGCAGCCATGATAAAAGGATCGTTCTTGCTTCCCTTCTTACTTAAATCAATCAGAGTGAATCCAAGTTCGTCAGTTTTAACTCCAGTATTGTTGTCTACCCAAGAACATTTAAGAAGAGGAATACGAAATAATGAATAATCTAGCTCCCATATTTCTTCAACAATCTCGTAGTATGTCATTGTGCCTGAAATTGGGTTATTATCTTTTACGCTGGCAAAATGTATAGCTTCTGCAACTATACTTACTCCACTATTTTGAACTAGTCGAGCATCATCTCTTGACTTAGTGTGAAATTGTGTCCCTTCGACAATGTAAGCTTGATGCTTTATTACATCAATGCTTGCTCCAATAGATATGCGCTTCAACTTAGTCGAAAGTCCATGATTTTTTTCTCCCAACTTCATCAAAATTGTATTCTTCAGCCACTGGCAAAACATTTTATTATGCTCATCTATAACCCTTTTTTTTTTTTTTTTTTTAACCTTGTTTGGAATTATCGACTATAATAACTCCACGTGATCACTAAAACATAAAAGAAATAACAAAAAGTTTAAACAACAAAAAGAAAATCACTACTCTAATATATATGATTGAAATATATTATCTACTTACATTATATATGATTGAATCTCGGGATTATTTTGCAACACAATTAATTGAGCTTGATCTAATTCTGCCCTAGACACGGTGATCACTATTCTGTTCCCTCGTAGTTCTTTATCAACTCCATCTGAGTTATTTCATGGTTTGCTGATTCCGATTGCCTCAACCCCACTCATGTATTCTGAGCAAAATTCTACTGCCTCTTTCGATATATAACATTCCACCATACTAGCTTCAGGACGATAATGATTACGCACATAACTTTTCAACACCTTCATACTTCTTTCAAATGGTCACATCCATCTCGCCCAAACTGGTCCACACAACTTGGCTTCCCTTATTAGATGAACCATTAAATGTATCATAATGTCAAAGAAGGATGGCGGAAAAACATTTCGAGGTTGCATAGAGTTTCCACTATCTTACAATGCAATGCATCCAATTTTTTCATTTTTAATTCTTTTCTGCATAAATGATTGAAGAATATTCAAACATTCGTCAAACAATCTCAAACTTTTCTCGGTAATACTGACCGAATAGCAATCAAAAGTAATTGTTGCATCAACATATGACAATCATGTGATTTCATACCCATCAACAATCTCCCATGGATACCAAGTTTCGAATGTTGGATGAATAGCCATCAGGCACTTTCATCTCTGCAAATGATTTACATACAACATTTTTCTCTTCTCTGGACAACGTGAAACAAGCATGAGGTAAATATGTGTGTACGCCCTGGATTTCCCACGGGCTGTTTAGCAAGACGATCCTCGGACTAAACATGATTTAGCCCGAGGCTCCCACAGGCCAGAGGCTTTATCTTCAGGACGGGCCCTTTCTAGCTCGAGGGGATGGAGTTTCCTGCTCCCTCTTGTTGTTCCAGGAGCTGGGAACAACATCCGGCGACCACTGACGGATCAGCTCGGGTTATGGATTGCTCCGGTAGCGAGCTTCTCAGGAAGCTCTGACCCTATGGGAAGTCAACACGCAAGATAAACGTGCATAATCCTGCCATCACGTGTCCGATATCCCCCTGACTTCTCGGACACGCCGCAGGAACGTGCGTATTCAGACACCCACGGACGGGTTGGGCCGTGCGGCCCATTATCTCCTTCCATACTGATTAGACCACACTTGTGTGTCAGGTTTAGGAAGTAATCATGAATATCACAGACTTGATATGACAAATGGTAAGGTCACGGGATGACCTCCCTACCAATTTCCAGGTGCCTTCTCCTATAAATATGGAGACCCTGGGAATTGATAGGGGTTGGAAAAAATAGTCTTGTAAGAACTATATATTTGGTAAACCAATTACCCAGAAAAGATCAATAATATTGACTAGTGGAGTAGAAGGATTTTTAACCTTCGAACCACTTAAAAACGTGTTTAAGGTCACCTAGTTCTTTTCACAAAGATTTCATATCTGCGGCGGTTCTACTTTTAAGTACTAATCTCTTTCTCTTCTTCTCTTAATTACCTGTTGCCGAAGAACCGCGTCAACAGTTTGGTGCTTTCATTGAGAGCAAGTCCAATTAGTACTACCACAAACATACAACTATGGTGACCACTCGATCCAAACATGGCAACGAGACAAAACAGCATGATGGGCAGGAGGCCCGCCATTTTGCCCTCCCCGAGGAGCAAGTTCCTGAAGTCCAGCAAAGGCCAGGAAAGCAGCCGGCCGGCCAAGACGACACTGGTAGTTCGACGCCCCGGCCGCCTAATCCGAATCCAGGTTATTATACTGCGGTGGAGATGGAGAATGCTCAACTGAGGAGCCAGCTAGTAGCAGCTGGTCAGCAAATCCAGGATATTCTGAGTCGACTACCCCCTCTCACAACCAACGGTAACGTTGGAGAGAGGCAAGGCGAGGCTCCTAAGTCTCGCTGGAGTAATCGATCCAGGCATAGCCGTTCGGGTAGACTCCCTGCAGCCAACTCCACCCCTTCATCACGCCATCAAGAGGCGAACTTCAGGGAAATGCCTCAGACCGAACCGCAGCAGTACAGCCGTTCAGTTAGGACATCAACCCCTAGCTCTCAGCCTTCCTCGAGGACACCCGGAAGAGATAGGGGAAATTCCCAAAGGAGGGCCAAGGAGATCCGGAGACGTCAGCCCGTCCCCGAAGAGCGTCCAGTTCCTCGTCCAGATCGCCCAGCGCGAAACCATCAAGCTGGCAGGGCCGAGAGGCCCCCACCAAATTTAGTCCGTCCAGACGGCACTAGGATCGCCTCTCCGGTCAGGCATCCTCCTTCTCCCATCAGATATCCGTCTCCTCAGACCATCCGAGACATCCCGACCTACGGAAATAGTAGGAGAGACCCGCCATCGGCCGGGCCTTCCCGCAGCAGCAGGGCGCCGGGAGGAGGAGCAGGTCGGAGCCGCCAAAGACGCACATCGAGCCTGTCCAGCAGGAGTCACTGGACCGGTAGCGCACGGAGTGATCTTTCGGGAGGGGACCTGCGACAGCGACTAAGTTCAGCACAAAGTCACCATAATTCCCATGGAGGCGACCTTCGAGATCGCCTCAACTCTCACAGAGAGGGTCCAGTTAGGGATGGTAGCCAGGCCCGTTCAGTTGGGGTCCGATCCGAAGTACGTAATGGCGGGAATGCCCCAAATGACCTATCTCCAGATAGGAGGGGCAATAACCCGCCTAATATGTACAACGGGTCCGGAGCTGTTGAACAGCCTCGGAATAACCCAGGATCTCAGGACAAAACCCTAGAGCGCTTAACTCAAATGGAGGAGCTGATGAAGAAGCTCCTGTCAGAGAAAGAAAAAGACGAATATGATTCAGGGGATGAGATGGAGCTCTTCGCCCCCAACATAGCAGCAACGGCATACCCTTCTGGCTTTCGTATGCCTCACTTGTCAAAGTTCAACGGGGATGGAGACCCATCTGACCACTTAGGGATGTTCAACACCCTAATGATGGCTCATAACATCGGGCCAGAGCTTCGTTGCTTGATCTTCCCTTCCACCCTAACTGGACCTGCCAGGCAGTGGTTCAAACAAAGTAAAAGGCAGTCAATCAGCTCCTGGAAGACCTTTTCGGCTGACTTCAAGAGGGCATTCCGCGCCTCTCAGGCCGCCAGGGTCCAGGCCGACTCCCTAGCTAACGTGAGACAGCAACCTGGAGAAACGCTAAAAGCCTACTTGAGCAGATTTGCAAATGTCGCTGCTCGAGCTAGAGACGCCGACGACAGCTCCAAACTCATGGCTATGAGGACCGGGATCCTAGTAGGCGGAGATCTGTGGAAGGATATTCAAAGGAGGGGGGTCAGCTCACTTAGTGAATTCCTTAACAGAGCCCAAGAATGGATAAACTTGGAGGAAGCTGAAGCTTCAGCCGCGGGGACCAGCCAGGTCCTCGAGAAGCCCGCTGGGGCGGGAACAGAGATCGTAGTAGCGACTCCCGACGTCACGCAGAGCAACCAGCCCGGTGGCGGCAAAAGAAAAGGAAATGGTGAAAACGTCCAGCACGGTCAAAAGAAGAATAAGTCCGTGGATAAATTCAAGCCCGTGTTCACAGCGTATACCGAGCTCACCCAAACCAGAGAGAATATTTTCCTGGCCAACGCTACGCGAGTCCCCTGGAGAAGACCGGAGCCAATAAAGCACCCTAAGGGAAAGAGAGACGCTTCCAAATTCTGCCGTTTTCATAACGACGTCGGGCACAATACCGACGACTGCAGGCACCTCAAAGATGAAATCGAGACTCTCATCCGAGCAGGTCCGTTGGCGCAATACTCGCGGAACAGGGTCCCCACAGGTCGACCCGCTCCGGAGATCCCAGCCAGTCAACCTGGACCTCGAGTAGATCAGGACGTCCCTCCCCCCGTGATCGAGGGAGAGATTTCCACCATCTCTGGAGGGCCACACATGGCTGGCACGAGCAGAGGCGCCCAGAAGAGGTACATAAATGAGTTGAAGGCCCACAATGGAGGGGAGTTCGTCCCGGAACAGCGTCAATCAAAACAACAAAGATTAGAGAAACAACCAGTCACTTTCACGGAGGAGGACGCGGGCCATGTCCAATTCCCTCATAACGATCCCTTGGTCGTAGCAGTCCAGCTCGCCAACCGGAGAGTAAGGATGGTGTTAGTGGACAATGGGAGCTCGGTGAATCTCCTATTCCGTTCAACCTTAGAAAAAATGGGTCTGACCGTCTCCGAGCTAAAGGCAACCTCGATGATGCTATATGGTTTTTCAGGCGAAGGGTCAGCAGCGATAGGAACGATCGAGCTGGTGATCACCCTAGGCGACGAGTCCCGAACAGTGTCCAAACTTCTCGAATTCGTAGTCATTGACTGCTCCGCTGCCTACAATGCAATTTTGGGCCGACCAACGCTCGTTGCTTTCGAAGCTATCACATCCGTCCGGCACCTCGCCATGAAGTTCCCTACTTCGACAGGGGTCTGCACTATCAAGGGCGATCAGCTCGCTGCCAGGGAATGCTACAGCATTTCCATGAAGGGAAAATCTAAACCCGGGCAGGTGGCGATGGCCATTCAGGATGAAGAGGAATCGCAGGGACCCAAGGCGGCCCCTGAGATTGAAAAACCTCGGGTTTCCGAAGACGAAAAGCTCGCCTTAAGCGAGGACATTGACCCCCGAGTAGGCGAGGACAGGTCCGAGCTCCAAGCTATTGAAGATCTCGAGGAGGTAGGCATCGATGAACAAAATCCTTCACGGACGGTGAAGCTCGGAAAGAACCTCTGCGATAGAAGAAAGGCGGATCTGACCGCGTTTCTGAAAAAGAACCTAGACGTATTCGCATGGTCGCACGAGGACATGATAGGGATCAGTCCGAGCGTAATCATGCACACGCTCCACCTAGACAAAAGCGTCCCTGCAAAGTCTCAAAAGCAGAGGCGTTTAGGGACAACCCGAGCCGAGGCCCTTGAAGAAGAAGTGGCCTGGCTCAAAAAATGTGGCTTTATCCGCGAAGCCAGATTTCCCATTTGGGTTGCCAATCCCGTGTTAGTTCCAAAGCCCAATGGCAAGTGGCGGACCTGTATCGATTTTTCCGACCTGAATAAAGCCTGCCCCAAGGATTGCTTTCCGTTGCCGAGGATCGATCAACTGGTGGATGCCACGGCGGGGCACGAGCTCATGTCCTTCATGGACGCGTACTCGGGCTACAATCAGATCGCGATGAATCCAGCAGACCAGGATCATACCAGCTTTATGACCCCGACTAATGTCTATTGTTATAAGGTCATGCCGTTCAGTCTTAAGAATGCCGGGGCAACCTACCAAAGGCTGGTAAATAGAATGTTCGCGGATCAGATCGGGAAGAACATGGAAGTGTACGTCGATGATATGCTTGTCAAGTCAAAGACTGCCACCAACCACGTTGCCGACCTGGAAGAATGTTTTAACATACTGCGAGAATATGGCATGAGGCTCAATCCTCAGAAATGCACTTTCGGTGTCGCATCGGGGAAGTTCTTGGGTTTCATAGTCAATACCCGAGGAATCGAGGCAAATCTCGACAAGATCAGGTCACTGCTCGAGCTTCCATCCCCCAGGTCGCGGAAAGATGTCCAAGGCCTCACAGGAAGGGTGGCGGCACTGAACCGGTTCATTTCCAAATCGACCGACAAGTGCCTGCCTTTCTACAACCTGCTCCGCGGAAACAAGAAGTTCGAATGGACAGTAGAGTGCGAGGGCGCATTCCTCGACCTAAAAACGCACCTAGCTGAGCCACCTGTGCTATCAAAGCCCAGGGTAGGAGAACCTCTTTTCCTCTACATGGCCGTGACTGAGGACGCAGCTAGTGCCGTTCTGGTGCGAGAAGAGGACCAGGCTCAGAAACCGGTTTATTACATCAGCAAGAGACTCCTCGGAGCTGAGTCAAGGTACCCGTTGATGGAAAAGCTGGCGTTCTGCCTAATCACGGCCTCGCGAAAACTCAGGCCATACTTCCAGTCCCACTCTGTACACGTCATGACCGATCAGCCTCTAAGGCAGGTTTTGCAAAAGCCTGAAGCCTCGGGACGCTTGCTAAAGTGGGCGGTCGAACTCAGTCAGTTCGAGATTTTCTATACTCCCCGAACTACCATAAAAAGTCAAGCCTTGGCCGACTTCGTGGCAGAATGTGCGGGATTCCGTGAGATCCCATCGGAAGATTCACAGCAGCTCACATCCTCAGGCTCATCGTGGAGGATCTTCGTTGATGGCTCATCTAACGAGAACGGCTCCGGGGCCGGAATCATTCTCATATCCCCAGAAGGACATAGATTCCATTCAGCGCTGAGGTTCGGGTTCAAGGCGTCTAACAACGAGGCAGAGTACGAGGCCTTGTTAGCCGGACTTAGGATAGCTAGCGAGCTAAAGGCAAGCTCTGTCCAATGCTTCAGCGACTCCCAGCTCGTGGTGAATCAGGTCTTAGGCGAGTATCAGGCGCGGGGTCCCAAGATGGCCTCTTATTTGGCTAAGGTAAAATCCGAATTGTCTATGTTTGGGCAAGGGTCGATCGAGCAGATACCTCGGGAGCAGAACGCCAATGCAGATGCTCTCGCCAAGCTCGCCACCTCGGGGGAGGCAGAAACCCTGGGGTTGGTGCCAATTGAGTTCTTGGACCAACCAAGCATAGACGGAGATCGAGCGGATATTGAGATGATTGACATCAGGCCGACCTGGATGACTCCCATTGTTGAGTACCTCGTCGAGGGCAAGTTACCCGAAGGGCGCAACGACGTACGGCGAGTCCTTTATCAAGCTCCGAGATATACGCTAGTTGAGGGGGTGTTGTACCGACGCGGGCATTCATTACCTCTCCTCCGGTGTGTTCTTCCAAGTGAGGCGAAGGCCATCCTGCAGGAAGTTCATGACGGATTCTGCGGAGATCACACTGGGGGGCAAAGCCTGGCCTTGAAGATCCTTCGGCAGGGTTTTTACTGGCCGACTCTGTCCAAAGACTCGATCTCATACGTAAAAAAGTGCAACAAATGTCAGCGGTTCGCCGCGGTTGCACGAGCACCCCCGGCCGAGCTAAAAATGATATCGTCTCCCTGGCCCTTCGCCATTTGGGGCATAGATCTAATAGGCGCCCTGCCCACCGGAAAGGGCGGGGTCCGTTACGCCGTGGTAGCCATTGACTACTTCACAAAGTGGGCCGAAGCAGAGCCGTTGGCGACAATAACATCGAAAAAGGTGCTAGACTTCGTGGTTAAAAGCATCGTTTGTCGATTCGGCCTACCCAAAAAGATCGTTTCCGACAATGGCACTCAATTTGACAGCGACCTGTTCACCGAATTTTGCGAAAAGAACGGAATTGTGAAAAGTTTCTCATCCGTGGCCTATCCCCAGGCGAACGGCCAGGTCGAAGCTGTCAATAAAACTCTGAAGGCAAGCCTCAAGAAGAGGTTAGGTGAGGCAAAGGGGATCTGGCCAGAACAGCTCCCCCAAGTTCTGTGGGCCTATAGGACCTCACATCGGACTCCCACGGGTCACACTCCTTTCTCCCTAACCTTTGGAAGTGAAGCGGTCCTCCCCGTGGAGGTAAAGGTCCTGTCGCACAGGGTCCGGTCCTACGAACAAGACAAGAACCACGAGCTCCTATGCCACTCCTTAGACTTGATGGATGAGAGGCGAGAGGATTCACAACTCCAGCTCGCCCATTATCAACAGAAAATCACTCGCTACTTCAACACTAAGGTCAAAAGACGTGCCTTTAGCGTCGGCGATTTGGTCTTGAGGAGAGTTTTCCTGGCCGGGAAAGATCCCAAAGATGGTGTTTTGGGACCAAGCTGGGAAGGACCATACCAGGTCATCGAAGTCATCAAAGAAGGGACGTATAAATTAGCTCGACTTGGTGGAGGGGCGGTCCCGCGGACTTGGAATGCAATCCACCTAAAGAAATATTATCAATAAACATTTGTAAGACCTAGAAGGTCACCTTCCATGTATAAATAAAAATCAAATGTTTCTCGTTATTTGCAAGGGTAATTTTAAAGTAACAACGAAAGACCCTTTCCCAGTTACTTGGGGGGCATATGGTACCCGGATATATCCAGGTCTCCTTAACGACTTAGGTGTTAATTTTTATCTATGGATAAGAGTTATCACAAACTAAGTCCTATCCTGGTCTTAACCAGGTCATAAAACTTGGAAGTTAACAAAAATTTGTTGACCGTGGTTCTTCTTTAAAGAGCCCGGGATACGGATAAAGGTTGACGCGATCTGAGTTTTTTCAAAATAAGCTCCTGGTCTTAACCAGGTCATAAAACTTGGAAGTTAACAAAAATTTGTTGACCGTGGTTCTTCTTTAAAGAGCCCGGGATACGGATAAAAGTTGACGCGATCTGAGTTTTTTCAAAATAAGCTCCTGGTCTTAACCAGGTCATAAAACTTGGAAGTTAACAAAAATTTGTTGACCGTGGTTCTTCTTTAAAGAGCCCGGGATACGGATAAAAGTTGACGCGATCTGAGTTTTTTCAAAATAAGCTCCTGGTCTTAACCAGGTCATAAAACTTAGAAGTTAGCTAAAATTTGTTGACCGAGGTTCTTCTTTAAAGAGCCCGGGATACGGATAAAAGTTGACGCGAACTAAGTTTTTTCAAAATAAGCTCCTGGTCTTAACCAGGTCATAAAACTTAGAAGTTAGCTAAAATTTGTTGACCGAGGTTCTTCTTCAAAGAGCCCGGGATACGGATAAAAGTTGACGCGAACTAAGTTTTTTCAAAATAAGCTCCTGGTCTTAACCAGGTCATAAAACTTAGAAGTTAGCTAAAATTTGTTGACCGAGGTTCTTCTTTAAAGAGCCCGGGATACGGATAAAAGTTGACGCGAACTAAGTTTTTTCAAAATAAGCTCCTGGTCTTAACCAGGTCATAAAACTTAGAAGTTAGCTAAAATTTGTTGACCGAGGTTCTTCTTTAAAGAGCCCGGATACGGATAAAAGTTGACGCGAACTAAGTTTTTTCAAAATAAGTTCCTGGTCTTAACCAGGTCAGAAAACTTAGGAGTGAACTAAAAATTTGTTGAACGCGGATCTTATTTAAAGAGCCCGGGATACGGATAAAGTTAACTCGAACTACGTTCATAAAAATAAAGAGATAAATTATGACCAAATGCATAAAAATATATATGTAAAACTGGTTGAGCAAATTGTCTCGAGGCGGAAACGCCTCACATAAAAAAGAGAATTACAATAATAAAAAAAAAGTGTTCAAAATACGAAAACAAGAAGCATCCTAAGCCCCATCAGCTGGCCCTTTGGAGGTCGCGGTCTCACCCTGCTCCGCCGCGGCAGAGGCCTCTCCAGTCTCCGATGGAGGAGCCTCCTTATTCAGGCGGGCTTGAAGCCGCGGCAACAGGAATGCCCAGAGGTCCGGCGGCATGAAGGAGAAGTCCGCGTCCGGATTGTGGGACCAGCAGTGATAGAATAGGTCCTGTAAGGACTGCTCCGACACGACCCGCTCGTCTTTCAGGGCGGCCTGGGAGGTCTGGACTTCGGCCTTCGCCACCTCAAGGTCTGCCCGCGATGCGGCCAGGGAGTTTTTAAGCTCTAGGTTCTCGGAGCGAAGCTTCTCTAGCTCGGATGCGGCCAGGGAGCGTTTAAGCTCTTGGTTCTCCGAGCGGACCTTCTCTAACTCGGCTTTTGAGGCCGCCAAGGCGTCTCTCGCCTCCTGAGACTCCTGGAGGGCAGTCTGGCGATCTGCTTCCAAACCCTCGAGCTGGGCCTTGGTCCTAACGATGCCTCTATAGGCGGCAGCCATGCCCTGCAAGAAAAGAGTGATAAATTAGCAAACTGGAAGGAGAAAGGCGGCGTGTGAGTGTCAAAGCCTTAGAAGAAGGGGGCACTTTACCGTTAAAGTCATGTCCATAGCGGACTCTATAACTCGGACCAGGCTCGTTGTTTCGATGGCCCGGAGCTCCTTCTCCCTGATATTGTAATAGTGGCTGACGGCGTAGCTGGCCGACTCGTACACCGCACCCCGGAATGCTTCGGGCATCTTCTCCAGAGCCCGGGGGTCGACCGGGATACGCACGTCCGGGGCTGCCGCGGCCAGATTCCCGACCTCTATTACCCCGTCCTGGCCGGCCAGTGGAGATCGTTGGGGTGGCGGATGCATGAGTCCTGTCCTGGCGACAGGGAGGTTCGCCCCCGCGACCTGGGATGACGGGTCTCTCTCCTTCTCCGTAGCTGGGGATTTGGTGGAGACCCCGGTCGAGCTCTTGGACTCGCGAAGCCTCTTTAACCTCGGCCCCGCTGGGGGATTCCCACCAAACACAACGCCCCGCAGACTATTCCCGGGCTGAGACATCTCTTCTGCCAAAGAGCAAAAAACACGGTTATCAGCAATCATACAGAAATAAAGGCAATAAGAAAGAAAATACTAAGGGAGCCCTACCCCCCGAGCTGGAAGAGCCTAGGACGATTATCTCACGAACTGGCGAAGGTTCTAGGTCCGGTTCTGAATCGGGGCTGGACTCTTCTACGTACTGCCTAATCCCCGGAGCATAGACGCCCCTCTGGAGCGCAGGCCACGTGCGTAAATTGGTCCCGTACTCCTCAAAAATGGCCGACCTAAAGGCTAGGGTATTATCTACTACTACGGTACCCTTGGGCCGACTCTCTTGGTTGTCCAGCACGAGCTGGTCAACGCAGTGGAGCAGAAGCGTGTCCAGGGTCGGATTCCTTGGGTGACGATGGACGAGCTGCCTAGGGTTGAACCTAACCAGCCGGGGGTCTGCAGTGGCCCTATCTACGTTCTTAAATAAGTAAAAGTTACCTTGACCGGAAGGACCCGCGGCTGCTCCGGATTGGGCCCTCTCCTCGATCATCCCCTGGGAGACCCTCCACTCGAAATGTGAAACGACAGCTGGACAGTAGGCTAGGCCATTTAATGCGGTTCTCGTAGAGTGTACCGTCGCCACCCACGGCGTTCCACGTATCAGACGCATGCGAAAAGCATGGAATGCGAAGGGTTGTGGGAGAAGTCTAAAAGCTCCTACTGTGGTCTCCCATGTCTGACGTCATGGACCACGAGCAGGAGCTTGGGGGGCAGATGTACGCCCTGGATTTCCCACGGGCTGTTTAGCAAGACGATCCTCGGACTAAACATGATTTAGCCCGAGGCTCCCACAGGCCAGAGGCTTTATCTTCAGGACGGGCCCTTTCTAGCTCGAGGGGATGGAGTTTCCTGCTCCCTCTTGTTGTTCCAGGAGCTGGGAACAACATCCGGCGACCACTGACGGATCAGCTCGGGTTATGGATTGCTCCGGTAGCGAGCTTCTCAGGAAGCTCTGACCCTATGGGAAGTCAACACGCAAGATAAACGTGCATAATCCTGCCATCACGTGTCCGATATCCCCCTGACTTCTCGGACACGCCGCAGGAACGTGCGTATTCAGACACCCACGGACGGGTTGGGCCGTGCGGCCCATTATCTCCTTCCATACTGATTAGACCACACTTGTGTGTCAGGTTTAGGAAGTAATCATGAATATCACAGACTTGATATGACAAATGGTAAGGTCACGGGATGACCTCCCTACCAATTTCCAGGTGCCTTCTCCTATAAATATGGAGACCCTGGGAATTGATAGGGGTTGGAAAAAATAGTCTTGTAAGAACTATATATTTGGTAAACCAATTACCCAGAAAAGATCAATAATATTGACTAGTGGAGTAGAAGGATTTTTAACCTTCGAACCACTTAAAAACGTGTTTAAGGTCACCTAGTTCTTTTCACAAAGATTTCATATCTGCGGCGGTTCTACTTTTAAGTACTAATCTCTTTCTCTTCTTCTCTTAATTACCTGTTGCCGAAGAACCGCGTCAACAATGTGCGTTTACCTTTCTGTTCAGGTGCTAAATCAGTCCGTATACCCATTTCAACAAGATCTAAACGACTAGTTAAACCATCCTTAGTTTTTTTCTATATGCATGACATCCAAACAATGTCGAACAAGTAAATCTTTCCAGTAAAGGAGACGGAAAAAAAATTGATTTCCTTTGGAAACATCCATTTACTTTCTTATTTTTCTGCATTTTTCCATACTTGAAATCAATTTTCTCTACTTCTTTAAGAATTTGTTGCCCCGAAAGTGGCAAAGGAGCAACACCTTGTTCTTTATCACCATCAAATGTTTTTTTTCCCTATAATGATGATTTAGGGACAAATTTCGTCTATGACCCATATAACAAATTTTGTGCCCATTCGACAAACGAATAGCCCTTGTGTTAGTGCAACATATTGGACATCCCTGGTAACCTTTTATGCTTAACCCTGATAGATTACCATAAGCTGGGAAATCATTAACAGTCCACAACAAAACAACTTTTAAGTTAAAGACTTCTTTCTTAAAACCGTCATATGCCTCAACACCATTTTCATAAAAATCTTTCAAATCATCAATTAATGGTGCCAAATAAACATCTATATTGTGCCCCATTGTTTTGGCCCTGAAATCATTAACGTGAGCATAAAAAACTTTCTTCTCATCACTAACCACGGAGGAAGATTGTACATAACAAGGAAGACAGGCCACGAACTATGCCTACTACTTAGAGATTTATGTGGATTTACACCATTGGCAGCTAGACCTAGACGAAGATGTCTTGCTTCAGTTTTAAATTCTAGATTTAAGTTATTAACTTTTTTCCAAGCTTGCGAATCTGCAGGATGTCGAAGTTTACCATCTTTCACTCGCCTAGTCTCATGCCATATTAAGTTTTCAGAGTCTTCTGCACTTCGATATAATCGCTTAAGACGCGGAATGAAAGGAAAGTACCACATCACTTTCTGAGGAATAAGTTTCCTAATTTCCTTACTCTTGTTAGGTTTGTAGCGGGGTGAATCACATTCTGGGCAAGTGTCCATGTCTGCATATTCTTTACGATATAACATACAATCATTCGGACATGCATGGATCTTCTCATACTTCAAGCCTATGCAATTTAATGTTTTCTTCACTTCATACGTAGACTCAGGGAAGCAATTATTTGACGGCAAAATCTCTTTAAAAGCAGCTAAAAATTGACTAAAACATTTATCGTTAACTCCATTTTCTGCTTTTATGTTGTAAAATTTTACCATCGTTGGTAATCTTTGTTTCAAACAACCATTGAATAATGGTTTATCTGCATCTCTAACCAATTTATCGAATTTTGAAGGATCATCAACAAACTCTTCTTGTGCTTCATCGAGCAATTCCATAGGATGATCGTCAAAATCACTATAACCCAAATCATCAATCCCTCGCCTCTCGAATGGATATGGATTATTATATTTCAATGATTCTCCATGCCAATACCATGTACAATAACTTGTCTCAAATCTTCGACAAAATACATGATTTTTTATCATGGTAATATTTCCTTTTGATCCATTACCACAATCTATACATGGACAATGAATTCTTTCCGGATCACTTCAATTTGTTTGGAAAAATTCTAAAAATTGGTTGAATCCGTCTTGAAATTGTTGTGTTTCTCTATTCTGAAGAATCCATGACTTATCCATAATAATAATATTTACATAATTCCTAAGTCGATAATGAAAATAAAATTAATATTGTAATTGAAAAAATTATATTCAATTAATAAATTATAAAATGAAATGGGCAGAGTTTCATTTATTTCTATAACATATCAAAAATTCATATATATTTACAATTTCAACATAAACAAAAACATAATTATTACATATATTAACTTATAAAACATGTTCAATTAATATCATCAAAAAAAAAATTGGGCAGAGTTTCCTCTGTATTTATAGAATATCCCAAGTTATCTACCTTTAAATTCACATCAAACAAAACATATAACAAACAACATGCATGTTCTCAACCATAAGTCATCGCAGCACACACATAATTCGCAGAACCTACTTCACTAAGACACACATGTTATCAACATTCTGTTATCTCTGCAACACACAGTTTTATCTCAGAACCTACTTCACTACGGATGAATATCTAATATATTCAAACTCCTCTAACAATAGTTTGCAAATATAAAAAAAAAAAATTAGTAGTAATTAATACTCACCTTCAAAATTAATCTTCAACAATTTCAACACACCTCACACTCAAACAAATATTTCCTACAATAAAAATTTAAACATTAGTAAATATATGGTAATTAAATTGATCCTAAAATAATATAATTAACAAACATATACTTTTAAAAAATCATTACCTAAATAATATAAAAAATTATGCAAATAACATTATTATAAATAAAATAATATAAAAAATACCCTAAAACCGAAATATACAATATAAAAATCAAGTTTTAGTGATCAATACATGTTTTAAATAATGAAAATGCCTTCTAATCCTATATAAACTTTCAAAAATATTAGAAAAAACTTTGAAAATAACCCTATAAACATACATTGAAACATCCATTAAACTCACTCAATATTTCTTCATTTTTACCCTAAAACTTCAAAATAAATCAATATTAAGTATATTTACATGATTTCAAAATTTAATATGCAAGAAAAAAAAACTAAAATGGTCAAAAATGGGGCTTACCCGTGGCTGGGGATGGTGGTGGAGTCGCACGACTGTGTGCCTCTGTGAAAATGAAAAATGCGAATGGGAGGGAAAGGTAGGGTCTCGGCCAGATAAATGAAAGGGAGACGGTTTTCTCCGCGGTTATATAGCCAAAACCGCGGAGAAAAGTGCCCACTTAAAATTTTTACTGCGTTTTTTTTTTAAAACCGCAATAAAATAGGGCGCAGACATTAAACATAAGATTTTCGACTCTTTCAAACTTATTCTCTGCGCTTTTTATTTATTATTGAAAAAAAACCGCAAAGAAAACCTATATTTATAGTAGTGTATACTACGGAAGCTTGTTTTGCCCGTACGAGTTAGGAAATTTTTTGGTCCATGGATGAGTGATAAAATGGTGGTGAAGTTGTAGGTTATATCATAGTTACCAAGGATGGTACTGCAGGTAATAAATTCATCTATTTTTTTTATTATTTTAATATTATTTTGAGATGACTTTTTCTTACTTTAATTTGTATGTGAGTTATCTTATTTTTTAATTTAATTATTTGAGCTTTTGTATGTAAAATCTTTGTCTTTTAGTGTTGATGGGAGCGGTTTTAGCTTCATTTTTTCATGCCATGGAGTTACCGACTGTATGTGGTCTGGTTTAATCCGGCTGATGTTCGTTGTTCATCTCGTCGAAGTAGAATGTTACAGAGAAATTATGAAGTTTTATTCTTCTTGTATTATAACTGGTTATGTATGTTGTAGTTCTCTCATTTGCAGGGATGTTAAGGGATTTGAAGGATACTAGTATTTAAAACCAAAAATTTGTCGCTACTAAACTTGCAGCACAGTGATTTTCAAAAATATTCCATGGCAAGTTTTCAGAGATTCTTTTGGTGGTCGACTGTTTCATTTTGGAAGAGACGGTGCCGTATCCTTTGATCTTAGATATTCTTTTACATATAATTTTTTTTAAAAATGAACATATATAAAGATCAATTTGTTTCTAAACTAAATAAAAAAAGGTGAAATCTTGACAGCTAAAATTGTGGATCTCAACTACAATATGAATTCTATATTCTGGAACTTCTATTTTAGTTTTGACCAAGTTCTTAAATGTGATTTTTCCTGGTTTTCTAATTCGGTATAGTTCACTAAGAAAATACAACTTGTGTATTTGAATTCCTCTCATAAAATTTCTACTGAACAAAGAAAAGAAAGTTATAAACATAGATATATATTACAATTTGAGGGAGAAAGGCGACCACGATTAGGCTATTAGGTGGATTGACTCTTTCCTTTATGAGAATATTGTTGTTCCCGTATATTTTCTACGTGAGATTTTTTTCCAATCTAATATACCCGTCACGTTTGAATCTGAAAATGTGGACATCATGAACCACCTTAGACTAGGCATGCCTTGCCCCGCCCCAATTAGTTTCTTGAGGAGCAGGGCGGGTCGCCCCGCCCTGGCTTAATTGGGGCGGGTCTGTCCTGCCCCATTTAATTATTTTTTTTAAAGAAACATTAAATTATAATTCTAGAATTCTTCCTAAGACTAAATATTATTTGTTTTATTGCAATCTTTATTTTTTACACTTCGTATCAACTACACACTCAAATATTTTATTTTGTTTTTTTATTTTAAAATTTACAAAAATAAATACAAGAATAATAATGAATTATATAAAACACATTTTTCAATATTTTCAATTATTTCAAAGAGTAGTAGTGGAATAAAAAATTATATAAATCTTACACTTAAATTCTATTTAGAATTAAAGATATTTTAAACCACATATAAAATGTTAATTTTACGTACTTTGCATGTATATAAGTAGCATGAGAGAATTGTGTTACAGTATAGAATTTTTTTTATAGAGAGTTGGCTGCCCCACTTGAATTAATAGTGGGGCAGCCCCGCCCCATTTTTACCGAGGCAAAGACGCCCCGTCGGGTCGGGGGTCATAGAATGCAACATACATTAGAAATGTCTCAAACCGAAGTCAAGAGTGAAGTGCAGTAGAAGTCGAATCTGTCTCTGATACAATATTACAATTTTAAGGGGAAATACCATTAGGACTATGATTGATGTTTCATCTTAAAATCAATTAATGTTAAGTGGAGTAACTATTTTTTTTATAAAGATATTGTTGTTCCCATACATTTTCCATGTGAGACTTTTTCACATCTAATAATATATTATAATGATCATTCATATTTTCTTAAAATAAAATAAACTCTTAACACAATTAATTAACATTCATATTACCCAGAAATGGGTTTTTTTTTCTTTAATGAAAATGGGTCTCTGAGGTAGAAGATCAGTCAAGTGAAGTACAACTAGGAATAAAGATATATTAAAAAAAGAAACTTAATTTTCAAGACTGATCATTAACATCGAGAATAGAGATGAGAATTTTTTTTTTAAAAAAAAATTACCAAAAAAAGATATATTTTTTTATGAAAAAAATCCAAAGTAAGATTACCTGCGTTAGAACTCATTTTAATTAAACTGCAACTCAATTATTCTTTATAATCAACGGTCACAACTTTATGCCTATTCTATACGGAAAAAACACATACCCCTGTATTAGAATTTTTTAGAGAAACCAAGTATGAAGCTTGAACATTACTTAAATAAAATTTATTTTATTACATTAACTTATCAGTGGAGATTGATGGGAACAACAAGAGTGACATAAAGCTTTAACAAATCTCATATAGATATTTCTTTATATTTGTTGTTTTAAAATCTGACTAAACATGTAACGATCCAAAATTACTAATAAGGCTTAAGAACCTTGATTAGTGTGTCAGGAGGGCATAATTGGTATCTATGTGAATGAATGATTAAATGCATGACTGTAACGACCCAAAATCACTAATATGGCTTAAGGGCCCTGATTAGTGTGCTGGGAAGACATAATTGACTTATGGGTGAATTTACTGATTTAATGCATGCTTGTATGAATATTTGAATGTAAATGTTGTTAAATGCTATATCTATGAGAGCCACATTATTATGTGGGTAGATTAGCAGTGAGCGACTTGAGGCGATCCTAGGGAGCCAGATAGCGGGAAAAATCACAACGGGGCTTAATAATATTTGACTTTGGATAAGTCAGGGGTATTTTAGGTATCGGGTAGTTATTCAGACTATTGGGTTATGGAAATAAATATATGGAGATATATTTGAGGATAGAAAACTTAGACGGGAGTATTGGGGAAATTTACCGTTTTGCCCTCGGGGACGTTTCCGGTACCCCAAGCCTCGGGATTGACTTAACTGGTTAGGATTGAACTAAGTTAATGAAAAACAGAGGAACAAAATACAAACCGACCTCAGCTCTTCTTCTCTCTTTCCTTCTCTTCCTTCTCTCTTCTATTTCAAGGAAAACAAAGAAAATTCAAGGGAAATCAGCTGGGAATCTAGTGATTTGGGTTGGAACATGTAGGTTAAATCTAGTGCTCAGCTAAGGGAACTCAACCAAGATTAAGGTAAGGGCTGAATCATGTTTCTGAGCATTTGAATTTTGAGTTTTGACTGGGTATTAAGGGAGTTTATGGTTTTGATGTTTAAGGGTTGAATTAAGCTGAGAAGCTTGAATTTAAGCTCAGGAATTCGTCAAGAAGGTGGTTCAGCAAAAGAGGTAAGCTTCAATTCGTAATTCATAGGTTAAAATTTGAGTTTTGCATGACTGGTTTTGGTGTTTAGAGTTGCTGGGTTTCAAAGAATCAAAATGGAGTTTTAGTAGGTTTTTAGGCTGAATTTATGTTGGATTATGTTGTTAGAGTCATGATAAAAGTTTTGTAATTAATGGATTTTGAGTTAGGGTGCTTTGGAATGGTTTTGGATGGGGTTAGGATGCTAGAAATGGTGGTTTTTCTGGGCACGAAGGGAAGGGCTGCGACTTTGTTCTAGAGCGATGCGACCCTACAAAGCAAGAGAGCCAGGGAGGCTCGGCCAGGGGAGAGCGCTGCAGCGCCCTTGGGCAGGGCCGCGGCGAGTGTCTGCTTGTTGGGGGCCTTGGGCTCTGTTTTTGAGGCGGGCCGCGGCTAGGCTTCAAGGGTCGCAACCCTTAGGTGCATTCTTGAACATTTGGGGATTTTAGGCGTGGGAGTCTAGCCTAGGGTGCTCGGGATCGATTTCCCCACCGTGCTTGGTGGAATTCGTTGTCCCAAAAGTTAGTA
This sequence comes from Humulus lupulus, assembly GCF_963169125.1. Taxonomy (NCBI): domain Eukaryota; kingdom Viridiplantae; phylum Streptophyta; class Magnoliopsida; order Rosales; family Cannabaceae; genus Humulus; species Humulus lupulus. The sequence goes on along the minus strand of NC_084798.1, from coordinate 133,126,183 downwards.
TTGTACCTGGATACCTTTACTTGAATATTAATGGAATCCAATACTTCGGTTTTGACTAGGTGTTAAGGCTAGGGCTCGGGAACGGATCGTGCTCGAGGAGTGTCGCTCGTAATCGGTGAACGCAGAAACTAAAGGTAAGAAAACTGCACCCGGTTGTATATCTGTAATGGGACTAAGGGTTCCCTAATGTGTATGCTTGAAAGGATGGTATTATGCCATGTAAACAGTGAACCAACGGCCTAAAAGTGCCAAGGGTTACACTAGCGCATAGGGTGTGGCTTGGCCACTGGTAGCCGAGGACACCTTATTATGCACTGAGCTTGGTTTAAGCAGGCCGGAGTCAGTGGAGTAAACAGAGGAGGCGGCCTAAGTTGTCGGCCTTGACTATCATGTGACCTGAGTATTATGAGACCTGAATGTTATTTTTTATTAGTTGCATCTTTGATTCTGAGTTTGTGCTGAATGGTTAACGTGAAATATTTAACAATTGATCATGCTTAAAGAATTGACTTTCTGTTATTGTTGTTTGTGTTGCACATTATGTTTTCTTGCTAGGCCTTGGCCCACGGGTGCTACGTGGTGTAGGTAAAGGCAAGGGCAAGCTTGATCAGCCCTGACTTGGGGAGCTCTATGAGCTGAATGTACATGACCAGCTGCTCAGCCGCCACGGTTGAGGTTTAGGCAGGGACGCGAGAACCAGAAATGTCTATTTTGCCTTAGTATGGTTGATAGTTGTCTCTATTATGGAGATTTTGTAAATCAACTTTTAAACCCTACTTCTTTTTGGGATCCCATGTATAAAACTGTTAAATTATATAAAGTATAACTCTTGAGACCAAAACCTTTTAACCCTAGCTCATATAAGTTTAGTGACACATTTTTAAATTAATGACTTGATTAGCAAGTCCTGCACCTTTATAAGTACACAGTGTAGCGGTCTTGGCTATCCAGGGTGTTACAATGACTATATGGCATGCATGACTAAATGAGTATAGGGATATGATTAGGTGCATGACTATGAGTATTAGTATGCATGTAGGCTCTGATTAGGATATAAGGGTATAATTGTAATTTTGGCCCGTTGTGGGCATAAACAAGATTATTTGTGATAAATTGTTGAGACCACATTATTATGTGGATATATTTGCGGTTTGAGACTCAAGGCGATCCTCGTGAGTGATTTAGCGAAAAAGTCACAGTGGGGATTTATACCCGGCTCGGGGGAGCCTGGGGGTATTTTTGGGAATTTGAGAAATATATTGGAGACTATTTGATATTAAGGAAATCATTGGTTATTAGTTAGGTGTCGGGATGTAAGTGGTAATAATTAGGGACACTCGAGGAATTAGCGGGAATTGGGAGTAATGACTGAAATGCCCTTAAGATGATTTAATACTTAGGTTTAAAATGGGATGGCAAAATTGTCATTTTACTGGTTAAGAAGTGATAAGGGTGTTTTCTGTCGTTATGCACTTAGTGGAAGTTGTAGAAAATATTAGAAGCAGAAAGAAGGAAAGAAAAAAGAAAAATAGGGACACTTTATTCTCGATTCGGTTTGCTCTGTTCCTCACCATCCCTTGTGAGTTTTGGAGCTGTAATCTTAGAGAAAGCTCAGGCTGGAGCTTGGGGCTAGAGACCTTGGTGAAGCTAAATGAGTTAACAGGGATTAGCTACTCAATTGAGGTAAGGTTTAAAGGGTTTTGTTGAGTTTTCTGAACTTTGTTGGAATGGATTTCTAAACTTGAGTTTTGGATGGAACTTAAGGGAATTGAGCTTTGGTGATTGAGGAGCTAAGGACTGGAAGGATACTAGAGGCAACCTAGGTTTGGGCTCTCCATAAAAGGTGAGGATTTCTGGGTTTGGTCATCTTGAATTGCTAGGTAGTTGCTGGTTTTCAGATGAGTTCTTGAATTCTGAGTTCAATGCTTGTTTTCATTACTTGATGATGCATGTGGTTAGAATTGAGGTTGTTGGGCCATTTGGGGTGAGGTGTAGTGATTGGTAGGCTTGTTTTGAAGTATAGTTGAGGTTTGGAAGGGTTCCAAGGGGTGTTGGTTCGAGGAAAAATGAAGGAAGAAAAACAGGGTGTTGCAGGTCTATGACTAGCGCTGTAGCGCTAGCCTTTGGGCGCTACAGCACTAGGCTTGGGTGCTTGGGGATTTTTGGCTCTGGTTGTAGCGCCATAGAGCCCACTGTAGGGCGCTGTAGCGCTACCCTGTTTCCAGAAATGGATTTTTGGATTATTTCTTAGGGTTTTTGCCCGGGGGCTCGGGGTTTCATTCCACCACTCCGTTTGGTGGAATTAGGGCTTCCCGAGGGCTCAGGATTGGTCCCGAGGCTAGGTTTTGGAATTGAAGTTTGGTGATGATTCTAATTTGTGGTTGTGACTAGGTGTACGCTAGGGCTCGGACGAGATCGTGCTTGAAGGTCAATTTTGCTAATCAAAGCTATCAGAATCTAAGGTAAGAAAACTGCACCCGGTTAGGTGGTTAAGTTGGGACTAAGTGTTCCCTATATTTGTATACATTACTGTATGATTGTTATATGTGATTGTACTGGGACTAAGAGTTACCTTTATTAGTATTTAATGTCATGAGGTGGTATTACGCCACGAGGACATATGATAAATGACCTGAGAGTGCTGGAATCAATATTTGCGCACAGGGCGTGGCTCAGCCACTGGTAGCTGAGGATAGCTTATTAATCACTGAGCTCGGTTAAGCTGGCCGGAGTCAGTGGGTATAACACTGGGGGCGACCTAAGTGAGCCGAAGACAGTGGGTTAAACAGAGGGTGCGGCCTAAGGGCGCCGACCCTGAGTATTATTTGATGGGTGTGATAAACTGTTGATTATGAATGTGATTATTGCTATTAACCTGATGAATATGAGATGTTGATTATCTAGTTGAAAAATTGTTAATTTTTCGTTGGTTATCACTGAATGGGTGAAATGTTAATACTTGGTTATGCTTGTGGAATATTTGGTTATTGATATTGATCATGCCGTGATATTATGTTTTCTTGCTGGGCCTTGGCTCACGGGTGCTGCGTGGTGCAGGTAAAGGCAAGGGTTTGGTGGTTTAGCCATGAGTTGGAGAGCTCTGGGGGCGAGGTGTACATTGTCAGTTGTTCGGCCACCACGGTCGAGGGTTTGTACATGGATGAAAACCGAAAATGTAATTTTGCCATTAGAGTGGCCATGGTTATTTATAACTTTTGGAATTTTTGTAAACATGTCTTTTAAACCCTGTTTTGGGATCCCATGTACTAAACGTTCATTTTATATGAAAAATTATCTGCATATAACTAAAACCTTTTAATCTTTACCTAAATACGACTTTAGGACCACGTTTTCAAGTTTATGACTTGATTAGCAAGTCTTGCACCTTCATAAACATATAGTGTAACGGTCTTGGCTATCCAGGGCGTTACAACTTGGTACCAGCGCGGTCTAGGTTTAAGGACTCCTGAAGACTGGCTGGACATGTACACTTGCCGGTAAAGACAAGCTCGACTCAGGGTTTCATAATTGAATACATGAGATTATATGCTTAAGTGCTTAAATGGAATATGAATGCATTAATTTGTGTGAGCAATAGGAAGCATGAGATTCTGAGAGGGCCTGGCCCTTGACTGCTGTGTGGTGATATCAAGGCATGCTGATTAGCATTGCCATTTCATGTGGATGGATATTTGAATAACGGTTTGTATATTGATTATAAGTGGTTAACTAGTTAAATTGAATTTACGTGTTTATCTGTTTCTTGGTATATGGAAAACATGATGAACATGATTATATTTAGTGGCAATGAAGTTGTTAATTAATGCATAGTAATATGGATTGATGTTTGTTATGCTTTATATGCGTATGGCTATTGTGATTGTTTGGACCTGCACGTGGAATGGTTCTGGATATGAACATCATGGTTGGAGGGTTTAGTTAGTAATGGTGAATGAATTCAGACTATTTGTGCCTGGAATGGTTAAATGGACTTGGTAATGATGCAGTGGGGGTTGCAAGATAGGAGTTGGAACCCTCCATTTTCCCCTGAAGGTCGCAACAGACGTCCGCTGGTATGTAAGTAAGCTGTGAGGTCTGATAAAGGAGACTGGATGGGTGACATAACATGTTTTTTCTGGGGAAAGAACCGTTTGGTATAGTGTAACAGTAGAGGTGCCAGTGTTTGTTGACTTAAAGGTATAGACAGATAAGAGTAATATATGGAAGGCCTCAGAGGCATAATTCCCTGGTTTTGAGGAAGGGTTGTAGTTGCCTAGGAATTGATTAATGGATGAGCATTGCTAATTCCATCCTTGGTTACATAAAGATGATAGGCTGTGACAGAGATGTTGTGTCAAGTAGTTGTGGAAAAAGAATGCACAAAAATGGTACCACAGACGTGGTCGGAGCTTCGGGGACTAGTAAGTTTATGAATATGGTTTAGAATGGTAAGACAACAACATAGTATGTCAACAAGTTTGGTGAGTTAGTCAATTCTCTTTGGAAGTTGACACAAGCGGATGTAACCAGAAATAATGACTCATTTAAGGATTAAACTCTGGAATGATCCAGAGCATCAGGGCCGCTCCAGTGCATGAGGTTTTCGTTAGTGCCTTGGCAGCAAGGACGACCATGGTATCTGAGATATAAGGAATGAAGTATGGAGCGTGAGTGTTGAAGGGCAAGAAATACGGATGACGGTGTTCCCATTGGTGGAACTTGGTTAGGGCAGATACTCAGTGATCGGAATAAAAGAACTTCTAACAGTTCTCGATCTTTTGGTTTTGATAGGAAGGGGTATAGTTTACAAGATAGCCGTCAGGACAGTGATGAGGCTTAGTGAAGATTAATCAGTATGCACAAGATGCAGGAGATGCCAATTGGAAAGATACCAGATAAGGACACATTATCTGCATGGGATGATTCAGTACATTAGGGCCGAGTAGGGATTGCCCAGGATTAGAGGATGGAAAATTGAAATGCTTTGTTACACTCGAATCTCGAGGCTAGTTCCTTGGAGGTGATCGGTTGACTTGATAATCCTTGTTTTTGGTTACATAATGGGTTGAAAGAGTTCGGTGTGGTGTATTCCCCAAGAAGGGTTTCTATATAAGTATATGCCTCAAGGGTGTTATATGAGGGGTTTCAGATATTAGTGCTTGTTGGGGATGAATCAGAATTTTTTTTTAAAGAAGAATTATAATACAGGTGGTAAAGGGGTTCATAGTGAAAGTAATTGAGCCTGCCATATGACAGCCTTGTTATAAACCTGGGTGAGAGTTAATTGTTAAGAGACGACTATGGACTGAAAGGGACATCACTGAAAGTATATAAGTTGGATTGAATGGAAACTGAAGTGTTCAGTAAGGATTCATATGGGTATGTAAGGAGTTGTTGAGTACGCTTCAGGAGTCGGCTATGAACAGATTCAGTATCAGGGACAGTGTGAAGAATGGTATTAGGGTGTCATAAAGAATTACTAGTACAGTAGAGGGAGTATCTGGTTTAGGGATTGATTAGATAGAGTGTCGTACTGTAGAATTCATTGTTATCATCTATTAAGGATGAAGAGTTTCAATGCCCGGTTACAAGACAGGATACTGTATTTAGGAATTGATCTTCAATCTGGTTATTACTAGCTGAGGATTAAGGAAAAGGTTATTTAAGGAATTGTCACTTGTACCAAGTGGGGTGTGATGTATTACTAGCAGAGATTCTTGACTGAATTAAGCTTCGACAACACAGGAAAGTTCAACAAGTAGAGAGTATAGGAAGGATATGAGTGAGTCACATCTGGGTTTGTCAAGGATGCACTGAACTACTTTCCAGCAGGAAGCATAATGCGAACGACTACTACACTAATGATACTAAGACTGAAGAAGCAGGGTAACAGTTAAGGCTCCAGAAGGTGTCGGTTACAATCTCGCCAAGGGTATTCAAGGTTATGCTACAGGAAGAGAAGGGATCAGGTATGAAGAGGTTCAGTCGGAAGCCGTAGAGATATTACTAAAGAATGTCTGAAGGATAAGAAGCATAACGAGACTAGTGAATATGTCATCTACTACATAGGTATCTTTGGAGGACGACCACATCCGAGATTAGAACAATAAAAGAATCCAAGGGTAGACTGAATGGACAACTTTGTATCAGATTTTCGGAAGGCGGAATAAGGATTGGTTAACACCTCGTGATATAGAATTCCATGTGTAACGAATGGTTACAAAAGGGTAGTGAGAAGGGACTTGATTTTGTTTTTAAAACATGAAACTGTAAGCGACACATCAAGTTTGAGACGCACCCAGATATAGACTGAAGAGATGGTGGTTTGAGCCTTGCGATAGGTGAAAGAATGGAAATATGGTCGGTGTACAGAGAATACTCAGTTGACAGTGAAGGTAGAGCTTAAGAGATTAGAGCGCTTGGTTGTTTGTAAAGGAATAATCCTGAGATCAGGGTCCGGTGAGACTCACTGGGAAAATTAAGTTGGAAGTCGATCTCTTATTAGGGATTGGTATGGTGCCGGTGATGGATTGTGGATAGGTATATGTCTCGATGGGTAATGAAATTCAGGAAGAGGATTTAATGAGATTGGTTAAGAAACCTACCAGTGTGATACGAGTTAAGAAATAAAGATCGGGTGAGTGATCCGATGGAACTCGATGTTAAGGTGAAGATCCTAAAGGTAACAAGGTATAGTAGTGGATCATTAGTGTGGACCACGTTGGACTATATGTAGGGTAATTAGACCTGAAAGATTATAACTCGGCATATTGAGTTAATACAGTTTGGTTTGTATGAATGAATGACATGGTGTGACAATTGATGTTAACGGTTGAGACTCTTTAATTCTTCAGGTTCTAGAAAGAAATTAGAGAACGCAGGGGATAGGATTGGATCTTGGAATTGGTGGTTGTCTATGGACAAAATGACAATCTAAAGGATTGATGGCTAATTTATGAATGTGTAAGTGTTGGGAATATTAAGAAAATTATAGCGCTTTGGTGAGCAGCCACAGTGATGAATGGTGGTTTGCGGCTGAGGTGACACAACATAAGATATGGTAAGATAGGAGGCATGTGGTGGTGATTCTAAGTAAGCAAACAAAAGACAACGAGTATTATGGTTTAGCATTGGTTCGGGGGAAAACCAATGAGGTTATGAGAATTATTAGGGCAGGAGCGTCTGCCTGTCTATAAGGACAAAAGGGCTCGCAAGAATCAAGTGTTGGAACACAAAATTCTAGAGCAGGAGACTTGTAAGTCCCCAAGCAGTGCAGACAAGAAAGACTATGATGGTATGAGGATGAAAAAGGGAGTTTGATTCTCGGTTTAACAAGAATTCTGAGATCCAACCAAGAATGAGCCCAGGGGCCTACAAGTTTGTCTTGGCCTGGTGTGGGTAATGGCTTATGAGTTTTATTGGTGTCAATAAAAAGACGGAAAATGATCGCTGATGGATTGAATAGACTCCGGGATTCAGCAGAGTTTTTGAAGCGAGAAAAGGTTAATGAGATTATAGCTATAAGATGAGATCATATGGAACAAGATTGTCACTCTCGTAAGAGTGTTACTTCGGGATCAAAGGTAAAGAATTGGACTCTGGAGTTATGGTCAGAGGTATAGGAGTTGTCACCTGATGGATGTTCGAATAAATTTCAACGACGAAATTGTTATAAGGAGGGGATAGTTATAATGACACAAAATTGCTAATAAGGCTTAAGGGCCTTGATTAGTGTGCCAGGAGGGCATAATTGTTATCTATGTGAATGAATGAGTAAATGCATGACTATATGGCATGCATGACTAAATGAGCATATGGATATGATTTGGTGCATGACTATGAGTATTAGTATGCATGTAGGCCCTGATTAGGTTATAAGGGTATAATTGTAATTTTGGCCCATTGTGGGCATAAACATGATTATTTGTGATAAATTGTTGAGACCACATTATTATGTGGATATATTTGCGGTTTGAGACTCAAGGCGATCCTCATGAGCGATTTAGAGAAAAAGTCACGGGGGGATTTATACCCGGCTCGGGGGAGCCTGGGGTATTTTTGGGAATTTGGGAAATATATTGGAGACTATTTGATATCGAGGAAGATAATTGGTGATTAGTTAGGTGTCGGGATGTAAGCAATAATTATTAGGGACACTCGAGGAATTAACGGGAATTGGGAGTAATGACTGAAATGCCCTTGAGATGATTTAATACTTAGCTTTAAAATGGGAGGGCGAAATAGTCATTTTGCTGGTTAAGAAGTGATAAGGGTGTTTTCTGCCTTTATGCCCTTAGTGGAAGTTGAAGAAAATATTAGAAGCAGAAAGAGGAAAGAAAGAAGAAAAACAGGGACTCTTTCTTCTCCATTCAGTTTGCTCTATTCCTCACCATCCCTTGTGAGTTTTGGAGCTGGAATCTTAGAGAAAGCTCAAGCTGGAGCATGGGGCTAGAGACCTTGGTGAAGCTAAAGGAGTTAACAGAGATTAGCTACTCAATTGAGGTAAGGTTTAAAGGGTTCTGTTGAGTTTTCTGAACTTTGCTGGAATGGATTTCTAAACTTGAGTTTTGGATGGAACTTAAGGGAATTGAGCTTTGGTGATTGAGGAGCTAAGGACTGGAAGGATACTAGAGGCAAACTAGGTTTGGGCTCTCCATAAAAGGTGAGGATTTCTGGGCTTGGTCATCTTGAATTGCTAGGTAGTTGCTAGTTTTCAAATGAGTTCTTGAATTCTGAGTTCAATGCTTGTTTTCATTACTTGATGATGCATGTGGTTATAATTGAGGTTGTTGGGCCATTTGGGGTGAGGTGTAGTGATTGGTAGGCTTGTTTTGAAGTATAGTTGAGGTTTGGAAGGGTTCCAAGGGGTTTTGGTTCGAGGAAAAATGAAGGAAGAAAAACAGGGTGTTGCAGGTCTGTGACTAGTGCTGTAGCGCTAGCCTTTGGGCGCTACCGCGCTAGGCTTGGGTGCTTGGGGATTTTTGGCGCTGGTTATACTTTAGGGCGCTGTAGCGCTACCCTGTTTCCAGAAAGGGATTTTTGGGTTATTTCTTAGGGTTTTTGCCCGGGGGCTCGGGGTTTCATTCCACCACTCCGTTTGGTGGAATTAGGGCTTCCCGAGGGCTCGGGATTGGTCCCGAGGCTAGGTTTTGGAATTGAAGTTTGGTGATGATTCTAATTTGTGGCTGTGACTAGGTGTACGCTAGGGCTTGGACGAGATCGTTCTTGAAGGTCAATTTTGTTAATCAAAGCTATCGGAATCTAAGGTAAGAAAACTGCACCTGGTTATGTGGTTAAGCTGGGACTAAGTGTTCCCCATATTTGTATACATTACTATATGATTTTGATATGTGATTGTACTGGGACTAAGAGTTACCTTTATTAGTATTTAATGTCATGATGTGGTATTACGCCACAGGGACATATGATAAGCGACATAAGAGTGCTAGAATCAATATTTGCGCATAGGGCGCGACTCAACCACTGGTAGCTGAGGACAGCTTATTAATCATTGAGCTCGGTTAAGCTGGCTGGAGTCAGTGGGTATAATACTGGGGGTGGCCTAAGTGAGCTGAAGACAGTGGGTTAAACAGAGGGTGCGACTTAAGGGCGCCGACCCTGAGTATTATTTGATGGTTGTGATAAACTATTGAATATGAATGTGATTATTGTTGTTAACCTGATGAATATGAGATGTTGATTATCTGGTTGACAAATTGTTAATTTGTCGTTGGTTATCACTAAATAGGAGAATGTTAAGAATTGTTGAATACTTGCTTATGCTTGTGGAATATTTGATTATTGATATTGATCATGCCGTGATATTATGTTTTCTTGCTGGGCCTTGGCTCACGGGTGCTGCGTGGTGCAGGTAAAGGCAAGGGTTTGGTGGTTTAGCCATGAGTTGGAGAGCTTTGGGGGCGTGGTGTACATTGTCAGCTGTTCGGCCGCCATGGTCGAGGGTTTGTACATGGACAAAAACCTAAAATTTATTTTTTCCATTAGAGTGGCCATGGTTATTTATAACTTTTGGAATTTTTGTAAACATGTCTTTTAAACCCTGTTTTGGGATCCCATGTACTAAACATTCATTTTATATGAAAATTTAACTGTTTATAACTAAAACCTTTTAATCTTTACCTAACTACAACTTTAGGACCACGTTTTCAAGTTTATGACTTGATTAGCAAGTCTTGCACCTTCATAAACACACATTGTAACGGTCTTGGCTATCCAGGGCGTTACAAAACACTTGCACTTGCACCAAGAAACATTCAACATTTCACTCCTACTCTTGTACTTTATACATAAATGTCATTCATGTATATATATATATATTTATATTGTCATCTATATTTTACACCTTGGACATGTGGCACGACCAAACAGGTTTCATGGGCTATCAGAAGAGACCCGAGCCCAATCAGGGTCCAGTGAACAATGAGCAACCAAAACCTATCGACTCGGACCATGCTGAGCCCAATAACTAGCAAGTAGCACGAGCATAGTGAGGGGGCTGGAAAAGAGATGTAGACTGGAACCATCTTTCCAAATGCACCCAATCTCTATCCTCCCAGATTTAGATTATGGTTGCGTACGGTCCATTCCAGGAAACAAATCCCATCAAGTAGGATCCAGATGAAGTCTCCAGGTCCATCTTCAACATTCTAATTCACCATCAGGATGTCCTTCGATCCATCATTGCCAGCTGATGTCCGTCCGGGGAAATGAACCCAGGTCTTGGTCAATGAACCTGGACATTGGTAAATGAACCCAGACTATATATACGTCCGAGTGCAGCAAGACCAATTCTTCCCATAGTTGACGTGTCCCCAAGAAATCTGGCAGTTGGTCTCCCTAGCTAACTTGTAGAATGGGGTACGCATGGAACATACGATGTTCCTAGGAAACAGTACTGCCACTACTCTAACAGATCTTGTCCCTAGGATCCCCTTGCCAGCCACGCGGATCACTCCACACTAACAAACAAAGGGTAGCTATAAGGCTCTACTATGCTTAAACCAGCCCAGTGGGCCTAGATTAGCGACCTGTTTACATGTTACAATTTTGTATTATAGCTCCGTTAGAGAGAACTTATGATTATATCCTTATTGGGCCCATATTAGTCTAGCCCAAGTCACACGAGTGCCAATAAATAAGATCATTCGTGCACTATAGCAAGGACCCCAATTTTCTATTGTATGCAAAAACGCTGTTGAACTTGTAGAAAACCTCCATAGTTAAACTTTCTAAAGCTCAATACTAGTGACTCATGGACTAAGGCTCTCAACGCCCCAACCATGTAAAAACTTTGTTCTTGTTCATTTCTTTGCCTTTCTTTCTAGCTCTTATTTCTCAATATATTTATAGTTTCTAAAAAAGTCGGTAAACATTTTGGTGCTTTCATTGAGAGCCTAAAGAAAGCTTGAACTAGCCTTTGTCATCTACAAAGATGGTGAATACCAGACACACTGTGTTTGATCCCGCTCAACAGCAGCAACAAGAAATTGGAGAACCATTGCAGAACTAGCAACTTCCTCAAGATCGACCATAGTATATACCTTATCATGACTCCTGCCTGATGACTCCCATAACTTCAGAGAAAGGGGTGAATACGATGAAGACTATTACAAAGAAGACAAAGTGGGATATGAAGATCATGAGGCCAAGAATCCTGTCGATCCCGGCGAGAATGATGTGGAACCTAAACAGGAGGATCTGGAAGTTGTCCATCTGAGACAACAAGTTCTCGACCAAGAAGCAATGATGGCGGAACAACAAGAGACCACCCACTAGATGCAAGAGTCCCTCCTGGCTCTTCAAGATTTTATTGCTAATCAAGGATTTATAGTTAATCCCTCAGCTGTTCCTCCCTCAGGAACTCAACCACCTGTCCCACCTACAGGGACTGGCGCTCCCAAAAATGCTTCAACCCCTACTCCTCCTACGGGACGATCCACTCATCTCAGAGTCGGTCTGTCGAACCCAGCTCAAGAAAAAGGGAAAGCCAAAGAGGCTGATCACATAGAAAAAGAAAGACCCCAAAAGAAGACTCCTCCCGCTCCAAAATCTAGGGTGGACCTAGGGCATTTCCCTAGGAAAGAATAGGTGAATCCTGTCCTAGGACGGAACCACCTGAACAATCTTCAGGGCAAACGCCTGCAAGGTACTAAGCCTCCAAATGTCCTGAGACATGACGACCAAGGAAGACATTTTTATCCCAGCGCGTGTGTGAATAAGGATCACGGAGGGGGTAAACACGGAGAAGAGTTGCAAGCTGTTAGTTCGAGAGATGACACATCCCACGTAGATTTACGAGACAGCCTCAATGATCAAAAGGAGCAGGCCCGAAAAGAAAATATTTGCCTTCGAGGAGGTGACTTAAGGAATAATCTCAAAAACAGGAGGAACAAAAGAGTTCCCCTTGATGATGGAATGGCAAGGCAGTTCATAAAGCAGCTGGCCGATCTCAAAAAAGTAACAAACTGCTTGTTCCGAAAACAAGAAGGTGGAGGTTTTGATTTAGAAGATGAAAAAAAGGAACTGTGTGCAAAACACATCCTAGATGTCATGTTTCCCAAGGGGTTCAAGATTCCAGATATACCCGCCTACACTGGAAACACCGACTTTAGAGACCATCTATCCTGCTACAATTGCTTGATGACTGTAGCCCATGTTTGTAACAACGGCAAATTCCTGTATTTTTTGATCACCTTGGCCAGATTCACTGAAGAGTGATCGAATATGCTCATGACAAGATTGATCCAAACTTGGTCTGGATTGCAATCAGCTTTCCGTAAGCAATTCGTAGCTGCCAAAAAACTGGACATGGAGGTCAGTGTGTTGGCCAACATTAAGCAACATCCCACTGAAACCCTTAGGGCTTAGATCCAATGTTTCATAAAAGAAGCTTCAAAAACTAAGGTGGATGATGGACAACACCTAGTAGCCTTCCAGTCTGGAATCAGAGCTAGATCTCCTCTCTGGGATTACATGCAATGTAGCAAGGCGACCACCCTTGAAGAATTTATAAGGAGGGCTCAAGGCTTCATCAATTGGGAAGAGGCTCGAATCTAAGCTTTTGGATGGCAACTAGCCCACCACCAACAACAAAAAACCTTCCCAGGTACGGAGCGCAGTACCTAGCAAATCTCTATCAGACATTTCTAGCGATGTCCAGACCCACTGGAACTCTCGGGATGCACTTCATAACCTCAACCGCCTATGCACCCACTTCATCGGGATATGCTCCAACTTCTTCGGCCCCTCTCTCTGGATACGGAGTGGAACCAAACAGATATAGTGTCGCTCCCAGAGCTATTCAACCATCCCAAACGGAAGCGGTCGAGGCAAGCATAAACCTTTCTTGGGGAAAAGAGTCTAGTAAGAATCAAAGCTGCACTGAGTCCATAAAGAAGGGAAAGAGAGGGTACGAGCCCCAATACACAGAATACACAAACTTGGTGGATACCCGGGAGAATATCTACCTTGCAACAAATAACGTAGTCCACTACTGGAAACCAAGCCCCATGTTTAAAGGGGGAAAGAACCCTAGGGACGTGAGCAAAATATGTGCCTATCACAAGGACATAGGCCATACAACGGAGGAATGTTGTCAGTTGAAGGATGAGATCGAGAATTTGATCAAGCTGAGGCACCTCCACCAATAGGTCAGGATGCCAACTGGAGGTCAAGGACTGCCCACGACTCTTGAACAACCTTTGGCCCAGGGAGCACAAGTACCGTCTAGAACTCCTCAGGGAGGGTACGCTTCAGAACTGAGAGCACAGGCCCCTCAGGGGGCCCCAATAGTGCAACCTCCTAGAGGCTCTATGGCTCCCAGACTCGGGATGCTGTAGCCCGAAACTGCGCCCCCTCGAGTAGATGGGCATGTGCCACCATATCAGGAGGCCTGCACCTAGGAGGACCATCCCCGAATGACCAAAAGAGGTACCTCAGTGAACTCGGCCACGACCATGAGCTGTGCGCATTGGTCCAGAATTCGGCCTAGTGCCCAAAGCTGATGAATCTATCGATAATGTTCATGGAGGAAGATCCCCGGAATGTCCACTTCTCGCATCACGATCCCATGGTTATTGATGCCCAAATCGCCAACAAAAGAGTATCCCGAGTGTTGGTGGACAATGGGAGTTCTATCAATGTCCTACTTAACTCGACATTCACAATGATTGGCCTAAAAGAGGCGGACATATCATCGTGTCCAACGCAGACTTACGACTTCAATGGGGATTCATTGCTCCTGATGGGCAAGATACAACTCCCTGTCACGTTGGGGAACGATGTTCAAAACTCGTTCAAATAGTGCACATTCGTAGTGGTGGATTGTCCCATTGCGTATAATGTGATTTTTGGGTGCCTCGCTCTGGTCGACTTTGGTGCCGTTACCACCATCCGCCATTTATGCTTGAAGTTCTCGTGTGATAACGACGGAGTGGAGAAAATACAAGGAGATCAAAAGAGTACCCAAAAGTGTTATTACGTCTCCGCCCTACCAATCTTTGTGGTCCACAAAGAACCTCTCGAAGAGGAAAACGTTGATCCAATCCCACCACCAAAACTTGTACGAAGGTGGTCCGGGAAGACGACGAGTTGGATCCCTGAATAGAGACTGTAACGTCCCAAAATTACTTAATAAGGCTTAGGGCCTTGATTAGGGGCCAGGATGGCAATATATGGAATTATATGTTTATTTTATATATTTTATTGTGATTATGTCAGTTATATGATAATATAACTAGTTATGCATGTTTAGGGATATTAAATATGGATGTGGGGTCGTTTCTTATTAGAAGGCCAACTTTCGTAATTTGGCTCGTTATGGACATAATTGTATATATGTGCATATATGTGATATATGTGAGAGACCACATTATTATGTGGGTTTATTTGGTTTACTCGGCACGAGACGATCCTAGGGAGCAAGTTAGCAGAAAAGTCACAACGGGACCCAATACCCGACTCAGGGTTAAGGGGTATTTTAGGTATTTAGCATTAATTCGGGTTATCGGGTAATGGGATGATTAATTGAGGATTTATTTGGAGTTAGTGAGATTAGGAGGGAATACTGGGGATTTTGACCATTTTTCCCTCCGGGACGTTTTTTTGGTTACCCCGAGCCTTGGGATTAGCTTAAGTAAACTTAAGCCTTAAGAAAACATAAAAAACACTCTCAGAATTGGCTCTCTCTCTCTCTCTCTCTCAGCTTTCCTAAGTTAGTTGTTGAAGAATTAAGAAGATTGTGGCAGAAAACCGAGGAATTTAAGGCTCGAGATTAGAACTCGGATAGCTTGTGGCTAGGGGATCACCATTCACAGCTAAGGTAATAGTTTAATCTCTGTCTTTTAACTAAATTCTGTTAGAGTTATAGGCTGTTCTTAAGGTGTTCTTGAATCTTATAGTTCAAGAGTTGAATTGGAAGTTTTGATGAGTTTTGCATCTAGGTTTTATTGATGGGAAGATATTAAAACTGTTATGCGGATTGAATTGTTGTTTTAGGGTGAGATTGGGATGGTTATGGTTGAATTTGGCTGATGAAAAATGGAGGAAATCTGGGTTCGCAGGGCCAAGTCGCGACCCTGTTCTTGAGGGGCCGTGACCCAACCGAACCCAGGGCCCTTAGGGGCTTTTGTCTGGGAGACGCACTATGACCCTCAGGTGCAGGTCGCGACCCGTGTCCCATTTCCAGGAGGAGGAGGGCCTCTGACTTGAGGGGTGCACTGCGACCCTCAAGGGCAGGTTGCGGCCCGCCAGGGCTTTTTTGGCCATGGTGAGTTTTAGTGACGGGAATTTTTTCCTTAGGGCTCGAGATCGATACTACTACCCGATTTAGTAGAATTTGAGGTGTTGGAGGCTAGGACTCAATCTGGAAGCCTTTATTTGCTCGTTATTGATGGATTCCTATATTATGGTTGTGACTAGGTTATCGCTAGGGGCTCAGAACCGGGATCGTGCTTGAGGGTCGTTCTTATATGCTATACTTGGACTTGAGTTAAGAAAACTGCACCCAATACGTGTTATATATGATTAGGGCTTGGCCCGACTATTAATAATAATTATGAATAGGGCTTGGGATGGTGAGAATGATTATGATTAAGTTATCGTACCATTTATTGATCAAACATACTTGAATATTCTATACCTGCTTAAGTGTTTCATGACTATTTGCATGGTTTGCGTGGCTAGGGCTTGACCCCGTTAAATAAGCATGATTATTACTATGATTACGATTACTTGATGATGTTATGTGATTAATATGTATGCGTGTTTTTCTTGTTGAGGTATGCCTATCCATATATGTTTCTATATCGATATTCGAATACCTGGTCCAGGGCTTGACTTATTAGTCAAGGACGGCAATAGCGTGCTACGTGCTGGTCGAAAGGCTTAGGCCTAAATCAGCAACATACTATTATGTTGGCCAACCCAATGGTCATTGGAAAACCAAAGTTTTTGGCTAGCTCTATGTCTACTTACCCAGAGCTAAGGGCGAGGGCCCCAGGTGACTCTATGGTAACATAGCTAGGGCATAGGGCCCCAGGGTTGACTCTATGGTCAACTACTCAGATTAGCGGCCCCCAAATGGTCCAATGACCATTTATTTGTAATTGTATGCATGTATAAGTAGGTTACTACAACTGGACATGTCAGATAAGTATATGGAGATTCATACTTTCTGTTCATGACATGTTTAAGTTTCTTGCTGAGCCTTGACTCACGGGTTCTTTGTGGTGCAGGTAAGGGAAAAGGAAAGCTTGACCATCCATGAGTTGGAGAGCTTTAGTGGCAGCGTGTACATATGCGGTTGCTCATCCACGACGGGCAAGGATATCTCAGAGGAACTAGGGTTGTACCCTTGATTTTACCGCTTAGGTCGGCCAGCTGTAACTTTTGATGGATATACACCCTTTTAAACGTTTGTTTGTAATATTTTGGGATCCCATGTATTTATAAACTTTTTAAATAAAAGCCAACAGTTCCTTTGACCAAAATTTTCTACCCTAAACTTTGACGTTAACCTTAGTTACACGTATATAACAAAATGACTTGATTAGCAAGTGTGACACAATTTAAAGTACACAGTGTAATAGTCCTTGATTAGGAGGGCGTTACAGAGGTAGACAAGGCATTAGAGCCAATGAAGGAGATTGAGGAGGTGTGCATCAGTGATACTGATACGACCAGAGTAATCCGAGTAGAAAGAATTCGAATCCAGAGGTTAGGGCTGCCTTAATTGCCCGAGTAAAAAAAAACCCAGGTGTCCTGGCCTGGTCCCACTCGGATATGACCAGGATTGACCGCAACATCATAAGTCATGCACTGAACATCGACGACAACGCAACTCCCATCCGGTAGAAGCGAAGGCCATTGGGCACTGAAAGGGCAGAGGCCCTCAAGTTAGAAATCAAGAAGTTATCCTCGATCAACTTCATCCAAGAAGCTTTGTACCCCATTTGGCTGGAAAATCCGTTGTTGGTGCCAAAACCAAACGTAATGTGGAGAACTTGCATCGAATTCAAGGATCTCAACAAGGCATGCCCAAAGGATTGTTTCCCTCTGCTCTGGATAGACCAGATGGTGGATGCCACATCTTGGTACAAGTTTCTAAGCTTCATGGATGCCTACTCTGGCTACAACTAGATTTCGATGCATGTAGCAGACCAGGAACACACTAGCTTCCAGATGAACAAGGGTGTATACTTCTACATTGTCATGCCTTCCAAGCTAAAGAATGCCAGAGCCCCGTATCAAAGGCATGTCAACAAATTTTTCTGGAGCCTACTTGGGAAGAACATGGAAGTCTACATAGACAATATGTTGGTCAAGTCAAGGACATAGGCCCAACATGCAGACGACTTGGCAGAAGCATTTGCCATTATCCGGAAGTACAGGATGAAGTTAAATCCCAAGAAGTGCACTTTTGGCGTGGCATTCGGAAAGTTTTTGGGCTTCATAGTAAGCTCAAGAGGGATAGAAGCCAACACGTATAAGATCAAAGCATTGATCGACATGCCATCCCCAAGATGTTCAGGCCTAGCAGAAAGAATAGTGGCTTTAAGCCACTTTGTGTCGAAATCCACGGACAAGTTCATCCCATTTTTCTTTATACTTCGCAGATACTAGAGGTTCGAGTGGACAGCCGAGTGTGAAGAGGCTTTCCGAAACTTGAAAGAGTATGTGGCCCAAGCACCAATCTAGTCAAACCTGGTTGATGGGAAACAACTGTACCTATATTTGGCAGTGACAGAACATGCCATAAGCGCCGCCTTAATGCGAGAAGAGGGAAAGGTCCAACTCTCAGTCTAATCCAGGACCGTTACACTGTATACTTAAAATTGTGTTAGACCTGCTAATCAGATCATTTGGCTTAAATCGTGTAACTATGGTTAGTGACAAGGGCTAGGGTTAAAATTTTTGGTCAAAGGACCATTGAATTTTATTCCACAAGTGTTATATAACATGGGATCCCAAAATATTACAACACAACCATTAAAAAGGGGAAATACATATCAAAAGTTACATTAGCCGGCCTAAGCGGAAAAACAAGGCTATAACCCTAGTTCCTCTGAGATAACCTCGGTCGTGATGGTCGAGCAGCTGCATATGTACACGCCACCACCAAAGCTCTCCAACTCATGGCTGATCAAGTTTCCCCTTTCCCTTACCTGCACCACAAAGCACTCGTGAGCCGAGGCTTAGCAAGAAAACAGAACGTACAACAACAAAGAATATAACTTTAAATACCCATTCAACAATAATCAACAACATTAATTCATAACCAATGTCATTTAGCTCAAAAACATGATCATTGGATCCACTTGGGGTCGTTGCCCTATTAGTTTGGCTTTTAATCCAACCCTCGAGCCTATGCACTAGCTACATGACCATAGATCACCTGGGGCCTCACCCTTAGCTCTGTCTCACTATCCATAGAGCTAGCCCACCCTCCGTGGTTCATCTCTGACCTTAGAGTCGATCAACGTAATAGTACGTTGCTAGTTTAGCCCAATGCCTCTCGACCAGCGCACAACGCGCTATTGCTGTCCTTGACTTATAAGTCAAGACCTGATCCAGGATTACATACCTTACTTATAAGAAACAGATGTGGATAGACACATCCCGACAATTAAGCACATTTTCATGCTAATCATACAATCCCATTGAATAACCATTTTCATAATACTAACATATTCACATAAAAGGGCCACATGCCCTAACCATAGAATTCAAGTAACAAATACAAACACTTAAGCATTTATCAACAAGCATTTAAAACAATAGCCTAACATAACCAATCCTAGGGCCCAAGCCCTAATCATATCATCATATAACAAACGAGCCATACAACACGTTCTAGGTGCATTTTTCTTACCTTAGGTCCAAGTAAGCGTAAATAAGAATGACCCTCGAGCACGACCCCGGTTTCGAGCCCTTAGCGATACCCTAAGTCACAACCATAAAATAAGATTCTATTAATATCAAGTGATCAAAGGCTTCTGGACCAAGTCCTAGCCTCCGGGACCTCGGGTTCCACCAAACCGGGTAGCGGAAACAATCCCAAGTCCCTAAGGTTAAGTTCCTGCGCTCAAAACCTTCTAGGGGTCCAAAAACCCCTTAAGAGCCACGACCCTATGCCCCTATGCTGCAACCTGCCTCAAACCAGAGGCCCAGCCTCCCCAACCAGCAGACATGCGCCACGACCCAGCCATAGTGGTGCCGCGGCCCGCCCTCCTTCCCTGGCTCTCATCTGCTTTAGTGGGCCGCGACATACCAAGAATAGAGCCGTGGCCCGACCCCTTCTAACCCAGAAAAACTTCCATTTCAATAGCCAAATCTCATCCAATTTAACCCAAAATCATCGCAACAACAGCACTAAATCATAACAAACACTCTAATATGTTCCCAGCAGCAAAACCCAATAGAAAGCTAGCTTCTAACCTCATCAAAACTCCAATTCAATCCTTGAGTTAAGAGATTCAAAAAACACCTCAAGAAACCATGCATTCTACACAAATTAAACCATTAAATGAAGTTCAGATGTTTACCTCAGTTGAAGAAGAAGACCTTCTTGCCTCAAGAAATCTGAAACCCAATCCCAAGCTTCAATTCTATGGCTTCTAGTCACTAAGTCCCCCTAATTTCAATGGTTAACTGCAAGAAAAACCTTGAGAATAACTTAAGAAACAAAGAGTGAGAGAGAGAGAGAGAAAAAGGTCAGTTTTGGTAGTAGCTCCTAGTATATCTGTTGTTTTTGTCTTTAATTAATTAAGCTTATCTAACTTAAGCTAGTCTCGAGGCTCGGGGTACCAAAAACGTCCCCGAGGGAAAAATGATAAATTTCCCCAACATTCCTTCCTAAACTCCCTAACTTCAAATATATCTCCCAATATTTATTTTTATAATCCGATAACTCGATTAATTATCCAATGCCCAAAATACCCCTTGACTCACCTCGTGTTGGGTATTGAGTCCCGTTGTGACTTTCCAGCTAACCTTCTCCCTAGGATCGCCTCGTGCCGAATAGTTCAAATAAATCCACATAATAATGTGGTCTCCCACATATATGGACATAAATACACATTTATGCCCACAACAGGCCGAATTACCAAAGTCGCCCTTATAATAAGAAGCAACCCACATGCATATTTATTATCCCTAAATATGCGCATTTAATCATATTATCACATAATTCACATATTAACAATTAATATAGAAATTAAAAAAAATTTCACAAATTGCCATCCCGGCCTCCTAATCAAGGCCCTAAGCCTTATTAGGTAACTTTGGGATGTTACATCTAGATACCCTTTGATCGAGAAATTGACATTTTTCTTACTGACCGCTTCCAGGAAGTGAAGACCTTACTTTTAGGCCCATGCCATCAAGGTACTTACGAACCATCCCCTAGGACAAGTATTATAAAAATCTGAATCATCGGGAAGACTTTTGAAGTGGGCCATGGAGCTAAGCCAATTCGATATCGCCTATGTGCTCAGAATCTCCATCAAGGGACAGGTCCAGGCTGACTTCATCGTAGAATAAACCTGGATTGCTGAAGAAGAAGAGCCAATTGACCCAGTAGTGCCCTTTTGGAAGATCTTTGTTGACGGAGCCTCCAATGTGAATGGGGCTAGGGCCGGGATCATTCTAATATCCCCCCAAGGTCAACAGTTGCAAAGTTTCCTACGCTTCCAATTCGAAGCGTCAAACAATGAGGCTGAGCACGAGGCCATGCTGGCTAGATTACGTTTAGCTCGGGAAGTGGGAGCAGAAAACATCAAAGTCCACAACGACTCCCAGTTGGTGGTAAGATAGATTTCGAGAGAATACCAAGCAAAGGGGGAGAAGATGGCCGCCTACGTGGTGCGAACTTGAGATTTACTCCAATTTTTCAAAAGATATGTCATTCGCTAGTTTCCCAGGGAAAAGAATGTGTTTGCAGACACATTGGCAAAGTTGGCCATGAATGTTAAAGCATAACTATCCGGGGTAGTCCCAATCGACCATCTACCCGTGCCTAGTATTGAAGTCCTCGCAATCATAAACGCCATCGATTACACAACATCCTGGATGGGCCTCTCATCCAGTATCTAACTACTGGATAATTGCCCACAGACATGGTCGCTGCCAGGAAGCTTCAGTACCAGGCCCCCAAATACATCATGATGGACGACAAGCTCTATCGCAGGGGGTTATCCATGTCGTATCTTCGATGTGTATCTGGGACCAAAATGAGTGCAATCATGCATGAAGTGCACGAAGGCATTTGCGGAGATCACATAGCCGGACTCGACTTGTCCAAGAAGATCCTAAGGCAAGGATATTTCAGGACAACAATGAGGAAGGACTGCATAGATTACGTCCGCAAGTGCAAGCAATACGAAAGGTATGTGAAGATCCCGCGAGCTCTTCCTACGGAGATAACCTTGATTACCAGTCCCTGGCCTTTTGTAGTGTGGGGAATCTATTTGGTGGGATCCCTCCTGGCTGGGAAGGGCAGATTGAAATATGCCATCGTACCCATCGACTATTACACCAAGTGGGTCAAAGTAGAACCAATGAGCACCATTACCTCTAAAAAGGTCGTGGACTTCGTCATCAACAATATTGTGTGCCGATACGGCCTCCCTCATAAAATCGTGTTTGACAACGGGAAGCAATTTGATAGCATCCACTTCACTGACTTTTGTGAGAGACAAGGAATCATCAAAAGCTTCTCTGCAGTCACATGGCCTCAAGAAAACGGGCAAACAGAGGTATTGAACAAGACTTTTAAGGGGGCACTAAAGAAAAAGCTACAATCTTGCAAGAGCAAATTTCCTGAAGAGTTTCCCCGCGTCCTATGGGCATACCGGACCACGGAAAGAACTTCAACCGGACATACTCCCTACTCAGTGGTTTACGGATGTGAAGCAGTCATCCCAGTAAAAACTGCGATCCCATCCCACAGACGAGATACATACGATCCCATCCATAATCACGCCTTACTCTAGGAATCCCTGGATCTCATCGAAGAGATCGGGGAAGAATCACAAGTGCAGTTGAAGATGTATAAGGGAAAGATCACAAGGCATTTTAACTTGAAAGTTAAGTGCCAAAGGTTCGGAACCTGCGATCTAGTCTTGAGAAGAGTCTTCCTTGCATCTCAAGATCCGGGAGTGAGGGTTCTAGGACCTAACTAGGAAGAACCATATGAGATCCAAAAAAAAGTATGTTCGGGAACATATCGCCTAAAGGGCCTTGAACGCTAGACAGAACAGTGGTCCCAAGGGCCTAGAACGCTTAACACCTCCGTCAGTACTATTAGTAGTCGAGAGGATGTAGCCTTGCTCTTCTTAACATTTTTACTTTCAAGTAATGTAATCTTCTGAGCCATTTCTTATATAATGAAAATGGTGTGATCAAAACACCATAAGGAATGTTTTAAGGAAAGAAAAATTTCATGTCCATCTTTAATTTTTACACGAACAAGTGACCTAAGAATGCACTCTTTGATCACTTGGGGGGCAGGGCAATCTATGCAGTCCAGGATGCAAGGCTCAAAGCCCAGTCCAAATCTAGATTTGTACGGTCTGGGGGGTTCAAAACCCAACTCCCAAAAGATTGGTCCAGACCTAGCATGGTCCAGGATAGTATAACATTTATTTATTGTTTCCCTATAACGGTCCAGGATCGTTGGAACTTGAATCTTAGGTTTAAATTGATTAAATGTAGTATTGTAAGCGGTCCAGGCCATTGAAACCTGAACCTCGGGTTCGAGATAAGTTAATCAACTAATTCATACCTAAATCATATCTTTAATGGTCCAAGATGTTAAAACTAAGTCATATCTGAAAAGTCCATAACGATCCAGGCCAATGGAACCTGAACCATAGATTCGAGGTAAATCAGTTAAATTGTATTTGGTAAGTCCAAAATGGTCCAGGCCGTTGAAACCTGAAACTTGGTTTTAGGATAAGTTACTCAACTTCCACAATATTTCCCTTAATGGTCCTAGCCATTGGAACCAGGACTCCACATCTAAAGAATTCATGCATAGTAGTAAAAAACTTAGTGAATTTTTTAAAGAAATATATGAGTATAAAGTGGGAAACAAAGGTGTGCAAGGATAAGAACCAATATAATTACAAGATAATAAGAAAAAAAATTGTCTTAAGCGCATCCACGCCCATACAAAATATGTTCACAAAAAAAAAAATGAAAGGAGAAAGGAAGCCCCAAACAAAATTTCAAAGGCTAAGGCTTGGGGTTCATTCTGATCCGGGACATTTGGAGCGTTTTCATCTTGTTGATCCTCAGCAAGGCGCTCCGCGTCTTCTTTCTCCTTAGCATCAAACTCGACCCTTTTCGCAACCGGATCCGGATAGAGGAGGAGATTAATATTCTTCTCATGGAGCCAGGCCATGTAAATGACTTCGTCAAAAGTAGTTGCCAGCAACTCGTCAGCCTGTGTTGTGATAAATAAATATTTGATGATGGTGATGATGGGCGACTACTGAAGGGAATAGTGATTCGGGGGTATTGTATGGATATATAAATATATAATATTTATATTTAGTTATATATATTGTATGATATTGATTTATTTATTTATAAATTGCTTCTTTTTTTTTCTGTATATATATAAGTTCATATATATAAATATAATACTAAATATAGTATTATATAAAATAATTTGTTTGTTGTTTTTTTTATATATAAATATAGTATTATATATATATGGTTTTCTCTGAATGAACCCACGACCTAGAATATTTTTTGCCTGCCCAGATTTCCACCATTTTGCCTAAATTTTGCTTTAGCAACCAAAATTTGATGTAACCCCACTGTTTTTCCGGAAAATTTTGCTCATTTTTTGCTGAAGCAAATATTTTGCAAAACCATCAGACCTCAAAATTACTTCCAAAACACCATTTGCTTGGTTTCTTAACACCTGAAAATAAAAAACACACATAAAACCCCTCCAAAAACAACATTACAAAAAACAAAAAAAACATTAACATAACAAAAATTAAAATGAGCATAACTAAAGACACTAATATGTATATATTTTCATTTTTTATCGATTTTTTTCATTGCATTTTATTCTTTCTTTCTTTGAGTTGCTTTACAAATGAATCCTCCAAAAACCATAGCATCCCAAACTTCATTTTTTTTTCTAAGGATCTTTCAAGGAAATCGAGGTTTGGTATTGCTCAACCTCGCTTCCCCCAAACTTTACTCCTTTCCTTGTTACCTTAAATGGTCTTCCCAAATGCTCATCATATAATTGCACTACACCATTGGAAAACACCTTGCTCACTAAGAATCCACAATCACACCTTGATTTAACTAGAGTGTTCGAGAAAAAACACTCTATTCCCAACTTCCAACATTTGTGATTGAGGCTTTCTACTATGTTTCTTTTTCTTCTTCTTTTTCTTCGGTAGCTTTGGAGAATGAGATGGTTCTTCTTCCTTACTTATCCATGGCTCCCCACCTTTCTTAATTTCTTCAAAAGGGACCTTTTTCTTGACTCCATTTCTATACTTTCCATGCATATTTTCAATCAACTTGAGGTTAGAAGCACTTATGGCCAAACAAGCTTCAACTTCATTAGGAGAGCGTATAGGATTAAAAACCTTGAATGTGACTTGTTCGTCTTGAACTCGAATGGTGAGCTCTCCTTTTTCAACATCTATCAACGTCCTCCCAGTGGCAAGAAATGGTCTCCCCAAAAAGATCGGTACATCCCTATCTTCCTCACAGTCAAGAATAATGAAATCCGCCAAAAAAAATTAACTTTTCAACTTGTACTAGGACATCTTCAATCTTTCCCTCTGGATGCACCATAGAACGGTCAGCTAATTTCAAGGTGAGTGTAGTTGGCCTTGCTTCTCCAATTCCCAACTTCTTAAAAATTGACATGGGTATCAAATTAATACTAGCTCCCAAATCACAAAGAGCTTTACCAACTTCTCGTCCCCCAATAGAAATTGGAATTGTGAAATTGCCCGGATTCTTCAACTTTGGAGGAATTTTATTCTTCAATATAGCACTACAACCTTCATTCAAAGCAACTATTTCAAATGCACCATGCCTCCTCTTCTTTATCAAAATATCCTTCAAGAACTTCTCATAATTAGGCATTTGTTCCAAAGCTTCCACTAGGGTATGTTGATGAGGAGTTGCTTCAAAACATCCAAAAATCTTCGAAATTGACCATCTTGTTGGTGCTTTTGAAAACGTTGAGGAATTTGACATTTTCGAACTCACAACTCTATCTTCCTTTTCCACACTGCTTTGGATTGAAGTGGGCTCGCTCTTTCTCTTAGGATTATCCTCATTTAACTCCAGATTTTTACCATTCCTCAAAGTGATCGCCTTGCATTGCTCTTTACCATCTCTCCTTGGATTTTTAGTAACACCAGGCAAGGTGCCTTGTGGACTATGCCTTAGCTCATTAGCTAGCTACCCCAATTGAATCTCTAAGTTCCTCAAGGATGCCGCTTGTCTCTGAATCACAACGTCATTCTTGGCCATATATTCTCTCACTAAACTCTCCAAAGAGCTTGATTGAGACACTTGAGGAGGAGGTGGTTGAGCTCTTGGTTGTTGTTGAGAAAACCCCGATCGATATGTAGGCTTGTTTTGCATTGGTTCTCCGCTTGAACTAACTCCTTGACTGCCCCATGAGAAATTTGGATGCTGCCTCCACCCCAGATTATAAGAGTTCAAATATGGGTTATTACGGTTGGCATTTTTATTTCCCACATAGCAAACTGAAGCGGGATTCGCAGGAAAACTCTCAAATGTGTGCCCATCTCCACAATAAACACAAGATACATCAGCGACTTGTCCCATAGCAGCTGGTTGTACCATTCCCTCAAAACTCATGTTCTTGAGAAGGTTAGTCATTGAAGAAACCTGATCACTCAAAGCTGTCAATGCATCCACTTCAAGTATACCAGCCACTTTTCGACTTGTTGAGGCTTTAGCATTGGACCATTGATAATTGTTGCTAGCTATCCTTTCCAAAATCTCATAGGCTTCATTGTAGGACTTAGGGAGAATAACCCCATTAGTTGAAGCATCTAACATCATACGAGTGGAAGAATTGAGCCCATTGTAGAAAGTTTCCATTTGTATACAATGCGGAATCCCATGGTGTGGGCATTTCCTCAATAAGTCCTTGAATCTTTCCCAAGCCTCACAAAATGATTCATCGTCCAGTTGCTGAAATGACATGATTTCATTGCGAAACTTGGCATTTTTGGTGGAAGGAAAGCACTTCATCTAGAATTTTTCAGCCAACTCATTCCATGTAGTCACCGAGTTGGGAGGAAGGGTGTTTAGCCAAGCTCTAGCTCGATCCCTCACATAGAAAGGGAACAATTTCAACCTTAGGGCCTCATCACTCACTCCTTGTAGCTTGAAGGAATCGCTCACCTCCAAAAATGAACGAAGATGAAGATGAGGATCCTCAGTAGGCAGCCCACTAAATTGACCCACTGTTTGCAACATTTGGAACATTACGGGCTTTAACTCGAATTGGGGTGCTTGAATTTCAGGCCTAACAATTCCCCGATTGAGCTCATTAAACATGGGGGCAACATACTCCCTTATGGCTCTCACAATCATGTTAGTGACATTATTAGCACCCTGAACTCCTTCAACCTCTTCCGCCATATTAAGGAGATTTTGAGCCCATTGTTCCCTTAGTCTTCTTCTAACTCTTTCAATCTCAGGGCCAATAGGGGCTAGTTCAATGTCTTCTTGCTTGTTCATATAGTAAATCACCTGAGAAAACAGAAGAGCATGCAAACAAAGTCAGCTCAACAAAGAAAGAAAAAATAAATAAATTGCAAGTAATTGATATTACCAAAATTTCTAATTCCAATCCCTGGAAACGGCGCCAAAAACTTGTTGTGATAAATTAATATTCGATTTTAAATACGCAAGTGCACGTAATCACACAAGTAATATAATGATAAGTAGATTGTCTCCACAGGGATTGCAAAATAGAAAAATAAGCAAAACAATTACTAAACAACTTAAAAGTACTAAAAATAAAATGGGTTGTTTTTAGGCTAAACAAAATATTAAAAGAGATGGAAATACTGAAATTAAAACTGAACTAAACAAGAAAATTGAAAGAAATATATGGATTGCAAAATGGACTTGAATTATTGATCCCCCTATATTAATCATCGTGAACAGATTGCACCAACAATTATCTAGCAAAACTCCCAAGTTGACAAGAATTCATTTAAACACTCATAAAACTTTCCCAAATTTTATGACATTAATTCTTTTACCTAATTAAACATATTTCAATGCAAAATCAGATTTAAGAATGAAAATTCAAAGTTTAATTCTCAAAAGTTACACAAGGCAAATAAGACATCCATATGTTACTCACTAACATAATCTAACCTAGATTATGACTTGTATCATCTAAGTGCTTCCCATTACATTTAACATTTCTAGCATTAAACATTATTAAATATCTTGCCATTGCTGTCCAAACAAAAACAAGAAATGAATATGAGCACACTTAAATGAACAAGAGAGATTTTACTAAAATAAAGTGCAAGAAATTACTAGACTATAACATAGGGTTCATCAACAATTCAAGCCACCTAAAAATTAATTCATGGCTGAGTTGATAAAAATTATTCCACAATCAAAAAAACCCATAATATTCAGATTCAAAAATCACTTAGAATATATAAAAATGGAGTTTAGGAATAGAAGAAAGGATAAATCCAAAATGATGCTTGAGCTCTCTTTTTCGTCCTCCTTTATCCTTGTTGATTTATGGGTTTCTTTCCTTCTTCTTGCTGGTTTTTCTTTTCCAAAAATGGCTACTTCCTTTTTCTTTTGGCTGATGCTTCTCTAAGTATCATCTAGGTTTTCTCCCTTTTGCCTCAAAAGTACAATATTGCCCTCCTTGTAAAAAATGCGAGTTTCCTATTTTCTTTTGTCAATTTCTCCCAATTTTTGACTGATGCTTTATGTAATTGCCACCTCAGCCAATATTCCAGCTCACCCATTGACTTGCCACGTGTTCTAGGTGCCCAAAAACTGCCTGATCAAAATCCTTCAGCAAAATCTGCTTTGCTGCAGCAAAACCTAATAATTCAGCCATCAAAAATTCCATTTAGATAGTTTCACATGTTAGTTCATTCTTTGTCCAATATTTATTCATGAAACTATTATCTTAAACCCATTAGCTATTAAAAACTACAAAAATTACTAAACTTAGCTAAGATCATAAAAACACCAACGTTAGCTACAAAAGCTAAAAATACACTAACATCACCCACCCATTTTCCACAATTATAAGCTCAAAAGCACACGAAATAACTCTTTATTCAAGATTTATCAGCCTACTCCCTCTCCTTCGAAGCCTCCTCGTTCCGTTTCGACTCAGCTGGACCTAGACCTCTGAAGCCTCGATTTGAGCCCCGAGAGATGCAACCTTTTCCCGCTCTTGACGAAGTTGGGCCTCAGCCGCCTCTAAGAGTGCCTTGGTCGAAGCCTCCATGCCACAGGCACGGGACAATTCTGCCTCCAGGTTGTCCACCACCTTCTTGTTGTCAGCATCCTTCCTGGACAAAGCTTCCTCATGCTGGGCTTGAACCCATGCAGTTTCCTTGTGAGGGCCTCCTTGGCAGCTTCTCACTAGTTGATGGTCCCTCCAGCTCCATCTGAGTCGTCTCCAACTTCATGGCCATCTTGGCCACCAGGTCTGCGTTTTTATGAGCCAAAAAGGCATCCTGGAACAAAGCAGAGTTAGAAACATCACAAAAGATAATGGTAATAAAGAGATGAGATGAACAAGTGGCTTACCACCGTGGCTTGACAATGGATTTCCTGGGAGATGAAGAGGGCGTTATTGCTGGCCAATGTGGCGTAGCGTTTGAACTGAAGGGTAGACATGGACATCCTCACTTGGTCTAGTAAGTCTGCAGCAAATGGGGACACGTCCTACCCCAACTTAGGTCGAAACCCAATATCGAGTCCTAGCCGATCCACGAGTTACTAGGGGCGTTAAAGGCCTTTGGACGTCTGGAGAACTCCACTTTCCGACAGATGATCAAGGCTCGGGCTACCTCGTCCCATTTTTTTCACCCCTTGTCCCTGGCCCAAGATACCATCTTCATCTTCTCCCCCAAGATGATTGACTTCCCTTCCCAAGGAAGGGCCGAGTTGATGGGAAGCTCGAGAGCATCTAGGAGCTCTAGCGTAACAATAAGACTTTCACCAGAGGAATGTTCCTCAGTCACGATGAAGTCCTCTTTTGTCTTGGCCTTCTTGGCCCGCTTTTTGGACCCCGTGGTAGCAAAGTTCGTCTTCCTTTTATTTACCCCACCTCATTCCGAAGGAACCTACTCCAAGTTTATGATTTGGAGAGGAGCATAATGAGATAGTTGCTGCTCAACAGGAGCCATATGGGCTGAGGCGACAACTTGAACTCCCTCTGAAGCCTCTGTGGTCAGTTCTGAGTCCCCAAGTATCAGTTCAAATATCTTCTTCTTGGTCGGGCCCTTGGTGACCTTCTTCACTAATGCCATGACTGTAGTAGCCCTGGCCTCGATTAGCTCCTTCATCTTGGCCACGGGATCAGCATGTCATGTTCACCTGAAATAAGAATACAATACGAATTAGTAATGAAACAGGAAGAACAGGCAAACACAAGAGAAACATGCAAGTCTAAGTCCTCCAGGACAGACCATTATCTATGGAATGGTCTTGACTTAACTCTCTTAGGGAAAAAGCATGAATTTGATCCCTCGTGTCATCTGGGTTAAAAAAGCTACCATATTGAAGGAACCAGGACGAATGCATGAGCGTCAACGTTTCCATGGCAATTGGGCAAGGAAGCCCCACGTTGCTAACATTCCTAGTCAAATAATCCTGGCACCGTTGCTGTAGAGTCCAAGAACTTTACTTAGCTAATTGTTTAGTAGTATTATAGTATGTTTAGTATTATCTTTGTAACTGTGGATTTTTGGTTCAGACCGGGAATTATTTGGACACTCATAGTAGTACTTATAGAATTTCTAAGTTTAACCTATAGTTTAAGAATATTAAGTATAACCTAAGGTTTGATTATATGACTGATATTAAGGATAATATTTGTTTTATTATAAGGTTTTGATATCAACCAATAGGATTTTAAGCACATGTTATGAATGGGTAATTAAGGATTAAGTATTTTTGAGGATTAAATTAAATAAGGGTAAAATTTGAATGCTTTAAGGTCAGTCAGCAGCTTTGAATACGTTGAGGGCTTAGTCAAGGCTGTTTACCCCATTCAAACTTAGCTAAAAATGTGTAATTTCGTGTTTAAATATTCAGTGTGTGCCGATATATCGCAGCTATAAGGGCGATATATCGCAGCACGTAGATACGGAAAACACGAGACGATGTACGGTCGCCTCGGGCATACTGGCCCAGGTGATATATCGCCTACAGGGGGCAATATATCGCCTCCTCCAGCATGTTTTCAAACATTTTTGAATTCTTTTCCTTTCATCCATTCAAACTCCTTCATAAGTCCAGCATCTTTTGAACGAGTCTTCAGCTTCTGCTGAACGATTATTCAAATTATTTTCACCTAAAAAGCCATTATTTTTATTCAAGTAAAATCAAGATACTTTCATTCCCAAACTCTATAAATAGGACCTAGTACCCAGCCATTATTCACCTTTTGCTCTAAGTTCAGAAGCTGCTAGTGTTAAGTGAGTGTGAGAGTGTAAACACCTGGTTTGGGAAAATCATAAGCTTAAACATCAGAAGCTTAAACATCATAAGCTTATCAAACACTTTGGAAAGTGAGGTTCTATAGTATTTCGGTTGTGGTGTAGATTGGTCTTTCAAGTCTTTGAGGTAAACCAAAACTCTAGCTCATTGTTTTATGTTATTTTCTTTCTCATAGCCTTCTATTCAGTTCCCTAACCTCATTCTTATTTTGGTTAGGAAAACTAAGTTCTTGAGCACATAAGTTTCGGTAAGTATGTTTTTCAAATGGTTTAGTCTTTCCATCCCTTTCATTTCATCTCTTTTCTTCTTTAGACTCACTCTTTCTAATGGTTATTAGGAGTGTTCCAAAAAGTCCCAACTCAGTCCACTTATCCCGGTAACTTTGGTAAGGAAAATAGGCTAGAATCAATATGTTATATGTTTATGTTATCTTATGTTTTATGTTATTAAATGTGTTATGATATGTATGTATATATGTTTGTAGGCTTGGGCATATGACCCATATGACTAACAAGACCCCAAATGAGTTATGGGCATATGACCTACTTAGCTAGTAGGACCCCACTAACCCCATGGGCATATGACTTGTTTAGTCTGTGGGACCCCAAGTAATAATGGCCATTATAATAAGTGTATGTAGTATGTATTATGATATATCTTTATGTTAATATGAAATTTTATGTTTATGACTATGTGTTAGATTTTCCTTACTGGGCATTAGGCTCATTCCTTTTTGTTTTATGTGCAGGAAAATAGCTTAAGAGGCGGTAAGATTCGTGGATGCTTGGGATTGTGTATCGATGGTGAATGGAGTCAAGGAGCCGAGCGTTATTCGATTCGAGGATGTAGTTTTGCTTTATGTCTTTTTACATGTATTTTCCGCACTATTTATGTAATGTCTCTTTATTTTAAATCATGTTTTGTTTTTAAAGACAATGGGATCCCATATCCTTCTTGGTATTTATTTTGTAAGTAACTCTTATTTTTACAAGTTACTTAATAAAATTATGGTATTTTCGTAAAAGTAAGTTCTATTAAAGATTGTATGTATAGTTTCGTTAATGGTCCAAAAGTATAGATTAGTGGGTCAATGTGAATGAGGCTCAGTTGTTCCCTCACGGCAGGATCCCTCTCACATTGTAAACCCCGGAGGTTGGGGGCATCTATCGACTGATGGGTGGAAATCAGTCTAGTCAGTCAAAGATTCTCCGTGGTCACGAACCCCCCCATGTCCAGATATTTGGAAATGGTGGTGGCATATATCTTTTTCACGTCAAAGATGAACTTGGTTAACCGGGTTTGGGCATATGGGTCTGTTAACAAGAACGTGATTATCCAATAAATAAAACAAAGGATGATACGAAGAATGGGAAAGGATAACTTACCCACACGTTGAAAGTTCAACACTAAAGTGGAGTTCTTCTCTTCAACGAACCTGGGTGTCATAAACTAGTAGTGTCTGACATCTGAGGGATGTTTCCAGGAGCTGTGTGGAGCCAGACTTACATCGTGGCTCTTTAACCAATAAAACCCATCCCACGTTTTATCCTTAGAGTTCAGCTGCTGCTCTAACCGATAGTAATACAACACCTTCACGAGGGTGGACTCCGAGATCTCCTTCTAGGCGCAAAGTACACACCATCCCGCAAGCAACTTGTATGCCTTGGTAGAATCTGGAATGACGCGATCCCCAAGAATTTGAGAAATTGCGTATAGAAGTCGTGAAGTAGGAGAATGGCTCTCGCACTAATATGGCCCGTGCTTCAGGCCTTGAATATGCCCACTCCAGTATGGGCATTCTCTTCCTTCCAGGCCAGTCTGTTGAAGAAAAACCCTAAAGTTTATTCTATTCCGAAGGGTTTCTCCAACTCGTTTAGCATTTGGTAGTTCTGAAACGCGTTTACCTCTGCGTCCATTTGCCACGTGTTTCCAACAGGAAGATTTTTCCTCTCTAGGACGATGGGGCCAACATTTAATGCATCTTTTAGGTAGAGAATGATGCCACGACCAATGATCAAAGACCTGGAAGCAACAAGAAAAGCAAGAACCAAGTAGTCAGCACCAAAACCAAAAAATTGGTTAAGGTACAGGGATTCTCCTAAACTTCTTGGAGAGGTCCCCTCCAGAGACAGGTCTTGGAACAATTTAGGTCTCAGGAGCATGAGTCGAGAACCAAAAGATAAATATCAAAGCAATAGGAAACTAATTCACCCAGATGGTTTTGAGGACTCCGGGTTTGATGATTTAGAGCAGTCTAGCCCGCTCCATCGATCAATTTATCTACTGAATGAAGTCACCTAAAAAGTTCCCTATTGTTCATCATTACAACTACCTAGAACCACCCTACACGGTGGTAGCGACCCTAATGGCCACATGGTCGCGGAAACAATGTGGTAACAAAAATAATGAAGGAATATAAGGGATTGAGCAGAAAACATACTGAATTAACGTGGATCTAGGATTTGTTGGCGTATGAGCGACAATGCCAGCAGAAATTTAGCCATGAACTTGAGGAGGAAATACAACAGTTCTTCGATGTTCTCAGAAGGGTCATCCGAGACAAAGATATCTTCTTAATGAACAAAGGAGGGCTTTGTCAGAAATAGGTGGGCTCGAAAATGCAACAACCGTCGAGAAGTTCATTTACGATTTCAGACATTCAAAGTTGTTGCTCTCTGCTTTGAGAATTTGGAATCAGTAAAAGTGTTGAAGGAAGCCTACTGTGGTATTTATAGGAAGAAAAGCTTTGTTCAATCCAACGATTCACATGGAATGCCCCAAAAAAATCGACATTCGACGGTTCTAGATGGCCTAGGTGCACTAACTAGCCCAATCAAGTGCTAAATTGTGGATTCGTCAATCCACGATCTGCGCCTCTCATCCCACAGTCCACAATGAAAATCCCAAGACAATCCTCATTTGATGGTTCTGGACAATGCAAAAACATTAAACATCTAACTCGAGTGCTAAAAGCACCTTTTCGTATACACGGGACGCTTTGAGAAATGCGCTGACATCCATTAGTCACCTGGAGACACGTGCCTAAGTCAGTGGGAATTCAAAAGGTTGGGAATTAACTAGTTAGGCCCAAAGTAAACGAACATAGACTTAGGTAAATGAACCCGGGTCCTAGTCAATGAACCTGGACATCGGTAAACGAACTGGGACTTAGCTAAATAAACTGAGAGACAGGTGATTGATTTGGGATGAAGAAGGCAAGTCTCCACCGCGCAAACACAAACGAAGACTTGGGGGGTAAATGTTATCCATATTTTACACCTTGGACACGGGGCATGCCCGAACAGGTTTCATGGGCTCTCAAAAGAGGCCCGGGCCCAATCAAGGCCCAGTGAACAATGAGCAACCAAATCCAATCAGCCCGGACCATGCCGAGCCCAATAACTAGCGAGTAGTACGAGCATAGTAAGGGGTCAGAAAAGAGATGTAGACCGGAACCACCTTCCCAAGTGCACCCAATCTCTATCCTTCAGGATTTAGATTATGGTGGAAAACGGTCCATTCCAAGAGATGGATCCCATCAAGTGGGATCCAGATGAAGTCTTCGGGTCCATCTTCAACATTGTAATTCTCCATCAGGATGTCCTTCGATCCATCATTGCTAGCTGATGTTCGTCCGGGGAAATGAACCAGGGTCTTGGTCAATGAACCTGGACATTGGTAAATGAACTCGGACCACACGTCCGGGTGCAGCAAGACCAGTTCTTCCGACATCTGACGTGTCTGCGAGAAATTCCGCAGTTGGTCTCCCTAACTAACTTGTAGAATGGGGTACGAACAGAACGTATGATGTTCCTAGGAAACGGTACTGCCACAACTCTGACAGATCCTGTCACTAGGATCCCCCTGGCAGCCCACGCGAATCAATCCGCACTAACAGACAAAGGGTGGTTGTAAGGCTCTACTAAGCTTAAACCGGCCCAGTGGGCCTAGATTAACGACCTGTTTACATGTTACACTCTTGTATTATAGCTTCATTAGAGCACTTACGATTATATCCTTATTGGGCCTAGATTACTCTGGCCCAAGTCACATGACTACCTATAAATAAGGTCATTTGTGCACTGTAGCAAGGACTCTAATTTTCTCTTTTATGCAAAAACGCTGCTGAACTTGCAGAAAACCTCCATTGTCAAACTCTCTAAAGCTCAATACTAGTGACTTGTGGAGTAAAGCTCATTAACGTCCCATCCACGTAAAAGCTGTGATCTTGTTCATTTCTATGCCTTTCTTCCTAGCTCTTATTTCTCAATATATTTAGAGTTATCGAAAAACTCGGTAAACATATATATATAATGGGGAAGACTATAGTACGGAGGTGGGTTTTTTTCGTATGGGTAGGGAAACTTTCATGGCCCTTGATATTTAATCTAGTGGTGGAGAAGGCTTCAGGTACATGAGATTACAATATACTAAGATGCATGTAATTTTTTTTTTATAAAAACTATTTTTCTATTCATCACTTTAAATATGTCAGATTTTCATTTGTCCTATCCCCGTCAGCGCCTCGTGCAGTGTGTTGTGTGTGTTTATCTTGACTACCATTTACATAACCTTACCTCCTTAGCTTATCTTTTTTATTTTAAAAAAAAAGTGCTCTATTATTGTGTTGTTAGATTTGTAAATCATGGTTATTGGTTGTAATTTTTGATCTACGGGATCAAATCCATTTACACCGATGAAAATAATGAAGAGATTTTTTTTTCCTTCTGTCGATTCCTAACTGAGATTCACCCTAGTCGACCGTGTTAAATAGGCTACTGACGCGAAGCAACTGAAGAAGGATGTTGATGAAGATTTGTTAATTCCCATATGCTTATTTGAGTGTATAATTTGTTAGATAAACATAAACATATGGTTGGTATTTTTTTGCCTGGAGATTCTGGGACATAGATCATAGTTTATGTAGTTGAAAGTCCTATATTTTTTTTTTGTTGGTAACTGAAAGAGTTATGAGAAATTTCTAATTATGTTTTATGTTACCAAGTTTCATGATTTTGTTTGTAATTGGAATATATGTGTCCTTTACAATTTATTTTGAGTATTTATCTTACTATGAACAGTAGGTCTAATTTAATAAGCACCAAACAAATGGGTGCATCTTCGCAGGTGTAAACAAAATTTGAACAACCATTCTTGGAAATATCTATGTGTAACTAATTGGTGAAATGAAGAGGACGAGTTCAGAATGGGAAATGGAACACTAGAAAGTTCAAAGTAACAGTGCAACTATAAAGCACATACCATTTATCCCGTCCTCTTGGGAGGAGTACAACGATGAACGAGGAAGAAAATGGTCAGAAAAAAATGTGGATGAAGGTCTGGTACATTATGGGCAGTTCGGGATTCGGAGGAATTCAACTTTCAAAAGGTTGAGATGCTTAGACACAGTGATACTATTTCCGGATGAACATTTATCATCAAAGGTGTTGACCCTCGATTTGGCCAAAGACATGAGGTCAAATATACGACAGAAGATGAGATGAAAATTAAGATTTTAACCTAATGGTAAAGAAGAAAACACCAACGATTTATAGTGGTTTGGCCCCAAAGAATGGAAATGACCTACGTCCACTTAGTGTTGTTATTAATATTGAATCTCAAAGCCGTGATCAAAGAACTAGGGTTCTTGAGTTTCACAAACCTTGGGATAATTACAATAAAAAGATGGATAATCACACTATAGCTTTCTCACTCAATACTCAGGAAAAAGATTCAGAGATCAAAAGTCCTTTCCTTGAGATATTTCATACATATTTATAGGCTCAAGGAGGGTTACATGGGCCAATGGGCCTTAACTTTCCTTAATAACCGCATATCAAGGTAATAAAGAGGAAATATTCAATGCAATTATTATAGGATTACAATCTTAGAAGTAAATAAATCAAATTATACGACCAGCCTGATCGTATATAATAGTTAAGCTTGATGAAGTGATGTGCCTCTGGTCGATAGTCGAACAACACTTCTGCCACGTGCAGACCACGTGTGAAAAATCCTTGCCACGTCATCAGTAGCCATTTTTTGGGTAAACATTTGCCCCCCAAGTTTATTTATTGCGACCAGCAATAAGAAAACTTAGGAAACTAACCCTTCGCTTACTCCTCCAAATCTGTCAGAGCCGCCCATGCCCTCTTGGAAAAAGCAATCAATCAAGTCTAATCAAGCCATTTTGGTTTCCCAAAATCTTGTCTGATGGCTATTACACTTCCCCATACTCAAAAAAAAGTAATTCATGATTACCTCTTTCATCGTGTCGTAGTCACTATATACAATACCCCAAATCCATATTTTTACTTTTTACTTTTCACTCGCCATTTTCTTGTCAAGAACTCCTAAGAATCTCGACTTTCACAGCCCAAAAAAATTTGAGGAGCTTCCATTGCTGTTCTAAGGATCCTCTGTTCGGACGCTCAAAGCTTGTGTTTGAGACCCCTCTTTTCATCCAAGAAAGTTTTACGAACCCCTTGGACGTTTGAGATGCCATGCAAAATTGTTTTTTATGTATTCAAATCTGTGTTCTTGACTGTTCTTGATCGAAACTGTTTTGGGGTAATGGGCATGTTGATCGATGCTTGATAGGGAAGTGAAATAGTGTTGTATAGGTGTTAGGAGCGAGTTTGATAGTCGAGACAGTAGATTTAGGGCGTAAAATCGAAGCAAAAATTCGATTTTTAAGCTAGTTGAAAAACTGGGTTTTTCCCACCTTCTCGAAGTTGAAAAAGTTTTCTCTGAAAAACTTTTTACTTTCGCTTTTCAATCTGTTTCTCAAACTGCTCATATAAAACTTAGTGTTTTTGCTAGAATGCTGGTGGCCGTATAAAAGCTTAACTTTTATACGTGAACAACGTTATTCTAACTCTCAACACAGATTTTTAGGCTTTACGTTCTCATCTCCCCCTTTCTCTATTCGCAACTTTTCATGCAAGATTCGTGGGGAGGTGAGAGACCCATCGACGATGACTTGCTAGCTCAATTGCTCGAGGACGAGGAGCAACCGTCGCTGTTGATACCAGGAATTCCCTTTTCTCGAGCTACCCCAAATATTTCGTCGTCCCCGCACCGAAACATGGGTCGTGTTAAGTGTAAAGTTTAGAAAAAGAAACCTTCCAACCCTTCAAATTAGCCTGGTCCTCAGGCTAAAATTCCCTCGACCAGTGGTCAAGAAAGAAATATCCCCGACCCCAACATTCAAAATCGTGCTCAACTTTGAAACGCCATTCAACCAGATGTTGAATGGTATGTCGCCCCTCCTAGCCGAGTTACGATTAGGATGATTGCCAATTACATTAAAAATTACAGACTTCCTGGGGTGACCCTAGTCCAACCCACCAGAGACCAAAGGGCAAATATTCCTGGAGGCGCATACAACGCCTGGTCAAGGTACCACATCGAGGCAGGAGTGATCCTGCCTCTTCATCCTTTTTTCCAAGGAGTGGCCAAT
This sequence comes from Humulus lupulus, assembly GCF_963169125.1. Lineage (NCBI taxonomy): Eukaryota > Viridiplantae > Streptophyta > Magnoliopsida > Rosales > Cannabaceae > Humulus > Humulus lupulus. Next base: position 133,087,452 of record NC_084798.1, on the reverse strand, counting down.
TATTTCGGGGTCGCTCCTTTTCAAACAACCCCCAACGGATATAGAATGCTTTCTACACTCTATATCCTCTATAGCCATAAGAAATTCCCTCTCCCCATGCCACATGAGGTCAACTACTTGTTCGACCTAAAATCCAACCCCAATTAGGAAAACACGGGGTTTTTGTCACCAGGAAATAGGTCGCACTTTCCTGACTGACACTAATTTTATCTCGAATGTGGGGAAGTACCATCTGGAGTACTTTCTGACTACTGACATGATCGCGAACAACCTGGCCTTCACACAAGGGGGTAAAGTCTTTCCACCTCTGGTCGTTTATTTTTCTTAAATTTTTACTGTATTTCCCTTAGATTTTTAGCGCCTTTTAGGCCCATGGTTGCGACCAGACCCTACTCCAGACATGGAGGTCCGATCAGCTCTCTTGGCCAACCTGACTGACGTGGAAAAGAGTGTCAAGCATCTGGTTACAGAGGCCAACCTTAGGCTGGTCAAGCTTTTGGCCCCTCACCAGGATGTGAGGGAGTCAACAGCGGGAAGTACCACTGGTGAGGAGATTCCCGAGCAGCACCCAGATGTGTCACAACCTCAAAGGAGGAGGATAACTAGAGTAACAATCAGGGAACCCTCCAGCACCCCACGAGCTGCTGCTCCCCCCACCCCACTGAGAAAGGGAAAAAAGAAAGCTACCGAACCTCTTGAGCCTCTCGATGAATCTTCAGATGAGAACGGTACTGATCTCTCGCTCTTAGATAGTTTTCCAATTTCCTGTCACTTGTTTGACGGGGACGGTAATTTTAAGTACGCTCCCAATTTAGATTCAGACTTCTTCATGCCAGAGAGTGAGTGTAACACTAGCACAGTATATAATGTAGAGACCAGTAATGATAGCTCAGGTATTTTACTTACGATTTTCTTTGTTTTTTTTCCTGAAATAACATACTCAGTCATTTGTACTATCTCATTGTTCGTGCATTTGCTTTCTTGCAGACATGGAATCCTAAAACGTGTTTGATATGTACTATGCTCGCGAGGCTCCTGAAGGTCCTGCGATCAAGAAGAAAGCGAGCAGGCGGCATCAAGGGGAAAGCAGTAAAGTGCCTCCGGCCAAGAAAACCCGTACTGCAGGCCCTCCATTAGACATACCCTCAACAAATGCAACACTACCTCCTTCTCCCCTCGAGTGGCAAACTCCACCTGCTCCAGTCAGGTCGACACCTTCCCCACCAGCTCCAGCTGACCAGACACAGCAGACTGCCCCTGCTTCCACAAGGGGTGACATATCGAGCCGTGCCCTAAGATCAGCCAAGGATAGAATGGAAAAATTTTTGAAGCACGAACATTGCTGAGAAGCGATGGCTGGGAAAGAGACGATGGACGTCGACTAGATCTTAACCCGCGCTCTAAACGAGTTTGCAAGTGTAAGTTTTCTTTTTCTGTGGAGACTAAATCCTTTTATTTATTATAGTAAATTTAACTTCCATGCTAATCGCAGGCAATGCTAACCATGACTGCTTGCCATCTTCGCTCGGGAGCCATCACCGGACAGTCCAAGATTTCTGAGCAACGGTACGCTGAAGAACTCAAAGCTGCCGAAGCAAAATATGCTGAACAACTTGAGGTGGCTCAAAAGACAAACACAACACTGCTCGAGGAGAAGACCAAGCTGGCTGAGGAGTTTAGGGAAAAGCAGACTGCTCTGGACAAGACCGTCGAGCAAAGAGAACAGTTCAAGGAGTCTAACTGCATCAACTACCCCGAGGCTAAAATATTCGAGGAGGACCTGATTGTGAGCAGACAGGAGACTCAAAGTTGGAAGGTCGGATCGAGGAACTTGAAAAAGCCAACGCCAACAATTTGGAGAGGTGCAAGAATGCCACAGTTAAGTATTTCTATGACTTCTAGAAACACAACCAGGAGGCCAACTTCAGCTATCTTCCCGAGCACATGAGGCATGCTGAGATAGCCTGCTGTGGTGCTCGCCTGGCAGAAGAAGAGAGAGCAAGGATACCTGCCTCGCCTGAAATATCTTTGTCCACTGGCGTGGAAGGGGCGGGCAATGAAGCTACAACTGTCGTCGACCAAGACACCCCTCAAGATCCTCCTGCCTCGTAGTCTGGTATTTTTCTTTTATTCTTTTAACTCAACCTACGGGTCGAGATGTAGAGACAATATATTTTTTTATTGCTGCGCGGACAGCTACTTTTTCCTTTTATCAAATAATTACATCCGAGCAGTAACTGCTCGCGGTGTAAAAGGTTTCCTTAAGATATTATAATATTTTCATTTTATTATAAATTTTTTTCGCATGACCGAACTTAGCATAGTACTTTGGTTTGATTTAACAAAATACAAAAATTTTGAAAAATACTCTAAGTACCCTAGCATGCTTGCACTTATTTTGCTCATGTGTTTACATACCTTTCGATATGCCTTGCTTACTAGATGCCTTATATGCCCCCCAAGTGATTGAGGAGCTTTAGGTCCTTAGTCACTTGCCTTGACCAAAACCTGTTCGAACATTACTGCTTGGAGCAAAAAATTAAAACGATAATACAGCAAAACAACACACATAATGAACAAATACTTATAATAAATACAATAATTGGCAAGAATGACTGGCTGCGCATAGTCCCTTATATTTCTCATAATAAATGGACAAAATGTGTCTGTACGAGTGATCAATAAGATCTTACACTTATAAGTGATTAGTCACATAAATTGACCAACCCTTTTTCATAAATTGTAAAAAGTAAAATTAATACAAGCCAACTCTTTAATAAGAATAGTTTATTGATAGTACTTGCGCAGGTGTTCTCCATTCCAATAGCAAGGAATGAGATCTCCATTTAAGCGACAAAGTTTGTAGGTGCCTGGATGGAGGACTTCTTCAATCTGTTATGGTCCTTCCCAATTAGGTCCGAGTACTCAGCAGCCTAGTCGCGGATAAGTCAGGGGTATTTTAGGTATTGGGTAGTTATTTAGACTATCGGGTTATGAAAATAAATATATGGAGATATATTTGAGGTTAGGAAGTCTAGGCAGGAATATTGGGGAATTTTACCGTTTTGCCCTTGGGGACGTTTCCGGCACCCCTAGCCTTGGGTTTGACCTAAGTTATAAAGGATAGATTAAATTAAAGGAAAATAGTAGAACAAAAAATAAATTGACCCTTTATTCTCAGCCTTTTCTCTCTCTTCTCTCTCAAGGAAAACTCAAGAAAACAGAGAAAATTTGGAGGATTTGTGCTGGAATTTTGTGAATTGAAGAGAGTTTCTTGAGGTTTAACTCAAGGATTATCCAAGGAACTTAACCAGGACTAAGGTAAGCATTGAATTACCTTCTTTGTGGTTAGAAATTCTGAGTTTTGGCTGGGTATTGAGATAATTGTGATTTTGATGTTTAAGGGCAGAATTAAGGTGGAAAGCTTGGGAGTAAACTTGGATTCTGCTTAGAGAAGGGGTTCAGCTGAAGAGGTAAGTTATAATTCATGATTTAGAAGCTTAAATTTGAGTCTTGACTGGCTGGTTTTAGTGTTTGAAGTTCTTGAGTTTCAGAAATTGAAAAGAGATTTTAATGTGTGTTAGGTTGGATTGTTCTAATGAATTATGTTGCTAAAGTCATCTTAAAAGTGTGGGAATGATTGTTATTGAAATAGGGAGCTTTGGGATGATTTTGGGTAAGGTTAAAGAATTGGAAATGGTGGAATTTCTGGGTCCAAAGGGAAGGGTCGCGGCTCTGTTCTAGAGCGCTGCGACCCTAGGATGAAGATGAGCCAGGAGGGCTCGGCCAGGGGTGAGCGCCGCGGCGCCCAAAGTAAGGGCCGCGATGCTTGTCTTCTTCCAGGGAGGCCTTAGGTTCTGTTTTAGGGTAGGGCCACAGCTAGGCTTCAAGGGTCGCAGCCCTTAGATGCATACTTGAACATTTAGGGTTTTTAAGCACGGGAGTCGAGCCTAGTGTGCTCGGGATCAATTTCACCACTGTGCTTGGTGGGATTTGATTTCCTGGAAGTTAGTTTTGTACCCGAATACCTATATTTGGATATTAATGGAACCCAATACCTTGGTTGTGATTAGGTGCTAAAGCTAGGGCTCGGGAAAGGATCGCGCTCGAGGGACGTCGCTTGTAACTAATAAACGAAGAAGTTAAAGGTAAGAAAACTACACCGGGTTGTATATTTGAAAGAATGGTATTATGCCATGTAAATAGTAAACCAATGGCCTAAGTGTGCCAAGGTTAAACTAGCGCACATGGCGTGGCTCGGCCACTGGTAGTCGAGGACAGCTTATTATGCATTGAGCTCGGTTTAAGCGGGCCGGAGTCAGTGGGTTAAACAGAGGGTGCGGCCTAAGTTGTCTGCCCTGATTATTATGTAGTTTGGCTATTAAAGATAATTATTGTGACTATTGAGTAATCTGATTATTAATGGTGTTTACTTGTATCTTGGATTATGATTAAATGCTATAGAGTTGATATGAATATTGAGTGATTGAACATGCTTAAAATGTTACTTGTTTGCTAATACTGTATATGATGTGTATTGTGTTTTCTTGCTGGGCCTTGGCTCACGGGTGCTGCGTGGTGCAGGTAAAGGAAAGGGCAACCTCGATCAGCCCTAATTTGGAGAGCTCTGCAAGCTGAATGTACATGATCGGCTGCTCAGCCGCCACGGTTGAGAGGGAAGGCAAGGACGAGATGACAAAAAATGCTTACTTTGGCTTAGTATGGCTGATGATTGTCTTTAACTTTTGGGATTTTGTAAACCAACTTTTAAACACTATTTTCTTTTTGGGATCCCATATGAGAAACTGTTTAATTTTATAAAATGTATCTTTTGAGGCCAAAACTTATTTTTAACCCTAGAACACTTATGATTAGTGACACATTTTAATTAAATGACTTGATTAGCAAGTCTTACACCTTTACAAACACACAGTGTAGCGGTCTTGGCTATCCAGGACGTTACAACTTGGTATCAGAGCATCCTAGGTTTAAGGGTTCCTGAAGACCAGCTAGACATGTACATTCACTGCTAGAGACAAGCTCGATCCAGGGTTTGGTAATGTGACTATGTGCTTATATGCTTATATGCCTGGAATGAACTATGATTGTTGTTATCTGTTGGATTAATAGGAAGCATGAGATACTGATGGGGCCTGGCCCTTGACTGTTGTGTGAGAATATTGAGGCATGTTTATTAGCATAGCCGTGCATGTACATGGATATTTGGATGATTAATTGGAAATTTTGTATGGATGAATGTTTGTTTCATAGCTATTGTGTGATGAGATTGGAGGCATGCTTATTAGCAGCCGGTGCATGTGGATGGATGCCTATATGTTGATTGTTTGTGATTGGTTATATTCCATTGTCATCATGGTCTGACTGCCGAATCGTTGATTGCAGATTGACTTGCATAGCTATGCGTCTAACAAAATCTACGCGACTAGCCGGTACTAGGTCCGGGACCGGGGGTGATGACCAGGGCCAGATTCCTCCGCCAGTCCCTGAAAATTGGCAACAACTTATGGCTGATATGCAGGCTCGGTTGCAGAGCCAAGATGAGTAGATCCGTATTCTGCGACAGCAGGCTCCATCAGGGAGTGCTGCCCCTATTGTACCACCTGCAGTGGTACCAGTTGTGCAGTCTGGGGAGGTTGGGAACAGGTGGGAGCCGTTATATGAGCGGTTCAAGAAGCAGCAACCCCCAATCTTTGAGGGTGGACCAGATCCATTGAAAGCCGAGCAATGGCTAACTATGATTACTACAATTCTGGATTTCATGAAAGTAGAGGGGCATGATAGAGTGGCCTATGCCACTTACATGTTGAGAGAGGATGCCCGCATCTGGTGGGAAGTGGCATCGCAGACCAGGGATGTTACTGCTTTGAGTGGGGAAGGTTTCAGAGACTTGTTTAGTCAGAAATACTACAATGTTGTCGTCAGGGCAGCAAAAGTTAATGAGTTCGTGAGTTTGGTGCAGGGCAATATGATTGTTACTGAATATGCCCTAAAATTTGACAGGCTTGCAAAATTTGCACCAGATCTTGTGCCTACTGATGCTGCTAGGCAAGATAGATTTATCAGGGGGCCTAATGCCATGATAGCCTGGGATGTCAGAATCACAACGGTACCTGGAGGAACAACTTATGCCCAGGCCGTTGAGAAGGCTCTTACCGCTGAAGAAGCGGAGGACAAGATTTGGAAAGAAAGTGTGGTGAGACGTGAGGGCCGCAAAGTGCTGCCTCCTTATATAGGGGCAGGTATGGGCAGAGGCCCCAGTGATTTCAAGAGGAAGACTCCTGACACTTCGACCGCTGCTAGTCTTTAGAAGAGGGGTCGGGGTGGTCAGGGTGGCCGTCAGGGTGGCGGCGAGGCATGGCAGACCTATCCGGAGTGCCCAAGGTGTAGAAGACGCCATCTGGGCGAGGGTCAGGCCAAGGCTTGCTTTGTGTGTGGAACAGTGGGGCCAAAACTTATTTTTCACCCTAGCACACTTATGATTAGTGACACATTTTAATTAAATGACTTGATTAGCAAGTCTTACACCTTTACAAACACACAGTGTAGCGGTCTTGGCTATCCAGGACGTTACACTTCCAGTCTTTTCTTCAAGGTATCCTTTAGTGTTTTATTGATTGCTTCAACTTGTCCATTTTCTTGGGGATGAGCGACTGAAGAAAAGCTCTTGATAATCCAATGTCGTTCGCAAAAGTTTGTGAATAAATCACTATCAAACTGTGTGCCGTTATCTGAGACGATTTTCCGTGGCAATCCATAGCGACAAATGATGTTTTTGACCACAAAATCTAGCACCTTCTTGGTCGTTATGGTTGCGAGTGGCTCAGCCTTGACCCATTTAGTGAAGTAATCGACGACAACCACAATTTATTTGACGCCGCCCTTTCCTGTGGGTAATGATCCGATTAAGTCTATCCCCCACACTGCAAACGGCCACGGACTTTGCATCTGTTTCAGTTCATTAAGGGGTGCTCGCGAGAATTTTGTGAATCTCTGGCTCTTGTCACACCTCCGTACGAATTCCACTGAGTCTTCATTCATTGTTGGCCAGAAATACCCTTGCCTCTGGATCTTCTTCGACAAACTTTGCCTCCCAGCGTGGTCCGCACAAAAGGCTTCGTGTACTTCTTTCATCAATTATTTGGCCTTCTCTTTCGAAACAATTATGAGGAGTGGCACTGAGTATCCCCTTCCGTACAAGATTCCATCAACTAGGATGTACCTAACAGCCTATTGCTAAAGTGTCCTAGCTTTGTTTCTGTCCGTTGGTAACACACCTTGCGTCAGATACTCTACGTATGGTGTCATCCATGTATTTTCCACCTGGATCACCAGAGTGATCTCCTCTGCTTGGATGCTTGGTACAGATAATCGTTCAATAGGCACTATGTTCAGAGTATCAGCATCTTTTGCACTTGCTAGCTTGGCCAAAGCATCAGCGTTTGAATTCTGGTCGCGAGGTACTTGCTGAAGGGTGTATCTGTCAAACTGTGCTAATAGATCCTTTGTTTTGTTTACGTAGGCAACCATCTTTAAACCTCGAGCTTGGTACTCTCCCATGACTTGATTTACCACCAGCTGAGAGTCATTGTAGATGTCAAGTATCTTTATATTCATGTCCCTGGCTAATCGTAACCCAGCAACCAACGCTTCATACTCAGCCTCGTTGTTGGAAGTGGTGAAGTCGAACCTGATTTCACAGTGATATCGATGCCCTTCAGGCATAATCAGGATCACCCTCGCGCCTGCATGATGCTCATTAGAAGAGCCGTCTATAAACAACTTCCATGAGGGAGGTTGTTTTTGAGATTTAGGCTCATCAGTCTTTTCAGTCTGCTCGCTATCTGTAAGTTCCTTGAACTTTGCAATGAAGTCAGCCAGGGCTTGTCCTTTTATTGCTGCTCGTGGTAAATAAGAGATATCAAACTACCCAAGTTCGACTACCCATTTCAACAATCTTCCCGCAGCCTCTGGCTTTTGCAGCACTTGCCATAGAGGCTGGTTGGTCAAAACTGTGATCGGGTGGACTTGAAAGTAAGGCCGCAGCTTCCTTAAGGCTAAAATTAAGCAATAGGCTAACTTTTCAATTGGTGGATATCATAGCTCTGCTCCAATTAGCCTTTTGCTTACATAATAAATGGACTTTTGCACGCCTTCTTCTTCCCTTACTAAGATAGCACTAACGGCATATTCCGTAATCGCCAAGTAGACAAAAAAGGTTTCCTCATCGACCGGCTTTGATAGGATGGGTGGTTGCGCCATGTGAGTCTTCAATGCTTGGAATGCCTGCTCGGACTCCTCTGTCCACTCAAATTTCTTGTTGCCTCTTAGTAGATTAAAAAAGGGAACGCACTTGTCCGTTGATTTTGAAATAAATCTACTGAGAGCGACAATTCTTCCGGTCAAACTTTGAACATCCTTAATTTTTACTGGCAATTTCATATCGATCAGGGCTTTGATTTTCTAGGGATTGGCTTCAATTCCTCTCGAGTTAACTATAAATCCCAAGAACTTCCCTGATCCTACTTTGAAGGAGCATTTAAGGGGATTAAGCTTCATCTGATATTTGTTCAAGACATTGAAGCACTCCTGCAAATCCTCTATATGCCCTTCTACCTTCTTTGACTTTACCATCATATCGTCGACATAGACCTCCATGTTTGTCCCGATTAGCTCCTTGAACATGTGGTTGACTAGTCGCTGGTAAGTCACACCAGCGTTTTTCAAACCGAAGGGCATTACTTTGTAACAGTAAAGCCCGGTATCAGTCCGAAAGCTAGTGTGATCCTCATCAGGGGGGTGCATACTAATCTGATTATATCCGGAGTAGGCATCCATAAAAGAGAGAATCTCATGCCCTGCAGTGGCATCGGCCAGTTGGTCGATCTTAGGGAGTGGGAAACAATCCTTGGGGCAGGCTTTATTGAAATCTATCAAATCCACGCATGTTTTCCATTTGCCATTCGGCTTGGGAACTACCACGAGATTAGAGACCCACGATGGATAAAACGCCACCCTAATGAACCCATTCTCCTTCAGCTTTTCGACTTCTTCTTTTAAGGCCTTTGATCTATCTTTGTCGAGCAGCCTTCTTTTCTGTTGCACCGGTGGAAAAATCTTGTTGATGTTCATGATATGGCTGATGATTGCAGGGTCTATTCCGACCATGTCTTCGTGCGACCAAGCGAAGACTTCCTCGTACCTCCTTAAAAACTCAACCAGTGCTTGTTTTGTTGTTGTCTCTAAGTTTTTACCGACTTTCACAACCTTGGTCGGATTTTCTTCATCGAGTTGGACCTCTTCAAGGTCCTCGATGGGCCCTATTTCTTCCTCAAAATCCCCAAAGTGAGGATCCAGGTCTTTATCCTCCTTTGGGCAACACCCTATTTGGTGACATTATCACCTGACTCGGCCTGAGCATCAATTGCCATTTGCAACTCCTTTCTGAGAACATCTCTCGACACACCTTTCTTTGCCTTGGTTATCGAGGCATTGTAGCACTCCCTTGCCTCCCACTGATTTCCCAATACGCATCCTACCCCTGCGTCCATTGGGAATTTCATGGCAAGGTGCCATATTAAAGTGACGGCTCGCAGGTCAACATGAATTGGCCTCCCAATTACAGCATTGTATGCCGAAGGACAATCAACTACTATGAAAGTAGTGAGTAATGTTCTGTTAGCAGGTGCAATACCTCCTGTAACTGGAAGCCTAATCGACCCATTTGGGGTGAGCCCTTCGCCGGAAAAACCATAGATGGTTTGGTTGCATGGCTCCAGGTCCTTGACAGACAAATTCATTCTCTCCAGTGAAGACTTGTATAGGATGTTGACCGAGCTTCCTGTGTCAACCAACACCCTCTTCACCATCATGTTGGAAATTTGCACGTCCACGAACAGTGGATCGGAGTGTGGGAATCGTACGTGCTGGGTATTGTCTTCAGAGAAGGTTATTAATTCCTCCTTTATTCGAGCTTTCTTTGGTGCTCGATCCTCCACACTCATCATCTCGATGTCCTAGTCATGGCGTAGGGTTTGAGCGTATCATTCCCTTTCCTTCCCACTGTCCCCTGCAAGGTGTGGGCCTCCGCGGATGGTGAGTAAAGTGCTTGCCACAGGAGCTGGCTGTACGGGTGGCGAGCGTTGGCGTGCAGGCGCCTGCTCGTTGCCAATTTGAGCCTCTCGCTCCGATCCTCCTACCGCTTGCACATTTCTCCTTAGATGTCCCTGCCTAATTAGGAACTCAATCTCGTCTTTCAACTAGTTATATTCATTGGTATCGTGCCCGTAGTCGTTGTGAAAATGACAGAACTTCGTCGTATCTCTCTTGGAGATATCTTTCCTTATTGGTCCGGGTTGTTTGTAAGGCACGTTGGAGTTGGTTTCCTGGTAGACTTCCGCTCGGCTTTCGACAAGGGCCGTGTAGTTGGTGAATCTCGGCTCGTATCGATTGCCTTTGGGGCGTTTATTCTCATAAGCTGAGGGTTCATTGTTCGCTCGTTTTCCACCGTTCCTACCATTGCCATTCCCATTGCCATTGGGTTTTTCGGACCCGTTGGCGGCTTTGGCGGGTTCTTCCTTTGGCCCCTTGTCTTTTGTTGGCGATTTCCCTTCATTGGCAATCGCGTCCTTGAGGTTGATATATCGATCAGCTCGATCCAAAAACTCCTGAGTACTTCTTACCCGATTCTTTCCGAGGCTACTCCAGAGGGGTGAATGGCGCCTAACCTAAGCAGTTAGAGCCATCATCTTACCTTCATTGCCCACTGTCTTGGCTCCAGTTGCTGCTCACATGAAGTGTTGGACATATTTTTGAAGGGCTCACCCTCCTTCTAGCGTATCTCGACCAGCTGGTTGGCCTCTGTGAGGTGTACGCGACCTACATAGAATTTTCCGTAAAATTCCTTTACGAAAATCTCCCAAGATACTATATTAGTAGGAGGGAACTTAAAGAACCACTCTTGGGCGGTGTCATACAGTGTCGCTGGGAAGATCCGGCAGTGGGCATCTTCCGACACTTTCTGTATATCCATTTCTATCTCAAACTTATTAACGTGAGATACTGGGTCTCCGTACCCGTCAAAGTTCGGCAATGTTGGCATCTTAAACTTACTGGGGGTTTTAGTCGCAGAAATCCTCTGTATAAAGGGAGTGCCCCTCCTCCTATCGTACTCAATATGGGACGTTCATCCCCTGACCAACTATTTTACCGCCTAGTTCAGAGCATCAATCTGAGCCTGAACGGCTTCTGGGACTGTTGGGGAAACCGGTGTTGGGGGAGCGTACTCGTCGTGCCTCTTACGGCGGTCGTTAAGTATGTCCCTTAAATCATCGTCCCTGCATCTCTGCTCGCTAACTCCTAGCCGATTAAAGACGTTCTGCCGCCTGGGTTGCCCCCCAGCGTTATGGCTAGCTTGCCTATTTTCTCTAGGTGGGGGGCTTCTGCCTCCACCTCTTTCCTCATTTCTCCGGCCAGCATTTCCTCTGCCAAAATCGGCTTCATTATAGTCATGGCCATCTCTAAATTTTGGCTGACTACGGCGTGACCGGCTATTCACGCTATTTCCTCCTCGGGCTGGCATCTCCCGAGCGTCAAGGGGAGGCCTGCGCTGGTCGTTGGGTCCCCGTGCATTGCTATGCCGTGGGGGTCCCTGACTGCAGAGCCTGACTCGATGTTCCTTCTGTTGGCGGAAGGACATCGCCCCCTTCTCGGTAGATTCAGCTCTTCATCCCCTGGGCGTCTAGGGCTGCGGGGCGGTTGCCCGTCCCTATTTTGCCTCGGACACTGGGGATTGCCTCGACCAGCCTGAGATGGAGGTTGCTACTCAAGATCCCTAGGTGGGACATCATCTTGAGCCACAGGTGGTTGTTCCGGCCTTTGAGGGCTTGCTGGCTGGAGCAGAGGGCTAGGATTGGGACCTCTTTAAGGTGGCGCATTCGGTGGCTGATCTGGCTGGGAGGCTGGCACAGCCTGACTTCGAGCCAATTAGATGGCTGCTTCAATAGCAGCCATGGCATCCCTCTGCCGATGATCCATGTCTACCTACCCTCACTCAGTTCGTGGCGCTGGCGTTCTATTTATCTTTGCTGCAGCGCCATTGTCTTCGCAACATTCTCCTGATTGGCCCTCAGATTAGCCAACTCATCCTACAACACCCCCAATGTTGCCCTTAGCGTTTCAGAATCTAACTCCTTCTCTTCAAACTCCAAATGTGGTTCATTCTCAGCCACATTTGGGGGAGGAGGTTGGGATGGTGTAGCGCCAGCGGCTTGTCCAGTCTTCTTGGATGTTTTCGCCATTAGATTTTCTTACAGTTTTTTATCAAGCTCTCAATGAAAGCACCAGAATGTTGACCTTTGATTTTTCCAACGACATGAAGTCAAATATACGACAGAAGATGAGATGACAATTAAGATTTTAACCTGATGGTAAAGAAGAAAACACCAACGATTTATAGTGGTTCAGCCCCAAAGAATGGAAATGACCTACGTCCACTTAGTGTTGTTATTAATATTGAATCTCAAAGTCGTGATCAAAGAACTAGGGTTCTTGAGTTCCACAAACCATGGGATAATTACAATAAAACGATGGATAATCACACTATAGCTTTCTCACTCAATACTCAGGAAAAAGATTCAGAGATCAAAAGTCCTTTCCTTGAGCTATTTCATGTATATTTATAGGCTTAAGGAGGGTTACATGGGCCAATGGACCTTAACATTCCTTAATAACCGCGTATCAAGGTAATAAAGAGGAAATATTGAATGCAATTATTATAGGATTACAATCTTAGAAGTAAATAAATCAAATTATACAACCAGCCTGATCGTATCTCATAGTTAAGCTTGATGAAGTGATTTGCCTCTGGTCGATAGTCGAACAACACTTCCGCCACGTGCAGACCACGTGTGAAAAATCCTTGCCACGTCATCAGTAGCCGTTATTTGGGTAAACAAAAGGTAATGTGATGTGAAATTCCTAATTGAAAACATATTGCTAGGGTAAACAACATTCAATTTTACTTGTTCAACAAATAATTTATGAGACAACATCAATTATTTAATTGTATAAATTAATAGGATTTGTGCCTGAAAACTAATAAACCATATTGGTTTTCATCAAATTTATGACTCCTTATACGTCACTGATCTATGAATAACATTCAGCCACATCCAATTATTTACCCTAAATTTTGTTATAATTATTGAATCAATCCGAACACAAGTATTATATATCATCAACGTCCAATTATTTTCAATGTATGTTTCATGCAGGAGGAACGAGTTCTCCTAAAAGGATCCGATGATCCCATCCTAATTCTTCAATGGTATAACCACTTGCCTGAATCTGTGAAGGAACAAATACTAATGTCTGGTTTGCAAAATTTGGTCAACGACCTTAATTGATGTAGCATTGATAGCCATTTGCTTCACTCCATGGGCAAAAAGTTGTGGGATACAATTCACACTTTTATTTTTAACGAATTCAGTGAAATGACAATGACCCCTCTAGATATTAGTGCAATATCTGGTACGCATGTCAGTGGTATGCCAATGGTTTTGGATAGGGGTATCCATAGAAGAACAGAGGGAATTAGAAAGTTTTTAGGACATCCAATGTCTACAATTAAGAGTCGAAGAATTGACATAAGATGGATTTATGATTCATATAAGAATATGACAACAACGACAGAAGAGGATGAAGATATTGTTGCAAGGGTATATATTTTGGTTCTCATAGGCTCAACCATTTTCTCCATAAAGAACAACATGGTGTACCTATACTATCTACTGTCAATAAAAGAAATGTTGAGTTATAATTGGGGTGGAGCTGCTCTAGGTTTCTGTTACCAGCAAATGGATGACTTGTGTCGAAACAATGCAGACTGCGTAGGCGACCTTTGGAATGCATGGCAGGTACTAGATTAATTTGAACACAAATACAAAAATTATTCTATAACTTTCTATGCCTTTGATATAATACCTTACATGAATTTTTGAAAACAGATATGGGGCAGATAATAGATACCAACCTTATGGGTTGCGCCCCATTGCATTTCTCCCAACGTTTTCCCAAGAGCCCTTGTTTCGAATAACTATCCAGCGCCCAACATGGACTAGACCACCCTCCTAGAATACTATAGAAGTCAGCTACGCAGTGTTAAAAGAAATAGGTCTTCTTAACTGAAGTTAAATATACCCATTACATAGTGGTGGTTATAATGGTTAAAAATTGCATCGGTGTTTACTTGGGAGAAATAGTTACAATGCAAAGTTGTGGGAATAAACAAATGGTCGTTCCAAAATAACAACTCAAATCAATGGTTGTTGGAGGTAAGTTGGTTATACTTTTTGAGTCCTGGTGTTTGATCGAGAAGCATGCCTCTCAAGTCTTCAACCAGCACATTGGGATCACATACAGTGAGTATTGCAAAAACTATTTATCCAGCACAGCCAAAACTAAGATGAGTTTCAATTAAAGACTAATATTCGTTACGTGTTTAAATATTTACATTAAATGACCTAGGGACAGTTATTATTGTACCCCAAAATAAGTATGGACTTAATCATTCAGCTAGGGCTACAACTTTCAGATAAACACGTGGAAAAAGCAGGCGAGAAGAACATCTAGCTAACATTGATGTGAGCAACTCGAGTTAGGACATGGCAGTGCGACATGTGGATAATCTCTAGATCGCCTCCCAAGACAATAATTCAGTTCGAGACATGTAATGGCTAAACCGACTTTAGGATATTCTGAACTTAATCTGAACTAAATTTCGTACACTCTTCGATCACCATCTCAATGAAGATATTCAACTCGTGGGAACCTGGTCATGACGCATAGTGAAGGATCTCGAAAGACTTGGAGGTTCCTTATATGCTCATTAATGCCCATGCTGTATTACGCATTTATTGCCCGAGATAACGGGAGTAATTTCCATAGGCAATCGTATCCTTATGTAAATGAGAATTCTCTTGATTGATTGTTTACCATAAGCACATGATTACCTAAACCTGTCAAGGAATTTCCACTATAAATATCAAGGATAATGGACAGGAAAATGGACGACTTTTTTGTAATACAGAAACTCTACAAAAATTGAAAGAGATTAATAATATTGTCTCGTGGACTAGGTAGATTTTAACCAATAAACAACGTAAAATTGTGAGTATAAGAAGATCATCACGGTTTAGAAAAGAGCACTAATATCTTTCTTATTGGATTTCTTAATCTATTGTTGGCGAAAAACTGCATCAACAGTTTTGGTGCTTTCATTGAGAGTTCATTAGTGCTTAATCCTTTATAAGTTTCATTCAGCATTCATCATTGTGATCACTCGATGAATGCACGACAAAGAAATGGAGCAGCCTAGTGAGCAACGCCCTAGAGAGCAACAGGTGGGCTAAGACGATGCTGGGAGTTCAACGTCACTCCCACCAAATCCTAATCAAGAATATCTAACATCCATCAAGATGGAGAATTCCTAATTGAAGAGCCATCTCGCTCGGGCTAACAGACAGATTGAGAAGGTTCTGACTTAGTTACCGCCCTTGCAACTGACGTCAATGTCGGAAAGAGGCCAAGTGGGTCCCATAGGTCTCACAGGAATAACTAACCCAATCCAAGTCATTCTGTCAGAATCGCAACTTTGAGCTCTGTATCTTCAGCATGAAATCAGCCAAGTGCTGAGCCTGCTAATCATCACAGGAACCATCATCCCCATGTTAGTCGATCGGTTAGAATTTTTGACCCCCAGCTCCGTGTCTCCCAAACAGATTCCAAGGAATGTTCACAACAACCAAAGAGGGAGAGCTGGGACGAATTAACGGAGGCAAAATTCCCCAGCGAATCCATCTGTACCGCGATCAAAACCTCAGGCACAGACGGGTTAATTTAGTACGACTTAATGGGACAAGGATAGTCTCATAGTTAAGACACCCACCATCACTAGTTAGACATCCAAAAGCACCGAACCCACATAGAGACACTCCAGTTAGGGGGAATCCTCCCCTGTCAGTGGAAATCTATGTCCCACGACCTCGCGCTCATAATCCAGGTCCTCGATCTCAACCGCGGGTCGTAAGTTTCGCTAAAGGAATTTACTGGACGGGGAGCCAATGTGGAGGAATGTCTAAAAGTGACCTGAGGAATCATCTGAGTTTCGCACAAAGTCCTCGTTCCGATCCATATCCTAACTTGCATGACCATCTGAATTCACAAAGGAGGTATCTAGCTCGCAATGATGATATGAGTTATACTCAGCATTGGGGGAGGTATGTCTATCATGCACAACAATGGGAATGTCTTATCTAACAAAGCTCAAACATGGAGGGAAAACAACCCATCTAACATGTACAATAGGATGGCGGCTGGCGAACCACCCCCAGCTAATCTAGAGACCAAAGATCCAACCCTCGAGTGACTGGCCTTGATGGAGGAGCACATGAAGACGCTTTTATCTGGAAAAGGAATTGATGATTGTAATTCTGATGAGGAGCTTGAGCCTTTCGCCCCAAACATTGCAGCAGCTCTGTATCCTGTTGGCTTCAGGATGCCAACCATGCCTATGTTTGATGGAAACTCAGATCCATTTGACCACCTCAGGATGCTCAATACGCTGATGATGGCCCACAATGTCGGGTTTGACATAAGATGTATTTTGTTCTCCACAACTTTGACGAGACCTGCCAGATAGTGGTTCAAAAAATACAAAAGACATTTGATTAGCTTGTGGAAGAAGTTGTCTTCCGGGTTCAAAATAGTGTTCCGAACTTCAAAGGAAACTCGCGTTGAGGATGACTCATTGGCCAACTTAAAACAGAACCATGTGAGTCCTTGAAAGCATTGATGTGTAGGTTCACCAATGTTGCAACACGAGCTAGAGAAGTTGATGATAACTCGAAGCCCATGGCAATGAGGACGATAATCACGGTAGGAGGCGAGTTATGGCAAGAGCCCTCATTTGGGTTTGAAAGTTAAACGAGTATGCCCGAAACTGAGTTGGTCCTAATCAATCAACTGAGAAAAATTATCGTCCACCTCTGAAAACTTCGATTGGTCAGCCTAGAGCTCAGAAAGATCATGGGAACCAAGTTGACCATCATCCAATAGTAGGTAGAGATATAACCACTTTTATTGGAGGGCCCCATTTGGCTGATGCAAGCAAGGGAGCCCAAAAGAGATATATACAGGAGCTGAAAACCCACAACGACTATGAATTTAGCCTAGAGCAATGGTTATCAAAACAATAGAGTTTGGAAAAACAACCAATCATTTTCATGAAAGAGGATGCCAGCCACGTTCAGTTCCCACATAATGACTCACTAGTGGTAGCCGTTCAGCTCGCCAACCAAAGCATACATAGGATATTGTTTGATAAAGGGATCTCACTAAATGTGTTATTCAGTTCCACAATAGAAAATATGGAATTTTCCGTAACCGATATTAAGGCGACCTCAATGACACTGTATGGATTCTCAGGAGAAGGAACAACAGCCATAGGGACACTCAGACTCGTAGTTACACTAGGCGATGATACGCAAGTTGTTTCCAAAATACTCGAGTTTGTCATAATCAATTGTCTGGCTGCATATAATGTGATTTTGGGACGACCTACGCTGATGGTTTTTGAGGCCATCACCTTGATCCGATACTTGTCGATGAAGCTTGCCTCAACTTAAGGTATATGTCCCACGAGAGGAGATGAGCTACAACATTGACATGAAGGGAAAATCACAACCCGGGTAGCAGGCAGTGGTCATAGATGAGGGAGGAGGGGAGCCTCGGGTAATGGAAGTTACCCATGGGGTGGAAGAACCTCAAGAAGGAGACAACACGGTCACCCAACAGGTACATTGATCCACGATTAGGTGAGGAGAGGTCTGAGCTCATAGTTGTGGAGGAACTAGAGGAAATTAGTATTGACCTAGAGGCACCTTCAAGAGTTGTAAAAGTTGGGAAAAATCTTGGGGCTGAAAGGAAGAAGGAGTTGGTCGATAAATCTTCAAAATAGAGTTATTTTACCACTTTTTTAGGCTAATTGTGGCTTACCCTTTGAGTTTTTAAGTAGCTTCTTAAGTTTTCAAGTAATTATTAATTTATTAGTCTTATTGTAATTTTTTTAGTTTTTTATATATTTTTATAGATATTTTCTTATAATATGTTGTGGTTTAATTATTTGGAATTAGTATTGTTAAGTTAGAAGTAAAAAGATGCACTTTTGAGCTTAAATGTTTAAGTAAATTAAGTTTTAATTAATATTTTCATGGAACTTATGTTGTATATTTTATTATTGAAAATATTTATTTTTTATTTAATTTATGTTTATTTTTATAGGAAATTTGGTGTATTTTTGGGCTATTGAAAAGCAAGAAAAGTGAAGCAAAATATGGTATTTTTGAAGAAAAAGAAGCTGCCCAACCCAACTTCCCTCCAGCCACCGTGGGCCCGCCTGCTCCAAACGGCCCAACTGCTATTCCTTGTCGCCCCAGCCACCTGGGCCCGCGTCAAGCCCAGCCTAAGGCCCGAAGCCAGCTGCATCACCCAGCCCGCCTGGGCCTCCCCAAGCTTCCTCCAAGCCTGCTGAAGCCCAGCTGCCAGCAGCCTTTGGGCCTGCGCCACCTAATAGCACCAGTGGCCTCCTAAACCATCTGCTAGCCCAAGCAAAAAAAGAAGAATGGTGTCTTGAGCCCAACTATGTATCTTTGTCCCCTATGTCTAGAAATGCCATTTTTTTTACCCAACTTATCTACACATTTTCACTGCAAAATTCATCATGACACCCTAAAACTTACCACTACTTACCATATTTACTTTATTTAATTAATCTAAGTTGATTATTTTATTGCTCTCATTTTGGCTATAAATATGGAATTTCAAGACCATTTTGGGGTGCTTAATTTTTGGGTAACCATCATCTTTTCTACAATTCCCTCTTCCATTTTAGTGTTTTTCAAGAGCATTTTCAAATATGTATTTTATTTATTTTGTAATTTCTATTCTAGTTATGTGCTTCTAATCTTTTTCATAAGATTATTAAGATCATGATGAAGCAACTTGTAACTAGATAATATTTATGCTGAATGTTGATTTCCCTTGTAATGCAACAAAGTTTATGGATTTTTCTTCTTCATATATGTCTTTCATCTTTAATATCTTATATTTTGGATTGTTAGATAATATTGCACTTTGTTCTTCATTTTGCAAAACATAATATTCTTTGTGTAAGATGTGTCATTAAATTGTACACATCCAATGCTTAGAACAAAAATATTATGTTTTACCTTATAAATAATGTTATTTGATTTTTTTTTTTGTTTCATTAAGTTGATTCACATTAAATACGGTTAAATTATATTTTTTTGAAAAGAGAAGAAAAATCCTATCTTTTTAGAAATAATTTGTGCTTAAAATCATAAATCTATTTGGAAAATGATAGTTTAACTTATTTTAACTATCACTAAAACTTGGGAATCAATATTCTAATAAGTATTATTAAACTTACATTTTATGGATTCTAGTATCTTAATAATCTTTCTTTTACAACTTATTCTCAAATCATATTTGGTGTATTTTTATCCTCTTAAATAGCTTTACTTTAAATCTTTTATTTTATGCTCATGACATTAAATCTCATCAATCTTTGGAGCTAGGTTAGAATTTATTAATTTTGGTTTAAAATAGTTTTCTTTTTTATTTTAAACAACTCCTTTGGGTTTGACATCCTTGATTATACGATCACTATTCTATATGAACGATTCGTGCGCTTGCAATATAAATAATTAAAACATACTCATTTTGGGCCATCAAGTTTTTGGCGCCGTTGTCGGGGAGTTGCAAGAAAAGAAACAAAATTTATCTCAAGGTTAGTGAATTCTTATACTAGTTATTTTAGTTTTTGCTCTTAAAATATATATATATACAAAAATATATATTTATATAAAAACCAAAAAATATATATAAAAAGAAAATTTCGGACGGTTCTACCACCAATAAAAAAAACTTACTTATATAGTTGTATTTATTGTTTTTTTAGTTGACGACACTTATGCCTCTTATCAATCTATCTTTTTAATTTTTATAGTTGATGGCACTTGTGCCTCCCAATTTTGTTGTAACTTTGTTCTTTTTATATCTTTGTTAGTTGACGGCAATTTTGCCTCCTAACATTTGTTGTAATTTTCTTTATTTATCTTGTTGTTATTTTTTTTTTCTGCAAGTTACTAGTTGATGGAAAATTTGCTTCCTAGTCTTTTATCTTATGTTTTAGTTGATGGTACTTGTGCCTCCTAATTTTTACCTTTCTTTTGTTATGGTTGATGGCATGCTATGCCTCCATACTCTTGCCTAATTTTTTATAGTCTTATTTAGTTTTACCTTAGTTTTCTTTGCCTTTTATCATAGTATTGTGTAATTGTGTAAAAATACTTTAAAAAAAAAGAAACCTAAATCTTGTCCTTTCACCATAAGCAATTTTTGCTTAAAGGAAATTTTAACAAAATTCTCAATCCGCCTCTACTAATTAACCTCGGGGAGTTGTTAGTAGTGTGCGAGTAAGTGGAATCAAATAGGCCTGGGGACAAGTAAACAATAAAAATTATATTGTTGTGAAATCTCTAAAAATTCTAAGTATGCTCTGTGGTTGCAGTTTTAACTAATCTTCCACATCAGAAAATTGTTTATTTGAGATCATCTTTGTTGCCTTGTTTGTGAAAATTGTATGCATCATTGGGAACGTAACTCTAAAAATTGATTAGTTAAAAGACGCTTATCTTTGTTTGAAATTGAAAGTGTTAGTAAAAATTTGAGCATCATGGAAGCAATTGCTAATACTAATAGAAATCCTGTTGATGAAAATGTTGTGCCTGAAAAATCTTTGCTTGAATATTTTGCACCCATTTCATCTAATACTCCTTCATGTATTATTTTTCCTACCACTTTCTACTACCAATTTTGATCTTAAACCATCAATCATTCAATTGTTGCCATCTTTTTATGGGTTAGATAGAGAGGATCCTTACATGCAAGTCAAAGATTTCATAGAAATTTGCTCAACATTTAAATTTCAAAATATTTCTGATGAGTCGGTCAAACTAAGACTATTCCTTTTTCATTAAAAGACAAATCAAAAGCTTGGTTATATTCCCTTCCCACGGGGTCTATAACTACATGGGATCAACTTTATAATAAATTCTTGCTGAAATTTTTTCCTATGTCTAAAGTTGATAGTCTAAGAAGAGAAATCTCTGAGTTTTTTCAAGAATATAATGAAGAGTTGTTATGAATCTTGGGAAAGATTTAAAGATTTATTATTAAAATGCCCTCATCATGGTTTTGAAAAATGGAGACTTGTAAAATATTTTTATGATGGTTTGACTCCCTCTAATCATCAAATGATTCAATCTATGCATACTGGAAAAATTTTAAAATTTCAAAGACAAGAGGCTTGGGACGCCCTTGAAGATTTGTCTGTCAATTCACAACAATGGAATTATTTTGATCCTAGGTCTAGGTCAACTAATTCACCAAAAAGAGGAGGAATGTATGAAGTAAAAGATGAATTAGACTTAAGAACATCCTTAGACAAATTAGCGAGAAAAGTAGAAGCCTTAGCCATAAGCCAAACTATAAATTCTCCAATACAACAAAGAAAAGATATTTGTTCTACATGTTCTAGCCCTTGCCATAATGCCCAATCATGTCCTTCCTACCAAGAAACCTTTTCTGAGGAGGCCAATGTTAGTCATGCTTATGGGAAACCAAATGATAGCCCATTGTCATCCACCTACAATCCAAATTGGAGAAACCATCCAAAGTTTTCATGGAGACAAAACCAACCTCGAATAAATCAAGGGCACCAATACAACACACAAAACCAAACTCATGCCCCACAAAATCAACCATACCCTTAACAAAGGAAACCTTCCTTAGAAGATACTTTACAACAATTTATCCAACCCACTCAACAAATCCTACAAAATCAGTCTCAATCAATTACAAAACTTGAGACACAAGTAGGACAACTCGCTACTGCTTTAGCTGATAGAGAAAAAGGAACATTCCCTAGTCAACCTATCCCTAATCCAAAAGGTCAATACCAGATAGGAAAGTCTAGTCATAATGTTGAAGTCATATTAATTTCAACTCTTAGGTCTGGAAAGAACATTGTCAAACTCGATTACATACCCGAGGTTGAAAAAGAAAAAGAAAAGAGTCAGCCTTCTAGTTCTAATGCCAATGACTCTTCAAACAAGAAAATTCCAATCCATCCTTTCATTCCAAAAGCCCAATTCCCACAAAGATTACTTCCAATTAAAAAAGGCAGCCAATATAATGACATCTTAGAAGTTTTTAAACAAGTTAGTATCAATATCCCTTTCTTAGTTGCCATTAAACAAATCCCTGCCTACTCTAAATTCTTGAAGGATCTTTGTACTGTAAAAAGAAACACTAATGTTCCTAAAAAGGCCTTTTTAACTAAACAAGCTAGTTCCATTATTCAATATAAGAATCTTGTTAAATATAAAGATCCTGGGTGTCCCACAATTTCATGCATTATTGGTGATCATTTTATTAGCAAGGCTTTACTTGATTTGGGTGCTAGTGTGAACTTATTGCTTTATTCTGTTTATAAGCAACTTGATCTTGATGAACTAAAACCTACTTTTATAACTCTTCAATTAGCCGATCATTCTGTAAAAATTCCTAGAGGCATTATAGAGGATGTTTTGATAAAATTTGATAAATTTTACTTTCCTGTTGACTTCATTGTTCTTGATACTCAACCTGTGGAAAATATGCATGCTCAAATTCCTATCATTTTAGGTAGACCATTCTTAGCTACATCTAATGAAATCATTAATTGTCGTAATGATATTTTGAAATTATCTTTTGGAAATATGATTGTTGAATTGAATGTTTTTAATATTGTTAAATCTGTTGAGTGTGAGGAAGTGCATGAAGTTAACATGATAGATAGTATTTGTGAAAATGATGGAAATGACTTACTTGACTTTTGTGAAAAATACTTTGGTATAAACTTGCATGTTGACGATTCTAATGATAATGTGAATTCTTTGCTAGAGTCTATACCCTTAAATGAAACCAAAGTTGAACCTTTTTCACCCTTATATCACGTTCAATCAATTTCTGAGTCTCCAAAGTTAGACCTTAAACCTTTGCCAGAAAATTTAAAATATGCTTTTCTAAGAGAGTCTGAAACCTTACCTGTTATCATAGCATCTGCCTTAGATAAAGAACACAAAGAGAAATTGTTAGATGTCCTTAGAAAACATACAGAAGCCATAGGTTGGACCATTGGAGATATTAAAGGAATTAGTCCATCCATATGTATGCATAGAATCCATCTAGAAGAGAATGCTAAAACCTCTCGGGAATATCAAAGAAGGCTAAATCCAAATATGAAAGAAGTAGTTAGAGAAGATGTCATTACTTTATTAGACGTAGGTATCATTTACACCATTTCTTATAGTCAATGGGTTAGTCTAGTTCAAGTTGTTCCTAAGAAGTCTCGGATCACAGTTGTTGAAAACGAGAAAAATTAATTAATCCCTACTAGAGTACAAACGGGGTGGAGAGTGTGCATAGACTATAGAAAGCTAAATAATGTTACTAGAAAAGACCCTTTTCCATTACCCTTTATTGATCTAATGCTTGAATGTTTAGCTAGCCATGCATATTATTGCTTTCTTGATGGGTATTCAAGATATAACAAAATCCCCATTGCCCCAGAAGATCAAGAAAAGACTACATTTACATGCCCTTTCGAGACTGTTTCCTATTGTCGCATGCCTTTTGGATTATGCAATGCACCTACGACTTTTCAAAGGTGTATGATTTCAATTTTTTTGACCTGGTTGAAAGATTTCTTTAAGTGTTTATGGATGATTTTTCTGTGTTTGGTTCTCCCTTTCATGAATGTTTGCACATCTTTCACTTGTGTTTAATTCATTGCAAAGAGAAAAATCTTGTGCTTAACTGGGAAAAATATCATTTTATGGTTAAAAAAGGAATTGTTTTAGGTCATGTAACCTCATCTGAGGGAATAGAAGTTGATAAAGCTAAAGTTGATCTTATTTCAAAACTTCCCCCACCTAAAACTGTGAATGAAATTAGATCATTCCTAGGCCATGCCAGTTTCTATAGAAGATTTATAAAAGACTTTAGCAAAATTTCTCGGCCTTTATGCCATTTAATTGGAAAAGAAAATGCTTTTGTCTTTGATAATAATTGCCACATTGCCTTCAAAAAATTGGAAAATTTATTGACTACAACACCCATTATTCGACCCCCTGATTAGAAAGTACCTTTTGAAATAATGTGCGATGCTTCTGATTATGCTATAGGTGTTGTCTTAGGACAAAGACTTGAAAAAAATACCTTATGTAATTTACTATACTAGCAAAACTTTAAATGATGCTCAATTAAATTATTCCACAACCGAGAAATTTAGATCTTATTTGTTAGGGTCTAAAATTATTGTCTATTATGATCATGCTGCATTAAAATATCTCTTGTCGAAAAAAGATGCTAAGTCTTGTTTGATCCGTTGGATCCTACTTTTACAAGAATTCGACTTAGAAATACGTGATAAAAAGGGATCCGAAAATATTGTTGCTTATCATTTATCTAGACTAGTTGTTGAAACTATACATGACTCCACTCCTATCACTGAAACTTTTCCAGATGAACAATTGATGCATGTTTCTTCCTTGCCTTGGTATGTTGATATTGTTAATTATTTGTTCACTAAAAAAATACCATCTCATTGGTCTAAGCATGACAAATCTAAATTTTATTTTGAGGTGAAATTTTTTATATGGGATGATCCTTACTTATTTAAATACTGCCCTGATCAAATAATTAGAAGATACATTCCAAATTGTGACCAATCTAAAATCATATCTTTTTGTTACGATTATGCATGTGAAGGACATTTTAGTGGTAATAAAACAGCTGCTAAAGTTTTACAATGTGGTTTTTATTGGCCTACTATCTTTCATGATACACATGTTTATTGTAAAGCTTGTGAATGTTGCCAAAAGTTAGGAAGTTTAACTAAAAGAAACATGATACATTTAAATCCTTTTCTTATTATTGACATATTTGATGTTTGGGGCATTGATTTTATGGGACCGTTTCCTAACTCTTTTGGTAATCTTTATATTCTTGTTGGAGTTGATTATGTGTCTAAATGGGTTGAAGCCATTGCATGTCACACTAATGAGCACAAAGTTGTGCTTCAGTTTTTGAAAGAAAATATATTTTCCCGTTTTGGTTCACCACGAGCTATCATTAGTGATAATGGTACACACTTTTGTAATAAGCCATTTGAACATTTGATGAAACAATATGGCATTACACATAAAGTCTCAACACCATATCACCCACAAACTAGTGGTCAAGTTCAAGTGTCATATAGGGAAGTTAAGCACATTTTAGAAAAAATTGTTAATCTGACTAGGAAAGATTGGTCCTTAAGACTCACTGATGCATTATGTTCGTATCGTACTGCGTACAAAACGCCCATTGGCATGTCACCCTACAGACTTGTGTATGGGAAGGTGTGCACTTACTTGTTGAGTTAGAACATAGAGCCTTTTGGGCTATTAAGCAGTTAAATTTTTCTCTAGACAAGGCAGGTGAGAAAAGAAAACTTCAATTGAAAGAGCTAGAAGAAATTGGGAATGATGCATATGACTATTCAAAAAAGTATAAGGATCGGAGGAAATTTTACCATGATAAAAATATTTTGAGAAAAGATTTTTCTCCAGGTCAGAAAGTCCTTTTATACAACTCTCGGTTGCATTTATTTCTAGAAAAATTACGTTCTAGGTGGACCGGTACCTATATTGTTCAAGTCGTTTTTCCACATGGGGCTATCGAAATTGAAAATCCTAACAATTGTGATATTTTTAAAGTTAATGGAAAAAAATAAAACCATTTTTAGAATTAAAAATCGATGAAGTTGGTGAAATCCTCCTTGAGGATCCTATTTACCAAGTTATTTGATTGCTTGAAATTACTCTTGGTAACTTGTGTTTATGTGTTTTGTGTGCTTGTTTTCATGTTTACTTTTGTGTGTTATACTCTTGTAAAAGTTGGGAAAAATCTTGGGGCTGAAAGGAAGGAGTTCGTTGATAACTCTACAAAATAGAGTTATTTACTACTTTTTTTATGCTAATTGTTGCTTAGTCTTTGAGTTTTTAAGGAGCTTATTAAGTTATTAAGTAATTATCAATTTATTAGTCTTATTGTAATTTTTTAGTTTTTTATTTGTTTTTATAGATATTTTATTATAATATGTTGCAGTTTAATTTTTTGAAATTAATATTGTTAAGTTAGAAGTAAAAAGATGCATTTTTGAGTTTAAATGTTTAAGTAAATTAAGTATTAATTAATATTTTCATGGAACTTATGTTGTATATTTTATTATTGAAAATATTTAGTTTAAATTTAATTTATGTTTATTTTTATAGGAAATTTGTTGTTTTTTTGAGCTATTGAAAAGACAGGAAAAGTGAAGCAAAATATGGTATTTTTAAGGAAAAAGAAGTTGCCCAGCCCAGCCCAGCTTCCCTCCAGCCATCGTGGGCCTGCCTGCTCCTAACTGCCCAACTGCTTCTCCTTGTCACCCCAGCCACCCGGGCCCGCGTCAAGCCCAGCCCAAGGCCCGAAGCCAGCTGCGTCACCCAGCCCGCCTGGGCCTCCCCAAGCTTCCTCCAAGCCTGCTGAAGCCAGCTGCCAGCAGCCTTTGGGCCTGCGCCACCTAATAGCACCAGTGGCCTCCTAAACCATCTGCCAGCCCAAGCAAACAAAAGAAGAATGGTGTCTTGAGCCCAACTATTTACCTTTGTCCCCTATGTCTAGAAATGCCATTTTTTTTTACCCAACTTATCTACACATTTTCACTGCAAAATTCATCATGACACCCTAAAACTTACCCCTACTTACCATATTTACTTTATTTAATTAATCTAATCAATTTAATTAATCTAATCAATTTAATTAATCTAAGTTGATTATTTTATTGCTCTCATTTTGGCTATAAATATGGAATTTCAAGACCATTTTGGGGTGCTTAATTTTTGGGTAACCATCATCTTTTCTACCATTTTCTCTTCCATTTTAGTGTTTTTCAAGAGCATTTTCAAGTATGTATTTTATTTATTTTGTAATTTGTATTCTAGTTATGTGCTACTAATCTTTTTCATAAGATTATTAAGATCACGATGAAGCAACTTGTAACTAGATAATATTTATGTTGAATGTTGATTTCCCTTGTAATGCAACAAAGTTTGTGGATTTTTCTTCTTTATATATGTCTTTCATCTTTAATATCTTATATTTTGGATTGTTAGATAATATAGCACTTTGTTCTTCATTTCGCAAAACATAATATTCTTTGTGTAAGATGTGTCATTAAATTGTACACATCCAATGCTTAGAACAAAAATATTATGTTTTGCCTTATAGATAATGTTATTTGATTTTTTGTTTTTTCATTAGATTGATTCACATTAAATACTTTGAAATTATATTTTTTTGAAAAGAGAAGAAAAATCCTATCTTTTTATAAATAATTTGTGCTTAAAAGTATAGATCTATTTGGAAAATGACAGTTTAACTTATTTTAACTATCACTAAAACTTGGGAATCAATATACTAATAAGTATTATTAAACTTACATTTTGTGGATTCTAGTATCTTCATAATCTTTGTTTTACAAATTAATGT
Organism: Humulus lupulus; assembly: GCF_963169125.1. NCBI lineage: Eukaryota > Viridiplantae > Streptophyta > Magnoliopsida > Rosales > Cannabaceae > Humulus > Humulus lupulus. The sequence goes on along the minus strand of NC_084798.1, from coordinate 133,059,675 downwards.
CAAACCATAATTGGTTTATTTTTATCCTCTTAAATAGCTTTACTTTAAATCTTTTATTTTATGTTCATGACATTAAATATCATCAATCTTTGGAGCTAGGATTGAATTTATTAATTTTGGTTTAAAATAGTTTTCTTTTTGATTCTATACAACTCATTTGGGTTCGACATCCTTGCTTACACGATCACTATTCTATACGAACGATTCGTGCGCTTGCAAATAAATAATTAAAACATACTTATTTTGGCTCCATCATTGGTTGAATTCTTGAGAAAGAAACTGGACATCTTTGCCTGGTCGCATGAAGGTATGGTGGGAATCAATCCGGGTGTAATAATGCATACTTTTAACTTGGACATGAATGTGCCTGCAAAGTCCCAAAAATGAAGGCTTTTGGGGAGAGAATGGTCGGAAGTCTTAAAAGAAGAAGTAGCTTGCCTACTTAAATGCAGATTTATTAGGGAAGTAAATTATCCGACCTAGGTTGCTAACCCTATTCTACTCTCGAAGCCAAATGGGAAGTGGAGAACTTGCATTGAGTTCTCCGATCTCAATAAAGCCTGTCCTTAGAATTGTTTCCCATTACCTAAAATTGATCAGTTGGTAGACGCAACTGCCGGACACGAGCTCATGTCTTTCATGGACACATATTCTGGATAAAATTAGATCGCAATGAACCCTGCCAACCAAGAGCATACCAACTTTATGACCAAGCATAACGTATACTGCTACAAAGTTACTCCAATCGGGCTAAAGACTGTGGGTGCAACATATCAACGGTTAGTCAAAAAAATGTTAGTTAACCAGATTGGGAAAAACATGGAGGTGTATGTCGATGATATGCTCGTAAAATCAATGACTGTCAGTAACCATGTGTCCGATTTGGAGGAGTGTTTTGGCGTACTAAGGAGGTACGACTTAAAGTTAAATCCCTATAAGTGCATTTTTGGAGTCTCCTTGGGAAAGTTTATGGGGTTTATAGTCAACATAAGGGGGATAGAGGAGAATCCAGAGAAAACTAAATCGTTATTTGAAATGCCTTTGCCTAGGTCACGTAAGGAAGTATAGAGTTTAACTGGAAAAGTGGCAGCCCTAAACCGTTTCATTTCAAAATCCACTGACAAGTGTCTCCCGTTTTACAACTTGCTCAGAGGAAACAAAAAATTTGAGTCGACCGAAGAATGCAAACAGATGTTTCATGACCTGAAAGCTCACCTGGTTGAAACCCTCGTTCTATCGAAACTGGCTTCTAGAGAATGTTTGCTCCTATATCTGGCTGTGATGGAAAATGTGATCAGCACTGTGTTAGTTCGAGAGGAGAATCGGGCACAAAAACCAGTGTACTACGTAAGTAAACGACTTCACGGAGCTGAGTCCCGATATCCATTCATAGAAAAGCTTGCATTTTGTCTTCTTTTGGCAACAAGAAATCTCAGACCGTACTTCAGTCCCACACCATCCACGTCTCAACTGATCAACCTTTAAGGCAGGTCTTGCAAAACCCTGAAACATCGGGATGTCTACTAAAGTTGGCAATCGAACTCGGCCAGTTTGAGATACTGTATATACCACGCCAACGATCAAAAGTCAAGCCCTTTCTGACTTCATGGCCGAGTGCACAACCCCTGACCCGTTCTCGTTAAAGGTCTTGCAAAATCCTTTAACGAGAAAGAGTCTGGAGTTGGGATAATTCTGATCTCATATGACGGGCATCGATTACATACTGCTCTCAGGTTCGGATTCGAAGCATCCAATAAAAAAGTCGATTATGAAGCCTTATTGGCAGGAATAAGGGTAACGAAAGAACTAAAAGCAAAGGCGATCCAATGTTGTAGTGATTCCCAGCTTGTGGTTAATCAAATATGTTGGGAAACTGATCCAGGATCTTGTTTATTTTCAAGTAAATCTTATATTAAACAAATTAATATAGGAAAACCTAGAACATGTTTCTAAAATTGAATTCATACAGAGATAATGATAAGAATACTTACATTATTGTGCAGCAGAATGATTGAGTCCTTCCTTTAGTTTTTCTAACCCTTATATCCTGTCTGTCGCAGGGTATCACCAAGAAACTAAACCGTTCTTCAATTTTCTTCACAGCCTTCCAAAGTATCCTTAGAATCACGTAGACTAGAGTGAGAAATTCTCAACACATGAGATAGATACAATAAGAAGAAGAATAAAAGAGAAAAAATGAGGTTTAGAAAAGGACATATGTTGTAGAGAGAATAAAAAACCTAGAGCATCAGTACTAGAACTTCTAATCTTCTAAAAAACAAGTCCCTCAAAAATCTGATTTAAACTTTCACATAGAATTCCTTTTATAGACTCAAGGTCATTTATTTTAATTAAAAAATCAATAAAATAATAGATAATATCAACCAAATGGTCGAGGTTATCATGGGCTTTAGGTCTGTGAAATTTTCCATTTAATTATAAGCTCATTGGACTAAAAACAAGGCCTATGTTATTTTCTATTGATTTAATTAATTAAATAATTATTTAAATCCTATATAAAATTAATTATTTATAATTTGAACCTTGGTTTAAACTGATTTATTAATTTAGATACCAATTTATCTTAATTAATAAATCTGCCATAAATTCTCTTTTCTTCTCTAAATTACATAACTCTGTGAAACTATCCAAAATTGACCTAGTCAACTTTGATAATTCTAATTGATAATTAAGTCAAGTAATTGAGACTATCTAGATGATTTTATCCAATGTATAGTGGGGACCATGAGCCTATAAAATCAAGCTCCAATAAGTTGTCATAAAGACTCAGAATTGCACTCTTGAATTCATAGAACGCTCTATAACAAATATAAAGACGTTATTAATTATCCATTGTTACAACCATAATTGCACTCAATCCTCTATAGACAGTCTATAATGAGATGGGACTAAAATACTGTTTTACCCCTCCTTGTATTTTATCCTTAAAACACTTAGTTCCTTATAAATGATATTTCAGTAAACTAATATTAATTACTAAAATCAGATCTCTATCACTTAGCACCTTGAACCAAACTAAAAGGAAACCATCGTTTCACTTTTTCATCAGAAGCTATAGATGTTCATATCTTTGATTAACACTCCCTCTCAATTATACTATCGAGTTCCCAAGATATAAGTATGGGATTGTCCGTGGGGTAAGCTGGTAACGAACAAGTCAAAGAACTCAAATAATACAATCAGTTAGAATACTAGCCAATGAAAATTGAGATTGAATTGACCTATGATCAACTATATGATAAGACTAGAATAGATAATAATAGTATGTTTACTTATCCTATCTACTATCAATATCGGTCTAGTCCGATGTAACAAATACATCTGATATAATTTACTTTGCTAATGTTATGGAAACAATATAACACTGCCGTGTGTAAGTAGATCATATCGTAGATTGTCAAGTCAATGTAAATCATGTGCACTGACTAATCTTAGGACTAACTTTTTTTGAACATATAATCCTATTTATATTCAACTGTGATTATGTCACTATAAATGTGATTAGCTATACGGAATTTAATAGAAGTTTATATTAAACATATAATCATGAAAATAAAACATGTTAGCAAAGTGATTGACCAAGTAAAAAATTGATTTCTATTCTTTTATTGATAACAAAATGATATTACAAAGAAATTGGGTTTTAATTAGGGCATAAAACCCCAACAAAATCCCACTTGCACTAATTGAAACTAATGCCTTAATTCTACTAATCCCATTTCCTTGATATGTTTATCAAATGTAGCTTCTGGCAATGTCTTCGTGAACGGATCCACAAAATTATCTTCAGATGCAATATTCATAACCTTCCTATCTCCCCTAGCCACATATTCTCGAATTATTTGATACTTCCTTTCTATATACTTACTCCTCTTGTGACTTCGAGGTTCTTTCGAGCTGGAAATCGCTCTCGTGTTGTCACAAAACAACACAAGCGGTTTATCCTTTGCTTGAATAACACCAAGATTTGAATAGAAATTGTGACAGTAAGAATCCCGTGATCCGTAAGGGGAAAGACCGGGTAAGCTGTGCAATCCCACACCGCCTGGGGAAGGTCAAGTGTAATGATTCTAAGACTGTGTAGGTATGGGACTACACAGTTGAAGAGGGCTTAAATGGATTGATGGGTACTACCTATATCAGGAAGGTGCATATTCTTTTCGGTAGCCCATCACTTAAGAACTCCATGGTTAAGCGTGCTTGGCCTGGAGTAATCTAGGGATGGGTGACCTCCTGGGAAGTTTTCCTAGGAAGTGTGCGAGTGAGGACAAAGCACGCTGGAAAGACTTGTCTTGGTTTGTAGGGCAAGTCGTCATTCCAGAAAGCAGACATAGTGACATGGGGCGTCACATAAAGGGTCACCCATGTACATAAACGGTCTTGTACCACGTGGGTGCTAGTGTGGTGGATTATGGAGATATTATTACCCTATCATCATAGCCTAATTGCCGAGTCGTTGTTTGCATATTGACTTGAATAGTTATGCGTTCAAGGAAATCCACATGACAAGCCGGCAGGTCTAGGGCTAGAGAGGATGACCAGGGGCCAACCCCTCCGCCAGTCCCTGAGAACTGGCAGCAGTTAATGGCAGAAATGCAAGCTAGGCTTCAGAGCCAAGATGAGTTAATTAGAATGTTGCAGCAAGCTCCATCTGGGAGTGTTTCCCCTGCTGGGCCACCGGCACTGGTACCTGTGGTACAGCCTGTTGATGTTGGCAATAAAGTGGAACCGTTGTATGAGCGGTTCAGAAAGCAGCAGCCCCCGATCTTTGAGGGTGGACCAGATCCACTAAAGGTTGAGCAGTGGATGACCCTGATTACCACCATACTTGATTTTATGAAAGTAGAAGGACATGATAGGGTGGCCTGTGCCACTTATATGCTGAGAGAGAATGCCTTAATCTGGTGGGAGGTGGCGTCACAGACTAGAAATGTTGCTGCAATGACATGGGAGGAGTTTAAGGATTTGTTCAATCAGAAGTATTATAACGTTGCCGCCAGGGCAGCGAAGGTGAATGAATTTGCGGGACTGGTTCAGGGTAGTATGACCGTTACAGAATATGCCTTGAAGTTTGACAGACTTGCAAAGTTCGCACCAGATCTTGTACCTACCGATGCGACCAGGTTAGACAGGTTTGTTAGAGGGCTAAATGTCATGATAGCCCGGGATGTAAGGATTACCCCAGTTCCTGGAGTGACTACCTATGCCCAGGCTATGGAAAGGGCTCTGACTGCTGAGGAAGCAGAGAATAGGATTTGGAGGGATAGTGCAGCAAGAAGGGAGGGCCGTAGGCCGGTGCCTCCATATTCAGGTTCTAGTAGAGGCGGAGGTATCAGTGATTTGAAGAGAAAGACTCCTGAAGCCCCAAACGCTCCTAGGTTTGATAGAGGAGGTCGGGGTACTCAGGGTGGCCGTCGGGGAGGCGGTGATTCGTGGAGGACTTACCCAGAATGCACGAGGTGCAGGAGATGCCATTTGGGCGAGTGTCAGGCTAAGGCCTGTTATGTATGCGGGGTGGTGGGACACCTCAGGAAAGATTGCCCAACAGTGAAGAAGGGCGAGGCAGGGAAAGTGGACAGCTTGACTCCAGCTCGAGTGTTCACTTTGACGCAGGCAGAGGCCGAGGCTAGTCCCTCGGTAGTGACAGGTCAGCTTTCGTGTGTTTATAAAGTGCCGGACTTGCTAATCAAGTCGTAAAAGTAAAAACGTGTTCTGAAACAGTAGAGGTACTAGGGTTGAAAGCGTTTTGGTCTCAAAAGTTATGTTCTCATTACTAAACATTGTTTATGTACATGGGATCCCAAAAATGACAGTTTAAAAGCCATTTACAAAAGTTACAAAGTTTAAGTACATTAACAGCCATACTAAGGCAAAATGAGCAGTTAGGTAATCTTTGTCCTGACACACTCCTCGACCATGGTGATCGAACGGCTGGCTATGTACATTTCACTTCGAAGCTCTCCACCTCAGGCCTGGTCCAGCTTGCCCTTGCCCTTACCTGCACCACGAAGCACCCGTGAGCCAAGGCCCAGCAAGAAAACACAGCAATAACGGAACATGAACAACTAGCAATCAAGTCAATTACTCATATAGCATCTCATAAATTCAAGTATATCATCATTCAAGTATACCACATACTAAGCATCTCAGCTCAAAATACATAAAACACAGATGTTAACCAGGGCTAGCGCTCACAGGCTGCTCCCTCTGTTAACCTATTGCTTCTAGCTTCCAATGGCCAATTCGCGCCCCGTGCGCTAAAATCATGAACGGTACTCTTAGACCGCTTATACATGTCCCTTGGCATAATACCAACGATGACACAATACAACTCTCGGGAGCACTTAGTCCCATCACAATCATACATTCGGGTGCAGTTTTCTTACCTTTCAATTCACTGGTTTCCGATGCCACGTAGCCACAAGCACGGTCCTCAACTCCGAGCCTCTCCAAAGTCCTAATCACAACACAAGTATAATATTCTTTGTCATTAACCAATCCAAGACTACCTTCACGGAACCTAACCCACACTCTCGGAACCCCTAAAACCTTAGAACAACACCCCAGAGACATCCCCCGAACCCCCGGAGCAAAGGCCAAAAATTGCCAGAAGTGACACTCTGAAATTGGCCTTGTGCCGCGGCACCACTTTCTTGTGCCGCGGCACCCATCAGTCAGGGACTCCACGCCGCGGCACACAAAACCCGTGCCGCGGCACGCCATCGCAGCCCAGAATTCTGGGTTTTTCCTTCGCGTTTTCCCGAGCTTCAACCTCTCCAAATCACCCCAAACTCCATCCTAAGTCCCAAAACCAACTCTAAACCCTTAATAAACCTCACAACAACCCAAAAACATCATGCCCAAGCTCACTCACACCTTCAATCCTAAAGTTCACTCTTGAATTTCATACTTAACAACTCAAACCAGAAAATTAAGAACAACCTGAACTCAAACACAAACCACACTCCAAACTCCCTAAACCTTAACAGAAACAAGCCTAATAATCACACAGAGACCTTACCTTGAGTGGTGAGTCCAACCTCCAGCTCTAAACCTCCTTCCCCCCCTTGATTTCCCAATTCTGAATTCACACAAAACCAGCCACCAACTTGCCTCAATTCACATTCATTATCTAAAATTTCAGACTTAAAACTTGGATATATCATAATCAAAATCTTACCTCTGAGTATTCTTGATCTAAGCTTGCTTGACAACTTCAATCACCCTTAAATTCTTCTTCCAAAAGCTAAATTCAGTTTCTCCCTTCTTCTTCTTAGGTTTGCTCTTCCTCTAAGTCCCCAATTTCAGCATAAACCCATTTCTCCAAGTGTTATACGTATATGATATTTTCCCTTCAGCTAATGATCATTTATCCTACCAAATGACTACTCTACCCTTCCACTAATACCCCTTCTTAACTAAACCTCAAGGCCATACCTGTCTTTTCACCAGCTTTGCAATTCTACCACTTTCCCCATAAAACCTGTTACTCTCTATGGTTACTAACAGTTACGCAGGTTACCAAATTACCAGTTACCACTATCTAGCTTTCTAGGACCGTCTCGGCACATGCATCACACTGGTATCACAGCACCCACGTGGTACAATTCACACATCATAATTATCACATAACATAATCCACATAATCATATAACATGCTTAAATCATAATCATGCATCTTAATCATAAAAAATCACACATAATTCCCATCATGCCCTCCCGGCACACTAATCAAGGCCCTTAAGCCTTATTAGTGAATTTGGGTCGTTACAACTATCCCCTCCTAATAAGAATTTCGTCCTCGAAATTTACCCGAACAACTCCGGATACTGATCCCGCATAGCTGTCTCAAGCTCCCAGGTCGCCTCCTCGACCTTACTGTTTCTCCACAGCACTTTAACCAAAGGAATCGTCTTATTTCGTAACACCTTGTCTTTCCGATCTAAGATCTGAACTGGTCGCTCATCATAAGCCAGATCTGCCTGTAACTCCAGATCTTAATGCCTCAATACATGAGTCACATCTGAGACATACTTCCGAAGCATGGAGACATGGAACACGTCATGAACTCCAGACAATGATGGTGGCAAGGCTAACCTGTAAGCCACCTGACCAATCCTTTCCAGGATCTCGAATGGTCCAATGAATCTAGGGCTCAGCTTGCCCTTCTTACCAAACCTCCTCACTCCTCGCAGGGGTGAAACCCGCAAAAAGACGTGATCACCAACCTGAAACTCCACGTCTCTACGCTTAGGATCAGCGTAGCTTTTCTGCCTACTCTGAGATGCGAGCATCCTAGCCCGGATCTTCTCTATAGCCTCACCTGTCCTCTGAACCATATCTGGCCCCAAGTATCTCCTCTCACCCATCTCATCCCAATGGATAGGCGATCTACACTTCCTCCCATACAACATATCATAGGGAGCCACTCCAATCGTTGACTGATAACTATTGTTGTACGAGAATTCAATCAACGGAAGGTACTTACTCCATGAACCCTCAAAGTCAATCACACAAGCTCTGAGCATATCCTCCAACACTTGGATCGTCCTTTCAGACTGTCCATCAGTCTGAGGATGAAAGGTGGTACTAAACTTCAACTGAGTTCCTAAAGCTTTCTGCAAACCTTCCCAAAACTTGGAAGTGAAAATAGGATCCCGGTCTGACACAATTGACTTAGGAACCCCATGGAGACGTACGATCTCTTTCACATACAACTCAGCGTACTGATCCACGGTAAAAGTAGACCTCACTGGAAGAAAATGGGCTGACTTGGTGTATCTATCCACTATCACCCATACTGAGTCATGAAACCCTACTCTCCTGGGTAGACCTCCTATGAAATCCATGGTAATATCCTCCCATTTCCACTCAGGAATACCCAAAGGCTGAAGCAACCCTGCTGGTCGCTGATGCTCAGCTTTCACATGTTGACAGGTTAAGCATCTAGCAACGTACTCTACCACATCCCTCTTCATCCCGGGCCACCAATACAAAGTCCGTAGATCCTGATACATTTTTGTGGTACCCGGATGAAGCGAGTACGGTGTCGTATGAGACTCATCTAGTATCTCCCGTCTGATCCCCTCGTCAGCTGGAACACAAATCCGCCCCTGATACCGAAGTAAACCACCCTCCGAAACAGAATAGTCCTTAGCTATTCCTGCTAAAACATCCTCTCTAACCCTCTGTAACTGAGCGTCTGTCAACTGCCCCTCTCTGATCCGCTCTAGCAGGGTCGACTGTAGAGTAATATTAGCCAATCAGCCCACAACCAACTCTATCCCTGCTCTAACCATCTCATCAGCCAACTCTCTCGAGATCTGAACAGTACTATATAACTGACCTGGACCTCTACGGCTCAATGCATCAGCCACCACATTGGCTTTTCCTGGATGGTAAAGAATATCACAATCATAATCTTTCACCAGCTCCAGCCAACGCCTCTGTCTCATATTCAGGTCCTTCTGCGTAAAGAAATATTTCAGGCTCTTATGATCGGTGTACACCTCGCACTTCTCCCCATAAAGGTAATGCCGCCAAATCTTTAAGGCAAAAACTATTGCTGCCAGCTCTAGGTCATGAGTAGGATACCGCTGCTCATACTCCTTCAGCTGTCGCGATGCATAAGCTATCACCTTCTCATTCTGCATCAGCACACAGCCTAAGCCCAACTTCGACGCATCACAATAAACAACAAACTTCCCTTCTCCTGAAGGCAAACTCAACACTGGTGCAGTAATAAGTCGTCGCTTCAATTCTTGGAAACTGCCCTCACACTTGTCCGACCAAATAAACTTTAGATTCTTTCTTGTCAATTCTGTCATTGGTGCTGCTATCTTCGAGAAGCCCTCTACAAACCGCCTGTAGTAGCCTGCCAAACCAAGAAAACTCCGCACTTCTGAGGCGTTCCTTGGCCTCGGCCAATCCCTAACTGCCTCTATCTTAGACGGATCCACTTTAATCCCATCTGCACCTACAATGTGTCCAAGGAATGTCACTTCAGGTAACCAGAATTCGCACTTCTTAAATTTATCATATAACTGATGCTCCCTCAACCTCTAAAGAACCAGTCGAAGATGAAACTCGTGCTCTGCCTCTGAACTGGAGTACACCAGGATGTCATCAATGAAGACTATAACAAACTGATCTAGAAAATCTTTGAATACTCTGTTCATTAAGTCCATAAAAGCTGCTGGGGCATTGGTCAAACCAAAAGACATGACCAAGAACTCATAATGCCCATACCGCGTCCGGAAAGCTATCTTAGGTATGTCCTCATCCTTGATCCTCAGCTGGTGATAACCAGATCGAAGATCAATCTTTGAGAACACCATCTTACCCTGCAACTGATCGAACAAGTCATCAATCCTCGGTAGGGGATACTTATTCTTAATAGTTAACTTATTCAATTCTCGATAATCAATACACATTCTCAGAGTCCCATCCTTCTTCTTAACAAATAAAACTGGAGCACCCCATGGCGAATAGCTAGGTCTGACGAACCCTATATCCAGAAGTTCCTGCAGTTGTATCTTTAACTCTTTCAGTTCCGCTGGTGCCATCCTGTATAGTGCCCTCGACACTGGCTCTGTCCCCGGTGCCAACTCAATAACAAACTCAATCTCCCTACGCGGTGGCAACCCAGGCAAATCCTCAGGGAACACATCCAAGAACTCACAAACCAGTCTGGTCTCCTCCGGCCCAACTGGTGAAACTTTGGTGGTATCCACCACACTAGCCAAGAAACCTATACATCCACCCTGTAGCAAATCTCTGGCTCTCAACGCAGAAATCCTGGGTACACGGGGTCCACGCACCGCTCCCACAAAAACGAAGGGATCCTCACCCTCTGGCTCAAAAGTCACCATTTTCTTTCTACAGTCAATGGTAGCTCCATATCTAACCAGCCAATCCATACCTAAGATCATGTCAAAGTCCTCCATACTCAACTCAATCAAGTCCACTGACAACTCTCTACCATCAACTAACACTGGCAGTGCCCTAACCCATCTCCTAGACACCACCAGCTCGCCCGTAGGCAATATAGTCCCAAACCCTGAAGCACTAAACTCACTAGGTCTACACAATCTATCAATCACCCTATCAGATACAAATGAATACGTAGCACCAGAATCAATCAAAACAGTAAAAGAAGTGCCAGCACTAGAAAGCTGACCTGTCACTACCAAGGGACTAGCCTCGGTCTCTGCCTGCGTCAAAGTGAACACTCGAGCTGGAGTCAAGCTGTCCACTTTCCCTGCCTCGCCCTTCTTCACTGTTGGGCAATCTTTCCTGAGGTGTCCCACCACCCCGCATACATAACAGGCCTTAGCCTGACACTCGCCCAAATGGCGTCTCCTGCACCTCGTGCATTCTGGGTAAGTCCTCCACGAATCACCGCCTCCCCGACGGCCACCCTGAGTACCCCGACCTCCTCTATCAAACCTAGGAGCGTTTGGGGCTTCAGGAGTCTTTCTCTTCAAATCACTGATACCTCCGCCTCTACTAGAACCTGAATATGGAGGCACCGGCCTACGGCCCTCCCTTCTTGCTGCACTATCCCTCCAAATCCTATTCTCTGCTTCCTCAGCAGTCAGAGCCCTTTCCATAGCCTGGGCATAGGTAGTCACTCCAGGAACTGGGGTAATCCTTACATCCCGGGCTATCATGACATTTAGCCCTCTAACAAACCTGTCTAACCTGGTCGCATCGGTAGGTACAAGATCTGGTGCGAACTTTGCAAGTCTGTCAAACTTCAAGGCATATTCTGTAACGGTCATACTGCCCTGAACCAGTCCCGCAAATTCATTCACCTTCGCTGCCCTGGCGGCAACGTTATAATACTTCTGATTGAACAAATCCTTAAACTCCTCCCATGTCATTGCAGCAACATTTCTAGTCTGTGACGCCACCTCCCACCAGATTAAGGCATCCTCTCTCAGCATATAAGTGGCACAGGCCACCCTATCATGTCCTTTTACTTTCATAAAATCAAGTATGGTGGTAATCAGGGTCATCCACTGCTCAGCCTTTAGTGGATCTGGTCCACCCTCAAAGATCGGGGGCTGCTGCTTTCTGAACCGCTCATACAACGGTTCCACTTTATTGCCAACATCAACAGGCTGTACCACAGGTACCAGTGCCGGTGGTCCAGCAGGGGCAACACTCCCAGATGGAGCCTGCTGCAGAATTCTGATCAGTTCATCTTGGCTCTGAAGCCTAGCTTGCATTTCTGCCATTAACTGTTTCCAGTTCTCAGGGACTGGCGGAGGGGTTGGCCCCTGGTCATCCTCTCTAGCCCCAGACCTGCCGGCTTGTCGTGTGGATTTCCTTGAACGCATAACTATTCAAGTCAATCTGCAAACAACGACTCGGCAATTAGGCTATGATGACAGGGTAATAATCTCTCCATAATCCACCACCAAAACTCCAATCATTCACAAACAAACAAGTATACAATTTATCCAGATATTCATCCACATACACAGCAATGCCAATAAGCACGCCTCAATAACATCATGCAATAGTCAAGGGCCAGGCCCTATCAGAATCTCATGCTCCCTATTCATCAGACAGATATCAACATTCATAACTCACTCAAATCATTTAAACACATAATCATGCATATACAATTTCCAAACCCTGAGTTGAGCTTGTCTCCCGCAGCGAATGTACATACCCAGCCTGTCTTCAGGACCCATAAACCTAGGACGCTCTGATACCAAGTTGTAACGCCCTGGATAGCCAAGACCGTTACACTGTGTGTTTATAAAGTGCCAGACTTGCTATTCAAGTCATTAAAGTAAAAACGTGTTCTGTAACGGTAGAGGAACTAGGGTTAAAAGTGTTTTGGTCTCAAAAGTTGCATTTTCATTACTAAACATTGTTCCGTTACATGGGATCCCAAAAATGACAGTTTAAAGGCCATTTACAAAATTTACAAAGTTTAAATACATTGACTGGCCATACTAAGGCAAAAACGAGCTGTTAGGTAATCTCTGTCCTGACACACTCCTCGACCGTGGTGATTGAACGGCTGGCTATGTACATTTCACCTCGGAGCTCTCCATCTCAGGCCTGGTCCAGCTTGCCCTTGCCCTTACCTGCACCACGAAGCACCCGTGAGCCAAGGCCCAGCAAGAAAACACAGCAACAACAGAGCATGAACAACTAGCAACAAGTCAATTACACATATAGCATCTCATCAACTCAAGTATATCATCAATCAAGTATTTCATATACTAAGCATCTCAGCTCAAATACATAATGCACAGACAATAACCAGGGCTAGCGCTCACAGGCAGCTCCCTCTGTTATCCTATTATTTCCGGCGCCCAGTGGCCAATTCGCGCTCCGTGCGCTAAAATCATGTACGGTACTCTTAGACCGCTTTTTCGTGTCCCTTGGCATAATACCAATCTTGACACAATACATCTTTCGGGAGCACTTAGTCCCATTACATTCATACATTCGGGTGCAGTTTTCTTACCTTTAAATTCACTGGTTTTCGATGCCACATAGCCGCAAGCACGGTCCTCTACCCCGAGCCTCTCCAAAGTCCTAATCACAACACAAATATAATATTCTTTGTCATTAACCAATCCAAGACTACCTTCCCGGAGCCTAACCCACCCTCGCGGAACCCCCAAAACCTTAGAACAACACCCCGGAGACATCCCCCGAACCCTCGGAGCAAAGGCCAAAAATTGCCAAAAGTGACACTCTGAAATTGGCCTTGTGCCGCGGCACCACTTTCTTGTGCCGCGGCACCCATCAGTAAGGGACTCCATGCCGCGGCACAAGGCCAATTTTAGTTCTTGTGCCGCGGCACAAGCAAGAAAATATAGCAATTTATCCAGATATTCATCCACATGCACAGCAATGCTAATAAGCACGCCTCAATAGCATCATGCAATAGTCAAGGGCCAGGCCCTATCAGAATCTCATGCTCCCTATTCATCAGACAGATATCAACATTCATATCTCACTCAAATCATTTAAACACATAATCATGCATATACAATTACCAAACCCTGAGTTGAGCTTGTCTTCCGCAGCGAATGTACATACCCAGCCAGTCTTCAGGACCCATAAACCTAGGACGCTCTGATACCAAGTTATAACGCCCTGGATAGCCAAGACTGCTATACTGTGTGTTTATAAAGTGCCGGACTTGCTAATCAAGTCGTAAAAGTAAAAACGTGTTCTGAAACAGTAGAGGTAATAGGGTTGAAAGCATTTTGGTCTCAAAAGTTATGTTCTCATTACTAAACATTGTTTATGTACATGGGATCCCAAAAATGACAGTTTAAAAGCCATTTACAAAAGTTACAAAGTTTAAGTACATTAACAGCCATACTAAGGCAAAATGAGCAGTTAGGTAATCTCTGTCCTGACACACTCCTCGACCATGGTGATCGAACGGCTGGCTATGTACATTTCACTTCGGAGCTCTCCACCTCAGGCCTGGTCCAGCTTGCCCTTGCCCTTACCTGCACCACGAAGCACCCGTGAGCCAAGGCCCAGCAAGAAAACACAGCAATAACGGAACATGAACAACTAGCAATCAAGTCAATTACTCATATAGCATCTCATAAATTCAAGTATATCATCATTCAAGTATACCACATACTAAGCATCTCAGCTCAAAATACATAAAACACAGATGTTAACCAGGGCTAGCGCTCACAGGCTGCTCCCTCTGTTAACCTATTGCTTCTGGCTTCCAATGGCCAATTCGCGCCCCGTGCGCTAAAATCATGAACGGTACTCTTAGACCGCTTATACGTGTCCCTTGGCATAATACCAATGATGACACAATACAACTCTCGGGAGCACTTAGTCCCATCACAATCATACATTCGGGTGCAGTTTTCTTACCTTTCAATTCACTGGTTTCCGATGCCACGTAGCCACAAGCACGGTCCTCAACTCCGAGCCTCTCCAAAGTCCTAATCACAACACAAGTATAATATTCTTTGTCATTAACCAATCCAAGACTACCTTCCCGGAACCTAACCCACACTCTCGGAACCCCTAAAACCTTAGAACAACACCCCAGAGATATCCCCCGAACCCCCGGAGCAAAGGCCAAAAATTGCCAGAAGTGACACTCTGAAATTGGCCTTGTGCCGCGGCACCACTTTCTTGTGCCGCGGCACCCATCAGTCAGGGACTCCACGCCGCGGCACACAAAACCTGTGCCGCGGCACGCCATCGCAGCCCAGAATTCTGGGTTTTTCCTTCGCGTTTTCCCGAGCTTCAACCTCTCCAAATCACCCCAAACTCCATCCTAAGTCCCAAAACCAACTCTAAACCCTTAATAAACCTCACAACAACCCAAAAACATCATGCCCAAGCTCACTCACACCTTCAATCCTAAAGTTCACTCTTGAATTTCATACTTAACAACTCAAACCAGAAAATTAAGAACAACCTGAACTCAAACACAAACCACACTCCAAACTCCCTAAACCTTAACAGAAACAAGCCTAATAATCACACAGAGACCTTACCTTGAGTGGTGAGTCCAACCTCCAGCTCTAAACCTCCTTCCCCCCCTTGATTTCCCAATTCTGAATTCACACAAAACCAGCCACCAACTTGCCTCAATTCACATTCATTATCTAAAATTTCAGACTTAAAACTTGGATATATCATAATCAAAATCTTACCTCTGAGTATTCTTGATCTAAGCTTGCTTGACAACTTCAATCACCCTTAAATTCTTCTTCCAAAAGCTAAATTCAGTTTCTCCCTTCTTCTTCTTAGGTTTGCTCTTCCTCTAGGTCCCCAATTTCAGCATAAACCCATTTCTCCAAGTGTTATACGTATATGATATTTTCCCTTCAGCTAATGATCATTTATCCTACCAAATGACTATTCTACCCTTCCACTAATACCCCTTCTTAACTAAACCTCAAGGCCATACCTGTCTTTTCACCAGCTTTGCAATTCTACCACTTTTCCCATAAAACCTGTTACTCTCTATGGTTACTAACAGTTACGCAGGTTACCAAATTACCAGTTACTACTATCTAGCTTTCTAGGACCGTCTCGGCACGTGCATCACAGCACCCACGTGGTACAATTCACACATCATAATTATCACATAACATAATTCACATAATCATATAACATGCTTAAATCATAATCATGCATCTTAATCATAAAAAATCACACATAATTCCCATCATGCCCTCCCGGCACACTAATCAAGGCCCTTTAGCCTTATTAGTGAATTTGGGTCGTTACTGAACTTATTTAGCCAAACTATTTCCTTAGCTGCTTTAGATGCATCCATGTACTCAGCCTCCATGGTGGAATCTGAGATTGCAGAGTGCTTTACACTTCTTCATATCACAACTCCACCCCCAAGAGTAAACACCATTCCAGAAGTAAACCTACAGTCATCGACATCAGTCTGAAAATCAGAATCGATGTAGCCTACAGGGTTCAGAACAACACCCTTGTAGACTAACATATAATCCATTGTCTGCCTTAAATACTTCAAGATATGCTGAACTGCTATCCAATGTTTCGATCCTGGGTTTGACTGATACCTACTCACTACTTAGCAGATATATGGTCTAGTACACAACATAGCATACATCAGACTTCTAACTGTAGATGCGTAAGGAACTTTTATCATTCCAACTCCCTCTTCAGGAGTCTGGGGAGACTACTTCATTGAAAGATGAATTTCATGGCAGGACAGTAGACGTCCATTCTTGGAATTTTTCATTGAGAAACGTTCAATACTTTATCAATGTAAGTTTCTTGAAATAGAGCTAAGAGTTTGTTCTTTCTATCCATAATGATCTGGATACCTAGAACATAACTTGCTTCACCCAAATCCTTCATCTGGAATTGAGTGTTCAGCCAATTCTTCACATTTGACAATTTCATAACATTGTTTCCAATGAGTAAGATATCATATACATAAAGAACAAGGAATACCACTATTTGATTTGCCTTCAGTTGGTAAACACATGGCTCATCAATATTTTGTTCAAAGCAATAGGTTTTGATTATTTCATCAAACCTAAGATTCCAGGAACGAGAAGCTTGCTTAAGTCCATAAATGGACCTATCCAAATTGCAAACTTTTCCTTCTTGTCCAACTACTTTAAATCCTTCTGGTTGATCCATATAAATGACTTTGTCAAGCTTCGCATTAAGAAAAAGCTGTCTTGACATCCATTTGCCAGATCTCATAGTCGAGAGCAGCTGCTATGGATAGGAGGATGCGAATGGACTTGAGCATGGCTACCGGACCAAAAGTTTCCTCATAGTCCACACCTTCTCCTTGGGTATAACCTGTTGCCACTAATCGTGCTTTATAAGTTTCGATATTTCCATCCACACCTCGTTTCTTCTTGTAGATCCACTTGCACCCAATGGCCCTAAAGTCACTAGGTGCTTCCACAAGATCCCAGACGGAATTTGAGTACATGGACTCAATTTCCCCTTTCATGGCTTCGAGCCATAGTTCCTTTTCAGGGCTATACATTGCCTATTTGAAAGACAATGGATCATCGTCACCAGTGTCACCAACAACCATATTGATTTCACCATTCAAACCATAGCGAACTGGGTTCCTAGAAACCCTCCCATTACGACAAGGCTTTGTGACTTTTTGCTTAGGAATAGTGGTACTTACTTCATTTAAATCGACTTTCATTGATGATGATGGAACATTTGTTGGAGTCAATTCTTCAACCATCTCCTCTAAAACTACTTTGCTACGTGGTTTGAAGTTTTGGACATAGTCACTTTCCAGAAATTTAGCATTCGTAGTAGTAAACACTTTCTTTTCTAAATGACTATAGATAAGTCAACCCCAAGTACCTTTAGGATAGCCAACAAACTTGCAAACTTTAGTTCGTGGTTCTAGCTTTCCCTCATTTTTCCTCAAGATGTGGGCAAGACACCCCCAGATTCTATAATGGCGTAAACTAGGTTCCCGACCATTCCAGCGTTCTAAAGGTGTTTTGGGGATTGATTTGGATGGCACGACATTGAGAATGTCATTCGCGGTTTCAATTGCATGTCCCCAGAATAAAGTTGGTAGAGTTGAGTAACTAAACATGCATCTAACCATTTCCAATAAAGTTCTTCGCTACACCATTTTGTTGCAGAGTACCCGGGGCAGTAAGTTGTGATAAAATCCCAAGTTCAGTTAAATGATCTTGGAACTGCATATTCAAATATTCTCCACCCCTATCAGATTGCAAGATCTTTAACGTTTTACCTAATTGGTTCTAAGCCATAGTTAAGAATTCTTGAAACTTTGAAAATGTTTCTGATTTCCTATGCATTAGGTAAAGACATGAGTATCTAGAGTAATCATCAATGAAAGTGACGAAATACTCAAAACCAATCATGGCTTGTACATTCATTGGTCCACAAACATCTGAATGAACAAGTCCAAGTGGTTCCTTGGCCCTATCACCCTTTGCAGAGAATGGACACTTGGTCAGTTTGCCTTCTAGACAAGATTCACAGATAGGTAATTCACCTAAGGTGAGTTCCCTCAAAGGCCCGTCCTTTGTAAGTCTTTCAATTCTATCATAGGCAATGTGACCTAGTCTCAAGTGCCATAAATACGTCATGTTATCGTTATTGGTCTTTTAACATTTATTGGTCCTAGGTTTAGCTACTTTTAATAAATCATTGTTAAGAGCGAGGGGTTCGTTAGGTCGCAGAATATAAAGCCCATTTTCTAAACATGCAATATATAATTGTGATCCATTGAAAGAAATAGATATATTAGAACATGTGAAAGTCATGACAAATTATTCTAATTGCAACATGGAAACTAAAATTAAATTTCTACTAAAATTCATAATAAAAAATACATCTTTCAAAATTAAATATTTATTTTTGAACTTCAGGCGAGCTCTTCTTCTACCTTGGACCGCAATGAACACTCTGTTCCCAACTCTAAGTTTTAAGCTGCCTTCGTCCACTTCCTTCCACTATTCAAGAAGCTGTAAAGAATTACAATTATGGTTAGTAGATCTAGAATAAATAATCCAAACGGATTTATAATTCTCTTAAACACATGTTTCTAAGATAAATGAACTATAATCATTACCTTTTTTTTCGCTGCTAGAAATTTGGGGCAATCTTGTTTCCAATGCCCCTTCTCTTTGCAGTGAAAACACTTACCTTTACCTTTCTTGTTTTGCTTGTTCTTCCCTTTAGTCGTTTGTGCACTTGGTTGTGCACTCGTCTTTGCAGCCTTTGCAGGCTTGGGGTTGTTGTTTTGTCCATCATTCCTTTTGTTTCCAACTTTCGAAGACGAAGCTTGGTTAGCTTCAGTCTTAGCTGGATCAGTAACAATAGTAGTAGTTGTCTTCTTTTCTCCTCCCTTACATGGTCCACCCATGATAGACTCAAAAGTCTGAAGCTCATTCATGAGGAGCAGCGTTAGACCATAGTTGAGTTTATCACGAACTTGTGGAGATGATTCCATCCGAGCATTGGCATATTTCTTGGTGACCTCTAAATGCGTCTGCAAAGACTTTGCACCGAACATGTCTTGGAGCTGATCCATGATTTCGTAGGCCATCTTGACAGTCTCCATCTTTGTCTTGAGAGTGTCAACCATACTATTCAACAAGTAGTACCGCACCTTGTTGTTAACTGCCTACAAACACTCATACTTATCCCTCACAGACTTGATAGCTCCTTCAGCTGGAACTTCCAGGGATTCCTCAGTCATGACGAATTTGGAGTTGTCACCAATCAACACAATGTTGATGATTTGCTTCCATTTAAGGAAGTTTTTTCCACTGAGTTTCTCCATCGAATGTTTAGAAAGGATGGGAGTAGACACATCTATAATGATACTACAATTTATCAATAAAATAGAAATCAATCACATTTGCTCAATAAAATTTCTATTCACACAAATTTCAAGAAATAACACACCATATAACAAAAATATGTAAGATATGAGAAAAAAAATACCAAAAACTATCATATCTCCATTTCTTTAGGTTTTTAACTGAGCTATGATATCCTTAACCCGATTGAGGAGAGTAAAAAATACAACTAGTTAAATAAAGTTGTATAGTTATTTGATAATGGACACCATAATTAACAACCTACTATTCAATAAAAATAAGAAAATAAAATCTCTTATTTTATGAGCTAGATCCACGGTTTTGATAATCAATAGATTTAGTCCTAGTAGTCACTGTAGGGGTGAGTCTAGTAGAATTTGACCTATAATTATCTATCTTTCGAAATCTAACATTGTCAAAATAGCTAATGAACACCTTCCATAGGGGGGGCGAATCAAAGCGTCTCAAGGCCCCATTAAGCTATCGACCTTGTTAAACCAACGATGGAGATCGAATATAATTCTTAAAATAAGCTCATTATAAAGTAGTATTTTTATTATTAATTTTAAAAAATTAATGACTATGGTTCTCCAAAAAATTATAAAGTTAAATTTTTAAAACCAAAGTCTTATTATTTTCTATTAATTGTATAGTGTCATATTGAAACAAATTTAATTAATTTAGAATTAATTTGTTGCTAATCAATATTTAGGTTTAACTGATATAATGAACCTATATAATTAAGTCCAACTTAGGCAAATGGGCCTTAAGAATTGGGCTTGTATGGAGGAGGGCTGGGTTTAGTATGTCGTTCCCACTTCTAAGGCCCTCATACTTCCATACAAGGTCCAAAAGATAGGAATTTAAATATTCGTTTTATTAATTGTTATTAATTGATTAGGCCCATATAGTCATGCAAAACAAATGTGCCTTCACAAGTGGAATCACCACAAGAGAGGAATTTAAACTTTACATTTTCTAATGGGCCCAAATAAAACCTATCATTTTATAAATATTTTATTTGAAAAAATCCATATATTAAACAAACATATGGGCCACTATTGGATCTAAGCCCAATTGCAAAAATATCACATATAGTGTAATCAGACATGTTATAATTGGATGGGCCTAATCATGCTACTATATGAGCAAGTCTAAGAATTTTTACAAAAATACCACAATTTATTTCATTTGCGAAAATACCACAATTAATTTTCTAGAATTTATCCAAAGATTCAAATTAATTATTTTTTTGAAAAAAATAAATAAGTCAATTTAAATGATATTTATCAACAATTAACCAATATTAATTTCAATTTCATTTATCAACAATCAACTTAGTTTATGTCATTTTTAAAAATATAAATTTAATTTAAATAGGATTTATTAACAATTAACCAAAGTTAAATTAAATCCCATTTGTTAAAATATATTTTATTAATTGGTTTGAAAAACGTGATATTTTTAAACAAATTTAACCAGTTATAAATTTTTTAAAACAAATATCATCTACTGTGTTTGACAAAATATCTTAGACAATTAAACAAATTCAAATATCTATAAAAATATATAGTCAACAAATTTTTAATTTTTAAATTTCAAATAATTGAAATATTAAAATCCATAGAATAATCAGATATTAATATCTTCAAATATAAGATTTAAAAAAATATCAAGTATTTACAAATTATCTTAAATAACTAATAACTAAATTATAATATTTTAATATATTAAAATGTTTAAAATTAATTAGTTAACCTATTTTTAAATTGGAATTTGAATCTTTGTAGAAAATATCAATTTTTAAAATGTCAAACAACAAAAATATTGTATTTCAAAATATATATTTTAAAATAATAGAAAATATATGATATTTTTGTATTAACCTATTAAAAATACATTAAAAAAAAATTTAAGAAAAATTTAAGAAAGTTGGTGGCTGCGACCACGGGAGTTTCTGGGCAAAAATTCGCGAGCTGGCCGCCGCAGCAGCGGTTTAAGGTGGCTGCGACCACTAGCGTCTATCTCCCAGGCCGCGGCCACTGCCAGAGAAATTTATTTACTTTTAATAAAATTTGTGTAATTTTTAAAGCCAAAAATGTTTTCTAAATAATTTTTTCCATGTTTTACATCAAATAAAACATTTATATAAAATTATTTGCAAAGAAAACACAACAAAATAACCCAAATATTCTAATAATCACATAAAATTCAATATGCATCATAAAATACATGAAATCCACCCAATTACTCAACACATCAAATAATTCAATTTTACCATGTTCATGCATGAAAATAAAGATTACCGAAGGCTCTGAGGCCAGTTGTTGGGAAACTTATTCAGGATCTTGTTTATTTTCATGTAAATCTTATATTAAATAAATTAATATAAGAAAACCTAGAACGTGTTTATAAAATTGACTTAATACAGAGATAATGATAAGAAAACATACATTATTGTGCAACAGAATGATTGAGGCCTTCTTTAAGTTTCTCTAATTCTTGAATCCTTTCTGTTGCAGGGTATCACCAAGAAATTGAACCGTTCTTCTATTTTCTTCACAACCTTCCAATGTATCCTTAGAATCACCAAGACTAGAGTGGGAAATTTTCAACACATGAGATAGATATAATAAGAAGAAGAATAGAAGAGAAAAATTGAGGCTTAGAAAATGACTTATGCTGTAGAGAGAATCTAAAACCTAGAGCATCAAAACTAGATCTCCTGATATTCTCAAAAACAAGTCTCTCAAAAATATGATTTCAACTCTCACTTAGCATTCCTTTTATAGACTCAATTAGGTCATTAATTTTAATTAAAAAAATCAATAAAATAATAGAAAATATAAGCCTAATGGTCGAAATTATCTTGGGCTTTAGGCCCCGTGAAATTTCTCATTTAATTATAAGCCTATTAGACTTAAAAACAAGGCCTGTATTATTTTCTATTGATTTAATTAATTAAATCATTATTGAAATCCTATATCAAATTAATTATTTATAATTTGAACCTTGATTTAAACTTATTTATCAATTTAGATACCAATTTTTGTTAATTAATAAATGTGCCATAATTTCTCTTTTCTTCTCTAAATTAGATAACTATCTGAAACTATCCAAAATTGATCTGGTCAACTTTGATAATTCTAATTGATAATTAAATTAATTAATTGAGACTGTCTAGATGATTTTATCCAAGGTACAGTGGGGACCATGGGCCTATGAAATCAAGCTCCAACAAGTTATTATAAATTTAACAAATAAGTTTACTAACTTATTAATTCCTCGTGACTCCACTAAAGACTCAGAATTGCACTCTTGAATTCATAGAACGCTCTATAACAAATATAGAGACGTTATTAATTATCCATTGTTACAACCATAATTGTCACTCAATCCTCTATAGACAGTCTATAATGAGATGGGACTAAAATACTGTTTTACCCCTCCTTGTATTTTATCCTTAAAACACTTAGTTCCGTATAAATGATATTTCAGTAAACTAATATTAATTACTGAAATCAGATTTCTATCACTTAGCACCTTGAACCAAACTAAAAGGAAACCATCATTTCACTTTTTCATCCGAAGCTATAGATGTTCATATCTTTGATTAACACTCCCACTCAATTATACTATCGAGTTCCCAAGATATAAGTATGGGCTTGTCCGTGGGGTAAGCTAGTAACGAACAAGTCAAAGAACTCAAATAATACAATCAGTTAGAATACTAACCACTGAAAATTGAGATTGAATTGACCTATGATGAACTATGTGATATGACTAGAATAAATAATAACAGTATGTTTACTTATCCTAACTATTGTCGATATGGGTCCAGTTCGATGTAAAAAATACATATGATCTTATATACTTTGATAATGTTTTGGAAGGAACATAACACTGCGATGTGTAAGTAGATCATATTGTAGATTGGCAAGTCAGTGTAAATCCTGTGCACTGACTAACTTATTTTGAACATATAATCATATTTATATTCCACTGTGATTACGTCACTATAAATGCGATTAGATATATGCTCGGGATTTAATAGAAGTTTATATTAAACAAATAATCATGAAAATAAAACATGTGAGCAAATTGATTGACTAAGTCAAAAATTAATTTCTATTATTTTATTGATAATACAATGAGATTACAATGAAATTGGGTTGTAATTAGGGCATAAAACCCCAACAAAATATTGGGAGAGTATCAAGCTCGCAGTATCAAGATGGCGGCTTACTTAGCTAAGGTTAAGGGCGAGTTTTCTGAATTCGAGTTCATCTCCGTTGAACAAGTACCCCGCGAACAGAATTCCAATGAAAATGCTTTAGGTTGACTTGCTACCACCAAAGAGGCAGATACACTAAACGTAGTTCTAGTGGAGTTCTTGGAAAACTGAGCATAATAGCATAATAGGTTGAGGTCGAAATGATTGAAATATAGTCGACCTGGATGACACCCATAGTGTAGTACCTCACAACCGGTAAGTTCCCTGGCGATCGAAAGGGCACAAGAATGTTTCTATATCAATCGCCGCGGTATGTTATGGTTGAAGGGACTCTATATCAACGAGGACATTCACTACCTCTCCTACGATGGTAACTACTTGAGGAACCGCAAACTATCTTGCAAGAGATTCACGAGGGTTTCTATGGAGACCACGCTGGGGGGCAAAAGTTGGCTCTAAAGGTATTAAGACAGGCCTATTTTATGCCTACGCTGACAAAGGACTCGGAGTCCTATGTGCAGAAATGTGACAAGTGCCAACTCTTCGCCATAATTGCCCGAGCAAAGCCCATTGAGTTAACCATGATCTCATCCCCTTGGCCGTTTGTAGTATGGGGGATCGACTTGATTGGTTCTTTACCAAAAAGAAAATGAGGAGTTCGTTATGATGTGGGTTGAGGCAGAGCCTCTGACAACCATAACCTTAAAGAGAGTCTTGGATTTCATTGTAATGAATATCATATGTTGATTTGGGCTCCCAAAGAAGATCGTGTCTGACAATGTAACTCAGTTCGATAGTGATCTCTTCACAAATTCTTGTGAAAAATACGACATAACCAAGAGTTTTTCTTCGGTAGCATACCCACAGGCTAATGGGAAAATCAAGGTTGTAAACAAAATCTTAAAGGCAAGCTTAAAGAATCGGTTAGATGAAGCCAAGGTATTATGGCCCGAGCAACTTCCACAAGTACTCTGGGACTATGGAACCTCACATCGCACCTCCATAGGACATACCCCCTTCTCTCTGACCATTGGCAGTGAGGCTATGCTCCCAATTGATGCACTGGTGATGACCCATAGACAGAAAACCTTTGATCAAGATCAAAACCATGAGTTACTCAGTGCATCCCTTGATCTGATTGAGGAACAACGAGAAGTGTCACAATTGCAGCTCACCCATTATGAGCAAAGAATCACTCACTACTTAAAGTCGAAGGTTATAGATCACAGAATTGGACTAACTGAAATGGGAAGGGTCATACCAGATCGTGGAAATCCTATGAGAAGGGAACTTTAAAAACTAGCTCGGTTAAATGGAGAAATTGTCCCATGGACCTGGAATGCCTTGCACCTTAAAAAATACTATCAGTATTAGATGGCATAATGACTATTTCCTTATCAGTATTAGATGGCATAATGACTATTTCCTTATTTATAAAAGTCATTTCATCTTAATAATGTTGGATTTTTTACGTAGTCAATATTTTCATCTCATTATTGTGAAGTGTCACGTGCTCATTTTGTAAAAGCAACCTAGAACAAGTATAAGTTCTGGTCGCTTGGGGGACACATAACCGAAGAGAGCTCTTAAAAGAGTTTAGCATATTCGGATAAAGTTTGAAACTTAGAATTTAGAAAAATTTATTAGTTAACAGCTTTTTAAAGCTCGAATTTTCAAACTAATTCTGAATGCGAACTAAGTTGGGAAATTTCTAAAACAAAACACAACCTAGAATAAAACTAGGAAACCCTGGATATAACCAGGTCCGAGGCCTGATTTCTAAGAGGTGACGCAATCAGACGGGAAAATTCTTTGGTACAACAAGGATATCGACTAAAGTTATGTATTCGAGCCATCAAGAACTTTTCCTGATCTAAAGACAACCCCTACGATTTTGAGTGTGCAAGAATTCAAGATTCATAAACATGATAAAATAATAGATTAAAGGGAACACAAATAGATCACAAACTAACATACATGTACTAAAAATTATATAGTTATCTCGATGAGGAAAAAACTTCAACCTGAGCCCGAAGAGGATTGTTTCAATCCTTAAGGATTTAATTACAG
Organism: Humulus lupulus; assembly: GCF_963169125.1. Lineage (NCBI taxonomy): Eukaryota > Viridiplantae > Streptophyta > Magnoliopsida > Rosales > Cannabaceae > Humulus > Humulus lupulus. The sequence continues at coordinate 133,033,494 of NC_084798.1, read as the reverse complement.
GATAAAAAGTAAAATAAGCAGAAAAAAAACATCACTGAGCTCCGTCAAATTGCTCAAGTGATGTCACCTCCTTGCCATCCCCCTCAACAGCTCTGGAAGCATTGGCGGTCTCAGAAGGTTCCTATGAGAATCGAACCTTGAATTTGGCAAGATAAGGTTCCCAAAACTCTGGCTCCATGAAGAAAAAATCTATGTCTTGGTTGAAAGCTCAACACCGGTAAAGCATCTCCTCTAGAGAATTTGTCGAGTCTGCAATCTCCAGTCTCGCCCTTTCAGCCTCTTCCTTGGCTTTGGTCTCGACCTCGTCAAGTCTCATTTTGAGGCTATTAGTCTCGTCCTGGAGTTAGTCTCGTCGTTGGCTCACTTCCACGACCTGGTCTTTGGCGATCCGTTCGTTCTCCTGGGAAATGGCCAGGGAAGCCTTGGAAATCCATTCATTTTTCTGGGAGGTGGCCAGGGTGGCCTTGGCAATCTGCTCATTTTCTTGGGAAGCGGCTTGGAGCTCATCCCTCCTAGCTCGAACCCGAGCAATACCGCAGAGTTGAGCAAGGATAGACTACAAAGGGAAAATGTAGGTCAAGGTTAGTTAAAAAAAAACCAAGAAGAGGGAAAAGAAAAAGAAGTACTATAGGAGGAATGAAGGTGGCTCACAGTGAGGTTCATTCCCATGGCAGACTCGAGAATTTCTTTGAGAGTATGCTCCTCCATGGCCCTCAGATCCTTAACATTGGCTCTGTATGCATGGCCCACCATATGGCTCGCCATCTCATACACAGTCCCTCAGAAGGCTTCTGGGATCCTTGCCAACTCGAGTGGTTTTACTGGGATCTGAATATAGGGGGCTTCTCCCTGAATAACCTGAGGAACCGGGGCATGTGCATGTTGAGGAAGAGGAGGAGGAGCTTCAAGGATGGTGACTGCCGTTATCGGAGCTGGGGGTTGAGCCTACTGTTACTGTTCCCAGGTGGAGTTGGCACCTTTATCTTTGACAGGAGACTCGGTGGAAGTTCCAGTCTTGGAGGCATGTTTCTTTGACATTCTAGCCCTTTTTACCATGAGTCCAGATTCACCCCACCAGTCTTAAAGGGACCCTTTAAACCCAAGGCACCCGTCAAATTCATCTTTTCACCTGCAAAGGAATGAGCAGAGTATTCAGATACAAGAAATAGTTAGTCAAAATAATGCAAAGAAAATAATAAAAAAAGAATCCTACCCTATGATCTAGAGGAGAAAAATATTACGATCGACTCAAGGTTATAAACTTGATTGGGTAAAACCTCTAACTCCTAGACTAGCGGAGGTGGGGGACTCTAGAATTATCACACCCGAGGTCCTACAGTGAAATATTCAAACCAAAAGAAGAGGTACTTACAGTTTATCCGTTTACTTGACGAGGTTGCTCGTGGTTCCAATGGTATGAGGATGAGAGCTTCTGAAAAAATGAAAGAATGATGAAAGTTTTTGAAAGAGGTTTGAGAGAAAAGGGTAAGTTTTGTTTCTGAAGGGAAAGTTTTTAAATGCAAAGGTGGTGAAGTTCAGGCCTGATCTCCCTATTTATACGTAAACTTTAGGAATTAATTTGGGTCGTCTGATTGGGTCAGCTTGGGATCAAAAGGCCAACATTAAATGACCCATGCGGCGACAAAAAGTTGACAGGTCAGTTGTCACACTCCTCGAAACCTGAACATTCTCCAAGTATAGACGACCACGTGTTTAACACTCGAGTAGTGGGCGTGCATGATTTCATATGACCGAAGCCTAAGAGCCCCTACTATGCGTGTCAGAAAATGACGACGTCAAGCACAAGCATGAGCTTGGGGGGGCAAAGTTTGTACCCCAAAATAAGCGTGGACTCAATCATTCAACTAAGGGTACAACTGTCAGATAAACACATGGAAAAAGCAGGTGAGTAGAACATCTAGCTAACATTGATGTGAGCAGCTCGAGTTAGGACTTGGTAGTGTCACATGTGGATAATCTCTAGATTGCTTCTCAGGACAATAATCTAGTTCGAGACATGTATTGGCCAGATTGCCTTTATGATGCTTTGAACTTATTCCGAACTAAAGTTCGTACACTCTTTGATGACCAGCTCAATGAAGATGTTCAACTCATGAAAACCTAGTCATGACGCACAGTCAAGGATCCCGAAAGACTTGGAGGTCCCTTATACACTCATTAATGCCCAGAATGTATTACACATTACTTGCCCGAGATAACGGGAGTAATTTCCACATGCAATCATATCCCTATGTAAATGAGAATTTTCTTGATTTATTATTTAACATATGTATGCACACGGGTACCCAAACATGTCCAATTATATCCAATGTAAATATCAGGGATAGGAAAAGGGACATATTTTTGTAATATGGAAACTGTGCAGAAATTGGAAGAGATTAATAATATTGTGTTGTGGACTAGGTGGATTTTAACCACAAAACTACATAAAATTATGAGTGTGAGAAGTTGTTCATATAATTCATTACGGTTTAGAAAAGAGAACTAATATTTTTCTTATTGGATTTCTTAATCTACTGTTGGGGAAAAACCGCGTCAACACTGATTAATAAACCTGATAGCATTAAAACATTACAAATTTGAGGGGAACGTATAAAAGCAAATAAACACAGCTTATGATCCGACTCAAATTAAATAGTTGGGTGGAACTCTAGAATAATAAGCCAACAGAAAACACAGTGACTAATTCTTTGACACGTCATCTTGTGTTTCATAGTCAAGCCACACACCATCCAATACAATGACAACAATGGCTGGTTTTTGCAACAACATTGTAGTACAACTAGTAGCTACATGGAGAGTCCTTAAGAATTAGAAAGATATCATTTAATCTTTCAAATCCCCTGAGGTTAGAAATCTTATTGCAATTAATGTTTACTAATTTCATGCCCAGCCGCGTTGTAACATCGCATATTACAAATAACGTAGAAACAATGTATATTCATGGTGCGAAAATAAGTGAACAACATCCAGAAAGTGCATCACCAGCATTGGGCTATGAAGAATCAGGCCACCAAAGGATGTAGTGGGACGTTATTTTATTGAAATTACAGTGGGAGGGGGTGAAGGAACTATTTTAACACTAAATTTCCAATAATATTCCATTAAATTGTGATTATTGTTCAATTTTTAATTTTTAACATTGCGCTTTTAAATGAGTTAATGAATAGTTGAAGTGATACGATTAAATTTTGAATGTGAATGTAACTTGTTACACTCCAAAATGACTTAAGTTTTTCATTTCTCAGTTGAAGTGATATGAATGTAAGCAGTTACCCCCAATCATGTTACTGGTAAATTTTAAAGACGAATTAAGATGTAACCGGTTACAAAAACAATTTTCTATTATTCGTTTAGGCATTTTATGTTCTCTGAATGTGAATGTAACCAATTACAAAAACCGTATTGTGTTCTTTATTCAAGTTTTTTCTGTTCTTCATGAATGTAACCAGTTACACTGAATAATGTGACTGGTAAGTTTTTAAAATGTTTAAAAAATGTAATTGATTACAACAACCATTTTGTGTTTTCTGTTTAGCCTTATTCTTCTCTTGATGAATGTAACTGGTTACATTTAATCATGTCACTCGTAAGTTTTTAAAGCGATTCAAAATTGTAACCGAATATAAAAATCGCATTGTGTTTTTCGTTTAGGCATTTTCTCGTCTTCTTCAATGTGATTGGTTACACTAAATCATGCCACCAGTAAGTTTTTAAAACGACTAAAAACTATAATCGGCTACTAAAATCGTATTGTGTTTTACGTTTAGGTATTTTTCAGCCCTTGATGAATGTAACTAGTTACTGTTAATCATGTCACTAGTAAGTTTTTAAAACAATTCAAAATAGTAACCTGTTACAAAATCCTATTTTGTTTTCTGCTTATGAATTTTCTCGTCTTCTTCAATGTAATCGGTTACACTAAATCATGCCCCTGGTATGTTTTTAAAATTATTAGAAAGTGTAACTAGTTTTAAAAAAGTGTAATTTTTTTTTCGTTTATCATGAATGTAACCAGTTATAATCAATAATGCCAATGGTAAGTTGTTAAAACGCTTAAAAATTGTAACTAGTTACAAAAAACACACTGTGTTTTCCGTATAGGCATTTACTCGTCTTCGTGAATGTAACCAGTTACACTCAATACTGGCACCGGTAATGTAACGCCCTGGATAGCAAAGACCGTTACACTGTGTGTTTATAAAGGTGCAAGACTTGCTAATCAAGTCGTTTTATTTGAAAAGTGTCACTGAAACTACAGTTGAACTAGGGTTAAAAGATTTTGGCCTCAAAAGCTTCATTTCATATAAACAAATATTTTCTTTACATGGGATCCCAAAAGTAGTAAAGTTAAAAGACAGTCTACAAAATTTTAGGACTAAAATACAGTTATTAGCCACTCTAAGGCAAAACAGACAATTAAGCTTTTCTCGTCTTGTGTCACTCCTCGCCGTGGCGGCATATCAGCTGACTATGTACATTCAGCCCCGCAGCTCTCCATCTCAGGATTGGTTCAACTTGCCCTTGCCTTTACCTGCACCACGCAACACCCGTGAGCCAAGGCCCAGCAAGAAAACACAGTAGCAGAGCATAATCATTAAGCAAACAACTAGATAACTCATACAGTATAAACATATACCCAACAGTTCAGACATTCATGTTTTTCAAGTATTCAGCATACCAAGTACATCATCTCATATCATTAATCAATTCACATACGATAATTAGGGTTAACGCCCTTAGGCCGCACATTCTATTTATCCCACTGACTCTGGCCTGCTTAAACCGAGCTCAGTGAATATTAAGCTGTCCTCAGCAACCAGTGGCCGAGCCGCGCCCTGTGCGCAAGTATTATTTATGGCACCCTTAGGTCATTTATCACATGTCCCATGGAATAATACCACCTATGACATTATACAGATATAGGGAGCTCTTAGTCCCATCACAAACACATAACCGGGTGCAGTTTTCTTACCTCTAGATTTCACTAGCTTTGCTCAATTTGGTCCTCAAGCACGATCCCGTTTGAGCCCTAGTGGACACCTAGTCACAGCCATAAATCAGAATCATCAGCAAACCTCAAATCCAAAACCTAGCCTCGGAACCAATCCCGAGCCCTCGAGAATCCCTAATTCCACCAAACGGGGTGGTGGAATCAAACCCCGAGCCCTCGGGCAAAAACCCTTAGAAATAACCCAAAAACCCCTTTCTGGGAACAGGGTAGCGCTACAGCACCCTAAGGTGGGCGCTACATCACTACAAACAGAGCCTTCAGGCTCCCAGATGCCCAAGCCTAGTGCTGTAGCGCCCTAAGGCTAGCGCTACAGCGCTAGTCACAACCAGACACTACCCAGTTTTCTCCTCTTTGAATTTCCTCGAGCCAAACCTTTCCAAAACTCAATCAAACCTCAACAAAACTTCAAAGCAAGCCTCTCAACATCCCCAACTCATCCCATAAGTCCCAACCATACAAAACTCAATCACATGCACCCCAAATCAAGGAAATCACCATAGCTGAACCTAGAGCCTAAAAACTCAACAAGAAGAACAACTGAAACCACAGAATTCAATGGACCAAGTTCAGAACTTCTTACCTTCAGCAGGAGATTCAACCTTAGGCTATCCTCCACCCTTCCTTAGCTTTCACTCAAAGTTTCAGCCTTAATTCCCTAGAATTCCCACCAAAACTCAACTCAAAACCCATATTTATACTAAGAACTAGAAACTGAAAAGCTACCTTGAACCTTACCTCAAAGGATGAACAACCCTTGCTAAATATTCAAACCAAACTAGGGATCCTAGCCTCAAGCTCCTGCCCAAACTCTCTCTGAGTTTTAGCTCCAAGAAACCTCAAGAATTAATGATGAGAAGCCTCAACCATTGAGAGAAAACCCCTGCTTTTCCCTTCCGTCTTTTCTCTTTCTTTTCTTCAGACCTCTACTACCTTCTACGCATTCCACTAAGGTATAAATTCTAGTAATACTTATCCCTTATAAGCCAAATGACCAATTCGCCCTCCCCTTTATAACTAAGCTTTTAAACCTCCTAGGGGCATTTTGGTCATTACACCCAATTCTCGTTAATTCCTCGAATGTCTCTAATATTTACCGCTTACTTCTTGACACCTAACTAATCACAAATTATATTCCCCAATATCAAAATAGACTCCAATATATTCTCTAAATCCCCAGAAATACACCCAGGCTCGCCCTGAGCCGGGTATAAATCCCCGCCGTGACTTTTTCGCTAAACCGCTCACTAAGATCGCCTCGAATCACAGATTACAAATATATCCACTTAATAATGTGGTCTCGACAATTTATCACAAATATATACAGTTATGCCCTCAACGGACCAAAATTACTAATATGCCCTTCTATCCTAATCAGGGCCTACATGCATATTAGTACGCATAGTCATGCATCACAGATATTCAAATAATCATATAGCATGCTTTTAATCACTTAATTCACATATAATTCAATTATGCCCTCCCGACACACTAATCAAGGCCCTTAAGCCTTATTAGTAAATTTGGGTCGTTACAGGTAAGGTTTTAAAACGATTAAACCATGTAACCAATTACTTAAACCGTACTATGTTGCCCATTTAGGTTTTTTATGTTCTTAATGAATGTAACCAATTATGCTTAATAATGGAACTAGTAAAATTTTTAAACGTTTAAAAACTATAACCGGTTTCAAAAACAGTATTGTGTTGTTCGTTTAGGCATTTTCTGCTCTTCATGAATGTAACTGGTTATAGTCGTGAACCATGTCACTAGTAAGCTTTTAAAATGATTAGAAGTTGTAACCGATTATAATAAGCGTATTGTGTTCTTCGTTTATATTTTTCTGTTCTTCATTAATGTAACCATTTACACTCAATCATGTCACCAGATCATAATTTACACAATTTAAAAAAGTAACCATTTACAAATTGTAATTAACTAAATACATTATAAAGTGTAATCGGTTAAACTGGAGTCCATAAATCAAGTAGCTGAACCTTCCCAAAATACATTGTATGATAACACTAAATAAATTGTTACTAGTTACAATGTCTGTGTTAATTAAATATAAAACAGTTTCATAACCAGAGTAGTGAATCTAAACCCCCATTTGTTGCATGGCCTTTTCGTGTTGTTTCCTTGTGGGCCTGCCTGGATTTTCATCATCAGAAGCATATCCATACCTCATTTTCTTCATTGCATGTGTAAACAAATAAGCGATAAGTCTTCTCGAATTGACGCAATCTCGAAACGATTAGGCATTTGATCCATTGCATCCCGAATTAAATAATCAACATACTTAATAACATAAATCCCACAACCACTGCACAACATATATAAATTAAGAAGAACCAAATGTTTAACAAAAACACAGCATAGAGTACATATGTCAAAGAATTTTGACAAAATATTGAAAACAACCAAACATAATACTTACTTGTCCATTTTCCTGGGGATATGCCTTGCAACCGGCACTTTGAGAGGCTTCGTTGGAGAAACGTATTAGGATTCAATATCCAAAGCCAAGCTTGGATCCAAATTTGGATGAGGGTGACTCACATAAAACGTGTTTCCTCCAACAAGTACGGAATCACAGGCGTAAACTTTTTAACAACCTCTGTGGATGCTGAAAATTCTACACCGGTGAATAACCGACATCTCATGTCTAAGGTCCCTGGGAGATCCAAAGCAACCATGTCTGAAGTCCCTTTGATCCCTCAAAGGAATATCCAAATCAACTCTGCTCCAAATGGCCACTTCACCTTGCATGCCCCTGGCGCCTCGCACGCCCCAGGCGTCTCGCGCGCCCTTGGCCTCTCGCGCGCCCCAGGTGCCTTGCAACTGCCTCCGCGCCCCGGACGCCTCGCAGGCCCGTGGCGCCTTGCACCTCATGAATGTACACGGTGCCTTATAAGTGCATATAACACCTTGCTCCCGTGTTGCCTCGCAGGTGTATATGGTGCCTCACGCCTCACGGGTGCACACAGCACCAGAACCTTCCTACATCACAAGAGAGGGCCAACCAAGTATGTCATTCATCAAAGTAGCCCACTAGAGACAGGAAGTAGGAATAACGTACCTGTATATAAGTACATACATGCCTGCAAGGATCAATGTACAGACCTAACATCTATACCCGACAAGTGATGGTAGTAAGAGATAGTACGAGGAGTGGTAGCACCACCTCCACTCCTCTGACACTTGTACTAAATAAGTGGTGGAGACATCCCCACAGAACCTAACCATGTACTGGAGCCAACACCACTACCCCTGAGACCACTCACCTGACAGCGTATTTGTGTACCGTCTGGTCCCCTGGACCACAATGTACTAGGGGCCATTAGAGCCCACTATAAAAGGAACCCTACTTCCACATGGAAGGGGGTTGGAAAAAACACTGTAGCACCATACCATAAGAAATACAAGTTCTTTTCTCCATTTTTATTTTGCAAGTATTATCTAAGTTTCTGTTTAGGTTTTTGAAGTTCTTCATTGATAAACTCTATATTTCAATTTTTCTAACTTAACTTCGTTGACGAGTTCTCACCATCAACAGTTTGGCGCCATCTGTGGGAAGAATAGGTATCAAGCCACTGTTCTTCTGTCGATTCCAATAATAAAAAGATGCCACGATGTTCGAAACGATTGAGGGAGCTGCAGGAGGTAGAGGTCCTTCTTGACGGAGATCAGCTAAAAGGCTCTATGAAGGATCCTCCTCCACCCGCAAACGTGGAGGCCCCAAAGGAGCCTAAGGTTCACGAAGATGAAAGGGAGGCCTCATCCCCGGTGGTCCCTCCTGAGGAGGATCGTCCAAGGCCAACGGCTGCCCCAGCAAGGGGTGCTGGTGAGTTCCTGCTTCCAAAGCCGCCGCAGGTGCCAAACTCTGGTCGGCAGGATCCAGGCCCATCGACGCGCAGTCCTGACAAGCACCCTCGGGTCCACTCCGTGAGCTCGAGTTCCAAGTCTCGATTCTACGAAGATGAGATACGGGAACTTCACCGTAAGAATCAGAGGCTAGAAACCACCCTGGAAAACATGCAAGATGTGCTAAATGGCTTGTGGCAAGGGAGATCAAACGTAACACTCCCTAAGCGAAAAGAGAGAGGCCAAGAGGGAGTAAAAACCACCGTCCCAGTTGACGACAGAAAGACCCGACTCTCCACCACTAACACCCCCCGGACAAAAAAGCACGAACGTCCCGGACCACCGAAGCAGCCCCGGGGGCCAGAGCCGAAGACCAATGCTGCCCCTCGTAATGATGTCAAGGTCACCTCAAGGAGAACACCCTCATATTTATGAGAGGAACTCAACAAAAAGAGGGCAGGTAAAAGGATCACGCCTCCTATGGCGCCTCGGGAAGGCAAAGGAAAGGGAGATCCTAACCCATCCACGCTAAGAGACTCCTTGAACAAGAGGAGACAAGATATGGACATAGAAATGAGGAGCCTACGAGGCAAAATCATCACCGCCTCTGGAGGACAAGCCTTTGAGGATGAGTTCGACCATGAGTCGCTCTTCATCAAAGAGATCCAAGCCATCCGGATTCAAGCCAACTTCAAGGAGCCCCACATGACCCCATATGAAGGAAGCACAGATCCTAAATACCATCTGGATGCATTTAACGACCTGATGAAGTTAAGGGGGATTAGTAGCAGGGCCAGATGCCATTGCTTCACTGTCACATTGAAAGGACCTGCGTACAAATGGTTCAAGAGACTTAGACCAGGGTCCATCAAATCTTGGCAATAGTTTTTTGATGAATTTCTCCAGAAACACCACGCCGTGCGGGACTACACGATGTCGGGCACCAGCCTCGCCAACGTGAAGCAAGGAGAAAATGAGAGTCTAAAGAGCTACATTCACAGGTTCAATATGGACGCAACCAAAGTAGGGAGTTTGACCCGTAGAGAGTTGAAAATGGCCATCACAGCCGGAGTACGCCCAGGAAGCAAGTTATGGGATAACATGCTCAATAGGGAGGTCACAGACTTGGATGACTTCTATGAGCGGACACAGAAATATATTCGCATGGAAGATGGTCACAAAAGCCTCAAGGCCAAAAAAGGCCAGTCGCCACCAAAACCCTCAATCTGAGAAAGCCAAAGTGGTACAAAGAAGAATAGGGTATATGAGGGAACATGAGATGATCGACCCCAGAAGCATCAGTGCTCTGATGAGCACAGGCAGGGCCCTTACACCTTTTATACTGACCTCACCCATGCGAGAGAGCATATTTTCGTTGCGAACAAAAACCAGGTCCCTTTCAGAAGACCCCCGCCAATGAAAAAAGACCGGTCCAAAAGAGACCCCAGCAAATATTGCCAATATCACAAAGATATCAGCAACACCACCGCGGAATGCAACCATTTCAAGGTAGAAATCGAGGAGCTTATCCGCAGGGGACATTTGGGAAGATATGTCTGCAAGGAGAACCAAAGGCTGAAAGAAGGAGCATCCTCGCTGCGGGCGCGAGAGATGGCCCCGGAAGTACAAGGAGAGGTCAGGACCATATTTGGAGGGCCAGGATTTGGGGGCGGATCAAGGAAGGGACGAGATAAATATGCCAGGGAGGCCAGACGAAGTCCACCACCGTGCGTCTTAAGCCTGATGCAACGCCCCCCGAAAAGTTTTAAGGGTGAAAATGACTCAATAACCTTCACTGAGGAAGATGCCCAGGGTGTACATTTTCCCCATAATGACCCCCTGATGTTGAATCTCCGGCTCGCTAACATGGGGGTGCATCGGGTCTTGGTGGATAACAGAAGCTCTGTGGATATCTTATATTGCCCAGCTCTAGAGAAGATGGGATTAAAATTCCAGGACCTAAAGCCTTGCGGTACCTCCTTGAATGGATTTACGGGAGATTCAATACAGCCCCTAGGGGTGATCGAGTTAGCCCTCACTATGGGAGAATAGCCCAGACAAACCACCATAATGGCAAACTTTGTTGTGGTAGATTGTGCCTTAGCCTTCAATGCGGTATTAGGGAGACCTTCCCTAAGATAATTGAAGGTGATAACTTCTGTATAATACTTAGCTATGAAATTCCCAACTCCCGGGGGAATAGCATGCATGAAAGGAGAGCAGAAGGAAGCGAGGGAATGCTATAACACATCCCTCCGCACAACCACAAAGCCATCACCGCCTATTGCAATGGTTGTGCATGAAGGCATGAACCTGCACGAGTTAGACCCACGAGTTGAAGAAGAACCTAGAGCTGAACCAGTCGAGGAGTTGGAGGAAGTCACAGTCATGAATGAGCCTTTAAGAAAGTTGAAGGTAGGAAAAAACCTTAAGGGTGACGTGAAGGAAAAGCTAGTGGAATTATTGAAAGTCAACCTCGACGTATTTGCCTGGAGTCACGAGGATATGGTAGGAATAGACCTAGCGGTCATGTGTAACCACCTGAACATCGACCCAAAAGCCAGGCCTGTGAGGCAGAAAAGGAGGGCGCTGGACCTAGAGAGATACGCAGCCCTAAAAGAGGAGGTTGACAAGTTGAAGGCAAATGGGTTCATCCGAGAGGAACTTTACCCACTATGGGTATCAAACCCAGTGCTAGTCCCGAAGCCCAACGGAAAATGGAGGACTTGTGTGGATTTTACCAGCCTCAATAAGGCCTACCCTAAGGACAGCTTCCTGTTTCCTAGGATAGACCAGTTAGTAGACGCCACAGCGGGGCACGAGCTACTTATCTTCATGGACGCATATTCTGGGTACAACCAAATACCCATGAACCCGGCTAATGAAGAGCACACTTCGTTCATAACAGACAAGAGGATGTATTGCTACAAGGTGATGCCCTTTGGTTTAATAAACGCAGGTGCTACTTATCATAGGCTGGTAAAAAAAATGTTTGCAAATGAAATAGGAAGGAATATGGAAGTGTACGTGGACGATATGCTGGTAAAGACAAAGAAGGCGAGAGAGCTCACCAACGATCTCATGGAAATGTTCGATACCCTTCGAAAGTTTAGAATGAAGTTAAATCCACTCAAATTCACCTTCGGAGTTTCGTCAAGAAAGTTCCTGGGTTTTATGGTGAATTCCCGAGGTATCAAGGCTAACTCTGAAAAAATCCAGGCCTTGCTGGAAATGAGCCCATCATGGAGCAAGAATGAGGTGTAGTGCTTAACGGGGAGAGTAGCAGCCCTCAATAGTTTCATCTCCAGGTCTACTGACAAATGCCTCCCTTTCTTCAACATCCTAAAAGGGAACAAAAAGTTCGCTTAGGATGATGAATGCCAGGAGGCATTTACCAAGCTAAAGGAATACCTTGGAAAACCACCTCTTTTTGGCGATGCCAGAAAAAGGGGAGAAGTTGTATTTGTATCTAGCTGTGTCAGAGCATGCTATAAGCGTCGCCTTGGTCAAAGTGGAAAACAAGCACCAGCAGCACGTGTACTATGTGAGCAAATAGTTAATAGACGCAGAAGCTCAGTACCCAGAAATAGATAAGTTAACATATGCCTTGATAGTGGCTTCTCGAAAGTTGAGGCCCTATTTTCATGCTCATGCTATTGAGGTGCTCACAAACACCCCCTGCATCAAGTCTTGCACAAGCCAGGGACTTCGGGAATGTTGTTAAAATGGCAATGGAATTGAGTCAAAGCTTCCAACAATGAGGCAGAATATGAGGCGCTATTGGCCAGCCTGCGGTTAGCTAAGGAGTTAAAGGTAACCCACTTGCATGTTTTTAGTGACTCACAACTGGTAGTGTTTCAGGTGAAAGGTGAATACCAAGCTAGAGGCCCAAAAATGGCTGCATATCTCACCAAGGTGAAGGGGTATTTGGATCAGTTCAAAAAATACACCATAGAATAGATCCCAAGGGTGCATAACACAAACGCCGATGCACTCGCGAAACTCACCTCCACACGAGACGAAGACACGCTTGAGTCCATACCGGTTGAATATCTCCCCAAGCCAAGCATAGCAGAAGAAAGGATCAACATGATCAATAGCACTAAGGAGTCATGGTTTGCACCCATTGTGAGGTAATTAAATGACGGGACCTTGCCTTTGGACAAAAAAGAGGCCTGCAAACTGGCTTACAAAGCTGCTCAGTACACCCAAGTAGATGGAACCTTGTATAAGAGAGGCTTCTCCACCCCGCTCCTGCGGTGCATAGATAATGGAGAGGCATTAAAATTTTTACAAGAGATACACGAAGGGGAATGTCGAAATCATGCCGGGGGGGCAGTCCACGGTGAATAGGCCATCTGCTAGGGGTATCATTAGCCAATCATGGAGAAGGATGCGAGAAACTTCGCGAGAAGGTATGACAAGTGCCAGAGACATGCGAATTACCCCCGACAGTCACCAAATGAGCTGGTGAGCATGACCAGTCTGTGGCCCTTCGCTGTGTGGGGGATTGACTTGATTGGAGCACTGCCAACAGGAAGAGGAGGAGCTAAATACGCAGTGGTAGCAGTCGACTATTTCACTAAGTGGGTGGAAGCGGAGCCTTTAGTCAACATAACGGCTAAGCAGATCGCCACATTTGTCAACAAGTATATTGTTTGCAGATTTGGAGTACCTTACAAGATTATCTCCGACAATGGAACGCAGTTTGAAGGACGAATGTTTGAGGAATACTGCGAGGCAAAAGTAATCAAGAGAAGTTTCTCCGCAGTAGTACATCCACAAGCTAGTGGACAAGTAGAGCCCATCAAAAAGATCCTTAAAAAGAACTTGAAAACTAAGTTGGAAAAGTTGAAAGGGGCCTGAGTCGAGGAACTCCCAAATGTACTCTAGGCCTACAGGACCACCCCTCGTTCCACCACTGGAGAGACATCTTTCACCTTGGCCTACGGCTGCGAGCCTGTCCTTCCGATAGAAATGAAGATTAACTCCATCCGCACACAAGCATATGATGACCAGGCTAACATCACAACATTGGTCGGAAACTTGGACCTGCTGGAAGCCAAGAGAGAAAGGGCACAACTGAGGTTAGCCACATATCAGCAACGAGCAGCAAGGTACTACAATTCAAGGGTGCAAGAGAGAATGTTCAGGGTAGGAGACTTGGTACTGAGGAAGGTACTCCCCGATACGCGAGACCTGGGGGCGGGGGTACTAGGGGCGAACTGGGAAGGACCCTACCAGGTCGCTCAATGCATACCACCAAACACCTACAAACTGGTCCGCATGGATAACACCGTTATACCCCGGGCATGGAATGCGGAACACCTCAATAAATACTATCAGTGAGACTTCTGCACCCGGTGCAAAGAAGACCTATGTTTAGTTTGTTCCTTGTTATGTTAACTTAGTGAGTAAGAATCAAAGAGGCTACCTAGGTAACCTCCCAATTAGATGTAACTCTTTCATGTATGTCATTGTAACCCGCACGCTATGAATGAAACTGTTCGCAATTTCATGTGTTATTCTTCTTCTCTATGGCATCCGCCAAAGTGCCTGCTGAAATAAATTTCACCACGCACTTAGGGGGGGGTAGGACAGGAGGAAAAATATACAGCAAAGAAGAGGATCCTAAAAAGGACCCCTTATCAGGAGGATCCTGAAAGGACCCCCTCATCAAAGGGAACCTAAAAAGGACCCCCTATCAGGAGGATCCTAAAAAGACCCCTAATATCAAAAAGATCCTAAAAGGACCCCTTATATCAGAGGGAACCTAAAAGGACCCCTTATATCAGATGGAAGCTAAAAAGGACCCCCTATCAGGAGGATCCTAAAAGGATCCCTTATATCAGGACTCTAAACAAGGCCCTTATATCTATAAATATATATATATATAAAATGTGATGAACCCTTATAAACAGGAAGAAGACCTTGCAAGGCATCACTTGAGTTCATAAGGATTAGCTACCCTTGTGAACATCAAGGAGGCCAAAAGGTCCTACAAAAAAAAAAGCTTCCAAATAAAGGCAGATGCTCCCATGAGAGGAAATGCCTCAGAAAGAGCACCCACCAATAAGCCTAGAGCGGCCACCAAGTCGTCTAGCCAAAAAGGGTCCTAAAAGAGACCCTTGCAAAACTAGTACTATGAATAATGAGGAGAAGGACGCTTCTCGCAAGAAATAATAAGCGCGCGGAAAAATATATAAAAGGATAACTAGAACCCAAGGGGTCAATATATCCTTATAAGAACAATCAAGAGGCACCAAAGAGGGACATATTGAACCCCTTCACATGGGCTCCAAAGGACCTCAAGCCTGATAAATAAAAAAGAGAACCAATCAAACCCCATCACGTGGGCTCAAAAGGACCTAGAACACAGAGGAATAAAAGATGAATGATCGCATATGTATATATAAAAAAGAGTTTTGATAACATAACAAGACTCGGAGAAATTACCAGCAAAATAGGGCTCGAACGAGCATACACCCACATTGGACTAACTGGCAAAAATCTCAAAATAATAATCTCAAGGCCTCCTGCCATGGGCGTTCCACTCAGCCGCCCGAGCAACGGTGTGCTCGCCAAAGGAGGAGAAATCGAAGTTAGGATTCTGCCTCCATACTCCATAAAGGGCGCGCTCTATGGATCTATACTCAATAGCCGCCTTGTCCGCCTCCATATCTGCCTTGTCCGCCTCTAAGGAAGCGACCCTCCCCTACAACGCTGCGATAGTAGCCTTGGCACCCTCAAGTTCAGTGTCTAAGCTAGTGACCCTTTCCTGTAGCATCGTGGCCTTGGAAATCACCCTCTTATTCTTTTTTTATGAGGAAGAAGCCTTCGCCAAGGTCTTCTCTAGCTTAAGCCTGGTTTCAACAAGTTCCCTCTCGAGCTCCTGGACCTAGACCGTAAGACGGTCCCTCTCAGCATTCGACGTGGAGAGGTCTTTAGCCGAGTCAGAAAATTGTTGAGCCACTGTATAGGTCTGTACAAGAAAAATAACAATAACATTGATAAGCAACAAAAAAGAGAAAGTGAGAAAAAAGGGATAAGGCCGACATAAGATGCATGAACTCACCCAAGCAGCGGAAAGAGCAAGAGTCTCCCCGAGCTACGGCATAGCAAAACTCCCAAGACCACTCCAATCAACCTCAGGAAGGTTCGTGGTGATCTAGACATACCGTCGCCCATAAGAGGCCGCCATGCGGCCCACCTAGGGCGCCCCTTCTTAGCCAAGGGTGCTTGGTTGAGTAAGGACAGACGACCCATTCGCCGAAGGAGGAGGCACAGGAAGATAAAAAAAATGAGCCCCTGATGGACCAGGAAGGGGCGCAGGAAGATCGGAAAAATGAGCCCCCGATGGACCAGGAGGGGGCGCAGGAAGCTCGAAAAAGTGAGCCCTCGATCGACCAGGGTCAAGGGAAGCCTGAGGAAAACCACCAAAGTCCTCAGAATAAGGACAGACGAAATACCCCGGCATGGCCTGTTGATCCTGGGAATGGGAGGCCATGTCACGGTCTATAGGGGCATCCCCTGGGAGACGAAGACGGTTGGTGGGGTTGCCCATGTCTAAGGGAGACCCCCTCTGGCATACGCTCAGCCTCACCCCCGTCCGAGTGATGTTCAGCCGAAGCAGCCTTCTTCTTCTTTGATCCAGAAATACTCCACAACAACCCAGGATCCAAAACTGGGTACAGCTTGTGAAGCTTGAGTTTGTCCATGGTGAAGAGGTATGCAGCCATTTTCTCGGTAGGATCAGCCTTGACGAATGCATCCATTGCATCCGCTTCTGACCCAACAACTCCAGGCGTGGTGAAATGCTCTGCACAGTCCACACAGTTGCCAACACAAAAATAAGTTCTAAAACAGCAATTAAAAAAAAAAGAAGAAAAAAAAGGGCTTGAAGTACTTACTAGGAGTATAGCGAAAGTGCTCACGGACAGAGAGGGGATCCTTCACAAAGAAAAAGTCCTGCTTCTAGGACCTTGGGTTAGATACAGCGCCCTTTATCAAGGGGACCGAAGTATTGGCTTTTTGCAGGAAATAAAAGCCCTTGGACTTAGGAGAGGGCATGATATTGTTTATGAAATGCACCTCTTGGGCCGTAGGATCACGCCGGACACGATCCATATACGAGATGAAGAGGAAACTCAAGGTCAGCCAGCTGTTGGGCGCCAGCTGGAGTGGAGCAAGGTCAAAATAACTGAGAACCATGATGAGAAACGAGTGTAATGGGATTGTACCACTCGCTTTCAAGATATGCTCGCTCATAGCCACGTAACCCGGATTTGGGCAGTCAGCCGGGCATGTGTTCGAAGGAACATATAATGTGTAGACTGGGGGAACACGGTAGTTCTCCATTATTTCCAACAGTTTGTTTTTGGACACATGGGACACTTGAGTGGATGCCAACAGGGGGCCAGTGTCCTGATCATCAGTCACCTGTCGTCACCCTCTCTTCGGCATATCTGCAAAACCACAAGATAAAGGTGAGGTGGAAATAGGGCACTTTACCCTCCATTTTTTCTTCCTAGCAAGAGTCTTCCACCGAGGCACCGGCTGTGAAAGCGCTAAACTAGGGTAGATCGAGAATAAGGGTTGAGGAGAAGACGGGACGGCCCCATGACAGTCATTAGGAGAAAACGGGTTAGGAGGCTCAGGAGGGAGATTTCCCTCCATGAACTCCAACTCAATCTGCAAATCTAAAAGGGTCACCCTAAGGTTCGCTACATGGTCATTAAGGTCAAGGGGGAAAGGTATTCCGTCTCCCCTCGACACCGAGTCTATTTCGCTCTCTACCACCCAAATTTTACGCCTAAGTTCAGCCATATGCTCAAGATGACGAATGCGGGCTTGCGTTAAGGTGTCGTAGTCATGGTGATGATTGTCCTCAGGGGACTCCGAGTCTCAAGACAAGTCAACAAACTCGACCCCCGGAGGAGCGTCGAATGAAGCTTCACATGCCATGAGATCCCGTCCCGAAAGCAAAAAGGGTTCACGTATAAATGAGAGGATTGCTACAAAACACAAGGGAATGGGCTCAAAACCTCTAGGTACAAGCGCTCTAAATAACCCACTGCGGGGTATGAATGAGGGCATGCAATTGGGTTAACTCATGACAAGCTCAGGCCAAAATACCCCCTCCCGAATGGTGCTAATTTGGACCCAATAAACATAAGGGGGAAAGAAAGTATAGCTCAGGCAAGTAAAATTGGGAGCTGTCGTGGTCAAAAGGAGGTCGAGGGCCAAAAGCACCGTCACAGTCAAATAGAGGCAAATGGTCGAAAGTACGCGTCTGCAAAAACAAAGGAAAATGGTGTTTTAGTCCTCAAATGCCTGCATGGATATAGACATACAAGAAATGAACTCAAATATATATATATATAAAAAAAAAAAAAAAAGGATAGCAAAAGTGAGGTTGTGGGGGATTGAACCCCTTACCTCTTGAAAGGAGCAAGGATCTAAAAACCACTAGGCTAAGGAGATGGAGTGTAAATAATAGGCTAGACGTGAAGGCTTATTTATAGGAGTCGCAGGCTCATCTCAACCATTGAACCTAAAGATTGATCAATGGCCAAGACGGGAGCTTGGCATCTAGATTGGGATCTGCAAAGCAAGACAATAGGTTCACAATCAATTTCAAGTAATGACAAGGATCATCACAAACACCGACTATACTTTAAAGACACCATACCGAAGAGTCTACCAGAGCGCCTACAGACACTCTCCTAGACTCGGGGGCAAGTGTGGATGCTGAAAATTATACAGCGGTGAAGAACCCACATCTCATGTCTAAGGTCCCTGGGAGATCCAAAGCAACCATGTCTAAAGTCCCTTTGATCCCTCAAAGGAATGACCCAATCAACCCTGCTCCAAATGGCCACTTCGCCTCGCATGCCCCTGGCACCTCGCGCACCCCGGGCGCCTCATGCGCCCCAGGCGCCTCACACGCCCCAGGTGCCTTGCAACTGCCTCCGCGCCCCGGGCGCCTCGCGTGCCCATGGCGCCTTGCACCTCATGAATGCACACGGTGCCTTACTGGTTCATATAACGCCTCGCTCCCGTGTTGCCTCGTAGGTGTATATGGTTCCCCGCACCTCATGGGTGCACACAACGCCAGAACCTTCCTACATCATAAGAGAGGGCCAATGAAGTATGTCATTCATCATAGTAGCCCACCAGAGACAAGAAGTACGAATAAGGTACCTGTATATAAGTACATACATGCCTGTAAGGATCAATGTACAGACCTAACATCTGTACCCAACTAGTGATGGTGGTAAGGGATAGTACGAGGAGTGGTAGCACCACCTCCACTCCTCTGACACTTGTACTAAATAAGTGGTGGAGATATCCCCACAGAACTAGACCATGTACTGGAGCCAACACCACTACCTCTAACACCACTCACCTGACAGCGTACTTGTGTACCGTCTGGTCCCCTGGACCACAATGTACTAGGGACCATTAGAGCCCACTATAAAAGGAACCCTACTTCCACGTGGAAGGGTGTTGAAAAAAACACTGTAGCACCATACCATAAGAAATACAAGTTCTTTTCTCCATTTTCTTTCTACAAGTATTATCTAAGCTTTTGTTTTTGTTTTTGAAGTTCTTCGTTGATAAGCTCTATATTTCAATTTTTCTAACTTAACTTCGCTGACGAGTTCTCACTGTCAACAACCTCCATACATATTTTAGTGTGGGCTCTACCCTTCATAGAGTTGTACATAGTCAAGATGTGTTGCCTAATATTTAAGCAAACTAAAATCCAATGGAGTTCTTCTTGAACATTTATTGGCATCAAGACATGGTTCAATTCAGTCGAAGGAGATTGCAGCACATGTACTCACCAAGTACACAAAACAAGGCAAATCTAAATTGAAAAATGATGGATCCCTGTGAGCTTGCACAACAAATTTGTCATATGCAGCTTGTACTGATTGATCAAATAATGAATCAGTTATGGTAATCTTCAGCTCCAGTATATCAACATATCTGACCATCTTGCGATAGTAGTACAAACATGCATCCGTGTGATGTGGCAAAAAAAAAATTGAAATGACTTAGCGGAAATAATACATGAATAATTATGCCATCAAATAATTGGGAATATCGATCAACATTTGTTACTGGTTACAATGGGACTAGTTACAGAAAACATACACTTAGATGACACTTTCATCACAGATTGTATTGACACTTTTCAATTTTGTTATATTAAGACATTATAATGCAACCAAAAAACAAGAAAAATGATTTTCATCAAATATTATGAGGGAGAAAACTAACACTATTAGTCAACTCCTCAGCTTTACTCCAAAGTTTATAAAACCACCACTTGGTGTCCACTTCTTCCTCCCAAAAAACAAAGGGAGGATCGATAAATTCATACCCATCCTTAAATTTCTTCTTCCTACAAACAAACAAAGAATACAAAATAAGGCTTAATAACTACGAAACATAACACAGGAAATAACGGAAATAAGGAAATCAAATTATTACGTTTCGTCTATGACGACCAATCCCTATTTTAACCATTTAAGAAAATCCTCCTAATCAGTTATTTCTGGTGAAAATTTCATATCAATAGAAGAAGGATGCAATCCACTAACAACATCAACACCATTCCTCTTCTTGTGAACTAGTTTCGAGGAAGCAGATTCATTTAAAGATAAGGACCGAGAGTAAGTGTTTTTTCCTCCTACTGTCCTTTTGGGTCACTCAGAATACCTTTTTCTCCTTGTTCTTTATCCTCATGCTTATCCGATACATGTGATTCTTCAACAACACTTGCCTGTAAAAAATTTAAATGCACCAAGTAATCAAGTCAATTAATTATATAATAACAAAGTCCTTAGTTGTGTAACTAGTTACATTTGACAATGATTGAATACTGTAACTGGAGATAAATGTCTCTGAAAATTTATAATAACCGGTTCTACCTTAAAAACACACACACTATAATCGGTTACATAATTACTGTAATGAGTGTCAAAATACACCCTATGTTATTAAAAAATAGAACTAGTTCTAATTGCATTAATGAAAAACAACTTTTGTACTAATTCTTCACTAGCCTAATGTAAATGAATATTTAACACATTACCATTGAATAATAGTTGTTGAATGTAACTGGCTACCTTTACAGTCAAAGGATCAACTGCATCATCTGAAACACATCTTCCCAAACAGATTGTTTTTTCCAATTCTTCGGCAAACATCTCAGAAATGACAAGGTCCTCAGGGAACAAAGAACCATCAGTACCAACCTACCCAAACAATGCCAACTCATTAAATTAACTATAAATAATGTACATCAAACAATTAAAGATGAAGAAAAATACCTCATCCATTTTAGGACTGCCATATTCACCCATGTTAGGCTCCCCATCATTACGAAATGACTCTGTAACACCAGATGCTCATTTGTTTCATCTTCAAAACCCAATGGATGGAGTACAACAGGGAGGGACATAGTTATAAAAAATTATGATAATAAAAATTTAATTTATACTCATACAAACAAGGAGTAAAATTTTAAGAATAAGATTTACCAACTCCAACTACCTCACTAATATTTGTGAAACCCTCTTCAGCATTTTTCGGTGGTGGGACAGAACATTCTGTTGTTTCCTTAGCTCGAGGAAGGTTATGAGCCTCATTAGCCTCAGCTTGTTTTGATCCTTCAAAGTTTTTTGGTGCATTCGGCTCCTTCGGATTGGTTTCAATGAAACCATGAAAAATTGCAGCTAGCTCATCAAACCTCTCGTTAACAGATTCCTTGAACTATTGCACTTCATTCAAGATCTGCAATTGTTGTTTTACATAAAGTTCACTTCCTCGTTGTTTCTCCTTAATGCAGCCTCAATCCTATGCAATTGTAACAAGTGCAAAATATTAATTAATACAAATGGTTCCTTATTGTTGACCATCAACTCGATATTTCAAAATTTTGAAGTATTTAGTTAAACGTTGATATCTCTAGAATAAAGAGTTATTTTTCATAATATTAAGCTTATTAATATAGAATTAGGTTGAGTGATGTTTGTGTATTTTTGTTATTTTCTTTCCTTTTTATGTTCTTTTTGTGTTCTTGTGTCCTTTCTGGTGTTTTAGAGCTGGAATTAGAAAATAAGGAGTTTATGCATGAATTTGTCCAAAGAAAACAATGAAAACTGAAATGGCTCTTAATTGTTCATTTTGTGTTGAAATATCAGGTTTTGCTGGAGCATTTTTAGCAGGATTCAAAGAGGCAAATTCAGCATATGAAGAAGAGACACTTGGCATCATTAATTGAGTTGACAAAGAGTGATGTGGTGGCTAAAATCAGAGATATTGGACTGCACTTTGGAGTAAATTCTAGAAGAAAAAATGAGGGTCTCACGTGTAGAATTTTGGGAAGGCATTTGTGTACTTTGTAAAAAAGGGTTTTGTACCCTAGCTGAAAAAGAAAAGAGGATAGCCTCCATTTTAACCAATTAAGCAATCTTTGAGAGAGAGAGAGCCAGGAAGTACAGAAAGTTTGCAGCAGTACAAAAAAGGGAGGAGAAGGAAGAAGATGAGGAAAAGATTTCATCATCATTTTTTGGCTTTCACTTTGTTTGTCATTTCTTTCCTATTTTCTCTTTGTAATTGGTGTTTGAACACTCATGGACAGATTTTATTTTGTATTTGTGTTTCTTATTTTAGCCATGAACTGGATATTTTGAGGCTTGGATTGTTAATTAACTCTATGTCTTAGTTCTTAATTTCTATCACTTTATTTTAGCATTTTACCCATTATTAATTCAAATATGCTTATTGATACATTCTTGTTGTTGTTTGGCCACCAATGACAAGATATTAAGTTATATTTGTGCTGGAAAGTTTGAATATAATGTATAAATTCGGATGATGCAAGTGAATAATCTTGTTAGCTTATGTTTGTGAATATCATAGGAATGTATTATTTGCCTTATGTAACCATTATGAATTGATGCTTAATTCTGGGTTCTTTAACTTGATTTACATATGAATATGTTAAATTAGGTGAAAGAATTAATACCTTGGGTATTGGAAAAGTTTCATGAACTTATTTTGAATTCTTGTTAACTCTAGGTAATTCTGCTGCGATTTTGCTGCAACAAAACATACAGGTCATTTGACATAGAGGAATTTAATAATTCAAGCCTATTTCAACCAATTTATTTTACCTTACTTTTAGATTAGCATTGCCGTTTATTTTTTTAACATCTTTAATTGATTCCAAGTAGTGTTAGTTTACAAAATCAAAACAATTTAATTTGGTAACTTTTGCAATTGTTTGGTAATTAATTAGTGCATTTAGAGTTAATTTGCAATCCATGTGGAGACGATACTCAACTTATCACTTTATTACTTGTTTTGTGTTAGTGTACACTTGTACATAATTGATCAAAAAAAATCACAACAAGTTTTTGGCGTTGTTACTGGGGACTAAATTTAGTGAAATTGTGTTTGTTAAAATCAATTGCTTTGAATTTGGTCTTTTGGTTTTAATTTTTTTATTTTCAATTTCCTTGTTCCTTTTTATGTTTTGTTGGTTTGATTTACTTGCTAGGTACTTGAGATGTCTCATCGTCAAGTCCTCGTGAATTTTGTTCAACCCGACTTGGAGCCTTTATACAAGGCATGGTGGAGTTACAAAGTGTTTCTAATGAGGTTCCCATATCATGGTTTGTCCAAAGAGTGTCAAATAGAAATCTTCCTCAATGGGTTGAATGCCACAACAAGAGAATGGGTAGAAAGAGTAGATGGTACCACCAATTTCTACCAATTATCGGTGGATAAAGCCTATTGGATGTTGGAAGACATGGAGGAATACAATGAATTGTGGAATTGGAATTTTTCAATGACCAACAAAGGGTGGGAGAGCAATTACAACAATATGGAGCTAACGTTTGACGATTGCACTCAAGGACCAAATGAGGAAAATTGAGATAATTTTCAAGAGGTAATCATAGAAGAGGAACCCTACCAAACTACTCAATCAAGTTCATTGGAGGTATTGATGATGGAGTAAATGGCTAAAAATGATGCCTTAATTCAAAGCCAAACTTCATCCTTGAGGAATTTGGAAAATGAAATTGGGTTATTGGCCAATGAGTTGTATAATATACCCTATGGTGATGTGCTTAGTGATTGAGAAAATTCAAGGGGGAAAGCACAAAGTGAGGAGGTCAATTTGGGGAGTGGTAAGGAGATGGAGCTACCAATGGAAGAATTTGAGCATCAAATGGAGCCCTCTTCAATCCAAAGTAACGAAGAAAATGGAGAGAAAATAGTAATGTCGAATGCTATCTCTACCCAAGATGTGGATAAATTGTTTGAGCAATGTAGTGAAGAAAGGCTAAATCCACCATCACCCCTCATGCAACAAGTACTTCGTCCTCAATATAGTTAGCTAATGGTAATGAAAGAGTACACAGATGAGGATCCCTATTGGCCACATCCACCTCCACCTCCATTAGCCTCATCCATTGGCGTCCATCATGCTTATTTTTCCAAAGAAAGTCAAGTTTAACATTGGAGCTTATCAATTACACATCTAGTCAAGCTTGAGGGCGTTCACAATGGAGACCCATGTGTGAGGGCATATGCCACTCTCTATGGGCGGAATCCTCTATTTGATGTGTGCTTCAGCAAAAAGTCAAGCCGACGACTTTAAATCAAGCGCTTCTTGGGAAGCAACCAAAGCTTTTAAACATTGTTTTTAATTTTGTTTTTGTTTAGTAAGTTCATTGCTTTATTTTATTAAATAGTTTTATGTTTGAAATAATAATAATAATAATAATAATAAAGGAAAAAACAAATTATATTAATTTTTGTTAGTTTAATTTTACTTTATTGTATTGTTTTTGGGAGTGGTTTTATGTTTGTTCTTGTGTTTCACAGATTAAATGTCAAGAAAATTGTGTTTTGGCAGTCATTTGGGGGCCTGACGATTTTGCAAAAGTTTTGTTGAAGCAAAACAGGGACCAAAATGGGTGCCATTTCTGATAAATTAAGGTGTTCTGCCTGCTGCATCAAAATTTTGCCATTCGGGAGAGCACAAGTCAGTGGGATTTCCGTGCCCTCGTGGCACTCAGGCGTTGGCTCACAAAGCATTCAAAATTAAAAAAAAACAAAAATAAATAAATAAGAAAATAAAAAAGAAAAAAACCAGCCTAACTCGATTCTCGTTTTCCCATTCTCCTTCTCATCTCTTTCATCTCACTTGAACCTTACCCGCCACAACTATCATAACTACCAACTACCCCCACCTCACAGCCATCACCTCTGAACCCATCACCCAGCTCTGAGCACCCCTGGCGTGCAAGCCCATGTGCATTTACGCACTTGCCATCCAGGCAAGAGCTCTGCCCCATTTGTCCAAGCCCCAGATCTTAACGAGTCGAGTCTGCGTGCAACCAACTCCCATTTTCGAGCCTCCTAGATGTGATTCTATAGCCCCATATCCACGAACCCCTCTGTGTATTGCACCCAGGCTTCATCCAAGAACCATCCATGCACTCCCTCCCAGATGTCGTGCCTATCTTAGAGGCCCTCAGCACCTCGCCTAGTTGCGAGCCCCATTGCACGAAACCAGGCATAATTTAAGTCGTTCACTCCACAGACCCGTGCTTTTTCCTTGGTCATCGAGGCACCTAGCCGCGACCCAACCCACTGCAAGAGGCCTCGCCCTCATTCACTCTCTATGAGCTCCAGTTGTGACTTGGATCGGCCCTTGGGCTGCCTCCATTTTCGGTACCATGCTCCTTTCTTTTGTTGTGCTCTTACGACTTTGGTCTTCTTCCATGGGTAATTTTTCCATTTTTAGGTATTCTTAATCTGAGATTGTGACACTATATGCTTAGGCAGTTGTTAGTTCATTCACCTTTGTTTTGTGACTGTGTATCTGAATTTTTGGGATTGCTATATTTAGTTGAGTCTCCGCTGAATATTGTGGTTGCCTTGCTCTTTGATTGTTGAACTGTGATTTTGGGCAGCCATTTGCAGTGATAAGTAGGTGGAAATTATTGTTGGTGTTGCCTGTGTAACTGAATTGGTATTATAGTGTAGTTTTGCTAATTAATGAGGAGGTGGGCATATTGCTTGTTTGATGTAATGACCCGACTATTTCTAAGACCTTGGACAATTAAAACTACTAAACATAACTACTATTTTGGAAATACATAAGTATAAAATAACATAATTTTATTTAAAACCCAAAATATTGTTCCAAATACAAAATATGGTATGGGATCCCATTGTTATAAAACATTAAAACATAACTTTAAAAAAATTGTAAAACTAAGTGCGGAAATACATAAAAACATAAATCAAAGGACTTAAAAACAACGTCATCCTTGATCTTCCAGCAGTCCATTCATCCTCAACACACATGCCAAGCTGCCACGAATCCTTCCTGCCTTCCACGTTCATTTTCCTGAATTATTCTAAAAAGAAAGGAATGAGCATAATGCCCAACAAGGAAAATCTACTAACAACATATATCATAAATCATAAACATAAGACTATATCAAGACTATATCATAGACATATACTATAAAACACATGACTATAAAAATGTATATCATATAAAACTACAATATTAATGGTCATTAACTCATTAACATGGTATGTGATAAAACCTTCTAGGTCCCCTGTCTACTAATCGAGGTAGGTTAGATCAGAACTATAGTATATGCTAACCCATCTAGGTCATTTGTCTACTAATTGAGGTAGGGTAAATCACAACTCTAAACCATGAAAATGATCAAATATATTAGGGCTTGCTATCTAAGCAAGTCATATGCCCAAGCGACTACAAAACATATTTATACATATACATATCATAGCATAAAACATATCATAACATAAACATATAAACACATATAATCTAACCTATTTTTCTTACCAATGACCGGGATATGGAGACAAGAACGAGATTTGCAAGACTCCTAAAACCAACAGTAAAACCATGAGTTTCTAAAGAAAGAAGATGAAAAGAGAACTAAATCATCCAAGTAGAAACTTACCGAAAACCTGAAGGTTCAAGAAACTTAAACACCTAACCAAGAATCATAAACAAGAGTTAGGATCTAAAAGAAAATAAAAGAAAACTAAAGAACCATGAAGAACTGAACTTAAGGATAAGAATAACTTGGATAACTATGACTTTATCTACACCTCGATACCAAAATAACTCTATATCTTACTTCCCAAGTGTTTAGAAAAGCTTAGATTGGAAAAGCTTTTAACCCAAAACCCAAGTGTTTCTCTCTATACTAATCTTGGCAGCTTTGAGACTCTGAAAAATTCTTGAAGAATGAAGGAAATGGTTGAGTACTAGGTCCTATTTATAGAGTTCAAGGAGTAAAACTAACCGCTTTTAATTTGAATAAATAAATGAATATAAAATGAAAAAGATTTGAATTTTCGTTCAGCAGATGCCCAGAACTTGGTAAAAATCGTTCAAAGGCAGGTCCAAGTGGTTAAGGCTATTTTTAAAATTAAATCCTCATGTTTCAAATATTCACTTCCAGGGGTGATATATCGCCTACTCTGGGCGATATATTGCTAGCCCTATATCCCGAGCCCCGTTCGTTTGTTCATGCGAAGTCAACGTATTTTTCGTATCACCCGTAGGCGATATATTGGCTCCTATAGTGCGATATATCGGCATATGTTGATATATCAAACACGTATTTTCACTGTTTCAACATATTTTGAATTGATTAAACAGCTTTGACTGAGTAAAAAAAATATGATCCTAACAACTGTTGAAAGGTCCTAGAGCTTCCAGATCTTTCTTTTAATTAATCTATTCACTAATAATATTTAAATCCTTAATAAACATGATTATGACAAGTGTCATGCTCTTATTAATTCTATCTAAACCTTAGGTTATAATAAATAATATTTCTAGAACCAGCAATATTAATCAAACATTATGTTATAATTAATATTTCTAAACTATAGGTTAAACTTATAAAATCCATAACTGTTGTTATGAGTTTCCAACTAAGTCTCGGCTTGAACCAAAATCTACGGAAACTAATATACTACAAACTAATACAAGCTACTACTATTACTATCTAGCTAAGTAAAGTTCTGGGACACTATAGTTGCTTGCTTCTGTCATGTTAATTGTGCTATGTGATTTGTGAGCCGCCGTAGTGACTTTTGTCCAAATTTTTACCCCAAAAGGAAACCACTAAGTCATGTGATTAGAACAAAACTCACCAATTACTCAACTTTTCCACCAACCAAAAGGAAGGCCTTCACTGTAAATCAACCATATCCTTTCAGATGACAATTCCAAAGGATAGGGGGGGTTTCTTATCTCAGCTCACTTTCATTTATTTACTTTATTATTTTGTGTATTTCTTTTGTTGTGTGGCTGTAACTTTGTTGTCTTTGTTTTTCTTTGTGTAATTGTCTTGTTTTAGGTATTTCTTGTTATAGTTATTTTGTTGTTGTTTTGAGGATATTCTTTATCTTTGTTAGTGGTCGCTAGGGGGGCTCGATGACGATCTTGAAATAGCCTTAAAAAAATTTGAATAAGATTAAGTTGAAGTTGAATGTCTCTCTTACTTAGGTTTTAAAAGAGACCCTAGAAAAAGCTAGATTCTTGTGAGAGCTTAAGTTTCTAGAATTACTTAGTGGTTTTCCTTGAGGAAAAATCCTAGACTTCCCCACACTAATGACATGATTTAAGCCATCTTTGGACCCTTTGAGCCTTTTAAGCCTACCCATTATGTATTTTTATCCCTAGTCACCCCATTGAGCTTAATAGACACTTTTCTTTCTTAAAGGGGGGGGGGGGGGGGGTTGAGATGAGTTGAGTGTGAGAGAGAGATTTGGGTGAGAATTTTCCTTTTCTTGTTTTCACCATGGGGGACAATGTTGAATTTTATGTTTGGGGGAGAGTGTATTCTCATTTTTCTTGTTCTCTTGCCATTTAGTTTTTCTATCATTATTCGAAAAAGAGCAATATATATATATATAAAGACAATTAATGTAATATCCCAAATTTGCTATTAAGTTTGAGTGCCTTGGTTACTGTGCCAAGATGGCATAATCGGATTTATATGTGGAGTTAATTTAATATATGTGTGATTATGCGATATATATGATTTGTGCGGTAATGTGACTAAATATGCATGTGGGCCCATTTCTATAAATTGGGGCATGTTTGCAATTTTGGTATTATGGGAAACATAGAGAGTATTCAGGATCTATCGGGTAACGGGTAGTTATTTGGTGATTAATTGGGTAGGTCGGGATTGATTGGGAATTTACAGGACCTATTTTAGGATTAGAGGGAAATGTGTTTAATGACCCTTTTGCCCTTGTGGCATTAAAAGGAAAACACTTGGGTTAGGGGAATTATGGTCATTTGCTGACCTTTGGTTGGTCTTTGCTGAGGCTAGAAGCCTTGAGAAACAGCAAAAAGCACCCAGAACACTCTTAACCATTCTTTCTCTCTCTCCCTTGAGGTACTTAGGTATTTTTGAGTTTCTTGGCGAAGGATTGCTTGGGAATTGAGGGCCTAGGCAAGGACTAGGACTAGGAGGCAGCTTGGGAGTTGTGAATCTCAGTGGAGGTAAGACTTGTACTCTGTTTTCTTGATGAATTCTGCTATGGTTTAAGTTTTGTTGAGGTTTAAACTTTAGTTTTTTACTTTGATTTTTTGTAAGAATTTTGGGTTAGTTTTTGGGGTGGTTACGATGCTTAAGTTGTGTTATTAAGCGTCCTAGACTCAATTTCGAGTTTAGTTGTGATTTGGGGTGAATTTTAGGATTTTTGGCTCGGGAAAAACGCAGCGAAAATGCTGGAAATTTTGGGTTTGCGGGGTCGTACCCCACCGCTGTTCTTGGAGTGTTGCAGCCTGCATGAACTTAGAGGCCTAAGGTGGTTCGCTGAACTGCCTTAGCACTAAGGCGCTGGGTGGGTTGCGTCGCGACACATGTCTAGAGAATAGTCTAAGTTTCCTCTCTGACTTGTAGAGGGTCGCGATGCCTCTGAGGAGGGTCGCGACTCAAATAGAAAATGTTAGCTAAAACAGGTTTTTAAGCTCGGGAACTCAAACTTAAGGGCTCGGGAAGGATTCTACTATCCAGCTTAGTAGAATTCGAGGTCTTGAAAGCTAGTATATTGTTCTGAAGCTTTTAATCGGTTTAGGGTTAAGACTGTGAACTTGATGCCTGGTAACGCACCTTAATTGGCTTAGGCCCCTGTTGTGAATTCTGATATGGTCTTGTAGATTTTCTATTGTGTTTTATTAGTTATGCATCTGCTGAGATTAATTATTATGTGTTGTGCTGTGAAGTTTTCTTGCTGAGCCTCAACTCACAGGTGCTCTATGGTGCAGGTAAAGGCAAAGAAATTTTTGATCAACCATGAGTTGAAGGGCATAGAGCGGTGCATACATGTTTGGCCTACCTGCCCGCCACGGCTGGGGTAGTTTTGAGGAACGTTGTATAAATGATTGATTTTTGTCGCCTAGGTCGACTGTATAAAGACTTTTGAGTTGTAAATATTTCTTAAACAACATTTTTCGATCCCATGTAACTTTTCTATAATTTTAATGAATGTTTAAACCTTTTTATGAAAGTTTTATTAAATGAATCTTTATTTTAACTCAATCATGCTTTTGGGTCTAAAACCTCGATTAGAGAGTTGATTGAACATTTTAAAATCACGTGGTAACAGATCTAGGGTTGTAGGGAATTACAATTAAAGAGTGCACTCCCTTGCATCAAAGGAACATTTTTAAAGAAAAGGAAAAAAAAAATTAGAAAAAAGTCAAGAAATAGAAAGAAAAAAAAAGAAGATAAAAAGGGTAATTATGTATGTTTGTAAATAAGTTTGGGGGTGTAACTCTTTAAATAAAAGAAAAGTTTATTTTAGTTTTTGTTTTTGTATGTTAGTAATAAAGGATAGTGGCAAGAGTTATATTTTGTTGTGGGGGGTTCTTTGCGGAAATTAATGTGTGCATTGATTTTGGTCCTAGAAAGATTGAGATGCTTAGGGTGATTTGAGCCAAAAATAATATATCTTATCCTACCTTCACCCTAGCCTATCATTACAAGCTTGATAAAGTCCTGTTGATCTTTGGTGTGGTGCTTGTCTACATAAGTGGAGATGGAATCACTAAGTAACTTATGGAGGCATTATTTAAACTTTAGGACCAATGCCTAGTTTGAATTGGATGATCCAAAGTGTTTAGGAAAAGTTATGCATGCATTAAAGGGAGAAACACTTGACTCATATTTTGACAACAACATTAATACTTGAAGATTTTGGTTTAAGGCTTATGTAAGTTTGAAATTCAGCTTCTGTTATTCAATATAAAACTCCCGAGACCTTTCCCTCTTTTAGCATTGGCAAAGCAAACTTTATCCTCATTTGATGTGTCTTGTCCTTGTTGGTTTTTTTTTCGTTTGTTGTTCAACTTGAGTTTCTTTTGTGTCTTTTGTTATCTTTTGAGATTCATCACTCGAGGATGAGTAATGTCTTAAGTTTGGGGGTGTGGTAACTCTTGAATAAAGAGTTTTTTTTCATACTTTTAAGCTTATTAATATAGAATTAGGTTGAGTGATGTTTGTGTATTTTTGTTATTTTCTTTCATTTTTTTGTTCTTTTGAGTTCTTGTGTCCTTTCTGGTGTTTTAGAGTTGAAAGTAGCAAATAAGGAGTTTATGCATAAATTTTTCCAAAGATATTAATGAAAAGTGAAATGGCTCTTAATTGTTTCTTTTGTGCTTAAATATCAAGTTTTGTTGGAGCAAAAAAGTTTTGCTGGAGAATTTTCAGCAGGATTCAAAGAGGTAAATTCAACATATGAAGAAGAGACACTTGGCATCATTAATTGAGTTGACAAAGAGTGATGAGGTGGCTAAAATCAGAGATATTGGACTGCACTTTGGAGTAAATTCTAGAAGAAAAAATGAGGGTCTCACATGTAGAATTTTGGGTTGGCATTTGTGTACTTTGGGAAAAAGGGTTTTGTACCGTAGTTGAAAAAGAAAAGAGGACATCCTCCATTTTCCCAAAAAGGGTTTTGTACCTTTGAGAGAGACAGAACCAGGAAGTACAAAAAGTTTGCAGTAGTACAAAGAAGGGAGGAGAAGGAAGAAGATGAGGAAAAGAGGAGCATTGATTTCATCAACATTTTTGGGCTTTTCTTCTACTCTTTTTTTTCATTTCTTTCCTATTTTCTCTTTGTAATTGGTGTTTGAACACTCATGGACATATTTTATTTTGTATTTGTGTTTCTTATTTTAGCCATGAACTAGATATTTTGAGGCTTGGATTGTTAATGAACTCTATGTCTTAGTTCTTAATTTCTATCACTTTATTTTAGCATTTTACCCATTGTTAATTCAAATATGCTTATTGATACATTCTTGTTGTTGTTTGGCCACCAATGACAAGATATTATGTTATATTTGTGCTGGAAAGTTTGAATATAATGTATAAATTCTAATGACGCAGGTGAATAATCTTGTTAGCTTATGTTTGTGAATATCATAGGAATATATTATTTGCCTTATGTAACCATTATGAATTGATGCTTAATTCTGGGTTCTTTAACTTGATTTACATATGAATATGTTAAATTAGGTGAAAGAATTAATACATTGGGTATTGGAAAAGTTTCATGAACTTATTTTGAATTCTTGTTAACTCTAGGTAATTCTGCTGAGATTTTGCTGCAACAAAACG
This sequence comes from Humulus lupulus, assembly GCF_963169125.1. Taxonomy (NCBI): domain Eukaryota; kingdom Viridiplantae; phylum Streptophyta; class Magnoliopsida; order Rosales; family Cannabaceae; genus Humulus; species Humulus lupulus. The sequence continues at coordinate 133,000,866 of NC_084798.1, read as the reverse complement.
TACAGGTCATTTGACATAGAGGAATTTAATAATTCAAGCCTATTTCAACCAATTTATTTTACCTTACTTTTAGATTAGCATTGCAGTTTATTTTTTAACATTTTTAATTGATTCCAAGTAGTGTTAGTTTACAAAATCAAAACAATTTAATTTGGTAATTTTTGCAATTGTTTGGTAATTAATTAGTGCATTTAGAGTTAATTTGCAATCCATGTAGAGACGATACTCAACTTATCACTTATTACTTGTTTTGTGAATGTGTACACTTGTACATAATTGATAAAAAAAAATCACAACACACGTGGAAAGCTACCACAACCCTTGACATAGGGTTGTGGGTTGAAGAAGGACCCATCATCACCTAGAAGTCAGCATAATCAGACGGATCTTTAACCACAATTGTCTTGTCCAACTTCAAATACTTCACAATATCCTGGCTCAGCTCATTTTTAGTCGGCATAATGGGCCTAACCTCCAACTGAAAAATTCCACATTTACAACAATTATAAAAGTGGTTGTCTACCATTTGCACTTTACAACATTAATTAATAACGTCAAACAAGAGATATAAATATCTCCTGGCAAAAGATATTAACGTCAAATTCGTAAAAGGGAAATAGTTGCTCTGAAATTAGGTTTAATAAGCCCATCAAATTGTAACTGGTTATAGTGACCAACGACTTAGTTAGCCACCATTTTAACCTATTACAGTACCATTTTTAATTGGAAGCATTGAAATCTGTAACAAGTTATATCTACCTATTATTCTCAGTAAAAGTAAACAAATTATAATAACCAGATGCAATTTACAAGTGTTAAAGAAGATGAGAAATTATGTAAGTACCTACCATTTTTTTTGTAAAAAATGTCTTCTCCAGCTCTTTAATGGAAATGTTGTTTATGTTGTCCCACTTTAGGATTCTAGGATAGACTTCTTCTCCTTATACACAAACCCCTTTCGTCAACTCTGGTGGTGTCTCATATATAAAAACAAGAAAAGGAAAGGGGTACCCTCGTATCTTGTACGAAAATTACTCTTTCCCCCTGTAGCAGTTAGATTTAGACGATCGTAAATTCTATTTCCATCCAATAGACCAACTCTGAGATAAGAAACAGTATAATCCCAAATCAACCTCCCAAATGGAACAACTTTCAATTATTCAAGACTGTGATCTACCATGTCTACAAATTCAGGCTCAATGTATTTTTTAATCAAGGGTTTTGCAAATAAATAATGTGCAAGGAGAAGAAGGATACCAAGCCTAACCTCGTCTTCATCGTCTTGAGCCTGATTGCTCATAAAGTTTTTCTTGACTTCACTCATTTCTAGGTTTCCAGTTACCCCACTAGAACCCTTCTTTTAAACTTGTTCACCTTACGATCCACCTTGAACTAATCCACATCACCATCTAGCCTCAACCCACATATCAAGCAGAACTCATTAGCAGAAAATATGATTATGTTATCGTTTATATTGAACCACAAATCATCCTCAGTTTCATGATGAACTTCCCTCAACAAAATATGATGTACAACCTGAGCTTGCCAACATCCTTTACATCTAGAAAATGTCTGAAAACAGTTGACCTAAATAGAGATTGTTGAGCTTCTGTAAACCTTTCGTTAAGGTCTTTGATAACTTGATGTTTAAAAGTTTTTTGCACCCTTGAACCAAAGCGTTTCGCTTTGTCAATCCTGTGCACCACATCTTGCATCATCACATTTGAAATATTTATAAAATGATTCGCATTTAAAAACTACTACTAGAACCAATTAAAACAAAGTTGAAAGGATTTCATAAAATCTACCCATGTTACATGTAACCTGTTTCAACTTGACACATTAATTTTGTCACAAATATCTGTAATCAGTTACATCCTAGCCTGATGTGCAATATATGACCTGTTTGAACTTGACACATCATAACTTTAACTAATAACTGTAAGCAGTTACATCTTACCATGGTGATGACTCACTTTCCCTGTGTAACCGGTTTCAACTTCACACATAAATTTTTAAATGCTTATTTGTAACCAGTTACATCATACCATGATGTGCAATGCGTAACTTGTTTCAACTTGACAAATGGCAATCTTAACTAATACCTGTAACTAGTTAAATCTTATCATTTAAGTGTACTCACCTTCTTCTTAGTTTCAATATTTGACTTGGACTTTCCCTTTTATGCATTCTTAGGAATTGAAGAAGAAGCAGTATTATGTGCTGCTTTACGTTTGACAGTTCGTTCTCCATGCTCATCGCCATCATTTGAGTCCGATGGACCACGTGATTTCCTTTTTTTTGCCATTCGTAAAAAATGAAAATAAATAAGTGAGAGATGGACTTATAATAATATAAATATACCTTGTACAAATACAACCAGTCAAAGTTGGTGGAAAAATTATTTTTGGCAACAACATTGTGTTACCAAAGCATGGAATAGAAATTTGTTTTATACTAGGAAATTTTTTTTTGACCCAAAAAAAAATTACACAAAGTACAATAAGTATTGACATTTCTCGAATACGACAATATTCATGCTTATATTGCACCTTAATAAGATATTCGCCCCGACTAACTACCCAAATAAACCGATTTCGTTGTTGATAATTTTATTTCAAAGAAACACTCCAACTTAAAAATTGTGTAATAAATATTTTATGGTTAATGTTCATAAGTCCAAAACAAAAAAAAATTCAAATATAACCTGTTCAAATGAGGGGAAATTAATTATTTTACACCCAAAATAACTACCTCATTTTCATATGTAATGAACGACCCATAATCTTTTCAATAAAATATAACACAGGAAAAGTTTTAAGGGCGAGAATTTTTAATGTACATACCGAATGTATTAAACTAAAATCGGTTAACATGCATTTGAACTATTTTTAATTTTTTTTAAACAAAGTAACCCCCTTACCTATGAAATCAGTCCACACATTATCGTCAAAATTGTGTGGAACACAAAATAAGTTGTAATGGTGGACATTTTTGTTGTTTCCAAACAAAAAACTAAGAAATTCTTACACAGGAGATGAGAGATACCAATAGCACCGCCCGTCGGAATCGAAGAAGATAAAGGTTGACGACCGTTCGGTACGTATTATTTCCTAGAAATCTAGATTAGAAATTCCAACTATAAATGGGAAGGAAGTCTTCGAAACAATTAAATTTTAAAGATTGAGAATCAACCACACTTGCGCACTCCCTATACAACCTGCAAAAAATAACCTTTGGAGTGGGAAGTTAAAGGGACGGTGTTCATCATCTCAAACTATGAAACTGTTTCTTACTAAATTGAATTTAAGATGAATTTAATTTTTTTTAAGATCAATAATTTGTTAATTGGATTTTAGTAATTTTTTGAGGTGAATAAATTATTTTATTTAATTTTTAGCAACAAAAAATTTACTTAGGCATTAAAGTGCAACAAAATGAGCTACATATGTATTTATGCTGCAAAAAATTTTGAAAGCGAATTTTGCCGCCACTCATGTGTTGACACATGTATCACTTGACACACTTAACAGTTGAGAAACCAACGTCCGCACCAAATGTGTAACGGTAGGGATTTTTCCCACAAAAATTTTTTAGATAGGGATTAATGCCGCAAATTTCCCTTTTAATTTTATCTTTATTATGTGGAAATGAATCTGCAACGTCCGAGGAAGATTGTGTCCGATAACGGAACCCAGTTCGACAGCGATCTGTTTACCAACTTTTGCGAAAAAAATGGAATAATAAAGAGCTTCTCGTCAGTGGCCCATCCCCAGGCAAATGGCCAGGTCGAAGCTGTAAACAAGACTCTAAAAAGTTCGATGAAGAAAAAGTTGGAAGAAGCTAAAGGAAGATGGCCCGAAGAATTGCCCCAAGTCCTATGGGGATATAGGACTACGACCCGTACATCGACAGGACATATCCCATTCTCTCTGGCGTACGGTTGCGAGGCTATGTTGCCAATTGAGGTCGAAATTCCCACAATTCGAGCCCTCGCTTATGATCAAGCCTCGAACCACTCTCAGCTCGAAGAAGCTCTTGACCTGATCGAAGAAAGAAGGAACGAAGCTCAATTAAAAAATGTTGCATGCCAACAGCGAGCTACCTGGTACTTCAACAAAAGAGTTCGGGATCGAAAATTCGGTATGGGAGATTTGGTGCTAAGGCGTGTATTCTTGGCAACGCGGGATCCAGCAGCTGGCGTGCTCAAGCCAAATTGGGAAGGACCCTACCAGATAGAGTCAGTCATCCGACCCGGTGTTTACAAATTGGCGAGATTGGATGAAAGTCTAGTACCGCGAGCATGGAATGACGAACACCTATGACCTTACTATCAATAGTATAGGAAGGATGTTGCCTGTAACCATGCTTGTTTATCTGTACTGTTTTTCTATTTTTTGATTTTTTTCAAATAAAAGTTGATTTCGTTTAATATGCTGTATTTTTTGCAATCTCTCTTAATTTAATAACTTATGTTCTCACTCATAGGATATTAAGGGGGCATCAGTGGCACATATACCACCAGCTTGAAAAAATAAAACAGCATATACGAAATACATATAAGTGTTTGGACGTAACCAAATACGCGAGCTAAGACAGTCTGGATATAACCAAACTGTCAAAAGTACACAAGTATTTGGAAATAACCAAGTGCGCGAAATAAGATAAGTTTGGATATAACCAAACTGGCAAAAAGATAAAAATGTTTGGATGCAACCAAATATTCAAACTAGATTAAAATGTAAGTGTATGGATTACAAACCTAACACGACCTTAATAGGTTTGGAACAAACCAACTAAAACTAATCGACAGTAAGTTGGAGCATAACCCACTTCGTATAAGTTGAGATCGAGGCTGGAGTATCTTACAAAATAATAGTTTCGACCTCATAACCTCGGAGAGCTAACCGAGGACGAGAAAAAGTAACTAAAAAGTAAGATATAACTAAACCATTTGCATTACACACCATATAAGTACTTTCGGGTGCATGGTAAAAGTAATATCCGACATTAACAAATAACGAGATCGGAAGCGGATAATTCGAGCAAACTGTGCATGAATGCATTGAACCTCGAGCTTAAATCCAAACTATGTTTGTGTGATTAAACAGGCATATATGACACTTTAATATAAAATGTGCAAAATATTTCAACCCGAGAAATGTAAAGCATGTATATTAAAATAAAGAAAAATTGTATCAGCCCCATGGGCATAAATTAAAAGAAAACAATTACAAAAAATAAAGGGACGCAGCCCCGAGGTATCATCTAAAGAGAAGGAGCAATCTCCTTGGCCTTCTCAGCATCCTCCTTGTCCTTCTCAGCATCAGTGTCCTCCCCAGCTCCTTCTGCGTCATCCCGAGCAGCCTCCTCCTCATTAAGCCGAGCCTGCCATTTGTCCACGAGTTTTGCTTCAAGATGGCCTAAGAAGCTGGTATCGAGGTCGACATTGTTGTCCCATATTCTGTACATGGCCAGGTCGACCGCCCGATCCTTTTTCTCCTTAAACTCTTCAAGAAGACGAGCCTTCTCACTCTCAATGATCTCAAAAGTGACGACCTTATCTTCTTCAAGCTTGGCATTGACCTCCTCGAGCCGAGCATTCTCCTTCTCAAGCTCTGCGAGCCTGGCATTCTGCTTCTCAAGCTCGGATATCTTGACCTTAAGCTCCTCGGCTCCTGCCTCTACCTTTGACTTTGTTGCCTTGAGCTCATCACTCAGTTTGAGCTAAAGATCCTGTGCCTCCTGAGCAAGAATCATGCTTGAGTGGACTTCGTTGTTCAGCCTATAATTAAGCTGAGCATCGACAGCAAGAGCCTGACATACAAAAAACACACAAAATTAGTACATGGACTAAGTGTAAATGCAACTAATTGGCAGGAGAAGAAAGATTACCGCAGCGTGCAGTTCAACACTCTTCTCGTAAAGAGTGTTGCAGTCTTTGGCATTGTTCAGAAACTGCCAGTGAGGAGCGACAAAGCTCCCAAAGATTTGGCCCACCTGAGACAGGATGTCCGAGCCTAGTGTTGCCCAGTGGGATCCAGCAGCATTGTCGATCACGTACTTGTCAACATGAGTAGAGATCGAGAGAAGTGGTGTCCATCTCGCCTGCACAGTTACACCACAATATGAGTTATCGAAAAATAAAGTAACTCAACATAATGCAAACATACATGGGATAAAAAGACAAGTGGAGAGAAACCTAACTGGAACTCTCGCCCGAGCTTGTGCTCGGCGACCACGAAATTCCCCCATCTTCAGAAGAGGCGGGGGGAGTACCTTCCCTATAGGTGGATGTCAACCTCAAAAGGTCCCTATAGTCGTCGGTCCCATACTGGATGGCTATTCCGTTCCATACCTCATTCAGGCTATACATGGTGTCGTATTTCCCGAGCTAGCTATCAAACCTATGAACCCGTTCATCTACCCAAGACCATACATAAAAATGGTTCCTATCGTCCTCACACAATACTAACCTATCGGGTATATGCTTTAATAGGGAGGGGAATCACATATTCGAGCTAAGGATGACTGTACCTTGCTCGTCCGAGCCCGAGCTTGAGGCCTCGTCATTGGCCTCATTCCCCGACTTTGGACTCCTATGACGAACTAGAGGCAGAGGCCTCGCATCTTTCCTTGGGGGGAGATTGCCAGTTGGCAGAGGCACGAGCTCCCACCGGTTGTATTTTTTATTGGACCAGTCCGATATAGACTGATCCTCTCCTAAGAGCCCACAAGCCCGGAGCTTGTCTTCATGCAGGAGATAGGAAAGGGATCTCCTGCCGTAGGGAAGCTGGAGCAGAGTCTCTCGGCGCTCCCTCATCTCATCGGTGGTGTTATCCCAAAATTTTAAAATGATGATGTGGCAATAGAAATGACAAGTGGCATGGAATAGTTGGGTGATCTGGCTTAGCAGTAGCCCAATACATCAGTGAAGAGTTTGGACTGCTTGAGAGATGTCATGACCAAGCCAAGTGCACCCGAGGAGAGTACTTGGGCTAGGGTGTGCCTGGTCGGATTTTGGTCCGAGGAGCACTCCAAAGAGATGTGGTCAGACCTTGGTCCGAGGAGTAGCCCCAAGAGGTCCAGTCGAACCTTGATCCGAGGAGAGCCAAGGAGAGTGTGGTCGGACTTTGGTCCGAGGAGCCCCAAGAAGTGTGATCGGACCTTGGTCTGAGGAGAGCCCAAGGATGTGGTCCGAGGAGCCCCAAGTTGTGTGATCGGACCTTGGTCCGAGGAGAGCCCCAAGTGGTGTGATCGGACCTTAGTCCGAGGAGAGCCAAGAGGTGTGTTCGGACCTTGGTCCGAGGAAACTCTAAGGGGTATGGTCCGTATGCATGTGTCCAGCATGCAGCATGCATGTGTTCGACCAGAAGACGATATTCATCAATCAAATGGACCAGACTACTTCAAATTTCCAGAAACGGCTTCAACAAGAATCGGTCTGGCCACGCGTAGGGATCTCTCATTCTTCGCTCAAATTGAGGATTCTGTTGTATTTTGAATATTTTGTGTAATTTAAAATATAATATGAGTAATAAAATATCCCGATCCTAGTGGGATATCAGTTTCTGATCCCAAGCCTATAAATAGAGGGTTAATGGGATCAGAAAGGGACTTTTTTTGGCAATTTTAAATTTTGGGTCTGAGTTTTCTAGAGAGAGAAAGTGCGTTTTCTTGAGAGAGAACTCTTTTGTATTCTGAGAATTTACACTGAAGAAACTCAGTTGACACTGGTTCATCTGATCTTGAGTGTAGATAAAGTAATCAAATCTCTAAGTGGATTAGGCTATTACCGACTGATCGGGGCTGAACCACTATAAAAATCTTGTCTGTTATTTACTTTTCTTGATTAAACTGTCTATGTCGTTTGAATTCTCTTGAAGGTTTGTCGTTTTTGACGTTCTCACGTCGTTGGCTAAAAACACAGTCAACATTTTGGTGCTTTCATTGAAAGCCTGAAGAGAAGAACAGACGGTCCCTGAGGCAATATGGCGCCTAAGAACACCAATGCAGCCTCCAAGAAGACAAGCTCCTTTAAAGAGCATGCTAGATCAGAAGGTCCTAGCATTCAAGATCGTGAAACTGAGCCCAGAGTCGTGCTCGAAGATGTAGCACCAGAAGTTGAAGAGCTCCAGGAAGCCATGAGCGCCTTCCAGGAGGAGATGGCTCAGATCAACGCCAGGCAAGAGGCGTTCACTGAGGAAATGGCTAGACAGAACGCCGCATTCGAACAGCGGAAACGGGAGATGGACGCTAGGACTTAGGAGATCCATCGACAGTAGGAGGAGGCCGACAGGCGACATCGCGAAGCTGCACTCGCTCTGGAAGCAGCTACGCAGCTGACCCGAGCCAATGCCCAGGTTGCACCTGGGGTGGCAGCCACCACAGAGGCAAGGACCACAGAAGCTGATCGTAAGAAAACTGATAGACCAGGCAGGGGTGGTAGTAACCCACCTGGTCATGAGGAGGACGGTGCCCGATCGCGCACTGCCTCAACTCAAAGGGGGAACTCCAAAACCCCCTTAAGGAGCCACCGATCAGAGACTTCCAGATCAGGGAGTCACAAGTCAGGCAGCAAGAAAACACCTCCTGAGCAGGAGCACAATAAAGCTCCTCGTGGTAATGAGACTTCCCACTTCAAAGATGGGCATGGGTGTGATGAAGCTGACAGTCATCACACTGACCATTCTAAGGAGAAGAATAATAATAACCATCGAGGAGGGGAGGATCAACCAGATCAAACAGGAAGGCCACCAAGGCATCCCAACCAGCGCAGTGGCAAGGAGCACGTTCCACCCAGCAAACCATCCGAGAAGACTCGGAGTACGGTGTTCGATCGGTTGGGAAAGCACACTGCTCAGAAGGACCTGAGGGACGCCATTGATGATAGAAGGAGGACCGTCCCGGTCGAAGGGCAAGAGCCAATCCGTCCTACCAGTCAAGTAGAAATACTGGATGATGGTTTGACGGATAGGAACACCCGACCAGGCGGTCCCGAAAGTGAGTCCCCAGCGATGGCCCCAGGCATCCAAGCCCAGCTTGATGCTTTGACAGCAGCAGTTCAGAGTTTGTCAAAACAACCAGCTACGATTGATCTGGTAGACCACAGAAGTGGCAGCCCTTTTTGTGCTCGAATTAGAGCGGCTCAACCACCAGCGAAATACAAAGCACTGGTACTGCCAGTTTATACAGAAAAGGCAGACCCGGTGAGACATGTTGGGAAGTTTGAAGATCAGATGGAGCTGCTCAGGGTGAGTGATGATTATCGCTGCAGAGTCTTCCCCACCGCATTGTCAGACACTGCCCAGGAGTGGTACTGGAAATTTAAACCAGACTCCATCACTTCTTGGGAGAGTTTTAGGAAGGAATTTTGCAGGCAGTTTAGCACTGCTCGAACCCCTTCTGTTTATGCCAATCACTTGGTGGATATTAGGCAAGGAAAAGATGAGTCTCTCAAGAACTACATTCAAAGGTTCATGAGAGAAGCTAACCGAGCTACTATGGTTGGAGATGAGGGGAAGATGGTGGCGATCTCTTCCGGCATTATCTATCGAAGTCCTTTGTGGGACAGCATCCATCGTCATCCAATTTCAACATTACAACAATTTTTAGACCGGGCAGATAAGTATATGAAGTTGGATGATGCAATTGAGAAGGGAGAAAATGGATTGAACAATCCGAGAGGGTCGAATGATCCCCCCAAGAATGGTGGGAATGATCAGAATGGCGGTAAGAAACGTGGGAATAACGGGTCTGACCGCCACAATGAGAAGAAGGCTAAGTCGGGACCAAACGACAAGCCAACGAAGTATGAACCTCGATTCACCAACTACACCACTCTATCGGCGAGCCGAGCAGAGATCTATTTGGCTAGTCATCAAGAGGTCCCTTACCGGAAACCCCCACCAATCAAGAAGGAGATGAGTAAGAGAGATATGAACAAGTTCTGTCGCTTCCATGGAGACTATGGTCACGACACGAATGAGTGTAATCATCTCAAAGATGAGATAGAGTTTCTCCTCCGGTCGGGGAAGCTAAAAAAGTATCGAGCAGAGAAGACCCAAGGAGAGGGAAGCAACAACAATCCTGGGTTCAAGCGACAACGATCCCCACCTTTGCAACCTAAACCTGTGGACTTCACACTAGATACTATATGTGGAGGACCACATCTTACTGGAGATAGCAACAAGGCGAGGGAGAGGTATGCTCGCACCCTTCGACATGAATTGGGTTCGGCATCCACCTCCGAAGTTATGACAGTCGAGGAGCGACCACCAAAGAACCCAAGATATGAAAGTGAGTCCCTCACTTTCACTGAAGAAGATGCTCGACACGTGAGGTATCCTCACAATGACCCTCTTGTTGTGACAGTCCAAATAGCTAATATGAAAGTGAAGAGATGTCTGGTCGATACAGGGAGCTCTGTAAACATTATTTATAAGTCCTCCTTCGAGAAAATGAAGCTATCTATCAATGACTTGAAGCCGTGCTCTCAAGTCATTTATGGGTTTACTGGAGAAGGATTGTCACTAGCCGGGACAATCAGGCTGCCAGTCACGACAGGGGAAGCTCCCAAGCATGAAACCATAATGACCGAGTTCTTGATTGTTGACTGCCTGTCCGCCTACAATGTGGTTATTGGTCGACCACTACTCACAAACTTGCATGCGGTAGTTTCAATCTAGCACCTTTCCATGAAGTTCCCGACCAGTGTTGGCATAGGCTGTGTCCAAGGAGACCAGAGGGAAGCTAGGGAGTGCTATAATGCCTCGGTTGCTAAGGCAAAGAAAGGGGCCAAGGAGAACAACATGATTGTATGTGTTGAGAGAGAGGAGGTGGACAAGATGGATGTCGACCAGAGTCTTGCAGTTATAACCGATGAAGAGATGTTAGAGGAGTTTTGCCAGGAGAGCACTCTTGGTTTAGAAGAGCAGAAGACCCCATCCGGTGATGAAGTCACCAAATAGGGCGTTGCCCAAAGCGAGGGAAGGGACTTCGATCCTCGCTTTGGGGATTATGAAAGTGATGTGGGACCATCCGAGGAGCTAGAGGAGGTCCTTATAGATGAGAATGACCCGACGAGAGGGGTCAAAATTGGAAAAAAGTTGAAAGCAGAAGTGAGAGCACAGCTGATAGAATTCTTGCGAAGGAATCAAGATGTCTTCGCCTGGTCTAACAAGGATATGGTGGGTATCTCACCAACAGTGATCAGCCACGTGCTCAACATGGATGAAAGCTATCCAGCAGTGCAACAGAAGAGGAGATTGCTGGATAAGGATCGAGCAAAAGCTCTTAAGGAGGAGGTAGAGGGATTAAAGGAGAATGGGTTTATCAGGGAAGCATACTACCCTGCCTGGGTTTCAAATCCAGTGTTGGTGCCCAAACCCAATGGAAAGTGGAGGACTTGTGTAGATTTTACTGATCTGAACAAAGCATGCCCAAAGGATTGCTTTCCTTTACCAAGAATAGACCATTTGGTAGATGCAACCTCTGGTCATGAGACCTTGTCCTTCATGGACGCATATTCGGGGTACAACCAGATCAGCATGCATCCTCCCGATGAAGAGCACACCAGCTTCCGAACAGATATAGGGTTGTACTGCTATAGAGTCATGCCCTACGGATTGAAGAATGCAGGAGCTACCTATCAACGCTTGGTGAATGGTATGTTTCGTGACTTAATCGGCAAGAGCATGGAGGTGTACGTAGGTGATATGCTGGTGAAGTCAAAGGAAGCAGAAGGGCACGTGCGAGACTTAGAGGAGTGCTTCGCAATACTGAGAAAGTACAGCATGAAGTTAAACCCCCTCAAATGCTCATTTGGAGTGGCTTCTGGAAAATTTCTTGGGTTTATTGTGAACTCCCGAGGAATAGAGGCAAACCCATAAAAGATAAAGGCCCTCGTTGAAATGAAGTCTCCAGCTAGAATAAAGGATGTGCAAAGCTTGACTGGGCGGATTGCAGCTCTACAAGTTCGTTTCGAAATCGACGGACAAGTGCCTCCCGTTTTTTAACCTGCTTAGAGGAGGCAAGAAGTTTGAGTGGACTGAAGAATGTGAACAAGATTTCCAGGCCATAAAGGAGCATTTGGCCCAACCTCCTGTTCTTTCTAAGCCAGTTGATGGAGAAGACCTATTTCTGTACCTAGCAGTCACGGAGCATGCTGTTAGTGCTGCCTTAGTACGAGAGGAGGATAGAGTGCAGCACCCGGTGTACTATGTTAGCAAGCGATTGATAGGAGCAGAGTCCCGATATCCCGTGATCGAGAAGTTGGCTTACCGCTTGGTACTCGCATCACGAAAATTGCGACCATACTTCCAAGCACACCCCATTAAGGTCCTTACTGACCAGCCTCTACGCCAAGTCTTACAGAAGCCGGAGTCGTCTGGTCGGCTACTTAAATGGGCAGTTGAGTTAGGCCAATTTGAAATCAAGTACCAACCGAGGACTGCTATTAAGGGTCAAACTTTGGCAGATTTCATCGCTGAATGTACCGGAATCGTTGATGTTCCCGACCAGCAGGAGAGTGTAACTGGGCAGAAAGAAGAACTTACTACTTGGCAACTTTTTGTTGACGGGTCGTCGAATGAGCATCATTCAGGAGCTGGAATTATATTGGTCACACCAGAGAAGCACCGAATTCATTGCGCACTGAGATTCGGAGTCAATGCTTCTAACAAAGAGGCGGAGTATGAAGCCCTCCTAGCAGGCTTGCGGCTGGCTAGAGATGTACGTGCCCGGTTGGTGGAGGTAAATAGCGATTCCCAATTGGTGGTCTACCAAGTCTTGGGGGAGTACCAGGCAAGGGGCCTACGCATGGTGGCATACTTAAACAAGACCAAAGATCTGCTAGCACAGTTCGAGGAGTATACCATCAAGCTAGTACCACGGGAGCAGAATTCTAATGCAGATGCTCTAGCAAAGCTAGCTAGTGCAAAAGATGCCGAAACTCTAAATATAGTACCAGTAGAATACTTGGCGGAGCCGAGCATTGATGAACAAGAGGCCATGCCGATCACGATAGCTGACACCTGGATGACCCCCATCATCACTTATCTAGAGCAAGGGACCCTCCCAGTGGAACGTAATGAAGCAAGGAAGATTATGAGGCAAGCTGCTAGGTACACCATGATGGATGGGGTGTTGTATAGAAGAGGGTATTCCTTACCTTTACTCAGGTGCATAACACCCGACCAGTCAAAGAATTTATTAGCTGAGGTGCATGAAGGGTTTTGTGGAGATCATGCTGGGGGGCAGAGTTTATCTAAAAAGATCATGAGGCAAGGATTTTTCTGGCCTACCATGAACGAGGACTCTATGGAATACGTGAAGAGGTGTGACAAATGCCAAAGATTTTCTAAAGTGCCCAGAGCGCCCCCAAATGTCTTGAAGCAAATGCAAAGTCCATGGCCTTTTGCAGTGTGGGGTATTGATCTGATCGGGAAGTTGCCCAAAGGAAAAGGAGGAGTACAGTTTGCGGTGGTTACAGTAGATTATTTCACTAAGTGGACTGAGGCCTAACCATTAGCCACGATCACATCAAAGAAAGTATTGGACTTTTTGGTTAAGAACATAATATGTCGCTATGGTCTGCCTAAGAAGATAGTGTCTGACAACGGCACCCAATTTGACAGCGACATATTTACCGATTTTTGCACTCGGCATGCCATCACAAAAAGTTTCTCCTCAGTAGCCCATCCACAAGCCAATGGGCAGGTTGAAGCAGTAAACAAGACATTGAAGGACACTCTGAAAAAGCGCCTGGAGCGAGCTAAGGGTGCTTGGGCGGAAGAATTACCAGAAGTCCTTTGGTCGTATAGGACTACTGCTCGGACAGCAACTGGACATACCCCATTTTCTTTGGCATATGGGTATGAGGCCATGATACCTGTGGAGATAGACCCTCCATCTCATAGAAGGACCATGTACAACCAAGAGGAGAATCATCAGTTGCTAGCAGAATCCTTGGACTTCCTCGAGGAGAGAAGAGAGGAGGCAAACCTAAGAGTTGCTGCTCACCAGCAAAAAGTGGCGCGCTACTTCAATTCCAAAGTCCGAGATCGAAAGTTCCAGGTCGGAGATTTGGTCCTCAGAAAGGTGTTTGTCAAAGACCCAGCAGCTGGTGTGCTAGGACCAAACTGGGAAGGACCATATCAAATTGAACAAGTCTTCCCACCCAGCACCTACAAGCTGGCTCGGTTGAATGGAGAGCTGATCAGGAATTACTAGAACGGCGAGCACTTGAGGAAATATTATCAATAAATACTGCTTACAGAGTAGTGGCTTTGTATCAAGTGCTTAACTTGTTATTTAAGTTTTTGTTTATAGATTGGCTATTTGCTAACCAGTCATGTTATTTTGAACAATGTTATTTTGTTTGAAACTCGTTGTTAGACACGTTTTGTCATTTATTATTACGAGTAATAAAAGAGATCACGCGCAGCGTAGTCGAATCTTGCTACAATTTTGCATATGTGTTGATTATTCTTGCTTGGCAGTGTTCAACTGTCATTATGATTTAAACAAAACAGGTCTTCTAAAAAACTGAAAATACATATATACCGGACAGTGTTCAACTGGTCGGTATCATGAGATGAAAGACCAACGTTTAAATAGTTTCATGTTTTTGTAGTGGTTAACTGCTGAAATATGTTTGTATATTCTATGTGTTTCACGAGTAGTCACACTCGAACAAATTCGGTCAAGTAGCAAGTGATCAAGGATTTGTTTTTAACCCTCAATCACTTGGGGGGCACATAGAGTATACTGGTGTGTACTTCAACACAGCCAATAAGAGCACGAGCAAAGATATCTATTTTTGGGCTGACTTGTAAATTTGGAAGTCTAAAAAGGCCATTAAGCTAACTTGTTTGACAAAGCTTAAGTAACTTAGAATTTTTAAAATTTTAAGTTAGAAACAGATATTCGTGTGATAATAAAAGTTATGCTCATAAAATGTTAGAGCAATAAGAGCATGAGGAAGTATATTTGGTATGGACTTATGAAATGTTTAGAATTTCTAAGTTAGAAAACTAAGTACTCATGTGAAATTTAAGGCATATAGGAACTTTACTATTCACAATAAACTTGTAAAAGACTTAAAAGTTTAAAGCCGGTCAAAAAAGAAAAAAAAAGTAAAGTTCAAGTGTCAAGCTGCTCAGTCATACGAGCAAAAGTATAAAAAATAAAACAAACTATGATAAAAACTGGTAGGACTACAACTGATCATGCAGGAGCACTCCGGTAAGATGAGGGGTCACTGGCGTGCTGCTCTGGTGGGTTGATCAACCCCCTCTTCGGCTTCAGCTGCTCCTCTCGCTCGGAATGATAATGTAGAGGAGGCGGGTGTAGGGCCAGGAGGATTGGCAGCTTCCTCAGCATCCCTTGCTTCACATCTAGCAAGCTCCTCTGCCTGAACCTCATCGGTGAAAAAATCAAGCTTGAGAGGTTTATTCAGTTTCCATACCTGATAAAAGCAGTTGAAGCAAGCCTCCTCGTAACAGGTTAAATCAACTTCCTTCTCTTGCTTCAACTCTTCATTCTCGCTGATTAGTCCCTCATTCTCACGAGCTAACTCCTCGTTCTCATGGGTCAGCTTCTCCAGTTGAGCGGTCAAGGACTTGTTGGTTTGAACCTGCTGCTGATTCTCATCAGATAGTCTCCTAAGAGAATCATCCCGTTCAGCCACGGTCTTCTCTGCCAGCTCCAACTTGGATTTGGAGTCTTTTTCCGAGGCAGTTAGAGTCTCTAATTTAGCTTGGGCCACCACGAGTTGATCATTTAGTACCTTGATCAACTCCTTGTAATCGACTGATCACTGCTGGGCATGACAGAAGGTCATAAGCGTCTGTATGAAAAACAAAAAGTTACTACAAAGCATTAACGTAAGTAACAATATATCTTGTGGTAAAGTACTTACATTTGTCAGCTGAGCAATCCCTCTATCTAAGACAGCATCAACACTGAGTCGAGGAAAAGATTCAAAGCCTTGAATCGTTGATGAGTCATGGAGGGTCTGATCAGCTGCCCCCCTGAGCTTGGTATCAGCAGCTCGGAGTGCCTCGCTCGGGCCAGACGGGCCTGGGGGAGTTAGGCTCTCTGATGGAGGAAGTGACGAAGGAGTCAACGGTGGGAGTGTAGTCGACCCCTTGGGTTGTCTCCCTCGGCTGGGCAGCACTGCCTTCAGAATCTTCCTCGGGGGCGTGGAGCCACTTCCATCTCCAGCTTTCCTCTTTGGAACAGAAGGAGCGATACACTGCCTGAACATATCTGGATCTGCAAAAGAGGAAAACACAAAATTGTTAGAAAAATAAACATAATAAAATGTAGATAAGTATATTACTACTACAACTTTGTTAGTCTCGAATCACCAAGTTATTAAACGTATTCCTATGATTACTAGACCTGAGTTGAGAATCTGATCGATGAACTCATCCTCGTCATCCGAAGATGAGCTGAGTTCTCTCTCAATCTGGATGGCCTTTCCTTTCCCGGACTGAGCGGGAATAACAGATCTGCGCTGAGACTGAGGCTCCCTAATGACAAGGTCACCAGGTCTATGAGAAAGCGGAGAGGGTCCAGGAGAAAACTGGTCAGTCACTATCTCCGTGCCCGCATTGGACTGATCAGTCGTGTTGTTCTCCCCAGAGGTACTTTCCACCGCCATATCTTGGTCACACGGTATCAGGCCCACCATCTGAAGGTAGTCTACAGTGACCAATCTTTTCACGTCTTTTTCCTCATTACTCATGCTGGTCAACGCCTCCGCTCGTTTGAACATCCCTTCAGTAGGCAAGGGTCGCTGGAACGGACCCGCATGTGTAAAGGCCAAGTTGTTGGCCTTGATGTCTGATGTGAGGAAATATTCTCTGTAATACTTCCCAGGGTTCGACTTGTGAGAGATACCACTAAGGTATGTAGTCCCCCTATGCCTGTGATAAAGGTGAAAGAAGCCCGTATTGTTGTGGGTGGGATTGGTCCTGAAGTCAAACAAATAGTGCACCTCATGAGGGGTGGGTTCGTCCCAACCTTGTAGAAAGTAGAGAATATATAGTGCAGACAATGCCTAGATCCCATTCGGTGCGATCTGGAATGGGGAGACATTGAAATAATCCGCTATAGATCGGAAGTAGGGATGTAATGGAAGTGTCGCTCCTGCATGGACATGATGCCTGGACCAAGCACAGTATGCTCCACCAGGCCTATTGGCTCTCTGATGAGAGCCCGGACATATCACGTTCGCCCCACTCAAACCTAAAGCCTCGATGTGTTTATGGAATGACCCGGGGTTAAGTTTTGAGGGCTAGGCAGTGAACCAGGAAGGTTCTTCTTCTCTCCCCTTCCGTGGCTTTTGAATGGCCAAATTCTGGATCACGGTGGCAAACTTCTGAGAGGAGGGTGATTCTGAGGGAGTTGCAGTACAGGCGACACTGCGCTCCACCACCTTCTGCACCGCTCTGCGCGCAACTTGTGGGTCTTGGTCCTAGGGAAGTCTATTAGATTTCTTCACCCTCATCGTCGACTGTGAAGCTTGTTGGAGAAACTGTTCCTCGCGAAGGAAATACAGGGCCGAGCGGGGAAGGATCTGCTTGAAGCGACGAAGTCGGTCCTCTGGAGTACAACTGGTGGACGATTTTGATGAGGAATCGCTGTTTAGAGGAGTCTCGATTGACTGCGGGATAGAAGTGTCGGAGTCCGTATGGTTGTAACCTCCCCTATAATCAGAGTGATTCATCTACAAAAATAAATAAAAAATGGGGAGGTGAGTAACCATACAGATAAAATCCAACAAGAACAAAATTTATTTTTACACTTAGAAAAATTTACCTAAGTGGTAAAAATATAGTATGCATGGAAAAAAGATTTTTAGTGCTTGAAAGTGCCTAAAAATGTTTAAAATTTCCTAAGTGTTTAAAACTGCCTAGTGCCAAGGAAGGCTTGTGCATCCTACGAGGCGCGTACGAGGGCTAGGAGTGTGTGTCCGGTCGGACGCCATAGGCCCGAGGAGAAAGCGTGCCCCAGCCGTGTGCATCGAAGCAAGCCAGCCGAATGCCCATCACATGTCCGATCGGATGCCATGTGACCGAGGAGGAGACGTGCGAGTTTGGTCCGAGCAGTTGCGCTCGAGTGACCGAATGCTGATGCCGAAGCATCCGACCAGCACCAACGGTCCGAGCAGAGTGGCGTCCGAGCGTCCGAGTGGCTGCGTTGCCTTGCACCTCCGAGGAGCCCAGCACCAAGCAGCCCAAAGAGGTCCGATCGGACATGGAGTGTCTGAGGATAGGAGGCACCTAGGGAGTCCGAGGAGTGCGCATGTGGTCCGATCGGACCACATGTTTGCCCAGAAAAATAAATGGCCGATCGGCCACTTCCTTAAAAATACCCATTTTTCATGCCCCAAAATCTCACCAAAAACTCTAACCATAAAACCCAATTCGAGAAAGCAAGGCCCTAGATTCCCTAACATAAACACATTTCTTCATCCAAACATACAAACACAAGATAAAAAAAGGGAAGTTGAAAAGTTCATCAACATTCTTGAAACTTTCTATGCTATCAAAAACCCCAAAACCCATAATCATGGTTTATACCAAATTGATATATTTTTCTTGAAATTCCTATGAAATTAAGGGTAATGTTGGGTTACCCATAGCACAAACATCATCAAAACAGCCACCCAGCACATTATACAAACATTCCTATGAGATTTATGAGCAAATTCAAGAAAAAAAGCTATCAATGGGGTTTCGGCCATGGCATGGATTTTTCATGAAATTTTTGAAAAAATAACAACAATGTAAAAGCATGGAGAAGAAGACTTACTCAACTTTGGAGAACCTTTGACTTGCTTGGAGATTCCTTGAAGAAATGAAGAGCTTCCCTTGAAGTCCCTTGAAGAATTGGCCAAAGGAAGGAGAAGACAAGAGGTTCGGCCAAGAGAGAAGAGAGAAAAAGGAGGGTTTTTAAAATGTGATTTTCTTGTGTAAAGAAAAATGTGTAAGAGTAGGGGTTATTTAAAGGAAAAAAAAAAGTGGGAGTTATTATTTATTTTTGGACCCTTGGCATTCCGGGGCTATTTTCTCTCCCCGCATGGACAGATTTTTGCAGTGATCGTGGCCTAAGTTGTGGTCTGCTGCATGGCAGGAAGATGAACAGTTATTTTTTATATAATGCCGTCAACTGTGGAGAAAAAAGTTTATTATGTGAAAGTATCATATAATAAACTTGGGGGGCAAATGTTATCCCAAAATTTGAAAATGATGATGTGGCAATAGAAATGACAAGTGGCATGGAATAGTTGGGTGATCTGGCTTAGCAGTAGCCCAATACATCAGTGAAGAGTTTGGACTACTTGAGAGATGTCATGACCAAGCCAAGTGCACCCGAGGAGAGTACTTGGGCTAGGGTGTGCCTGGTCGGATTTTGGTCCAAGGAGCACTCCAAAGAGATGTGGTCGGACCTTGGTCCGAGGAGTAGCCCCAAGAGGTCCGGTCGGACCTTGATCCGAGGAGAGCCAAGGAGAGTGTGGTCGGACTTTGGTCCGAGAAGCCCCAAGAAGTGTGATCGGACCTTGGTCCGAGGAGAGCCCAAGGATGTGGTCCGAGGAGCCCCAAGTTGTGTGATCGAACCTTGGTCCGAGGAGAGCCCCAAGTGGTGTGATCGGACCTTAGTCCGAGGAGAGCCAAGAGGTGTGTTCGGACCTTGGTCCGAGGAAACTCTAAGGGGTATGGTCCGTATGCATGTGTCCAGCATGCAGCATGCATGTGTTCGACCAGAAGACGATATTCATCAATCAAATGGACCAGACTACGTCAAATTCCCAGAAACGGCTTCAACAAGAATCGGTCTGGGTACGCGCGGTAATCTCTCATTCTTCGCTCAAATTGAGGATTCTGTTGTATTTTGAATATTTTGTGTAATTTAAAATATAATATGAGTAATAAAATATCCCGATCCTAGTGGGATATCAGTTTCTGATCCCAAGCCTATAAATAGAGGGTTAATGGGATCAGAAAGGGACTTTTTTTGGCAATTTTGAATTTTGGGTCTGAGTTTTCTAGAGAGAGAAAGTGTGTTTTCTTGAGAGAGAACTCTTTTGTATTATGAGCATTTACACTGAAGAAACTCAGTTGACACTGGTTCATCTGATCTTGAGTGTAGATAAAGTAATCAAATCTCTAAGTGGATTAGGCTATTACTGACTGATCGGGGCTGAACCACTATAAAAATCTTGTGTGTTATTTACCTTTCTTGATTAAACTGTCTGTGTCGTTTTAATTCTCTTGAAGGTTTGTCGTTTTTAACGTTCTCACGTCGTTGGCTAAAAACACAGTCAACAGGTGGGAGTAGGGCGATGATAGTTTGCTGGAAAATTAAGCACATTTCAGCTAAGCATGAGCCTAAAGCAAAGTTCGAGCACAAAAAGAAGGAGGTTGAAATACTTACGGATCCGTTTGAATGAATAGCATCGAGACAAGGCTAGGCCATCTGTCCAGAAGAAGGCCTTCTTGAAGTCGGGAGGATGATTGGGAAGGTTTTCAAACATCTTCTTCTCCTTCGGATAGCTTGAGAGGTAGTAGAAGTCGTCCCCTCCCCGAGCTCGGGAGGGATTGCTTTTCAAGCAGAAGAGATATAAAATCTCTTCTGGTGAAGGTCCTGCCCACTTCAACTCGTGATACAACGACCTCAGGGCAGATAGTACCCTGTAAGAATTGGTGTTGAGCTGGAAGGGGGCTAACCCAACAAAATCTGTGAAGTTCTTGAAAAAAGACTTCAAGGGCAGTATCGCCCCTGCCTTCATGTGCTCCTGGCTCCAAGCTGCGTATCTCAACTTGTTGTCAAGATTTCCATCTCCTGGAGCGCAGTAGCTTCGCTCGTGGGAGGTCGGGGCTCGACACCTTAGCGAGCCTGATAATCCTATACCGTGAAGGGCCAGGATATCAGTTATCTGGCCTAGTGATGTAATCAAGCTCCAATAATGCTCAGCCTCGAAAAATTCCCTCCTCGAATGTGAGGTAAAGGGTTCCCCCATCAGTGAAATCTGAATATCACCTGGCTTGAAGGCAATCGTCACTTTAAGCGAAGGCTCAAGTGGAATCGGTCTAGGCTCGGTATCTGGATCTGGATGAAGAGCGACCCTCAGTCTTTTCCTTTTCCATTCTTCGACCTCGTCTATCTGACAACGGAAGTGATCTCGAGTGTCCTCTTGCTCACGTCTCAGTTCGTGCTCCAGAATTAAACATTGATTCCCGGTGAAAGGAGATTCCGGGCTCGGAGTTACTGGTGAGTAGTGAATTGTGAGCTTTGACCCCCACCACTTTCCCGAATTCTGCGGCATCTAACAAGAAAGTAAAAGGGTGAGGGCCAAGCGATCAAGAAGTATAGAGATAAATAGTACCTAAGCTCGAATGATCGAGGCTACAAGGCAACCTTAATCCGAAGAACGAGACCAGTCCCAGAGCGTGTGTTCCACCAAGGGGAAGGAAAGTGGATATGTCATGGGAAATCCCGAAATATTAGGGAAAAAATGTGGCGATTATTGAAAATGTGATATTTTTGGGAATCGTGCATTCCTTGAAGACAAACCCTAATTTTGTACCCGATATCTTGGTGTGCAAGATACCGTTTCTAAATTTTGAAAACAAAAAAAAAAGGAACCATTTTTGGACCCTTTTTTGCATAAGTTGGGTTTGAATCTAGTGTCCATCATTCGAAGTATCCTAATCCTAGTGCATTAAACTAGTGAATTGATAAATGGGACGAGAATAAATCCTAATGACTACGGTGAAACAGAAGCATAAGCATGCATAAAAAAAATATACACATATATAACGCAAAGAAACCATGGATCGAAAACTTACACAATGTAATCGGTTGAAACAGAGAAATAGATGATTGAACGAGCGGTTGCAGGTACGATCTCACTGAATCAAAAAGTCCAATCGTGCTTTGTCTTCTCAGCTTGGAGAACATACAAGAACCAGGCGAAAAAGTGTCTGGTTTTTTCTCTCTGAGAAGTTGAATGTGAAGGAAAAATGGAGAAGACAAAAGGGGATATATTTATAGACTCTCAGAGATTGTAAAAGTTGATTTAATCTAGGCCATTGGCCAGATTCCGTATCAGATCCGATGGCCAGGGAAAAATGACATGATGATACCATAAAGTTGGCAAGCGAATGATCGTGGGCAGAGTCTCAAGGCACTCGAGTACCTTGAGTAAGCAACACCCAGCTGACGCGTGTCCATACTCGAGTGAGCGATGGAACGGTTCCAGAAGGAAGCAGTTCAAAAGTTTCCTTCTCATAGGATTCGAACTAATACTTTTGAGGGGGCAAAATGTTACACCCACATTTCGAGACCCGAGATTGTGACCTCGAAAGCTAGATTCGTCAAGTGTGAGCTCGCGATAGCTAAAGTGCATATTCCTGGTCCAGATGCCAAACCCTCGAAGCAAGATGGCAACCTCGAAGTTCTTTCTAAAGACATAACATCGAAGTATATCTATTGTCGGGTGTCTTCGGGTCAAGTAGCCCGAGCTTGGTATGGGTATGAGCTCGGAATGTAACGACCTCGTTGGTATTTACCCGCTCCGAGCTGGTCTTGGGGAAAATTGCATAGCTCATAATTTACCTAAAGACCTGGATTGGCATGATGTTGATTGCCGACCTCGAATGGCTTAGTGGGTCATCTGATGAGACGCAGTCCATGCATTCAAAAAATATTTATTGTTGTAACTTCCCTATATTAAAGGGATATTAACTAGTCTGTTATATGCCCCCTACATTAAAGAGATATTAACTAGTCTTTTATATGCCCCTGGTCTTCAGGGGACGTTTCATTGTATATAGGAGTTACATAATTTAATGTCATTATTTTCATTAATGAAGAGGAGTATCTTCCCGAAATATGTGGGAATGAACTCTGAGAACCCTCTATAAATAGAGAGGTCATGAACTTTTGTAGACGAGGGATTTTTGATAGCTTGGGAGAATTTCTGGATAATTCATCCCTGAAGAATTTTCTGAAATATCCAAAGTCTTAATAGCATTGACTCGTGGACTAGGCAGAGTTAACTGCTGAACCACGTAAAATTATTGTTGTTATTCTGTGTTATTTATCTGCGTCATAGTTCTTGTTGTTCAACTGCTCTATGTTTTAGGTTGACGAAAAACGGCGTCAACACCAATACACACTTTTTTTTAAACTACAGAGACATTTATGATACTTGGGCATTTAACACAAATGGAATTAAAAATAAATAAATAAATAAAACACATTTCCATTTTCAAAAAGTGACATTTACCATATTTTTTAATGCCCTTTAACTAATATGGTCCCGTGAACTATTAATTAATTTTTTTTTGCCTAGTAATTAATATAATTGATTCAGTTAATGAATAAGTTGTACAATGTTACCTAGTTAAGCTCCATTTATTTTTTTCTTATTCAATTTATGTGTCTCCATACCTTTAATTTTGCATATATATATATATATATATATATATATATCTTTCTTGGGTGTATGCAAGTAAATTAAAGACTCATTATTATTAATACTATAACTATCCAAAATTGGTAACCCTTTTACAACTATCAGTTCATTCTCAGGTCAGTTTGATATAGTGGTGTTGTGGGAAAAGACAGTTGTAGCATTGTTGTAGGTGTAAAGAAGTTACAATTGTGCTATGGGGAAAAGTTGTCGAGTGTTTGGTAAATTATAAATTTTAAAGTGTTGTGAGTTGGAAAAGTTGTATCAAAGTGCTTCATAAACTATATACATATGATTAGAGTGTTGTTAAATATTAAAAAAGCAAGATAGATATCATATTTATTTTATTAAAACAAATTCACATATACTAAACATACCCAATAAATTTCAATATAAATATTGTATTTATTTAAACATATTAAAATTAATTTTTTTTAATTTTTTTTTTCTAAAACATGAAATTGATATATGTTTGATAAATTATAATTTAAAAATACTATGATAAGAAAAAATATTATTATAATATATATTAAACTCTATATTGAGGTGGTTTTTAATTTAAAATTACTAAAATAAATATATTTAAAATTTAAAAATTATTTATTTTATTATCTTATTATTTTAATTTATATATTTTTATTTTTAGTAATATATAATAAAAAAAGTAAATATATCGAGATAAAAATACATTTACTCCAAAAAAATTCAAAAAGATGCTTTTGGAAAGTTAAAAGTTATGTTGTGCCAATTTTAGGTAGCTTCTACATAAATTATTCAATAAGCTGATTTTATATAGTTTACCAAACACTTTTATTGCACAATTTTTTCAGAAAAACAACTTTCAACTTTTCTAATAACTATCCCAAACAGCCCCTTAGTATTTTAAAAATTAATTCAATAGTCACATAACCCTACATATCCAATTATTGGCTTTCTATGCTCTTTATTTAATTTGCAATTATTTTTCTTTCTAAAAAAAATAATCATAAATAATAGTTCTCATGTTAAACAGAATAATTACCAAACAAAATTTCCCAACATGTTACTCTTAGAAGCTCATCATTTAAATAAATATACAATGTCGATTTTAAATTATTATTAACCAATTTTATTTGATCTTAATGCAATAGTCCTTAAATTTTTTATATAAATTAAAATTACAATACACACTTAAGAATAAACCAAAAAAAGTTTAGAACTCCTATAGTCTTCATCCAATTTCTTATTAGTTCTTACAATAAACAAGACAAAACAAGTATACTATTCAATGCCGAAATATAACTTCCACTAAGCAGTAGTTATAGTATAGATCTGGTAGTCGATTCCACAAACAGGAAAATAAACAATGGTAACAACAAATACAATATACAGATAAAACATGTAAGAAAGTTAGAACAAGTAATATTTGTGTTGTTTCTGATGATTTAAACATTACAAATAAAGGTAGCACAAATGTGTGATGTAACATAAGGTAACATGTAGTAAAGTGTAAGAGTGATATATATATATATGCATGTGTTATTTATTTGGGTATTCGATTCACAAAAATTACATAAATTATTATTTCTCATCCTAACTATTTATTTTGGAAACTTTAACATTGAAGCACATCTATATTTTACTAAATTAGCATTTAAGTAATTAATATTTTTTACCATAGAAGAACGAGATAAGTCTTATAAAAAATCTAAAAATGAGAATATATTATCTATATATAATACAATAAAATATTGGACATAAAACAAAACATAAATATTACTTCAACTATTTATAAAATACATAGACAAAACATGACCATTTCTATACCGATTTAGCAAGAGCAAATATATATGAGTGAGATGAATAATTTTATTTTTACTAACTTGATAATATGTTATAAGTGATTGACAAAATCTATATACAATTACTAATTATAAATAGAGATAATAAGCTGGCGAAAAAAAAAAGATGAAAGAAAATAAATCACTGAAATTTATAAACTTCAAGTACCTGGTAAAGAGTTAAATATACTGAATATATGATCATCCTAACATTTCTAAGAATGTGAATAATATCAAAAATGTACATCCACTAAGCGGTGGTTATAGTGTACATGGGCGGTCGATTTCCTAGGGAGGTAACTACAAACAAAAGTATTAGTAGCAAAATAAATACTAAAGATTAGTAAAAAAAATAATGGAATTGGAGATTTGTGACTTTTGTTTCTAAAGATTTGATTGTGAAATAAGTGAAATAAAAATATAATGCAATCAAGAGAGAAGTACAGGTATCAAGAGTCATCTACATGAATTGCTCATTCATTTGGCCTTTTTTATTCGAAAAATTTACTTAAATAAGTAGTTGCATCCTAACATTTTACTTGGAGAATATACCAGTAGAGCACATATATAAATATATATATATATTAAAAATATTATTTGAGTAATAAAATTTCTTACATGTGAAGCACAATATTAATCTTATGAAATACCTAAAAATGACACTTTACCTATCGGCAATAATACAATAATAGGCCGATCATAAAATTTACTATCAATAATATTTTTAATAATTATAAATATATTGAGAGATTATGAATAATTCCATACATATATTCACTAGAATTAGATAGTGATAGTACTATGGGAAGATGAAGAAAAGAAAATATATTGCTAAAATATTAAAACATTTAAACCATGTTGAATCAAAAACTACAAATAAATCCACAATGCATATAAGATCATCTCTAACTCTCCGAGGAGAGTTAGACTATCATGCTCATCATTCTCACAATAATCTAAATATAAAATATAAGAAGAAAATGTAAGACAAAAATTTGTTATAGTTTTTCTACCTTAAAAATTACACACCAAACTAAGAAAACGAGCTTCTATTGATAGAGTCTTAGAATAGGTTAAAATACAATTTAAACTGCATTTTGGGTTTACAAAATAAAATAAAAAAATCAATAATAAAATTTGATTCAGAAATCAAAATTATTATTATCAATATTAGTTTTAGTTTTATGATGCTATTATCTGTTGACTCATGCATGCATGTGGCGTGGGAGACTTGGAGCTGCAAATGGCATGCACGCATACTAAGTTGCCACAAACATCAGCTATAGGTACTGGCGCGTCAGGGTGGCAGGTCCAGGGACGGCTGGCAAGCAGCCAACTAATCACATGACGCTACTTGGCACGTATGGGTTGAGAAGGCACCATGCATGCGTGTTAGGCGGGCAGACCGGGTCAAACATGCAGGTGGAAATGGGTCTGGGTGAAGCAGGCGGGGCACATGGTGCCTTGCGGTCGTGCCATGTAGTAGTGGCGCCAATAGATTATAAGAGAGATGGTGGACCAAATTTTGGGCTTGGCCAAAATTCTCTTGCGCTTTGGACTTCAAAAATGACATTTTTCCCATTTATTGTTCAGATTTAATTCTTTCTTTCTTCTTTCTTTTTATCTATGCTCAAATACTATTTAATTCAAGAAAATTAAACACAATTTAAATTTAAATTAATATTTTCAAATATAAAATCTATTACAATAAATCCATGAATCTGTTAATTTAAACTTAAATTATTTTAAACTTTGAAACTAATAAATTGACATATTTTTAGCACTAATCAAAAGGTTAGCCTATTATGCAACATATTCTTATACAAATTCTACACTGAAAATATGAGAAGTGAGACTAATTATGTCACATAGGCTTTTGTTGTGCATGAAGGAGGAGTGTGTAAAAAAAAGGTTAAATTGAATTTGGGTGGAGTTGAGGGTGACATGTTGACTGATGGATGGCAGGTGGAGTGGAAGTGCACATGGGCTTTGCTGGAATTTTGAAAGGATTGATATTTTTTCAAAAGATGTCATTTTCGCAAAACTAGGGCCTTTATACGAAACTTAAAGAAATATTAGCATGCACTACGGACGAACATGGCACAATTCACTATGTATCTGTAGTGCGTGCGCTCGGCTTGCATCATTTTATTTCCTTTCATCTTTAATAGAATTATAAATTGTAAACGTAGAACATGTTGATCCTTTTCAGTTTTAAAAATTGTTAGAACTTTTTATTCGATTAAATGCCTACATGTATAGGTATTCTTCATGCGGCATGTTTAAGTACCTCGTTCTATCTTGAATTGCACGGAACACAGATGCCCGAGGTTTAAACCTTAATATCAGTCTTGTTTAAAAATTTAACCAGTAACATAAAAATATGGCTAGTCTTAGTCTTAAAGTGATGACTGTTACATGTTCTTAATGGTTATAAATGATTTATTTAATGATGAGCACATTATGTCCCTCTCACGTATAAAATTACACTTATTCACCAGTTTTCACTTCACATACTATTAACTTATAAGTGAATCATTTATTTAATTAAGTGAACTGGGTCCTTCTCTTTGTAATTAACTTACAGGTGACAATATTCCCTATAACCGATATAGTCCATAAAGAAAAAAATGCTTCAACATATACTATAATATGATTTGTGTAACTGGTTACTTTTTCTAAGAGAAATAAATTTATACTAATTAGCTTTTTCAGTGTAATCGATTATATACATGAAGAACATACAATACGTAAATGGAAAATACAATCATTTTTGTAACCGGTTATATTGTTTCAACGTGTTAAAAATTTAGCCGCATCATAATTCACTGTAATCGGTTACATCCACCAAGAATAGAACATCCCTAGAAAGATGAGACAATTTGATTTGTGTAAATCGGTTACCATTTTAATATGTAATAAAAACGAAGCAGTGACAGATTTTAGAATAACCAGTTACATCCACGACGAACGAACAGAAGATCCTTAAAAATATGACAAGTATTAATTTTTGTAACTGATTACCATTTTAATACGTATTAAAAATGTAGCGGTGACATATTTTAGTGTAACGGGTTATGTCCATGAAGAACATAAAATGCCTCAAAAGATGACACAATACCAATTTTGTAACAGGTTACATTAAATATATGTGTTAAAAATGTAGCGATGACATATTTTAGTGTAATCGGTTACATCCATGACGAATAGAACATCCCTAAAAATATGACACAATTCAATTTGTGTAACCGGTTACCGTTTTAATACATAGTAAAAATGTAGCGGTGACATATTTTAGTGTAACTAGTTACACCCACAAAGAACATAAAATGCCTCCAAAGATGACACAATACAAATTTTATAACCTGTTACATTTCATATACGTGTTAAAAATGTAGCAGTGACATATTTTAGTGTAACCAGTTACATTCGATGAACAGAACATCCCTCAAAATATGACACAATTTGATTTATGTAACCGGTTACCCTTTTAATACGTAGAAAAAATGTAGCGGTGATATATTTTAGTGTAACTCGTTACAGCCATGAAGAACTTAAAATGTCTCACAAGATGACACAATACTAATTTTGTAACTGGTTACATATCATATACGTCTTAAGCATGTAGTAGTGACAGATTTTAGTGTAACCGTTTACATCCACGACGAATAGAACATCCCTAAAAATATGAAACAATTCGATTTGTGTAACCAGTTACCATTTTAATATGTAGTAAAAATGTAGCAGTGACATATTTTAGTGTAACCGGTTACATCCATGAAGAACATAAAATGCCTCAAAAGATGACACAATACCAATTTTGTAACCAGTTACCATTTTAATACATAGTAAAAATGTAGTGGTGATATATTTTAGTGTAACAGTTTACATCCACGATGAACACAACATCCCTAAAAATATGGCACAATTCAATTTGTGTAACCGGTTAAATTTTTTCATGCGTGTTAAAAATGTAGCGATGACTGATTTCATGGTAAGCGGTTACATCCATCTAGAACATAAATCCCTAAATGGGAACAAAAATATGGTGTCTGTAACTGGTTACACATTTTAATCGACTTACAAAATCAACGGTGACATTTTCCAGTGTAAATGGTTACATTCGTCAAGAAAATAAGCATAAAAGGATAAAACAATACGGTTCTTGAAAAATTAAACAAGACCTTATAACAGTTCGTTAGTATGTTATTGTGAGCTAATATTTATATGATTCATTTTTAAATTTATCAGAATCCAATAACACAGTGCCTACCGTTTTTATTAACACTAGCAATAATAAAATTTGGGATTGACAGCTTCATTTATGGACTAACAAACACTTTAAATTACGACAGAGCAAATTAACCGTGGTTACCAGGGAAAGCTATTATTTTTAATATGTAATTATTTTGAAAATCATTGAAAAATATTCCATTTTGTTGCTTTGAATGTTAAACATTATCAAAAAAATTTAATAACTTATTAACCATAAGGGAGAATAAAAATTCTCAATTCCCAATAAATTCTGGACAACCCTAGTCTAGTCTTGAATGGAAATCGAAAGTTAAATTAGCATAATTAAAAAAAATTACAAACACTTAAATTGTTTTGTCCATTATCATCGGTAATTATCAAACTCCACTACGAAGAAACCTTTATAAAAGACACCCACGGTCAACGTGGACCCTAACATATATATCAAATACACCTAGGAAATTGGCAAATGGCTTATATGTAATATCAATATTCCATTGATTTCTGAATAATGTTTTTGGCCCTCCTACCATTATCTGGACTCTATAGTGCAACCCAGTCAACATTGGATGGGAATGGGTTAGTTGGTTTCCTCAACTCGCCCTTTCCATGGACATTGGGTTAAGGTAAGCAACAGTTTATCCTCGATCCGTGTCTCTTGATTGGATAGGTCCATCATCTTATTCACATCATTCCCATCTCCAATTTTTGTCAAAGCATCGTTCCCTTTATCCGTCATCCAAGTGGATTGTGAACCCACGTCGTCATATAAACACCCAGTTCAACATAAATTTTTGTCCCCCTCTCATCTGTGTTGGATAGTGTCCGGAATGTCCCAACTGTACAACTTTCTTCAATCAATTACCCTTTCTTAACCATGTCTGATAGCAATTCGTGAGTGTGTGCGATAATAAACTTCTTTCTGTTAATGCACAGTTGAACTTTACATCCCACACGAGTGCCTTCGCCTTCGAGGCATGTACTCTATTGGTTCGCTCATCAAACTTCTTCAAACAATACCCTTTCGCGAAACACATCTTGGTTGTAACTGTTACCATTGCTTTTCTTGATTTTTTTGTCAATTGCCTCTTGGACCCCGAATCCCATAACCCTCGCATAGATCATGAAAAATAATTTTGCATCATCCTCACTTTGAAAAATCTTCCCTATTAGGTCTTCCCTCTCAATATCTTCGTGTACAACTTGTATTCCAAGCCCCTTCAGTGTTGACTTCCATGACCTTTCTCTTGGACTAAAAAATAAATCTATTATTTATGTAACGTCCAATAATCGCTAATAAGGCTTAATGCCTTGATTACTATGTCAGGATGGCATAATTGGATTTTGTATGTGTTAATTGTGATTATACATGTGAGATTATGTGAAATATATGAGTTATATTATGATATGACTGCTTGTGCATGTTTAAGTGTACTAAATGTGCTTATAGGCCGGTTTCTGTTAAAAATGGCATTTTCGTAATTTTGACCTGCTGAGGGTATATTTGTAATTATATATGCTTTATGATTGAGACCACATTATTATGTGGATATTTTTGCGATATTCAGCTTGAGTCGATCGTTATGAGCAATTTAGTGGATAAGTCACAACAGGGTCTAATATCCAGCTTGAGGTGAGCCTAGCGCTATTTCAGTAATTTGGTGAATTACCGGGGGTATTAGAGTATGAGTTATAGATGAGAGAAAATATTGGTGTTTGGAAGATTAGTGGGATTAATTGGTAATCTTAAGTGAAATTTGAGGTTTAGCGGGAAAATGGTGGCAAAAGACGATTTTTTCCTTGGGGACATTAGAGAACTAAGGTTAAGGGCAAGGGTAATTTGGTCTTCTCCCTAGCCTTGGATTACCTTAGGCACCTAGAATCATTAGGAAATTAGAGGAACAAAACAAAACACTTCTCTCAGCTTACTCTCTTTCATTCTCTCTCACCCTCCCTCTTACTTGGTTGGAGTTCTTGATTTCTCTGAGAGATTGGCTTGGGAAATTAAAGGTTGGAGCTAGGAACGGGATTAGGAGCAGCTTGGAGTCGGAATTACCTAGCTGAGGTAAGGTTTTAAGCTTTGTTTTGTTAAGAATTTTTTTGGTTTAAGTGGTTCCTTGAGTTTCAAGCTTATGATTGAATTTTTGGGTTTAATGAGGTTTATAAAGTATTATGGGTGGTGTTGTGGTATGTTTAAGTTGATAGAGATGTTGTTGTGGTCGAAAAATTGATGGGATTATGTTTTGGGATTGGTTTTGTGAGTTTTGGGAGGATTTGTGACTTTTGAAATCACTGGAAATTCTGGAGTTGCAAGGTCGCGCCGCGGCACTGTTCTTGGAGCATCGTGGCCTACATGAACACATTCGCCGCGGTGCAAGAACAGGGGATTTTTGGGTCGGGGCTCTTTGCTAGGTCAGGCGCCGCGGCTCTTTTGTGGGGGAGTCGCGACTCTAAATGGGGAAAAAAGGCCAAATAAGGTTTTGAGTTGTGGGAACTCAAACCTAAAGACTTGGGAAGGATTCTACTACCCGGTTTAGTAGAATTCGAGGTCTCGAGGGCTAGGAATAAATCTTGAAGCTATTAATTAGTTTAGTTCTTGATGATTATCTGTTAGTATGGTTGTGACTAGGGTATCGCTACGGGTCGGAAGGGGATCGTGCTCGAGGGTCGTCTCTATTTATCCATTGCTTGGACCAAAGGTAAGAAAACTGGTATATGCACATAGAGTTGCTGGTTGGTATGCTTATTAGCCTTGAATTAGTTGTATGTATGGTATGACTGATAATAGGCCACCACATTGAGCGTGGAGCTGATCAAAAAAGCGTGCAGAACACTGGTCGTGAAGGTAAGTTCAAATTGGAGTTGCGACCCTTGCTTGCCCGTCATGAACTTGAGCTAATTGCCTCCGTACACACTGCGCTCAGTTGAGCCACTCGGCCGGGCTTTTTTCCTGGGCCGCTTAATTGATTATATGACTAAGATGAGTATTCTTTTGTAAACTGTAGAATGTGTTTACAAGTTATATGATTGGAATGATTGCATCTGCTATTTGCGAAACATGTGCTTACTGCTTTGAATATTTGTATTATTGTTATACTCTATGAGGTTTTCTTGTTGAGCCTTAGCTCACGGGTCCTCTATGGTGTAGGTAAGGCAACAGTAAGCTAGACTCGCCATGAGTTGGAGAGCTTCAGGGGCACTGTGTACATATGTAGTCTGCTCGACCGCCATGGTCGGTATTGCTTGGGAGGAACTAGGGTTGAACCCTCTTTTGTCGCTTAGGATGGCTAGTTTTTATTTTATTTGTCTTTTATCAGTATGTAAACCCTTTCTGGGATCCCGTGTACAAACTAAACACTTTTAATGGAAAATGATTACTTCGTTGACCAAAATATTTAATACCTAAACCTTGTTTAGTTTTATTTATACATTTAACTCCAAATGACTTGCTTAGCAGGCTAAGCACCTTTCAAACACATAGTGTAACGGTCTTGGCTAACCAAGGCGATACAACTTGGTATCAGAGCGGTCTAAGCTTAAGGTTTCCTGAAGACTAGCTGGGCATGTACACTCGCCACTAAAGATAAGTTCGAGTCATGGTTCGGTATCCAATACTATGGATTTTTGCTTAATTTCTTAATTGAACATATGTGCCTTATTTGCATACTAGAATAGAGAGCATGACATATATATATACCTTGTGGGAGCAAGGCCTATTAATTTATGCCTGAATGTGATAGACCTGTGTTATGGTATTATTACTATATGTGGTTGTTGTGTTGGATTCTACTCGTGGGATAGTTATGGATATGATTATCATGCTTGATAAGTTAAGTCATTGATAGAGACAGATTCAGAGGTTATGTACCCAAGGCAGTTAATATCGAGGCTATAGATGATAATCAGGGCTAGAACCCTCAATCCTCCCCCTAGATTTGGCAGCATATGTTTACTAGTATGCAAGCAAGATTGCAGAGGCAAACGGAAGAGATTAAGTGGCTGAGACAACAGGTTCTGCCAGGGAGCGTTGCTCCATTTGTGTTGCCAGTTTTGGCTCAACCTGAGGGTGAGAACATAGGGGAACTACTTTATGAAAGATTCCAGAAGCATTATCCACTAAAACAAAAAAGGTTATTTGCGTCAGTTTATAACTGCCACAATTGAGTTATTGCGTCAGTTTTATATGTGACGCAGAATCCCATGACGCAAACCAAATTGGCGTTTGCGTGAGTGGGGCACTATCACAAATTAGCATTTGTGACATTGCTCCACTGACGCAAACGTCAGTCTGGTTTGCGTCAGTTAAGCACTGCCACAAATGCTAAAAATGAGTTTTTTTTGCGTCAGTTGGGAACTGTCACATAAAGTATTAACGAGGGAAATTGCAAATATTTATGCCAATTTCCTTGGCTTATTTTGATAAAAAAAAAAAACAGCAACAGAAACAGAAAAACAACAGTATAAACATAAAAACAATAGTATAAATTTTTTTAAACATTTATCTAAAATTAACATTTGTGATCAAAACTACAAAAGTAATTCAGATTTCAAAGTTAATCTATGTATATATGTACTCTTGTGTTCTAAATTTCTAAGTATTAAACCTACTTAAACTAAAATTTCCTCACCAACTTGCTCATTTGATAACTGAGATACGCCATAATTGATTCAGTCCACTCATCCCGTATCTCGTTGATTTCGTCAGCAGAATATGGTGTCGTATTCGTAAACTAATTAGAAAATATTTTAAATAATAAGTTAGAAATCATCCAAATAAAATCATGAACGATAGTTTAGATGAAAATTAAAAGGTAAAAAAATACCTCATTTTTCAAGTAGGTCTTTGGTCTAGGTCGTGAAATCAACTCTCTAGCAAACTTCATAATGTAAAAGCCACACTTGGTTGGCCTAGTCTCGTTTCGACACTATTACAACATAGTTATCCAAATTTAAGTATTATATTTAGCAAGTTATTATAATAAAAATATGTCAAAAACTTTAATACGATAAGTAATATAATTTACATACCTTAGGAACACAAACTTTTAGATTGATTGACTATTTTTGTCTTCGGTGTGTATCATATTGATCCAATGCCCTGCACACAATATTAATATTTACCCATATATGAGTTTGAAATGAAATCATAAATTAATTAAGTAATATGTATAACTTACATGATAATTATCTCATTGATTTCCGGATGAAAATGTGAGTTTACAGGATCCAAAAAAGCTACCAAATGACTGTGTGGCTGAATTAATACTAACATCCAATGATAGCTATAATAAAAAAAAACTTGTGTAAGATATTTATCAATAAACAAAATATATGAATATAAAATTAAGTTGACTTGTTGTTCCAAGGACAAATTAGAAACTTTGTCTCAAGCTCCATTTGTAGAAACTGGTCGAAGAGATTTTTAGCACATATTTCATTGGTTCCTGCATTAGTGGACACTAAAGCGGGATGCATGAAAGTGTACATGTTCTTCAATCCCTTCGTTTGCACTAAATCATTGAGGAAGCTACATATAATTAGAAAAGTTAATAAACTATTAAATTTCAAGTTAAACTAAATAAACTAAAAGATTGTAAACACCATTGTACCTCATATGTAATAATAGCTCAGTCTGTCCAATCATCTCATAGTTGCAAAAGTGGAATCTTTCCCTAACAGAGCGATAGTTTGGAATCCAAATACCCTTTCAACAATTGGAATTTCTACCACGCGGTCAGCTTTCCATTTATCAATAAACTTCACCGAACACTTCAACATTCTTGTCATAGGCACTTCTGTAGGCTTCTGTGTCAATGCCTCTATTCTTTTCTTTGATTGTCTTGGTTGTTGAGTAGAGGGCACAAGTGGCTCTTTCGTTTGTTGATTAGTAAGAACCCAATGTTGTGGCCATCCAACATCATACTCGTCTGCTTGTCCAACCAATGTATAACCTTCCATTGTAAGCGGATATGGCAAACTAGCGTTCTCTTGAATGGCTACCTCAACTCTCACATGATAATTTCCAGGAGGCAGTTGAACGCTATGTATTTCTGTACAACAGGTACTTAAAAGTTTCCCCTCTGCAACTATATTTTGTGTCAAACCAAGACACAACTTACAATTAACCTGTTACATTCCAATTAATCTGTTAGACTTTTTTATAAACTAGTTTATTTTTACTATATCAAATATATGCAATAATGAATTAATAAGAAACTATTACCTCATCAGGAAAATTTGATTGTGGTGGTGGGGGAGCACAAGGTGCCTATGTCGGTGGTGGAGGAGCATATGGTACCTGTGAGGGTGGTCGGTGAGCATATAATGTCCATGTCGGTGGTGGCGGAGCATATTGTGCCTGTGTCGGTGGTGGAGGGGCATATGGTGCGTGTGGTGTGTTTGAGGCTCCTCCTACACCTGAACTAGATGCATTTGATGATCCAAATGCACCGCTCTGTTGAGATGCAATATGCGCCATCAACTGGTTTAACTTTTCCTCCTGTTGATGTGCCCTTTCTTCAGAGTGACGCCATTTCTCTTCAAGGTCTTTATAACGAGCATCTTCCACACCTTTTTGTTTGTGATTGAATCTTTTTGGCGGTGGGGCATGAAAAAA
Organism: Humulus lupulus; assembly: GCF_963169125.1. Classification (NCBI taxonomy): domain Eukaryota; kingdom Viridiplantae; phylum Streptophyta; class Magnoliopsida; order Rosales; family Cannabaceae; genus Humulus; species Humulus lupulus. The sequence continues at coordinate 132,964,685 of NC_084798.1, read as the reverse complement.
TTGAAGGGAGCGGCATGTGCACTGATCCCCCTAACACGTCCCCCATGCTTTGGAGTGCCTAATGCCATTGTTAGTATATTGTTTGAACTTTCCTCCACCAACTCGCCTTCTGCTACTTTTTGCCTGTATTCCGCCTATATACATAGTAAATAAATCAATTAGAATTTAACACACACATTTTTTTTGATCAAGAAGAAAGTATGAACTTCATTAATCAAACATCCAAGAATACAAAACAAACAACTCAAAACCGGCTAACAAACAGCTCAAAACTGCTAACAAAAGCAAGCCTCAACAAACAAGAATACAGCAGCTACAGCCGAACCAAACCAGAGAAAACAGAGCAAAATACTAGCAAATTACATAGTAAATTGAGCAATTAAACTCTTTCCCTGAACAAATAACTTCTTCTTACTAATACTAATAAGTCTGTGCTGCAGTAACAGCCTAACTTCAGCAGCTATACTGGATGCAGACCGAGAATAGAGATAAAAAATATAGCAATTTATGTTCCTCCAAATGCAGTACACAACAGCAGCAAACAACATGTTATAAATGTGAGATAGTAACCCATTGTTCCTGCTAGAAAGCCAATCTCTCCATCTGTCAAATTCATAAGGCCATAACCTGATATTCAGTCACTCAGCTAATATCTCCAGAACCTTAACTGATAAAGAACAGGCAAAAAATAAGTGAGAGTGGCTCTCTTCACTAACACCACAAACCGGGCACATGACAGAATCAAGAGGCACTTTGAACCTTAACAGATTGTCATAAGTCAGCAACTGAGAATTTATGACCTGCCATAGCAAAAATCTATGCTTAGGTAAGGATAATCTACACCATACAGCTTTGTAGTATCCTACCTGAGCATGATTCAAGGACTGAATATATAGATTGGCAGAGTTAAACTTCCCATTTAAACCAGTAGTGACGATATCCTCCCTACTGAATTTACCTCTGATATTGCATAACTTCCTCCAATACCAGCTAGTATCCTGAGGTAATCTATAGGCCCAGAAATCAGAGCCTTTCAGATAAACTGAGTTGATCCACTTAACCGACAAAACATCATGCTTTTCAGAGACAGCCCAAATATACTTAGATAATATAGCATGATTCCAACGCTGGCCATTTCTGAACCCGAGCCCCCCAAAAGCCTTAGGCAAGCAAACTTTGTCCCAAGAAGCCATATGTATCTTACACCTATTACCATTGAGACCCCAAAGAAAGCCATGACAAAGCCTCTCAATTTCCTTGATAACACTTTGAGGAAGAGCAAAAATGCTCATCCAATAATTCCTCAGACCAAACAAAACAGAATGAATAAGTTGCATTCTGCCTGCAAATGATAGATGTCTACTAGCCCAGGTGTGTAATCTCATTTTTATTTTTTGAATGATGACATCACAATCTTCATGCTTCCATTTTGTAGGTCTCATAGGGACTCCAAGATATTTCAGAGGGAACACCCCCTCAGAAAGGTTCAACTCAGTAGACAAAAGCTCTCGGTCAGAAGCTGAAATTCCCCCATAAAAAACCTGAGATTTACTCTCATTAATCTGTAGACTAGTCACAGAACTAAACTCCCCCAACACACTCTTGATGATTTTAACTGAAGACAAAACCCCTTTACAAAAAATCAATAAGTCATCAGCAAAACAAAGGCTAATGAGCTTAAGATTCTTACATAAAGGATGGAATCTGAAGGCTGAGTTCTGCGCAGCTAATTGAAGACTATGAGTAAGATACTCCATAACTAAGACAAATAATAGAGGGGAAATAGGATCCCCCTGTCTCAGCCTCTTCGCCCCTTTGAATCTGCCCTGAATCCTTCCATTCATAATTAAAGAATAGGAAGTTTTGGAAATACAAGTCATTATCCAGCCAATGAATCTAGAAGGGAAGCATAGCGCCTTAAGGAGATCCTCAATAAATCTCCAATCTATTGTATCATAGGCTTTGCTTATGTCAACTTTAACTGCACACTGTGGTGAAATGGATGACCTTCTGTAATTCTTGATGATATCTTGACAAATGAGAACGTTATGGGCTATTGATCTACCTTGAATAAACACTCCCTGATTAGAGTGAACTAAAAAAGGGAGGACTTTGGCTAACCGAGAGCACAGAAGCTTTGAAAAACATTTGTACAAGGTTGAGCAACACGCAATAGGTCTAAAATCCTTAGCCCAATTAGGAGTATCAACTTTAGGGACCAAAGATAATGAAGTATTCAGCAATTCTTTAGGAATAAAACTTGTCTCAAAAAATTGGAGAACCGCTCTACAAACCTCACCCCCCATGTCCGGCCACATCACCTTATAAAACGCTGACCCAAAACCATCAGGACCAAGCAACTTGATGCTAGAAATACTAAACATAGCATCTCGAATTTCCTTATGCGTGAACGGTTTCAATAACAGAAGCTGCTGGTCTAGGTTCAGTTTAACTCCCATATCCACAATCTTACTGTTTAAGCCCTTGAAAACCAAACTGGGACTTCCCATAATACCCTGAAAATGGTTCAGAAAATGAGAAACAACTTCCAAATAGTTGTTCACCACCCTACCTTGCTCATTGATGAACGTGGCTATTCTATTATCCTCTTTGGGTTTCTTCATATAGGCGAAAAAAAACGCAGTATTGGCAAACTCCTAAGAAATTAGGATTTCAAAATAAGCATGGACAGAGAGAAAGTACTAGCAAGATTGGGCACACAGGAGGGGTCCAAGGGAAGAAGTTGATAAATGGTTTTGGGGTCCTGCAGGATCAGACAAAGGGGAGTGTTGGAGACAGGGGTATTTTACAATCTTCTAATGGATAATTGTAATATACTTAGTTAGAATATAAGAGGCTTGAATAGCCCGAAAAAGCATGCTGCTATGTTAGATATTTGCAGCAAAAATAAAATAGGGATTGGTGCTATCTTAGAAACAAAAATGAAGGGAGAAAAAGTTCAGGACTTAATGAGGAATAAGTTCAGAAACTGGGACTATTTTTCTAGTTCAGTGACTGAAGGAAGAATTTTGTTAATTTGGAGGAAAGGTTTTGTCAAAGTTAGCTTGATAAAAAAGGATTCTCAATTTGTTCACTGTTTGGTTAAAATGACAGGTCATAAACAGGCTTTTTACATTACTTTTGTGTATGGGAGGAACACTTTGGAGGAAAGGAAGCGTTTGTGGCAAGGCATTTCTCAGCTTGTTCAGCCAAGTCATTCTTGGATGATTTTAGGTGATTTTAATGCTGTTTTTACAGCGAAGGATAGGAGTGGGGGTAAGCCAATTTCTCAGTTGGAAATGGTTGATTCTGCTCTTTGGTATGCCTCAAACCATTTGGAAGCTCTTAAAAGTATAGGGTCTTTCTTTACTTGGACTAACAATCAAGAGGGAGTGTCCAGAATTTATTCCAAAATAGACCATGTGTTTATCAATGAGGGTTGGGCAGTGGACTTCCCCAATACTACTGCTGTGTTTAAATAGGAAACTAGCTCTGATCACTGTTCTTGAACCATTTCTGTTTTGCCAATTGAGAACTTAGGGATTAAACCTTTTAGATTCTATAATTTTTGGACTGAGCATGCTCATTTTAAGCAGCTGATTTTGGAGTGTTGGAAGCAGCTGATGAAGGGATCTAGTTTGAAATCATTTTCTTGAAGACAATGAGGCTTAAGCATAAACTTAAAAGGTTTAACATGGACCAAATTGGAGATACAGGGGTTCAATTTCAAAAAGCTAAGGATCAGTTTCAGAATGCTTTGTATTATGCTCAACTTTATCCAAGTAATATGGTATATCAAGAAGAAGTTAAAACAATAGCTGCTAATTTCAGAGTTCATGAGAAAAGCTATTACAGCTTTTTAACACACACATTAATCATTAAAATTATATTAAAAAAACGAAGAACACTTACATTCTTCTTCACCACCTCTCGAGCTTCTTCATCAATAATTTCTCCTTTCTTATTCATCCGTGCCCGTGTCCACATCTCAGCTCTGTCATATTCGGTCAACTCATGACCCAATTCCTCTTCCATTTGTTGCTCTACCAGTGCATAACCACCACGCTCTTAGTCATGTGAATACTTGTTCTGAGCCCGAGCATCTTATTTTTTTTTTCTCATCTCTTCCCAATCTGGAGTTAGTCTTTTCGCAACAAATTTTTTCCAATCTACTGGATTGTAATACTCAACGTAGTCTGATGGCGACTTGGCAAGAAGCTCAGGAGCTACATTCTTATATACGTAAATAAGATCTTTTGTTAGTCTTGTTTTCCAGTTTCTCCATGTTTTTCCTGCTTCTTTGAGGACGTTTGTTTTAGAAGAATTTGGAAGTTTGAACGTAGTCTGCACAAACGAACCCAAAAATATTAAACTTTTTTCAATACATTAATTTGTTAGGATAAATTTAATAGTTAATATTATAGCTTACCTGTATTTTACCCCATAAAGTCTCCTTTTCATCCTTCGACATTTGTTTCCAATTGTAGATATCTAAACGAAGGGTTGTGCGTGATAGAAGACCGATGATGTTGTTCATCTTGATCCCCCCTTTTCCCATCGCTCGACCAAAACGATTGTACTCGACCTCATAATTGCGACCCTCACTTCTTGCTTTGAATACATCACTACAATTCGATTTACCCTTATACTTCTTATCTTGTGTATTTGTTGGTGCGGTAGGATTAATCCCCTCAAGACTATTACCATGATCATCAACAAACGGATCGCCCTCATTATCATATGATGGATCCATAATCAATAAATCTGCAATTAAGTAAACACAAATATTATCTGGTATAAACTTCACAAAATACATAAAAACAAAATCACAAAATTAATATATATACCTTTAATTATCTACCCACAACCCTTCACCATTGTCGCGTATATAGTCATCATCATTATCAATGGTGACATCAATAGGTGGTGAAGAAATTGTAAGTATTTCTTGTTCAAGTATAATATCATCGCTCCCATACTCTTTGATCAGATAATCTTTCGGTTGACTTGTTAGGACAATTGACCATCGAGCATCTACAGGATCACTCACATAAAATAATTTCTTGGCTTATGACGCCATTATAAAGCAGTCAAATTTATGTTCTATTCGGTTTAAGTCCACTAGTATGAATCCTAAGTCATCTGTTTTGACCCCATTATCACTTTTCACCCAATCACACAAGAAGAGAGGAATTCGAATAGTCACATAATCTAGTTCCCAAATTTCTTTGATAACCACATAAAATGTCATATCACATTGTATGAGATTTTTATCTTTGGAACTAGATATTTGAAAAGTCTGGGCGATAATAGTAACACTACTATTTTGTGTCTTTCTAATATTATCACGTTCCATGGTATTGAATTGAGTGTTGTGAATATAATAACATTGATACTTAATTACACTCATTGAAGGACCTCGTGCTATCCATTTTAGTGTTTCAGGCATTTTGTTTGTGGTGTTATTCAAAACCTAGAATACAATAAAACAAAACAAAGTATATTGAATTCTAACAAGCTAAAATATAATAACACTCAAACAAGAACAACACAAGTATTTTACCTCATTCTCGAACCAAGTACTGAAATTTTGATAATGTTCATCTTGTACCCATTTTTTATTCCGAGACTTATTAGGATAAGTAGTCTTGATCCAATTGAAATGTTCTCTTCAAGAAAAATCATTTATATCAACAAACTACATTCATTGCCAATATAATGAAAGAGAAAAATAAGATTGACCATGCATATGTATAGGAACTTACTCGATGTATGGTTGAACATCATCAATATTTTGTAAGACTAGGTGATGTGCGTCATCTCTATCAGATTTATTTACTTCAAAAACAACACCACCTCTACCGCCTTTACTTATTTCAAACTCAATTTTAGAAAACATAGTCCAATGCTCGTAACACCTGATAATTATTCTGAGCAGAACTCCATTGCTTCTTCAACGATGTAGGATTCAACTATGCAACCCTCATGTCTACTTCTATTTCTAACATAACCTTTTAAAACCTTCATATACCGTTCAAATGGGTACATCCATCTCAAGTATACTGGTCCACACAATTTTACTTCTCTCACCAAATGAACTATTAAATGAACCATTATGTCAAAAAATGAAGGTGGGAAATACTGCTCCAACTCACACATAGTTATCATGATATTTAATTGAAGATTGTCCAACTTTAACACATGTACTACTTTACAACAAATAGATTTAAAGAAAAAGCATAGTTTGGTAATTACATATCGAACTTTTTTGGGTAACACAGAACGGATAGCTACCGGTAGAAGATGTTCAAGTAGTGTATGATGGTCATGAGACTTCATTCCAACTAAATTCAAAATTTTCATATCTACCAGAGAAGAAATATTTGAAGAATAACCTTCCGGTACTTTCACATTCGACAAAGAATGACATACAATTCATTTTTTTCTTTAGACAGGGTATAACGCATGTGGTAAATAGGTTCGTCACTAACAACCTCTGGTTGTAACTTATTGCGTATACCCATTACTTTTAAATCCAACCGAGCTTTGATTCCATCCTTACTCTGACCAGGAATATTCAGCAATGTACTAATTAAGTCATCCGACATGTTTTTCTTAATGTGCATCCCATCCAAGTTATGCCGCAAAACCAAATGCTCCCAGTATTCAAGCTAAAAAAAAAAGATTTCTTCTTCCAACAACCTGTCGCACCATCTACAACTTCCTTTGTTTTTTCACGTCTAACATTTTTTCTCTTATTTGTATAATTTCTAAGCTTACTGAACTTGCATTGGACTTTGTTCAACTTTGTTAACAATTGTCCTCCAAGTAAAGGTGGTGGAGCCTTTCCAAATTTAGGTTTACCATTAAAGGCATCTGTCAAACTTCAAAATTTATGTTATTCGGATAAGAACTTTTGGTGTCCCATATAACAAATCTTTCTAGAATGTTTTAAATATTCAGAATGAGTCCCTTCTTCCCAAATGGGGCATGCCTTGTACCCTTTCACACTAAATCCAGAAAGATTACCAAAGGCTGGAAAATCATGAATAGTCCACAACAATACTGCTTTAAGATTAAAATTTTCTTTCTTATAAGCATCGTAAGCATTAACCCCCTCATACCACAATGTGCTCAAATCATCAATTAAAGGAGCTAGGTATACATCAATATCATTTCCAGGTTGTTTAGGACCAGATATCAACAAGGTCAACATGGTAAACTTCCTCTTCACACACAACCATGGAGGTAGATTATAGATGACTAGCATTATAGACCAACAACTATATTTACTACTAAGGAAAGTGTGTGGATTAATTCCGTCAGTAGAAAGATCCAATCAAATATTCCTCGGTTCATTGCCAAATTCAGACCATTTAACATCTACTGTTTTCCAAGCTGGCGAGTCAGCTGGATGTCTTAGCTTGCCATCCTTTACTCTATCTTTGGTATGCCAAATTAAATTTTTAGCATGGTCATCATTTCGGTACAACCTAATCCAACGAGGTATCGGTGGTAGATACCATAAAACCTTTGCAGGGACACCTTTTCTAACTGCATCTGAATTTTTTTTCTTTTGCCATCTTGACTCGTCACATGTCGGACATGCGATTTCATCAACAAATCTCTTTCGATATAAGATGCAATCGTTAGGAAAAGCATGTATTTTTTCATATTGCATGCCTAACGAACGCAATGTCTTCTTTGCTTCATAAAATGAAGAAGACATTTTGTTACCTTCGGGTAATAATTCTCCTAAAAATGTTAACAACTCTTTTGTTCCCTTATCACTCCACCCATGTTTGGCTTTTAAGTTATACAACCTAAGCAGTGTTGATAATTTAGTGAACCTTGTACAATTAGGGAAAATAGGTTTCTCAGCATCTTCTAAGATTGACTGAAATTTAATTGGATCCATATGTGATTCATATTGTGCATCATCAATCATTTATGCAATATCATCAACTTCGTAATCCACATCAAAATACTTATTATTCTTAGATGGTCCTTCATAAGTGACTTTCATTCTTTCTCCGTGCAAAAACCATAATTTATAACTTTTGTATATTCCATTCTTAAATAAGTGATCTTTTATTTTAAAAATTGGCATCCTCACAACGTTACCACACTTAACACAAGGACAAGGAATACTATTAGGAGATTGAGTATTTCTTGCACAAAATTCCAAGAAAAACTCAACTCCATTCCTATATTCCACGGATAAACTATCCGCTGACATCCCATCTTTATCTATTGTCAAACTTTACAAAAAAAAAAAAAAAACAAAGCAACAAACATTAACAATTAAGTTCGTTGATTACCTAATTGACAAGTAAATAAATGAAACAATATGTCCAAAAAAAATTGGGCAGCATTTCCCCTATTTCTATCACATTTCCCAAATTTAAAATGTGCATTTATACACACACATGGTATACACAAAAATATTCAACAAATCAGTCAAACATGCATAATTCTCATATTACTAAATCTTAAAAAAAAATGGGCAACATTTCCCCTATTTCTATCATATTTCCCAAAATTTAAATAAACCTATATTCATCACATAAACACAACAAACCAATTAATCAATCAAATATGCATAATTACAGCCTTATATCACCGCAACACACAGTTCCAGACCTATCTCCACTATTTTATAATTCATACATTCCACTAAGTTCAATATCTTAATTATACATTAAGGTTTAAAATATTACCTCTAATATAAAATCCTCCAAAGAATGATCTCACCAACAAAGTTGTCAACAAAATACATACTAAAATATAACAATAAACAAAAAAGTAATAAAAAAGTTGACAAAATATAAAGAAAAATATATTAAAGCTATATTGTAACTAAATAAACAATAAATTACTTCAAGAAAATAAATAATTTGTTATACGTACTCATTTAAATACTTAAACCCGAAATAAAATATATTTTTTTAAAAAGTTAACAAATCACATAAAGAAAAATCGACTATAAATATCATAACTAAATCAATAATAAAATATAATTTAAAGAAAACAGACAATTTAGTATATACATATTTAACCAATTAAACCCAAAATTTTAAAATAAAATAAAAAATATATACATATAAACAAAAATTTACTCAAAATATTCAAACTAAATAATTAATAAAGTGAAACTTATACAAAATATATACATTAATATATATAATCATTTACATAAGTAAATCCGAAATTAAATTAAATTTAAAAAAATTGAAAAAGTTAACAAAAAATAAAGCAATTATAATAAAAAAATTATAAAAAATAAAATATTAAAATGCAAAGTTTAAACCTAAAACAATTACATAATCATTAATATAAAACTATCCAAAAATTAAAAAATCCGAAATATAGTCAATTTATAAAAAAAAATTCACAAAAATTCAATTTAAATCATAAAAATTAATAAAATTGTACTTACTTGTGGTAATTGAGCAATGTGGGTTCTTAAATTAGAAAACCCCCCAAAACTAAGAAAGTTTATGGGTTTTCATCAATAATCTTCAAAAATGCAAAATCTATACAAAATATTAAAAAAAAACTATATATAAGGTTCATAAACATATATACATCATTATTTTTACATTAAAATTGAAAAAAAAAATATGAAAAAAGCTTACCAAAATGAGGGAAAACTGAATGGGGCGCTGCTGGTTCTCTCCATTTTTTCTCTTAAAGTTTTTAGGGTAATGTGGCTCTGTTGGGGATGAAATGGGGCTTATTTATTGAACGAGCCATTTGCGTAGTTTCCCACTGACGGTAACGACCCGTTTGCGTCAGTGGGGCACTAACGCAAACAGTCCCGTTAACAGCGTCAGTGGCCCACTGACGCAAATGGCCCCATTCAACGCCGTCAGTGTATGTTATGGCGCAATTTCCCCTGCATTTGTGGCAGTGCCCAACTGCCACAAATGCTAATTCTTGGTCAACAGCATCAGTCAACTACGTTGACTGACACAACTGCCCTTTTTTGTAGTAGTGATCCTCTGGTTGTAGAGGGAGCCCTAGATCTGTTCAGAGCTGAACAGTTGATGGGCATGATTAGCTCCATCCTTGAATATATGGGAGTCGTAGGCAACGATAGAGTAGTTTGTGCCACGTACATGTTACGAGAAAATGCCCGAACGTGGTGGGAAGTGGTATCCCAGACCTGGAATGTTGTCATGATGGGTTTGGAAGAATTGAAACATTTTTTCAATGAGAGGTATTACTGTGACGCAATTCGAATTGCAATGACCAATGAGTTTATGAACCTGAATCAAGGTGGTATGACAGTGACAGAGCGTGTCAATGAATTTGATGGGTTGGCCAAATTCACTTTTGAGCGATTCATTCGAGGATTGAACTCTGGGGTGGCCCAAGGCATCAAGATTGCCCCAGGGCGGCAACGAGGCCTAGAGAGGCTATCTAGTATGTGTCAGGTGTAGGAGACGCCATCTAGGAAAGTGCCGAGCGAAGGCATGTTTCCTTTGTGAAATAGTTGGGCACTTCAAGAAGGATTGCCTGAGATCGAAGAAGGAAGAACCAAAAGAGTGTGGATATTTTGGCTTCAGCTTGAGTGTCCGCTTTGATGCAGTCAGAGTTTGAGGCTAGTCCCTCAGTAGCGACAGGTCGACTTTCTAGTTCTCGATCTTTTATACTGTGTTGATTGATTCTTGTACTACATATCTCTTAGTAGAGGCATAGATATGTTGTGCATACTATGTGATTATTATGCTATGGGGCTTGGGATTTTATTGTCTACCAGGGGCGATGAAATTGGTAATTTCCAGGAGATGGGTCAGAATATTACTAGTAGAGAGTTAGCAGAAAAATTGATTGAGCTGGTTATAGGAGACTTTGATATGAATTCGAGTATAGATTAGTTTGCCAAGTAAGGGACAACCATGGACCGTAAGAAAAGATGGTGACTTTTGAGTTAAAAGGAACTGATTCGTTTGCATTCACGAGATTCTTAGCTATTGTGGTAGATACCACCAGGGTTATGCCAGTTAGACTAGAGGGAAACTAGATTGGCCAATGAGGTTTCAGAAGGCTTTCCCAAGGATTTGCTTGGATTGTTGTCGCATCTAGGGATTGCGTGTTCTACGGGACTAATGCAGGGATAAAACCAGTATCCAATACATCATATAGAATGGAACTAGCTGAGTGGAAATAATTAAAGCCCCAGTCGAAGAAGTTACTAAACTTGGAGATTGATTAGACGGAGATTCTCACCATGGCATATGTCAACACCATTTGTTAAGGAGAAGGACAAGTCTGTGAGAACGTGTACCGTATATGGATAGCCGAATAAATTAATTGTCAAGAATAGGTATCCATTGCCAAGGGTGGATGATTCATTTTTCCGGTTGCAAGGTAAGACAGTGCTCTTAGGAATTGACCCTCGATCTGGTTATTACCTGCTGAGGATCAAGGAAAGAGACATTTCAAGAATTACCTCTCACACCAAGTATGATGTGATGGATTTTCAGTGAAGGCTCTTGAATTGACCAATGCACCAGCGGCCCGCATAAATCCAACAAATAGAGAGTACATGGATGATTTCGACAAGTCGTATTTGGATCGATCAAGAATGTTTTGGACTACTTTTAGTTAGAAACGGAACACGAGTAACATTTTCAATTATATTATAGAGGCTGAGGAAGCGAGAATTACAAGTATGGGAAGTGATGGGATCATGCATAATTTAGTTAAGATAGAAGCAGTAAGGAATTGGACAAAGGAATGGGAGGTGATGGGATCATGCATGATTTACAGAGGTTCTGGAAGGGATGAGTTCTGATTTCTCTAGGTGATGTTCAAGGTCACATTATGGGAAGGGATGGGATAATGCATGATTTAGTTAAGATAGAAGCAGTAAGGAATTGGCCAAAGGAACTTTTTAGAGGTTAGAAGTACCGTGGTACTGGCGAAACATATCGACCTTTACTTGAAGTATCATCGAGGACTGCCATACCCTTGATTAAAGTAACTTAAGGACCTAAAGTTTGTCTGAATGGATAGTGGCATACCAGATTTTCAAAAGTTGAAATAAAGGTTGATTATCATTCCATGGTATCAGTATAAGCATGTGGTGGACTGACATATAATGGTGGTACAGGGGATACTGTCCTTGTGGTTTAAAAACAAGAAGTTCATAATGTGACGTGTTAGGGGCAAGGGTGTGCATGTGTGTAGATTGGAAAGTTGATTGTTCATGCTTAACAATTGTTAAAGGAATAAGAACATAAATGTTTTACACGGGACTTTGAGTTGACAGTAATGCCAGATAGTTGAGGTTAGGGTGAGATGTCAACACTTATGGGGAAGAAGTGCATACACTAGCATAAAAGTTAAAGCATTTTTGTCACCCATAGGGGTTGAACATGAGATAAAGGCATTGGTGAGAACTGGTGAAGGACTGACAATGAAATCCTTTATTACCTAGGGAAAACTAACGTGGAGGCTAACACCTTGAGTTGGAAAGGTCCATGCCAGGTGTATGATTTGCAACAGATTATAGCAAAGTCAGATGAGGAAACAACCAGAATTGGTATAGAATCCGCAATTGATAATTGGAAAATATACCTCTACATACAATGAAATACAGAAACAAAATCTTATAGGAGTGGCTAAGAACCCTACTATTTTAACATGGATAGGTTAATATGGATGCTAGCATCAAGGTGGAGATTCTAGATGAGTCCTTTACCACCCCTCATGCATGTTGAATCCAGGAATTTTGAATGTGTGTTAAGACCTAAAATCTGTATACCGTGGGGCTCATTACCTAACCTTTCAATAAGGTGTGATGAATATCAGAGGTCAACGAGGCTATTATGACTTTAGGACATCTCAGAGTTAGTATGGGTGGATATTATTATGGATTGTAAGGATGGATCGCCTTAGAGTGCGGGTAAAATGATTTTGTATGAGAGGTTGTGACTTGACATACTAAGTTAACACACTTTTTTCTTCTGTGAGCGAGTTATAATAAGAATGATTATATGTGAAAGAAGATCGTACATTGCCGTGGGGAACCAGAGTTTACAGTGTCGAATTGAAACCCTATATTTATTTCCTAAGTTTTGGAAAGGGTCATAGAGGGTGATGGGTATAAGATTGAGATTTTGAATTATTAGTTACGTTCAGATAGATTGACAACCTAGGAGAACAACTCAGACTTTAAGCATTATGCTTCAAGTATGTAAGTTTTAGGGACATCGAGGTTAGTATGGTCCCTTCATTGGATTGTTACGGTGATGAATACCGGTCGACAGCCGGAGTGACTCTGGATAAGATATTGTTAGATAGGAAATGAGAATTACCTATTTCAGGGAACGAAATTAGAGACAGGAAGTATTCTGGTTCTGAAATGGTCCAGAAGACCAATGAAGTTATTAAGGATTGTTATAGCAGGAGTATCTGCTTTATTGAAAAGACAGAAAAGTTCGCAAATTAAAATATGGGAATGTGGAGTTCCAAGATAGAAGATGTAACGCCCTAAACTCCAAGGACCGTCACAGTGCACATTATAAACAGTGCTAAACTCGCTAATCGAGTCATTTGGCCATAAACGTGTAACTAAGTATGATTAGCGGTTTAGGGATTTAAAATTTTGGTTAATATATAACGTTTCACTGGAACCTTTACTGTATACATTGGGATCCCAAAAATATAATTTAAAGGTCTATTACAAGAAAATATTTACAACCAGCCGATCTAAGTGGCAAAACAGGGTTTAACCCTAGTTCCTCTCCTTCAAACCTCGGCCGTAGCGATCGAGTAGCTGCATATGTACACATCGTCACCTAAGCTCTCCAACTCAACGATGGTCCAGCTTTCTTTTGCCTTTACCTGCACCACATAGCACCCGTGAGACGAAGCCTAGCAAGAAAACTCAATATGCTCATGAACAGTCATATCATGGTATCAAATCATATCTGGCATGCCTAGCAAACATAGCTCTATTCAAGCATGCAAGTAAATTCAAATAATGCTGGGGAATCTAGGATAAGAAATCCTGCCCTCCTGATTGGATAACTATCAAGTCAATCCTAATCAGATGAGTGATTTAACACTTGAGGTTCTGGTAAACCATACTGAGTGACCGACAAGCAAGTCACTACGGGGCTCAGTACCCAAAGCCATGCAAATGATGATCAGAATTATCATATAGAGCTTATAGCCTTGAACAGATGAGTGAATATCACTTTGAGGTTCTGTTAAACCATAATGAGTTACTGACAAGCAAGTCACTATGGGGTTCAACACCCCTAGCCATGTGACGGAACTGTCACCTGGGCTTTCCTGCAATGGCTCTAAACAGATGAGTAATTGATGGGTAAGTCACTAGCTTAAACAGATGAGTAAGTCACACAAGTTATTTTAGTTTTCATTGAACTTGAGGTTGGTCCGGAATTAATGCTCTTGTTGAGTCATCTAATGCAGATGTCGATTAGATCTATTCTTTTATCGCCTCTGCATTCATGACGCTTATGCCATTTATGGCTCCCAGGTCGGTAACACACATGACCAATGCCAAATCTGAATGATCAGGGCCATGCACAAGTAAGCAATGCTACCAAACATATATCATATGTCAAATATCCAAATACAGGGCATTCAACATGCTTACTTAACAATTGCTAGCATAATTGGAATCACGTATAAACACAGAGACTCAAGCTCTGAACAGTCTCACATTAAATATTCATGGCATGCCCTAATCACATGTTTATCGTGCATCACACTTTAACATCCAACATGCCTCAATAATAACCATATACAAGTGAGCAAGATTGCTAAGCATTTAATATGCTATCAATGTTCACATTTAAACATCCAACATGCATCAAGAAAAACCATGCATGTCACATATGGGGTGCAATTTTCTTACCTCGGGTTCGAGCAAGAATTAGTAAAAGAACGACCCTTGAGAACGATCAATCCTTTAATCCTTTAGCGGTCACCTAGTCATAACCAAATATGGAATCCCATCAATAACATAAATCATAAAAAGGTTTATAATATAAAACCTCACTCCCGGGATCCATCCCGCACTCTCGGGACTCTCAATCCACCCACACGGGGTAAAGGAACCAACCCCCGAGCCTTAAAAGTCATCCCGAGCCCTAAAATAGGCTTGCTGGAAAATGCACTAGCGCTGGGGCGCCAGCTGCAGACCAGAAACTTTTATGGTCTTCCTCCTTGAAATTTCCCCCTGAAACCAAGCCTCCAAACCACTCCCAAACATGACCCAACACATCAAATTCAACCCTTAAACTTCATCTACAACACACCCTCATCAAAACCCAAGCAATCAAACTCAAAAACTTCCATGAATTTTCACAACTAACACCTCAAATTCTCAACTGAAAACTTACTTGAAAAATAGAGTATAGCTTAAATTCATGGATGTAATCTTACCTTAAACATGATTTAGATCCCCTTCAATGGTTGAGCCAAGGTCCTAAGCCCTCAAGCCTTGCTCTCCTAGCTTGGATCCTCAAATTGGCTCTAAAAAATTGAAAGGAAGAAGGAGAGAAGAATAGGTATAGGAGAGAAAGAGATGAGGATGATGATGATGATCCTCTGTTTTTCTCTAACATTCTACAGTCCATGAGTTGATATATATCTTAGGCGTGAAAAGACCATTTTGACCCTAGGTCAAATAAAAGCTTCTAAAGACTCCCAAGGGTAAAATCGTCCTTTCCCGCCTATTTTGTTAATCATAATTAACACCCTCCAATTCCCGTTATTCTCAATATTCTCAAATGCCAATAATTCATATCCTATTACGCTTTAATTCCTGACAAAGTTCTAATCATTAAAATCACCCCGAGACTCACCCCGAGCTTCGAAACTAACCCCGTTATGACTAGACCGATAACTTGCATTCCATGATCGTCTCATGCCGAATGGCTCGAACCAATCCACATATAATGCGGTATTATTTATAATTCACCCACATGCATGAAAATACACAATCATGCCCTCAACGGCCCAAATTACCAAAATGCCCTCATAATTAAAAATGAACCCATATGCATGCATTTACCATCATATAATAGTATAATTCACATAAACATGCATATAATCATTAAATAGCATAATAAATCAATTATGGACCTACCAACCTCCTAATCAATGTCCTAAACGTTATTAGGAAATTTGGGGCATTACAGAAGACCTTGTGCCTCTCCGAGTATTGTTGATTAAAAGATAAGATAATTTGGAAAGAAAAAGAAGATTTGATTCTAGGTTTGTTAGACTTTTGAGATCCTTGCAAGGATTAGGCCAAAGGCCTACAAATTAGCCTTCCCCGACATGGACGGAGGTTCATAAGGTGTTATAGGTCCCAATGCTAAGGAAAGATGTGTCGAGTACTACACCTGTTATGGTTAAGAGACCCCAGAATTATAGTGGGACTTATTACATAAAGAGAAGCCAATGGATATCCTAGATAGAAAGGATTAAGTCTTAAGGAATAAGATTGTCACTTTAGTGAGAGTGTTACAAAGAAATAACAAGGTAAAGAACTTGACTCCGAAATTAGAGTCAGATATGCGGGACCAGTATCCTGAGATGTTTGAATAAATTTCGAGGATAAAATTTCGATTAGAAGGAGATAATTGTAACGTCCCAAATTCACTAATAAGGCTTAATGCCTTGATTACTGTGCCAGGAGGGCATAATTGGATTTTTTATGTCTTAATTGTGATTATACATGTGTGATTATGTGAATCATATGAGTTATATTATGATATGAATGCTTATGCATGTTTAAGTGTATTAAATGTGCTTATAGGCCTGCTTTTGTTAAAATGGAATTTTTGTAATTTTGACCCGCTAAAGGTATATTTGTAATTATAAATGCTTTATGATTGAGACCATATTGTTATGTGGATATATTTGCGATATTCAACTTGAGTTGATCCTTATGAGCAATTTAGTGGAAAAGTCACAATGAGGTCTAATACCCAGCTCAGGGTGAGACTCGGGAAGGATTCTACTAATTGGTTTAGTAGAATTCGAGGTCCCATGGGCTAGGAATCATTCTTAAAGCTATTAATTGGTTTTGTTCTTGATGCTTATCCATTATTATGGTTTTGACTAGGGTACCGCTAGGGCTCGGAAGGGGATTGTGCTCGAGGGTCATTTCTATTTATCTAGTGCTTGGACCAGATGTAAGAAAACTTGTATATGCACATATAGTTGGTTGTTGGTATGCTTATTAGCCTTCAATTACTTTTGAATGTATGGTAAGACTAATAATTAGCCACCGCATTGAGCATGGAGCTGATTGGAAAAGAGTGTGGGATGCTGGCCGTGAAGGCAAGTTCAAATTAGGGTTGCGGTCCTTACTTTCCTGGCATAACCCTAAGCTGAGTGCCTTTGTACGCACCTCGCTCAATTGAACCGCTCAGCCAGGCTATTTTTCCCAGGCCGCTTAATTGATTCTATGACTAACATGAGTATTCTTTTGTAAACTGTAGAATGTGTTTACAAGTTATATGAATGGAATGATTGCATCTGTTATTTGTGAAACATGTGCTTACTGCTTTGAATATTTGTATTATTGTTATATTTGTGAGGTTTTCTTACTGAGCCTTGGTTCACGGGTGCTCTATGGTGCAAGTAAGGGCAAGAGTAAGTTGGACCAACCATGAGTTAGAGAGCTTCAAGGGTGGTGTGTACATATTGTTGACGGTGAGAACTCGTCAACGAAGTTAAGTTAGAAAAATCAAAGTATAATGCTTATAAATGAAGAACTTCAAAAATCTAAACAGAAACTTAGAAAATAGTTGCAGAAGAAAAATGGAGGAAAGAACTTGTATTTGTCTTTTATGTCCAGCTACAGTGTTTTTTCCAACCCCCCCCCAAAAAAAATGTTGAAGAAGGGTTCCCTTTATAGTAGGCTCTAATGGCCCTTGATACAGTGTGGTCCAGGGGACTAGATTGTACACAAGTACATTGTCAGGAGAGTGGTATCAGGTGTAGTGGTGTTGGGAGAGTGGGGGTCAGCTCTAGTGCATGTCAGAGGCGTGGAGGTGGTGTTGCCACTCCTCGTACTACCCCTTACCGCCACTACTTGTTGGGTACAGGTGTCAGGTCTGTGCCTTGATCCTTGCAGACGTGTATGTACCTATTTAGAGGTACCTTGTTCATATTTCTTGTCTCTTGTGGGCCACCTTGAACGACATATCTTGTTGGCCTTCTTGTAAGTGGTCCCAATTGGATAACTAGAGACGGTGTATTTCGTTGGGGGCCCCAACCTCACCAAGTGACGTAGGGCCTTTTCAACGAGGTGGGTATAGCATGCTATGAGGCTAGTGAGGTCTTACGAGGATGTGGGGAGGTCCTAGCACCGTGAGCACCCGCGAGGCATGGGGTGTCATATACACCTTCGAAGCAACATGGGCGCGAGGCTGTGGGAGCACCCATGTGAGATGGCTCCTGGGCGAGGCCCTTTGGAGCGAGACCCTTATGCATGCGAGATGGCTCCTGGGCGAGGCCCTTTGGAGCAAGGCCCTTATGCATGCGAGATGGCTCCTGGGTGAGGTCCTTTGGAGCGAGACCCTTATGCTTGCGAGATGGCTCTTGGGCGAGGCCACGCGCGTGCATCCCAGGTGGTGTCGTGAGGCCCAGCGCGCGCATCCCAAGTGGTGTCGTGAGGCCCAGCACGCACAGATTTCAAGTGGTGTAGCAAGCCCCAACGCGAGCGCATCCCAGGTGGTGTCGCAAGGCCCAGCGCGCGTGCATCACAGATGGTGTCGTGAGGCCCAGCGCGCGCACATCGTAGGTGGTGTCACGAGGCCCAGCGTGCGTGCATCGCAGGTGGTTTCGTGAGGCCCAGCGTGCGCGCATCCCAGGTGGTGTCGCGAGGGGAGGCGTGCGAGATGATGGGTCTCGCGAGGTGCAGGGTGTGGCGTGCTGCCCCTTTGGCACACCCACATGGGGTCATTTTGTAAGTGAGCATGCCTTGGTGCTTGATCATTAGTCAAGTCTTGCACCAAGCAACCTCATGGGATAGGGTAATGGTAGTTTTGTAATTATGCATATGTCTCCCAGACAAAAATCATATATGTTATTGGGAAGACCTTGTATCCCTAGAAGGCTCCTTAGGGGGAGGTGACCTGGTGACTTAGGGAAGCACCATGGCCATCAGCAGATAGGGGCCAAAGCTGTGTACTCCCTTTCCCTATCAAGGCTATATATTAATAAAACGATGTTTATCCATACTTACCCCTGTATGCTCCCTTGTTGCTTATGTGTTACTTGTTTATTATCTTCGTTGGGCCACTGCGTGCCACTTGCCTTGTTGTGTGCTTTGTTTTGTGTGGACGTTCCCAAAAATGACTTGCTTTGTGCTTGCTCGTACTTCGTTATTGCCCGTTGCATGTTCGCGATGTGTATGTGGCTAACCACTGAACCAAGTATTCCACGAGTATCTAGATAAGTTCGTGGTGGTGTACTTGGATGATATCGATGTTTATAGCACCACGATTGAAGAGCATCAAGAACACTTGGCTTAAGTATTTCAGAAGTTGCGAGAGAACCAGCTATATGTGAAGTGCGAGAAATGCTCATTTGCACAGGAGAGCATCAAGTTCCTAGGCCACGTTGTGGAACGTGGCCGAATTCGTATGGATCTGGAGAAGGTGAGGGCAATCCAAGAATGGAAAGCCGCCACAAACGTGAAAGAACTCCGCTCTTTCTTGGGCCTAGGAAACTACTATAGATGATTTGTGGACGGCTACTCAAGAAGAGCGACACCTTTGACCGAGCTGCTGAAAAAGGGTGTGACTTGGGCGTGGACTGAAAAGTGTGTTGAAGCATTCAGGAGTTTGAAGGAAGCCATGATGAAGGATCCTGTTCTTGCCTTGCTAGATGTTAGCAAGCCCTTCGAGGTATAGACAGATGCCTCAGATTATGCTTTGGGAGGGGTACTAGTACAAGAAGACCACCCGGTAGTAGATGAGAGTCGCAAGCTGTCTGAAGCTGAGAGGCGGTATAATGCCCAGGAGAAGGAACTCCTCCTAGTTATCCATTGCTTGCGAGTGTGGAGACATTACTTGCTGGGGTCGAAGTTTGTGGTGAAGACGGATAATGCAGCAGTGAGTCATTTCCTTACTCAGCTAAAACTGACCCCTAAGCAGGATCGATGGCAGGAGTTCGTGGCAGAATTCGACTTCTGTTTTGAGCACAGGGTAGGACACTTGAACCAGGCAGCTGATGCCTTGAGTCGCAAAGCAGAATTAGCGACTCTAAAGATCTTGGCTAGTTTGTCGGCTAGCGTGGTGAACACTCCACTCAAGAAGCGCATCAAAGAAAACCTGGAGAAAGACCCGGAGAACCATCCTAAAGCTCGTAAAAGAAGGCAAGACTCGCCAGTTCTGGGTGGAGAATGATCTTCTGTGGGCCAAAAGGGTTCGCTTGTATGTTCCGAAAGCTGAAGATTTGTGGAAGACATTACTAAGCGAGTGTCATGACACCTTGTGGGCAGGTCATCCAGGGTGGCAGAGAACACATGCCCTTTTGAAGCAGGGATACTACTGGCCACAAATGCGAGATGATGTAGTGGAGTACACCAAGACCTATCTCGTCTGTCAGTAAGACAAGGTCGATAGGAACAACACACCTGGGTTGTTGGAGCCATTGCGAGTCCCAAGCAGACCATGGGAGAGTGTGTCGCTTGACTTTATCACCAGCCTACCGAAGACAGGTAGTTTAAGTGTGATCTGGTGGTCATGAACAGATTCTCAAAGTACGCAACATTCATCCCGGTGTCGAAGTACTGTTCGGCAGAGGAGACAGCCCGGCAATTCTTCAAGCATATTGTCAAATATTGGGGAGTGCCCCAGAACATTGTTAGTGACCGAGACGGAAGATTCACTGGGACCTTCTGGTCTAAACTATTCAGTCTCTTGCGGTCACAATTGAACATATCCTTGAGCTACCATCCACAGACAGATGGGTAGACAGAAAGATTCAACGGGATGTTGGAGGAGAACTTGCGCCACTTTGTCAATGCCAATCAGAAGAATTGGCTGCAATTACTCGATGTAGCTCAAATTTGCTTCAACTCTCAAAAGAGTACTTCATCGAATAAGAGCCCTTTTGAAGTTGTTAATGGACAGCAACAACTATTTCCCAAAACAGTGGACGAATACCGCGGTCGGAACCCACAAGCCTTTCACTTCACAAAAGACTGGAAGAAAATGACAGAGATTGCCCGAGCTTATTTAGAAAAAGCATCAAGAAGAATGAAGAAGTGGGCAGATCAGAAGCGCAGACCACTGGAGTTCAAAGCAAGTGACTTAGTGTTAATCAAGCTGAGGTCCGAACAGTTGAGATTCTGAGGAGACAAAGACATTAGACTCGTTCGCAAGTACGAGGGTCTGGTCTCAATCATCTCAAAATTTGGCCTAACCTTCTACAAAGTCGACCTACCAGCATGGATGAAGATACACCCGGTCCTTCACGTCAGCAACTTGAAGCCGTATCATGAAGATCCAGCAAATCCAGAGCGCAACCAGTCAACCAGAGGAGGAGTCATCATTCAGCCAAGGAGCAAGCGTCAACCTGAAGAAACCCTGGCAGTAAGGACGGTCACCACTGACCGAAAAAAGCATAAAGAGTATCTGATAAAATGGAAGGGGCTCGCAGATGAAAAGATAAGATGGGAGAGGGCAGGAGACTTGAAGAAGCTCACGCAAAAGATTGAAGATCTACAAGCTACTTCATCGAGGATGCCGAAGAATTGAGTGGGGGAGAATGTGGCGTGCTGCCCCTTTGGCACACCCGCATGGGGCCATTTTGTAAGTGAGCATGCCTTGGTGCTTGATCATTAGTCAAGTCTTGCACCAAGCAACCTCATGGGATAGGGTAGTGGCAGTTTTGTAATTATGCATATGTCTCCCAGACAAAAATCATATATGTTGTTGGGAAGACCTTGTATCCCTAGAAGGCTCCTTAGGGGGAGGTGACCTGGTGACTTAGGGAAGCACTGTGGCCATCAGCAGATAGGGGCCAAAGTTGTGTACTCCCTTGCCCTATCAAGGCTATATATTAATAAAACGATGTTTATCCATACTTGCCCCTGTATGCTCCCTTGTTGATTATGTGTTACTTGTTTATTATCTTCGTTGGGCCACTACGTGCCACTTGCCTTGTTGTGTGCTTTGTGTTGTGTGGACATTCTCAGAAATGACTTGCTTTGTGCTTGCTCAGACTTCGTTATTGCCCGTTGCATGTCCACGATGTGTATGTGGCTGACCACTGAGTTTGTTTGCCTACAGGTGTGTGTTGTAGGCTGACTTGCTAGCTTGAAGTATCTGCAAGTGTCGCACGTTCTGTCTACTTGGAGTTCCCAAATAGCCAGCCCGTGACACAGGGCAAGGTGTGGTAAGGTGCGGGACTGGGCTCTTGGGCCGTTGGCACGAGACACCCGCAACACCCTAGGTGCCACTTTCCGAGAGGTGGCCTCGCGAGACGTGGCCCTGCGACACATCCGACGTGCCCATATGACCTCCTTGGAACGAGACGCCTGAAGCACCCTAGGTACCATTCATGAGATGTGGGTTATAGGCTCGCGAGACGGGTGGGACGCCACGTTGCCACTAGGAGCGTCGTGAGACCATTTTCATTTTCCTCAACAAGGTGGGTTTTCAGTAACCACACTTGCCCCCCAGTCTAGGAGAGGGCCTTTAGGCGCTCTGGTAGACTCTTCGGTATGGTGTTCTAAAAGCATAGGCAGTGTCTGTGATGATCCTTGTTATTTCTTGAGCTTGGGTGTGAGCCCATTATTTGGCTTTGCAGATCCCAATTCAAGTGTTTAACTTCATTTTTGACCATAGATCAAGCACTGGACTTAATGGCTAAGATGAGATCACGATCCTTATAAATAGCTCTTCATGTCTAGCCTATCTTTCACCCTTTATTTCTTTGGCTCAGTGGTTTTTAGATCCTTGCTCCTTTCAAGAGGTAAGGGGTTCAATCCCCCACAACCTCACTTTTGCTATCTTATTTTTTTTTATGTATATTTGAATTCATTTCTTGTATGTCTATATCCATGCCGGCATTTGAGGACTAAAACACCTTTTCCCTTTGTTTTTGAAGACGCGTACTTTCGACTACTTGCCTCTATTTGACCGTGACGGTGCTTTTGGCCCTCGATCTCCTTTTGACCACAACAACGCCCAATTTCACTTGCTTGAGGTATACTTTCTTTCTCTCTTATTTTTTTTTGGGTCCAAATTAACACCACTCGGGATGGGGTACCTTGGTCTGAACTCGTCATGAGTTAACCCAATTGCATGTCCTCATTTATACCCCGTAGTGGGTTATTTAGAGCTCTTGAGCCTAGAGGTTTTGAGCCCATTCCTTTGTGGTTTGTAGTAGTCCTCTCATTTACTCGTGAACCATTTTTTCTTTCGGGACAAGGTCTCATGGCATGTGAAGGTCCATTCGACGCTCCTCCGGGGGTCGAGTTTGTTGACTTTTCTTCAGACTCAGAGTCCCCCGAGGACAATCCCCACCATGACTACGACACCTTAAGGCAGGCCCGTATTCGTCATCTTGAGCATATGGCTTAACTTAGGCGTAAAATTTGGTTGATAGAGAGCGAAATAGACTCGGTTTTGAGGGGAGACGGAGTACCTTTCCCCCTTGACCTTAACGACCATGTAGCGAACCTTAGGGTGACCCTTTTAGATTTGCAGATGGAGTTAGAGTTTATGGAGGGAAATCTCCCACCTGAGCCTCCTACCCCGTTTTCTCCTAATGACTGCCATGGGGTCGTCCCATCTTGTCCTCAACCCTTATTCTCGATCTACCCTTGCTTAGCACTTTCACACCCGGTGCCTCGGTGGAAGACCCTTGCTAGGAAGAAAAAATGGAGGGTAAAGTGCCCTGTTTCCACCTCACCCTTTTTCTTTTGGTTTTGTAGATATGTCGAAGAGAGCACAATGACAGGTGACTACTGATGATCAAGACACTGGCCCCCTGTAGGCATCCACTCTAGTGTCCCATGTGTCTGAAAATAAACTGTTGGAGATAATGGAGAACTTCCGTGTTGGCCCGGAATACACGTTATACGTTCCTTCGAACAAGTGTCGGGCTGATTGCCCAAGTCCAGGTTACGTGGCCATGAGCGAGCATATCTTGAAAGCGGGTGGCACAATCCCATTACACCCATTTTTCATCATGCTTCTCAATTATTTTTACCTTGCTCCGCTCCAGCTGGCGCCTAACAGCTAGCTGACCTTGAGTTTCCTCTTCATCTCGTAGATGGAGTGTTTCGAGCGTGCTCCTACAGCCCAAGAGGTGCATTTCATGTACAACCTCGTGCCCTCTCCTAACTCCAAGGGTTTTTATTCCTGCAATAAGCCAATACTTTAGTCTCCTTGATAGAGGGATCTGTATCCAACCCAGGGTCTTGGAAGCAGGACTTTTTCTTTGTGAAGGGTCCCCTCTCTGTTCATGAGCACTTTTGCTCATCTCCTAGTAAGTACTTCAAGCCCTTTTTTTGAAAAAACTTACTGTGTTTGGAACTTATGTTTGTGTCGGCAACTATGTTGATTGTGTAGAGCATTTTGCCACGCCTGAAGTTGTTGGGTCAGAGGCGAATGCAGTGGATAAATTTCTCGAGGCTAACCCTGCCAAGAAAATGGCACCTCTTCACCGTGGAAAAACTCAACTTTCACAAGCTGTCCCTTGTTTCAGAGCCCAGGTTGTTGTTGACTATTTCTGGAACAAAGAAGAAGAAGGCTGCTTTGGTTGAACATCACTCGGACGGGGGTGAGGCTGAGCGTGTGCTAGAGGGGGTCTCCACTGGACATGGGCAACCCCACCGACCGACTTTGTCTCCCAGGGGGTGCCCTCCTTTAGCCCATACAGACCATGACATGGCCTCCCACTCCCAGGATCAACAAGCTGTGCCGAGGGGGTTCGTCTGTCCTTATTCTGAGGACTTTGATGCTTTCCCTCAGGCTTCCCTTGATCCTGGTCCATCGAGGGTTCATTTTTCTGATCTCCCTGCGCCCCGTCCTCCTTCGGTGAGCGGGTCATCTGCCCTTACCCAGCCAAGCGCCCTTGGCTCGGAAGGGGCGCCCTGGGTGGGCCGCATGGCGGCCTATTATGGGCAACGATATGTCCAGGTCACTACGATTCTTCCTGAAGCTGATTGGAGTGGTCTTGGGAGTTTTTCCATGTCGGAGCTCGGGGAGACTCTTGCGCGTTCTGCCGCTTGGGTGAGTTCATGCGTCTTACGTCGGCCTTATTCCTTTTCTCTCTCTCTATTTTTTGGTTGCTTATCATTGTTATTGATATTTTTCTTGTGCAGACCTATACAGTGGCTCAACGATTTGCCGACTCAGCTCAAGACCTCTCCACGTCGAATGCTGAGAGGGACCGTCTTACGGTCCAGGTCCATGGGCTCGAGAGGGAACTTGCTGAAACCAGGCTTAAGCTAGAGGAGGCCCTGGCGAAGGCCTCTTCCTCATCAAAAAAGAAGAAGAGGGAGATTTCCAAGGCCACAATGCTGCAGGAAAAGGTCACTTCCTTAGATACCGAATTTGAGGGTCCCAAGGCTACCATCGCAGCGTTGCAGGGGAGAGTCGCTTCCTTAGAGGCAGACAAGGCATCTATTAAGTATAGATCCATAGAGCGCGCCCTCTACGGAGTATGGAGGCAGAATCCTAACTTTGATTTCTCCTCCTTCAGTGAGCACGCTGTTGCCCGGGCGGCTGAGTGGAACGCCCATGGTAGGAGGCCTTGAGATTATCATTCTGCGATTTTTGTTATTTAGTCCAATGCGGTTGTATGCTCATTTGAGCCCAATTTTGCTTATAATTTCTCCAAACCCTGTTATATTATCAAAACTCCCTTTTTTTATATATGCATATGTGATCATTCATCTTTATTCCTCTGTGTTCGAGGTCCCTTTGAGCTCGCATAATGGGGTTCAATAGGTTCTCTTTTTTATTTATCAGGCTTGAGGTCCTTTGGAGCCCATGCGAAGGGGTTTAATAGGTCCCT
Organism: Humulus lupulus; assembly: GCF_963169125.1. Lineage (NCBI taxonomy): Eukaryota > Viridiplantae > Streptophyta > Magnoliopsida > Rosales > Cannabaceae > Humulus > Humulus lupulus. The sequence goes on along the minus strand of NC_084798.1, from coordinate 132,938,642 downwards.
CTTTGGTGCCTCTTGATTGTTCCTATAAGGATATATTGACCACTTGGGTTCTAGTTATCCTTTTATATATTTTTGCGCACGCTTATTATTTCTTACGAGAAGCGTCCCTCTCGTCATTATTCATAGTACTATTTTTGCAAGGGTCTCTTTTAGGACCCTTTTTGGCTAGACGGCTTAGTGGCCGCTCTAGGCTTATCGGAGGGCGTTTCCCCTTGAGGCACTTCCTCTTGTGGAAGCATTTTCTCTTATTCAGATGCTTTTCTTGTAGGACCTTTTGGCCTTCTTGATGTTCATAAGGGTAGCTAATCCTTGTGAACTCAAGCGATACCTTACAAGGTCTTCTTCTTGATTTATAAGGGTTTTTTCCTCTTTTTTTTATATACATATATATGAGGGTCTCGTTTAGGATCCTGAGATAAGGGGTCCTTTTAGGGTCCTCCTGATAGGGGGTCCTTTTTAGGATCCCTCTGATACAAGGGGTACTTTTAGGATCCTTTTGATATCAGGGTTCCTTTTAGGATCCTTTGGTATAAGGGTCCCTTTTAGGGTTTTCCTGATAAGGGGGTCCTTTTAGGATCCTCCTGATAGGGGTTCCTTTTAGGATCCCTCTGATGTAAGGGGTCCTTTTAGGGTCCTTTTGATACCAGGGGTCCTTTTAGGATCCTTTCGATATCAAGGGTCCTTTTAGGATCCTTTTGATATAAGGGCCCTTTTGGGATCCTCTTCTTTGCTGTATATTTTGCCTCCTATCCTACCCCACCAAGTGCTTCGTGAAATTTATTTCAGCAGGCACTTTGGTGGATGCTATAGAGAAGAAGAATAACACGTGAAGTTGCGAACAATTTCATTCATAGCGTGCGAGTTACAATGACATATATGAAAGGGTTACATCTAATTGGGAGGTTACCCAGGTAGCCTCTTTGATTCCTACCTACTAAGTTAACATAGCAAGGAACAAACTAAACATGGGTCTTCTTTGCATCGGGTGCAGAAGTCTCACTAGTAGTATTTCTTGAGGTGTTTCGCATTCCATGCTCGAGGTATGACGGTGTTATCCATGCGGGCCAGTTTGTAGGTGTTTGGTGGTATGTATTGAGCGACCTGGTAGGGTCCTTCCCAGTTTGCCCCTAGTACCCCCACCCCTGGATCTCGCGTGTTGGGGGTACTTTTCTCAGTACCAAGTCTCCTACCCTGAACATTCTCTCTCAGACCCTTGAGTTGTAGTACCTCGCTGCTCATTGCTAATATGTGGCTAACCTCAGTTGTGCCCTTTCTCTCTTGGCTTCCAACAGGTCCAAATTCCTGACCAATGTTGCAATATTAGCTTGTTCATCATATGCTTGCATGCGGATGGAGTTAATCTTCATTTCTATCGGAAGGACAGTTTCGCAGCCGTAGGCCAAGGCGAAAGGCATCTCCCCAGTGGTGGAACAAGGGGTGGTCCCAGAGTACATTGGGGAGTTCCTCGACCCAGGCCCCTTTCAACTTTTCCAACTTTGTTTTCAAGTTCCTTTTTAGGATCTTATTGATGGCCTCTAATTGTCCATTGGCTTGTGGGTGTACTACTGCAGAGAAACTCCTCTTGATTCCTTTTTCGTTGTAGTATCCCTCGAACATTCTTCCTTCAAATTGTGTTCCATTGTCGGAGATAATATTGTAGGGTACACCAAATATGCAGACGATATACTTATTGACAAAGGTGGTGATTTGTTTAGCCATTATGTTGACTTAAGGCTCTGGTTCCACCCACTTGGTGAAATAATCGAATGCTACCACCGCGTATTTAACTCCTCCTCTTCCTGTTGGCAACGCTCCAATCAAGTCAATTCCCCACACAGTGAAGGGCCACTGACTGGTCATGTTCACCAGCTCATTAGATGACTATCAGGGGTAATTTGCATGTCTCTGGCACTTGTCACACCTTCTCACGAAGTCACTTACGTCCTTCTCCATGGTAGGCCAATAATACCCCTGACGGATGGCCTTTTTTGCCGTGGACTGCCCCCCAGCACGATTTCCACATTCCCCTTCGTGTATCTCTTGTAAAATTTTCAAAGCATCTCCCTTATCTACGCACCGTAGGAGCGGGGTAGAGAAGCCTCTCTTATATAAGGCTCCATCTACTAGGGTGTACTGAGCGACTTTGTAAGTCAGTTTACGGGCATCTTTTTTGTCCAAAGCAAGCTCCCATCATTTAAGTACCTTACGATGGGTGCTAACCATGACTCCTTAATGCTATTGACCATGTTGATCCTTTCTTCTGCTATGCTTGGCTTGGGGAGGTATTCGACTGGGATGGACTCAAGCATGTCTTCGTCTCATGTGGAGGCGAGTTTTACGAGTGCATCGGGATTTGTGTTTTGCTCCCTTGGAATCTGTTCTATGGTGTATTTTTCAAACTGATCCAAATACCCATTCACCTTGGCGAGATATGCAGCCATTTTGGAGCTCTAGCTTGGTATTCACCCTTCACCTGAAACACCACCAGCCCTGAGTCACTAAAGGAATGCAAATGGGTTACCTTTAACTCCCTAGCTAACCGCAGGCCAGCCAACATCGCCTCGTATTCTGCATCATTGTTGGAAGCTTCGAATCCAAATCTCAAGGCACAATACATCTTGTGCCCTTCAGGTCTCGTCATTACTATGCCAGCGCCGGCTCCTACTTCATTAGATGCCCTGTCTACATGGAGGCTCCATTCTTCACGGTGCTTTTCCTCTTCATGCGCAAGTTCATTCTTTTTTATTTCTCCCTCCTCATATTAGCTTGTTCATCATATGCTTGCATGCGGATGGAGTTAATCTTCATTTCTATCGGAAGGACAGTTTCGCAGCCGTAGGCCAAGGCGAAAGGCATCTCCCCAGTGGTGGAACAAGGGGTGGTCCCAGAGTACATTGGGGAGTTCCTCGACCCAGGCCCCTTTCAACTTTTCCAACTTTGTTTTCAAGTTCCTTTTTAGGATCTTGTTGATGGCCTCTAATTGTCCATTGGCTTGTGGGTGTACTACTGCAGAGAAACTCCTCTTGATTCCTTTTTCGTTGTAGTATCCCTCGAACATTCTTCCTTCAAATTGTGTTCCATTGTCGGAGATAATATTGTAGGGTACACCAAATATGCAGACGATATACTTATTGACAAAGGTGGTGATTTGTTTAGCCATTATGTTGACTTAAGGCTCTGGTTCCACCCACTTGGTGAAATAATCGAATGCTACCACCGCGTATTTAACTCCTCCTCTTCCTGTTGGCAACGCTCCAATCAAGTCAATTCCCCACACAGTGAAGGGCCACTGACTGGTCATGTTCACCAGCTCATTAGATGACTATCAGGGGTAATTTGCATGTCTCTGGCACTTGTCACACCTTCTCGCGAAGTCGCTTACGTCCTTCTCCATGGTAGGCCAATAATACCCCTGACGGATGGCCTTTTTTGCCGTGGACTGCCCCCCAGCACGATTTCCACATTCCCCTTCGTGTATCTCTTGTAAAATTTTCAAAGCATCTCCCTTATCTACGCACCGTAGGAGCGGGGTAGAGAAGCCTCTCTTATATAAGGCTCCATCTACTAGGGTGTACTGAGCGACTTTGTAAGTCAGTTTACGGGCATCTTTTTTGTCCAAAGCAAGCTCCCATCATTTAAGTACCTTACGATGGGTGCTAACCATGACTCCTTAATGCTATTGACCATGTTGATCCTTTCTTCTGCTATGCTTGGCTTGGGGAGGTATTCGACTGGGATGGACTCAAGCATGTCTTCGTCTCATGTGGAGGCGAGTTTTACGAGTGCATCGGGATTTGTGTTTTGCTCCCTTGGAATCTGTTCTATGGTGTATTTTTCAAACTGATCCAAATACCCATTCACCTTGGCGAGATATGCAGCCATTTTGGAGCTCTAGCTTGGTATTCACCCTTCACCTGAAACACCACCAGCCCTGAGTCACTAAAGGAATGCAAATGGGTTACCTTTAACTCCCTAGCTAACCGCAGGCCAGCCAACATCGCCTCGTATTCTGCATCATTGTTGGAAGCTTCGAATCCAAATCTCAAGGCACAATACATCTTGTGCCCTTCAGGTCTCGTCATTACTATGCCAGCGCCGGCTCCTACTTCATTAGATGCCCTGTCTACATGGAGGCTCCATTCTTCACGGTGCTTTTCCTCTTCATGCGCAAGTTCATTCTTTTTTATTTCTCCCTCCTCATATTAGCTTGTTCATCATATGCTTGCATGCGGATGGAGTTAATCTTCATTTCTATCGGAAGGACAGTTTCGCAGCCGTAGGCCAAGGCGAAAGGCATCTCCCCAGTGGTGGAACAAGGGGTGGTCCCAGAGTACATTGGGGAGTTCCTCGACCCAGGCCCCTTTCAACTTTTCCAACTTTGTTTTCAAGTTCCTTTTTAGGATCTTGTTGATGGCCTCTAATTGTCCATTGGCTTGTGGGTGTACTACTGCAGAGAAACTCCTCTTGATTCCTTTTTCGTTGTAGTATCCCTCGAACATTCTTCCTTCAAATTGTGTTCCATTGTCGGAGATAATATTGTAGGGTACACCAAATATGCAGACGATATACTTATTGACAAAGGTGGTGATTTGTTTAGCCATTATGTTGACTTAAGGCTCTGGTTCCACCCACTTGGTGAAATAATCGAATGCTACCACCGCGTATTTAACTCCTCCTCTTCCTGTTGGCAACGCTCCAATCAAGTCAATTCCCCACACAGTGAAGGGCCACTGACTGGTCATGTTCACCAGCTCATTAGATGACTATCAGGGGTAATTTCCATGTCTCTGGCACTTGTCACACCTTCTCGCGAAGTCGCTTACGTCCTTCTCCATGGTAGGCCAATAATACCCCTGACGGATGGCCTTTTTTGCCGTGGACTGCCCCCCAGCACGATTTCCACATTCCCCTTCGTGTATCTCTTGTAAAATTTTCAAAGCATCTCCCTTATCTACGCACCGTAGGAGCGGGGTAGAGAAGCCTCTCTTATATAAGGCTCCATCTACTAGGGTGTACTGAGCGACTTTGTAAGTCAGTTTACGGGCATCTTTTTTGTCCAAAGCAAGCTCCCATCATTTAAGTACCTTACGATGGGTGCTAACCATGACTCCTTAATGCTATTGACCATGTTGATCCTTTCTTCTGCTATGCTTGGCTTGGGGAGGTATTCGACTGGGATGGACTCAAGCATGTCTTCGTCTCATGTGGAGGCGAGTTTTACGAGTGCATCGGGATTTGTGTTTTGCTCCCTTGGAATCTGTTCTATGGTGTATTTTTCAAACTGATCCAAATACCCATTCACCTTGGCGAGATATGCAGCCATTTTGGAGCTCTAGCTTGGTATTCACCCTTCACCTGAAACACCACCAGCCCTGAGTCACTAAAGGAATGCAAATGGGTTACCTTTAACTCCCTAGCTAACCGCAAGCCAGCCAACATCGCCTCGTATTCTGCATCATTGTTGGAAGCTTCGAATCCAAATCTCAAGGCACAATACATCTTGTGCCCCTCAGGTCTCGTCATTACTATGCCAGCGCCGGCTCCTACTTCATTAGATGCCCTGTCTACATGGAGGCTCCATTCTTCACGGTGCTTTTCCTCTTCATGCGCAAGTTCATTCTTTTTTATTTCTCCCTCCTCATGGGGTTGGTGTGCAAACTCGACTATAAAGTCTGCAAGTACTTGCCCGTTGATTGAGGTCCTTGGGGTGTAAGTGATATCAAATTGACTTAGTTCAATCGACCACTTCAACAACCTTCCTGAAGTCTCTGGTTTGTACAAGACTTGACGCATAAGGGTGTTTGTGAGCACCTCGATAGCATGAGCATGAAAATAGGGCCTCAACTTTCGAGAAGCCACTATCAAGGCATATGCTAACTTCTCTATTTCTGGGTACTGGGCTTTTGCGTCTATTAACCATTTGCTCACATAGTACAAGGGTTGTTGGTGCTTCTTTTCTCCTTTGACCAAGGTGACGCTTATAGCATGCTCTGATACAGTCAGATACAAATACAACTTTTCCCCTTTTTTTGGCTTGGCCAAAAGGAGTGGTTTGTGAGCACCTCGTTGGTGAGCTCTCCTACCTTCTTCATCTTTACTAGTAAATCGTCCACGTATACTTCCATATTCCTTCCTATTTGATTTGCAAACATTTTGTTCACCAGCCTTTGATAAGTAGCACCTGCATTTTTTCAACCAAATGGCATCACTTTGTAGCAATATAACCCCTTGTCTGTTATGAATGAAGTGTGCTCTTCATCAGCCGGGTTCATGGGTATTTGGTTGTACCCAGAATATGCATCCATGAAGCTAAGTAGCTCGTGCCCCGCTGTGGCGTCTAATAACTGGTCTATCCTAGGAAGCGGGAAGCTGTACTTAGGGCAGGCCTTATTGAGGTTAGTAAATTCCACACAAGTCCTCCACTTTCCGTTGGGCTTTGGGACTAGCACTGGGTTTGATACCCATAGTTGGTAAAATGCCTCTCGGATAAACCCATTTGCCTTCAACTTGTCAATCTCCTCTTTTAGGGCGGCGTATCTCTCTGGGTCCAGCGCTCTCCTTTTCTGCCTCACAGGCCTTGCTTTTGGGTCGATGTTCAGGTGGTGGCACATGACCGCTGGGTCTATCCCTACCATGTCCTCATGACTCCAGGCGAATACGTCGAGGTTGGCTTTCAAGAATTCTACTAGCTTCTCCTTCACATCACCCATAAGGTTTTTTCCTACCGTTAACTTTCTTAACGGCTCGTTCATGACCGTGACTTCCTCCAACTCCTCTGCTGGTTCAGCTCTGGGTTCTTCTGCGACTCATGGGTCTAACTCGTGCGGGTTCGTGCCTTCATGCACAACCATTTCCATAGGCGTTGATGGCTCTGTGGCCGTGCGGAGGGATGTGCTATAGCATTCCCTCGCTTCCTTCTGCTCTCCTTTCATGCATGCGATTCCCCTGGGAGTTGGGAATTTCATAGCTACGTGGTATACAGAAGTTATCGCCTTTAATTCTCTTAAGCAAGGTCTCCCTAATACCGCATTGAAGGCTGAGGCGCAATCTACCACAACAAAGTTTACCATTATGGTGGTTTGCCTGGGTTGTTCTCCCATAGTGAGGGCTAACTCGATCGCCCCTAGGGGCTGTATTGAATCTCCCGTAAATCCATACAAGAAGGTACTACAATGCTTTAGGTGCCGAATGTTTAACCCCATATTCTCCAAAGCTGGGCAATATAAGATGTCCACCGAGCTTCCGTTATCCACCAAGAACCGATGCACCCTCATGTTAGCAAGTTGGACAGTCAACACTAGGGGTCATTATGGGGGAAATGTACACCCCGGGCGTCCTCCTCAGTGAAGGTTATTGAGTCATTTTCATCCTTAAAACTCTTCGGGGGGCGCTGCTCCAAACTTAAGACACACGGTGGTAGACTTCGTTCGGACTCCCTGGCATATTTATCTCACCACTTCCTTGATTCACCCTCGAATCCTGGCCCTCCAAAGATGGTCTTGACCTCTCCTTGTAGTTCCGGGGCCAGCTCTCGTGCCCGCGGTGAGGATGCTCTTTCTTCTGGCCTTTGTCTCTCCTTGCGGACATATCTGCCTAAATGTCCTCTGTGTAAGCTCCTCAATTTCTACCTTTAAATGGTTGCATTCCGTGGTGGTGTGGCCGATATCTTTGTGATACTGGCAATATTTGTTGGGGTCTCTTTTGGACTGGTCTTTTTTCATTGGTGGGGGCCTTCTGAAAGGGACCTGGTTTTCATTCGTGACGAAAATATGTTCTCTAGCGTGGGTGAGGTCGGTATAAAAGGTGTAGGGGCCCTGTTTGCGCTCATTAGTGCGCTAATGCTTCTGGGGTCGATCATCTCTCATTCCTTCATATATCCTCTTCTTCTTTGTACCACTTTGGCTTTCTCGGATTGAGGGTTTCTGTGGCGACTAGCTTTTTCCGTCCTTGAAGCTTTCTTGACCATCTTCCACGCGAATATATTTCTGCTCCCGCTCGTAGAAGTCGTCCAAATCTGTGACCTCCCTCTTGTGCATGTTATCCCATAAATTGCTTCCCGGGCGTACTCCGGTTGTGATGGCCATTTTTAGCTATCCACGGGTCAAACTCTGTACTTTGACCGCCTCCTTATTGAACCTGTGAATGTAGCTCTTTAGACTCTCATTTTCTCCTTGCTTCACGTTGGTGAGGATGGTGCTCAGCATCGTGTAGTCCCGCACGGCGTGGTGTTGCTGGAGAAATTCATCGAATTTTTTTTGCCAAGATCTGATGGACCCTGGTCTAAGTCTTTTGAACCATTTGTACGCAGGTCCTTTCAATGTGTCAGCGAAGCAATGGCATCTGGCCCCACTACTAGTCTCCCTTAACTTCATCAGGTCGTTAAATGCATCCAGATGGTATTTAGGATCTGTGCTTCCTTCATATGGGGTCATATGAGGCTCCTTGAAGTTGGCTGGGAGCCAGATGGCTTAGATCTCCTTAGTGAAGGGCGACTCATGGTCGAACTCATTCTCAATGGCTTGTCCTCCAGAGGCGGTGATGATTTTGCTTCGTAGGCTCCTCATTTCCGTGTCCAGGTCCTGTCTCCTCTTATTCAAGGAGTCTCTCAGCGTGGATGGTTAGGATCTCCCTTTCCTTTGCCTTCCCAGGGCGCCATAGGAGGCGTGGTCCTTTTACCCGCCCTATTTTTGTTGAGTTCCTCTCATAAATATGAGGGTGTTCTCCATCAGGTGACTTCGACATCGTTACAAGGGCCAGTGTTGGTCTTTGGCTCTGGCCTCTTGGGCTGCTTCGGTGGTCTGGGACGTTCGTGTTGTTTCGTCCGGGGGGTGTTACTGGTGGAGAGTCGAGTCCTTCCGTTGTCTATTGGGATGGTGGTTTCTGCCCCCTCTTGACCTCTCTCTTTTCGCTTAGGGAGTGTTACGTTTGATCTCCCTTGCAACAGGCCATTTAACACCTCTTGCATGTTTTCTAAGGTGGTTTCTAGCCTTTGGTTCTTACGGTGGAGTTCATGTATCTCGTCTTCGTAGAATCAAGATTTAGAACTCGAGCTCACGGAGTGGACCCGAGGGTGCTTGTCAGGTCTTTGCACCGATGGGCCTGGATCCTGCAGGCCGAAGTTTGGCACTTGCAGCGGCCTTGGAGGCAGGAACTAACTAGCATCCCTTACTGGGGCAGCCGTTGGCCTTGGACGATCCTCCTCAGGTGGGACTGTCGGGGAGGAGGCTTCCCTTTCATCTTCATGAACCTCAGGCTCCTTTGGGTCATCCACGTTTGCGGGTGGAGGAGGATTCTTCATAGAGGCTTTTAGCAGATCTCCGTCGAGATGGACCTCCACCTCTCGTGGCTCTTTCAATCGCTTAGAACATCGTGGCATCTCTTTCTTATTGGAATCGACGGAAGAACAGTGGCTTGACACTTATTCTTCCCACAGACGGTGCCAAACTGTTGACGGTGAGAACTCATCAACGAAGTTAAGTTAGAAAAATCAAAGTATAGTGCTTATAAATGAAGAACTTCAAAATTCTAAACAGAAACTTAGAAAATAGTTGCAGAAGAAAAATGGAGGAAAGAACTTGTATTTCTCTTTTGTGTCCAGCTAAAATGTTTTTTCCAACCCCCCCACCCCAATGTTAAAGAAGGGTTCCCTTTATAGTAGGCTCTAATGGCCCTTGATACAGTGTGGTCTAGGGGACCAGATTGTACACAAGTACATTGTCAAGAGAGTGGTATCAGGTGTAGTGGTGTTGGGAGAGTGGGGGTCGGCTCTAGTGCATGTCAGAGGCATGGATGTGGTGTTTCCACTTCTCGTACTACCCCTTACCACCACTACTTGTCGGGTACAGGTGCTAGGTCTGTGCCTTGATCCTTGTAGACATGTATGTACCTATTTAGAGGTACCTTGTTCATATTTCTTGTCTCTTGTGGGCCACCTTGAACGACATGTCTGGTTGGCCTTCTTGTAAGTGGTCCCAATTGGCTAACTGGAGAGGGTGTATTTCGTTGGGGGCCCCAACCTCACCAATTGACGTAGGGCCTTTTCAACGAGGTGGGTATAGCATGCTATGAGGCTAGTGAGGTCTCGCGAGGACGTGGGGAGGTCCTAGCACCGTGAGCACCCGCGAGGCGTGGGGTGTCATATACACCTTCGAAGCAACATGGGCGCGAGGTTGTGGGAGCACGCATGCGAGATGGCTCCTGGGCGAGGCCCTTCGGAGCGAGGCCCTTATGCATGTGAGATGGCTCCAGGGCGAGGCCCTTTGGAGTGAGACCCTTATGCATGTGAGATGGCTCCTGGGCAAGGCCCTTATGCATGCGAGATGACTCCTGGGCGAGGCCCTTTGGAGCAAGACCCTTATGCTAGCAAGATGGCTCCTGGGTGAGGCCCTTTGGAGCTAGGCCACGTGTGCGCATCCCAGGTGGTGTCATGAGGCCCAGCGCACGCACATCCCAGGTGGTGTCACGAGGCCCAGCGCGCGTAGATTTCAGGTGGTGTCGCGAGGCCCAATGCGTGTGCATCCCAAGTGGTGTCGTGAGGCCTAGCTTGCGCATCCCAGGTGGTGTCGCGAGGCCCAGTGCGCACGCATCCCAAGTGGTGCTACGAGGGGAGGCATATGAGATGATGGTTCTCGTGAGGTGCAGGGCAAGGCACGGTGAGGCGCGAGACTGGGCTCTTGGGTCATTGGCGTGAGACACCCGCAGCACCCCAGGTGCCACTTCGCGAGACGTGGCCTCGGAGACGTGTCCCTGCGACACCTCCGACGCACCCATATGACCTCCTTGGCACGAGACGCCCGAAGCACCCTAGGTGCCATTCATGAGATGTGGGTTATAGATTCGCGAGACTGGTGGGACCCCACGTTGCCACTAGGAGCGTCGTGCGACCATTTTCATTTTCCTCAACAAGGTGGGTTTTCAGCATCCACACTTGCCCCCCAGTCTAGGAGAGGGCCTTTAGGCGCTCTGGTAGACTCGTCAGTATGGTGTTCTAAAAGCATAGGTGGTGTCTATGATGATCCTTATGAGAATTAATTATCTTTATAAACTTGTCATTTGACATAAAGATTTGATTCTTATCATAATAGATGATCCTTTGTAGATTAGTCTAAATCCCGAGTATTTATGAGCTCTTGCTTGTGTTTATTGGATCTTTTGATTAACTCATTAATGTTTCTTAATATAATGAGGCTAATGACTTTTGTTTTGGATATTCAATATCATGAATGCCTGGGAACATGATTTACAATAATGGAACTCATACTTTCCTAACAAATCGAATATTTGTTCCCTTAAGGGTTAATTCTAGAACTGCATAGCTATTGAACTCAAATCTATAATTTGATTACAATTTAATTATTCGCTAGTGAATTATTGGTACTTAAGGATTAAGAGGTAATTAGAAGGGTAAAACGGTAATATTGACCATCTATAATTAATGAACCAATAAATGGATGACAAAACTACATTTATCTATTATATTAATGAACTATAAGAGAACACTCTACAAATATAATTCTATAGATAATTAGAGTGCACTTCCATATTTATAGTGGAGTAATCATAGAATTAATAAATAAGATTATTAGATTAAAGAGTTTAATTAATAATCTAGTTTATTTGAGCTTCGTATTATAGGTCCATGGTCCCCAGATCACCTCTGTCCTACACTGTCAAGGGTAAGGATGTTAAAAGAAAGATTTGTAGAGAGAAGAACTTAATTGCAAAGGAATTAATTCTCTAGGGCAAGGAAATAATTATGTGATAATTATGGGCAACTGATTAATTATGAATTAATTATTTAACTATATATTTTTTATTTTAAAAAATTATATGTTAAAATAAATATTAATCATGTTTGGATTAATATAAAGAGAGATTAATAATTATCTTATTTATAATAAGATATTTAATTATTTATAACTCATATTTTAAGATAAAGTAAATTTTGAATTAAATAGTTATTCATTTTGGAATAAATATATTGTCTTAAATATTAATTAAACAAACAAATGAGAAAATCAGGGTTAACCCTAATTGTGTGGTGCGACACACTCACTCCACAGTGAGTGTGGTGCCACACACAAGGATATTTGTATCCCTAGGATTTGAATTTTGAATTTCAAAATTATTTATTTAATCAGTTATTTAATTATTATTTTTAAATATGATTTAAAACTAAATAATTAAATAAGTTATAACTAATCAGTTTTATTTTAATAGAATAAAGATTAATTAATTAAGTTAATTATCTTTATAAAACTGAAAGAGTGATACTTTCAGGAATAAGTTGTTTTTAACAATTAAAAAGTTTAGAATGTCAGACCTGCAACACCCCAATGGTCTGAGACATTACTTAGGAAGTTCGTTTAAAATAATAAATAAATAAATACTTAAAGACACTAAAAGAAAATATTTATTTAAAATTTAAACAAACAATGAGATCTCATTATTTAAAAATAAAAATGTTGGACGCTAGGTTGAATAACAACAACATAAAGAAAATAATTGTTCAAGTCTATAAATTTAAAACATGACATTCATTTCTAAAAAAAAAATAAAAATAAAAATAACTGGAGCCCAGCTTCTAACATGTCCTGTCCATGCCTCGAGCCCGCACCACTCACTGCTTTGCTTTGCCTTTACCTGCACACAAAGTACCGGTGAGCTAACGCCCAGTAAGAAGAGCTATGTAGACATAACTCCCCAAACCAGTAGACATAACTCCCCAAACAAGAAAACATAAACTTTCAACTAAACATCATAAGCATAATAATCATCATGCGATATATAAGCACCATATCACACTAACATAATGTGTGTTACACTCACACACATAAATAATAACAAATTATTTTGATCGGACATGAAATGTAATTTGTCTTGCCTGCGTTGTACTCACACTCGGCATTCCCACGGGAGCCCCTAGTCTAGCCTGTTCTGCACTCACACTCTGTCGTTCCCTCAAGACATCATTGCCCTGCCTGCGCTGTACACATACTTGGCAGTTTCGTGGTGGCATCCTAATATCCTGAGTTTTACACACCCAAGATCACTCCTGCAAGTGCTATACTCACACAAGCAGCTAAAATCTGGTAGCACGCCTACTGTATCATCTTAGCATGTCTACTAACTAAAATGCCTAGCACTATCCTCATGTTAGCCAATCTAATGCAACAATTCAGGTCACAAATATAATTACATAACTAACAAATAAGAAAACAAGGTTGTACGCATAACGTACACCCTGTGCACAGATGTCCACTCTTCTTACATTAAGCAATGCATTGTCCACTGACGTGTCCCGAACCACTTGTTGTGTCACATCGATGACCGCTGACTCCTAGACGTCCAATTACACAACGACAATTCATGGAAAATAAAAATAGGCGTTAGGGTTTTATTTCGAAACCCTAATTATCGAAATAATTTAACTATGCAATTTTAACATGCATGACACGTAAATTAAAATCATTTTCCACAAAGGTTCAAACCACCATATCACATGCACAAAGAAGGATGTTTCTACTGTAAAACATGAATTGATATAAATACTTTTTACATAAAAAATTACCAAAATGCTCTTAATATCATAATTACATAAAAAACTCAATAATTTTCTAAAAATTATCATATGACAACAAAATTTAATAAAAAACTTTTTCAAAACCCTAAATAATCAGCAAAGGCTCATATAAGACAATTTTTTTTTTTTTAACATTTATAAATTATTTTTTCTCAATTTCCCAAACAATTTAAATAATTCAAAATAATTATACAACCAGCCCAAAATTCAAACTAATCATATAGAACTGTTCAAAAACAAAATAAACTTATAACAATTATTTTAGAATTTTTTGGGCAAAATAACTATTTTTCATAATTGATTTAATAGAAAAACTAATTAATTCAAGAAAAATACATAAAAAAAATTAAAAATAGAATATAACTGTATAGACCAGTTTCTACACCATACAATAACACACAAAAATTACTTAGAGTTCAGAACAACAGTATTAATATATTGCACAATTAAAATATAGAATAAGCCAAATAAATCATGGAAATTACAAAAATGATACAAATTAGAAATAAAATTACAGAAGGCCTTATACTCTCATTTTAAACATATACAGAAATTTCTAGAAATTTTAGAATACTTTAAATAATTTGTCCATATTTATTTCCTTAAATCACATATTTAAAGACAAATAATTGAAGAAAATGATCAAACATGATGAAAACTTAAATCTAAACATACAAAACAATTAAAAATCATACAGAGATCATTCAAACTTAAACTCATATTTTTCTAAACAATAAAACTATTTTTCATAATTAATCTCTATTTAAACTTAAATAAATCATAGTAATTCAAAGAAAAATTAGAAAAATACCAAACCAGTTGCAAAATTCTCTAAAATTAATTTACTAATTTTTAATATTGAAAAAATAAATAAAAAAACTTCCATAAACACATAGATTGGGTTTGCTGGAGCCTCGTCGGAATCTTCTTCTTCTTCGTCGCCGGTGAGATTCTAACTCCTCTTTCCGCTTGTTTTTGACACTCCAAACCGGTTGGAAGTTGTTCCCAAAGATATCATCACCTCAAAAAAATCTTGAAGCTCAAGAAAATCGACCCATGATGGCCATATCGTGGTTGTCTTCCCCGTCGCCGGTGTACTGCCAAAAAGGGTGGTCAAAATGTAAAATTTTGTTTTAGAGCTTTTTGATCAGTTTCTTCACATCCAAAAAACTTCTTAGGGTCCTTCTAAGCTTTCTAAACACTTCAAACAAACCCGGAACCTCTCATGTTCCCTTATATCCGAAGTTATTCAAGAACACCCACTTTATTGGTGAAAAATTGTATTTTTGAAAATGACATTTCTAGCCCATTTTGTCACGTCAAAAATATTCCTTAGATCATAGGAAAGATATTTAAAACACTCAAAACCACCTAGAAATTTCCTAGAGCTCTCAAACCCGAAATCTCCCTTTCTCTCTCTAGAAAATTCAAGAACGTCTCTTTTCTTCCACTAGTGTGACTCTCCCTCTCTTTCCACAATTTTGAACTGTTGAGAGACCCTTTAAATCATGCTTAAACAAAAAAAAAGGAAGGCTTAACCACATGGTTGTTGTTGACCGATTCTAAGCCTATGGTTAATGAATTTCTTTTAAAATTAAATAAAAAAATGGTGATCTTATTATAACTGATTTAAATTTTGAATTTAATCAGTTAATTGCATTTGAAATCATATTCTAATGTCATTTAAGTGACCCTCAACTAAATTAAAACATAGGGACATTATGGCCATTTCATAATTATATGTAATTACCATTATTTAATCTATTTAAATAATAATGCAATATACCATATAATAAAATAAAATAAATTCATATCATGTTATTAATATTATTATGCTCATAATAATAATAACATACACAACATAAATAAATAATTAAATTAACCCACGTAATTAATTATTTATTAGGCATTATGCACGTGCTGGGATTTAAATCTCATTATAGATTCTCAAACATAAGAAATTGATAATCTTTGTTATCATTGGAATTCATACATATCTAAACCCATCAATATGTAAAATGACAAAATACTCTCAGTGGAAAAATTATTAAATTACCCTTTTGAGAAAACGGATATTACAAGACTCTCTGAAAAGAAAGCGATAGTTTTTTCTAATTCTGAAAAATTATTCAATACATCATCTTTCAATCAAACATCTCTAGATCTCATGTGTTGAGCACGTCTAGAGAGTTCTAAATCAACATTTTGTATCGTACGTGTCCACACACGTCCTTGTGTGTTTAAGGATTGATCTGAAAGTTCAAGGTGCAAGCTCTCATAATTTGGATAGGAAGATAGTTGATTTATGAAAAAAGATTCGTGGATTCTTGATAGGCTTCAAGAATCTATATATGTGATTTAATATATCTATATATGTATGATCCTGGCTGGTATTAATAAGTTTTTTAAAAAGACCCATTCAGCTGTGTAACTCTGATTTACACTTTTAATACCAACATACTTTTCAATATTAGGGAGAATTTTATAAATTAACTACTGAAAAAATCTACATTGGAAGGCTTCACCCTAAAATGTACGTTAGTATTTAAAGAATCCAGCCATCAGCGGAACTAGATTTTTAGCTTATTTCCCTATAATTTTAGTATATTTTAAAGAATTCCCTTAATATGTGCACTACTCGTTGAAGAATATTAATCATGGTGGTTTCCAGAGTGGTGTTTACAAATACTAAGCCTGTTTTATAATCGTTTCACTAGTTTTGGTACATAAATGAAGGGATCGAAGAGATTATGGCAGATTATGTCCACCAAGAAATGACCCGAAATTGGATCCCCGAAAATGCCCGTTCGCTTGTCATTGGGGAGAAAGATTTCTAACTCTTCCTGAATTGGTCGCGGAACAACTGGAGAAGGGAACCCCGTAAACCTTTTTTTTTTTGTTTGGTCATTAGGTCCATTTATTCGGTCATCCATTAAACTTGGCATCGTATTTCCGGGTGTTTGGAGTATCCCAATTGTGTCACATAGTTGTTCCTAATGATAGATTATATAAAATTCTGAATTTGCTATTCCCTTGCAATAACATGTATGTAGAAGCTCCCATAACATTTCAAAGTGCATGAAAATGCACACGATTTAAAGTACAACATAAGTTCACTAAATATATAGGGAACCAAGAACATAGGGGATACATAATGAAACCCCATATCATGGGTACGTACTATAAGAAATAATCACTTGTTTAACCTAACACTAGTACATAACTAAAGTAACATAACTCATAGAAGCTTAAAAAACTAGTGGCAGAGGCCCAGTTAGATTTTCCTCATTCCGAATTCGTAATGTTGACGAAGATACTTTGAAGCAATAACTGTCCGTCTTGTGGCATGATCCAAGTCCACTAACACCTCATACAACAGTCCTTAGATTCTCAATGTTGACCGAAAATTAGCCACCTCAGCAATCCACTCGTCCAAATCGTTTAGTAATGGACATTCTCTTATGCGTATCATTGTCTTTGTCATGGGATATATTCGACATGCATTCAAATTGCGAAGCGATCCATTGGTCCTTTCCGAGGATGAAGACAAGTCAATAATGCCTGACATCTTTCGCAAAATCACTCTCCTCGGTTCCCCCCCCATTCATTACTCCATCCTCTGAAAGGTCCAGTTTGGTTGGTGAATCATGGATTGAGAAAGGGTTCTCAATAACACTCATTTATATTTTAAAAATATAGGATTATAAACGATACACTTTGGCAGGTATTACAAGATTAAAAACATTTTTTTGTTAAGGGATGGTTTTGTGCTGCACTTATATAAAGACTCAATGGTAACGGAGTTAAAACCAAAAAAATACTAAGGCTCCGTACACTACTAGCCCTTGATAGTCGTGTGAGTTTCGCAGCCGGAGTTCAATATACTTAGTGTATTTAACCCAATCTACGTTAAACAACTCTGGTCACCAATGTTTCAAATATTAATATTTTTATAATTTAACCAAACTTAGTTTAGTTTCATTAAATGCATGGAATTGACTCTACGCGGCATCATAAACATCAACCAAGATAAATGACATTTTTGGGGAAGCGTGAAGTCAACAAAAATATTTTGATTACGCTTTAAAAGACTTTTTTTTTTTTGTTAAGTAATAATATTGTAGAAAAGCTAAAAAAAAAAATTGAATATTATAAATATTATATATATTGATGTCGATAATAATGAAGAATTATTATGTTACCCAAAGTAAAATATCAGCATTAATTCTTGATTGTATTCAAAGTCGTTACCAAATTTCTTTAGGGCTTATTTATATGTATAAATAGGGGTCCTTCCCCCATTGAAATAACATATACAAGAGTTTCACTCTCTCTTTACATCTCTATGATATTCTGCCTAATTATTTTCTTTATACTTTATATTTTTGTAAGCTTAATGGTTTTATAACACATTATCAACATGACTCTCCAGCTATCATTATTTGTAGGTTCAAATTCTTATCATGAATCTCCAGTCATAATCATTCATTGAATCTGAACTAGATGATTCAATCTTCAACCACCATCTTGTGTTGATAAAAAAATTCATTATCAAGCCTCTAGTCATCATAATTTATTGAGGTAAAAACTATTTTATTGCGAATGTATATTTATATGATTACCATACTATATATATTGATCATAAAAAAATGTATATGTGAGTTGTTATTTTACCAGTGTGATAGTATTAGATGGTTTAATGTCTTGTTATCGTAAATATGATTATATTCATATGTATGTGT
Source organism: Humulus lupulus (assembly GCF_963169125.1). Taxonomy (NCBI): domain Eukaryota; kingdom Viridiplantae; phylum Streptophyta; class Magnoliopsida; order Rosales; family Cannabaceae; genus Humulus; species Humulus lupulus. The sequence continues at coordinate 132,920,318 of NC_084798.1, read as the reverse complement.
TCTTACTATCTCATATATTTAATATTGATTTCTCAATAGTATTTATGTTATAGTTATTTACAAATGATTACATTAGAATTTGTAAAGTTCCATGTCTATGACATATTGAAAAAAAAAATATAGATCATTGAGATAATGTCTTCCATATATCGTGAAGATTATACAAAAGTGATATTATTCATTAAGATATATAAAGAAACATAATTGCTAAAGAGTTGTGATATTTTAGCGAAATTCTCTGAAGTGAATATTTCACATATTTGTCAATTATATGAAACTTATGAACACAATTAAAAAAAATTGAAATGTATTATGATTGATGCAGTTAGTGACTGATTTTTTCAAGTCTTCTAAATTTTAAGAAAATTGCATTAAAACATTAAAATATGAAATAATGATAAACAAGATTGAAAAACAAATATGAAGAGAATAAACTAATTCAGGCGTAACTACCTTTGATATTGACTTGGATGTATGTTTATTGTACAATAAATAAGTTAACATGTATATCAATTTTGTTGTACATTTAAATATTATTCCTTGAAGAGAATGATTGAAAGTAAATTTCATTTTAAAGAGTATTGATATTATTAGTCATGTTATTATATATGCAATATTTCTTACCAAAATCAAGTATGGTCTTTTTAATGTTATTCATTGAAGTGAATGATTAATTACTTATGACAATTATTCATTGCACATTCCTAGAAGTGAATATCTAATTATTAGTATTATAGTGAACTTTGTCATTGATAAAAATGCAATCTATAGTTACATTCCTCAAAGTGGTATAAAGTCACAAATATTATTTGAAAATGTTCTTGATGAAACCTTAACACAATATATTTCTAGATAAAATTAAACATATTTTATGTACCAGTTGTACAATTTCTATATAATTGTGAATGTTGAAAAAATGACTTATAGTATGTACCAGTTGTACATTTAATTATATAATATATCAAGTCATAAGAATAAGGAATAATTTATTTCATTAATAAATTTGACCACTTGTTGGAAAGAAATGAGAAAGAAAAATAAGTGATTTATTCATATTATGATTATATCTATTTGGCTACAACAAACATGCTTATTATCATTGTGTATTAACTTGAATGAATGATAGGTTTATATTTGAAAAATAATTGTGCTTTTAAGCAAGCACACCATTGGATAGATAAAATTGTTAAATATAATGTTGTTGAACATAATATATTACAAAAATCAAATGGAGAAATCTTATTCTTGAAGAATCAATGCTATTATATATTTTGAAGGATATTAAAATGATTTCATTCTCTAGTATATAAACAAAAATGAAACTTTTATAGCGGTTATGTATATGTTGAAAATTTTAGTGAAATACAAAGTATAGTGAACCTGAAGTTCATTAATAGAATGATCAATCAGATGCAATGAAATGTATAAATTTTCCTAAATTTAGATTAAGAACTAGAAGATTCTTTTTATGATTAATTCTTATATAACGCTCAAGAAAATATGTATATATATATTTTGCATATGGGAAGTAAAAATAAATTTGAATATCTTGCATTTTTAAAAGAAATATATATATATATATTTCAACTAGTTTTCAAATGTTCTGTTTATAAATAGTTTAACTTGTCCAGTTTTATTGTTAAATTTTTACTTCATATATATCATTTATAAAAGTGTCACTCATTAGAATGTTAGTGTATTCATTTCTTAGATTTTTCATAATCATTTATAAGTTGAAATTATATTTCTTCTTAAAATTATTTTGCTATATAGTTATATTTTTTTGTCCAAGATGTACGAAATTTTTTTATATTATTTTGATAATGAGTATTTATTATATTCACTTTGCATTTTTGAATCATTGTTGGATTTTTATTGCATAATTTCTTATCGATGTGATAAGGTCATATGATCTTGAACTTACAAGAATTATAAGCTTGTATATATTCAACTATACATATATATGACTCATTCTTGAAAATGAAATATGTTCGTAATTGTGATTTATTGAACCTGAAGTTCAATGATCCTATAATATATATGAGTTAGAACAAATATTAATTTATTGTGATATATTGAAATCTCTAAAGGTTGTATTAATTTTTTAAATATTCTCTCGATCAGGGGGAGAGAAATGCAGATTGATCGATGAATATTTTGAAAAACGATCCTTGCACAAAATAAGAAGTAGAAGTTCAAAATGATAAATCATACATATATGTATGCCAAGTGCAAATCAATATTGTTGACCCTGATTTTGGCCAACTGACACGGAGTCAAATATGCTTGAAGTGGACAAATGCGTTGAAATGAATGTGATGGCAAAAACAATAAAGAACACTAGAGTTTATAGTGGTTCGGCCTTAGAGTTTGGTAACAACCTACGTCCACTTGAACTGTTATTGATATAGGATTCAAAGGAGTGATCAAAGAACTAGGGTTCAATGAGTTTCACCCACCTTTGAAGAACAAAACAATATATCAAATAGAATAACTCTAATCTTGGATAATCAGAAAGCAAAAAGGTCCCCCTTCCTTGAGCTATCTTTCTCTATTTATAGGCTGAAGGAAGATTTACATTAATTTGTTACAGATATTCTTTCCTAAATAATCGGATATTTAGGAAATTAGGGGAGATAATTTCGGATTTGATCATAACTACATAAGATTTTTTCCGTGTATAGCGTGTATACGACCAGTCTGGTCATATATAGAGATTGAGCGTTGCGCCAATAGATATCTTCCTGGTCGATAGTCAAGCACGAATTCTGCCAGATGTCAGCCACGTGTATCAAATATCTGCTGTTGACGGTGAGAACTCGTCAACTAAGTTGAGTTGGAAAAATTATCAAGTCAAGATTACTAATGGAAAAGCTGTAGAAGCTTAAACAATCACTCAAGAACAATGATAGAACAATAATGGAGAATTCAGTCTTTCATTCACACTCAAGCCTTTGCTACAGTAAAATTTCCAACCCCCTTTCAGGTGGTGTTCCAGTTCATTTTATAGTAGGCTCTAATGGCCTTAGGTACATAGTGGTCCAGGAGACCAAATGGTACATAAGTACTATGTCAGGGGAGTGGCTTCAGAGGTTGTGGTCGTACATCAGCATAGGAGCAGGTGTCAGGAGGATGTCTCCACTACTTGTCTGTACCCATATCTGATGAATGGCGGTAGGCGTAGTGGCGCAGGTGGTAGTGGTGTCGACTTTGACCCTTGGCCGTAGATGTACGGGCCATAACTCTTACCCCAGCAGTCCCACTGATACGGATGTCCGTACTTAGTACTAGGTCGTACAAGTATGTCCCATTCGACTCGTACTGGGGCCTCTAAGCGTAGGGGTCTCTGGGTCTAAGGAATGGGACCCTTGGTGCATGGCTCTACTCATGTGGCCACTAGGTGACGTAGCTCTCATCCCTTCGCGAGGCCCCCTCGGAAGGCTTATTGATGGCGCGGCTCTCTTGGCTGTTCACGGGGCCGAATGTGTTGCGGATGTGACCCCCATGAGGCTATGTGCGAGGCCGCCACCACGGGGCCTATCTAGCGAGGCCACCCCGTGGGCATGGGCGAGGCCACCACGGGGCCTATTTGGCGAGGCCACTTCGGCCTATGGCGAGGCCCTTGGACACGAGGCGGCTAGTGCGAGGCTTGAGCGCGGGCTTCGCAGCTGGGCCATGACAAAGGGCGTCGCGCGCGGGGGCCGAGCGAGGCCAGGAGGTGTTGCGCGCGGGTGCCGAGCGACGCCCACGGCGTTGTGCTGGACGTCTGAGCGAGGTCAGGGCGGCTTCGCTTCTATGTCTCGCAAATGGGGGTTATATGGAAATGATCCCGTAAGGCACGAGTCTAGATTCGTGGCGTGATAGCGTGATGACTTCCCGAGACGGTGGTGGCCCGAGGGCCTCACATGACCCTCATATTTTGTCTTGGTGGGATTTGGGCGTCTACACTTGCCCCCCAGTCTAGGAGAGGACCTTTAGGTGCTCTTGTAGACTATTCACCTTGATTCTTATAAATAGGCCCTCATGCATGGCCTAAAATCTTCACTTCACTTCTTTGGCTTATTGGTTTGGAGAACCCTTCCTTTTTCAAGAGGTAAGGGGTTCAATCCTCCACAACCCTGTTTTTTCCATAGTTTCATTTGTTTTATTTTTTCACTTCATTTCATTTTTCATTTTTTTTTTTACATATGGGCTAATTTCTTGGTGTGTCTATTTAGTGACTAACACATCTTTCTGGTCCATTCTTGCAGACACGCATTTTCGACTCTTTGGTGCTTTTCGCTCATCGACCTCCTTTGGACCCCAACTTCGCTCTCTTAATCGCTTGAGGTATATTTTCTTTCTTTCTCCCTTTTATTTTTTATTGGGTCCAAACTAGCAGTACTCGGGATGGGGTATCTTAGCCTAAGCTTGTAGTGAGTTTGACCATATGCACGCCCCTCCTTTTTTTTTTATACCCTGTAGTGGGCCATTTAGGGTGTTTGCATCTAGAGACATTAAGCCTATTCCTTTGTGTTTTATAGCCTTTCCCTCATTTATACGTGAACCCCTTTTTGCTGTTGGGACGTGGTTTCATGGCCGGTGACGGCCCATCCGACATCCCCCCAGGGGCCCAGTTTATTGACCTGTCCTCAGACTCAGAGTCCCCTGAGGGCAACCCCCACCAGGACTATGACTCCTTAAGGCAAGCTCGCATCCGCCACCTTGAGTGCATGGCTGAACTTAGGCGTAAAATTTGGGTGGTGGAGAGCGAAATTGACTCGGTGTCGAGAGGAGACGGAGGACCCTCCCCCCCAGACCTTAGCGACCACGTAGCGAGCCTTAGGATGACCCTTTCTGACTTGCAGTGGGAGTTAGAGTTTATGGAGGGACACCTTCCGCCTGAGCCTTCCAGCCCATCCTCGCTTGATGACTGTCAGGGGGCTGATTCTGCTTCTCCTCAGCCCCTAGTCTCAGTTTATCCTAGCTTAGCACTTCCGCCGTCACTCCCTCGATGGAAGACTCTTGCTAGGAAGAAAAAATGGAGGGTCAAGTACTCTGTCTCTTCCTCACATCTTTCTTTTGATTTTGCAGATATGCCGAAGGCACACCGTCAGGTGTCTACTCATGAGCAGGACGACGCCCCTTTACTAGCGTCCAAGCTGGTGTCACGCGTGTCCGACAACAAACTGATAGACATCGTGAATGATTATCGCGTCCCTCCAGATTATGCTCTATACGCCCCTTTGGAGGCATGCCGGGTCGACCGCCCTAGGCTCGGCTTTGTGGCCCTCAGCGAGCAAATTCTAAAAGCGGGTGGTACCATTCCGCTGCATCCGTTCTTTGTTGTAGTCCTCAACTACTTCGATCTTGCCCCGCTTCAGCTGGCACCCAACGGCTGGCTGACTTTGAGCTGCCTTTTCGTTGCATACATGAAACTGTTGAAACGCGCCCCTACGGCCACCAAGGTACATTTCCTCTACAACCTTATGCCCCTCCACAATTCAAAAGGATTTTACTACTTACAAAAAGCCAACAGCGGGGCCTCTTTGATAGAGGGTTCGGTGTCTAACCCGGGCGCTTGGAAGCGGGACTTTTTCTTTGTGGAAGGCCCACTCTCTGTCAGTGAGGAGTTCCGGACCACTCCCAGTAAGTACTCTCATCAATCCTTTCGCTCTTTTTTTTTTGTTTTTGAAACTTATGGTTCCGTGCCTTACGCTCACACCGACAATGGCTCGTATTGTGCAGAGCGATTCGCCGAACCCTCCGTCGTCGGGATGGAAGCGAAAGATATGAGACGGTTCCTCACCGCCAATCCTGCCAGGAAAGAGGCGGCGCGCCTTTTCACCGTAAAGAATTTGAACCGCTACAAGCTAACTCCCGTCTCTGACCCCAAGTTGTTGTGGACCATCTCTGGGTCCACGAAGATGAAGGAGACCTTGGCTGAGCCTTGCCTGGATGACGATGAGGATGAGGAGGGGCCGGAGGAGGCCCCCCTTGACCGTGGGTGATTCTACCAACCGCCTCAATCTCTTGGGGTGTGTCCTCCATGTGCTCCTTACGATCCGGACATAGCCCCTCCCTCACAAGACCAACAGGACATTCCGGGGTGCAGTATTTACCCTGACCCTGAGGGCCATGACGCCTTCACTCAGGCTCCTCATGACATCGGATCACTGGGGGCTGATTTCGTCGGCCTTGCAGTCTCCCCCTTTGATCTATCAGAGCCTTGGCATTCCACATTCACCGCGCCTCCTCCCGCATCGGCAAGCGAGTCGTCTGTCCCCATCCAGCCAGGTGCCCCTAGGATGGATGGGGAGCCCTGGGTGACCCGGATGGCAACGTCGTTCGGACAGCGATACATCCAGCTTGCCTCGGGCCTCCCCGTATCCGACTGGAATGGCCTTGGGAATGTGGCTCAGACGGACCTTGGGGAGAACCTAAGGCGCTCCATGACTTGGGTGAGTCTCTGCTCCTCGCGTTGGCCCTATTATGTATAGGTGTTTATGCATATATTCTTTTTTTCCTTTTGTCACTTATCGCTGCTGTTGCTAACTTTTTTTTTTGTGCAGGCCTATACGCTGGCTATGCGGTTTTTTGACTCGTCTAACAACTTCTCCGCGTCTGCTGCTGAGAGGAACTGCCTTACAGCCCGAGTGCAGGAGCTTGAGGAAGAGCTTAATGGAACCAACGCTAAGTTGTCAGAGGTCCAAACCCAATTTTCCAACTTGTCATTGAAGAGGAAGGAAGTAAGGGCCAAGACTAAGAGGTTAGAAGGCAAGGTCACTTGCTTGGAGCGTGAGCTCCAAGAAGCCAAGGCCACTGCGGACGCGTCTCAGCAGAGGGTTACCCAATTGGAGGCCGAAGTCGAGGCCCTCAGGGCCGAGCTTCAGTCGGCGCAGGAGAGGAGTGCTTCCTTGGAGGCGGAGAGGGCCACCACCGAGCGCAGGTCCATAGATCGTGCCCTTTACAATGTGTGGAGGCAGGATCCTAATTTCGACTTCTCCTCTTTTGGTGAACAGGCCGTTGCTCGAGCGGCCTTGTGGAGTGCCCACTTTAGGAGGCCTTGAAGTAGTCTTGCTCTTTTTTTTTTTACTTTGTAATATCATTATCACTGCTACTTTTCTTTTGGTAACTCTTGTACTATCTCAAGAACTCTTTTTTCTAATGTATAAATACATGTGTTGCTGTTTATTTCTTGTTCTACTGCATTTGAGGCCCTTTTAAGCTTGTATGATGGGGTTTGGTTGGTTCCCCTCTTTTATTTACCAGGCTGGAGGTCCTTTGGATCCCATGCGAGAGGGTTCACTGAGACCTCTTTTGGTGCCTCTTGATTACTTTTGTAAGGATATTTTGACCCCTTGGGTCCTAGCTATCATTTTATATATTTTTGTGCGCGCTTATTATTTGTTGCGAGAAGCGTCCTTCTCGTCATTATGCATAGTACTATTTTTACAAGGGTCTCTTTTGGGATCCTTTTTGGCTAGGCGGCTTGGCGGCCGCTCTACACTTATTATTGTCGTTACCATATAATGGCTAGACTTATTATTGGCTAGACGGCTTGGTGGCCGCTCTAGACTTATTGTCATTGTTACCATATATATATTTTTTTGTAAGTCCCTAAGGCCTCCTTGATATTCACACGGGTAGCTAATCCTTGTGATCCCAGGAGATGCCTTGTAAGGACTCCGCTTAAGGCCCTGATATAGGAGGTCCCTCTAGGATCCTTGTTGAAGGGTCCTTTTTGGGGTCCTCCCGATGGAGGGTCCTTTTTGAGGATCCTCTTGGTAGAGGGTCTCCCTTAGGAGTTAGGAAGGCAAGGGGTCCTTTTTAGGATCCTCCGTTAGAGGGTCCCTTTTCAGGAGTTAGGAGGGCAAGGGGTCCTTTTTAGGATCCTCCGTTAGAGGGTCCCTTTTTAGGAGCCCTTTTGCTGGTTGCATGTTCTTGCCCTCCTGGCCTGCCCCCCAAGTGCTTGGTGAAATTTATTTCGGCAGGCACTTTGGCTGATGCTTGTGCAGCGAAGAAAGTAAACACTGGAAATAGCAAACGGTTTCATTCATAGCACGCAGTTTACATCTAACTTTGTAAATAAAAATGGGGGTTACATCTAACTAGGAGGCTACCTAGGGTAGCCTCTTTGATTCTTACTTAAGCTAAAATAACGAAGAACAAGCTAAACATAGGTTCTTTTGGCACTAAGAGCCGAAGTCTTGCTGGTAGCACTTCTCGAGAGGCTCCGTAACATGTGGGTCCAATCTTGTGCGAATCTAACTTGTGTGGGCTGCTCCTTCATGCACAGCCATCGTCATTGGCATGGATGATTTGGTGGCTGCGCGGAGGGACATGTTATAGCATTCCCTCGCTTCCTTCTACTCCCCTTTCACACATGCTATTCCCCCAGGGGTAGGGAATTTCATGGCTAGGTGATACACAGAAGTTATCGCATTCAATTCTCTCAAAGAGGGTCTCCCTAATACCGCATTGAAGGCTGAGGTGCAATCTACCACGACGAAGTTAGCCATTATGGTGGTTTGCTCCCCCATGGTGAGGGTTAATTCGATTGTCCCCAGGGGTTGCATCGAATCTCCCGTAAACCCATACAAAGTCGTAGTGCATGGCTTTAGGTGACGGAGGCTCAACCCCATCTTTTCTAGCGCCTGTCGATACAAGATGTCCACAGAGCTCCCGTTATCCACCATGACCCGATGTACCCTCATGTTAGCTAGCTGGGCGGTTAGCACCAGGGGGTCGTTATGAGGAAAGTGCACCCCCTGCGCATCTTCTTCAGTGAAAGCTATTGAGTCATTCTCGCCCTTGAAGCTCTTCGGGGGGCGTTGTTCCAAACTCAAAACGCAATGTGGTGGACTTCGTCGGGCCTCCTTGGCATACCTGTCTCGCCCTTTCCTAGAATCGCCTCCGAATCCTGGTCCTCCAAAGATGGTCCTGACCTCTCCTTGCACTTTTGGGGCCACCTCACGTGCCCGCGGCGAGGACACTCCTCCTTCTGGCCTCTGGTTATCCTTGCGCACATACCTGCCCAAATGTCCCCTGCAGATAAGTTCCTCAATTTCTTCCTTCAAATGGATACACTATGCCGTGGTGTGACTGGTATCCTTGTGGTACTGATAGTATCTACTAGGGTCCCTTTTGGACAGGTCCTTTCTCATTGGTGGGGGCCTTTTGAAAGGAACTCGATCTTCGTTGGTGAGGTAAATGTGCTCCCTGGTATCTGTGAGGTCTGTGTAGTAAGTGTAAGCCGCTTGCCTGTGATCATTCCCCTGTTTGGTTTTCCTCTGGTGGTCATCTCTTGATCCATCGTATGCCCTTTTCTTCTTTGCTACATTCGACTAGTCGTTAGTTGGGGGCTTCGCGTGGGGCTCCTCCTTCCCTGCCTTTAGGTTTGCGTGGCCATCCTCCACACGTATGTACTTCTGCGCTCTTTCGTAGAAGTCGTCTAAATCGGTGACCTCCCTTTTCAGCATGTTGTCCCACAACTTGCTTCCTGGGAGCACCCCGGCTGTAATGGCCATTTTCAACTCTCGGCGAGTTAAGCTGCCCACTTTCGCGGTCTCCATATTAAACCAGTGAATGTAGCTCTTCAGGCTCTCATTCTCTCCTTGCTTCACGTTGGCCAGGCTGGTACCTGGCATCGCATAGTCCCGCACGGCATGGTGCTGTTGGAGGAATTTGTCAGAAAACTGCTGCCAGGATCTGATGGACCCCGGCCTTAATCTTTTGAACCATTTGTAGGCGGGTCCTTTCAGAGTAACAGCGAAGCAATGGCACCTGGCACCACTTCCAATCCCCCTCAGTTTCATCAGATCATTAAACGCATCCAGGTGGTATTTTGGATCCGTGCTCCCTTCGTAGGGGGTCATATTGGGCTCCTTAAAGTTGGCAGGGAGCCGGATGGCTTGAATCTCCCTTACGAAGGGCGACTCATGGTCGAATTCTTCCTCATAGATCTGGCCGCCTGATGCGGTGACGATCATGCTTCGCAGGCTCTTCATCTCCGTGTCCAAGTCCTGCCTCCTCTTGCTTAGAGAGTCCCTCAAAGAGGACGGGCTAAGATCCGCCTTTCCCTTGCCCTCTCAAGGCGCTATAGGGGGCGTGGTCCCTTTGCCCGCCCTCTTTTTATTGAGCTCCTCTCGTAAGTTTGAGGGGGCTCTTTTAGAGGTGACCTCGTCCTCATTGCGAGGGGCAGCATTTGTCCTCGGCGCTGGTTTCTGGGCCTGCTTAGGCGGTTCAGGGTGATCACGTTACTTCATTCGGGGGGTGTTACTGGTTGAATGTCGGGTTCTCCCATAATCTACCGGTACAGTGGTCTCCACCCCATCCTTGCCCTTCTCCTTCCTCTTAGGCAAGGTCACGCTCGACTTACCCTGCAACAGGCCGTTCAGGACCTCTTGCATGTTTCCCAAGGTGGTTTCCAACCTTTGGTTCTTACGGTGGAGTTAACGTATTTCCTCCTCATAGAACCGAGACTTTGAACTTGAGCTCATGGAATGGACCCGGGGATGCTTATCATGCCTACGGGTTGAGGGGCCCGGGTCCTGCTGGCCAAAGTTCGGTGCCTTGGGTGGTTTTGGAGGAGGGAACTCGTTAGCGTTTCCCAGTGATGCTCTTGGAGGGATTCCTCCAGGTAGAGCGGCTGGTGACGAGGCCACTCTATCACCTCCCTGAACCTCAGGGACTTTCGGGGGCTCCACGTCTCTGGGTGGAGGAGCGTCCTTCATGGAGGCCTTCAGCCAGACTCCGTTCAGCTGAACCTCTACCTCCCGTGGCTCCTTCAGTCGCTTTGAACGTCTTGGCATCTTCTTCTTGCCGGAAACAATGGTGGAACAGTAGCTTGAAACTAACGTTCCCACAGACGGCGCCAAACTGTTGACGGTGAGAACTCGTCAACTAAGTTGAGTTGGAAAAATTATCAAGTCAAGATTACTAATGGAAAAGCTGTAGAAGCTTAAACAATCACTCAAGAACAATGATAGAACAATAATGGAGAATTCAGTTTTTCATTCACACTCAAGCCTTTGCTACAGTAAAATTTCCAACCCCCTTTCAGGTGGTGTTCCAGTTCATTTTATAGTAGGCTCTAATGGCCTTAGGTACATAGTGGTCCAGGAGACCAAATGGTACATAAGTACTATGTCAGGGGAGTGGCTTCAGAGGTTGTGGTCGTACATCAGCATAGGAGCAGGTGTCAGGAGGATGTCTCCACTACTTGTCTGTACCCATATCTGATGAATGGCAGCAGATGTAGTGGCGCAGATGGTAGTGGTGTCGACTCTGACCCTTGGCCGTAGACATACGGGCCATAACTCTTTTCCCAGCAGTCCCACTGATACGGATGTCCGTACTCAGTACTAGGTCGTACAAGTATGTCCCATTCGACTCGTACTGGGGCCTCTAAGCGTAGGGGTCTCTGGGTCTAAGGAATGGGACCCTTGGTGCATGGCTATACTCATGTGGCCACTAGGTGACGTAGCTCTCATCCCTTCGCGAGGCCCCCTCGGAAGGATTATTGATGGCGCGGCTCTCTTGGCTGTTCACGGGGCCGAATGTGTTGCGGATGTGACCCCCATGAGGCTATGTGCGAGGCCGCCACCACGGGGCCTATCTGGCGAGGCCACCCCGTGGGCATGGGCGAGGCCACCACGGGGCCTATTTGGCGAGGCCACTTCTGCCTATGAGGCGAGGCCACTTCGGCCTATGGCGAGGCCCTTGGATGCGAGGCGGCTAGTGCGAGGCTTGAGCGCGGGCTTCGCAGCTGGGCCATGACAAGAGCGTCGCGCGCGTGGACCGAGCGAGGCCAGGAGGCGTCGTGCGCGCGGGGGGCCGAGCGAGGCCAGGAGGCGTCGTGCGCGGGTGCCGAGCGAGGCTAGGGGGTGTCGCGCACGGGTGGCCGAGCGACACCCACGGTGTCGTGCTGGATGTCTGAGCGAGGTCAGGGCGGCTTCGTGTCTATGTCTCGCAAATGGGAGCTATATGGCAATGATCCCGTAAGGCACGGGTCTAGATTCGTGGCGTGATAGAGTGATGACTTCCCGAGACGGTGGTGGCCCGAGGGCCTCACATGACCCTCATATTTTGTCTTGGTGGGATTTGGGCGTCCACATCTGCCATGTCATCCATGCCTGTTTTTTGGATAACAAATATTATCTAAATTGAGTTAGAATGAATCTAATAACACTTGAAGCGTAAATGAACAAAGCAGAAATTATAAAAACAAATGTTCATTTGGTTTGTCCTGAAGGATGTTGTAAGTAAGAGGAACTCATGAAGATACCTTAATGTTATAAAGTATTGATAATTTGAACATTAAATAAAATGTTTGTGTGGAAATGATCATATTATGAATGTTCTAAAGTATGGGAGGAAATTATCATATTATGAATTATTGTCGACCATACAAAATGTTTGCATATGCAAGAAACTAATACGAGATAGCAGGGATCATGATATTAAACGGATCGAGAATTATCGATGTATATATAATTTTGGCCAAAATTATATGACGCAATCGAGACAGTATAAATTTACTCACATAAAGTGAAGTAAAACCTGTAAGGGTACAAATAAATATTTGTACAAGAAAAGGTAATTCTAATGAGAATTTTGTATATTTGTACACAAATGAATTATTGTACAAAATTTACATAGACAAGAAAATGATTAAATAAAGGCATATGCATATTATTATGAGAAAATATAATAAAGATTTGATTATAGTTTGGAGTATATGTTTTATGAGAATTGATATGTGTCATATAAACGTTGCAACACAAATTATATGCCTTACCGGAAAAATTCCAGGAGAATTTAACATGTCTTATGAAATATAAATTTAAAGTCGCGCACATTATACAATAAAGATCTTTGTTTGGATTAAAGACACGTAGGTGAATAATTATTGGAAATTACAAGTATGATTGTCTATGCAATGTGAATTTGTAAATAATACGTTGTAAAAAGCTCTTGAAGAGCTCTTGATTACCTTATAAACTATTGAAGAAGGATTTTGTTGATGGTAAGAACTCGTCAACGATTTAAGGTTAGAAATCTCAAATTATTCTATTAAAGATAGCTAAGAATAAGATGGAAAGAACTTCAATCAGCAGAAAATATAGAACTACAATGGAACAAAGATCATATATTTCTTAAACGTCTCCCCATACAATCAGTTTTCCAACCCCTTAACCTGAGGGGTTGAAACCTATTTATAGGTGGGCTCTATTGGCCCCTGTACAAGTAGGTCCCAAGAGACATGGACGTATGCATGTATAGGGTCAGGGTAGTGGCTCAGGACATAGTGGTGTCTACCCTGACAATGCCAAAGTAGTGGTGCAGCACATCGTAATGTGGACTCTGGAATATTGTCAGGGGTGCTCAGGTAGTGCCTCCACTCTCCGTACAAGTTCATACCGCCACTACTCGTCAGACGCGGATGACAGGGCCACGCCTTTGACCTCTTCATGATCGTACATCCTATATCAGCGTACGTACCTTGTACCTAGTCGTCCTCATCAATTCATGTTTGCCGCCTAATGATTATTTGAAATACCCGTTTGGTGTTACCAAGTGTTCCTCGTACATATATTGAGGAGGATCCACACTTTACATGTCATGAGAAACCAAGGCGCAAGGGTGTTTGTGGCGGGACAAGGTGTACACGTGAGATGTAGTGAGGATGCACCCTCGCATAGTGAGGTTGACCTAAGGTGCGGACGCGTGCGCCTATGGGTGCGGGACCTGTGAGAAGTAGCAAGGTTGGCCTATGGTGCGGACGCATGCGCCTATGGGTGCGGGACCCATGAGAAGTAGCGAGGCTAGCCTATGGTGATCACACGGAGGCTAGGTGCGATGCTTCGCATAGACGCGACACGCGAGAGGCTAGCCTTGAACCTCGCATAGCGAGGGTGGTGCCTCGGGGTACCCGTGTTCGGGTACTAGGGTGCGCGTGGGAGCCTCGAATGGCGCCACACAAGGTAGCCTTGCATAGCGAGACATAGGGTAGCCTTACATGGCGAGTTCCTCACATGACAGCCCTTGAAGACTTATACTTGGATGCATGTGTCTATGCATCTCGACACTTGAGCTTATCACCCTTGCGTAGGCACATCGGACCTTGCTATACAAAGCCTTCAAGAATGAACACTATTTCAAATATTTCTTAGGATATTACTTAACATTTACACTTGCCCCCGAGTCTATAAGTACACTTTCAAGTGTGCTTGTAGACTTTTTTCTTCTTCTCTTGTTTGATATGTATGGCCAGTTTTGGTGGACTCAACCTTGGAGCGCTATCCAATGTTGCTTGAAGAAACACAAAGTGAGTTTTGAAGTTGTGTTTCTTTATAGTGTCCAAAGAAACACAAAAACCATCTAACTTTTGGGGGATCCATGAATGTGCCTAAGATTGCATAAGGGCCAATCATTCTCAATCGCAGATCCCAAGGCTGCCCATACTCTTGATCTCCACCATTCATATGGACTTGAATCCAATGGTTTAGGGGCCTTGACTTTCCTTATAAATACCCCAAGGCTTGAAGTCATTTCTCCACACCAAAACTTGCCTACCCTAGTGGTATTCCCTCCAAACCACTTTCAAGAGCTCAAAGGTTCCATCCACCACAGAAGCATTCTTGAGGTAATTTTCCTTCCATTTCATTTATTCATCCTCCTTCCTTCCCCTTCTTTTTTTTTTTTATTATTTTTCCTGATTCTTTTGTTTTTTTATCGGGATAGAATTGCGGTGATATACCTCCAGGTATGCGTCCTTCCTCCAATGATGCACATGCCCCTTCTTTTTCTATATATCTTTTACGTGGGGGTAGAATTACTGGCTGTACGACACTCATTCTTCAGAGTTTGTCATTCTGTTTTCGTATGGCCTTTCAAGTACATATGCATAGGCCCTTTTCTTATACCTCTCACACTCATGTTGTAGATATAGGGTTACCCTTACGCATATACACCCTCGAGTCTTAGCTGGTCCATGGCGTCTAGGTGATGTCTCGAAGTTCCATCCAATGTTGAATTCATTGAGTTGTCATCCTCCGACTTGGAGGCCAACGTTTGTAGACCCTCTAACCGTGGGGGTGTACGAATGCTCTACCTCCGGAGATTGTCCTACCTCAGATAGAAAGTGTGCGACCTGGAGAAGGAGCTAGAATCCAATACCAGGGATGAGGGTTTAGGTTTCTCCCCCCGGCATGCGACATACATTTCCAAGCTACAATCAATCCTTCAGGATTGCCTTTCTGAAATCGCTTGCCTAGAAGAAAACTTGCCCCCTGAGCCTTTTTCCTTTTGTGGTGCGAGTCTCCCGGTCATAGGGGTCCCTTCTTCGAAGGCGGTAGACGGGAATCGGTTGAACCAGAGTTTCTTTCTATGATCCCACCCACGCTTCCTCCCCTGCCCCCAGTCTTATGCCCTAGGGTTAAGCAAAGTACTGGTAGATATAGGACACGTGGGGGTTTTTCCAGGATCCTTAGAAAGTCTATAGCTCATAAACTGCCTATCTCTGTCCAGGTACCTGAGATGCCGACGAGAACCTCTGACACTTCCGAAGAAATGGGCAGGTCCAGCCTTACCACCACTAAACTGGCCAACATGCTAAAGGCTCATCACTTAGCATCAAATCTCAAGTTCGTCATCCCAAAGCGTAATGAACGCGCATCTGAGCCGCTAGAAGGGTTCGTGGCCTACAACGATTCCACAATCAGATCTGGTGGGGCTCTGCTGCTTCACCCCTTTTTCGTCAAAGTGCTTAACTACTTTGAACTGGCGCCTCTACAATTGTCCCCCAACTCTTGGGTGATGCCTTGCAGCCTATATGTGTTGTACTATCAGGTGCATTCCAAAGGGCCTTCCATGAGCGAGGTTCATTACTTCTACACCCTTAGGGCGAATACATCTGCTCCCGGGTTCTACCAGCTCCAGAAAGCCGTGGCCCATAAAGGGAATTCCCTCGTGGAGGGCTCCATTTCGAATAGGGGCTCGTGGAAGACAAACTACTTTTTCACTTCTAGCGGGCACACCCGACACACTAGCTTCAACACCCCAAGTATGATAACTCTCACCTTGATTTCATACATGAGAGGTTTCTCTTTTTACTCGGCTTTTCTTCTATGGTTTTTCTAACTATAGTTATTTCTTTTCTTTTGATGGCAGGTCTCTTAGGGGTTGTTGGCTCCACCTTGAAACCGTCGGCTCACGGCCGAGTGATCAAAATCCTGGCCTTGCCGGGTGAATGCAAACAAGCCTCCACCTTTTTTATAGAGAGCAACCTTCACTTGTACAGGTTGCTGACCCTGGACCAAACCGTCTCTCTATGCTTTGTTTCCTCTGAATCCGTGGGCCCATGCCCTGTCTCATCTGAATCTGTGGATCCACGCCCCGCCTCACCTGAACCTGCGGGTTCATGCCCCGCCTCATCTGAACCTACGGGTCCGTGGCTATACGACCACGATGAAGGTAATTAAGACGAGGTAGCCAATAGGGACTATGTCTACCCTTCGGGCGATCATATGGACATTAAGGAGACAATGGTGTCTAAGAACTACTCGTGCTTGAACTCTTTAGCTGGCAGGGCTAGGGGCGTGGCCGATGACAGACATAATGGCAGTGTTACCTCTCGGATGCCACCGTCGATGCTTGGTGGTGAGTTTGTCTTCAATGCCTTTTTCTTCCACCCCTCTGTGCCTAAAAGGAATTTCGTCATTCCTTCTTTGGCTGGGGTTCCTCTACCCTCAGGGAGGCGTTCTAGGCGGGTGTTTTCAGGCGCCTCTTTTCCTAAGGAGATGACTCCGCGCTCTTCTGCTCCCTGCACATCTGCGGATGGATCAGGACCTTCTCGGGCCCCATCCCTGCCAAAACATGCCTCGGCAGGCACACGCATCTCCCCTGGTCAAGTTTATGTTTCTGCTTTCGAAGATCATCCTCTAGCAAGCCAGTATGGGGAAGCCATGAGCCATCATGTGGGAAAATTTCCCAAAGGCGAGTGGGGAACTTTGCACAATGTCCGCGACGCTGAGCTAGAAGAAGCCTATATGCGAGCCTCCTTGTAGGTATTTTTCGAGATACTTGGTTTATTCATTTATGATATATATATTTTTGTTTTCATTTTGTTTTGATATTGCTTGACCCTCGAGGCTTTATTCTATGTCCTTGCCCTTACTTAGGCTTCTATCATGAGTCATCGGCTGATCGCCTCAAACTCCTCATCGACCCAACGGTTACAACGTGAGCTCGAGGAGGCACTGGGGAACCTATCAGTGGCCGAGCCGGCAAAGGATGTCTTGTCAAGTCAACTGACCGAGGCAGTTTTCCAAAGGGATGCCATTTTAGCCCAGGCTGCATCAACCTCTCACACCAACACCCAGCTGGAGGCTACCATGCATACTTTAAACGAGAGGATTATTAAGCTCGAGGCTGAGCTTGTGAATGATGAGAATGGCATAGTCGAGCACACGCTGCATGCTGTATGGAGGACCAACCCCACCGTTGACCTGTCTCCCTTTGGAGATTATGCAGTTGAGAAGATTTCTGAGTGGAAGGGCTAGGATGGAAATTTGTAGGTTCCTTTGTATTCGTCCTATGTATGTTGTTGCTATGTAATCCCTCACATTATTTACCCTTTCTCTTTTTTTTTTTTTTTTGTGTTCATTAAACTTAAGGGACTTTGGTAAGTCCCTCTTATTATTATTATTTGTGGATTACATATCTCTTCCTTGATTTGATGATGATAATCTTTCTGGTGCACCTTGATTATACTTGTAAGTACACGTTAACCCATTGGGCTCTTGGGGTCCTTTTATATTCTTTGCGCGTGCTTGTTACTTTTTGCGAGAAGCGTTCTTCTCGTCATTATATATAGTACTATTTCTTCAAGGGTCTCTTGTAGGACCCTTTTTGGCTAGCCGGCTTAATGGCCATCCTAGACTTATTAACCTTAGTTCAACTATAGTTTCAATAACACGTTTCTAACTAAATGACTTGATTAGCAAGTCTTGCACCTTTATAAACACACAGTGTAATGATCTTGGCTGCCCAGGGCGGTACAACTTGGTATCAGAGCGTCCTAGTCTTAAGGGTTCTTGAAGACTGGATGGACATGTACATTCTCCACTAAAGACAAGCTCGACTTAGGGTTTGGTAATTGTGTATACATGTTTATATGTTTAAATGATTGAAAAGAGATATGAATGATGATATCTGTTTGATTAATAGGGAGCATGAGATACTGATAGGGCCTGGCCCTTGACTGTTGTCTGATGATATTGAGGCATGCGTATTAGCATTGTGTTGACGGTGAGAACTCGTCAACGAAGTTAAGTTGGAAAAATTATCAAATCAAGATCGCTAATTGGAAAGCTGTAAAAACTTGAACAAAGAACTCAAGAACAACGATAGATCAATAATGGAGAATTCTGTTTTTCATTCACACTTAAGCCTCCGCTACAGTAAAATTTCCAACCCCCTTTCAGGTGGCCTTAGAGTTCATTTTATAGTAGGCTCTAATGGCCTTAGGTACATAGTGGTCCAGGGGACCAAGTAGGACATACGTACTGTGTCAGGGGAGTGGCTTTAGAGGTCGTGGTTGTACAACCTATACAGGAGCAGGTGTCAGGAGGGTGTCTCTACTACTTGTCTGATGCGTGGTGGCAGGCATAGTGGCGCAGGAGGTAGTGGTGTCGGCTCTGACCTATGGCCGTAGACGAACGGACCATGATCCTTACCCCAGCCGTCTCACTGGCACTGGTACCCGTACTTAGTACTTGGTCGTACAAATATCCCCCATTCGACTCGTACTGAATCTCCTAAGCATAGGGATCTCGAGGTGTAAGGAATGGGACCCTCGGTGTGAGGTGGAGATCTCGGGTCCTTGGTATGGGATATCCGAAACCTCCTGAGGTCACTCACGAGTCTGAGCGATAGGCATGTGGCCCTGGAAGATGTCTAAGGATGCGTGGCGAGACGCTCTCCTTGCGACCCCCTTGAGGGCGTGGCTCCCTAGCTATTCACAAGGTCGAGTGCGTTGTGGATGTGGCCCTCATGAGGCCAGGGGCACCGAGACTCGCGAGGCCACTTTGGGGGGCGTGACCTAGGCATCTCGCGAGGCCACTTTGGGAGGCGTGGCCTAGGCGTCTCGCAAGGCCATTTGTGTGGCGTGGCCTAGGCTTCTCGCGAGGCCACTTGGGTGGCGTGGCCGAGGCATCTCGCGAGGCCACTTGAGGGATGTGGCCTAGACATCTCGCGAGGCCAGTTGTGTGGCGTGGCCTAGGCGTCTCGCGAGGCCACTTGTGTGGCGTGGCCTAGGCGTCTCGCGAGGCCACTTGGGTGGCGAGGCCAAGGCATCTCGCGAGGCCACTTGAGGGATGTGGCCTAGACATCTCGCAAGGCCACTTGTGTGGCGTGGCCTAGGCGTCTCGCAAGGCCACTTGTGTGGCGTGGCCTAGGCGTCTCGCGAGACCACTTGGGTGGCGTGGCCTAGGCATCTCGCGAGGCCACTTGGGTGGCGTGGCCGAGGCATCTCGCGAGGCCACTTGAGGGATGTGGCCTAGGCATCTCGTGAGGCCACTTGTGTGGCGTGGCCTAGGCGTCTCGCGAGGCCACTTGTGTGGCGTGGCCTAGGCGTCTCGCGAGGCCACTTGGGTGGCGTGGCCGAGGAATCTCGCGAGGCCACTTGAGGGATGTGGCCTAGACATCTCGCGAGGCCACTTGTGTGGCGTGGCCGAGGCCTCTCGCGAGGCCACTTGGCATCGACTCCACGAGAACCGAACCCAGACTTGTGTTGTGATGGTGCGATGGCTTCCCGAGACGACGGTGGCCTAAGGGCCTTGCCTCGGCCTCATGCTTTCTATCGATGAGATTATGAGCATCAACACATTGCTATGCATGTAAATGAATATATCAATGAATATTTGGATGAACTATTTTATCTTGATTGCTTGTGATTGATCGAGTTCAATGGTGGATTATGGAAGGACTATTACCCTATCATCATAGTCTGACCGTCGAGTCGTTGATTGTAGATTAACTTGGATAATTATGCGTCTAAGACGATCTGTACGACTGACCGTCACTAGGTCTGAGGCAAGGGATGATGACCAGGGCCAGAACCCTCCCCTAGTCCCCGAGAACTGGTAGCAGATTATGGCAGATATGCAAGCCCAACTTCAGAGCCAAGATGAGCAGATCCGTCGACTGAGATCGCAGGCTCCGTCAGGGAGTGCTGCATCCATTGTGCCTCCTGTAGTGGCACTAGATATACAACCAATGGAGGTTGGGAATAAGTGGGAGCCATTGTATGAGCGGTTCAAGAGGCAGCATACTCCAACTTTTGAGGGAGGACCAGATCCACTGAAGGCTGAACAGTGGATGAGTATGATCACTGCTATTTTGTATTTCATGAGGGTAGAAGGTCATGACAGAGTGGCGTGTGCTACATATATGTTGAGAGAGGATGCCCGCATTTGGTGGGAAGTGGCATCATAGACCAGGGATGTTACTACTTTGAGTTGGGAAGGATTCAAGGATTCGTTAAGCTAGAAGTATAATAATGTTGCCATCAAGGCAGCAAAGGTTAACGAATTTGTGGGATTAGTTCAGGGAACTTGACGGTGACAGAATATGCCCTGAAGTTTGATAGACGTGCAAAGTTCGCACCAAATCTTGTGCCTACTGATGCGGCTAGGTAGGACAGGTTCATTAGAGGGCTTAATGCTATGATAGCTCGAGATGTGAAGATTACAACAGTTCCTGGGGGGACAAATTATGCCCAGGCTGTTGAGAAGGCTTTTACCGCTGAGGAAGCGGAGAATAAGATATGGAGGGAGAGTGCGGCAAGGCGGGAGGGCCGCAGGGTGGTGCCTCCATAATCTGGGTCTGGTAGGGGCGGAGGCCCCAATGATCTAAAGAGGAAGACCCCTGATACGTTGACCGCTCCTGGTCCTGATAGATGAGGTTGGGGTACTTTGGGTGGCAATCAAGGAGGCGGTGATGCATGGAGGATCTATCCAGAGTGCACGAGGTGCAGAAGACGCCATCCGGGCGAATGTCAGGCTAAGGCCTATTATGTGTGTGGGGTAGTGGGACACCTCAATAAGGACTGCCCGACTGTGAAGAAAGGGGAAGCAAGGAAGGTGGACAGCTTGACTCCAGCTCGAGTGTTCACCTTAACGCAGACAGAGGCCGAGGCTAGTCCTTTGGTGGTGATAGGTTAACTTTCTAGCGCTGGCTCTCTTTTTACTGTATTGATTGATTCTGGTGCTACACATTCATTTGTTTCTAGTAAGGTGATTGATAGAATGTGTAGACCTAGTGAGTATTATACTGCGGGGTTCAAAACTATATTACCTACTGGGGAACTAGTAGTTTCTAGGAGGTGGATTAGAGCACTGCCAGTGATGGTTGATGGTAGGGAGTTATTAGTAGACTTGATTGAGTTGGGTATGGAGGACTTTGACATGTTTTGGGCATGGATTAGCTGGTTAGATACGGAGCTACTATTAATTGTAGGAAGAAGATGGTGACCTTTGGGCCAGAGGGCGAGGATCCCTTTGTCTTTGTGGGAGCAGTATGTGGACCCCACATACCCATGATATCAACGCTAAGAGCCACGAACTTATTACAGGGTGGATGTATGGGCTTCCTAGCTAGTGTGGTGGATACCACTAGTGTTCTGCCAGCAAGGTTGGGAGAGACTAGATTGGTTTGTGAATTCTTAGATGTATTCCCTGAGGATTTACTAGGACTGCCACCGCACAAGGAGATTCAGTTCGTCATTGAGTTAGCGCTAGGGATAGAGCCAATGTTGAGGGAACCATATAGAATGGCACCGACAGAACTGAAGGAATTAAAGATATAGTTACAGGAGCTTCTAGATTTGGGGTTCATCAGGCCGAGCTATTCGCCATGGGGTGCTCAAGTGTTATTTGTGAAGAAGAAGGACGGGACTCTAAGGATGTGTATAGACTACAAGGAATTGAACAACTTGACTATCAAGAATAAGTATCCTCTACCAAGGATTGACAAATTGTTCAATCAGCTGCAGGGAAAGACGATATTGTCAAAGATTGATCTTCGATCTGGTTATCACCAGCTGAGGATCAAGGACGAGGATATACTAAAGACGGCCTTCCGAACGAGGTATGGGCACTATGAGTTTCTAGTTATGTCATTTGGTTTGACCAATGCCCCATCAGCCTTGATGGACTTAATGAACAGGGTCTTCAAGGAGTTCTTGGATCGATTCGTCATTGTCTTCATGGACGAAATCTTAGTGTACTGTAGTTCAGAGGCAGAGCACGAGTTTCATCTTCGACAGATTTTGCAGAGGTTACGAGAGCACCAGTTGTATGCCAAGTATAAGAAGTGTGAGTTTTGGCTACCAGAAGTGACATTCCTTGGACATATTGTTGGTGCGAACGGGATTAAGGTGGATCCTTCTAAGGTGGAGGCAGTGAGAGATTGGCCAAGGCTAAGGAACACCTTAGAAGTTCGGAGTTTCCTCGGGTTAGCAGGTTACTACAGAAGATTTATGGAAGGGTTCTCAAAGATTGCGGCATCGATGACAGAATTGACACGGTAGAATTTGAAGTTTGTCTGGTCAGACAAGTGTGAGAACAGTTTTCAAGAATTGAAGCGGCGACTTGTTACTGCACGTGTGCTGAGTCTTCCTTCGAAGGAAGGAAGGTTTGGGGTTTATTGCGATGCGTCGAGGTTGGGTTTAGGCTGTGTGTTGATGCAGAATTAGAAGATTATAGCCTATGCATCACGACAGCAGAAGGAGTATGAGCAGTGGTATCCTACCCATGATTTGGAGTTGGCAGCGGTGGTATTTGCACTAAAGGTTTGGCTGAATTATCTGTATGGAGAGAAGTGGGAGATATACACCGACCATAAGAGTTTGAAGTACTTCTTCACACAGAAGGACTTGAATATGAGACAAAGGCATTGGCTAGAGTTGGTAAAAGACAATGACTGTGACATTCTTTACCACCCAGGGAAAGCCAACGTAGTGGCAGATGCATTGAGCCGAAGAGGCTTGAGGCAGTTATTTACTTCCACTCAAATTTCCAGAGAGTTGGTTGATGAGATGAATAGGGCGAGGATACAACTGGTGGTGGGCCGATTGGCCAATATTACTTTGCAGTCGACCATACTAAAGCAGATTAAGGAAGGTCAATTGGTAGATCCACAGTTACAGGAGGATAGAGAGAATGTCTTAGCGGGGGTAGCTAAGGACTATTCTAAATATGAAGTTGGTCTGCTATGGTATCAGGGGCGGACTTGTGTTCCAGTTGATGTGGGAATCAAATGAGAGATATTAGATGAGTCGCATACTATGTCGTACTCACTTCATCTGGGTACCATGAAGATGTATCAGGATCTACGGACGTTGTATTGGTGGCCCGGGATGAAGAAGGACGTAGTGGAGTACATGGCTAGGTGTTTGGCTTGTTAGCAGGTGAAGGCTGAGCATCAGTGACCAGCAGGGTTGCTTCAGCCTTTAGGTATTCTTGAGTGGAAATGGGAGGATATTACGATGGACTTTGTGGGAGGTTTACCCAGACAGTAGGGCTTCATGACTTGGTGTGGGTGATAGTGGACAGATACAACAAGTTAGCTCATTTTCTTCCAGTGAAGATGACATATACAGTGGATCAGTATGCGGAGTTATATGTGAGGGAGATCGTATGTCTGCATGGGGTTCCTAAGTCTATAGTGTCAGACCGGGATCCTATCTTTACCTCTATGTTTTGCGGTAGTTTGCAAAAGGGTATGGGGACTCAGTTGAAGTTTAGCACAGCCTTCTATCCTCAGACTGATAGACAGTCTGAGAGGATGATTTAGGTGTTGGAGGATATGCTTAGAGCTTGTGTGATTGATTTTAAGGGATCGTGGAGTAAGTATCTCCCGTTGATTGAGTTTTCATTCAACAATAGTTACTAATCATCGATTGGAGTGGCTCCATATGAGATGTTATATGGGAGAAGGTGTAGATCACCCATTCATTGGGATGAGATGGGTGAGAGGAAGTCTTTGGGGCCGGATATGGTTCAGAGGACAAATAAAGCTATTTAGAAGATCCCAGCTTGAATGCTCGCCTCACAAAGCAGGCAAAAATGCTTCGTTGACCCTAGGCGTAGGGACGTGGAGTTCCAGGTTGGGGACCACGTGTTTCTGTGAGCTTCACCACTGCGAGGGGTGAGGAGGTTTGGGAAGAAAGGAAAGATGAGCCCTAGATTCATCGGAACTTTTGAGATTCTGGAAAGGATCGGACAGGTGGCTTACAGGTTAGCTTTACCACCATTGTTGTCAGGAGTTCATGACGTATTCCATTTTTCTATGCTCTGGAAGTATGTCTCAAATACTACACCTGTGTTGAAGAATGAAGACTTGGAATTGCAGACCGATTTGTCTTGTGAGGAACAACCGGTTCAGATTTTAGATCGGAAAGATAAAGTCCTATAGAATAAAACAGTTTCTTTGCTTAAGGTATTATGGAGGAATAGTAGGGTCGAGGAGGCGACCTGGGAGCTTTAGTTATCGATGCGGGATCAGTATCTTGAGTTATTCATGTAAATTTCGAGGATGAAATTCTCAGTAGGAGGGGATAGTTGTAACGACCCAAAATTACTAATAAGGCTTAAGGGCCTTGATTAGTGTGCTAGGAGGGCATAATTGGTTTATGTGTGATTTAAATGATTAAATGCATGATTACGTGATAAGCATGCTTATCTGATTATATGGATATATGAGATGCATGATTATGAGTATTAGTATGCATGTAGGCCCTGTTTAGCTTATAAGGACATATTTGTAATTTTGGCACATTGAGGGCATAAATATAATTATTTGCGATAAATTGTTGAGACCACATTATTATGTGGATATATTTGCAGCTGGTGGCTCGAGGCGATCCTAGTGAGCGGTTTAGCAAGGAAGTCACGGTGGGGATTTGTACCCGGCTCGTGGGAGCCTAGGGGTATTTCTAGGAACTTGGGAAAATATATTGGAGATAATTAGGCACTGGGAAAAATAATTGGTGATTAATTAGATGACGAGGCTTAAGTGGTAGATATTATGGACACTTGCAGAGTTAGCGGGAATTGGGAACAAATGACCAAAATGGCCTTTGAGTGTTTAAAGACTTGGTTATATTTGGGAGGGCAAAATTGTCCTTTGGTGTTTAAAAAGGGATAAGTATTAATATGCTTTTTAGAGTTAGTGGAAGTTATAGAAAAGATAAGAAGCTGAAGGAAAGAAGGAAAAACAGAACACTTGAGTTATCTCTTTCTCTCCGATACGATTTCTCCTCTTCTCACCATTTCTTCTGAATTTTGAAGCTGTAAACTCAGAGGAGGCTTAGGCTAGAGCTTGCGGCTTTGGTTCTTGGTGAAGCTAGGAGGTTCAGCCGGAGTTAGTGTCCAATTAAGGTAAGATTTATAGAGTTTGGTCTGAATTTTCTGACTTTCATGAGGTTGTTTCTAAATTTGAGTTTTGGATGGAAATTAAGGGACTTGGGCCTGGGGATTTGAGGAACCAAAGGCTGGAAGGGCATTGAGGGCAACCTAGGGTTGGATTCTCCATTAAAGGTAACAATTTCTGATTTTGATTAGTTGAGTTTCTGGGTTTTCTGGTGAAGTGCTTGAGCTTTAAGCTCAACTCTATTTTTTGTGTTTGATGATGCATGTGGCTAAGTTTTGAAGTTTTTGGGTCATGTTGGATGAGATGTAGTGAATGATAGGCTCCATTTGAATTTTGGTTGAGGTTTGAAATGGGTTTATGGGGCTTTTGCTCGGGGAAATTCGAAGGAAGAACCCATAAAAAATGTTGCATGCTGGTTGTAGTGCTTAGTGCTAGAATTGGAGCACTACAGCGCTAGGCCTCATTTCCTGGGGGGTTTTTGTCTCTGTCTGTAGCGCTGTAGCGCTACCCTGCCTTTAGGAAAGGATTTTTGGGTATTTTCTTAGGGTTTTCGCCCAGGGGCTCGGGGTTTGATTCCACCACCTCGTTTGGTGGAATTAGGGCTTCTCGAGGGCTTGGGATTGGTCCCGAGGTTAGGTTACGAGATTGAATGTTAACGAGGGTTCTATGTAACATTTGTAACTAGGTATACGCTAGGGTTTGGATGGGATCGTGCTCAAGGATCATTTCAATTAATCGAAGCGCTCAGAATCAAAGGTAAGAAACTGCACCGGGTTATGTGATTATGTTGGGACTAAGAGTTCCTTATATTTGTATGTGATGTCATAAGATGGTATTATGCCATGGGGACATGCGATAAATGGCCTAAGAGTGCCTGTAACGACCCGAATTCACTAATAAGGCTTAAGGGCCTTGATTAGTGTGCCAGGAGGGCATGTTGGGATTTATGTGTGATTTTATGAGTTAAATGCATGGTTATGATTTAAAGCATGTTATTTGACTAATTGTTTATCTGAGATGCATGACTATGTGTATTAGTATGCATGTAGGCCCTGATTGTGTTTGAAGGGCATAATTGTAATTTTAGCCCGCTGAGGGCATATATGTGATAATTGTATTCCGTGATTTGTACCACATGAGTGTGGTGGTATTATTGTGATGCACGTGCCGAGACGGTCCTAGAGAGCAAATTAGCTTAAAAGTCACAACGGGACTTCTATACCCGGCTCGGGAGGAGCCTAGGGGTAATTCGGGGATTTTGTAACGTAGTTCTTGAGAGATTTTGGTGACTGGTAATTTGGTAACTTGTGTAACTGTTAGTAACCATAGAGAGTAACAGGTTTTGATGGTAAAATGGTAGAATTGTAATGGATAGGAAATGACAAGTAAGCCCTTGAGGTTTAGTTAGGAAATGATAGGCAAGGAGGGGTAATGCGGTCATTTGGCAAGGGTAATAGACAAATTTCAGCTGGGTTATATGGGGTGAACGGTTTGGCATTTATCCATTTTGGAGGTTTTGTTTAAAATTTAGAAGAAGAAAGCTAGAAGGAGACCTAGGGCAAGAAGAAGAAGAAGGAGAAGAAGAGGAGTGAAGGAGCTGAAACTTGAGACTTAGGAGATGAATCAAGGGTGCATAGGGTTGGATTCTTCATTCAAGGTAAGGATTCTAAGTAAATTTAAGGCTTATTTCTGTTATGGTTTGAGGAATTTAAGCATGGTTTAAGTTTGGTTTTGGGTTTTATATTTTCTGAAGTTGAAAATCAAAGGTGTGGATTTTGGGGATTTGATTGTGTGTTTGGGTTTCTTTGATTGTGTTTCTGAGTTGTTAAATGGTCTATGTGGGGTTTTGAATTGATTTTTGGGGCTTAGGTGTGAGTTTGGGAGTGTTTTGGATGATGAAATGCAGGGGAAAAACCCAGTTTTTCTGGGTCCGCGAAGGAGCGCCGCGACCCTGTTCTTGGGCGCCGCGGCGCGAGGCTGTTTACAGCCAAGGAGCTCTCTGAATTCGCTGGGCGCCGTGGCCCTTGCGGGTAGCGCCGCGGCGCTACGCCTTTTTCAGGATGGGAAATTTTGCATTTTTGGGCATTTGTTCCGGGGGTTCGGGGGATGTTTCCGATGAGTTGTTTTAGGAATTTGGGAGTCCCGAGAGTGTGGGATTGGTCCCGGGAAGTGGGTATGAATTGATTAGTATTAAAGGACGTTTCATGTGTGCTGTGACTAGGATATTGGAGAGGCTCGTGCTAGAGGACCGTGCTCGCGGCTTTAGTGCATCAGGAGGCTCGGAATACAGGTAAGAAAACTATAACACCCGTAGGATGGGGCATGGGCCCATAGTGTGATTGCGGGGCACGACCCTATATTGCATGTTGCATGATGAGATGATTGCAGGGCACGACCCTATAGTGCATTACATGTTAGGGTGCAGATTTAAATGAATTGATATTTGTTTGAATGTTGTTTGATTTATGTTATATATGATTATAGTGAAATGAACGGCTATGGCCGAGGGCGGCAAGGCCGAGAACGGCAGCGGGGCCGGAAGTAACACCTAGCACATGGGATGCTATGGTCAGGGTAGGACCCAGGGGATACAGGTGGTATCCCTACGGTGAAGACCGAGACCCCAGGCTTCGGTAAGGCTTCGGGGGCGGCATGGCCGTGTTTGCTTAGTCTAATGGTTGACTTGTTTATATGTGGATTATCTGTTATGATAAACTGTATAAATTGCATATGTTATGCTCTGCATGAGTTTTCTTGCTGGGCTTCGGCTCACGGGTGCTCCGTGTTGCAGGTAAGGGCAATGACTGAGTCAACCAACCATGAGTACGGAGAGCGTGAAGCGACGCGTACATGTTTGGCCTGCCCAACTGCTTTGGTTGGGGGTTTATTTGAAAATGGCTGTAATAATCTATGATTTTTAGAACTGATCAACTGTAAACTTATTTCAAGATGTAAATAGTTTTCAAATCTTACTTTGGGATCCCAATTGTTTAATACTAGAAGTTTTTATTAAGTCAACGCATTTTCAAAGATTACAGCCTTAACTTTTATTAGTCACACTTTTGTTTCAAAACCTCGGTTAGCGAGTTCATTGCACTGTTTTGTCTTAAAACTCACTTAGTAACGGCTCTAAGGAAGTAGGGCGTTACAGTGCCAGAATAAATATTTGCACACAGGACGTGGCTCGGCCACTGGTAGCTGAGGTTAAGTACATAGTCATTGAGCTCGTCCTAAGCGAGCCGGAGTCAGTGGAATAATCAGAGGGTGCAGCCTAAGGGCGTCAACCCTAGAATTTATGTGATATGTTTATTATTGTGTAACTGATGATTGTGACAAGTTTATTAGCTGGATGAGTGATTAATGGCTTGTAGATTGATATCTTTGATTATGTGGGCAATATGACCTATTGTATATCTTGTTGATGATTTGTAAAATATCTGGTTGTTGAATATCATTTATGCTCTGTATTATGGATTTCTTGCTGGGCCTTGGCTCACGAGTGCTACGTGGTGCAGGTAAGGGCAAGGGCAAAGTGGACCAGTCCTGAGTGGGAGAGCTCTGGGGCAGAATGTACATAGTCAGTTGATCGGCTGCCACGGCCGAGGGATGGTATAGGGAAAGGAGAACCTAAAATGTCTATTTTGCCCTTGGAGTGGCCAATAGTTGTATATATCCTGGAATTTTGTAAACTGTCCTTTAAACTCTATTTCTTTTGGGATCCCATGTACGAAATGTTTATTTAGTATGAAATGTATCTTTTATGACCAAAATCTTATAACCTTAGTTCAACTATAGTTTCAGTAACACGTTTCTAACTAAATGTCTTGATTAGCAAGTCTTGCACCTATATAAACACATAGTGTAACAGTCTTGGCTACCCAGGGCGTTACAATATTTTACCATGTCCTTGCTCCAACCTGGACTATAATTTCACCATGTCCTGGCTCCAACCCGGACTATAATTTCACCATGTCCTGGCTCCGACTCGGACTATATTTTACCATGTCCTTGCTCCAACCCGGACTATAATTTCACCATGTCCTAGCTCCGACCCACACTATATTTTACCATGTCCTGGCTCCAACCTGGACAATATTACCATAAGGTTCTAGCTCCAACCCAAACTCACTTACCATTAAGCCGTAGAATGCATAAGTATTGCAAAGGTAGGCATTAAGCATACCCTGATCTTAACGACCCAAAAAAAACTAGTGCAATCTACTACTACAAGCACACACAAGTATATTCATGTTGTAGCCAACACTACAAGAAAAAATGCTTTTA
This sequence comes from Humulus lupulus, assembly GCF_963169125.1. NCBI lineage: Eukaryota > Viridiplantae > Streptophyta > Magnoliopsida > Rosales > Cannabaceae > Humulus > Humulus lupulus. Next base: position 132,890,615 of record NC_084798.1, on the reverse strand, counting down.
ATAAGACCAAAAATGTGTTATCAAAACATACCATAACACTTTTTGATGTGTTAAGACCGGCTATGTTATCGTAGGTCAGGGTACTTTACATAACACTTTATCATTGTTATTGTTGACCCACGATTTGGCCAACTGACATGGAGTCAAAATATGCTTGATATGAATGAATGCGTAGAGAAAAACGTAATGACAAAAGTAAATAAGACACTGTATTTTATAGTGGTTCGGCCCCAAGATCTGGTAATGACCTACGTCCACTTAGACTGATATTGATCTAAGAATCAAAGGAGTGATCAAAGAACCAGGGTTCAATGAGTTTCACTTACCTCTGAAGAACAATACAATATTGCTACCAGAATTACTATAGTCTCTAATGATTCAAAAGCCAAAAGTCCATTCCTTGAGCTATCTTTTGCTATTTATAGGCTCAAGGGGGATTACAAAAGATTGTTACAGATATTCTCTTCTGAATAATCGGGTATCCAGGAGATTGTGTGAGATAAATTCGGGATTCACAAAGATCTTCCCATAAATGTTGCTTTGTATGCGGAACTATCGACCAGACTGGTCGCAAGTAAGACTGGGCTGCACTGCTTCTAATGTGTCTTCTGGTCGATACTCTAGCAGAACGTTTCCAGGTGTCAGCCACGTGTCCTGGGATCACTTGCCACGTCATCAATGCTAATTTTTTGGATAACATTTGCCCCCCAAGTTTATTTATCACGAGCAGTAAAATAAACTTTTGGACGAACGACTCTTCGGTAACCCCGCCTGACGTGTCAGAACCCTTCGTGTGTTCTTGGAAAAAGTAACCTACCTCTGTCTAATCACGTCCTTTCGGTTCCCCAGAAATGATTTCGACGGCCATCCCGCTTCCCCATACTTTGAAAAAGGGAAACTAATGATTACACTTTTTAATGCCAGAGACAAACTTATATAAGACCTTCGAAGTCTTTATTTTCTTTTTACGTACACCATCGTCTTCACAAGAAAACCTAAAAACCAGAGCTCTTACCGTTCCTGAAGACCGTTTCCTCTGTATTTTCAAGACCCCGTCCGAGAGTTTCTTGATTCCCGAAGGCCCTTTTTCCACCTCCACAATCATTCTCTTGGTAAGTTTTCGAATTCCCATGCTTCAGATTTTTGTGGTGCATGTTTCTAAATGTAGACCGTTTGAGATTATCTGTTTCTGGTTTGAGATGCTTGTGAATAGGATGTTTTGTAAGAAAAAAGAGTTACGAGTTAGTTTGATTAGTCAGGATCATATGTTTAGGACATAAGATCGAAGTAAAAATTCGATCTTTAGGCTAGTTGGAAAATAGGTTTTTCCCGCCCTAAGGGGAGTTGAAAAAGCTTTCTTGAAAAACTTTTTGCTTTCACCCTTTAATCCGTCTTTCAAACTGTTCGTATGGAAAACTTTAGCTTCTTGTTAGAATGCTGTTGGATAAAAGCTTAACTTTTATACACGACCAGCGTTATTCTAAAAAGCTTTTGAAAATTCTCTATCCTCACCTCCCCATTCTTCTGTTTGTAGACATTAATGCCAGATTTGTGGGGAGGTGAGAGGCCCATTGACGACGACCTTCTCGCCCAGCTGCTCGAGGGAGAAGAACAACCGGCCGACCGTGTCCACGAGATCCCTTTCTCGCGTTCCTTTTCCAGACCACATCCTTCTCCTCCAATGGCCCGCTCCAAATCTTTAGGCAAGAAAAGGCCTGAGTCCGAAAATAGCCCAAATTCTCCTGCTCAGCCTGACTCGCAGGCTAGGGCTCCCTCGACCAGCGGTCGAGAAAATCTTGTTCCCGACCCTAATATCCAAACTAGGGCCCGCCCTCGCCATCAGAATCTGCCTGATGTCGAGTGGTATACTTCCCCGGCTAGCTCAGTGACCCTGCGGATGGTTGCCAACTGCTTCAGGAAATTCCCTCTCACAGGGGTTTCCATTATACGTCCTGCTGCGGACCAGAGGGCAAACCTCCCCGGAGGTGCAAACAACGCCTGGTCCCGGTATCACATTGAGGCGGGAGCTTATCTCCCTCTTCATCCCTTTTATGAGGGAGTGGCCAATTATTTCGGTGTCGCCCCCTTCCAAATCACTCCAAACGAATATAGAATGCTAGCCGCACTCTATATCCTGTATAAACTTAAGAAATGGCCAGAGCCTAAGCCTCATGAGATTAACTACCTTTTTGACCTCAAATCCAACCCGCAACAGCACGGAACAGGTTTCTTCCATTTTTGTCACCAGGAGACCAACCGAACATTCCTGAGTGACACTACGCACATCTCGAATGTGGGGCAGTATAGTAAGGAGTACTTCCTTACCTCGGATATAACCAGCAAGAACCTGGCCTTCACTCGAGGAGGTAAGTGCTTGTCTTCGACTGGTCGATACTTTTCATCGAGGTGTTCCCTTTCATTTTTCTCAAACTGTAATCTGTTTTTCAGGCCCATGGTTACGTCCGACCCCAACACCAGACATGGTGTTGAGGTCCAATACTTTGGCCAGGATGTCCGACGCAGCAAAAAGCGTCAAGACCCTGGTAACTGAAGAAAACTTGAGGTTGTCTGGCCTCCTGGCTCCTCTCCATGAAACTAGAGGGTCCGTGGTGGACGAAGCCACTGCCGAGGGGGTTCCCGAGCAGCAACCTCCTGCGTCTCCTCCTTGGAGGAGGCCAACGGGGGTTACTATTAGGGAGCCCACGAGCAATCCTTCCGCAGAAAGGCCTTCTGCTCCCCAAGGAAAGGGGAAACAAAAGGCCAAAGAGGTAGTTGTGGACTTGGGAGAGTCTTCTGATGAGAACGGTAACACTATTTTACTTTTAAATGGTTTGCCAATTCCCTGTCATTTGTTCGACGGGGAAGGCAACTTTACATATACTCCAAAATTAGGGCCAGACTTCTTCATGCCAGATAATGAGTATATGACTAATAGAGTCAATAGTGTAGCGACCAATAGTTGTAGCTCGGGTATTCACTTTGTTACCTCTTTTCTGTTGTATAATAAATTTTCATTTGCCTCTTGTCTTATCATTTTCCTGTGTTTTCATGCATGCAGACATGGCCACTCCCAACATCTTTGACATGTACCAGGACGAGGAGGAAGAGGAAGTTCCCCAACTCCGGGGAAAGTCATCAAGGAGGCACACCGGCGAGACCAGCCAGGGGCCCACCAAAAAGAGTCGAACCGAAGATCCTCCAAGGGACGCACCTACTGGGAAAACTTCCGCCCATCCTCCGAATCCTATGGAGAAATAGACTCCTTCTGCCACGCCCAAACCTCTGGCTGCGCCTACCGGAGAGCAAATTACTCGGGAAGAAGCTCTCGGGGCCAAAATCTTGAGCCGCACTCTGCGATCAGCCAGGGATCGCCTTGAACGCATCAGTAAAAGCGACCGTGTCAAGGATGCAATGGTTGAGGCTAAAAACATGTCGGTCGACCTAATCCTGAACAGGGCCCTGAATGAAATCTCCAACGTAAGTACTTCTTTGTTTCTCAAGCCTTAGTCTTTTAGTCTTCACGACAGGTTCTAACTCCTTATTTTATTTACAGGCCTTGCTGCCTGCTATTACTGCTCGTACCCGTGCCCAGGCTTCCATCGAGCAGGCTAAGGCAAAGGCCATTAAGAGGCATCAGGTGAAGGCAGCCGAGGAGCTTTCGGCTGCAGAGGCTAGGCACGCCAAGGAGTTGGAGGCAATGGCTCGAGAGAGGGACGTTGCGGTGACTAAGCTGTCAGAGGTTGAAGCTGCGAAGGAAGCTGCAATAAAGTCGAGGCAGCAGTATCGAGATTCCAGCGTGACCCATCTTCGCGAAATCAAAAGGTTGGAAGAGATGCACAAGTCCAAGGATGAGGCCATCGCCACTTTTGAAGGCAAAGTGAAGCAGCTGGAGCTTGACAACTCCAAAAATCTGGAAAGGTACAAGAGGACGACACTCCGATGTTTCTACAACTTCTGGAAACACAATCAGGGTGCCGACTTCAGCTATCTTTCGAAAGACGTCAGGACTGCAGAGTTGGCTCGCTGCACTGCCCAACTGGCTGAAGAGGAGGCAAGAGCGAGGATCCCTGACTCCCTAAGACTGGCTGTCGTAGAAGAAGAAGTTGTTGCTGAGGATGCTGTCACCCAGAATGCTGCCCAGGACCCTCCGGCCCCAAATGCCTCTTAAACTTTTCCATTATTTTTTCTTTCTTTCTGGCTACACGACCCACGGGTCGTGATGTAAATACAATATTTTTGTTTTAAACTTTGCTGCACGGGCAATAAATCTTTTTTCTTTTACTTGAACAATTACATCCAAGCAGTGATGCTTGCGGTGTAAAGATTGCATGATGCTATAATATTTTCATTTATTATAACACTTGTCCGTATGACCGAACTTAGCATAGTACTTTGGCATGATTTAACAAAATATAAATTTTGAAAAATACTCTAAGTACTCTAGCATGCTTTCACTCATTTTGTTCATGTGTTTACATACCTTGCGGGTATGCTTTGCTATCGATGTGCCTTATATGCCCCCCAAGTGATCGAGGAGCTTTAGGTCCTTGGTCACTTGCCTTGATCATGACCTGTTCGTGTGAAAAGATGATACTTGTAATACAGCAAAACAACACACGTAATGAACAAATACTTGTAAATATAAATTCACAAAGGTTGGCAAGAATGACTGGCTGCGCATAGTCCCTTATAATCTCGTATTAAAAATGGACTCAATCATGTCTTTACGAGTGATTCTGAAATAGAATCTTACATATACGAGCGATTAGCCATACAACGTGGCTAACCCTCTTTGCTAAACTTGTAAAAAAGAGAAAATTATTACAAGCCAGCCCTTTAAAAAGGACTGTTCACTGATAATACTTGCGCAGGTATTCTCCATTCCAATAACGTGGAACGAGATCTCCGTTTAAGCGTGCAAGTTTGTAGGTGCCTAGATGAAGGACTTCTTCAATCTGGTAAGGTCCTTCCCAATTAGGTCCGAGCACTCCAGCAGTAGGGTCGCAGGTATTTAAGAAAACTCTTCGTAGTACCAAATCTCCGACGTTGAGTTTTCTTTCTTTAACTTTGGAGTTAAATTATCGGGCGACTTTTTGTTGGTATGCAGCAACTCGGAGTTAGGCCTTCTCCCGTATCTCGTCAATCGAGTCTAGGGATTCCATCATTAGTTGGCTGTTCTGATCCTGGTCGTATGTTAGACGTCGATGTGAGGGGGGATCTAACTCGACGGGCAACATCGCCTCATATCCATAGGCTAAGGAAAATGGGGTATGCCCTGTCGCTGTTCAGTGAGACGTTCTATACGACCAGAGGACTTCAGGTAATTGCTCTGGCCACGCTCCATTAGCTTCTTCGAGCCTTTTCTTCAAGGTGTCCTTGAGAGTTTTATTCACGGCTTCGACCTGCCCATTCGCCTGAGGGTGTGCAACTGAAGAAAAGCTTTTAATGACTCCATGTCTTTCGCAGAAATCGGTGAATAAATCGCTGTCAAATTGGGTCCCGTTGTCTGAAACTATCTTTCTGGGCAGACCATATCGACAGACGATGTTCTTGATAACGAAGTCAAGGACTTTCTTGGTCGTGATGGTAACGAGTGGTTCAGCTTCGGCCCATTTGGTGAAGTAATTGACCGCTACGACTGTGTACTTTACTCCGCCTTTCCCTGTAGGCAGGGATCCAATCAAATCTATCCCCCATACTGCAAAAGGCCACGGACTTTGCATCTACTTCAATTCGTTTGGAGCCGCTCGTGGAATCTTTGAGAACCTTTGACACTTATCGCACCTTCGTAGAAACTCCATGGAATCCTCGTTCATCGTTGGCCAGAAGTAGCCCTGCCTTAGGATCTTTTTTGCCAAACTCTGCCCCCCAGCGTGATCTCCGCAGAAGCCTTCATGCACCTCTTTCATGAGTTCCTTAGCTTTTTCTAGTGTAACGCACCTGAGTAGTGGCATTGAATATCCTCTTCGGTACATTACACCGTCGACCAGTATGTATCTAGCAGCTCGCCTTTGTAGAGTTCTAGTTTTGTTCCTATCTATTGGCAGCGTACCATTTATCAGATACTCCAAGAAAGGCGCCATCCACGTATCCTCCATCCGATTCTCCATACTGGATTCCGTGGCTTGTATGCTCGGCTTACTCAGTCTTTCTACTGGCACGTTGTTCAAGGTATCAGCATCCTTTGCACTCTCGAGTTTGGCTAAGGCATCTGCGTTTGAATTCTGATCTCGCGGGATTTGCTGGAGGGTGTACTTCGTGAACTGGGCTAGCAAGTCTTTTGTTTTATTTAAGTAGGCCACCATTTTCAAGCCTCGCGCTTGGTATTCTCCCAGGACCTGATTCACCACTAGCTGTGAATCACTGTAGATATCAAGCGTCTTTATGCTCATATCCTTTGCCATTCTCAATCCAGCGAGGAGTGCTTCGTATTCCGCTTCATTATTTGATGCAGTAAAGTCGAACCTGATGGCGCAGTGAAATCGATGCCCTTCCGGCGTTATCAATATCACTTCCGCTCCAGCGTGGGATTCATTGGATGAGCAATCCGTGAATAACTTCCACAAAGGAGTTTTATCTTGAGGCTCGGGCGCTTCAGGCTGTTCGTACTGCTCGCTGTCTGGGAGTTCGGTGAACTCTGCAATAAGGTCGACCAAGACTTGTCCCTTGACTGCTGCTCGTGGTGAATAAGTTATATCGAACTGTCTCAGTTCGACTGCCCACTTTAATAATCATCTAGCCGCTTCCAGTTTTTAGAGGACTTGACGAAGGGGTTGGTCAGTTAGAATTGTAATAGGATGGGCTTGAAAGTAGGGGCGTAGCTTTCTAGAGGCAAGGATCAAGGAATATGCTAACCTCTCGATTGGCGGATATCTCAATTCTGCCCCGATCAGTCTCTTGCTGACATAGTAGACTGCTTTTTGTACACCTTCTTCCTCTCGCACTAGCACCGCGCTGGCAGCAACTTCAGTAATCGCCAGATAAATAAACAAAGTTTCTCCTTCGATCGGCTTTGATAAGATGGGAGGCTGTGCCATATGAGCCTTCAAGGCCTGGAATGCTTGCTCGCAGTCTCCTGTCCATTCAAACTTCTTGTTTCCGCTAAGTAGATTGAAAAAAGGAACACACTTGTCTGTTGATTTCGAAATGAATCTACTTAGGGCCGCGATCCTCCCGGTTAAACTTTGTACATCTTTGATCCTTTCTGGCGACTTCATGTCGATCAGGGCTTTTATCTTGTCGGGGTTGGCCTCGATTCCTCTTGAATTTACGATAAACCCCAAAAACTTCCCTGATCCGACTCCAAAGGAACACTTGAGGGGATTTAATTTCATCTGGTACTTGTTTAACACATCAAAGCACTCTTGTAAATCCCTCAAATGCCCTTCTGCCTTCTTAGACTTTACCAGCATGTCATCCACATATACCTCCATGTTTACACCGATTTGCTCCTTGAACACGTGGTTGACTAGCCGTTGGTAAGTCGCACCTGCGTTTTTCAGTCCGAAGGGCATTACTTTGTAACAATATAAGCCCGTATCGGTCTGAAAGCTGGTGTGATCCTCGTCAGGGGGATGCATGCTAATCTGGTTGTAGCCTGAATATGCATCCATGAACGAGTGGATCTCGTGTCCTGCAGTTGCATCGACCAGCTGGTCGATCCTTGGGAGTGGGAAGCAGTCTTTTGGGCAGGCTTTATTGAGGTCTGTAAAATCCATGCAGGTTCGCCATTTGCCGTTAGGCTTGGGAACCAGCACTGGATTGGAGACCCACGTGGATAAAATGCTACCCTGATGAACCCATTCTCCTTTAGTCTTTCGACTTCTTCTTTTAATGCCCTTGATCTATCTTTATCGAGCAGCCTTCTTTTCTGTTGCACAGGTGGAAAGGTCTTGTCTATATTCAGGACATGGCTAATTACTGCAGGATCTATCCCAGCCATGTCTTTATGGGACCAGGCGAAAACTTCCTGGTTCTTTCGCAAAAATTCCACCAGTGTGTTCTTCGTGGTAAGCTCTAAGTTTCTCCCAACCTTTATGACTTTGTTTGGGTCCTTCTCGTCGAGTTTGAGCTCCTCCAGGTCCTCAACAGGTCCAACATTTTCTTCAAAATCCCCAAAGCGAGGATCCAAATCTCCATCTTCACCTTGGGCAACACCCTATTTGGTGACTTCATCACCGGATTGGGCTTGTATATCAACTACCATCTGCAACCTATCTGAGGTAGTGCTCTTCGGCGTACCACTCTTCGCCTTTGTGATTGAGGCATTGTAGCACTCCCTGGCTTCCCTTTGGTTCCCCAACACGCGTCCTACCCCTGCGTCTGTTGGGAACTTCATGGCTAGGTGCCACATAGAGATGACGGCCCGCAGATCAACCAGTATGGGCCTTCCAATAACGGCGTTGTACGCCGAAGGACAATCGACCACTACGAAAGTGGCGAGAAATGTCCTTGTTGCAGGCGTTGTACCCGTCGCTACTGGGAGTTTGATCAATCCGGCTGGGGCGAGTCCTTCTCCAGAGAAGCCGTATATCGTTTGATTGCAGGGTTCCAAGTCCTTAACTGACAATTTCATGCGTTCCAGTGTTGATTTGTACAGGATATTCACTGAACTTCCTGTATCGACCAGTACCCTCTTCACCATCATGTTTGCCATCTGGATGTCCACGACCAGCGGATCGGAATGTGGGAACCTGACATGCTGGGCGTCGCCATCAGAGAAGGTTATCTCTCCTTCTTCTGACCGAGCCTTTTTTGGTGCACGGTCCTCCACAGTCATCATCTCGATGTCCTGGTCGTGGCGCAGAGTCCGAGCATATCGTTCTCTGGCCTTTCCGCTATTTCCCGCGAGGTGCGGGCCTCCACAGATGGTTAAGAGTGTTCCAGCCATGGGGGCAGGCTGTAATGGTGGCGAGCATTGGCGTGTGGACGCTTGCTCGTTGCCACTCGGAGCTTCTCGTTGGGAATTTCCCGAGGCCCGTACGTATCTTCTCAAGTGTCCTTGTCTAATAAGGAACTCGATTTCTTCTTTCAACTGGTTGCATTCATTGGTGTCATGTCCGTAGTCGTTATGGTAATCACAGAACTTGGTGGTGTCTCTTTTCGAAATATCCTTTCAAATGGGGCCAGGTTTTTTGTAGGGCACACTCGAACTTGTGGCCTGATAAACCTCTCCCTGAGACTCAACGAGGGCAGTGTAGTTAGTGAACCGAGGTTGATAACGATTACCCTTGGCTCGTTTGTTGTCGGAGGCGGAAGTCTCGTTATACGGCCGTTTTCCACCATTCTTGCCATTGCCGTTACCGTTCCCGTTGCCGTTGCTGTTGCCATTAGGTTTGGACCCATTGGCGGCTTTGGCGGGTTCGGAAGCCTTCTTATCCTTGCCTGAGGGCTTTCCATCGTCGGCAATGGCTTCTTCGAGCTTGATGTAGCGATCAGCCCGGTCCAAAAATTCTTGGGTAGTTCTCACTCCTTCCTTTCGAAGACTTTTCCAGAGGGGAGAACGATGTTTAACTCCTGCAGTTATGGCCATCATTTTGCCTTCGTCCCCGACCGTTTTCGCTCCAGCTGCTGCTCGCATAAAACGTTGGATGTAGTCCTTCACTGACTCCCCATCCTGCTGGCAAATTTCAACTAACTGGTTTGCCTCGGTCGGATGCACACGACCTGCGTAGAACTGTCCGTAGAACTCCCTTACGAACATTTCCCAGGAGACTATGCTTGCAGGAGGGAACTTAAAAAACCATTCCTGCGCTGCTTCAGAAAGTGTTGCAGGGAAGATCCTGCACCGAGCATCTTCGGACACTTTCTGAATGTCCATCTGAATTTCAAACTTGTTCACATGGGACAATGGGTCCCCATATCCGTCAAAGTTTGGGAGTGTAGGCATTTTGAACTTGCTGGGAGTTTCGGCATTAGCTATCCTTTGTACGAAAGGAGTGCCTTTCCTCATATCGTGGTCGATGTAAGAAGTTCTTCCCCCGATCAGTTGCCGCACTGCCTGGTTGAGGGCGTCTATCTGGGCCTTTACAGCGGCAAGAATCGCTGTGGCCTCTGTCGCTGGGGGGACGTTCTCGCCATGCCGCTCACGGCGATCGTTGAGTACATCTCTTAGGTCCTCGTCTCTTCTCCGCTGCTCGCTACCCCCGAGCCGGTTGAAGACATTATTTTGTCTGGGCTGCCCCCCAGTGTCCCGTCTGTTGGGTTGTTCATCTTGAGGTACCTGGCTCCTGCCTTTACCTCTTTCTTCGCCTCTCTCACCGGCATTTCCCTTGCCTGAGTCAGCCTCATTATATCCGTGGCCATCTCTGAACCTCGACTGGCTATGGTGGGATCGATTGTTCCCTTTATTCCCGTCTCTGGCGGTAACGTCCCGAGCATAGAGGGCGGCCTGCGCTGGTCATGGTGTCCCCGTGCACTATCATGCCGTGGGGGACCCCGGACCGCAGAGCCTAACTCTGAGTCCCTCCTGTTACCAGGAGGGTGCTGACCTCTGTTCGGTGGGTTTGGCCCATCATCCTTACGGTGTCTAGGACTGCGAGGCTGATGCTCGGCCCTATTCTGCCTCTGTGGACTTAAAGGCTGGATCGGTGGGCTAGGATTGGGACCCCTCTGAGATGGCCCATTAGCAGGTTGGTCAGGCTGCGAAGCAGGTGCAGCCTGATTTCTAGCCAGATGCAAGGCTGCCTCGAGGGCTGCCATGGCTTCGCTCTGGCGGCGGTCCACCTCCGCCAGACTTTCGCTCAATTCCGCGCGCTGCCATTCAATCTCTTGCTGCTGCCGCGCCATAACTTCAGCGGTAGTCTCCTGACTGGCTCTCAGACTAGCCAGCTCTTCCTGCAACGCGCCTAGGGTACTTTTCAACGTTGCACCATCCATTTCCTCCTCCTCAAAGTCCAGTTGTGGCTCATCCTTTGCCATGCTTGCAGGAGGAGGAGGAGGTGGCGGGTTCGACGGTGCAGCAGCGGCCGCCTGTCCAGTTTTCTTTCCAGCTTTCGCCATTAGTTTTCTCAACAACGATAAACCAAGCTCTCAATGAAAGCACCAGAATGTTGACCCACGATTTGGCCAACTAACACGGAGTCAGAATATGCTTGATATGAATGAATGCGTAGAGAAAAACGTAATGATAAAAGTAAATAAGACACGGTATTTTATAGTGGTTCGGCCCCAAGATCTGGTAATGACCTACGTCCACTTAGACTGATATTGATCTAAGAATCAAAGGAGTGATCAAAGAACCAGGGTTCAATGAGTTTCACTTACCTCTGAAGAACAATACAATATTGCTACCAGAATTACTATAGTCTCTAATGATTCAAAAGCCAAAAGTCCCTTCCTTGAGCTATCTTTTGCTATTTATAGGCTCAAGGGGGATTACAAAAGATTGTTACAGATATTCTCTTCTGAATAATCGGGTATCCAGGAGATTGTGTGAGATAAATTCGGGATTCACAAAGATCTTCCCATAAATGTTGCTTTGTATGCGGAACTATCGACCAGACTGGTCGCAGGTAAGACTGGGCTGCACTGCTTCTAATGTGTCTTCTGGTCGATACTCTAGCAGAACGTTTCCAGGTGTCAGCCATGTGTCCTGGGATCACTTGCCACGTCATCAATGCTAATTTTTTGGATAACAGTTATATAGATGTGTTATTATACTGTCAACGATAACACAGTTTCTGTGTTATTTTAATAAATAGATAAGTGTTTAATTATATTATTTATAGTCGATTATATAACACATTTCAATATTTATAAATTTGTGTTATACTGCACTTTAGTATAACACATTTTTTGTGTTATACTACACATTAGTATAACACAGTTTTTGTGTTATATAATGAAGTTTGCATAACAAAATTCTATACTTATAAAAAGTGTTATTGTAATAGATATTATAACACATTTTTTCGTATTATTTTAATATTTAGATAAATTTAAATTCTCATTATATATTCATTTATATAACACTAATTTATTCTATTATATTTTTATTTTTTATTTATATAATTAAAATTAGCTTTCTAATATATACTAGCATCATCAAATGAACTTGATTTTCAAATAACAAAAAGTAAAAACATTCAACATTGTATTAACAATCCACAAATTAGTTTAAAACATTCAACACTGTCATCAACAAGAAAATGTTCTTTAAGTATTCAAGTAGTCTTAAATATTCATCATATTGAAAAGTTACTACTTTTAGCACAAAATATTCTTCAGCTGCCCAACACAAAGCCTTCAAAATTAAGTATCATTTTCTATTTCGCTTGTCACATCTGCAAAATAAACAAAGAAATATTTTATTGTTATTATCTAGCATCACAAATTACTTCACGAAAAATGCTATGGAAATTATTTCCAAGAGAGGACACCACATACAAAATAATGAATTCACAACTACACCAAAGCAAACAAAGAAACCAAACACTAAATTTTTTTGACAATGAAAATGTACCTCTTGGAATAACTTTTTTAGAAGGCCATGCAACTGTGGAACCAACTGCTTCTTGTATTGTAAGCATCACATTATTAGGACAAAATAAGTAAGATTCTGGTCCAATATCAGCATCAACCCATACTTGCATAAAGTTTAGTCCAAGAGGCTTTCCATGTACAGTTAACTTTGGATCACTAGAATCCAAATGACCTTCAGCAACAATTACATCTGCCCAATCAAGAAAGTAGCAAGCATTCTTCGCTTCTGTAAAGTTATGTCTTTTTTCTAGTGCAATACTCTACCAAATTGATTTTAAAGATAATATATTAGTTTTTGTGTTTGTTCTTCTAAAATGAATCATTAAAACAATAACAACTTTGATAATTTACCTTAGGGGAATGAATATTGTTTGACTACGGTACATTGCGAGACTGTCCTTCGCTTGGTGTCGCTTTACCACCAACCTAAATATAAAACCAAGATAAATTTCATTGGAAGAAAAGAAAACTAAGGTTTATAAGTGCAAGATAGAATTACCACCAAGTGTTCTTTAAGTAGATTCATCATTTCAGTCATTTTGAGCTTCATATTTTGTTGCTCTTCTTCTAACCTGGAGATCTTGCTATTACACATATTAACAACAGTTAGCTTCGACCTTGTTACGCCTCTTCCGTGTCTGATTAAACGACCAGATTTTGGGTTACCAAACAATTTTTTCAAGGCATCCTCATCAGCGTTGTCTATAGTTCCAGATTTTGGGTCTTCAAGGAGAATCTCATTCAATGAAACCTGCATATAAATTAGTATAACTAATGGATGCATTATGGAAAATAAATATAAAATCACAAAAAATAAATGACTAATACTCACAAAAATATCAGATGTCGTTGGGTTTACAGGTTCACCATTCTTCTTAGTATGGGCTCTCCGAAAAGCATCGATTCTAGATATTTTAACATCCTCATTTTCTTTTTTCTTCACAATACAATAATAGAGATTATAAAATAGAGACTACAATAATGGAAGAAAAAATACAAACAGTAAAAAACTTAATTATTACCATATCATCAATTGTTCGAGCATATCCTCTTCGACTTAAGGTGAGTGGAACAACTTTCTTTCTTCTCTCTTGGTATTTGGCCCTTGTATCCTATTTAATAAATAAGTAAAAGAGGCATAACAGTATTTAATTTAACACCAACAGAGATAAAAGAGGCAGTAACATCACTTCTTACATCATATTTCTTACCAAATATTCTTTACTAATTTTTTGCGCAACAAATACTCTCCATTCTACACCACTTTTTATGCAATCCGACTTTAAGGCTAGTCGTTCACTCTCATTTTTTGCATTGATAATATCCTTTACAATGAGTCAATGCATGGCCTAATAAAAAGTATTCATAATACAATAATTAAAAAGCTAAGAAAAATCCCATAAAAACACTTCAACGCCTCCTGTGCAACACAATATACAATCCATTATGATTTGTTCTCTGTTTTTCCCAAATGCAGAACTCTTTCTCACTTTTTTTATATATATCTATTTATATAATTCAACAAAAATGCTCTCAATTAAAATTACATTATACCAACTAGTTATATTATATTGATGTCTTAGCCATAATTTAGATGAATCAAGATTTCAAAGAACATAATAAATTACCATGACCGCCAAAGATTATTCTGATATTTATTTACTTACATATATGTATTCACCAAGTCAAATTTCTCAATATAAATAAGCACTTGAGAGACCATTTCAAATATTAACATATCAAGAGAGCCAACAAAAGAAATTGTTGCCTTTTTAGTCCAGTTTCTTCCTTCTTTCAACATCTTTAATCTTTTTCCGCCTCTTCATTCTTTGTGGTATTTTGTTTTCTATAGAATTCAATAATTTATTTACACGTATATGTATATAGTAAACAAATTGCAACTTTTCTTTCTAAATTTTAGATTTGCAAAAGGTACATGTATATGTATCTAGAGACAAAAGCTATATATAAAGAATAAGAATTAATTCACATCAGCACAAGATTAAAACACATTGAAACCTACAAAACTTACTACTTTTCAAGCTTTGAGATCTAAAATACTGATCTCAGGGTTAGTTCAAACTTGAGATCAATCCAAGATGAGTGTAAGGAATTTATACACACACTCCATCTTGAGGGGAGTATTAAACACTGTAATTAATTAGTTACCTTATAATGGAACATTAATATATACTTAATGCATGTAGTAGTAGAGAAAATATTTATTTTGTATTTTGTTTTTAGCCTTTAGTTAGATTTGGTTGTTAATTGTACAACTAACCTTCTCAATTAACACTTGTATATACAGTTTATTATTGTAGTGTACCAATTTTTTTTTGTTTAGTTATTAAAATTTTTGGTGTTTTATTTTATTTAAGTGTTAAGTGTGGTGAGTTGTTTTATTTAAATGTTGTTTATTTTATTTAGTTGTTGTTTGTTTTATTTAATTGTTTGTTATTTTATTTAATTGTTAGAATTGTTTGTAGAATATTTTTGTGAAATTATTTGTTAAATGATATTTATTTATTTTTTATTTTAAAAATGTGATTATGTGAGATTTGGTTGAATGCACTAAGGTGCATGGTAGATAGTGATGTACCCTAGTGATTTAGTGTGTGCTAGTGCATGGTAGCATGATGCACATGGGTAGAATTTCCTACACATTATATAGTTTCCATATATTAGATTTAATTGATTTATTTACAAAAAAATAAAATAAAAGGGAATGTGAAACCATCTTGGACGTGTATGTGTAGTGGGAAAGGAATGTTTTATTCCATTTATTTTCTTGATTCTAATAAATTAAAAATTAGAAGACCATGGTTATTTTAAGTAAGGATGTGATCATCTTTTTATTCCATGCCATTTTAAGATAAAAACAATTATACAAAAATTAAGAGAAAATAAAAAGAGAAAGGAAACTTACCATATTATTTTATTAGGCTTTATTGAGGGAATTAAGATAAAGTGGGGAGGAAATTTGGGAAGGGTCATTTGTTTTTTTGCTCTTGGCCATGTGTTGAAGAGAGGAAGAGAGAGAGAGGGTGGCAAGCTAGAGAGAGAAAGGGGAAGGGGCTGCCATTTTCTAGAGAGAAGGTGGAGGAGAAAGGAAGAAGAGGAAGGAGGTCCTAGGTATGGTTTTCTTATGGTTCCTTGTTATTTTTTTTAGATTAAGGTTTATCTTCCCCATCATCTTAAGTATTTTTTTTTTTATGTTCTTCTTCTTCATGGGTTTCAAAAACCCTAGGGTATTCAAGGGTGATTATCACTTGGGTGTTGATCAAGTTGTGTTCTTGATTTTACAATCAAGAGAGTTATTGAATCTCTACCCCTAATGCTATGGTGTTCTCTTGAGTTATTACATTTGTGGATATTTTTCAATATGTGTGATGCATGGGAGATTGATCTAGGCATGGGTAGGGGTTTATGGGGTTGGTTTGATTTTTCGTAGTATGTTCATAATATGTGTAATGAGATGATTATTGAAATATGATGTTGATGATATTCTATGATTTTATGTATGTATGTTTCGGCCTATGTGGTTTGGGCATATTGGGTTGTTTTATTTTGTGTCACATTTACATGTTAGAAACATGTTATGTTTCATGTGTATATAGATGAGGTTTTTGTGTAAATTATTGTTGGGTATCCTAGGTGTTCCGGCCTAGGGGTGATGTTTAAGCATAATTGTTTTCTTATATGTTTTAAATCAATTGTGAATCTAGAAACATGATAGGGTGTATATGAGATTTTGTATTAATATATTATGGTATGCATGAAAAATAATAGGAACATGTTAGGTTTAATATAAAAGCCTACATGAGGATTTGTGTTATGTTATTCATACATGTTGTATTATAATTTTGTTGGGTTGCATGCATGAACTCATTAGAAAAAAAATAAGGTTTTATATAAGGTTGTATATGAATATGTGTTAGTTATGTTCTTTGAATTATTTATATAATAAGAACATGTTAGGATTTGTGAATTATTGTGTTAATGAAACATGAATAATCTTGTATGAATTTTTTGAGGCATGAGGTAAAAGATAAAATTCATGGTGATTTATGATTGCTGATTTTGTGATTAAAAGATGAAAGGATTGATGAAATAAGAATATGTATGCATAAGAATGACTCTAATGATATGTGGGGTTTTTACACAAATAATTACCTACAGATTTTTTTGTTATATTTTTGAGGAAATATGAGTTTTAAAATAAGGATGGTAATTTTAATGATAAATTTGATTGCTGTAATTTTTGTTTAAAAATGGAAAGTGTGTTTCAATAAAATGAATTTGATTGGCATTTTGAAATAAATAAATAACCTAAACTATGGGAAAATTTAAAAGTGGTATTGTTAATATAATATGAGTGGTTATTTTACAAGTTATGATTTTCTTTAATTAGATCAAGAAAAATGTTGGATTTAATTCACTTGTGATTTTTAAAATAATGGCTGAAAGTTTAGTTTAAAAAGTTATAAATAGTTATTAAATTTTCACATATGAATTTGTGTTACATAAAAATTAAGTATTAAAAGTAATTCACACAAAATATATTTTTCTCACACTTAAAATTATTATTTTTCTCACATCAAATTATGTAATTCTATTACCTTAAATTAAATTGTTATTTTCTAAGGAGACATGATAATCATAGGTATTTTTCTTTTTAAAATAATTTCCAATGCCTTTGCTTTTCTTTGTAATTTAAAAATAATAAATGAGTCTTTTATATATTTTTAATGGCTAAATAAAATTGTTTTATGAGATAAAGAATGTATTGGGAGATTTAATCAACCTAGTCATTTTAAGAAGATAAACAATGGTAAACAAAACATGCAACAAGTCTATTATTTATAAAACGATAGAAGTAAGACGCATGAAATTATCGTTTTAAACGCCACATTTACGCAACATTCCCACGTATGCATGTTACATGCAAATTCACTTTTACGTCCAAAATAATGTCTATTATTCAACCATGTAGTTTTTATAGAAAGATCATTCATGCAATATAGGTAGAATGAGCATTATTCTTTTTATGACCTTATGTGTAATTAAGCATATGTGTATGTTGTGTATAACTCCTACCATGTGTGCATGGCATGCACACATGAGTTATATGAGAGGGCAAAATAGTAATTATATGAAGCTAAGGAATGTCATTTTGATTATGATATAGGCTCGTTGAGAAGTTGTGGTTTTACTTAGCTTGGACCTAAGGTAAGGTAGTTAGATAGAATTTATCACAACAAGAAAAAAGGGCTTTTACTTCGGTTTTTAAGCTGGATTTACTTCAGTTTTCGCTAAAATTCGCAATCGCAGTAGTTCGGAGCGAAGTAAAAAGTAGTTAAAAACCGAAGTGAAAAATAGGCTTTCTACTTCGGTTATTATGTAAAAACCGAAGTAGAAAGTGGGGATTCTATTTCGGTTTTTACATAATAACCGAAGTAGAAAGTGGGGTATGCTTCCTTGTTGGGCACTTTCTACTTCGGTTATTATGTAAAAAGCGAAGTAGAAAGTGGGGTTTCTACTTCGGTTTTTACATAATAACCGAAGTAGAATCCCCACTTTCTACTTCGGTTATTATGTAAAAACCGAAGTAGAAACCCCACTTTCTACTTCGCTTTTTACATAATAACCGAAGTAGAAACCCCCCCCTCCCCCACCCCATTTTTTTTTTAATAATTATTTTTAAATGACCCAATTCTATTTTTTTTTTCTTTTTTTTTTTTGCCCTAATTATTTTAAATAGTCTAATTATATGAATTTATAGTTATATATATTTTTACAATTGGAATTGATTTATTTTCATTTAATTTATAACATAAATAAAAATCACAAAATTTATACACTTAGAATTAAAATTCTTATAAAATCAAATATTTATACATTCACATAATTGTTAAGTAGAATAACATAATCATTCATATATACATTCACATAATTGTAATTAAGTAAAATAACATAAACATTTATATATACATTCACATAAAACTAAAGGTATGTATAAACAAAATAGTATTACTAATAAATTTAAGTCATCAATCGGCTTAACTATTCTTGTTGGATTGGCAAGATGTCCTCCCGATCCTTTGCGACAATTTGACTACTAGTAACTTTGTCATTTAGTTCATTCTACGAAACAAACCAATGATAGATTAAATTAGTAACTTGTAACAACACTTAAAAAAATTTCTTACTTTGCTTTAAAACACTCACATCTCTTTCTTCAATTTTTTTGTCCAAATTATCTTCGACAAGAGTCTTCTTCGTTTCTCGCGCTCTTATCCAAATTTCATATCCATCTACATCTTCCACTCCTAGTTCTTTTTTCTAGGACATCAAACATAATTGAAGTTTAATTATTAAATTTTCCTAAGTCTAACAAAATTTCGGCAGCATAACAACTGCATTTAACATCTCCAAAAATTTTAAAATCTGTAAATAACACACAAAATATATCGACATAGTGTGCAAATTGAAAAAGAAAAACAATTAATAAAATCTATAAAAAATTGGCAGAGTTTCCTTTGTTTTTGTAGCATATCCCAATTTTATAATTATATATAAATTCAACACAAACAAACACAAAATCAACATACATAATTCCATCCTTATATCACCGCCAACAACAAATTTCCCAAAACCTACTTCACTAAAGTAAAGCATGCAAGATTTAACTCAAATTTTATAAATAAATATTGCAATAGTAATAAATAAAATTTAAAGATTACTCACCTCCAATATTACTCTTGAAGTCACCCAAAATCAATACCGAATTGGCAACTAAATCAACAACCCTACTAAAAAGCTTAAACAAAAATAAATAAAAACCAATTACATAATTAATTAAACTAGCTACATAATCATCAAACAACATATCAAGCTAGCTAGTTATAGAAAAAAAAAACAAATGTCACTAATAATCCAAACATTTCAAGTTATAACATTGGCAACAACATTACTTATTGAAGCTATGTTTAGAAATTTAAATAGCAAGTCACAACAATTTTTAAATTTTACTAATATATATATATAATTAATAAAATTATATAAAATAACAAAATAAAAAAAATATAACACAAATATACTAAAAAACAAGTATTAAATTCGGAATAATATAAAAAAATTAACACAAACAAAGTTTTAAGGTAACAAACCTTCTTTGATGCACAAAATAACCTCTAAATCAATATTAGCAACTCTAAAACCTATATATAATAAACACATTATATCTATAAGAAAAAAATCTGAAAATATTATAGAAAATAAAAAAAAAAATCATACAAACAAAGATTTAGTGATTCATACCTTTTTTGAAGCTCAAGAACTTATTTTAATGTAAGAAAACCAGCCAAAGTCCAATAACAATACCCATTTTCGAACCCTAAAAATACCCACCCAAAGTCTTTATTTTCTTCCTCAAAAATAAAAATGGAACTAATATTTCTATTTTTAAGTAAGAAAAATGGTTTCAAATGGTAAAAAAAACATAAAAACTGGTATATTTTGTGAAACCCTCATGGGAGTACGACAACAATGGAGGTTTTCTGGGTTTGGCGTTTGGGATTTTTGCTTCAGAGAGACGAATGAGCCGTGGGAGCTATATATTAAGGGTGTTAAAACTCTTTTACTTCGGTTCTTATACAAAAACCGAAGTAGAAGGGGTACTTTCTACTTCGGTTCTTGTATAAGAACCGAAGTAGAAAGTACCCTTTCTACTTCGGTTCTTATATAAGAACCGAAGTAAAAGCCTTCAGGGCCGCGTTTGGTTGCTCCACTTTTCACTTCGGTTTTTTCATAAAAACCGAAGTAAAAAGCCCCGATTTAGTGTGCAAACCAAACATGGCCCTTGTCTATTTTCTATTTTAACTTCGTTTTTTTAAGAAACCGAAGTAATAGCCTTTTTTTTATGTACTACTATTCCCAAAAGCGAAGTAAAAACCCATTGAAAGGCTTTTACTTCAGTTTTTTTATATTCTATGTGTAAAAAACGAAGTAAAAGCCTATATTTCTAGTAGTGTATGAATGTTATATTATGAATGGTAAGACTGTTGTGTGAATGAAATGTTATGAATTATGAATGCCATAATGTAATGATATGTTGGCTTGTATGAATATTGTATGATATGAATGGATGTTAGTGTGATGAACGTGACACATCAAAATGGGTTGCTAAGGATAAATAAGACGTAACCCGAGTTACTAAGGATATGAAGATGTAACTCCATGGGCGGACGCGCCGAGGTTATTCAAGGACCAGAGACTTTGGTTTACCTCAAAGGGTGGCATGGACAAGTTAGCGGGCCATGTTCACAAGGAATTGTTCATGATTATGTTATGATGTTTGGTGATGTTTATGGTTTTGTTATGATGTTATGATGTTTGGTGATGTTTATGATTTTGTTATGATGTTATGATGTTTATGATATGAAGGTGGCATTATGTTTAAGTTTATGATATTGATGCCAATTTTCTGTTGATGCTATGATGTATAAAGATGAATGATAGTGTTTGTAAATTGTTGTATCTTACTTGCTTGTTGTTTGTACTTCCTTACTGGACTTTTAGCTCACCCCGTTACTTTCCCTTCCAGATAGCAAATAGGTTTCTCTGTGGCACGCGTGGTGATGTGGGGAGTTATGTCGTCCTAGTGTGTATGGCGTGGGGCATCCTATGGACGAGAAACGATCAACTTTAAACGCCATTTTTAATAATGTTATGTTTAATGGGCTTTTCTTAAAAATTGTCAGTGGGACTTAAACTTTTGTTTGTTTTAGAACTTTCCATAAAACTGATATTTTCTTTTTAAACTTTTGGGCCCAATTTGCATGTTTTAAGCAAGACCCCACTGAAACATTTATAATAAGTGACTTTTTATTATAAACCATTGAAAATGTGAATGTTTTATTAAGTACTAGTTAAGGGCGTTTTACAAAGCTATTCCGTTGAGTAATGAGAATCAGATTCTTTTCAAAATCTTTCTATTTTCCTAATAATATGATCTGGCTAATGAAACAATAATAAGTTTCATGAAATGCATATAACAGTTTTATTTCCAGGAAGTATGGAAAAAAAATAGTTTATTTCATTATCACTAGGTTTAGTAAGAAATTGGAAAATAATTTTAAAAGCCAATCTCAGTTCCACAAACATAACGCCAGTCAAAAAATTTGAAAATGAAACACAGAGCAGAAAATCACAACTTAGCTGTGGGTAGAAATGAGTTTAGAAAAGTGTAATTACAAGAAAATAAGAAAAGCAAGTTTTACATCCATAGAATAACTGTGAAACCACTAATCAATGCTCTCAACCAAGTTCAAGAACTCTAACATGGTTAAGAATAGACTAATCAAATCTTAAAGAGTTTTTCACTGAAATATGCAATGTGCAAGAACTGAATATGCTAATGTTAACTTATACCCAGTTCAACTAATGCACGGCATTATTATTATGTCAACTAACTAATACATTACTAAATATGTTGGCATAGGAACTCAAACAAAAATAGTATAATTACATTTGTTCCAAAAAGAGTAAAGAATAATCATAAACTGAGCATTCCACATGTAATATGCAGTATCTTTTCAATGAATTAGTATTATCAGCCAGCAAAGAACTAGATAAGCCTGCACAAAATGTAAGTAAGTCGTCCTTATTTTGGCAACTAGAAAACTTTGGATTCCTCATCTGCAAAATCAACACCGAAATCAACATAAAATCAAGTTTAACAACCAAACTCATTTCAGACAGCAATGTCAATATTATCCACAATAATATCAAAAGTACATGTTTAACAAGCAAAACACCAGTTAAAACTTGGAATACCAAGCACAATCATTTCTCGTCACACAAACATGGCCTTATATAGAAATATATACTCTATGCACAAGATTAAAACACATTGAATCCTACAACACTTATTATTTTTATTTCAAGCTTTGAGATCTAAAATACTGATCTCAGGGTTAGTTCAAACTTGAGATCATTCCAAGATGGGTGTAAAAAATTTATATGCACACTCTATCTTGAGGGGAGTATTAAACACTGTAATTAATTAGTTACCTAAGTTAGTTAATTTTTATGTTTAGTGAGTTATTATTTAACCAGCTATATAAGCTGGATTTATTCACCTATGTACAGAACACTTTTCACAGAAAGAATAACAAGAAAGTTTTCTCTCTTTTGTTTCTAATACTATGCCTTAAGTCCATGAAAGGCAGCCACGCCTGAGAATTTTGTTTTTTAAATTTGGTTATTAAAGGAAAGACAATTAAGATAACATTTATCTTCATCTTCAAGCAATGACTAAACTAATCTCAATTGAAAATCTCTAGGGTCTCTTACATTTAATATATTCCATGCCAATAGTAAATTCTTAGTTTCAAGTAGAACTAGTTATTTCACAATAGATGTATGAAGATTCCAGGATATTATAATAAAAAAAAAATGAGAAGAACGAAAACCTACCCAGCGGGCATCTGGTATGAGGCGACCAAGTCGCCGAACAGAAACACGTTCAAAGGTTTTATAATTTTCAGAGACTTGATGTCCTTCCTCTTTAACTTCTTCAAAATCTTATCAATATTCTCTTTTCCTTGAGAAACCCTTTTTCAGTTTAGTTCCTCAACTATATGCAGAAAAATAAAAGTCATGCATATAATAATTTTACCTCAAAAACAGGAAAATAAACACATTTCAGCCGCACATAGGCTTCAAGAATAACAAGAATAACATAAATTTCATTGTTGTAAAAGCAAGTTTTCCTTTTTGACATGATGAATAATTTCTTATAATAAAAAATATAACAAAAAAAATGCTATTTTGACGTGGGAGTCAGTGCCAAAGACATACAAATACACACAAATAATGATGAAGTATAAACCCATGAAACATCAATCAAAGTGAGGAATTGGTAATGTACATAACACACTTTAGTTATAATACTCAACATACTTCATATATGATAGAAAGTCTAAAAATTCTACCAAATTAATTCTACTTAGATGGAATATATTACACCTAACCTATCATATATGTTCAGACTAAATACCTTTATTCACATATATCTCAGTGAAGCATTCATTCAAACATCTCTCAGGCATTATTTAAAAGCTTAGTAATATATACTTTGAAAAAGCAAGCAAGACCATCAAAAGCAGTGAAACAAAAAAACTTACAAACAAATCGATACAAACTTTAATTAACACAAATACACTCTATATATATAAGTTTAGCCTACATACAAACATCCATTATAATTCCAAAACTCACAAAATCTGAATAGTTATCACCATTATATCAAACTCATCAGTTATTATGACACTACAATTGTAACATAATAACCAATAACCAATAACCAATACATACTAGATAATGACCAATATGAGAATCATTCAAACACTACAATTGTAACATAATAACCAATACATTCATATTTATTTTAAGCAAAATGACACCAAAAATGATGTCCAAAGTTGGTAATAAGAGCCTATATATCTTCCTTTTTGAAACCTTTCTTCTGTGAGAAGGGATAAGAAGAAAACTAACATATATAAAATAAGAAGTACAAAAGGCTATGCTATATGTGTATGCCAACACGCAATAAGTACATTCATACAAGTATATGTTATAATAAAACCAATCAAACAAACAAACACAATTCACTTATAGGATAATCATAGACAAGTCTACATAAAATCGAACAACATTTTCCCTACACTAGCAACCAACCATCTGCCAATATCAATTCAAACAACACACAAGTTTTCTTCCTTATCTCCGCAGCACACAATTTTCTTAGATCCTACTTCACTAAAACACACAAGTTCTCAACCTTCCGTTACACCGCAGCACACAGTAACAATCCCAGAACCTACTACACTATGGGTGAATATTTAAGATATTCAAACTCCTCTAACATTTTCATAGTATTAAAATAAAAGTTAGAGGCATACCTCTTGCAAACTGTTGCCAAAAAAGTTTCTTTGAAGTTAGTCTCAGCACATAACACATTTACAATGTAATAAGATATAATGAAAGGAAGTCAAATCTGAATTCAATGAGTAGTCAAATTGTGAGTCTACGCATAGAAGGTTGATAAAGCATTATTCAAATCATAAACTATGAGTTTTACTACCGAGAAACAAATAATTAGCATCAATCTATAATAATTAGCATCAATCTGTAATAAACATAGAGTTTTACACATGTAGCTCCCAAAGTTCAAGAAACTAAACAAAAAGAAATGAACTTAGGCTTAAACAAAGCAGCATACTCTGGAGTATTCTACACATGCAGTTCCCAAAGCTCAAGAAACTAAACAAAAAGAAATGAACTTAGAATCAAACAAAAAGAGGTTGTCTTTTCTGAGCAGCAAGCAAGACAACACTTCACTACTGAGAATAAAGAGATTGGGGACAGTGGATCTCCTTTGATGCAAACCCCTTGATGGCATAAATTGTTTGAGAGGGCCACCATTAAATAAAACAGAAGAGAGATGCAGTGCTCAACTAAGTTGGAAAAATGATAATCCAAATTAAATGCTTGCAAAGTTTGATCGATATTAATTGTTAATGGGTAACTATACAGTCCTAACATTAATGACTTTACAAGATTCCCTCTTCCAATAATTCTCTTTTAGACTGTTTAAACTAGCTTGGTTGGCATCTAAAAAAAGTATATATATATAGCTGTATATATATAAATTATTTGGTTAATTACTATTTAACACTTTAAAAAAGATAGAATGTGTTATCATTATGTCTCTTCTCTAATATAATAGGTCTAAAAAGTTTCCAATCACCATTTTGCATATATAATACAAATTGCAAATTATGACTCTCATGAGCTAAAAATCGATCCAACAGAAAGATCTTTTTTGTTGGTAACTTGCCATGGCAAGAGAGGTTCTACATTTTTCTACCTATTTGATTGTTGTTCTAGTTATATATTGTAACTGGAAAGCTTGATGTGGGGGATGAAAATCTATTTGTTTAGTTTCGAAAACTTGGAAGGTTAATGACTGATGAGGCTATATTATCCCATTTATATATATATATATTTTCTTTCATTTCTATAGTTTAATCCCTCAAATGCTGCCAACTTTTTTCATTATGTACTTGTACTAATCATATTTCTTGGAAGTATTTTGCTATTTCATAATTGTTAACCAAACTTTTTTAATGTCTTCTTTGTGAGTAAAATTGATGATATTCTTTTATCACTTTGTATCTGTTACTATATGATGTTAAAGCATGGCGCTCCTCAGTCTTTCCCAAAAGAAAACTTCAGAGCATTTGGATTTTCTTTATTTAAGAACTGTTTTCTTTATATAATAAAATTATCAGTATCTTTAGAACTAGAAGGCTTGTTGAGGTACTGCTGAATAAAAAAAAATGGTATACGTTATTCCTCCGATCTAAATAAATCATAAAGAAAAGAAATTCTTAAGACTTTAATCATCAAAATTTTAATGTGTTTATGTCAGATCAAGAATAATGTTAGTTAAAGAACACATTGTTAGAATTCTAGTTTGTTTTAAGTGCCTGGGGTACTTTTGCTATTCCGTTGTCAGATCAAGAATAATGTTAGTTAGTAAAAGACCATATTGTTAGAAGTCTAGTCGGTTTTAACTACCTTTTTTAGGAGTCGATATGAGTTATTGAAATCAATTCTCATTAAAGTTTATTGAAACTTAAGGCTGTACATTTTCTCCACAATTCCTATTTGAACTCATGGAAAGAATCTAAACTTCACTCTCACTACTTTATGTTTCACCAAAACAAGACCGTTTTCAACATTCTAAAAAATTCAAAATAAATAAATAAATCAACTTTTCTCATTGGAATCTGTGTGTGAGTAATGTTGAAACACTTACATAAACTTCTTACAGCCTTTAAATAATTTATGGCAACGATCTTTCAACTCATCAACTGACTGCTCTATAGAACACACTTGTCAAAGAAGGCAATTGAATCATTTCATTATCAGTTCTACAAACAACACTTAAGTAACTCTACAGGTTCCACTGAACTACGTTGAAGTAATTTATAATCTCAATAATTAAACATGCTACAGGATGTATAAATCTTGTATCAAATAATATAAATTTGAAAACTTAAGAATGAAAATTAATGTTCTCATTTCATATATTCTATCTCGATTGTGGATTTCCTATGCTTCATTAAACACAAATACATTGACTGAATTTATTAAACATATTATACATACAATCAAAAGAACCACATTCCAATTATGCAAACAAGAACCAAAAGAAATAGAAGGGAATTACTACTACACATAGAAGTCCCACAACAACTCTGGATTTTTCATATTTTTCGCCTGCAATTTGTGTCAACGCCAATAAATAATAAAACAAAAAAATGGTAAAACTAAAGCATATTCAACTTCTCTTTTCATCTAGGCAAGTGAATGAGTTACAAATAACAATTCTCAGAGCCAACAAGTATTATAGAGCGCATGATCTAGTGGCTCAAAATGTAACATTTGATACTATTCAACTTAATCCTTTAAGCTAGTCTTCTCCTTCGTTTCTGGGCTTTCAAGTATCATGTAGTTTGGATATCTCAAGTTATCACCAAGAAAAGAATGCAACGGTCACAGGAAAAA
The DNA here is from genome assembly GCF_963169125.1 of Humulus lupulus. NCBI lineage: Eukaryota > Viridiplantae > Streptophyta > Magnoliopsida > Rosales > Cannabaceae > Humulus > Humulus lupulus. The sequence continues at coordinate 132,863,492 of NC_084798.1, read as the reverse complement.
AAATAAAGAAAGCCCAACAATAAGCATAAACAATGAGACATCATCAGTTGAGGAACAAATGATCTCACGACAACAGGCAAGAGATAGGGAGATACAATGAAGAGCAACAGGCGAGAGACAGGGAGATACAATGAAGAGCAACAGGCGAGAGACAGCCAGATACAATGAACAGAGGCTTTTTCCTTGAGGAACAAATGATCACATAGCAATATCAAGAAAAAGAAATGTAGAGACCACTATGCATAACCAAATTAAAAGTCAAAAAATAATCAAATCAAAAGTCAAAAAAAAGATTCAGGACTCACTTCTAAAGGAGCAATTTCGCAAGAGAGTTGACTGGAGCAGAAAGAACGCCGGGCTAGGTCGCGAGAGAGTTGACTGGAACGATTCAATCAGATCCGGGGGAGATGAAGAGAAATTGAAGAAAGAGATTGAGGGTTTGGGAGAAACCGAAAGAGTGATTGAAGAGAGAGAAAGAAATGATGTAAAATGAGCCCAATATAAGTATATGTTTTATTCTGCCGTGATACTCAAAATTCCATTGAAAGCCCAATGTAAATAATTAGTTTAATGATGTAAAAACAACCCAATGTAAATAATGGTGTAAATTGGTGTAATTATAATACTTTTTAATAGAGTTATAATTATGTGTTGTAGAAAGGGTATTTTGTCGTAGTGCAAGAAAGAGAAATGCTAACTTACTTGGAGTCTTAGGGTAGGTGTCCTAGGCTCTTGAGAGCCGTAGGCATAGCCATGTCGCCCACCCCTCTCTTTCTCTCTTCCTTTGGAAAACACCTTTTTGCCCATGCTCATTTTTACCTTTCTCCTTAGACACTCAAGGGTCTTTTTGTAATTTTACTTATCTAAAATTCCCTAAAATTTTACCCTATAGTTTTTAAATATCTCCAAGCTTAATTAATTAAATTAAATGTGACCCAAAAATAAAATTTGTCACAAATCACATAATTTTTGTAATTTTATCAGATTGACGAAAATGCTCTTAGAGGCCTGAGCAAGAAATTCTCATCCTTAAGCTCGGTTGATTGATAATCAAACCTCAATCAATTTTTCTTAAACTTATTAGCTCGACTATAAAGTCTCAATTGCTAGACAAAATTAATATTATGCCATAGTATTTTCTATTTTATTTAATAAAAGATTTTTCTCCCATTAGGGTTTATTCCTTGGTTTATGACCAATCTTTCTTTGCATAAAGCTAGATCCTTTACCTGATCATTACAACGGCTATAAAATTCACTAATCATCACAAATTCATATAAAATCATTTATCAAAATAATATTCCACATAATTAATTCTTCACCGGCTCTAACCGGCTACTAACGGGTGTTCAAAACACGTAATGTTACACACAATGAATTCAAGATGTAATGATTGGAACCTCCCCTAATCCAAGAAGTTGTAGACTTAAGATCTCCCTCTCCTATAGCAGTTCCGAGGCCAGAGCTCGTGGCAATACACTCCTCCTCTAGCTCGGAGGGTAGGACTTTTTGTTATATCGTATATTTTTTTTTATGTAAACTGATGATTTTGTATGTGTATAAATGTCCTTCCCACTCTTTTTCAGGCGAGGAGATGGCATAACAATGGGTTCCCGATATCCGCACTATTTTCCAAGGGGTAAACTCCAGCTCGGGGCCAGTAGTGAAGAAGCCCCGATTTACAGCTAAGAAGGTGCCACCTACGGCAGTGACGACCTCCAAATCCCCAGCTAAGAGGAAGACAGCTTCAGCCGCTGCTGCTCAGGAGAAAAGAGGTCCGCCTCCTCCTCGATTTTCGTCCTCCTCTGATCGGGATCAGGTGGCACAAGCTAGTCCCCCAGCGCCTATAGTCCCCACCGCCTCCGTACACATTCCGGTCAATGCCAAGGACCTGGAGAAGATCCTGGATACCTTTCGAGGGAGTCTTTACGAGATGGCTAACCATACAGTGGAGCATTTTTACAAGGCCAATCCAAAGGACGTGAGGATGATCGAGGAGAAGAGCCCGGAGAACATTATGGAGTCTGCGCTGGGGATGAACCTTACAGTAAGCCAACTTTCCTGAGCTAAATATACTCTTTTGATTTTATCCTAGCGCGTGTCTAACTTGCTTCTTTACTTTTTGCAGGCGGTCTTGGCTCGGCACCAAAGCATAGCTTGGGCCAGGGCCAGGAATGAGGAGCTTCGGGCCAAGCTCCAGGTTGCCTAGACAGCCTTGAATGCCGCCCAGACTGCCCTCACAACTGCTCAACAAGGCGAGCTGGATGACAAGGATGCTCTTGCAGCATCTCAAGAGGGCGAGCAGACTGCAAAGGCTACTTTGGCTTCTATTCAAGCTGAGTTCGCGGAGGCCAATTCCAAGCAGTTGGAGGCCAAGACTGCTACCAAGGAGGAGAAGGCGGCCTCGCTAACCTCCATGGAGAGCATGTTGTACCACTACTGGGCCTTCAACCAAGATGGCATCTTCTCCATCCTGGCCTCTGAAGTGTTGGATCCCTACCTTGAGAAGTTCAAGGCTCGGATTCAACAAGAGCAGTCCAAGACTGTGGAAGCCTCCACCGCTGGCGAGAAGGAGATTGAGGAGGTGACGTCCTCAGAGCACCCTGGAGGGTCTTAATTTTCTTTTGTCTTTGTTCACTTTTTATATATATATATTTGTAAACATTTGTCGTGTTAGCCCGGTGCGAGGTTATTTTCCCTGAGACAATTTTTGCCTAATTTGAATACCTACTTTTTTTTATCTATGTCTTTTCCTTGATTTTTTTATTATGTTTATGACTTTACATTCAAAATCTTAAGAAACGACTTTTAGATCAGGATAGATATTTTAACTTTGGTTTCGACCAAAATTATTGTTGATTTATATCCTACCTGTTAAGTATCAGGCCTTGGACCCGGTTACATCAGGGATTTTGAATATTCTGAACTTAGTTTATGTTAGGTTTTATTGTTATCCCGAGCTTTTGAGGAAGCCATCGGATCTTCAATTTTGCTAACTTCTAAGTCGTGGGCCTAGTCATGTCTAGTATTTTTATTTGTAACTTAGTTCGCGCTAGGTTTATTGACACCTCTTGTTTTTTAGAAAAAAAACAATGGCTAATCTATTTTACTAACTTCTAAGTTTCGGACCTGGCTGTATCCAAGATATTTAATTAAAACGTAGCTCGTCCTAGGTTTATTGACACCTCGTGTTTTTTTTTTAGAAAAAACACTGGTTAATCAATTTTACTAACTTCCACGTTTTAGACTTGGTTGTATCCAGGATATTTTTGTACCTGGTTATGTCCAGAATTTTTAATGATTTAGAACTCGGCTCGTGCTAGATTTATCGACACCTCACGTTTCCTTTAAAAGAAAACATCAGTTAATCAATTCCGCTAGCTTCTGAGTTTCAATCCTTCTCGGGTTGTATGCCCCCCAAGTAATCAGAAAGTGAACTTTCTTGGTTGCTTTGGACAAACGTTATCACACGAACTAATACTCAAATGAAACAATACGAAAGACATGAAACACAATGATTCTTTTATTTCTTAATAAAATGGCTTTTATAACAAAGCCTTACATAGACGAATGGTATCATTATTGATAATACTTCTTTAGGTGCATAGCATTCCAGGTCTGTGGGACCGTTTCTTTATTTAGTCGAGCTAATTTGAAGGTCCCCCCATGTACGACCTCCACTATTTGATAAGGCCCTTCCCAGCTCGGACCCAAGGCACCGTGTTTGGGGTCCTTGCCTGCCCAAAAGACCCTTCGGAGCACCAGGTCGCCCAAACCAAAGATATGCCTCCTGACCTCTGAATAAAAATAACGAGGGATTTTTTGTTGGTAATGCACGAGCTGTAGTTGCGAATCCTCTCATTTTTCATCAATTAGGTCGAGAGACGCGCTGAGCAACTAACCACTCCACTCCTGGTTGAAGATCTGGAGTCTATGCGTGGTTATCTTCGTTTCGACGGGAAGGACGACCTCACTTCCGAAAGTCAGGGAGAAAGGGGTATGCCCCGTAGACTCCCTTGGCCTTATCTGGCCTTTTCTTAAGGCTTGCTTTGAAGGTCTTATTCATGGCCTCGACCTGACCATTGGCTTTTGGGTAGGCAACCAAAGAGAAACTTTTAATTATGCCGAGCCTCTCACATAACTCGGTGAAGAGATCGCTATCGAACTGAGTTCCATTATCCGATACACTCTTCTTGGGCAGGCCAAATCGGCACACAATACTCTTTACTACAAAGTTGAGGACTCTCTTTGAGGTGATTGTTGCTAGGGGCTCGGCTTCTGCCCACTTCGTGAAATAATCAATGGTTACCACCACATAGCGAACTCCTCCTTTTCCCATGGGCAGGGCTCCTATTAAATCGATTCCCCATACCGTGAATGGCCATGGGGATGAGATCATTTTCAGCTCGACTGGTGGAGCTCGGGCGACTGTGGTGAACCGCTGGCATTTGTCACACTTTCGGTCATAGGAGATGGAGTCCTTTGATAATGTGGGCCAATAATATCCCTGTCGTAATATTTTTAAGGCCATGTGTTGCCCCCCAGCATGATCCCCACAGAAACCTTCATCCACCTCCTGTAAAATAGTTTTGGCCTCCCCTGGTTGAACACATCGTAGAAGAGGCAATGAATGGCCACGTCGGTACAACGCTCCATCCATGATCACATATCTTGGAGATTGATAGAGTATCCATCTCGCGTCTTTTCGTTCATCAGGCAACTTCTTTGTTGTAAAATACTCTATTATGAGAGTCATCTAGGTCGGCCTAACGTCGATCATCCCGACCTCCACCGTGCCTCCAGCCACACTTGGGCTTTCCAAGAATTCTATTGGTACTATGCTCAGAGTTTTGACTTCCTTGGAGGTAGTGAGTCTCGCCAAAGCATTAGCGTTGTCATTCTGCTCACGAGGGATCTGCTCGACTAGGCCATGTACAAATTCTGATAGCTCTTTCTTCACTTTGGCTAGATAAGCCGCCATCTCGGTCCCCCGCGCTTGGTATTCCCTGACACTTGGTTTACCACGAGCTGGGAATCGCTATAGCACTGGACGGCCTTGGACTTCAACTCCTTTGCCACTCTAAGCCCAGCAATTAAAGCTTCGTATTCGGCTTTTTTTTTCGATGCCTCGAACCTGAACCGTAGCGTGGAGTGGAATCGAAGCCCTTCTGGAGAGATCAAAATGATCCCAGCTCCAGATCCGTTCTCGTTAGATGAACCGTCCTCGAATATTCTCCACAATGCCTGTACTGGTTCTCTCAAAAGATCCTCCTGGAATACGGTGCATTCAGCCATAAAATCAGCCAGGGCTTGGCTTTTGATCGTAGTCCATGGTATGTACAGTATTTTGAACTGGCTGAGTTCGATTGCCCATTTTAATAGACGTCCTAATGCTTCAGGTTTCTGCAACACCTGTCTTAAAGGTTGATCGTTCATAACATGGATTGAATGGGATTTGAAGTATGGCCTAAGCTTCCTGGAGGCTAGAATAAGGCATAAAGACACCTTTTCTATTAAGGGATATCGTGATTCAGCTCCGAGAATTCTTTGCTTATACAATATACTGGTTTTAGAACACGGTCCTCTTCCCGGACTAGCACGACACTGGCTGCATTTTTCGTAACAGCCAAATAAAGGAAAAGAGGCTCCCCCGCCGCTGGTTTAGACAATACTGGCACCTCGGTCAAATGTGTTTTTAGATCGTGAAATTCCTATTCACACTCCTCGTTCCATTCAAACTTCTTATTTCCTCGGAGCAGGTTATAGAATGGCAGGCACTTGTCAGTGGATTTAGAAATGAATCGATTAAGGGCTGCCACTCTTCCGGTCAGACTCTGGACATCTTTGGGTGACCTGGGTGAAGGCATTTCTAACAATGATTTTATTTTGTCTGGGTTCGCCTATATCCCCCTCGTGTTGACTATGAATCCCAAAAACTTTCCTGATGCCGCTCTGAAAGTACACTTTTGGGGATTCAATCTCATGTTATATCTCCTTAAGATCTCAAAACATTCCTTCAGATCTGGAACATGGTTATCGATAGTCTTAGATTTAACCAGCATATCATCAGCATACACTTCCATGTTTTTCCCGATCTGATCAACGAACATTCTGTTGACCAATTGCTGGAGGCAGCTCCAGCATTCTTCAGCCCAAAGAGCATAACTTTATAACAGTAAACATTCGTTGGAGTCATAAAGCTAGTATGCTCTTGGTCTGAAAGGTTCATTGCAATCTGGTTTTATCCAGTATACGCATCCATGAAGGACATGAGCTCGTGCCCCGCAGTGGCATCCACCAACTGATCAATCCGTGGAAATGGGAAGCAATCCTTAGGACAAGCTTTGTTTAAGTCGGAGAAATCGATGTAAGTCCGCCACTTTCCAATTGGCTTTGGGACCAAGATAGGATTCGCGACCCAAATCAGATATTTAGCCTCACGAATAAACCCGCATTTTAACAGCCGAGCTACTTCTTCTTCCAGGGCTTCAGCTCGGGTTGTACCCAGACGCCTTTGTTTCTGGGACTTCGCAGGCACGCTCTTATCCAAGTTCAGGGTATGCATGATCACAGTCGGACTTATCCCTACCATGTCTTCATGAGACCAGGCGAATACATCTAGATTTTCTTGTAAAAATTTTATCAGCTCCGCCTTCCTCTCATCGCCAACATTTTTCCCGAGTTTAACAATTCTTGAAGCATCTCTGGGGTCGATGTTTACTTCTTCGAGCTCTTCAATAGCTCAGTTCTCAGATCTATCTTCGCCTACTCGCAGATCAATATCATCAGTCGGGGTAGTATGCGCACCCCTGGCTTGTTGAGGTTCTTCCATCCCAGAAGCTGTCCTTATTTCTTGGGATTCCTCGCTTTCATACTGTATGGCCATTGTTTGCTGCCCAAGTTGTGATTTTCCCTTCATGGAAATGTTGTAGCATTCCTTGGTAACAAGTTGATCGCCTCGGACAGTACCTATTCCCACAGATGAGGGAACTTCGAACACCATTAATGTATGTCGACCCAAAATTTCATTGTACGCGGTCGGGCAATCGACGACCACAAACAGTTCGCGGTCCTTCACCCAAGGTTATTACTAACTCGATTGTTCTGATAGCTGCCAACCCCTCACCAGAAAACCCATACAACATCATGAAGGTTGCCTTCAGCTTGGATCAGAATATCAGGTTCATTGAACTTCCATTATCCACTAGTGTCCTCCTAACTCTCCGATTGGAGAGCTGGACGGTTATGACTAGAGGATCATTGTGCAGGAATTGGACATGACTAGCATCTTCTTCAGTAAAACTGATGGGTTGTTTCTCCAATCATTGTTGCTTAGGTAAACGCTGCTCTGGGACAAACTCAACTCCATTGTGAGACCTTAGCTCATTGATATACCTCTTCTGGGCACCTCTTCTCGTGCCTGCTAGATGAGGGCCTCCGGAGATGGTTGTTATCTCTCTCTCCTGTTATCGGAGGAGGGGTATCCTGATTCACCTGAGCTCCGATATGATTTGCCGGGGCCTCCAAAGCTGATGGAGTGTTTTGTCCAGCGAGATGATTGGGAGTTATTCGATTCCGGGCATACTAAGCCAGAGGTCCGGCCCTGATGAGTGTTTCGATCTCATCCTTCAAGTTTCTGCAATGATCGGTGTTGTGACCAGAATTCGCCAAGAAAATGCGCTCTCTAGTATCCATGAGGTCGGTATAAGTCGTATAGATTGGCTTGAACTTCTCCACAGGCTTGTTTTTCTTCAAACAGCTCTGGCCGCCCTCACCATTTCCCTTCCTCTTGCTACCTCCCCCTTGGTTATTCTGGGTAACGATTTGAGCCGTAGCTGTAACATCCGTTACCACTCCAACGAGCTAGGCAGGGACATGGTTGGTTCCTGCGACCGAAGCTCGTGCCTCTTCAAAGTTGTTCCACCTTTGAGCCCTGTTTAGGAACTCATCCACGGTGTTGACCCCCTTTCTTTGGATTTCCTTCCATAGGTCGCCCCCAACAAGAATTCCTATTCTCATCACCATAAGCCTAGAACTTTTTTCCGCGTCTCTAGCTCGCGTAGCAATATTGGCAAATCTACTCGAATATGCTTTCAGAGGCTCTCTGGGCTGCTACTTTACATTTGCAAGGGAGTCCGCCTTGATGCGAGCCTTTTGAGAAGCCCGGAATGCCCTCTTAAAGTCAGCGGAGAAACTCTTCCACGAGCTGATAGAATGCTTTTTGTATTGCTTGAACCATTGCCTAGCCGGCCCGACCAAAGTTGAGGGGAATACCATTGCAATGCCTTTAACTCCAGGGACCGTTACGGTGTGCCTTATAAACATTGCTAAACTCACTAATCGAGTTATTTGGCCAAAATCGTGTAACTAAGTATGATTAGCGGTTTAGGGATTAAATTTTTTGGTTAAGATATAACATTTCATTAGAACGTTTACCGTATACGTTGGGATCCCAAAAATATAATTTAAAGGTTTATTACAACAAAATATTTACAACCAGCCAATCTAAGCGACAAAACAGGGTTTAACCCTAGCTCCTCTTTCAACCCTCGACCGTGGCGGTCGAGCAGCCACATATGTACACATTGTCACCTAAGCTCTCGAACTCAAGGATGGTCTAGCTTTCTTTTGCCTTTACCTGCACCACATAGCACTCGTGAACCGAAGTCTAGCAAGAAAACTTAGTTTGCTCATGAACAGTAATAACATGTCATCAAATCATAAGGCGCATGCCTAGGAAATAGAGCCCTATTCAATCAGGCAAACAAGTTCATGTAATGATGGGTATCCAGGATAAGGAATCCTGCCCTCCTGAATGGATGACTATCAAGTCATTCCTAATCAGATAAGTGATTCAACACTAGTGGTTCCAATAACCATACTGGGCTTATAGCCCAAAATAGAAGAGTGACAGTTGTAAAAGTCACTAAGGTGGGTTCCGTTCCCTTTATAAATAAGTGATCCTGTCACTAGCTTAACACAAGATTGGTATATGGTGAAACAGTCACTAGTATAAACCTACCGAGTGACCACGGGTTCACTAACATGGGATTACGCTCCCTTAGCCATGTGACGATAGGGTCGCCAGGGCTTGTAGATAAGTTATCATTTCACTAGCTTAAACAAGATAGGTGTTCGATGTACTAGTCACCAATATAACCTACAGCATGACCATATAGACACAGCCATGGGATTCCGCTCCCTAGCCATGTGACAAACAGTCACCTAGGCCTTTGGCCTTGGCTCTGAGTAACTAGTCCTAGACTAGTCAAGCGCTTAGAATTTTCATCGACCTTTGGGTTGGTCCAGCATGAAGGCTCCTAGTGTCATTCAACGCTGATATCGATTAGATCTAATCTTTTATCAGCCCTACGTTCATGACGCTTATGCCGTTTCCGGCTCTTAGGTCAGTAATACGCAACCAGTGCCGACCCTACTAGTCAGTGCCATACACAAGTAAGCAATGCTACCAAACATATATCATATGTCAAATATCCGAATATAGGGCATTCAGCATGCTTACTTAATAATTGCTAGCATAATTAGGATCGTGCATAAAGACAGAGACTCAAGCTCTGATCAATCTCATATTTAATATTCATGGCATGCCCTATTCACATGTTTCTCGTGTATCACATGCATCACATTTAAACATCTAACATGCATCAAGAATAACCATGCGTGTCACATAAACACAAGGTGCAGTTTTCTTAACTTTGGTCCAAGCAAAGGTTACCAATAAATGAGCCACAAGCACAAACCTGATTTCAAGCCCCAAGTGATAACCTAGTCACAGCCATAATATAAAACCTCATCAAAATGAGTAAATAAAGTCCTAGCCTCTGAGACGTCGAATCCTACCAAACCGGGTAGTAAGATCGATCCCGAGCCCTTAGGTTTAAGTTCCCATGATTAAAAACCCATTTTGGCCATTTTTCCCCTTTTGAGTTGGGGCCCCAAACATTAGAGCCACAACCCAACTCAAGTCAGGCCCAAAATTCCTCTCTGACAGCAATTAGAGCTGCAGCTCAAATAGCCCAGCAGCCCCAAACCATCAGCTTCTTCAAGCTTGAGCTGCAGCGCCAAAGAATAGAGTCGCGGCTCAACCTCGAACCCCGCCATAAAACCTCCATTTCTTCATTTAAAAACCTTCCAAAAACCTACCCAAAAATATCCAAATCCCAAAATCAAAGTTCCCAAACATCCCCATGATCCAAAACCAACAAAACTTAAGCCTCAATCAAATCAAAAACTCATCCAAACACAAAATCCAATTCAAGCTTAAAAACTTTAAAAACTTAGAACTTAAAACTTGAATTACCTCCGATTGAGTTGTTTCCAACTAAATCCTCCGGCTAATAAGCTTATAATCTTCCCTAAGATCACTATGCCTCGATCCTCGCTTGAATCCGAGTCCTAGAACTCAAGTTTCCTTTGAAAATGCGATAAGGAGACAAAAATGGAACTTAGAGGGAGAGAGAACGTTCTGAACGTTCTTTTTATTTCTTAAAAGGTTACTTCAAGCTTAAGTAGCTTCAAACAAATCCTAACACTCGGGGTCCCGAAAACACCCCCGGGGACAAAATAATCAATACCTACAAAATTTCCCCCTGATCTTACTAAATCCCTATTTATCACCAAATATTAATTTCCATTATCCAATAACCCAGTAATGCTCTAAATACCCCTCGACTCACTCCGAGTCAAGCATAAATCCCGTTGTGACTTTCCCCCTAGCTTACCTCCTAGGATTGTCTCGTGTTAAGTAACCCTGGCAAAACCAAACAATAATAAAGCACCACACACATATCACATATATGCTAAATATGCCTGAAATGGCCAAAATATGAAAATCACCCAATTACTCAGAAATGGGTTCACATGCATATTTAATACACCTAAACATGCATATTATCATTTAATAACACAATAAATCAATTATGGCCCTCCTAGCCTCCTAATCAAGGTCCTAAACCTTATTAGGAAATTTGGGGCATTACAACGAGGCACCTTAGCTCGGATCCAATATTGTGGGCCATCATCAGGGTGTTGAACATTCCCAAGTGGTTGGATGGATCTCCATCTCCATCGAATTTAGACAAATGTGGCATTCTGAAACCCAACAGGTATGTTGTAGTTGCGATGTTAGGGGAAAAAAGTTTGAGCTCATCCCATTAGTCATATTTGTATTTTTCCTTCTCTGATAGAAGCTATTTCATCAGCTCCTCCATCTGGGCTAACCTCTCGAGGGTTCGGTCCTTGGTTCCCTAGGGCTGTTCAATAGCTCCCATTCGGCCGTACGCATTTGGCGGGTTATTGTCCCTCCAAGTTTGAGCTTGGTTGGGTGGGACATTCCCGTTATCACGTACTTCAAAAGGACCTCCCTCGTGGTGAGTGCCACTGACTCCGTCGCGAGTTGGAATTCACCTTTGTGAATTCAGGAGATTGATGAGTCGGTTTTTAGCATAGTTTTTAACCTGTGTCTAGGGTAAGTTCGAGTCAATTTGGTGGAATATTATGCGGTATTATGCTTGTTTTGGTATGTTTGCAGGAAATATAATAAGGAAACACGTAGTTGAGGAATTGAATGAAAAATCATAGCAATTGGGAAATTTATGCTAAAATTTGACAAGAAGACAGTTGAGGATTCATATGTAGAGAGACTTGTTCATTTTGGAGCTTTGGAAATAAGTTTTGAGGTCAATGTGAAGAGCTGCGGTGTTTAAAGGAAGAGCTACAGCGCAAGGGAAAGACAAAGAGAGCCATTTTCTGGAATTGTAAAGGGTCGTGGCGCAAGTTTGAAGGGTCGCGGCACTTGCTGGAGTCAGAGACCATGTTTCACAAATTCAGAGAGGCAGGCCGCGGCGCTTAAATATTAGGGCCACGGCGCATGTATTTTTTTTTGGCCATCAGAAGGGCGAAATCGTCATTTATTTTGAAAAGCAGTTTTAAGGTTCCTACTTAAATACATTTTTAAAAGTTAATTATGGATTCATTAATTTTTATGTGGAGAAATTACTAGAGACTTGGGAGAACATTGAAGATTTGAGAGTTTGATTTCTTGATCTCTTCTTTATTCTCTCTATTCTTGAGTTTATGTTTATATTTAATTTGATTGATTCCATTATGTTTGTTTTGAACTAATCTTGTTATTAGGGTGTTAGTGGATTCTCCTTGAAGCTTTTGATTTCTTAATGCAATTTTTCTGAATTTCTTTCTCCTATTGTGAATTATTTATCTTATGCTTAATGCTTTGTGAATGATTGATCACCATTTGCATGTTTATATGATTTTAACCTATGCTCGGAGAAGAGAAGGCTAATTATGCTATAGGTAGATAATCACAATTTTATATTAGACGACAGTACTTCTATGAATTGTGTAGTTCAGGGATTACGTGTTTAAAGCTTGCAATATGTTGATTTACCACAGAGATGTGGGAAATAATATGCTATAGAGAATTACAAATCTTAGCAAGACTATAATATATAGTTGTAATATGCTATCACAATAGAATTAAGAAATATTGAAAATTGGTAAGAAATCATAAGTGGATGATTGATAAAACTAAAACCCTAACTTTTACATCCATTGAATTAAATCATATTTTTATCTCTGAATTTCTCTAGTGCTTAATAGTTTCCTTAATTTTAGTAATGATTATTTTACTCATTATTCTGAAATTATTATTTAAATCAATAAGAATTAGAAGTTAATTACTGGTAATTAATATCAATCTTCATGGGATCGACACTTTACTTATCATATATTACTAGATTTGACCACGTATACTTGCGTGTCAATTTTAAGAGATCAAGTTTTTACCGCTGTTGCCGGGGACTATTTTTATTAATATCAATAAAATTAATTTTTGTTCTAATTTGATTTGTTTTCTTATTTTTTTTATTTCTTTTTAACATTTATTTTGATCACGGTATATTGTTTTTCAGGAATTGTTGGTATATGCGAAGCAATAGACAAAAGGAGATTATACCAATAGATCGGGAAATTGAAAGAACGTGTAGACACAACCAGAAAATAAAGAGGAGATTGGAGTTTACCATGGCTGACAATTTGGGAAATGGTGCTAATAATGTTCAAGGGGCTGCAGAAGTTCCTAGGGAGCAAGGCCCAAGAACTTTGAGAGATTATGTACTTCCTACTGTTACAGAAGTGCATTCATGCATTAGACATCCAACCATTGCTGCCAACAATTTTGAGATTAAGCCTGCAATTCTTCCAATGGTTCAGTCAACTGTTCCGTTTGGAGGTATGCCAATGGAGGACCCCAATTTACACATAGCTAATTTTTTGCAGTTATGTTCAATGTTCAAGATGAATGGAGTGAGTGATGATGCTATAAGACTGAGGTTATTCCCATTTTCACTAAGGGACAGGGCGAAGAATTGGTTGATATCTTTACAGGTGAATTCTATCACTACATGGGAGGAGTTAGCTCAGAAGTTCCTTGCCAAGTTCTTTCCTCAAACGAAGGCTACAAAATTGAGGGGAGAAATTAATAATTTTTATCAATTGGATGGAGAGTCACTGTGTGATTCTTGGGAGCGCTTTACGGAGTTGTTAAGGAAGTGTCCACACCATGGAATAGAAAAGTGGATGCTGGTGCATAATTTTTATAATGGGTTGAATGGAACCACTAGGACAATTATAGACGCCACAGAGGGAGGTGCCTTTATGAGTAAAAGTGCTAATGAGGCATATGAGTTATTAGAGGAGATGGCGATGAATAATTATCAATGGCCAACTGAAAGATGAAAACCAAAGAAGGTGGCTGGAATGATGGAATTGGATGCTATATCCATGCTTACAGCTCTAGTAGCGGCCTTGACAAAGCAACTACAAAAGGCTACACTCCCATCTCAAGTTATGCAAGTTCAAAACCTTTGTGAAGTGTGTGGTACAACCCATCAACCAAACCAAGGCCTTGCTATAGATATGAATAACATGCCCATGGAAGAATTACAAGTTATAGGAAATCACCAAAGACAACCCAACAATCCCAATTCCATGTCTTACACCCCAGCTTGGAAGAATCATCCTAATTTTTCCTGGTCTAATAATCAAAATACTCTACAACCTTATCCTCCACCTCAACCACAATATCAACCTGCCCAAAATAGGCCACCATATCCACAGCAATATGCACACCAAAACCCTCCACCTGGATATTATCAACCACAAAATAGACCACAACCAATGCCAATGAAACCAGCTGAACCCCAACCTGATGTACTTAACCAATTCATGACTGAAACCAGGGCGTCCATAAGGAGTTTGGAGAATCAAACAGGGCAGTTGGCTACTTTAATGTCTACTAGAGCTCAAGGAAATTTGCCTAGCACTACTGAAGTTAATCCTAAAGAACAGTGCCAAGCTATTATTTTGAGGAGTGGAACGAGGTATGAAGGGCCAAAGAAGAATCAAACAGAAGAAGAAGAAGAAGAAGGTCAGAAGGGAAATACACAAGGTAAAGAAGAAAAGAAGTTTAATGATGAAAAGGTTACTGTAGACCTTAAGAAAGAAGAGGAGACCCCACCTGTGAGTATTGAGCACCATGTTAGAATTCCATATCCACAAAGACTTCGTAAGCATAATTTAGATAAAAAGTTTGAAATTTTTTTTAGAGGTGTTCAAGAAGCTACATATAAATATACCATTTGCAGAAGCATTAGAACAGATGCCCAGCTATGTAAAGTTTATGAAGGATATTCTGTCTAATAAGAGAAAGATGGGTAACTATGAAACGGTGGCGTTAACGGAAGAATGTAGTGCGATTTTGCAAAGGAAACTTCCTCAAAAGTTACGAGATCCTGGGAGTTTTACTACTCCATGCACGATTGGGGAGTTTGAATGTAAGCATGCACTTTGCGATTTGGAGGCAAGTATTAATTTAATGCCTTTGTCAGTATTCCGTAGACTTGGTTTGGGTGAAGCTAGGCCAACCACAGTAACATTGCAGCTGACTGATAGATCTGTTAAGCATCCACGTGGTATTATAGAAGATGTATTGGTAAAGGTGGATAAGTTTATATTTCCAGCTGATTTTATAGTTCTTGATATAGAGGAGGATGAGAATGTTCCTATTATTTTGGGGAGACCATTTTTAGCAATTGGGCAAGCATTGATAGATGTACAAAAAGGATTGTTAAAGCTGAGAGTTCAAGGGGAAGAAGTAGTATTTAATGTGTTTAAGGCTATGACTTATTCTAAAGCAAGTGATAGTTGTTTCTCAGTTGATGTGGTAGAAGAAGGAAGAAAAAAAATTATTTGAGGATCCTCTTGAATTAAGTCTTATAGTTGATGATGTAGATGGTGAGGAAAATGATGAAGGGATGAGTTATTTGAAATGGATAAAATCATCTGAGCCGTGGAAGCATAAAAAGTTTGAAAAATTGGGTGAGGGACCAGAAAGACCACTACCGTCGATTCTAAAGCCACTTGTTTTAGAACTGAAAGTTTTACCAGACCATCTCCGCTATGCTTATCTTGGGGAAAAAGAGACTCTTCCGGTTATAGTTTCATCATTTCTTTCAGAAGTAGAGTAGGAGAAGTTGTTGAGGGTGTTAAGAGCTCGTAAAACTGCTATAGGGTGGACTCTAGCTGATATAAGAGGAATTAGCCCATCAACAATTATGCATAGAATTATAAAGGAAGACAATGCTAGACCGACTATTGATGCTCAACGAAGACTTAATCCGACAATGAAAGAAGTGGTGAGGAAAGAGATTTTGAAATGGTTAGATGTTAGAGTGATTTACCCTATTTCTGATAGTGCTTGGGTGAGTCCAGTGCAAGTAGTACCTAAAAAGGGTGGTATGACTATGGTGAAGAATGAAAGTAATGAATTGATTCCAACAAGGACTGTGAAAGATCATCGAAAGTTAAATAAGCCGACTAGGAATTCTCTTGATTCCAACATGTTGGATAGGTTGGCGGAGCACAACTACTATTGTTTTCTAGATGGGTACTCAGGATATCATCAGATTGTAATTGCACCGGAGGATCAAGAGAAGACAACGTTTACATGTCCTTATGGGACTTTTGCTTTTAGAAGGATGTCATTCGGGTTATGTAATGCACCAGCAACATTTCAACGGTCTATGCTGGCAATATTTTCTGACATGGTTGAGAAGGGGATTGAGATTTTTATGGATGATTTTTCGGTTTATGTGTCCTCTTTTGACACGTGTTTGACTAACATGGAGCTGGTTTTGAGGAGGTGTGAAGAGTCACATTAGGTACTTAATTGGGAAAAGTGCCACTTTATGGTAAATGAAGGAATTGTATTAGGGCATAAGATTTCTAAGAAAGGCATTGAAATGGATAGGGCTAAAATTTCTACGATAGAGAATTTGCCACCGCCAGTTTCAGTAAAAGGGGTACAGAGTTTCTTAGGTCCTAAGGAATTTCATAGGAGGTTTATCAAATATTTCTCCAAGGTTTCGAAGCCACTGTCCACTTTGTTAATGAATGGGGTTACATTCGATTTTGATGAGAAGTGTCAACAAGCTTTTAGGTTACTTAAGGAGAAATTGATTTTGTCACCTATAGTTGTTGCACCTCAATGGGATTTGCCATTTGAACTGATGTGTGACGCCAGTGATTTTGTGGTTGGGGCAGTGTTGGGACAATGAGTTGAAAAGGTATTTAGAACGATTTATTATGCAATTCGTACCTTGAATGATGCTCAAATAAATTACGCAACTACAGAAAAGGAACTGTTGGCCATAGTCGTTGCTTTTGATAAATTTAGGCCATACTTGATTGGGAATAAGGTGGTTGTTTACACGAATCATTCTGCGATGAAGTATCTTATGACCAAGAAAGATTCCAAGCCTCGTCTTATTCGGTGGATTTTGTTGTTACAAGAATTTGATGTTGAAATTAAGGATAAGAAAGGTACTGAGAATTTGGTGGCTGATCACTTGTCTAGATTGGAGGTTAATGAAGATTCTCTTGATAAAGAAGTTTATATTAATGATGCTTTTCCTGATGAGCAGCTGTTCAAAGTTAGTGTTTGCAAGGATGTTCCATGGTTTGCAGACTATGTTAATTATTTGGCTGCTAAGGTTATACCTCCTGAGATGACAAGGCAACAACTAAGGAAATTTTATTCGGAGGTGAAGCATTATTATTGGGAGGAGCCTATTTTGTATAAACATTGCCCTGATAAAGTTATTAGGAGATGTGTGCCCGAAGAGGAGATGTTGTCAATCTTGACTCACTGTCATAGTTTGCATTGCGACAATCATTTTGGAGGAAGAAGAACAGTAGGAAAAGTTTTGCAAAGTGGGTTTTACTGGCGTACATTATTTAGAGATGCTAATGATTTTGTCAATAGTTGTGATCGTTGTCAAAGGACTGGGAATATATCAAGTGTTATATTATTTTATAATATAATGTTATATTATATTATATTATAATATAATGTTTTAGATTAAATAAATGTGACAAAGTGTGTCACATATTGTAACATATAATAGAGAGTTACAATATTTAGATATATGAGATATATCCAAATAATGTAACATATTTGGTGTTACAAATTTGTAACTTCCAAATATAACCCTTTTGTAACGCCCTGGATAGCCAAGACCGTTACACTGTGTGTTTGTAAAGTGCCAGACTTGCTAGTCAAGTCTATTAGTTGAAAGCGTGTCTACGAAACTGTAAAGGAACTATGGTTTAAGATATTTTGGTCTCAAAAGCTACATTTTCATTAAGAAACATTGTTTACTTACACGGGATCCCAAAAATATCAGTTTAAAGTCCATTTACAAAAGTTATAAGGTTCAAATACATTAACCAGCCATACTAAGGCAAAACGAGCAGTTAGGTAATCCCTGTCCTGACTCACTCCTCGACTATGGCGATCGAACAGCTGGCTATGTACATTTCACCTCGGAGCTCTCCACCTCAGGCTTGGTCTAGCTTGCCCTTGCCTTTACCTGCACCACGTAGCACCCGTGAGCCAAGGCCCAGCAAGAAAACACAACAACAACAAAGCATAAGCAATTAGCAACAAGTCAATATCTCACATCGCATTACATAATCTCAACCATGTCATCAATCGGTATAATCAGGTATTCCAGATAATAGGCATATCAATTCATGTCATTTACAGTTCACAAACGATAACTAGGGCTGGCGCCCTCAGGCTGCCCCCTTTGTTATCCTGTTGTCCTTGGCTACCAGTGGCCAATCTGCGCCCTGTGCGCTAATATCATGTACGACACTCTTAGGCCGCTTTTACATGTCCCATGGCGTAATACCAACATTGACACGATACAATTCTCGGGAGCACTTAGTCCCATCACAATCATACAACCGGGTGCAGTTTTCTTACCTTTAGCTTTCAGATGAATTAGCTACGGGCGACACTCCTTGAGCGCGATCCGATCCTCGAGCCCTAGCTTAACACCTAGTCACAACCATGATAAAGGATACCATTAACAATCTTAAATGAGTTCCCAAGCCAAGTTCTAGTACTCGGAACATTGAACTTCACCAAATATGGTAAAAGACTCAACCCCAAGCACCCTAGGCTAAATTCCCAAGCCTAAAATCTCAAAATCCCAAAATCCCTTAAGCGCCGCGGCATAGGCCACCCATGCCACGGCATGGCCCCCAAACAGAACCTCCAAAAGGTACAAAAATAGGTAAGGGCCGCGGCATTGCTTGGGCCATGCCGCGGTCCGCCCTTCTTCTTCAGCATGCAACAGCTTCGAAGGGCCGCGGCTCACCAAGAACCACGCCGCGGCCCGACCCTTCGAACCCAGAAAAAACCACCATTTTCAATCTCTAAACCTCACCTTAAAACATCCCAAAGCCCCCAACTCAAAACCAATTAATAATAACAACATTAGAATGATTTAAACAACACAATCCAACCAAAAATCCAGCCTAAGACTCACCAAAACCACAATTCCAACTTCTGAAATTTCAAACCCACAGAACTCAAAACCAACCATGAAAACTCTCAAATTCAACTATCAAACTTTAAATTAAACCTTACCTCAGCTGTAGAATCGATTCTCCAAGAGTCCCCTGACCTATCTTCAAAGTTTCAAGCCTCAATCCCACCTTAAATTCCAAAACCACAGATATTCAAAACTCTGCCATTTTCTTTAAATTCCTAACCTCAGAAACGAAAATTCAAAACTTACCTTAGCTCTATCTCAGACCTTGATCAGTTCCTGAGCTAATCCTCCAGACTATTTCCTTCAATTCCCCAAGACACAACTTAATTCCAGCAGTTCCCTCTCAAGTTTCAGTAGTTTTCCTTTGCTAAGAGAGAGAAGAAAGAGAAATAGAGATAGGGTCGGCTTACACTTTTCTGTCTAGTATTTTCCTAAGTCTTCCAAGTACACCCTTAGATTATTAGACTAATCCCAAAGCTCGGGGTGCCGGAAACGTCCCCAAGGCCAAAACGGTAAAATCCCCCAATAATCCCGCCTAGACATCCTAACCTCAGATATATCTCCAATTATTTATTTTCATCACCCGATAGTCTAAATCACTTCCCGATACCTAAATACCCCTGACTTGTCCAAAGTCAATTATAATGCCCCGTTGTGACTTTTCCTGCTATCTAGCCCTAGGATCGCCTCGAGTCGCCGGCTGTAGAATTATCCACATCATAATGTGGTTCTCGCATATATCTCAAACATATATATCACATCATCATATAATATCACTAATTATCATAAACACACTATTAATCATACATTTACGCATTTAAATCAATAACATTCATTCTAATCCCAGTTATGCCCTCCCGGCACACCAATCAAGGCCCTTAAGCCTTAATAGCAAATTTGGGTCGTTACACCTTTATTGTGTAAAATTGTTGTTACACAATATTGAGATGAATTTCATAAAGCCATATGTGATATGGCTGTTAGAGATATGATTTTAACCCCAATAATGTGTTTTGGGAGTTACAAAATCATTTGGGAGGGTTTGGAACCGTTTGGAAAAACAGCACATTTTTTGTGCTGAAATTGGTCGGTGACCGCGGCCACTGAATGTTGGTGGCCGCGGCCTGTGGGACAGAGACTAGTGGCCGCGGCCACAGGCCAAAAACTGACCAATTTTTCAGTTTTTTCAATCTTTGTTGAACGGCTCAAAAAACCCAAATAACTCCCAAATCTCTTTTTTAATTCCATATTAATCCAATTAAACATTGGTAACAGCCATGGGGGTTGGTGGAATTTGAAATTAAAAGGGTGTCTCTAAACTCTATAAATAGGAGCCTATAGCTCACTTGTAAGAAACAACATTTCTATCCATTAGAGCACTTGGCTAGAAACACCTTGAGGCTTGATTATTCCAGAAAGCATTTCCTATAATCTGTGAGAGATTCCTTAGTGCTTGAGTTAGGGGGAAATAAGCTTTTGGACAAAGGTTTCAAACCTTGTTCAAGTTGGTGATCCCCAACACTCTTCACTTTGGTTGTGTGAGTGAGAGTTTATTGTTTTGGTTCTTGTTCTTATTTTTCTTCTATTGCTCTTTCCTCTTTTCTTCTTATTCTATTTACTTGTACTTTAGTTTAAGAGTTGTAATCCTTTTATTTCCTTTGTTTAAACACTTCTAGTTTACTTGTATCTTTTTGTAATAGAGCAGCTGTATTTTCTATTTCTATCATCTTACATCTCCTTCTCCTTTTATTTGTATTTTCAGTTATAGAGTTGTAACACTTTATTTGATCAATCCTTTTCTATTGTAATATTTTGCATAGATTTTTAACATTTTCTTACCATTTCCATTGAGGCAATTTATATTTTCGTAACATCAAGAAGAGATCAAATGCCAATTACTGGTGTTTTGGAAGTTGAGTTATTTGGCATATGGGGAATAGACTTTATGGGACCTTTCCCATCATCGTATAATAATAAGTATATTTTGCTTGCAGTGGATTATGTTTCTAAATGGGTAGATGCTGCAGCAACTCCTACTTGTGATGGGAAAGAGGTACTTAAATTCCTTCATAAAAATATCTTTACTCGATTCGACACCCCCAGAGAAATTATTAGCGATCGGGGAAGTCATTTTTTCAATAAGTGGTTCACTGCTCTTTGTGCTTGGTATGGTGTTCATCATTGAAAGGCGTTATTCTATCATCCAATTGCAAATGGCCAAGCTGAAGTGTCGAATAGGGAAATAAAAGGTATCTTGGAAAAGACAGTAAATACTTCGAGGAATGATTGGTTGAAGAAGCTTGATGATTCACTTTGGGCTTATCGCACTGCATTTAAAACTCTGATTGGTATGTCACCATATTGATTGTTGTTTGGTAAGGCTTGTCATTTACCGGTGGAATTAGAGCATAGAGCTTATTGGGCTGAGAAAAAGTTAAATATTGATCTCTTTATGGCGGGACAGAATAGGCTTATGGAGTTAAATGAGCTTGAAGAATTCTGAAATGAAGCTTATGAGAATGCGAAGATCTATAAAGAGAAGTCGAAGCCCTTTCATGATAAGTGAATACTAAGGAAGGATTTTCAACCAGGGGATAAAGTACTGCTATTTAATTCCAGAATCAAACTTTTTCCTAGTAAATTGAAGTCGAGATGATCAGGACAATACATGATAGTTGCGTCATTTCCTTATGGAGCAGTGCAGGTTCATAGTGAGAAAATAGGGCATTTTAAGGTGAATGGTCATAGGTTGAAACATTATTTGGAGGGTGGGGTGGAAAAATGCAAGCCCGTGGTGATTTTGGAACCCATTTGATCTGAAGATAAAGAAGCGTCCGGCTAAATGACGTTAACGACAGCGCAGTTGAGAGGCATCTCATAATTTCTAATTTTCATTTGTTTTAAGTTTTAAAGTTTATGAATAATTATAGTTTTTATTTTTTTTATTTTTGGTTTGACATATTATTTTATTTTAGTTTTTATTTTTAAGTATTTTTTTAATGTAATAGAACCGTGGAAATCGTGAAAACTATTGAAAAAATGAAAATGTTGAAGCCTGAAGAGAGGGCTGTGGCGCATGGAGCAAGGGCTGCGGCCCTTGACAAAACCAGAGAGGGTGCAGTGGCTCGGCATGCAACAAGCACCGCAGCGCATGGGTAAAGGGCCGCAGCGCTTCATCGGGTTCTCAGAGAAAAAAAATTATAATATTTTTTAAAAAAATTGGACACGGGCTGCGGCGCTTAAGAGAGCGCGCCGCGGCGCTTGTGGGATCTGAGGCCTTAAGAGGGTTTCCCCTCTTCTAGTTTTGTCACTTCTTCCATTTTGAAAAAAAAATTAAGATTTCTCTCTAACTTTTCTCTCTTTTAACCTAAAATTTTTCTCTCCAGTCCCTTATTACACCTTTAATCCTTACATATTATCCTCCAAACATTTCTTTTTCCTTCAAATTCCCTATTTTGTTATAGAATTCCCTAATTCCCAAAACTTTCAAACCCTTATTTTTCAAATTCTATCCATTGGAGTTCAAATTGAGATTTAATGGTTACTTGGTGCAATTGAAGGGTTCAAGAGGAGTCTATCACAGTCAAGTAAGTTTTTCAACAAATACTTGAATTTTTTTGGGTCATTTCCTTATATTGAAGACATCATTGAAGAGATTATAGTTTTGAGATTATTGTGTGGATTGAGAAGCATTGTGGTGTGATTTTGAACTTTTTGGGATTAGTATTGATATATTGTAAAGTTTGGGGGATATTGAAAATATAGGGGAGGTGCTGTCAAATTTTTAGTAGGATATTATGGGACCTAAAAAAATCCTTCTAGAGCATCATCCTGTAGGAACACAAATAAACCATCTTCTTCTAAGGAACCTGAACAGCCCCCATAATATGATGCTACAAAATTTGTGAGTAAGGCAGCTTTTGATCGGTATAAAAGGATACGTAAGCGAAAGGTGATAAGTGAGAGAGGTTTTGAGTATACTGAAGCACCATGTGAAATTTTTACTTATGAAGATATTCGTGGAAAAATTCAACAAAGGGGTTGGGCTATGTTTGTTGCGGAGGATGTAAGTCATGCCAATTTTTCAGTGGTTTTAGAATTTTATGCGAATTTTGTTGAGATGAAAAATACAGAAGTATTTGTGAGAGGTGTCCAAGTTCCTATAGGTATAGATACTATTGCTGTTTTGTACAACATGCCAACGTATGAACAAGAGGATGATGAGTATCATCAATGGGCTCATGGGGACGATATTAATTGGATTGAGGTGGCTGAAACTTTGAGTATACCAAGAGCTCGTTTTACTATTGTTGGTAGTGTTCTAAAGTATCTTTGGCGTTATCAATTGAATCATGTGGCTTGGGCTTGGGTTCATTTTGTGAATGCACAACTAATGCCGACTACTCACATGTCGGATATCAACAAGGAGAGATTGTTATTGGTGTATGCCATTATGACTGGGATGACTATTGATGTGGGCCGCATTATTAGAAAAAGTATGAAAGATATTAGTATGTTGACTACTACGACAGGATTAGGACATGGCTCATTAATTACTGATTTATGTCGTACATATGGAGTTGTTATGTTTGGGATGACTATTTATGACGTAGTTAGGAAGCCTATGTTTGCAATTTCTAAAAATAGGGTGCTTAATTATGAACCACCTTCATTAGAAGCACCACCACCTCGACCGTGTGCCACTGATAAGAGACAAAGAATTGATGATGTAGAAGATGAGGATAATGAAGCAGACTTAGAGGGTAATCTTCCTGAGGAGCCTAGTCATGAGGTACCAATTGTATAGCCTCCTGTTCAGCCTGAAGATGGTACTTTTGATCCATATATGCAGATTATCCAGAACCAATTCAACTATTTGGTTCAACAGAACAATTATCGGATTGCTCAAAATCAGCATATGCAGCAGTATCTGGTGCAGCAAAGTGAGTATCAAATCGCTCACGTGGACCAACTCAATGCGTTGGTGAATCGGTGGTCCCTCCAAAACAATGAAGACGTAGCTCCATTCCCACTACCATCTAAGTTTTTTCCGTATCAACCGCCGCCGCCTCCACCATTTTGAATGTTTATGGTAAGTCTCTTTTTCTTTACTTTTTTTTTTTTTTTAAACAGACATTGGGGACAATGTTTAGTTTAAGTTTGGGGGAAGAGATTTATTGTTGTTTGTTGTGTCTGTGTTGCCTTGTTTTGTGTTGATTATGTCTAATTTGTGTTAGTTGTGTTTTGTTTAGGTTGTTTAGGGTGTCAGTTGAATCAAGTTGACAATGATTAGCCAATGATAATATGATTGAATGATGAGCTGTGTAAATTGAATGGGAATAAAATTGTAAAAATCCATGTGCTTGGTTGAATATTTTGTTCTATTTTTACTTAAATAATTAAATAATTGAGAGCTTAATCATGATTTTGATAAATTTTATGTGATTGAATAAAATTTATGCTTGCTAAATTTAAAATAGGAAGGGAATATTGAAATTGGTTTATCCTAGAACTTGTTTGCTTGCTTTTTGAGGCGAAATCTTATATAATGCATGCTTAGAGAAATTATTTAGGCATTTCTTTGGATTGTTTGAGCCTTTCAAGCCAACCTTGATATATTAAATCCTTAGTTACCCATTTTTGAGCCTAAATTGATTTTTTTTTATTGATTGACATTTGCTTTAACCTTATAACTTGAGAACCTAATTATTATTTTTCTTTCCCTTTAATGTACCATGAGCATAAGAATGATAATTGGGAGTAATTGGGATTGATTTTTAATAGGGAGTTATATATGATACGTTGTGTCAACAATGAAGAAAATATATTTTGAGAGAAAGAAGAGAAAATTAGAAAAGGAAAAAAAAAAAAAAAAAATACAATGTTGAGAAATCATTACACTCCAAATTGTATTATCAAGGAACAAGTTTGGGGGAGTGTAATGTTATATATAAAAAAAAAAATTTGATTATGCAACTTTTCTCAAAATGATCAGATATTGGGAACTTTGGGATTATCTTGCAAATTGGTCTGTGGATAGACCCGAGGGTTCTGAACCGAGCTCAGCTGATTTCTCAAATCTGCGCTGGACCTACCACTTCGACGACCCTCAGTCCAATAACTTCCATTAGAGAAACTTAGAGCTCGCGGTTGAGGATGAGGATCTGGCATATTTTTGCGTGCCTGTGGGACATAAGTAGGGGCAGTGGGAGGAGGATTTCTCCTGCTGTCCCCATAGGTAGGAACGTTTTGCGCAGAACGAGGTGGTGTAGGATGCCTTATGGGCGATGGGGGCTGGCTAACTAGTGAGGCGATTCTTTTCCCGTCAGGACGGACCAAATTATCCTACGGTCGCTCTGCTCTACCATCTCTGACTCTCTGTGTCTAGCGATCTGATCGTGGCACAGGGGGGTCGGCTGGAACATGCCGTCTTTGGGAGTTTTTCCTAGACCTTCTTCGTGGGTTGCTATGGGCATTTCCAGGTGCATTCGACGGTGTTACTGAACTCGGGGTCGAGGTTCTAACCGACCAGCTGGTTTGCCGATGATCCCTGGGAAAGCCATCAAACATGATTTCTTGGTGATCTTGTGCCATGGGTGCAGAACTCGGGGTCGAGGTTCTAACTGACTGACTTGGCCTGGGTCGACTATCCCGGCGAGACTTATGAGTCCCACCTTGCCTCTTTTTGACGTTAACGTCGGTTGCAAGAGGGGGTAGCTGAGCCAAAACCTCCTCGATTTGTTTGTTTGCTTTGGCTAAATGGCTCCTCAACTGCATGTTTTCCAACTCTACTGCAGTTAAGTAATCCAGGTTCGAATTCGGTGGCAATGACGCTGAACTCCTGATGTCGCCGTGGCCCATCGGTTGTTTTCCCGATCGTTGCTGGATCTCAAGGTTTTGTTCATTGGAAACAGCAGTATGGTGAGCCTCCTGCCCACCAGGCTGATCCGTCTCGTTACCATATCTCAAGCGAGTAACCACCATGATGAACTTTGATCTGAATCTTTAAGACTAGCACTAATCTATAGCTCTCAATGAAAGCACCAAACTGTTGACGCGATTTTTCGCCAACAGTGAACTACGTAAATAGCTGGGATGGATCAGTGCTTAATGGTAAACTATAATAAGAAAATGATAATTATAGACACTAGAAACACAATATCAAGAACACTCGTCCCATTTTACATGGTTCGGAGGTTAAAATCCCCCTAGTCCATGAGTCTGTATTATTACTGTTTATCTCTCTCTAAATTTTGACAGAGTTTTTGTATTACAGAGAAAAAACACTACCTTTTTCCCTATCCAAGGTCTTAGTATTTATAGAGAAAATCCTTGGATAGACATTGGGGTCATCACGTGAATCCAAATCCCTCGTGTGACCTGTCTCACATTAAATATAAATATTACAATTTATATTAAGGAATGGTCTAATCATTAGGTGAAACTAATCATGGGTCATTAGGGATAATCGGACATGTGATGTCTGATCATGCACGATTACATTATGTGTCTGGGATTTCAGGGATTTATAGACATGTAATGTTTGTCCACGGACGTCTATATAACGTACCCAGGTTTATAAAGATTCAGGGAAACGGAAGATCTCTATCGTACCCCGAGCTGATTGTAGCATCAGCTCGTGTTCCGAATGCTATGATTCATAAGTATTTCCAGCTCATGTTATTTACCTGGGGAACCACACTGTCTCTACAAAGGAGATATGAACTTGTGGATCATCTATTACAGTTCTTGGCCAGCCAACTGTATCCGAGCTGTCTAAAAGACTCGTGCTGAATTTCAGGACGTACAACAATTAACAAAAATAAATTCTCATAATTTCTACCAAATAATTAAAAAAAATTCGTAACACTTAACAAATAATTAAAAAATTAAAGCATAAAATTAATTAAACAAAAAAAAAAATTGGTGCACTACAATATACCCTCCTCCTTAATAGGAATTTCGTCCTGAAATTCTTTCTTACCAAATAACTCAGGTTATCTTTCTCTCATGTCTTCTTCCCACTCCCATGTTACATCTCGTTTTGTACTATTCTACCATAGGACCTTAACTAATGGAATCCTTTTGGATCTTTGTTCCTTGATTCCCTTTTCAATAACATGCTCTAGCTATTCATCATAACTCAAGTCTTGATTTAGTTGTAACGACTCGTAACTCAAAACATGAGATGGGTCTGACACGTACTTACGCAACATCGAGATGTGAAAGACATTATGTGTTTCGGCTAGTGCTGGGGGCAGTGCTAAATGGTACGCAACTTTCCACACTTTGTCCAAAATCTCAAATGGACCTATATATCTTGGGCTTAACTTTCCTTTCCTTCCAAAAAGCACAACACCCTTCATCAGCGAGACTCTCAAGAATACAAACTCGCTCACTGAAAACTTGATGTCCCTTCTCTTATGGTCCGCGTAACTCTTTTGCCCACTCTGCGCAGTAAGCATCCTTTGACGAATTATCTCGGTCGCCTCATTGGCTTCCCTAACTGCCTCAGGGCCTTAAATCTATTTCTCCCCAACCTCATCCCAGTGCAAAGGAGATCTACACTTGCACCCATAAATCATATCACAGGGATCCATCCCATTAGTTGATTGATAACTACTATTATAGGAGAACTCCATTAGGGTTTGGTATCAGTTCCAAGACTTTGAAAAGTCCAAATCATAGCATCTCAACATGTCCTCAAGAATCTGTATAGTTCTCTCAGACTGTCCATCGGTCTGAGGGTGGAACACGGTACGAAACTTTAATCTTGTTCCCATAGCTCTCTATAGTCCCTTCCAAAAGTTCGATGTGAAGACTGACCCTCGATCCGAAATTATTGACTTTGGAACCCCATGAAGTCTCACTATTTCACTCACATATAATTCAGCGTATTTGTCCGTCGATTGGGTAGTTTTAAGTTCTAGAAAATGGGCAAACTTAGTGAGTTTATCAACTATTACCCAAGAAAAATCATGTTGCTTTGTGGTCCTGAGTAATCCTACCACAAAATCCATTGCTATATCCTCTCGTTTCCATTCCAGAACGTAAAGCGGTTGAAGTAACCCTGCTGGCCTTTGGTGTTCTGCCTTGAATTGTTGGCCTGTCAAGCATCTGGCAACAAACTTAGCAATATCCCTCTTCATTCCAGGCCACCAGTATAATGCCTTAAGGTCTTGGTACATCTTCATCGACCTTGGGTGTAAGGAATAGGGTGTTGTATGCGCCTCTTTCATAATACTTTCCTTAATCTCATCATTATTAGGCACACAAATCCTATCCTTATATCTCAGCAATCCACCGTTGGACATCGTAAAGTCACTGCTACCACTCTCTTGTACCAAAGCCTCTTTCTTCATTAGGGCTTCATCCACTTTTAGTCCTTCTCTAATTTGTTTGAGTAGGGAGGATTATAATGTAAGGTTCGCTAGGCCTCCTATTACGAACTCGATGCCGACATATTTAATCTCCTTCTGGAGAGGCACCTCTATTGTGCTCTATGCTGAGACATTCCCATGTCCCCGCCTACTCAATGCATCTGCAGCCACATTGGCCTTGCTTGGGTGGTATAGTATTTCACAATCATAGTCTTTCACTAGTTCCAACCATATTCGCTGTCTCATATTCAGTTCCATCTGAGTGAAGAAGTATTTCAGACTTTTTTGGTCCCAATATAGGTGATGTCTTTATATCTTTAGTGCGAACACCACTAGTGTCAACTCAAGATCATGAGTGGGATATCGTTGCTTATAGTCCTTGAGTTGTCTAGATGCATAGGCTACCACCTTCCCAGCCTGCATCAACACACACCCTAATCCGTTCTTTGATGCGTCACAATTCACCATAATTTTCAGCCCTTTGTGGGAACACAAAGGATAGGCACAGAAATCAACTTATCCTTCATGGTCTAAAAGCTTTCTTCACATTTCTCGATCCATGAAAAATTTTGATGTTTGCAAATCAAATTGTTCAGGGGTGTGGAAATCTTTAAGAAACCCTCGACAAACATCTGATAATAACCCGCTAACCCTAAGAAGCTTCGAACCTCTTAGGCATTCTTCGACTGGGGCCAGTCCCTAACAGCCTCGATCTTGGATGGATCTACTACTATCCCATTCTTGGACACTATATGCCCTAGGAAAGGTACTTGTTCCAGTCAAAACTCACACATAGAGAACGTGGCATGTAACTGATATTCTCGTAGTCTTAAGGGTCAACCTCAAATGCTCCTCATGATCCTCCTTAGTCTTTGAGGGGATAAGAATATTGTCTATGTACACTACTACAAAGTTTTCCAAATAGTCCTTAAATACCATGTTCATCATGTCCATGAATGCTACTGGAGCGTTAGTGAGTCCAAAAGACATCACTAGGAACTCATAGTGCCCGTAGCGAGTTCTGAAAACTGTCTTCGGGATGTCTCCCTCCTTTACTTTTAACTAATGATACCCAGATCGCAGATCAATCTTTGAGAGTACTATTACTCCTTGCAGTTGATCAAAAAGGTCATCTATCCTTGGCAAAGAATATTTGTTCTTAATGGTGTCCTTATTGAGTTCTCGGTAATTGATGCACATTTTCATGCTCATGTCCTTTTTCACAAATATGACTGGTGCTCCCCATGGTGAATAACTAGGTCTTACGAACCCCTTATCCAACAATTCCTGTAGTTGGATCTTGAGTTCCTTCAACTCCGTAGGTGCCATTTGATAGGGTGCTTTAGAGATCGGTTCTGTTTCTGGTGCAAGTTTGATCACAAATTTGATTTCTCATTTCGGGGGCAATCCTGATAATTCTTTGGTTTTAACTCTGTTTCCTTGGATTTATCCACCACACTAGCTAGAATTGCCGAACAGCCATGTTGCATCATATTCTGTGCTTCCAGTGCCGATATTATTGGTGTACAAAAACCCGCTACTTCTCCGTTACAAGAAAAGAGCCCCCCTTCTTCTGGTCTAAACTCCACTGTTTTCTTCCGACAGTCAATCGACGCTCCATGTTTGGATAACCAATCCATGCCATGTATGACATCATAGTCTGGTATATTTAGTTATATAAGGTCTGTCGGGAACCCCCTGCCCTCTATCGATATAGGTGCTGACTGTAACCACCTAGTTGACAACATCATGTCTCCCGACGGTAACATTGTACTAAAACTATGCTCAAACAGTTTACAAGGCATACCCAACTTATCAATAATATTCATGGAAATATATGAGTGTGTCGCTCCAGAATCAATAAGGACTCTACACATGATACCAAAAATAGAGAGCTGAATTGTGACTATGGTGTTACTGTTGGCTGCTTCATTCTGGGTTAAGGCAAAACCCGTTCTGGCACTAGATTGTTGTTACTGTTTTGTCCCGTTTTTTTTTTGGCAATCCTTTCTCAGATGTCCTCCATTACCGCACTTGTAACATTTATTGTTGCCATCCTTCCATTCTCCAATATGTCGTCTCGAGCATAAAGGACAGCTTGGGTGTTCAACTTTATTACTTTGGTGATTTCCACGATTTCAATCATTATTGCGACTGTTGCATTTGCTGTGATTTCCATTGGGAGCTACGACCTTGGGCCTTTTATCAATGCCACTGTTTTCACCCTATTAGGCCTCCTCTTGTTACTCTCTTGAAAAACTTTACTCTTATTAGCCTCTCTCCTTGCAGTATCATCCTTCCATATACAACTCGTCATGTACTCAGTGTCTAAAGCTTTGTCCAGAATCTCAGCATAGCTAACTAGCTCTGTACTAGTCATTTTGACATCCCTGGCAATCATAGGCCCTTATGAATCCTTGAACTCTCATGACCTTTGTTGAGACTATCTCAGATGCAAACCTTGCCAGTCCATCAAACTTCTAGGCATACTCTATGACTGGAAGACTAACTTGCGTCAGTGTCACAAACTCATGAACTCTAGTTGCTAGTACTGTAGCATTGTAGTACTTTTTTTAAAAAACTTGTACAAACTCAGCCCAGGTCATGGTTGTCTAAAGTTTGTGTCTTCCTAACCATGTCCCACCAAATTTTAGCATCCATCTTTAGGATTGGTAATTATCTTGTTGTCCCTGGAAATCCTTAGTCTGTACTAGTAGCCTTTGTCTTATTTTGTCATGTCGCAACTCATTACTTATCCTCATTGTTGCGTCAGTTCATAGCTTGTCATTGTCCTCTATGTTGAACTATGTTATCGTGGATTTACTCGCCTCTCCGCCTCCTTAGTCTCCATATACTCCATTGAGGTTTTGTTGTTGTTTGCTACTAAATGTTGTGGCGTGTCTACTTTGTGTGCTGTGTGAAGATAGAATCTCAAAGAGGTAGGATTTGGGCAAATGGATACTTTTGATGGATTCCAAAGTCATTTTGTATAGAAGGTCCAAGTTTGGAAATCATAGAATTCTGAAGAAAGATTGCTGTATGAGTTGCTCTTTCTTTGGCTGGTTTGTTGGGTGTTTTCGAAAGGATATTTTTTGCATCCCAGGGAAAAGATTGGTTGTGTGTGACAGAAGAGGAAGAAGCCATCATGAGTATAAATGGCATGGTATGTAATGATTTTTGGACGACAATGGCAATGGTTCTTGGTGAGTACTCTGAGGCTAGATTTATAGCATGGGTGATCTGGATAAGAAATCAGCCACACTATTATCTTTGCCTTGAATGAGTTTAATGTCAAAAGAGTAGTTGTCAAACCAGACTGCCAATCTCAAAAGTTGGGCATTTGTCGTTTCGCTCTTTTTTAGACCAATCATTCCTTTTGATGCGGTAAAGTGTTTTTCTACCAAGAAATGATGACCTATCAGATGGAATTCAAATTTTGTAATACCCATCGTTATCGCCAATAATTCTTTTAGGGTAGAATGATAATGGAGTTGAGAGTCTTTGAAGTGGCCACTCTTGTATCCACATATTTTTCTTTTCTTTGTCTTGTCTTGTTCAAGTAGGACAGCTCCCCAATACCGATCACTAGCGTCTGTTTGCAAGATTCTTTTTTCATCAGAAGGAATCTGCAATGGTGGTAGTGTCTGCATTATCTCCTTTAGTTTTTTTACTGCTATAGTTTGCTCTTGTGAGCATGGTGTAGTTTTCTTTTTAAGCATGTCACTGAGTGGTCTTGTCATTTCCGAAAGTCGCAGGACAAAATCCCATAAATAGGTTACAATTCCTAGGAATTGTTGGATTTGGACCTTTGTGAAGTCCTTTTCAGGAAACTTTAACAACTTTTGGGCTATGTGCGGTCGGGCTTCATATTGGCCTTTAATAAGCTTCATCCCCAGAAAGTCAAATTGGGCTTGTCCAATGATCATCTTCTTTTCGGATAACATGACCCCATGGGCTTCTATCAGAGAGATGAACTGGGCTAGAAGATTGTGATGGGCTTGTTCATCTTGTGAGAAGAGCAATATATCATCAATGTATATTAGGGCCTTACCTAGAATGGGGCCGTAGATTTTAGTCATGGCCTTTTGGAATAGTGATGGGGCTGTTTTGAGACCAAAGGGAAGGAAAGTCCACTGATAGTGGTGATTTGGAATGCAGAAGGTCGTTTTGGGCCTATCTACCTCTTTGATACCCAACTGCCAAAATCCCGCCTTTAGATCGAATTTCAAAAATATTTGAGCCTTTGACAGGCTTGCAAATAGGGAATTCTTGTTTGGTAGGGGGAATTTATCATCTGCCAAAAATT
This sequence comes from Humulus lupulus, assembly GCF_963169125.1. Taxonomy (NCBI): domain Eukaryota; kingdom Viridiplantae; phylum Streptophyta; class Magnoliopsida; order Rosales; family Cannabaceae; genus Humulus; species Humulus lupulus. The sequence goes on along the minus strand of NC_084798.1, from coordinate 132,830,865 downwards.
CATTCAAGGGCTTGTAATTGATGACCAGCCTTTGTTTTTCCCGAGCCTTCTCTGATCATTTATTGACGTAGAAAGCATGGCATGGCCATGAAGAGGTGGTTGGTTCGATTAATTCTTCTTGTTGTAGTTCTTTGCATTCCTCAGTTGCCATTTTCTGATACTCTAGTTTCAAGCCTGGGTGACTTGCCTTGGTAGGGTTAACGTCTTCATTGAGCTTGAATGGTAAACTGATGATTTTTCCATAGAGGGTGTTCACATTTTTGGAGGAATTCGGCATGGCTTGTGGCACAGGAATTTTGTATGAGTCATTGTCTGACCTTGGAGAATGGATCAGGAGGCATGAGAAAATACTTTGGTATGGATTCCTATGGAGCAAAATGTTGTTTGTAGCCGAGGCCACCAGGAAGGATTCGTAAACCCTTTTTCTTGGTGTAGACATCAAAACCAATAATTAGATCCTTCCCTGGTAATTTTGAGCCAATTACTCTATGAATGATAGAGCATCCTGGGAAGAATTGTAATTTAATTGGTTTACTGATGAGCTCTGTACAGAAGATGCTTCCATTTGCAGTGTGGAAAAATTGTTTTTCTTTCCTCCAATATTCTAGAAGGAGAACATCAGGGTGTATGATGCTCCTATATCGAATTTGGCTGCTACTTTGACTGGCCGAGCATACTTTGTAGAGAGGATCTGCATGGAGATGATTGGCGATGGTTGTATTGTATTGATAGCTGCCATGTGGTAGAATTCATCTAAAGCCTTCTATTGTTCAAATGCACAGAAGGATTTTGGATTTAACTCGTCATCAGTAGAGAAGATGGATTCTATGTCATTCTCTTCGAGATATATGCCCGTTGTTTGCTAAATGTGGAAGATCAGTTTGGCAGTTTTCCCTTTGGGGCATTGCTTGGCATAATGTCCTTTGTCACCACAGATGAAACATCTGTCGGACTTCTTCCTGAAAGAGCGCTTCCTCCTTTTTCTTTTGAGGATTTAAAGGTCTTAAAGGTTTTAAACCTTTTGTTGTGTTTCCTTTTTTCTGGAAGTTAAGAACATCCTGATTCAGATGGACATTTGATTCGTAGGTCCTTTTTGTTGCAAACCTTTTCGAGCTTCTTGGATTGTTTCATGAATTCTTGGATAAATTTGTGCTGAGAGCACATCTTTTCCAATGCCTTTAGAACTAGCTAATATATTTCTCCAATCGTAGCATAAGCTAGGGTTCTTCCTGTTCCCGAGAGAAGTTTGAAGGTTTCTTCTCCTAGTGGTTCTAGTATGGACGAGAGGAAAGCCTGTTTTAGATTTGGATCATCAATTCCACCTATTTGGTAGAACCGTTGAGTCATCTTTTTGTAATGCTTCTCGAAATCTCTCTTATCCATTGAACAACATTTTAGTTTAAATAATTCTGCGCGTAGTCTTTCAGTGACTTGAGCGTCCTTTCTGCAGAATTCAATATACAGATAGGTCAGGGCATTGGTGACAAAATGAAGTTATAAAAACGTCATTTTCCTGTAATCACCCAGACTTGTCCACCAGTCTTGTAGGTTGCCTGTAAAATGGGAAACAAAGTTGAGGAGAACCGTTCCTGTCTGTGCTTCTAGTCTTTGTGATTCTAGGCTGAGCCATTCCTGAAACTTTTAGAACCTTTCGCGCCATTTTGATGGAGGGAGGTCATCTAAAGTAAAAGTTTGAAAATTTGAACGTTTAATCTTTCATTTTTGGGGAACATGTGGTGTTGTTGATTCATTTCCACTTTCATCTTCACTTGTGATAATTGGTTCGGTCTGTGAGTTTGATTCAGCAGGTTGAACCATCAGATGTGGAAATGCTCCATCGTCATCGCTAGATAAGTTTTTACTGGATAAGCTCTCGGGATCGCTAGGTATGGTATCATCAGAAGTTGAGCTCATTTATTCAGACCAGTCATCTGAAGAATTGTCTGAACTAGCCGAAGAGCTTTGATCGTCTGAGTCCATTTATTTTTCTGCGATGTGGAGAGTGCTTGTATGTCGAATCATTTGTGACAGAGGATTTGTGGCTGGATGAACCATAAGTTGCTTGAGTTCATCTGTCGGTTGGCTTGGTGATTCTTGTTATACCCAGATTTCGAGCCACGCTGAGTGTGACCTCGAAAACTGAATGCATAATGAATAAACTCGTAAAGTCTGGAATATGTGCGAAATCTAAACATCGAGCCTGCGAAACAGAGACAACTTCGAAGATGGTAGCCTCGAAATACCCACAAGCTCGAAAGGTAGACCCCGAGGTGCATCTGTTCTCGAGGATGACCTCGGATCAGGGGCTCCGAGCCTGACGCGCGTATGAGCTCGAAGTCATGTGGCCTCAGGATATGTTATAGCTCGAAAGTCAGTAAGAAACCTGGGAGAATATGGCCTTGGTGATATAGGATAATAACTTTGAATATCCTATATGAGTCATCTATAAGAGATGCAATCTACATTTATTACTGTAAATCCCTTACAATCAAGGGATATTATTTGATTAGTTATACGCCCCCTGGTCTTCAGGGGACGTTTCCTTTTATATTGGATTATAGGCATTTAAGGCCATTTAATTTATTTGGATAAAAAGAGTAACTACCCAAAATATGTGGGATAGTATTCTGAAATCTTCTCTATAAATAGAGAGGTCATGCACCATTGTAAAGGACCGAATTTTTGTGAGCCTAGGGAAAACTCTGGAGAATTCATCCTTGAAGGGTTTTCAGAGATATTCTTAAGTCTTAATAAGAAAGACTCGTGGACTAGGCAGATTTAACTGCTGAACCACGTAAAAAATCGTGTTTGTATTATTATATTTTTATTAGCCATTACTGATTATTGTTTATGTGCTCTTCTTTCACTGTTGATGAAAAACGGCATCAACAGTTTGGTGCTTTCATTGAGAGCCTTAAGCATTCAGTCCCTGAGTAAGTCATGGCCACTAATAATCAGAACGCTCCTGAGGAAAATTATCCAAGACGTCTTGGGAAACAGCTGATGGAAAACCCAGATGTCGAAGAAAGGAGTGGATCCTCCGATTCTAGAGGACCGCCTCCCCCACCAAGAGATGAGGGTATGTACTACAATCCTGAGCGATATGTTCCTATTGTGGAACTCGAGAACCGGTAACTGAAACAGCAGTTGGCAGAGGCCAACAAACGTAATGAGGAGTTGGCAAGGATAGCCGCAGAGGCGCAGGTGGCTCAGCCCCCGCCTCCGCATGAAAACCAAGCCCCTCCTCCAAGGGACGTACACGTTCCTCCCCGTAGACCCCGTGGGCGTCCACGGAAAGATGCTGCCACGAGGAGGCTGGCTCAACCTCCGGCACCCACAGAGCCATCTGCTCCACCTAGGCCCCAGAGGAGTACTCAGGCTAGGGCCCCGGTTAATCCACCTGTGGAAGTACCTGGGGAAATTGAGAACAACCGAGACCCTGCAGAGGCTCGGACTCAAGCCCCTGGGAATGCACCACACGCAACCAACCCATCTCAGGCGAACTCCGGACCATCTAGGCCGCGAAATGGGTGGCAGCCACCGTCGCCCATACGGTTCCCTCCATCACCAATAAGATATCCTTCGCCTCTTCGCAGGAATACACAACCAGTTCGAGATCAGAGCGAAAGGCATGCGGAAATGAGACAAGGAAATAGGTGAACTTTCCAGGAACGGAGAGGTGCCCCATCAGAAAGAAGTCAAACATCCCGGTCTCGCACAGCAGAGACGAGGCGGCATGGAAGAAATCCATCTCGAAATAACTGTGCGACGAGTGTTACCAGCGACGATTCTGGAGACACCAGGTCGGTCAGCAAGCATGACCAAGGTCGTAAGAATGCCGGAAGCCGCAGAAATCGCCCCGACCTGCGAGAGCACCTGAATCAAAGTCGGGGTAATGTTGACCTGATAAATCCGGACCTGAGGGATCGCTTGAATAGGCGTAAAGACCCTTTACGGAGACGCGAGCCTGGAATTATGATCGACGACAACCGATTTCAAACTTTGCCTCTCCCGGACCCGGTCCAAGAGAGAATCGATCAGCTAGAAAAGGCATTCAGGCTTTTGAAAAACGAGCAGGAGCATGATCGATATGAAGATTCTGAAGAGGAGCTGGAACCGTTTGCTCCCCATATTTCCAACACCCCATTTCCACAAGGGTTTCGGATCCCTCACGTCCCAACGTTCGAAGGAAAAACCGACCCATATAGTCATCTGAGTACGTTCAACACCATAATGTGGGCCAGTAACATGGGTTACGAGCTCAGATGCATGTTATTTCCAGCATCATTGACAGGACCAGCTAAAAGCTGGTTCGAAAAATATAAGAGACATTCAATAACCTCTTGGGAGCAGCTGTCTAAAGACTTCAAAAAGCAGTTCAAAGCCATGATGGGGGTTCAACCTGAGGCGTCAACCCTAACCAATGTTCGGCAACAACCAGGAAAAACACTAAAAAGTTACCTTACAAGGTTTAACTTGGAAGTTTCCCGAGCTCGGAACGTGGATGACAGTGGACACTTAATGGCTGCCCAGGCTGGAGTAATGCCAGGAAGCGCCCTTTGCGACGATATGCAAAGAAAACCGGCGAGGTCCCTAACCAAGTTTAATAGACGAGCGCCGAGGTTTGTCAATGTAGAGGAAGCAAGGTCGACACTTAATGTGACTTCCCAGCCCGAAACTACAATGATAAACGTAAACTCTGCCTCAACCTCGACGGATCCAGTAGCTTCAAAGCCTGCTGTGGAAAACCCTTCCAAGAGGAAAAAGAACGAAGGAAGTTACCCCGAGGTCGAAGGAGGAAAGAAAAAGAAGGGGGAGAGATATTTCTCCGTGTATAGAGTGTACACCGAGCTCAACGAGTCTCAGGAGAACATATACCTAGCTAATGAAAACTAGGTCCCCTTTAGGCGTCCGGACCCGATGAGAAATCAAAAGTCCAAGAGGGATTCAAGCAAGTATTGCCGATTTCACAGAGACACCGGGCATACTACCGATGAATGTCGACAGCTGAAAGACGAGATCGAATGATTGATCTCGAGAGGTTACTTTAGACAATATGTCAAGAACCAGAGTACTAATCAGGAAACCGTGAGCCAGAGAATAGCCGCGCCTTCGACCACACAAAACAATAATTCCCGAGCTCGAGAAGAAGATAGGCCCCCGCCGATAGATGGAGAGGATGTAATAACCATCTCGGGAGGGCCTCATCCCGCAGGAGTGGGCAGGAATGCCCAAAAGAGATACGTTAACGAGCTAAAATCTGGGGATGGGTCTCCTTATGAACCCGAACCTAGGGCTCCAAAAAGCCAGAGGATTGAAACACAACCAATAACCTTCACTGAGAAAGACGCGTCCCATGTCCAGTTTCCTCACCATGATCCGCTGGTCATCACTCTCCAGCTGGCCAACAAGAGGGTCCACCGAGTTCTCATAGACAATGGGAGCTCGGTTAACATCCTCTACAAAGCAACCCTCGAGAAGATGGGACTCTCCCTTCGTGACCTAAAAGCATGTGCAACTACTTTATACGGCTTTTCAGGAGAAGGGACCACCTGTATAGGATCCATCGAGCTCCCTGTAACCTTGGGAGACTACCTAGTCTCGGCAACCAAGATGATGGAGTTCGTGGTAGTAGATCTATCATCAGCCTACAATGTGCTGCTCGGGAGACCCGCCCTGGTTGGGTTGGGGGCAGTCTCATTGGTAAGGCATCTGGCCCTTAAGTTTCCAACCCCAAGCGGTGTTGGAACATTGAAGGGAGATCAATTGGCTGGGAGGGAGTGCTACAGCATTTCCTTGAGAGGAAAGAAACAGACGAGCGCATAAACACTCGTCATTATTCAAAATAAAGACGGGACAGTATTAGAAATTGATGAAGAGATCGATCCAAGGGTTGGGGAGAAAGTTGACCTCGAACCCTTGGAAGAGCTCGAAGAGACCAGTCCCTCGAAAAAGGTGAAGGTTGGAAAATACCTCCAAGATGAGACAAAATAGCAACTAATTTGCTTTTTGAAGAAGAACCAGGATGTCTTCGCATGGTCACACTCGGACATGGTGGGAATAAGTCCAAATATAGCAAGCCACGCACTGAATATAGATAAAAGCTTCCCTCCGAAGCAACAAAAGCGAAGACAGCTGGACAAAGACAGAAAAAAGGCACTAAAGGAGGAGGTTGACAGGTTAAAGGCAAACCGATTCATTAAGGATGCCTTTTACCCTGACTGGGTAGCCAATCCAGTGTTGGTCCCAAAACCCAATGGGATGTGGCGGACCTGTATTGACTACTCAGATCTCAACAAAGCTTGCCCGAAAGACTGTTTTCCATTACCAAGGATTGACCAGCTCTTGGATGCCACGGCGGGGCATGGCCTGATGTCATTCATGGATGCCTATTCTGGATACAACCAGATTCCCATGCATGCCCCCGACCAAGAACATACGAGCTTCATAACGGATAAGGGGCTATACTGCTACAATGTCATGCCATTCGGGCTTAAAAATGCTGGGGCCACATACCAACGGCTCGTGAACATGATGTTTTCAGAACAGATAGGGAAAAACATGGAAGTTTATGTTGACGACATGCTTGTCAAGTCTCAACTCAACAAAAACCATGTTGATGACCTCGAAGAGTGCTTCGGCGTGCTCCGAAAGTATAACATGAAGCTAAACCCTCAGAAGTGCACTTTTGGGGTATCTTCAGGAAAATTTCTGGGTTTTATCGTGAACTCTCGTGGAATCGAGGCCAACCCCGACAAGATCAAGGCCCCGATTGACATGCCCTCACCTCGAAGGCACAAAGAAGTCCAAAGTTTGACTGGTAGGATGGCAACCCTAAGCAGATTCATCTCGAAATCTACGGACTGTGGTCTTCCATTTTTCAACCTATTGAGAGGAGTTAAGAAATTTGAATGGACGGAGGAGTGCGAGCTGGCCTTTCAGGAGCTCAAAAAGCACCTTGTGGAACCACCCATCCTGTCAAAACCCGAAACGGGAGAAATACTGTACCTATACCTTTCAACCACCGAACACGCAATAAGCGCAGTACTCGTTCGGGAAGAAGAGAAGGTGCAAAGACCAGTTTACTACATCAGTAAAAAATTACTGGGGGCAGAGTCAAGATACCCCATGATGGGGAAGCTGGCGCTTAGTCTAATTCATTTGTCCCGTAAACTCCGCCCCTACTTTCAGGCGCATCCCATCCATGTGCTGACTGATCAACCACTTAGACAAGTCTTGTCTAAACCAGAAGCTTCAGGTCGACTTCTTAAATGGGTTGTTAAGCTCGGACAGTTCGAGATCACCTACCACCTGAGAACGACCATTAAGGCGCAGGCGTTGGCGGACTTTATAGTGGAATGTACTGGTATGACCAACGACGAAGTCATAACCCCGGCCCACGAGCTGTGGAAACTATACGTCGACGGCTCATCCAATGAAAATGGATCGGGGGCAGGAATCATTTTGATTACCCCCGCAGGAAGCAGATTTCATTCTGCCTTGAGATTCGACTTCTAGCGTCGAATAATGAAGCCGAATACGAGGCTTTACTCGCGGGACTTCGTATAGCAAAAGAGCTTAAAGCCAAAGCTATACATTGCTATAGTGACTCCCAGCTCGTGGTTAATCAAATCTTGGGAGAACACCAGGCTCGTGGCACAAGAATGGCAGCTTACTTAGAGAAGGAAAAATCCGCATTAGAATGTTTTGGATTTTATGCGATCGAACAGGTTCCCCGAGAGCGGAACTCAAATGCAGATGCTTTAGCTCGGCTTCCTACCTCTGCTGAGAATGATGAACTAAACGTTGTCCCCATTGAACACCTCTTGGCACCTAGCATTAACGAGCCGGAGGAGGAAGACGTATGTATGATCGAGTCTGAGCCAACATGGATGACCCCGATAATGGAATATCTCGAGACCGGTGTCCTTCCAAAAGACTGGAGTCAGGCTCGAAAGTTAATGTATCAGCTTCCCCGATACACCATAATGGACGGAAAGCTATTTAGAAGGGGGTATTCCATGCCATTACTACGGTGCGTAACTCCACCCGAAGCCAAGAGGATCATCAAAGAAATTCACGAAGGGTTCTGTGGAGACCATACTGGGGGGAATAGCCTGTCCAAGAAAATCATACGCCAAGGATATTTTTGGCCCACCATTAAATCATATTCTTTCGAATATGTAAAGAAATGCGACAAATGCCAAAGATTTTCCACGATTCCTCGAGCTCCACCGTCCGAGCTGACCATGTTGACATCCCCATGGCCATTCGCAGTATGGGGAATCGACCTCATTGGCTCTCTCCCAACTGGCAAAGGTGGAGTAAAATATGCTGTAGTCGCGGTGGATTACTTCACAAAGTGGACGGAAGCTGAACCGCTGGCAACAATAACTTCCAAAAAAGTCCTTGATTTCGTGGTAAAGAACATTGTATGCTGATATGGGGTGCCGAGGAAGATTGTAACTGATAATGGAAACCAGTTCGATAGCGACTTGTTTACCAACTTTTGTGAAAAGAATGGAATAATAAAGAGTTTTTCATCAGTGGCTCATCCTCAGGAAAATGGCCAGGTCGAGGCTGTAAACAAAACTCTTAAAAGTTCATTAAAGAAAAAGTTGGAGGAAGCGAAGGGACGTTGGCCCGAAGAATTGCCCCAAGTCCTATGGGGTTATAGGACCACTGCTCGAACTTCAACGGGACATACCCCGTTCTCTCTAGCATACAGATGTCAGGCTATGTTGCCTATTGAGGTCGAAATTCCAACAGTCCGAACTCGAATTTACGACCAAGACTCGAACCACACTCATCTCGAAGAAACCTTAGACTTGATCGAAGAAAAAAGAAACGAGGCTCCGCTAAGGAACGCTGCCTACCAGCAACGAGCTACTAGGTATTTCAACAAGAGGGTTCGAGATCGAAGATTCGTTGTGGGAGATCTGGTGTTAAGACGCGTATTCTTGGCGACACGAGATCCAGCAGCTGGTGTGCTCGGGCTGAATTGGGAAGGCCCATACCAGATAGAGTCAGTCATCCGGACCGGTGTGTACAAACTTGCGAGATTGGACGGGAGCCTGGTACCGCGAGCATGGAATGGCGAACACCTTAGACCTTACTATCAGTAGTATAGGAAGTGTGTTGCTTGTAACCATGATTGATTATCTGTATTAATTTGTCTATTTTCGAATTCCATTAAATAAGGATCTATTTCGTTCAATATGTTATCTCTTTTTATTTTTGCAATCTCTCTTAATTTAATAACCTATGGTCACACTCAGGATATTAAGGGGGCATCATTGGTACATACACCATCAGCTTAAAAAATAAAATAACATACACGAGAAACATAAAAGTATCTGGATATAACCAGATGCGCGAGCTAAGATAGTTTGGACATAATCGAACTATCAAAAACATAAAAGTATTTGGATATAACCAGATGCGCGAGCTAAGATAGTTTGGACATAACCGAACTATCAAAAACATAAAAGTATTTGGATATAACTAGATACGCGAGCTGAGATAGTTTGGACATAACCGAACTATCAAAAAACATAAAAGTATTTGGATGTAACCAGATACGCAAGCTTAAATAGTTTGGACAACCAAATTATCGAAAGATGTGCAAACTTAACAGGTGCAAACTTAACCAGATGTGCAAACTTAACAGGTTTGGAGCAAACCAGCCAAAACTAATCGATGATAAGTAGGAACCTAAACCTACTTCGAGATAAGTCGAGATCAAGGCTGGAATATCTTAAATGAAAATAGTTTCAAACTCTTAACCTTGGAGTAAAAACTGAGGACAAGAAAAAGTAACTAAGCAAAAAGATATAACTAAACCATTCACATTACACGCCATATAAGTACTTTCGAGTTCGTGGTTAAAGTAATATCCGATTTTGATGAATAACGAGATCGGAAGCGGATAATTCGAACAAACTATGTGTGAATGCATCGAGTTTCGAGCTTAAATCCAAACTATGTTTGTATGAAGAAATAAACATAAACTCATTAATATAAAATATGCAAAATATTTCGAGCCAAGAAATGTAAAGCATATATAAGTTAATATAAAAAAGAAATTGTATCAGCCCTGTAGGCATAAATTAAAGTAATTACAAAAATAAGGGGACGCAGCCCCAAGATAAGATTCCCCCGAGATCAAATTTAAGGAGGAGTCTCCTTGGCCTTCTCAGCATCAGCAGCACTGGATCCCTCAGGACGAATAGCATGACTATCCTCCTGAGCACATTCAGAGGCGGCCTCCCTAGCAGCCTCTTCCACCTCGAATCGAGCATTCCACTTATCCAGAAGCTTCGCCTTAAGAGGACCTAAGAAACTGGTGTCCAGGTCTTCGTTGTTGGCCCACAATCTGTACATGGCTGAGTCAACCGCCTGGTCCTTCTTCTCCTTATATTCAGCAAGGAGACGAGCCTTCTCGCCCTCAATTATGTCAAAAGTAACGGCCTGATCTTCTTTGAGCTTTTTGTTAGCCTCATGGAGCCGAGCGTTCTCCTTCTCAAGCTCCGCGAGCCTAGTATTCAGCCTCTCAAGCTTGGACGCTTTGGCCTTAAGCTCCTCTGCTCCTGCCTCAAGCTTGTCGTTTGCTACCTTCAGCTCGTCACTCGCCTTGAGTTGAAGATCCTTTGCCTCCTGAGCATAAGACTTGCTCGAGTGGATCTCGTTATTCAACTTATAGTTCAGCTGGGCAGTAAAGGCAAGAGACTGACAAAAGAAAAAACCGTCATTAACGCCAGGACTGTAAATATAACAAAGAAGTAGAAGAAAACTTACCGTGGCAGTGAGCTCGATACTCTTCTCATAGAGAGCAGTGCAATCTCGAGCATTGTTCAGGTATTTCCATTGAGGAGCTTCGAGACTGCTGAAGCTTTGGCCGATTCGGGACATGACATCCGAGCCCAGCGTAGACCCATGGGACCCAGCTGCATTGTCAGTTACATACTCCTCCATGTGGGTAGAAACTTACAGCTTGTGAGTTCGAGAAGCGGAAAGCTTTCTAGGAGGCAGACCAAGTGTCGGCCGAACCACTACAGGAAGTTGGGGCCCGGTCATGATAGAGGCATCGACCTGCGAAGTCGGTGCCATGGTAGAGGCATCGACCTGCGAAGTCGGTGCCATGGTTGAGGCACCAACCTGCGAGGACAGCGCCGTGATGAAATTGGTAACAAGCGGAGCTGGGGGAGGAGGCGTCTTCTCGGCCCTCTTGGGGACTTTGGCAGGCCGGTCCAACTTCCGCGACCCCGCCCTGGGACGCTTGCTCCCTTTTGGCGCCACCACTCTCGATGACATTGTCGAGGTTGGAGTCCATGGAACCTGCACAGTTCCCATCGAAGTTAGACATAATGATAATAAGCTTGAAAAATAAAAAAGAAAAAACCAAGTAAAGAAAGACCTAACTGGAACTCTCCCCCGAACTAGAGCTCGGGGACCATGAAATTCCCCCATCCTCAGAAGAGGCGGGGGGAGTACATTCCCTATAGGTGGAAGTCAACCTCGAAAGGTCCCTATAGTCATTTTTCCCATATTGGACGGCTATCCCGTTCCACACCTCATTTGGACTGTACATGGTGTCATACTTCCCGAGCCAACTATCAAACCTATGAACTCGATCGTCTACCCGAGTCCATATATAAAAGTGGTATCTATCATACGGGCATGAAACTAACCTATCGGGTTTATGCTTTAACAAGGTGGGGGACCACATTCTCGAGGTAAGGATGACTTTACCTTCTTCATCCGAGTCTGAGCTCGAGGCTTCATCATTAGCCTCATTCCCCGACGGTGGACTCCTTCGGCGAGCTGGAGGTGGAGGCCTCACCTCCCTCCTCGGGGGAAGGATGCCTGTGGGCAAAGGCATCTGCTCCCAATGATCATACTTCTTGTTGGACCAGTCCGAGGTGGACTGGCCATCTCCCAAAAGCCCGCAAGCTCGGAGCTTATCCACATGCAAAAGGTACAAGAGAGACCTCCTGCCATAAGGGAGTTGGAGCAGAGCCTCTCTATGCCCCTTCATTGCCTCGTCGGGAGTAGGACGGAGGAAATTGGCTGGAAAATAAGACACATGGCAACTAAGTACGAACCTACAAATAAGAACCTGAGCACAGAAATAAAGAAGGTTGGAATACTTACGAATCCGCCTGAATGAGTAGCATCGAGACGGGGACAAGCCATCTGTCCAGAAGAAGGCTTTTTTGAAATCAGGTGGATGATTAGGGAGATCCTCAAACACCTTTTTCTCTTTGGGATAGCTCGAAAGGTAGTAAAAGCCATCTCCTCCCCGAGCTCGGGAGGGATTACTTTTCAAACAGAAGAGATACAAAATCTCTTACGGCGAAGGTCCTTCCCACCTCAGCTCGTGGTATAGCGACCTCAGGGCAGACAGAACCCTGTAAGAATTGGTGTTGAGCTGGAACGGAGCCAACCCAACAAAATCCGTGAAGGCCTTGAAAAAAGACTCCAAAGGCAATAGCGCTCCTGCCTTCATGTGTTCCTGACTCCATGTCGCGTACCTTAACCTGTTGTCAGGGTTCCCAGGGGCGTAGCAGCTCCGCTCGATAGCGGTCGGAGCTTGACACCTCAAGGAGCTTGACAACCTGAGGCCATGGAGGGCTAGAATATCAGTTATCTGACTTGTCGAGGTAACCGAGCTCCAATAGTGCTCGGCCTCGAAGATTTCTCTCCGCGATTGCGAGGTAGAAGGCTCCCCCATAAGTGAAAATTGGAGCTCTCCCGGGCTGTACGCAACAGTCATTGTCAGTTTGGGGTCGAGTGGGATCGGCCTGGGCCTCTCAAAGGATTCTGGGGAAATAGCCTCTCGAAGGATCTTCCTTTTCTTCTCTATGACCTCGTCAATTTGGCGGCGGTAATGAGCTCGAATATCCTCCTGTTCGTGTGCGAGATCATACTCGCGAATTCGACGTTGATTCCGAGCAAACAGCGATTCCGGGCTCGGGGTTTTGGGCGAATAAGGGATTGCCAGCAACGACCCCCACCGTCTTTCCAGATTCTGTGACATCTAGCGAGAAAGAAAAAACGGTGAGGGCCATGCATGCAAGAATTACGAGCTTGACAGGACAAGCTCGGAGTTTAAGAACAAAACAAGCTCGATACTAAGATCCTTATTAAAAAGTCAGATCGTGTATTCCACGAAAAGCAGGAGGAGAGTGGATAATTATTTTTGAAAATCCCAAAAATCATGGGAAAAAGAGTGGCGGATAACCAGAAAAGGTAATCTTGGGTATCGTGCATTCATCAAGGCCAAGGTTTTATACCCGATATCTTGGTGTACAAGAAATGTCTTTTAAAATTTTAAAACCCAGAAAAAAGAGATCTTGCTCAAACATCAAAACTGGGTATGGAACCAGTGATGTAAACCTAGTTTGGAGACGTAAACGTGGAATCCTATCGGTCAAAAATTCCCTAACGTATCGTACTAAGAAAGTAAACTAGTACATTCACAGAAATAACAAGAACAATATGAACAAAAACTGGCATAAGGGAAAATAAAGATTGGACACTTACACAATAATGGCGATTGCAAAGAAATCATTGATTGAAGGAGAGGCTGCAGATATGAGCTTACGGTCTCGAACAGATTGGCGGTCCTCTGTTTCTTCGGCTGAGAAAACATGCACAAGCAAAAAATTCCCAAGGAGAGCTTTCTGGTTTTGTTTTTGTTCTTTCCTTTGATGCGTGTAAAATAAGAGGAAGAAGAAGACCTTGTATATATAGAGGGAGAAAAGTGATAAAAAGGATTAATCTGATCCATTGGCCAGAATCCTCATAAAATCCAACGGTCAGGGATCGATGACATGATGGCACCGAAAAGGTGGCATACGAATGATCGTGGGGAGATTTCCAAGGTACTCGAGTGCCATGAATGAGCAATACCCAACTGACGTGTGTCCATTCTTAAGTATGTGACGGTACGATTCCCGAAGAAAGTAGTTCAAAAGTTTCCTTCTCTTAGGATTCGAACAAATACTTTTGAAGGGGCAAGATGTTATACCCAGATTTTGAGCCACGATGAGTGTGACCTCGAAAACTGAATGTATAATGAATGAACTCGTAAAGTCTGGAATATGTGTGAAATCTAAACATCGAGCCTGCGAAACAGAGACGACTTCGAAGATGGTAGCCTCGAAATACTCACAAGCTCGAAAGGTAGACCTCGAGGTGCATCTGTTCTCGAGGATGACCTCGGATCAGGGGCTCCGAGCCTGACGCGCGTACGAGCTCGAAGTCATGTGGCCTCGGGATATGTTATAGCTCGAAAGTCAGTAAGAAACATGGGAGAATATGGCCTTGGGGATATAGGATAATAACTTTGAATATCCTATATGAGTCATCTATAAGAGACGCGATCTACATTTATTACTGTAAATCCCCTACAATCAAGGGATATTATTTGATTAGTTATACGCCCCCTGGTCTTCAGGGGACGTTTCCTTTTATATTGGATTATAGGCATTTAAGGCCATTTAATTTATTTGGATAAAAAGAGTAACTACCCAAAATATGTGGGATAGTATTCTGAAATCTTCTCTATAAATAGAGAGGTCATGCACCATTGTAAAGGACCGAACTTTTGTGAGCCTAAGGAAAACTCTAGAGAATTCATCCTTGAAGGGTTTTCAGAGATATTCTTAAGTCTTAATAAGAAAGACTCGTGGACTAGGCAGATTTAACTGATGAACTATGTAAAAAATCGTGTTTGTATTATCATATTTTTATTGGCCATTACTGATTATTGTTTATGTGCTCTTCTTTCACTGTTGACGAAAAAAGGCGTCAACAATTCTTTCTTCTTCCCCTTTTTTGTCTTCTGTTGTTGGTTTTCATCAAGCATGCGTCTTAATCTTACAACAGAGTCCTCTTGCACAAATCCAGTAATAGGAAAAGGCTGGGAGGATTTTGGTATTGTAGCAAACTGCCAAGGGACCAGCGTCATAGTTATCTCGAACAGGGACAAGGTTCCCAAATAGCTAGTTGAAGGAGCCTTTATCGATTCTTGTTAGCAGAACCAATTATTGAGGGATTCATGTTGAGTTTTAAGGCTCTTCATCTCGGCTTCTTTTTCCAGGAATACTGGCATCGGGACTGAGTTTGCTTTGATGATGGCTAGAAGCTCTTCATGAGTCTGTTGAATCTTTGCAGTGAGTTTATCGATGACAGTAGTCTGAGATTGTTTTACTGCCGTCTCTATTCTAGTATTTTGTAACTCGACTTGCTTTAAGACCTTGTTTTGGGCAATCATATTTTCTGATTGCCAGTTGAGAACTTCTTTGGGCGGAGATACTTTTCTGAAAGTCCCATCCGCGTTCCAGGTTGTGGTGTTTTGAACCTTTGGTTGGTGAGAGACCGTACCTTGGTCGTCTTGTTTATTAAATCTCTTGAGAGGAGGAAAATCTGACTCATAATCAGTAGTAGTCATCATACATACTTGTGGAATTTGTTGGAACTAATTTTGAGCAAGAAAAGCTTCTCCATGATGTTGCATCCATTTTGCTGCTTTTTTGTAGCATGGCAAAATGTTTTGTTGAGGAGCCGAAAGTGGAGGCTCTTGGGATCCTATTGGAGGAAGCTCAATGTCCCATCTATTTGGTTCTGGAGGAGAGTCAGGTAAGTCTTTGGGAGCAGAATATTTGACTATATAGTCAAATTTTCCAGAGGGTTGGCCTAACAATCCTATTCCTTTTTCTCCTTGATCCAATTGTTGCTTAAGTCATTTTCCTGAGCTAGGACGTCACTTTGGCTTTGGGAGGTCTTCTTCTACTTTTAGGCAGCTTTTGCAATCGCAAACATCCCAATACTTATGTCCATCCGAAGATTCGAAAGCATAAATAAGGCTGCCTTGAGAATCAAAGGATTGAATTTCCACATCAGCTGGTGTGACAGAAGTCATCATATACTGAGTAGTAAAGCAGCTGGGAGTCTTTGTTTGAGTTCTGTCAAAGATTATTTCGACAGAGCCATCTTCTTTCTTGTGATAAGATGGTTTAGTAAGAGTCTGGAAAACTTTTTGAGGTTGATGGAGCATCTCATAGTTTGTTATCCATGAACTGGGCAAAATCTTCATAAGATCATCTGTAGAGATTTGCCTTGGAATATGAGTGCATGTTGGAACTTGGGTAGAGTCTACCGAGACCAGTAATGCTTCTTCAGCTGTTGGCAAAGAAAGATCCAGAGCATGATCTTGTAGTATGTATGTCATCTGGTAGTGAAGAGTAGATCCAATGGAAGTAAGATCTTGGTCAACTCCAGATAACTGGACATCTACTTTGAAAGCATCAGTCAAGCGATTGTCTTTGAGAGACATACTAAAGTTAGGAAATGGTGTAGTTATTACTGTCCCTGCGTTTAATGTAGTTTCTATTGTTGCAATGCTTGCATGTTGGTATTTCCTCATTCGAGTGTCGAGCAGACCCATTCGGCAGCCAATTGGAAGGCCCTTTCGGCAGCCAAATGGGTCATGTTATCTGAAAAGAAGATGATCATTGGACAAGCCCAAATTGACTTTCTGGGGATGAAGCTTATTAAAGGCCAATATGAAGCCCAACCGCACATAGCCAAAGAGTTGTTAAAGTTTCTTGAAAAGGACTTTACAAAGGTCCAAATCCAACAGTTCCTAGGAGTTATAACCTATTTACGAAATTTTGTCCCATGACTTTCGGAAATGACAAGACCACTCAGTGACATGCTTAAAAAGAAAACTACATCACGGTCACAAGAGCAAACTGTATCAGTCAAAAAACTAAAGGAGATAATGCAGACACTACCTCCTTTGCAGATTCCTTCTGATGGAAAAAGAATCTTGCAAACAGACGCTAGTGATCGGTATTGGGGAGTTGTCCTACTTGAACAAGACAAGACAGGGAAAAGAAAAATATGTGGATACAAGAGTGACCACTTTAAAGACTCTCAGCTCCATTATCATTCTACCCTAAAAGAATTATTGGCGATAAAGATGGGTAATACAAAATTTGAATTTCATCTGATAGGTCATCATTTCTTGGTAGAAATGGACTTTGCCGCGTCAAAAGGAATGATTGGTCTAAAAAAGAGCAAAACGACAAATGCCCAACTTTTGAGATTGGCAGTCTGGTTTGACAACTATTATTTTGACATTGAACACATTCAAGGCAAAGACAATAGTGTGGCTGATTTCTTATCCAGATCACCCCTGCTATAAATCTAGCATCAGAATACTCACCAAGAACCATTCCCATTGTTGTCCAAAAATCATCACATACCATGCCATTTATATTCATGATTGCTTCTTCCTCTTCTGTCACACACAACCAATCTTTTCCCTGGGAAACAAAAAATATCCTTTCGAAAACATCCAACAAATCAGCCAGAGAAAGAGCACCTCACAGAGCAATCTTTCTTCAGAATTTTATGATTTCCAAACTTGGACATTCTATACAAAATGACTTTGGAATCCATCCAAAGTATCCATTTGCCCAAATCCTACCTCTTCGAGATGCTATCTTCACACCAAAACCGGTAGCTCACCTTTTCTGGTATTTGGCCAGTGTTTTTACCATAGTTTTCAAGGCACAAACTATGGCCTTTCACACATCCATAAAATCATTCTTGGACCAAGAAAGGTTCAAACCAGCTTACCAAGTCCAAATGGACATTCTGTCCTGGTTCGCCCCATTGGAAAAATGGAAAAAGATCCCATCAGCTGAATGGGAAAAGGTCCAAAATAACAGGCCCATTTTTATCTACCCACCAGGCCCAAATGTTGCCAGCCTAATGAAATGTTATACTGTTCTCTTTCTTAGTCTTAATGCCAAGATTGATGAAGAACATAATATAGTTATCAATCAGGCATTCGAACTCTACGGGTCAAAAGAAGAACCATTATGTGGTCTAGGGGGCCAAGAATACATGGACATCCAAAAAAGTCTGTTTGAGAAAAATCAGACTATACCTCCTGAATTATGGCCCAAGCCAGAAGAAGACGCTCCTTGGGAGACGTTCCCTTCCGACTATACTCGCAAAGTAACGAGGGCCCTTAAAGCCTTCCATATTTCAAAAAATGAAACAAACCAGGCCACTAAACTCGAAGAAACATTAGAGCAAAAATATCCGTCACTAGACAAATTGACCGACACTAAAGGGGTCATTTTGCGAAAAAATAATTACTTTGAAGATTCTCAAGACCCATATGTTGACACTGCAGATATGCAAGATCCTTATCTCTTCCAGTACACAGGAAAAGAATGGAACATGGGGTATACAGACTACGACACCTGCCCACTAGCTGGCAGTGATCAGGATGAAGAAGAACCGATGGGATGGAACCCACTTCATGAAGACCCAACATATGACTCTGACTATGAGGCCAGCCATGAGACAATCTTTAAATAAATATTGTGTCTTTTAGCCTTTGTTCAGGGAATTTATCCCTTATCTTTATGTTTTACTTTATGCGTTTGTAGTTTAGCCATTATGCTTTTGTTGGGGAATCTTATCCCTTATCTTGTCTAGGGGAATCTTATCTCTTATCCTGTCCCAACCATGGTTGGTTTTGACTAGGGTGGGTTAAGTTTGTATGTTTGAGTACATGGATATAAAAGGCCATCATCTCTCTTTGTGTAAGGGGGAGAATTACGAAGTAATAAAATATTAGAGTGTTTATTATCAAAAATGTTCTTCTAAATCCTTCCTTCAGAGATTTCTGAAGTAGATATAGTATGCAATATGGATCATATCTGAAGGCAACTACTGTTATAAGTTTTTAGATTAACCTTCGAGTTAATTGATCTAGCAATATATCCTTTATGATCGTAAGTCACGCAATTTGGACTGTGAGTCGTGCTGATGCGTGTGAG
This sequence comes from Humulus lupulus, assembly GCF_963169125.1. NCBI lineage: Eukaryota > Viridiplantae > Streptophyta > Magnoliopsida > Rosales > Cannabaceae > Humulus > Humulus lupulus. Next base: position 132,811,996 of record NC_084798.1, on the reverse strand, counting down.
AAATTGTTGGGTCTATTAATTCATTAGTTTGTCTAACTAACTTATAGCAAGAACACCTTAATGGCTTGTTTAGTCAATAATACACTAGTCCGCTCGAAAGCCTAATGTACCTTGTGAGTGTAATCCATTATTTTAGATCAATGACTTAACTCAATAGTGTTCCTTAGGGTTAGTCAAACTTGAAATACATCATTAAATCCTATTCTTGAAAAAGAAGTTTTCCTTGAGAATAACATAGTTGGAAGCCTTCCTTAATTAGGGGGACACAAGCAATGGTGTCACGAGGCCCTCTCCATGTTACCTCGGTGTTAACTTATAATGGAGACCATGGGACTTATTGTCATAACTCTCTCTCCCGCTCACTATTTTAAAATATGTGTTTTCTCAAAACATCCTATGTTTTTTAATTGGTTTGTAAAAATAATGTGATTTAGTTTTTACCAAATGACATTCTAATAATTACTAATCAAATTAAGCAAAATTAAAATTATAGAACTATGCCCTAATTAATTCAATTTTAATATGGTATACTTACTAAGAATATCATTTATTATTTAATAAAACAATTTTATTAAATACAAGAAATTAAGCAACTTTTAAAATCTATTTCCGCTCTTGAACTAGTTAAAACTAGATTTATTATTATATGGTTCATCACATAAAGCATATAATCACATAGGACAATCATATGGCATGTTTCTACTCATATGAGATGCATGCATAATTTTAAATACTGTATGGGTAATATATATGGCATGTCAAAAATGCATAATAAAGTATTAAACAATTTAATCACATTCAAATAAATAAATACTAATAAATAAATAAATGCGAGCCGGGTGTCTTGGGTATTTCTAGAAAAATTAAAACACTTGCAAAATATACACAAAAATGTAAGAGACTAAATAAAACATTAAGAGATCTTTATCTTCAACTTTGGGCTTTCACAAGTTGTCTTTATCCATTAAGTCATTCATCCATTTAATTTTGAATTAAAATAACTTTTAATTATCTTAAACAAATTTTAAGAATAATTAACTCGGGCTTTAATGCTCGATAAGTTATTAGGCCTAGTTTTCAATTTGGGCTCAAAAAAATTAATTCAAAATAAAACAATTTTTAATTATGGGCTAAAATTAATTAGGCCCATAATTTAAATGGATAACTTAGATGCAAGCCTAGGGTTTAGAAACCCTAGGGGCGGCTGCATGTGGTGGCTCGGCGGGGCATGGCAGCTGTAGGAGGTGTGGCAGCAGCTAGATGGTGGCTGGCACAAGGGCGCGAGGCAACAGGCATAGGGCGAGCGTGGGGCTGGCAGCGGCGTAGATGCGCGCACAGGGCTACTGGCGCAGGCACGGGGTAGTGCGGCAAGCGCGGCTAGGTGCACGCAAGGCTGCTGGCGTATGATCGGGGTGGTGTGGCAGGTGCAGCTGGGCACGCGCGGGGCTTTGGGGTACGGAACCCGGGGCTTAGGCCTTACAAATATTTTCCAAATAATTTAATGCAGATAATTAAATTACAAAAAAACTCCTATGCCCCAAAATGGCTGACATTTTTCATCTAGAAATTTAAGAACAATTCATAAACCCAAAACACCATATAATTAACGACCCTTAAGAATAAACTTTAATCATACATATATCCATCCATTCACACATATTACCATAGAATAAGAATGCATATTATGCCCACACAGTGGTTAATGTATGCATAGATTAATGACCCATCTGATACCAATTGTTAGGAACGAGTTTCCTAATATGCAATAGAATGGTGGTGGGTTGCCCCAGTGTACAACAAAAAATTTTGTAACATATTTAAACTACCTTTAAATATGCGAATCCATTAATATACATACATTAATCATAACCAAGAAAAGAATAGAAAACATACCTCTTGATGCCTATCAAGTGTCATTGCTATCTTTTCGTAATTTTAACGAACTTCCTATCTAAGCTGCTCCTAGGTACTCACACCAAGATCTTCAACAACGTTCTCTACACCTCAAGAAGTGTGTGGGAACTTAGAGAATAAAAGATGGTAAATTTCTGATTCAACTTGATGTACTTAATGCATGAGATCAAGATAATAGGCCTGAGATTGGTTCTATATCTTTTTCAGGAAGAGACAGAAAAGTATCGTTGTTTTCTTTAGAGCGAATAACAGTCTATCTATTTTGTGATAAGTCTAACTTAAATAGAAAATATTTAAATTTAAAAAATAAATTTGTAACCTATTTACAATTTATCTTTTAATTAATTAATTATCTTATTAACCATAAATAAATAAATTAATTAATTAAAATAGAAAAATCTATCATTGAAAATTGTGCAGTACATGCCACACACAGTCCATGGATTGTGTGTGGTCGTGTGCCACCCTATATTTTAGGGATATTTGATGTTTCCATAATTATTTATTCAAACTACCTTATCAGATAAAATCCAACAACCTGATAATTAATTCAAATTTGAATTAAATATCTTTTTAACTAATTATCAAATATAATTAATTATTCGAATAAATATCAATCTTTTAAATTCAAATCCAATTTGAACTTATCAGATTATTATCTCACACTCTGATAAAGATATTTAATTAATTCTACCAATTAATTAAAATCAATTTAAATTAAATAATAATTTCAAAATTAAATATTTATTTTATTATAATTTCAAAAATTATAATTAATTAATTATTTAATATAATTTTGAACATAAATTTAATTCTTTAATATAATTTCAAAAATGACATAATAATTAAATATTAATTAATTTTGTTAATTACAACTAATTTGTACTTAATTAATTAATTACTATTATCACATAATTGCATATTAGGCCCGAAGAACAAATTTCTTCTTAAATATGTCTTCCAACCATTTTCCTTTTATATCAACTCTTGCCTTGAATAGTATTGATAGATCCGTTGTGGGGACCTTTAGACCTATAATTCCAAGCTCCAATAAATTTGAGATTATTAATTAAACTCTTTAATTAAATAATCTTAATTTATTAATCTCATAGTTACTCTACTATAAATATGAGACTGCACTCTTGTAATTATAGATATTTCATTTACTGAGTATTTTGTAATAATAAAGCGTCCATTGATATAATCATTACATACAAATTAACCTCTAATAATGGTTCATAATTAATCGGGAATAGAATTACCATTTTACCCTTTTAATTATATCTTGTTTCCTTAAGTACCATTGACTTTACTTGTGAAGGTTAATTCATAACTAAATTATGAATTTGAACTCAATAACCTTTCACTCCCAAAAGTCACCTTAAGAGAACCATTATTAAATCTCTTGCGAGAATGAGTAGATTCCATATCTGTATACTATGTCCCCAACCATTTACATTAATGAGTTCCCAAAGCAAAAGTTTCTAGCCTGATCATTCTGACAGACCCTAACGAGTGAATCAAATAACACATAAAACATAAACAGGAGTTCATAGTAACTTCAAGGATTAAGATCTATTTGTATGTGATCATCAGTTGATATATTTAATTAATACTTCGAAACGATATTCAACTAAGTATTAATAAAAATATCTGGTTCAGTTCTATATGATCCGGATCTTGATCACATGTATTCATAATACTAGTGGACCGTACTTGTAGTAATTAATCTAAAGATTCCATAACTTTATTTTAATACGAACTATTCAAGTTCATTTATCTCAAACACAATCCTCCCGTACCAATACGTGTTTGGAATTTTTATAATATTTACATAATATTATCATAGAATAATATAGTCAATAAAGTATATGCATAACAAATTTAATTAATTTATTTATTTCTTAAAACAATGTCTACTACATATGCTTTCAGGGCACAATTCCCAACAGTGGCGGTTGGGTAGGCCAAACATGTACGCACCGCTCCATGCCCTCCAACTCATGCTTGGTAAGCCTTACCCTTGCCCTTACCTGCACCATAGAGCACCCGTGAGCCAAGGCCCAGCAAGAAAACTCCAGAAACATAGCATATAACAACGCATTTTAATAAGTATAGAATTAGACAACCATAACAGACAATTCACAACAGCGGCCTAAGCCGATCAGGATGCATTACCAGGCACCAATTTCACGGTCCTAACCGAGCAGGTGAGTACAACACCCTAGATGGCCATGCCATGGAGGCCAGCATTCAACATGCTTATTGTCGTTTCCGGTCGTTCCCGACCCTTGCCGATATGTCAAAAACACACATATGACATAACAATTATAGACTTTCACACACAACACTAAGTACAGATAATCGGGTCATGACCTACTCTACGCGCACAAACAGTTTTCTTACCTTGAGTCCCAAGCTAACAGTACAAGGCGATCCCGAGCACGATCCCTAATCCAGAGCGTTAGCGGTAAAATCTAGTCACAACGTAATAATAAATAACCATCACAATCTAAACGTATTAAAAGCTTCAGAATAATATATCAGCCTTCGGGACCTTGAATTCTACTAAACTGGGTAGTAGAATCCTTCTCGAGCCCTTAAGTTTGAGTTACTGAGCTTAAAACCCGATTTTTTCTAACATTTTCTATTTGAGTCGTTGCCCTCCTCAGAGGCATCGCGACCCTCTACAAGTTAGAGAGCAAACTAGGCATTTCCCTGGACACTCGCCGCGATGCGCCCTGCCCAGTGCCACGACGCTAAGGCGATTCAGTGAACCCCTTCACGCCTCTAAGTTCATGCGGGTCGCGACGATCAAGAACATCGCCGCAGCACAATCCTGCGAACCCAATTTTTCCAACATTTTCCTGCATTATTTTTTAGCTAGACCATTTCCTAACAATCTACAAGCCTAAGCCTAGCCACATATCAGTAATACAACCTTCTTTACCATAAAACAACATTGAAGTGCACCCAAAACACCACAAACCTCAAGAATCAGAAGCTAGCTAAACATCCCTAAGAATATCCAAAACCAAACCATAAATTCAACAGATCAAGGTTTACAACCTTACCTCAATAATAATTTCGATCATCAGTTATCCCCTATCCTACTCCTAGCTTGATTCCCCAATTCCCAGCCTCAATTTATGAGCTTCCTCTTCTAAACTTCCAAAGTCTCCCAAAGGCTTAGAGAGAGAGAGAGTGGGAGAGAAACTGAGTGCTGCCTTCTGTTTTGGTTCTAGACTCCTAAGGTGCTAAGCCTAAGTCTATCCCTTGGCCCCAAAATGACCAAAATGCCCCTAGATCAACTCCTAGCCCTTTAATGCCTCCAAGGGAAAACTCGTCCTTTGCCACATTCCCGCTAATTCCTAGAGTAGTCCTATAAATTCCCAATTGATCCCAGCATACCCAAATAATCGTTAAATAACTACCCATTACCCGGTAAATCCTAATACACGCTAAGTTCCCAAAATACCCCTAGGCTCACCCCAAGCCAGGTATTTGACCCCGTCGTGACTATTCCTCTAATCCGCTCACTAGAACCGCCTCAAGCCCAATATCTCAAATATACCAACATAATAATGTGGTCTCAATCGTAACACACACATCATTATATTTATACCCCTAACGAGCAAAAATTACAAACATGCCCCTTGTTAGCCAAAACGGACCCACATGCATATTTAATACACATAAACATGCATATCTAGTAATATCGTATCATAACTCAAGAAATCAAATAATGATGCACATATATCATGATTAATCACGTAATAATACAATTAAATCAATTATTGCCCTCCCAGCACGCTAATTAAGGCACCAAGCTTTATTAGCGAATTTGGGGTGTTACATTAGAAGTTACAAATTAATATAACAATCCTATATAACACTTCTACTATATCTAGTTCACTTACTTTTTACAGAGTTCCATTATCAGTGAAAGTGTAAACTTTATGTAACCGCCTACAATTTTTTTTTTTAAGTTATAACAAGTTTCACTGTGTTATGAAACTTTAAAGTGTCTAGATACAGTTACCTAATTCTTTACATTGTAATCGGTTACATAACTTTATAAGTGATCAATTGTGTACCCTTTACCGTTTGCACAAACAATGGAATATCCCAGCATCCCATCAACCCAAAATTAATATGGAATTTAGATTACATTAATTTAACACAAAAATATGTGTTAATGATTCCACTCTAAAAAATCAACATCTAAAAATATGCACAAGATTGAGATGTTGTCGATTTATAATGAACCTAGACAGCTGCAGGAGGTATCTCTACACGTGCCAAGCCAGTATGAATTCCTCCTCTACTAAGATAAAAAAGTATGGTGTCAATTAACAAAATTTTCACTACATATCTAATCCGCCTAGCATATTTCCCGAACAGAAACTCGGAAAGAGAAAACTACAAGCTCTACAACCCCAAAAAGTAGTTGTCGTACCCAAAAGTCATTCAGAAAAGTTCATAACTAAAACCCACTTCTCAATCAATAAAAAAAACAGTTATCTTACCCCTTGCGGTATTTGCCTAACGAGACCAACGAAATACCAAAACACAACCTCCACAACCACCAGAAATTTTTTTCTAAACTACCATGAACATCGACATCTTCATAAATGAAACCCACTTTTCACTATCTACAAAAGAAAAACCATCGAAAAATAGATGTCATTCCCTTAACTCAGGCCAAAAATTAATAACTCAATCCCACTTCCTTATTTATCTAAACCGCCTAAAGGGAACTCAAAAATGTGAACTTCCAATCTCCAAAAAAAAAAATCAAACCCACTTTTTTCCCTCTCTCAAAATAAACCCCATAAATACACTGTCTCAGACTTCAAATATCTACTAAAACTCACTTTTTTCTCTCACACAAATATGCCATAAACTCACTGTGAAAAAGTTTCTCCCTTCACCCCGTCATGTCTCCATAGTGTATGTCGGCTAAATATTTTTTTTAGATATAATTATATTAGATGGAGGACAACACACGATACTTACACTATGCCTACACCCTTCTTAAGTATGATTGGTCAAAAAGATGCCCTTATGCTATATGGACAAAAGGCATGCCCGTATATTAGAATTCCCCTATATATAATATCTTATATCTAAAATGTAACTTGCAAGTAAGCCAGTCATTTTTACATTAGTTTCTAATAATAATAGTAGTAATAATAATAATAACAAACATTAATTCCTACCATGGAAGATAAACACCATAATTGGTCAAAGAAAAATATTTGCAGCAAAAGTACCTAACTTATTATGTTAATTTGTAGTAATTAAGTATCTAAGTTATTATTTTGCGGCAAAAGTATTTTTCGTCCATGTTTTGATATAATTTAGTGCAATCGTCTATTCCCATTATTAAGTTCGTATGAAAAATGTACGTGAAAGTACCCAGTAAAATAGATATTTGTTGTGAAAGTACCTAATTAAAGAGATATTTACGACGAAAGTACACAAGTTATAAGCATATTTGATGCCACACAGGTGGACTTAACTGTGGAACAAACGACTATACCAAAACATAATTGAAATGTACTTTTACCGCCAAAAAATAACTTGCGTACTACAAACGTAATATGTTAGGTATTTTTGCCACAAATATCACTGCAAAGATTGTATAAAAGCAAATAATAATAAAAAAAATTATCTTTATAATAATATTCAAACCCTACTACTTTATATACATACATATACATTTACATATATTTTGTAGGGTGGATTTCTTAGAATCTTATGAGTTTTTACTTCTTATATTTTTTATTTATATTATTTGTAATTATATTTGTATAATATAATAAACACACTATTATAATTTTTTTCAAAAAATAAATTATATATCGTAACACAGCTCTCTTCAATACATCAAATGAAACTACAAATTTTAAGAAATTAAAATTATATAAAATATAAGTATGAGTAAATAAAATATGAATGTAAAATATTGTGATTTTACTAATGAATAATAAAGTATAGGATTAAAAAAATATTTTTTTAATTATTAATGTGTAATTTGAACTTAGTACAAATTAAAAATGACTGTAATATTTTTTTAAATTAACAAAAAGAAAGAAAGAAAGAAAGAGGGAGTCGATAGAAGCCCTATATGTGTACTATATAGTATGGCACTCTATTTTGTATTCTTCTCATCCCTTTCTAATAAATCCTATATAAAATATTAAATTAAAAAAATTGAACTCCTTTTTAAATTTGCATCAAGTACAGTAAATCATTAATAACAAAATTGATTATTTTAACATCCCTATATTTTATTCTTCATAAGTATTATTCTTAAATTATTTATGAAATCACAATCTTTCAATTTTTTTTACCGACGTATATTTTCTATTAATATTTTAATTTTAAAAAAATGAGAATCTAGTTTTATTCAAATATATACTAATTATGTTGGGAGATAGAAAAGTGGATAAAAAGTATATGGTTTAGGATTTTTTTCCCCCGAATTATAACCAATACATTATTGTGTCTCTTGATTTTTTCGAGCAGTTAAAAATTACATTATTGTGTCCTTTGATTTTTTCGAGCAGGTCTATCCAATGTGATTAACGGATTACTGACTTGTCATTGCTATGTCAGCGTCATGTGTATAATTTAAAATTAAAAAATATATATATTTATATGATATTTCAAAAATTATAAATATTTGAAAAATAAAAAAAAATGAATTCTTAAAAGATTAATTTTTTTTGAATAAATTCTTAAAAGATTAATTAAATAAAATTTTAATATTAAAACAAATAACATGATCTATTTTTTTTTCAAAAATTAAACTAATCTAATTTAAACTTTATTAATTTCATTATTATTAAAAATAAATAATTTAATTTTTCCAAACAAAAAAATTAGATGAGTTTCAGTTTAACTTTTTAATATTTGAAAATTTTATTTAATTAATTTTTTAAGAATTTATTAAAAAAATAATCTTTTAATAATTAAAAATAAAAAAGATTTTCTTTTAATTTTTGAATTATTTTTAATTTTATTATTCTATAAGAAATATGTATTTTTTAATTTTAAATTATATTTTATCTCAAATTATACACTCACGTGGTAATGACAAATCAAGAATTTGTTAGCTACATACGATAAAACTTAAACGTCTAACAACACTGTTAATAGTTCGGAGTAATTTTTAATGGTTCGAAAAATTTAGAAAGCACAATAACATATTGATCATAGTTGGGGGGAGAAAAATGATAAATAGCCTTTAAAATTATATCAAGATATTTATGTTATTTTTTCAATAAGTATATAGATAATAATTAGAATAAAAATGTAAAGAAACTATTGTGAATAGAACGGCTCTTATTATATCCAAAACCCCTGTGGTCCCAGTTGTAATTGGGCATTGATTCATTGAGCAAATAAGAATGAGAGCAAGTGCTTTAGTTTTCGTTATCATATATATAACTTAATCTAATATTGTATAAAATAAAATGCACATCATGGACTTTTTAACACTTTCACTCACTCTTATATTCAGTATCATGTTTCCCTCTCTTTCCTCGCCAACTCGACATCTTTTTATTGTTAAAAAGAAAATCTTATTTTTATTAATTTTGGTACACAAATGGACTAGATATATCTATATCTAATTGTATATCGTCATGTTAGTGACATCTCAACATATTGTATTTGTCCAAATATTTGGAATTTATGTGGATGTGAATAACGTGAAACATTATCAAATATTTTTTAGGGTACGATAATTGAATGATGATATGGTATGTAAAAAAGTATTCAAATATGATGTAATAATATATGATGGAAATAAAATCTAATTTTTTTAAATACTGACATTTATTTAGAATTCTTACGTTATTAACGAATAATGATCACATCAACATATGATTATCATTGAATTCTCCCATTATTAACTTACAATGATCACACCACCAAAGCACTAAAAATTTTCATGTCATTTCATGTATAATTCAATAAACAAAGTTGTACTTGTGGGATTATTCTCAAACTATAATTGTTCTTGAATTGTAAGTATATGCGATTAGAACAAATCAAGCATTACAAAAAGGCAAAAAAAACATAATAATTTGATAAGAAACAGCTAGAACGCACTAATACTAGTAATTGTCCAAAAAAAATAAAGTTGAAAAAAAGAAAGAAAGAAGAAGCCAATTTTCTTTTTTCTTTATAGTATTAATATAAATAATTATATATTTTGTCAAAAAAAAAAAAAAAACTATATAGTAGTTCTCCGGTGCAAGCCCTAAAAGGGGCACATTGATGCACCTCCTCTAGTTTTTGGTTCAGAAAGTATTTTTGGTAAAAAAAAAAGTATTTATAACCGTGTATATTGTAATACTTTAGAGCTTCTTACAAATTTTCGAGAAATTCTGAATAATAAATTGTGTAGAAAATAAAGTTCAAATAGTTTGTTGCACTCGTGACTGTAAATTATTTAAAATTTTCTAAAAACTTGCAGGATGCTCTAAATAATTACAATATACACAATCCTAAATTTTTTTTTGCAAAAAATATTTCCAAAGCCAAAAACACCAAGGAAGTGCATGAGTATGCCCCTTTTTTAGGGTGCATCAAATAATCTTCCATAACTATATATTGTTTGACAATGAATGATGGACAACATCCCTCACGTGTGGATGGGGTTTTGGGCCACACATGTTAATGTCCACCATCATTGTTAAGTGGGAATTTAACACGTGTGAGGTGACAGAATAGCGAAATGTGTAACTTTGCTGAGTTCGCTATGTGATGTTTGGACTGACACCCGCTCCTTAAATTAGTGCCTCTTAATTAGGATATTACCTATGTTTGATATACTAATGGAAAATTTACATATGGTGCTGTTATTTGGATTTTATTTATAAAAATGACATAATTTATTATGTTTACATATTTGCCCTTTTTTATTCTATTTTTTTTCATACCAATTTTTGTAATACAAACATATAACTTTTTTTTAGTAGCGTGTAATAAACTAAACTATATATATATCATTTTTATTATATTTTTAATTGTTGATAATGGACTTGTGAAACTAATTCTCTATCTCTTCTTTCTCGTCAATATGCAACCTTAAAAAATATTTTCGGCCACACTGCAGGTCGTTTGGGCTCAAAAGTTGTACCAGTGCGACCTACTCTTCAATGTGATCATTTTGATATGTGGGAAGCATATGTTTTTTTCGTCGTCGCCGAAGAAGAAGAACGAAATTAAAAGTAATATTTTAGTTTCTTTTATATTTGATTAACCAGTTCTTCGGTGCACCTCCATAAAGGGGCATACCAGTGCATCCTCCTCTAGTTTTTGACTTGGGAAGTATTTATGGTGCAAATTTTTTTTATGGTCGTGTATATTGTAGTTATTTACAGCATCCTGCAAATTTTCGAAAAATTACAAATAATTTACAGTGTAGAAAACAAAATTCAAATAGTTTGTTGCACGCGTGATTATTTTTTTTATACGAGTGCAAGCTAATCTGTCTTAACCTTATTTTCAGAATTGTAAATGTACGCCCTAAATATCCGCGAGCTATCGGCGAGCTGGAAAAGGGCCTAATTCGATCCGCCACGGGTAATTCGTCCACCCAGAGCTGTTATTACGGGTTTCCACCTGTCCAGTCCGAGCTAATTAGAGAGTTACAGTTCACTGGAAGGCAGAGGGTCAGCGGTATGGATATCACGAGCTGGCGCTACATCAAGCTCGTGATGCGGCATAGGTCTGACACCCGAACCCTTGTAAAGATAACCACGCAATGTAAACGTGCATATATCAGACATCACGTGTCTATTCCATTCCTGAATTCTCGGGCACGCAGCATAAACGTGCGTATTCAAACATCCCACTACTGGTTTGGGCCATGCGGCCCATTATCCCCCTTACCTATTGATTAGACCACACTTCACTGTCAGGTTTTAGGAATTAATCATCAATGTCATAGAGATGATGTGAAGGGTAAAGAGGTCACGGGATGACCCCCTTTGCCAACCGATGTATCCTCTCCCTATAAATACCAAAACCCTGGGCATTGCAGGGGTTGTACATATTTTTGTAAAGAGGCACTTTGTAAGGATTAACTAAGAGTTATCAATAATATTGACTGGTGGACTAGAGGGATTTTAACCTTCGAACCGCCTAAAAAGAAAGGAGTGATCACCTCCCCATGATTCTAAACTCTCAAGTCTAGAATCAAGCTATTTTCATATTTACGGTTCACTAATCAGCACTAATCCATCCTGTTTAATCGTATAATTATCTGTTGGCGAAGAACCGTGTCAACAGTTTGGTGCTTTCATTGATATGATTTAGATTGGTGCTATCGCAAAAATATGATCATGGTGGTTACTCGCTCGAGACATGGTAACGAGGCGGATCAACATGATGGGCAGGAGGCCCACCATGTCGCCATATTCGATGAACAAAACACCGAGGTCCAGCAGCGACCGGGAAAGCAGCCTATGGGCCAGGGCGACACCGGGACTTCAGCACCCCGGCCGCCAAATCCGAACCCGGATTTCCTGATGACGATAGAGATGGAGAACATACAGTTGAGGAGTCAGCTGTCCAGAGCAAACAAGCAAATCGAAGAAGTCTTGGCCCGGTTACCCCCTCTTACAACCGAAGCTAACGTCGGAAAGAGGCAAAGTGGGACTCATAATTCCCGCCGGGTTAACCGGTCTAGGCCCAGCCAATCAGTCAGAGCCTCAACTCCGAGTTCTACCCCCACGTCACACCACCACCAGGAAACTGTGTTTGAGGAGTTTCCTAGGGCCAATCAGCAATTCAGTCGGTCAGTCCGAACCTCAACTCCTAGCTCGGTTCCACCATCGAACGCACCCAGAAGGGCCCGACGCAGCTCGCGGAGGAGATCCGGGGAGGGCTCGCAAAGACAGCCTGCTCCGACCAGCCATCCTGCACCCCGGTCAGACCGTCGAGCGCAGGACACTGGGATGGTAGAGTGGAGCGGCCGCGACCTAACTTGATCTGCTCGGACGGGACTAGGATCACATCACGAGTTAGGCATCCCCCATCACCAATAAGATACCCATCTCCTCCCCGTCCAGTTAGGGACATTCCGGCCCACGGGAGTAGCAGAAGAAATCCTCCTTCCACCGGTCTTTCCCATCGCAGCCGAGCGCGCGAGGAAGTCCCGGATCCTCACCCCCAGCAGCGGGCTCCAAGCTTTTCAAACGACAGTTACTGGACCGGGAGCCACCAAAGTGGTAGATCCGGTGAAGACCTGCGCAATCGCTTGAGTTCGGCGCAAAGCCCTCGAGCCACCCCGAGGGCCGACCTTCGAGGTCGCCTAAACTCACAGAGAGGAGATCCGGCTAGAGATGGTAATCATGCTCACCGAGGGGATGGTCTTTCAGAAGTACGTGATAGTGGGAGTGTCCCACCTAACCAAGCTCAAGCTTGGAGGGACAATAACCCGCCTAACACTTACAATAGAACTGGAGCTGTTGAACAGCCCCAGAACAACCAAGGAAGTAAGGACCAAACCCTAGAGTGTTTAGCTCAGATGGAGGAGCTGATGAAGAAGCTCTTGTCAGACAAGGAAAAAGATGAATACGACTCGTGGGACGAACTCGAGCTCTTCGCCCCCAGCATAGCAGCCACGACGTATCCACCGGGTTTCCGGATGCCCCACTTGTCTAAGTTCGATGGAGACGGAGACCCGTCAGATCATTTGGGTATGTTCAACACCCTGATGATGGCCCACAACATCGGCCCCGAGCTAAGGTGTTTGATATTCCCTTCCACCTTGATTGGGCCGGCTAGGCAATGGTTCAAGCAGTGTAAAAAGAAGTCCATCAGCTCGTGGAAAACATTTTCTGCTGACTTTAAGAGGGCGTTCTGAGCTTCTCAAGCTGCCCGCGTCAAAGCCGACACCCTGGCAAACATGAAGAAACAACCTGAGGAACCCTTGAAAGCTTACCTGAGCAGGTTCGCAAACATCGCGGCTCGAGCCAGGGACGCAGACAATAGTTCCAATCTTATGGCCTTGAGGACTGGAATCCTCGTTGGAGGTGGGCTATGGAAAGAGATACAGAGAAAAGGTGTCAGCACTGTGGATGAATTCCTGAATTAGGCACAGGGATGGATAAACCTGGAAGAGGCGTGAGCGTCGGTCGCAGGAACCAGCCAAGCCCCTGATCAGCCCGTTGGAGTGGGAACGAATGTCGTGAAAATGACTCAAACCATTGCACAGAATAACCGAGGGGGCGGAGGTAAGAGAAAGGGGAGCAGCGAGGGCGGCCAGCACGGTCCAAAGAAGAACAAGCCCGTGGAAAAATTTAAGCCAATCTACACGGCTTATACCGAGCTCACAAACACTAGGGAACACATTTTCCTAGCTAACTCTGCCCACCTCCCATGGAAGAAGCCGGAGCCTTTGAAGCACCAGAAGACCAAGAGGGACCCTTCCAAGTTCTGTCGATTCCACAATGACATTGGCCACAACACTAACGATTGTAGCCATTTAAAGGATGAGGTCGAGACACTCATTAGAGCCGGACCTTTGGCTCAATATGCGCGGAATAGAGTTCCTACCAGTCAGCCAGCCCTAGAAGCTCCGATAAATCAACCCGGGCCCCGGATAAATCAGGATACCCCTCCTCCTGTGATAGGGGGAGAGATATCCACAATCTCCGGTGGCCCCCATTTGGTCAGCACGAGCAGAGGTTCCCAGAAGAGATATGTCAATGAATTGAAGGCTCATAATGGAGTGGAATTTGTCCCGGAGCAGCATCTACCCAAACAACAATGACTGGAGAGGCAACCGATCATCTTTACCCAGGAGGATGCTAGTCACATCCAGTTCCCCCATAACGATCCTCTAGTCATAACTGCCCAGCTCCCCAACCGGAGAGTTAGGAGGATACTGATCGATAATGGGAGTTCGGTGAACCTGCTATTCCGGTCTACGCTGGAGAAGATGAGGTTATCCGTCACCGAGTTGAAGGCCACCTCCATGATGTTGTATGGATTTTCCGGAGAAGGGTCGACAGCGATAGGAACAATCGAGCTGGTAATTACCTTGGGAGAGGGCCCCCGGATTGTCTCTAAGCTCCTCGAATTCGTGGTCATCGATTGTCCCACCGCCTACAACGCTATTCTGGGCTGACCTACGTTGGTAGCGTTTGAGGCCATAACATCCATCCTCCATCTCGCAGTCAAATTCCCCTCCTCCATGGGGATATGCACGGTCCGAGGTGATCAACTCGCTGCCAGGGAATGCTATAGCATTTTCATGAAGGGAAAGTCACGACCCGGGCAGCAGACGATGACCATTCAGGGCGGGGATGAGGAATCTCGGGAAGTAGGACCTATTCCGGAGATAGAAAAACCTCAGGATGTCAATGGGGAGGGTATCATCTTGAATGATGATATCGACCCCAGGATAGGCGAAGATAGATCCGAGCTCCAGGCCATCGAAGAGCTCGAGGAGGTGAGCATCAACCCACAAGACCCCTCGAAGGTGGTGAAGTTCGGAAAAAACCTGTGTAGTAGAAGGAAAACGGAGCTGCTGATATTTCTACGAGAGAATCTAGATGTGTTTTCCTGGTCCCATGAGGACATGATAGGGATCAGCCCGGGCGTCATCATGCACACCTTCAACTTGGACAAGAACTTGCCGACGAAGTCCCAGAAACAAAGGCGCCTGGGCACGACCCGAGATGAGGCCCTAGAGGAGGAAGTAGCCCGGCTCTTGAAGTGCGACTTTATTCGTGAGGCGAAGAACCCGATCTGGGTCGCCAATCCTGTTTTGGTCCCGAAGCCCAACGGGAAGTGGAAGACCTGCATCGACTTTTTCGATCTGAATAAAGTCTACCCCAAAGATTGCTTCCCTTTGCCAAGGATTGATCAATTAGTAGATGTCACGGCAGGGCACGAGCTCTTGTCTTTTATGGATGCATACTCGAGCTATAACCAGATCGCCATGAACCTGGCAAACCAGGGGCACACTAGCTTCATGACCCCAACTAACGTTTATTGCTACAAGGTCATGCCGTTCGGGCTGAAAAATGCAAGATCTACATACCAAAGGTTGGTCAATAGGATGTTTACTAATCAGATCGGGAAAAACATGGAAGTGTACATTGACGACATGTTGGTCAATTCAAAGACTGCTGATAGCCATGTCTCCGATCTGGAGGAATGCTTTAAGATTTTAAGAGAGTGCGGCATGAGGCTAAATCCTCAAAAGTGCACTTTCAGGGTTGCGTCAGGAAAGTTTCTGGGTTTCATAGTCAACACCAAAGGAATAGAGGCGAACCCTGATAAAATCAGGTCGCTACTCGAGATGCCATCGCCCCGGTCACGAAAAGACGTCCAAAGTCTGACAGGAAGGGTGGCAGCCCTTAATCGGTTCATTTCCAAATCTACCGACAAGTGTTTGCCATTCTACAACCTGCTTTGGGGAAATAAAAAATTCGAATGGACCGAAGAATGCGAACGTGCCTTCCTCGACCTGAAAGCACATTTAGCCGAGCCGCCCTTGTTGTCCAAGCCAACAGCAGGAGAGCCTCTTTTCCTTTACCTGGCTGTCAAGGAAGATGCGCCTAGCGCAGTGCTGGTCCAGGAAGAAGACCGGTCTCAGAAGCCAGTCTATTACATTAGCAAGAGGCTTCTCAGAGCTAAATCCCAATACCCGTTGATGGAAAAAATGGCTTTCTGCCTTATTACGGCCTCACGAAAGCTCATGCCGTATTTCTAGTCTCATTCAATCCATGTCATAACCAATCAACCTTTAAGGCAGGTTTTGCAGAAACCTGAGGCATCGGGGCGTCTGTTGAAATGGGCTATTGAGCTCAGCCAATTTGAGATACTGGCCGGGCTAAGGGTGGCCTAGGAGCTGAAGGCCAGCTCTATCTAGTGCTACAGCGATTCCCAGCTCGTGGTAAACCAGGTATCAGGAGAATACCAGGTGCGAGGAACCAAGATGGCCGCCTACCTGGCCAAAGTAAAGAAGGAGCTGTCCGCATTTCAACACAGCCTGATTGAGCAGATACCTTAGGAGCAGAATGCCAATGCTGACGCCCTGGCAAATCTCGCCACCTCTGGGGAGGCCGAAACTTTGGGCCTGGTACCGGTAGAATTCTTGGAAAGACCAAGCATAGAGGAAGTCGGGGCGGAGGTCGAGATGATCGACACCAGGCCGACCTAGATGACTCCCATAATCGAGTACCTCACAACAGGGAAGTTACCTGAGGAGAGAAACAACACAAGGAGGGTACTTTACCAGGCTTCGAGGTATATAAAGATAGACGGGACATTATACCGGCGTGGCCTCTCTTTACCTCTTCTGCGGTGTGTTCTGCCAGGTGAAGTGAGAACCATTCTGCAGGAGGTGCATGAGGGACTTTTTGGAGATCACGCTGGGGGGCAAAACCTGGCCTTGAAGGTGTTGAGGCAAGGGTTTTATTGGCCCACTCTATCGAAGGACTCAATCTCTTATGTCAAAAAGTGTGACAGGTGCCAACGGTTCGCCGCGGTCGCCTGAGCCCCTCCAGTTGAGCTAAAGATGATCTCCTCCCCGTGGCCGTTCGCGGTCTGGGGGATTGATTTAGTTGGTGCCCTTCCCACGGGAAAGGGAGGAGTTTGCTATTCTGTGGTGGCTATAGACTACTTCACAAAATGGGCAGAAGCAAAAGCCCTGGCGATGATTACTTCAAAGAGGGTCCTCGACTTCGTGGTCAAGAGTATTGTCTGTCGATTTGGGCTGCCAAAGAAGATCGTGTCGGATAACGGAACACAGTTCGATAGCGATCTCTTCACCGAATTCTGCGAGAGGCACGACATAGTTAAAAGCTTCTCCTTCGTGGCCTACCCCTAGTCTAATGGGCAGGTCAAGGCTGTGAACAAGACACTAAAAGCGAGCCTTAAGAAGAGGTTGGATGAAGCCAAGGGAGTTTGGCCCGAACAACTCCCCCAGGTGCTGTGGGCATACCGGACCTCGCACCGAACTTCGATGGGTCACACTCCTTTCTCCCTGGCTTTCGGGAGTGAGGTCGTCCTTCCTATCGAAACAAAGATAGCCTCACATAGAGTCCGAACATTTGACCAAGACTAGAACAAAATATTGCTCTGCGCGTCCCTCGACCTAATTGATGAAAAATGAGAAGCTTCGCAGCTGCAGCTCGCGCGTTATCAATAGAAGATCACTCGTTATTTCAACTCAAAGGTCAAGAAACGCAACTTTAGCATAGGCGACCTGCTGCTCCGAAGAGTCTTCTTAGCCGGTAAGGATCCCAAGGACGGAGTGTTGGGACCAAATTGGGAAGGACCCTATCAAATAATAGAGGTTGTGAAAGAAGGAACCTTTAAACTAGCTCGGCTTAATGGAGAAGCAGTCCCACAGACTTGGAACACTGTACACCTGAAGAAGTATTATTAGTAATACTTTTGTAAGGCTTAGTTAGGAAAGCCACCTTGTTTTATTAAATAATGAGAAGTAGTTTCTTCACATCATGGTGTATTTTCATGAGCATAATGTTAGAAGAGCATGCTCCAAGTAACCACGAAAGGACCTTTCCTGGTTACTTGGGGGGCATATATCCTGGATACAACCAGGTACTAAAACTTAGAAGTTGATTCAAATTGGTTAATCGATGTGTTTCTTAAAAAGCATGAGATCAATGTCCTGGATACAACCAGGTCCTAAAACTTAGAAGTTGATTCAAATTGGTTAATCGATGTTTTTCTTAAAAAGCACGAGATATCAATAAAGAATTAACGCGAAATAAGTTTTGAAAAGTTAACCGTCCTGGATACAACCAGGTCCTAAAACTTAGAAGTTGATTCAAATTGGTTAATCGATGTTTTTCTTAAAAAACACGAGATATCAATAAAGAATTAACGCGAACTAAGTTTCTAAAATCAATGTCCTGGATACAACCAGGTCCTAAAACTTAGAAGTTGATTCAAATTGGTTAATCGATGTTTTTCTTAAAAAGCACGAGATATCAATAAAGAATTAACGCGAACTAAGTTTCTAAAACCAATGTCCTGGATGCAACCAGGTCCTAAAACTTAGAAGTTGATTCAAATTGGTTAATCGATGTTTTTCTTAAAAAGGCACGAGATATCAATAAAGAATTAACGCGAACTAAGTTTCTAAAATCAATGTCCTGGATAAAACCAGGTCCTAAAACTTATAAGTTGATTCAAATTGGTTAATCGATGTTTTTCTTAAAAAGCACAAGATATCAATAAAGAATTAACGCGAACTAAGTTTTGAAAAGTTAACCGTCCTGGATACAACCAGGTCCTAAAACTTAGTAGTTGATTCAAATTGGTTAATCGATGTTTTTCTTAAAAAGCACGAGATATCAATAAAGAATTAACGCGAACTAAGTTTCTAAAATCAATGTCCTGGATACAACCAGGTCCTAAAACTTAGAAGTTGATTCAAATTGGTTAATGGATGTTTTTCTTAAAAAGCACGAGATATCAATAAAGAATTAACGTGAACTAAGTTTCTAAAATCAATGTCCTGGATACAACCAGGACCTAAAACTTAGAAGTTGATTCAAATTGGTTAATCGATGTTTTTCTTAAAAGACACGAGATATCAATAAAGAATTAACGCGAACTAAGTTTTGAAAAGTTAACCGTCCTGGATACAACCAGGTCCTGAAACTTAGAAGTTAGTTAATTGACTGAGTTCTTTGTGGTTTTAAAGAAAAAGTCAATGAACTAACGCGAACTAAGTTTTTACCAAATGCGCTGAAAATAAATAACAATAATGATAAAAATAGATGAAAATAAAATTCAGGAAAATCAATTGTCTCGAGGAGAAAAGACATCAGGGTAAAAGATTACAAAAAAAAAAAGAGATCAAAAGTCCTAGGCCCCCTCAGGCCGCTCCGATGAAGTCACCCCTTCGGTCTCCTGCTCGCCTGCAGCGGAAGTCTCCCCAGTCTCAGAGGGCGCCTCTTGTTGAAGACGAGCCTTGAACTTCTCGAGGAAGGGCTCCCACACCTTCGGCGCCAGGAAGGAGAAATCGCCATCCTGGTTGAAGGCCCAGTAATGATAAAGCATGGCCTCCATGGAGGAGCTGGAAGATGCCCTCTCTGCCACAAGGGCGGCCTTGGCCTCCTCAAGCTCAACCTTCGCGGTAGCCAAGGCGACCTGTGTAGCCTCGACCTCCAGTTTCTTAGCCCGGATCGCCTCCAGATCGGCCTTTGCAGCGGCCAAGGCGACCTACGCGACCTTTCATCTTTCCTTGACAGCCGTCAGGGCAGCCTTGGGATCTCACTCTTGCTGTTGTGCAGATGCGAGAGCAGCCTAAGTAGTCTGGAACTCGCCCTTGATCTCGTCAAACCTGGCCCTGGACCGAGCTATGCTGCAGTGTAGAGCCAAAGCCGCCTGCAAAGGCAAAGATAATAAGGCATGTGCTATAGAGAAAGCAAAGAGAGTTAACTAAGTTAAGTAAACTTACCGTGAGGATCATCCCTTGTGAAGACTCCATAACGTTCTCGGGGCTCCTCGTCTCGATCTCCCGCAAGTCTCTTGGGGTGGCATTATAGTAATGATCCACTGTATAGCTCGTGGTCTCATAAACCGTCCCTCAGAAGGCCTCGGGGATTTTCTCTAGGGTCTGAGTGTTAACCGGGATGCGCCTGGTGGGAGTTGGAGCTGGCGGGGCTCCAGATGGTGCCTCCAGTTCCCGAGTAGGTACTGGAGGTTGCGAGGGAGGCGGGGGCATGTTATCTGCAGTGGCATGGACCTGGCCCCTCCCCTTAGCGGGAGATTTGGAGGTGGTCCCGGGAGGAGGAGCCTTCTTGGTCAGCCGGAGTTTCTTGACCAATGGCCCGGAAAACCCGGAGGGAGGATTCCCCCCTGGAAGATGGACTGCAGGACGTTGTCTCCGGGCTGTGCCATCTCTTTGCCTGAAACAAAAAGAAGTGCATTAGTATACATGTAAGGGTACTTGATCACAAGAAAAAATCTAAGGGTGTATTGAAAAAGTCCTACCCTCCGAGCTAGAGAAGGAATCTATTGCCACGACCTCCGGCTGTGGAGCTTCTATGGGGGAGTCTAAGTTTATAACTTCGCGAATGAGAGGGAGCTCTGGGTCCGGATCCGCCTCAGGATTGGACTCCTCTACAAACTGCCTGAGCCCCAGAGTGACTACACCCTCCAGAAGGGAGGGCCACGACCTAAGGTTGGTCTCGTACTCCTCAAAAAAGGCCGACCTAAAAGCCAGAGTGTTGTCTACTACTACAGTGCCCCTAGGGCGGCCCATGTCATGGTGCAACACTAGTTGATCAACGCACTGGAGTAGGGTTATGTTAAGGTTGATGACGATGTACGAGCTGGCTTGGGTTAAACCTAGCAAGTCGTAGGTCTGCGGAAGCCCTGCCTAAGTCCCTAAACAAGTATGGGTTACCTTAGCCGGAGGGGCTGGCTGTTGCCCTGGACTGGATTCGATCCACGTCGAGCCCTTGGGCAACCTCAAGAGCCCGCTTCTGATACATGAGTGGCACCTCGTCTTCCTCATCCTGCTCGTCATTGTCCTCAGAATCCCCCTCGGGGATGGGCGCCAACTCGCGAGCTACTAGGATAGACCGCGACCTCCTCAAGGTCAGGGTCTAGCTCGGAGAAATTAACTTGCACGCCAGCATCGTCTCATCATATGCGAGTTGGTAGTAGTCTTTTTCACTTGGTGGGAGCCCCACCAAGGCCTCATATTGACCCCCGAGGGTCACCAATTTGGCCGTCCTCGCAAAAATGGTTGCACGATGGTATTCAAGTCAATACACATGAAAATAAATAAAGCAAACGTGGTGATTTTGCGAGCTTAGGATAGAAAAAACTTACGAGGACGGTTGAAGTAGTGGTGATCGCAGTTGCGAAACCCTGTCGACATAAAGAACTGGTCCTTGAAGTCGTTGGGGTGGCTGGGGCAGCTCGATGACTGCAGGAGAATTGGGAAAACGGGTCAGGTAGTAGAACCCATTGCCTCGCCCCCGTTGATCCGGGCTTGCTTTGAGGCAGAAGAAATAAAGGATGTCCGCTGGTGTAGGGACCTCCCACTCATGCTTTAGGAAGAGGTACCTGAGCCCCGCTAGCAGACGGTAGGAGTTAGGGGGCAGTTGGAAGGGAGCCAACCTCACGTAATTCAGAAAATTCGCAAAGTCCTGGTCGAAAGGTAGGAAGGCCCCGGCCTTGAGGTGTTCGTCGCTCCAGGCTGCGAACTCCTCGTCGAGGGGCGTCCAGCTCCTCTCGCCCTCAAGGGGAGGTCGAGCAACAAGAGCGCCTGTCCCAATTTCGATGTTATGGGACAGCAGGATCTTGTTGACCCTCCCTTGGGTTGTAATCTTCGAGACTATCCTCTCTGCCTCGAAGAAGGCATCAGGTCCCACCTCGATCTCTTTCTCCACTGTGGGACTAAAGTGGGGGATTGGAGATTCCGCGACTATCTCTTTCCCCTTGCTAGCCTGCTGGGATGATGAACCGGCAGCGCTCTTTTTAGGTATGTTCTTCCTGGGCCCCATCTGGTCGCCTAACGAATAAAGATGAAGAAAGTTTAAATAGGCGACCTAAAAATAGAAAAGGGAATCTAGCGCGAGAAGTGATTTTCGTATACAGGCTGAGGTAATCTCAGCCCGCGGTGCGTGAGGCCACGCGATGCCAGGATCACGCGCCCGTGTTTCCAACGGATCCCCGATTGCTCGGGATTTGTGTGTGAGGAGGGTCAGGATAATGCTTGCCTGGGAGGGAAAGTTTCAAAAAGTAAAACCACCTAGGAAGCGTGACCCCTAAGCTACCCGGATTTGCACCAGAGAAACCTATCGTTTTCCCCTCTCCAAACAGGCATTCCATAAAGCTACCCAGAAAAGTTACCCAGAAATTATCTTGTCCTATACATCAAGTTCCTAGACATGTTCTCATATAATCGATATACCTAGGATCAAAACTACCTACAGTGTGCGACCAAGAAAGAGGCTTACCGAACGGAAAAATAGAAAGATCAAACCATGCAACAGGCAGAGGACTTGCAGTGTATTTTCCGTATGGAAGCCGTAAAAAGCCTAGGAATCGGAGTCCTAGTTGAATCTTTAAAGCTGGACTAGTGCAGAAACTCTTATGGAAAGAGCGTAGGGATCTTTGGGATGATAATCGGAAGAAGAAAGACTTCTGAGGATAAAAAGGAGAGAAGATGAGGAAAAAATTTCAAATAAAGGGTGGCTAATGCGGAAGGTGGCCAACCTTATATATATGTAAGAGGTAAAAGTTTGAGGACCGTTCGATCGCACTAATGCGAGATACGAGGGTCATAACTCGAGAGATGAAATGATGACCGAAGATAGGCTAGGCCATTTAATGCAATTCTCGGAAGCCGGATAGTCGCCAACCACGGCGCTCCACGTGTCCGGTACCTGTGCAGTGGACGGGACATGGAGAGTCGAAAAGAAAACTTAAAAGCCTCCGCTGTGAAGGTCACAGATGATGTCATGGATCACGAGCAGGGGCTTAGGGGGCAAATGTATGCCCTAAATATCCGAAAGCTATCAGCGCACTGGAAAAGGGCCTAATTCGATCCGCCACGGGTAAATCATCCACTCGGAGCTGTTATTACGGGTTTCCACCTGTCCAGTCCGAGCTGATTAGAGAGTTAGCAGTTCACTCAAAGGCAGCGGGTCAGCGGTATGGATATCACGAGCTGGCGCTACTTCAAGCTCGTGATGCGGCATAGGTCTGACACCCGAACCCTTGTAAAGACAACCACGCAATGTAAACGTGCATATATCAGACATCACGTATCTATTCCATTCCTGAATTCTCGGGCACGCAGCATAAACATGCGTATTCAGACATCCCACGACTGGTTTGGGCCATGCGGCCCATTATCCCTCCTTACCTATTGATTAGACCACACTTCACTGTCAGGTTTTAGGAATTAATCATCAGTATCACAGAGATGACGTGAAGGGTAAAGAGGTCACGGGATGACCCCCTTTGCCAACCCAGGTATCCTCTCCCTATAAATACCAAAACTGTAACGCCCTACTTCCTTAGAGTCGTTACTTAGTGAGTTTTAAGACAAATCAGTGTGCAAAGATCCCGCTAACCGAGGTTTTGAAACGAAAGTGTGACTAATTAAAAGTTAAGGCTGTAATATTAGAAAAATGCGTTGTTTCAATAAAACTCATAATATTAAACATTGGGATCCCAAAATAAGGTTTGAAAACTATTTACATCAAAAAAATGAGTTCACAGTTGATAAATCATAAAAATCATAGATTATTACAGCCATTTTCAAATAAACCCCCAACCAAAGCAGTCGGGCAGGCCAAACATGTACGCGTCGCTTCACGCTCTCCGTACTCATGGTTGGTTGACTCAGTCATTGCCCTTACCTGCAACACAGAGCACCCGTGAGCCGAAGCCCAGCAAGAAAACTCATGCAGAACATAACATATGCAATGTATACAGTTTATCATAACAGATAATCCACAATAAACAAGTCAATCATTAGACTAAGCAAACACGGCCATGCCGCCCCAGGACCCTTACCAAAGCCCTGGGGTATCGGTTCTCACCGCGAGGATAACTCATGTATCCCTTGGGTCCCACCCTGAATATAGCATCCCATGTGCTAGGTGTTACTTTCGGCCCACGGCCGCCCCGGCCTACGCCGTACTCGGCCCACGGCCGCCCCGGCTTACGCCGTACTCGGCCCACGGCCGCCCCGGCTTACGCCGTACTCGGCCCACGGCCGCCCCGGCTTACGCCGTACATTTCATCATAATCACATATATAGTACATTCGAAATAAACATTCACACACATCACGGTTCATTTCAGGTTAAACATTTACACATAATACAATCCGGGGCCACGCCCTACAATCATCTCATCATGCAACATGCAATAAAGGGCCATGCCCGACCATCACACTACGGGCCCACGCCCTATCCTACGGGTGTTATAGTTTTCTTACCTGTATTCCGAGCCTCCTGATGCACTAAAGCTGCGAGCACGGTCCTCTAGCACGAGCCTCACCAACAACCTAGTCACAACACACAAGAAACATCCCTCAATACTAATCAACCCAAAACCACTTCCCGGGACCAATCCCGCACTCTCGGGACCTCTAAAACCTTAAAACAACACCCCGGAGACATCCCCCGAACTCCCGGAGCAAAGGCCTAAAATTGCCAAAAATGTGAACCTGAAATTTGCCTTGTGCCGCGGCACAACTTTCTTGTGCCGCGGCACACATCAGTCAGGGACTCCCTCGCCGCGGCACGAAAAACCCGTGTCGCGGCACGCCTTCGCAGACCCAGAATTCTGGGTTTTTCCCCTGCATTTTCTCCGAGCTAAAACCTCCCAAATCGTCCCAAACTCACACCCAAGCTCCAAAACCAACTCAAAACTCCAAATAGACCATACATCAACCCATAAACATCATAACCCAACTCAATAACACAATCACACTCAAAATCACCCATTTGATTCCAAATTTCAGAAAACTCAAACCCAAAGGCCAAAAACACAACCCAAGCTTGACAAACCTAAACCATGGCTTCAAAATCTTAAACCACAACAGAAAAGAAAACCCAAGGATGTTTAAAACTCTTACCTCAATCAAGAATCCAACCTTAAGCTTCCTTGGTTCATCCCCTTAGTCTTCAAGTTTCAGCTCCCTTCTTCTTCTTCATGCCCTAGCTTTTTCCCTCTCCTTCTTCTTCTCTTCAAATTATCAAAGCATCAAATGACCAAGCCCCAAACCGTGTACCCCTTAATACCCAGCTGCCATATATCCAATTCCCAGCCAAATGACCATTTTACCCCTCCTTGCCTATCCTTTCCCAACTAACCTCAAGGGCACTTAAGTCCTTTTACTTCTATTTCATTTCTACCATTTTCTATCTAGAACTTGTTACTCTAAGTAGTAACTAATGGTTACCCAGGTTACTCAATCACCAATAACCATTACCCGCTAAATCTCAATCTTAGCCATAAAATTCCCGAAGTACCCCTAGGCTCCTCCCGAGCCGGGTATAGAAATCCCGTTGTGACTCTTAAGTTAATTTGCTCTCTAGGACCGTCTCGGCACGTGCATCAAAATAATACCACCACACTCACGTGGTACAAATCACGGAATACAATTATCACATATATGCCCTCAGCGGCTAAAATTATAATTATGCCCTTCAAACACAATCAGGGCCTACATGCATACTAATACACATAGTCATGCATCTCAGATAAACAATTAGTCAAATAACATGCTTTAAATCATAACCATGCATTTAACTCATAAAATCACACATAAATCCCAACATGCCCTCCTGGCACACTAATCAAGGCCCTTAAGCCTTAATAGCGATTTTGGGTCGTTACAACTATCCCCTCCTCATAAAAATTTCGTCCTCGAAATTTATCCAAACACATCAGTCAGTAAACCCGCAACTCTGACCATAATTTCCAAGGCCCACCGCCTTTACTTTACTTTTCAACAACACTCTCACAAGAGTAACAATCTTGCCCCTCAAGATTTCGTCTAATAGCCATACTCTCAATAGCTTCTTGTTTACACCGCAACCCTGCAGAAACCTCAGGGTCTGCCTAGATTACAATGACCAATTCATCGTCTTATTCCTGATTCCAGAGATACTCAAAATTCGTCACCTCTACTAGGTGGGATCAATTGGTAGGCCCCGTTGGCCTAATCCTTGGTAAAACTTCAGAATCTTATGCTGAATTAAGAGTCAGAACTCTCCCTTCTTTCTCTGAACACCTTACAGATCCTCGTCTGTTAAAATGCAGAGACGCAACTCTTTCCTTCCGGAACTTTATTTCCTCAACACTTATCAATTTACAAGCTGTTAATCCTTTCAAATAGGCAGACGCTCCTGCCTTAAGAGTTCCAACAACCACTTGGCTTCTCTCTGAACCGATGCCAAATCGTAGTATTCACTACCCTTTGCCTCCTACCATGTCATATGTCGTGTTACTTTAACAAGACACCAGCAACCGCCACCACGACTAACTCATCAGGGATTACACTTCCCTTAATACTTCAAGTATTCGCCTACTCGGCGCTCAGTTCTTTAAGATATCCGATAAACTTTCAGACTGCCACCCCACTTGCAATCAACTGATAATTCCAGGTTCCCACTCTGTTCTTTTCGTTCTCTAAATCCATTCCAATAATTTAAAATATTATAGGGCCTCAATTCAATGTCATCGACGTTCTATCCTGAAACCAGTTCACTTGCCCCAACAACATTAACTCCCTCAACTGAGTTAAAACTCTTCATGTCCAAACAATTTACTCAGGGTCTAAAGTGGTCTATTCCCATGATACACTACCACATCACCTAACCCCTCAGGGTCCAAAGGAAAACGCTATTTTCCGGCACCCGCTCGACCCTCCCGGTACGACGTACCCTAGGAGGTGGAATGATATCCATTCAGAATTCTCGTTCATAAACCAAATCTAATTGGATCCTTCATCCATTCCTGGTATCCTACTGTACCACCATGACAGGGTCCTTCCCTGTTTCAACTCAAGTCAACACTTCGGATTCCATAGCTCAGTGACACTCACCAGCTAACCCTTACCTATTAACATCATGCCGATCTCAGTCGTTGCTTTGACCACCCCAATATAATCTATGGCGCTATTCCCCGACTGACACGCGCCTTACCGCTAGGAGTTCCGCCTCCAATTAAATTTCCCCTCGTCCAATCGAGACTCAAACACTGATCATCAGTCTGTTACTTTTCACCACAACTGGGCCTCAACGTTAACCTTCTTACTAATACCCAAAACTCAAGTACCTTATGCCATACACAACAGTCGACTTAACGTTCCAAGTGTATCAACCATGATCCATTCTGTCGCCTCCCGCAAGGTTCGATCCACCCTCGCGCCAACTGCGCCTGGGCGTGCACAATCCGTGATGCACTCCCACATTTCCATAACCCTACCATGGATCAGGTCTTTTATGAAATCGCTCTTTACTTAACCAAATCACACGCATACTCCCGCATTAGCAGATACTAAACAATCACACCTTGTCTTCTGAATTTCTTTCTGATTTGATACCAGTCAGTCCGTCTAACCTCGAGTTTACTGTTCCCCTCGCCTCTGATGTAGTTGTCTCCCGGAGATGCTCGTGCAGTAGATGACGCGCTTACCAGTCTTGTTATGCCTTCAATTCTTCGAACGTTCTTCATTAGCTTCTTTGCGGCTTCAGATCAATTCTTCTCTTACCTGTCCTTCCTCCTTGTAGCTCTAATCTTAGTACTCCTGACGACTCTCAACCAACAATCCGTAGAACCTTACCTGAGACTCTGCCTTCTGGGTACAAACTTCTTTCGCATAATCATTGCTCACCATTTCCGTCTGGGAGTAATCCACATGTACTGCTCGTGAGCTTGAAGGGACTTACCCATACCGTTCACGCATTCTCAGCCTAAAGAGCTTACCTGTGCTGATGTAGCTTGAACCATTCTAGAATCTTTGTTACCAACTCATCACTCCCAACCCGGTGCAGAATAGAAAATTTTCCGAAATGTCTCTATCCTTGGTTTCCAACTGGCAATAACCAGGTCGTAGATCAACTCTTGGAGACATCGTCCCCACTGGTACCCAACATTGTACTTTTCGTTCAAACCCGACGATGCCAACAATCCCCGTAGTATAACACACTGGCTACACCACGCTCAGATTCCTTCAATTGCTTCGATAGACTTTCTGTCGTCCAAAACCGTCTTTTACAACATTCCCTATACCAATCCTATCCGTAGTCTGACCTTGAAGTATTCCCTAAATCTTCCTTTGCATACCCACATAATTTTCCCACTGATCAGCTCCGTCTCCTTTACGTACTCCGGATGACATCCTTAACAATCCATCTGCCAGAGTTTCTAATTCCTTCTCAATAAGTATCACTGTCCTCAGCCTCTCGAATGGCACCATAGAGGCACCCTCTCTATGTCCATCACCCTCTCGGAGCATTCGAAACACCGAATCCTTCCAGTTCGCTACATGACCAAAGCATAAGCTCGTCAGATACATACTCACCCTTGAGGACTCGGCCTCGAACTTTGAATGTATCGCTGCACTCTGGTTCTCCGTTCCCTCACCATGGGAAATCCATCCCAACATCTTGAGTCATTCTACGTAGAAGTCATGCCCTCACCTGACCTCCTCTCAGGTGGCATCCTCTTCCTCATATGCATACCAATTAACCTCCTGGTTCCTGTCGCCATCTCGATATCTACCTTTTCAATCAGGCTTCTTTCAAATCTCAAATTAGGTGCCCAAGCACTGTCTGGGGTCCTTCTATCTCAACAATCGAGAATCCAACCTCGCTGCGTTCTATCAACAAAAGTACCGTCTTATCAGTCAGACTTTTCCCCTTTTTCTTGGCAATCCAAAAGCCACAACATTATCCGGGGTTCTTTCAACTTGATTATCACGAATCTATCTTCACTAATTCCATCAAAGGAAGCACCGCCCTTGCAGCTCTAGCACTCATGCTCTATACATCAACCATCAGTTCCTCAAACAATATGGCCCTCTCCGCCATCCACATGCAGACAAAAACTCTTTCCTCAAAGCAGCCCAAATGCCTTAGGCTATTTCAGATCTCATGCCCTTAAATGGGTCGCCACCAATCCCAGATACATCCATCTGTATAAATTTCCGAAATGAACTATCCAAATCACCAAACCCATTGATCTACGCTGTTGTTACCCCTAACAGTCCAAACCAGACTCACACATTTGCCCGTCTCCACGGTTCTAATCATGTCTTTAAAATCTCTTCTAACCATTCATCAACTAGGTTCTTTCCAACCCATTAAGCCAGTACCACCGCCCGAGTACCAAATCCAGGCATCTCCCTGCCTCAATGTTTAACACAACCCTCTAATCAGGATCTCTCATCCTCTTAACCAAGGGTGGAATTAACTCTGCTCATCTATTGATAAATTCCTTGTCAACTCGAACTCTCCTCAAAACCCGAGGTTAACACCCTTTAAGCCTTTCATGTAATACCCTTATCTGTCCATACCTCACAGTAGACCAACACTGGCCACCTTACTGTTAAAACATCGAAATCAGCTATTTCCCCAGAGAAATCTGCTGCTCTTCTATCCCGTCTCAACTAACAACTCCACAGCTACCCACACACTAGTGACCCTCTGCTGCTACACTCAGGGGTAACTGGAGATTTCAACTCCAACTTATATCTAAAACCCCCTTTTCAACACAATATCAGGTCCCCAAACCCTTCTAGGAACCAACAACACAATTCCACCTGTCAAAACTGACCCAACACCTGAACTCTGGGGTTCCTACTCTGAACCAAACCACCACTAGGTCCAAATATCCACAGGTATAATGCACACACAAGCATATACTAGGTCAAGTCCACAATGATATACATATGAATTTAATTCAGAAAACTAACCACATACGCTCAATATGCGAACCATTATGCCAATTTTCATCCACATGCATAATAATGTTATTCAGCACACATTGATCTCAACATGAAACAGTCAAGGGCCAGGCCCTATCAGTATCTCATGCATATGTCATCTCATTCCTCATGCTCCATATAAATAAGCAGGCAAACAGGGCATTCAAACATATATATTCAAACATGTCAATCATTCATACCAACCAACCCTGAGTCGAGCTTGTCACTGACAGCGAGCGTACATGTTCGGTCGATCTCCAGAACCAATAAACCTTGGCTCGCTCTGATACCAAGTTGTAACGCCCTACTTCCTTAGAGCCGTTACTTAGTGAGTTTTAAGACAAATCAGTGTGCAAAGATCCCGCTAACCGAGGTTTTGAAACGAAAGTGTGACTAATTAAAAGTTAAGGCTGTAATATTAGAAAAATGCGTTGTTTCAATAAAACTCATAATATTAAACATTGGGATCCCAAAATAAGGTTTGAAAACTATTTACATCAAAAAAATGAGTTCACAGTTGATAAATCATAAAAATCATAGATTATTACAGCCATTTTCAAATAAACCCCCAACCAAAGCAGTCGGGCAGGCCAAACATGTACGCGTCGCTTCACGCTCTCCGTACTCATGGTTGGTTGACTCAGTCATTGCCCTTACCTGCAACACAGAGCACCCGTGAGCCGAAGCCCAGCAAGAAAACTCATGCAGAACATAACATATGCAATGTATACAGTTTATCATAACAGATAATCCACAATAAACAAGTCAATCATTAGACTAAGCAAACACGGCCATGCCGCCCCAGGACCCTTACCAAAGCCCTGGGGTATCGGTTCTCACCGCGAGGATAACTCATGTATCCCTTGGGTCCCACCCTGAATATAGCATCCCATGTGCTAGGTGTTACTTTCGGCCCACGGCCGCCCCGGCCTACGCCGTACTCGGCCCACGGCCGCCCCGGCTTACGCCGTACTCGGCCCACGGCCGCCCCGGCTTACGCCGTACTCGGCCCACGGCCGCCCCGGCTTACGCCGTACATTTCATCATAATCACATATATAGTACATTCGAAATAAACATTCACACACATCACGGTTCATTTCAGGTTAAACATTTACACATAATACAATCCGGGGCCACGCCCTACAATCATCTCATCATGCAACATGCAATAAAGGGCCATGCCCGACCATCACACTACGGGCCCACGCCCTATCCTACGGGTGTTATAGTTTTCTTACCTGTATTCCGAGCCTCCTGATGCACTAAAGCTGCGAGCACGGTCCTCTAGCACGAGCCTCACCAACAACCTAGTCACAACACACAAGAAACATCCCTCAATACTAATCAACCCAAAACCACTTCCCGGGACCAATCCCGCACTCTCGGGACCTCTAAAACCTTAAAACAACACCCCGGAGACATCCCCCGAACTCCCGGAGCAAAGGCCTAAAATTGCCAAAAATGTGAACCTGAAATTTGCCTTGTGCCGCGGCACAACTTTCTTGTGCCGCGGCACACATCAGTCAGGGACTCCCTCGCCGCGGCACGAAAAACCCGTGTCGCGGCACGCCTTCGCAGACCCAGAATTCTGGGTTTTTCCCCTGCATTTTCTCCGAGCTAAAACCTCCCAAATCGTCCCAAACTCACACCCAAGCTCCAAAACCAACTCAAAACTCCAAATAGACCATACATCAACCCATAAACATCATAACCCAACTCAATAACACAATCACACTCAAAATCACCCATTTGATTCCAAATTTCAGAAAACTCAAACCCAAAGGCCAAAAACACAACCCAAGCTTGACAAACCTAAACCATGGCTTCAAAATCTTAAACCACAACAGAAAAGAAAACCCAAGGATGTTTAAAACTCTTACCTCAATCAAGAATCCAACCTTAAGCTTCCTTGGTTCATCCCCTTAGTCTTCAAGTTTCAGCTCCCTTCTTCTTCTTCATGCCCTAGCTTTTTCCCTCTCCTTCTTCTTCTCTTCAAATTATCAAAGCATCAAATGACCAAGCCCCAAACCGTGTACCCCTTAATACCCAGCTGCCATATATCCAATTCCCAGCCAAATGACCATTTTACCCCTCCTTGCCTATCCTTTCCCAACTAACCTCAAGGGCACTTAAGTCCTTTTACTTCTATTTCATTTCTACCATTTTCTATCTAGAACTTGTTACTCTAAGTAGTAACTAATGGTTACCCAGGTTACTCAATCACCAATAACCATTACCCGCTAAATCTCAATCTTAGCCATAAAATTCCCGAAGTACCCCTAGGCTCCTCCCGAGCCGGGTATAGAAATCCCGTTGTGACTCTTAAGTTAATTTGCTCTCTAGGACCGTCTCGGCACGTGCATCAAAATAATACCACCACACTCACGTGGTACAAATCACGGAATACAATTATCACATATATGCCCTCAGCGGCTAAAATTATAATTATGCCCTTCAAACACAATCAGGGCCTACATGCATACTAATACACATAGTCATGCATCTCAGATAAACAATTAGTCAAATAACATGCTTTAAATCATAACCATGCATTTAACTCATAAAATCACACATAAATCCCAACATGCCCTCCTGGCACACTAATCAAGGCCCTTAAGCCTTAATAGCGATTTTGGGTCGTTACAAAAACCCTGGGCATTGCAGGGGTTGGACATATTTTTGTAAAGAGGCACTTTTTAAGGATTAACCGAGAGTTATCAATAATATCGACTGGTGGACTAGAGGGATTTTAACCTTCGAACCACCTAAAAAGAAAGGAGTGATCACCTCCCTGTGATTCTAAACTCTCAAGTCTAGAATCAAGCTATTTTCATATTATTGTTCACTAATTAGCACTAATCCATCATGTTTATTCGTATAATTATCTGTTAGCGAAGAACCATGTCAATAGTAAATTATTCAGAATTTTTTGAAAATTTGCAGGATGCTCTATGTTGACGCGGTTTTTCGCCAACAGTGTATTAAGAAATAATAAGGGCAGCTTAGTGCTTAATGGTAAACCGTAATGAAAATAACAAGAGTTTTACGTAATTCAATAGTTAAAATCCACCTAGTCTACGAGTTACTATTATTACTGTTTTTCTCTCACTATTTTGGCAGAGTTTCGGTATTACAGAATAAAATCTCCCCTTTCCTGTCTAAAATTCCTAGTATTTATTGGGGAATTCCATGGACAAGTTTGGGTAACCGCGTGAGTCAATCACGCATTTACATAATGTCTATATTCAATACAAATAATTCCCATTTATATGGAGATATGATTTGATAACAGAATAAATATGTTCCTGCTATCTTGAATAATAAATATGACAACCTGGTCATAAATAAATGTATAAACTTATCTCGAGTCTCTGGGGATCCTAGCATATGCATTATAGTTTAATCGTCACGAGCTGGATATCCCCTCCAAACTCGTGCTTTGACAGTTATCTGATTCCGAGCTCGTGCTTAACAACCATCGTGTTCTTAGTTCGTGATAAACTCAGGACGCCTAACACCATGTCTGATATTTATGAATCCCCAACTGTCCACGTGGATAGTAAGCAGATATTCTACTTGGTTATTTTTCTATGTATTTATCTGCCAGCTCTACCCAAGCTGAGTGAATGAACTCGTTCTTAAATTAGGGTACAACATTTGCCCCCCAAGCTCCTGCTCGTGTATGATGTCGTCATCTTCTGACCTATACAGTAGGGGCTTTTAGACTTCTGCTACATAAAACCATGCCTGCCTACTACTTGAGTACTGGACACGTGGCCTACTGTAATTGGCGTCTGTTCAGGTTTCGAGGACAGCAATAATTGTTTTGTTAAATTTTTGTTGCCATCTGGTCTATTTAATCTTTGCCCTTGTATCTCGAGATACCCCAATTGGATGGACCATATTAATTTTCGTAGTTTACGTATAAATAGGGTGATTAGATTTGAAAACTCATCACTTTTGCATTTGAAAATTTCCCATTTCTAAACTCTCAAGCTTCCCTTCTTCTTCCCCAAAATCCCCAAAACTGTTCATCGTGCCTAGTCATTCAGAAGGTATCCAAGAGCTTTTCGTGATCTAAATCTACATTCTCCGATCATCGAACACATTTCTTTAAGTATCTCATCCTTTGTTTTGAACAAATTTCTTTATTCTTCATGATCCAAAGAAACTTCTTTTTCTTCTTTTTAGCAATGTTCATCGTTCGGTATTGTTAGACTTTTTATGAATGCCAA
This sequence comes from Humulus lupulus, assembly GCF_963169125.1. Classification (NCBI taxonomy): domain Eukaryota; kingdom Viridiplantae; phylum Streptophyta; class Magnoliopsida; order Rosales; family Cannabaceae; genus Humulus; species Humulus lupulus. Next base: position 132,777,360 of record NC_084798.1, on the reverse strand, counting down.
TAGGGAATAGGTTTCGGCTTTAGGCTCCATAAGTTAAACCGAATATGATTTTTTTTTAAAAAGATTATTCATAAAACTGGGTAAATTTCTGGGTTAATCTAGGGTAGTTCTAATGACAAATAGGTTTAGAGAATACCTGTTTGGGGCATAGAAATCGTAACGTATCTAGGTTAAATACCAGGTAGCTTAAGGGTTACGATTCCTTAAGCAGTTTTACACTAAATATCAGGGGACTGTTAAGAAACCGAGGCACGTAGCTTTCGATATCGCGTGGCACCACGCGACGGGTTTCGACTAACTTTAGCTCGTATAAGGAGAATAACCCATTTCATCCTTCGTACCTTCGCGACATATTTATAGATCATCTTAGGTCGCCTACTAACTAGGCTGCTTTGTCGTCAGGCGATCTGATGGTAGCTCCCAAGAAGAAATCCGCGAGCTCATCTACCCAACACAAAGACAAAGGGAAGCAGGTCGCCCCTAACTCTCCTATTCCGCACTTCGGTCCGGTTCTGGAGAAAGAAGTCCCCATCGACCCCAACGCATTCTTCGAGGATGATCACATAGTCTCAAAAATCAAGACTCAAGGTGTAACTCCCTAAACTCTGGGGACCGTTACGGTATGCCTTTTTAACAGTGCTAAACTCACTAATCGAGTCATTTGGCCATAATTGTGTAACTAAGTATGATTAGCAGTTTAGGGATTAAAAATTTTGGTTGAGATATAACGTTTCACTAGAACGTTTACTGTATACATTGGGATACCAAAAATATAATTTAAAGGTCTATTACAAGAAAATATTTACAACCAGATGATCTAAGAGGCAAAACAGGGTTAAACCCTAGTTCCTCTTTCAACCCTCGGCCGTGGCGGTCGAGCAGCCGCATATGTACACATCGTCACCTAAGCTCTCCAACTCAAGGATGGTCCAGCTTTCTTTTGTCTTTACCTGCACCACATAGCACCCGTGAGCCGAAGCCCAACAATAAAACTCAATATGCTTATGAACAGTCATATCATGACATCAAATCATATCTAGCATGCCTAGCAAATATAGCTCTATTCAAGCATGCAAATAATCTCAGATAATGCTGGGGAATCTAGGATAATAAATCCTGCCCTCCTGATTGGACGACTATCAAGTCAATCCTAATCAGATGAGTGATTTAACACTGGTGGTTCCATTTACCATAATAAGTGACTGACAAGCAAGTCACCACAGGGCTCAGCATCCACAACCATGGATATGACGATCACTATGATCATACAGAGCTTATAGCCCTAAACAGATGAGTGAATATCACTTCGGGGTTTTGTTTAACCATAATGAGTGACTGACAAGCAAGTCACTATGGGGCTCAGCACCCATAGCCATGTCACAAAACAGTCACATGGGCTTTCTGGCAATGGCTCTAATCAAATGAGTGACTGACAAACAAGCCACTACGAGGCTTGGCACCCATAGTCATGTGACGAAATAGTCACATGGGCTCAGCACCCATAGCAATGTCACTAAACAGTGACTGGGGATCTCTGGCCCTGGCTCCAATGAAATGAGTGACTGTTGGGTAAGTCACTCGGGCTCAATACCCATAGCCATGTGACTAAACAGTCACTAGGGCTCTCTGGCCTTGGCTCTAAGTAACTAGCCTTTGGCTAGACAAGCGCTTATAATTTTCATCGAACTTGAGGTCGGTCCGGCATTAATGCTCATTTGAGTCATTCAATGCAGATGTCGATTAGATCTAATCTTTTATCGGCTCGTTCATGACGCTTATGCCGTTCTTGACTGTTGACCCTCGTTTTGGTCAACGACACGAAGTCAAATATACGACAGGAAAATAGTACGACGCTTGAGAAAACAATCTAATGGAAAGTAAAGAACACAAAGAATTATAGTGGTTCGGTCCCAGTAATTGGTAATGACCTACGTCCACCTTATACTATTATTAATATTGAGATTCAAAGGTGTGATCAAAGAACTAGGGTTCCTGAGTTTCACAGACCTTAGAAGGAGAAACAATATAGACGATGGATAATAGCAATACAATTCGGAAAAAGATCCAAAAATCCCCCATTAAACTATTTCTTGTATATTTATAGGCTCAAGGAGGGTTACATGAGTCAATTAATCATATATTTCCTTAATAAATGGATCTTCAAGTAATAATGAAGAGATATTCTCGGATACCATTACAATTGTACAGATTTATTCATAAATATACAGAGTATACGACCATGCTGGTCGTATATAAAACTTGAACTCCGTATATGGAAGTATCTCTGGTCGATAGGCGAGCAACATCTCTGCCACGTGTCGAGAATTCTTGCCATGTCATCAACAGCTGTTTTTTGGATAAACATTGACTTTTTAGTCAATACCAGGTCACTAGTGTTCAGTACTACTGCCGAACTTGACAAGTAGGTCACAGCTTCACAATTAATACTGACACCATTGCCAATTCTGACTAGTTAGTCAGTACCACGCACAAGTAAGCAATGCTACCAAGCATATATCATATGTCAAATATCTAAATGTAGGGCATTCAGCATGCTTACTTAACAGTTGCTAGCATAATTACGATCATGCACAAACACAGAGACTCAAGCTCTGATCAGTCTCATATTCAATATTCATGGCATGCCCTAATCACATGTTTCTCGTGCATCACATGCATCACATTTAAACACTCAACATGCCTAAAAAATAACCATGCACAAGTGAGGAAGAATGCTAAGCATTCGATATGCTATCAATGTCCATATTTAAACATCCAACATGCATCAAGAATAACCATGCATGTCACATATGGGGTGCAGTTTTCATACCTTTCGTCCAAGCACTGGTTACCAATAAACAAGCCATAAGCACGATCCTGATTCCAATCCCCTAGTGATAACCTAGTCACAACCATTATATAAAACATCATAAAAATGAGTAAATAAATACTTCCAAACCCAACCCAAGCCTCCGGGACGTCAAATCCCACTCAACGCGGTAGTAGGATCGATCCCAAGCCCTTAGAGTTAAGTTCCCATGACAAAAACACATTTTTGGCAACTTTTTCCCTTAAGTGTCGTGGCCCTCCATGCACCATGCCGCGGCCCGCCACCCTGATAGAGCCTCCTCCTCCTTCAGCAAGCTTGGGCCACGGCGCCCTGGAACAGGGTCGCGGCCCAACCTCGAACCAGCCATTTTTCCTCGTTCTCTCCTTTTTAAAACCTTCCAAAAATCTATCCAAACATCTCCAAACTCAAAAATAAAAGTTCCCAAACATCCCCATGATCCAAAACCAACAAAACCCAAGTCTCAAATCAATCAAAATCTCATCAAAACACAAAGTCCAATTCAAGCTTAAAAACTTTAAAAACTTAGAACTTAAAACTTGGATTGCCTTTGATTGAGTTGTTCCCAACTAAATCCTCCGGTTAATAAGCTTTTAATCTTTCCCAGAATCGCTATGCCTCGATCCTCGCTTGAATCTGAGTCCTAGAACTCAAGTTTCCTTCAAAAATGCAATTGGGAGACGAAAATGGAATTTTTAGGAAGAGAGAACGTTCTGAACGTTCTTTTTATTTCATAACAGGTTACTTCAAGCTTAAGTAGCCTCAAACAAATCCTAACGCTCGGGTCCCAAAAACGTCCCCGGGGGCAAAATAGTCAAAACCTCCAGAATTTCCTCCTGATCTTACTAACTCCCAATTTATCATCAAATATTTATTCCCATTACCCAATAACCCGGTAATGCACTAAATACCCCTTGACTTACTCCGAGTCAAGTATAAATCTCATTGTGACTCTCCCACTAGCTTACCTCCTAGGATTGTCTCCTGCTGAGTAACCCTAGCATTACCAAATAATAATGAAGCACCACACACATATCACATATATGCCAAATATGCCCGAAATGGCCAAAATATGAAAATCACCCAATTAATCAGAAATGTGTTCCCATGCATATTTAATACACCTAAACATGCATATTATCATTTAATAACATAATAAATCAATTATGGCTCTCTCGACCTCCTAATCAAGGTCCTAAATCTTATAAGGAAATTTGGGGCATTACAACTATCCCTCCTTACAGAAATTTCGTCCTCAAAATTTATCTGAACTTCTCGGAATATAAAATCCGCACAACTGATTCCAATTTTCCTAGGTCGTTCCCTCGACCTCACTGTCTCTGTAACCTTACCTTGACTCAAGGTACACTTTGTTCCTTAGAACCTTATTCTTTTTATCTCATATATGTACTGGCTATTCCTTACAGGATAACTTAGCCTCAAATCCCCAGATTCTCATAACTCAACTCATTAGTTTCTTTTAGCCCATGTCCTCAACATGGAAATATAAAATACACTATATACAACTAACAATGCCAAAGATAAGGATGATCCAAAGTCAACCTGACCAGTCCTATCTAGGACTCAAAATGTCATACTAATCTAGGGCTCAACTTGCCCTTAACTCCTCACCCCTTTCCACGGTGATACTTGAAGGAAGATACAATCTTCTACTTGGAGAACTTGGTCGCCCAATCCAAATTTGTACCCCTTAACTTTAAAATTGAAATAGCGAGTGATTTTTTGTTGATAATGGGCGACCTGTAATGGCGATTTTTCTCATTTTTCTTCGATCAAATCGAGAGATGCGTTAAGTAGCTCGTCACTCTGTTCTTGATTAAATGTCCTTTTCCTGTGAGTAGCTACCATGGCTTCAACTGGAAGCATGGCCTCACTTCCAAAAGTTAAAGAAAATGGAGTATGCGCTGTAGAGGTCCTGTGAGAAGTTCAGTATGCCCAAAGTACTTGCAGAAGCTCTTCCGGACATAGTCCTTTAGCTTCATCTAACCTCTTCTTCAGGCTTGCCTTAAGGTTTTTGTTTACAGCCTCGACCTGCCCGTTGGCTTGTGGGTATGCTACCGACAAGACACTCTTCGTAATGCCATATTTTTCACAGAAGTCAGTGAAGAGATCACTGTCAAATTGCGTCCTGTTGTCTAACACAATTTTCTTAGGAAGTCCAAATTGACATACAATATTTTTCACCATGAAGTCCAAGACTCTTTTTGATGTGATGGTTGCCAGAGGCTCAGCTTCTACCCACTTCGTGAAGTAATCGATTGCCACCACCGCATATCGAACTCCTCCCTTTCCCATAGGTAGGGAACCTATTAGATCGATTCCCCACGTTGCAAATGGCCACGGGGATGAAATCACTGTTAGCTCGACTGAAGTAGCTTGGGAAACTATGGAGAAACACTGGCATTTGTCACATTTCTTAACATACGAGATCGAGTCTTTTGTTAAAGTGGGCCAAAAATAGCCATGTCTCACAATCTTTAGTGCCAGGTTTTGGTCCCCAACATGATCCCCACAAAAGCCTTCGTGTATTTCTTGTAAAATGGATTTGGCTTCCTCAGGCAGAATGCATCGCAGGAGAGGTAACAAATGACCACGCCGATATAGGGTTTCATCTACTATTTCGTACCGTGGATCTTGATATAGTATTTTTCTCGCGTCTTCTCTGTCGTCGGGTAACTTTCCTATTGTAAGGTACTCCATTATGGGAGTCATCCAAGTCGGTCTTATGTCGATCATTCTGACCTCCATCATTTCTCCTGTCATACTCGGACTCTCCAAGAACTCCACTGGCACTACATTCAATGTCTCAGCCTCTTTTGTGGTAGCAAGTCGTGCCAAAGCATCAGCATTAGAATTCTGCTCGCGGGGTATCTGTTCAACAGAGCTGTACTCAAATTCAGACAGTTCTCCCTTTACCTTAGCTAGGTACGTCACCATCTTGGTACCTCGAGCTTGATACTCTCGCAATACCTGATTGACCACGAGTTGGGAATCGCTACGACATTGGATGGCCTTCGCCTTGAGCTCTCTTGCTACCCTCAGTCCTGCTAGTAAGGCCTCATATTCAGCTTCGTTGTTGGATGCCTCAAATTAAACCTCAAATTTGTATGAAATCGATGCCCTTCTATGGAGATTAACATGATCCCAGCTCCTGATCCGTTCTCGTTTGACGATCCATCAACGTAGATTTTCCATAATTCCTGCACCGGCTCCCTCAAGAGCTCCTCTTGAAAAGCGATGTATTCAGCCAGAAAATCAGCAAGGGACTGACTTTTGATTGAGGTTCGTGGCATGTACAATATCTTGAACTGGCTAAGTTCGATGGCCCATTTTAAGAGACGTCCCGACCTTTCAGATGTTTGCAAGACCTTCCTGAAAGGTTTTTCGGTCAAGATGTTGATTGAATGAGACTGGAAATATGGCCAGAGCTTTCTGGAAGCCAATATCAGACAGAATGTCAGCTTCTCTGTCAGTGGATATTGTGACTCGGCTCCGAGAAGTCTCATACTTACATAATATACTTGTTTCTGAGCATGATCTTCTTCTTGAACTAACACGGCATTGACTGCATTTTCTGTCACGGTCAAATAAAGGAACAGTGATTCTCTAGACATAGGTTTAGATAATACCAAGGGCTCGGCCAGGTGCATTTTTAGGTCGTGGAATGCCTGTTCGCACTCCTCGGTCCACTCAAATTTCTTGTTTCCTCTGAGAAAGTTATAGAATGGAAAACACTTGTCAGTGCATTTTGAAATGAAGTGATTCAAAGTCGCCACCCTTCCAGTTAGGCTTTGAACTTCTTTACACGACCTGGGTGAGGGAATTTCTAACAATGGCCTGATTTTCTCAAGATTCGTCTCTATTCCCCTTGTGTTGACTATGAACCCCAAGAATTTTCCAGATGCCACTCCGAAAGTACATTTCTAGGGATTCAGCTTCACGTCATACCTCCTTAATATTCCAAAACATTCTTCTAGATCAGACACATGGTTATTGGCAGTCTTTGATTTGACATGCATATCATTGATATACATTTCCATATTTCTCCTGATCTGATTAGCGAACATCTTGTTGACCAAACGTTGATATGTAGCCCCGACATTCTTCAGCCCGAAGAGCATAACTTTATAACAATAAACGTTATGTTCAATAATGAAGCTAGTATGCTCTTGATCCGCAGGATTCATAGCGATCTGGTTATATCTAGAATATGCATCCATGAAGAACATGAGCTCGTGACCTGCCATGGCATCTACCAACTGATCAATCCTAGGCAGTGGGAAACAATTCTTTGGACAAGCTTTATTCAGATCGGAGAAGTCGATACAGGTCCTCCATTTCGCATTTGGCTTTGGGACCAACACGGGATTGGCGACCCAGATTGGGTATTTTGCCTTGCGGATAAACCCGCATTTTAATAGTCGAGCTACTTCTTCCTTAAGAGCTTCAGCTCAGACTGTCCCCAATCGTCTTCGTTTTTGGGATTTTGCAGGCACGTTCTGGTCCAAATGTAAGGTGTGCATGATTAAATTCGGACTTATTCCCACCATATCTTCATGCGACCAAGTGAAGACGTCCAGGTTTCCCTGTAAGAAATCAACTAGCTCCTTCTTCCTTTTATTGTCAAGATTCTTTCCAATCTTTACGACTCTTGAAGCTTCTTTAGGATCGATGTTTACTTCCTCGAGCTCTTCTATGGCTTGGAGCTCTGATTTTTCTTCGCTTACCCGTGGGTCAATGTCGTCGCGTTGGGCGACCTCACTATCCCCTTTTTGCTGAAGTTCTTATGTCCCGTGAGTAACTCCTACTTCATGGGACCCCTCACCTCCGTCATTTATGACCATCACTAGTTGCCCGGGTGGTGATTTTCCCTTCATATAAATGCTATAGCATTCCCTGGTAGCGAGCTGATCACCTCTGACGGTGCATATTCCTCTAGTTGAGGGGAATTTCATTGCTAGGTGGCAGATAGAGGTTATGGCTTCAAATTCTATCAGCGTAAGTCGACCCAAAATCGCATTGTATGTAGCCAGTTTTGACTGATCGACTCGGTTTGGATCGATTATTCCTGTGGGACTTATGAGACCCACTTTGTCTCTTTCCGACATTATCGTCGGTTGCAAGAGGGGGTAACCGAGCCAAAACCTCCTCAATCTGCTTGTTTTCCCTAGCGAGATGGCTCCTCAATTGCATGTTCTCCATCTTGAAGGCAGTTAGGTAGTCTGGGTTTGGGTTTGGCGGTAGTGACGTAGAACTCCCAGTGTCTCCTTGTCCCGCCGGTTGTTTTCCCGGACGTTGCTGAATCTCAAGGCCACGTTCATTCGAAACAGCGGTATGATGGGCCTCCTGCCCACCAGGCTGTTCTATCTCATTGTCGTGCATTGAGCGAGTGAGCACCATGATGGGAATTGACTGGGATTTTGGTGAAGCACTAATTTTCTCTCAATGAAAGCACCAAACTGTTGACGCGGTTTTTCACCAACAGTGTATTAAGAAATAATAAGGGCAGATTAGTGCTTAATGGTAAAATGTAATGAAAATAACAAGAATTCACTCAAGAACCCATAACTTTTACGTGGTTTAGTAGTTAAAATCAACCTAGTCCACGAGTCACTATTATTATTGTTTTTCTCTCACTATTTTGGCATAGTTTCGGTATTATCGAATAAAATCTCCCCTTTCCTATCCAACATTCCCAGTATTTATAGGGGAATTCCATGGACAAGTTTGGGTAACCACGTGAGTCAATCACACATTTACATAATGTCTATATTCAATACAAATAATTCTCATTTATATGGAGATATGGATTGATAACAAAATAAATATGTTCCTGCTATCTCGGATAATAAATATGACAGCCTGTTCATAAATAAACGTATAAACATATCCCGAGTCTCTGGGGATCACAACATATGCATTATAGTTGAATCGTCGCAAGCTGGATATCCCCTCCAAACTCGTGCTTCGACAGTTATCTGATTCCGAACTCGTGCTTAACAACCATCGTGTTCTTAGTTCGTGATAAACTCAGGACACCTAACACCATGTCTGATATTTATGAATCCCGAGCTGTCCACATGGCTAATAAGAAGATATTCTACTTGATTATTTTTTCGTGTATTTATCTGCCAACTGTACCTGAGCTAAGTGAATGAACTCGTGCTAAAAATAGGGTACAACACTCTAAATAACTACAATATATACGGTTATAAAAAAATTCATCGAAAATACTTTCCGAGCCAAAAACACTAAGGGGATGCGCCAGTGTGCCTCTTTTTTTTTTTTTTTGGGGGGGGGGGGGGGGTGCACCGGAGAATCCTCCAAATTTTATTTTCAGCTTTGTTTATAAAAAAAATATAAAAAAGAAAATGTGTTGTATTGAGAAAATAACTATGTAGTTGCTTTTTAATTTGGTTAAACAAAAATTTATAGTAAAAAAACAAAATGTGTATTTTTTATTACAATTCAAAAGTAACTTGTATGTTTTTTTTTATTTGATTAATAAAAGAAACACTATTATTTATTTGTAAATTGTATAAGGGACTAAAAACTTAATTAAAACTTTTCATTAAAAAAAGTTACCGCGTAGTATACTAAAAATAACTTTTGATGATAAGCTATATAGTAATTTGTTATACTTTATTGTATTTCACTATTTCCTAAAACAAGTTTGAAGATAACACAAGAGTATCTTATATAATAAGACGCTATAATATAACCTAAAAAAACTAATCAATATTTTAAGATAAAAAAGTTTCAACAAATAAAATTATGGAGGTAACCAAAATCTATATGAAATAATATGCTTTAAAAATAAATTTTCTTGTGAAAAAGTAATCAATTGGTAGCTTATCTCCATTATAAGTAACCAAAATGTTATTTTGGAAAACCTGGGAAAATGGGAAATTCGGATTTTTGTGAATGTTTCTAATTCAAATATATTATTTTTTAAATTTGGTATTTTTTTATGATGTGGTAATATATTTTTGTAAATAAAATTTTGTAGGTAATTTTTATAATTATTATATGTCATATGTATATAATTGTAAGGATCAGTATACTAAATTGTAAAGTATATATTGTATAAAAATATTATAAATATATATATATTTATACATAATACATTTGAATTCCTCTATTGTGTTTTGACTAAGTTTCTTTAATGTTTTCTTTTTTTTTTTATCAAGAAGAAGAGAACTCCAATGTTTAAGTACTTATCAAAAGAATTAAATAATTATTTATATTTGGCGACCCTATCTTTATCCGATTTTAATTAATAAATAATACATGCTGTAAGTGTAACTGGGAGAAATATCTATATAGTTTGGTTGGTTTCTTTTGTTTCTTCTTTCTCCGCCTGTCTTCAATTATCATGTTATTATATATTGCATGAAATAAATTTAATCTCCCTCTCAAACTCCAACCTAATTTTATAGATGAGCGAAAATCAAATTCTTGATACCTTAAACAACATGTAGGTATTTCTTCCAATTCATCTTATTAACAAATCCAACACCAATTTATCAAGATTTAAAATTATATATATATATTTATATTGAATGGAGTAAAGGATGAATAATAGAGGAACAGTTTGGGTAAGATTCTTAATACACCATGGAAGAATTTATCGTTGAAATTTTTGGTATTGAATAGCTTAATTAAATCGGTCCATATACTATACGAGTGGTTTGTTTTATATTGAACTTTTATTAATGATCCCGTTTATCATTATCTTAACATATCATTAGGAAAAATATATAATTATCGATAATCAATCAGATCAGATATATAAAACCAAGTATAGAATTTTTAATAAGGACAATTGTAATTTTCTAAGCTATATGTATGTAAGGACTTGAGAAACTAAATCCTTAGTTAAATTGTTAAAGGAAGTTGTCAATGGAGTGTGTCATGGTTTGGTTATGCAAGAAAGAATAGAAATAAATTAAACATAAATATAAGCATGTGTCATGCTTTATTTTTCTTTTTGAAAAGTTGCAATCAATACAGCTTAAAAAAATGTGGGGCTGATAGCCAACGTCAACTTAAATAATCTATTTAAGAAAGCTTGAATCATTTCCTTATACTCAAATTGATTAAGACATGTCAAAATTAAATCTACATCACCTTGTCTCGAAATTTCAAAACACTTATTTAATTAAATTAAAAAATCTGAATAAAAAAAATACAAATTAGACAGCTAAATATATTTGGACAACTGTAAATCATAATACGGTCAAGAAAAATTATTGTGAAATAGGAAGAGAAAATAAATTAAAACGAGCCTTATCCACTTTCAGCTGTTAAAAGAGCTTAGATAGGTAGGTGGGCCCGAAAAATTCAATCTGCCACACAAAATTCATTAATTCCAACGTGTGAGTGAATAAATATTAATCACTTATTTATTGCCACGTCATCAAACTGTTCACTTTATCTTTTTGTATATCATAGACCACCCATGTTGGTTGTTCACAAAACCACCAAATTTCTTCTAAACTGCATATTTTATCTTAAATTTTAATTAATTATTATTACTTCTTTATCAAACATTTATTTATTAATAAAATTAAGTAGACTAAAGAGCCCCATAATGACACCAACGTGGATAATGGTCTGTTGATTGGCTAGAGGAAGTGGGTCCCAAAAATCCCTCGCCTCATTTGAAGGCATAACAGTTAACAGAGCTAATTTTTGACTATGTGGCAGTATTGGCGCATTGCTTAGTCAGGCAAAGTTTCTACTTTTGACTATAGATAAAAATATAAGATAAGTAGAAGTTTTAAGTTTTTTTTTTGATAACTATTATACAAATATATTTTTTAATAATTTTTTTAAAGTATTCGGATATTAATTAAAAAAATATTTTTTGAGTAAATTAAAAATAACTAAATTATTCTAATTTTAAAAAAATAGATTATCAATTTTTTTTTTAAAAAGATAGAAATCTTAGCTTCTCCAAAAAATCTTTTTAAATTAAAAAAAATATTTTTTACTTTTTACTCAAACATTTTTAAAAGTACTTTTTTAATCCTAGAAGCTTAAAACAACTTAAAATAAGCTTCGCCAAACGGGCCATGGTTCCCTATGAAGAGTCCCCCACCTGAGTTATTTTTTCTGGATTCTTTGCCTATAGAAAACTGTGCCCTTGCTTGGTCTGTGGTCCCCATGGACATAACATCGCCTCCTATGACGATATGTTCACTCTGATCACTGATTTATGCACAATGTTAGACGTGTTAGAGAATATATTATATTGTACTAAATGGAAATGGTAAAACTAAAATACAACTCTAACCAAAATAATACAAAAGACAAGATGATAGAAAAAACAAGTGTTACAACTCTATGCTGAAAATACAAGTAAAAAGAAGGATGTAGAAGAAGAAGATTACAAATTCAAAATAATGATAATACAAGTAAATAAGAATAAGAAGAACAAAAGAATGAAAAGAGCAATGAAAAACACAAACTCTCACACAACCAAAGTGTAGAGTAGTGGGGATCATCAACTTGAACAAGGTTCAAAACCTTTGTCCAAAAGCTTATTTCCCCCGATTCTCTAAGCACTAAGGGACCTCTCAAGGAAATAGCTCTCTGGAATTATCAAGCATCTATGGTGTATTTTCCAGCCAAATGCTTTATGCATAGAAAATAGTGTGTCTTACAAGTGACCATTAGGCTCCTATTTATAGAGTTTGAGATACCCTTTGAATTTTAAATTCTACCAAATCCCATAGCTGTTACCAATGTTTAATTGGATGTTTATGGAATTAAAGTGGAGATTTGAGAGTTAATTGGGATGTTAGAACCGTTCAAATTGGAAAAAACTGAAAAAACAAAATGGTTGTCAACCTCATTGACCGCGACCAGGACTTTCAGTGGCCGCGGCCACTGGCTTCTGTCCCCTAGGCTGCAGCCAGGGAATGTCAGTGGCAGTGGCCACAAGCTATTTTCAACACAAAATGTCATTTTCCAAAACGTCCCAAATCCTTTCCCTCATGATTTTGTAACCTCCAAACACCTAATGGGAGTTAAAAACATGTCGCCAACAGCCATATTTCATAATGACTTTGTGAAATCTAATCTCAAATGTGTAATATACAATCTACACATTATTGGGTAATGTTTGAGAGTTACAAATTTGTAACCGATTTTCTAACTCCAAAATATGTCACATTTGGGTACACACATGTGTCCAATTTTGTGACTCTCAATAATATGTTATAAGGTGTGACAAATCATATTTGTGTGACAAATCACATTTTGTCACGTTATTTAATCTAACATTATATTATATGAAATACTATAACATTCTCCCACTAGATTAAATAATCACTTTTTGTAACACCTATTTAATCAATCAAACATATATTAAAATATAATATTCATCCACTTGATTAAATAATCACTCTCTATAGAAACATTTGCATTGGTGCATAAAGTAAAATGTCTTTCGACTTAAATTTTACATTAGTGTAATTATCACAAAGTTTGTTGAAATTTTGGTTATCGAAGCATTGAACCATTATCCCTTGATAGCAAACCGATGATAACACACACACTTTTGCTATGTTCACTTGAGACCTCAATGTCTCGCTTTTGCACCATTAATGCCCATGTGCACATTCCATTCATAGACTTTTCTTGAGAATGATTCCCATTTCTCATGAGGGGCAGCACCACCCCTAAGTCTATATAGGTAGAACTCTTACAGTATTTTGTTACCATAAAATACTTGTCTTTTCAAGACCGAGTTCTATTAAAAAGACCTTTCGATTTTAACCCTCATTTTGGTAACACACTGGTACTCATATCTCAGATGGGACAAAAATTAAGTACTACTACTATTCACTTGATTGACTTGTTATTACCTATTGAACCTAATACTAGTTTGATTACCAGTATTAAGATAGGTCACTATGAATGCAAAAAATCCCCCAAGGAAAAAATGTCTGGTCCCTTATTGAAATAAATGGCTAAGGGTCACTTAGTCATTCCATCAGAGTCACGCCTATGGGTCTCACAAGACCATAATCTAAGAAACACTCCCATGTTGTGAGGGCCTTAAGGGTGATGTCGCGAAGCCCCAGTCACGTCGCGAGGCCAAGGTGCGAGGCCGTGTCGCGAGGGCCTCAAGGGCCTGATCCATAAGCCCATTTCGCAAGATGCCTACCACGCGCATCCATCTCGCGAGGTGCCCCCTACCTCGTTCAAGTCTTGCGAGGTCGTGTCGCGAGAACCTCCATTCCGCATGCCCATCTTGCGAGACACCTACCTCATACATCCATCTCGCGAGGTGCCTACCTCGCACACCAATCTCGCGAGGCGTCCCTACCTCACGCATGTCTTACGAGGTCGTGTCATGAGGGCCTCAATTCTACATGCCCATCTTGCGAGGTGCATCCGCCTTGTACATCCATCTCGCGAACCGCCTTCCTCACGCATGTCTTACGATGCCGTGTCACGAGGGCCTCATGTGCCTGATCTATATGCCCATCTCGTGAGGCGCCCCCACCTCATGCACTATGACCATGCCACTTGCCAAGCATCAGTGCCTGGATGCAGCCAAGGGAAAAGGGTCCTTGCGCCTAGATGCAAGGTGCCCTTCATTGAGGGCTTTGCTATGCGAGGCTAGGCTTGCAAGGCATTCACACATGGATGTCGTCGAGGGATGGTGGGACTCGCGCCTAGATATTGTCGAGGAGCTACGAGACTCACGTAGAGCAGAGAAGACAAAATTATGGACAAGACTCTGCGATGCAAGGCCCAATACCCCTTTATGCATCAAGGAGACCCAGGCTACCCCACTAAAGAATCCATAAGTCATTCAACACTTAGCCAAAGATGATGAAACTTGGAGTAATTGTGTATCTTGGACATGTAAGAACAACCATCAAGTATAGGGTGCACGTATGAGCATGGGGTGTACGACCATGTGGACGACAGAGGTGTGACTCTGACCATGTAGTGGTGGTACGAATTAGTACAAAGAGTGGAGGAACTACTTGCACACCTCTGACCATATACCAGGGTCGACATCACAGCCTCCTGCACCACTACGTCTGGTGCGACTTCCCTGACAATGTACTTATGTATAAGTTTGTCCCCTGGGACCACAATGTATCAATAGGCATTAGAGCTTCACTATAAATAAACCTTCACCCGTCCAACAAAGGGGTTAGAAAATTGGGCATTGTAACAAGAGACTATTGAGTAATACAAATATTCTCCCCATGTTCACTCTGCAACTTAATTCTAAGTCCATATAGCCATCCTAAGTTCTTCTACGCTTTTTTACAACTGTTTGTTTACTCTTATGCTCATAAGTTTTCCGATCTAACTTGGTTGACAAGTTCTCACTATCAACAGTTTGGCACCGTCTGTGGGAAGGAAAACTATCAAGGCGTTGTTCTTCCATCAATTTTGACGAGAAAAAATGGCAATGCATTCAAAACGCCTACAAGAATCTCAGGATGTAGAGACCCACCTTGACAGAGGCCAACTAAAAGCCTCCAGAAGTGACCCTCCACCACCTGAGAATGGATGTATGCTAGAGGAACATCCAACCTTTGGAGCAGAGAGGGAGCCTGTAACGTCCCAAATTACCTAATAAGGCTTAGGGCCTTGATTAAGGGGCCAGGATGACAATATATGAAATTATATGCTTATATGATATGTGTATGATTATATGATTATGTGAGTTATATGATAAAATAACTAGACCATGTATCAAGAGCCATTAGAGCTCCACTATAAATAGACCTTCACTCCTCCAACAAAGGGGTCAGAAAATTGGACAATGTAACCAGAGACTATTGAGTAATACAAATATTCTCCCCATGTTCACTCTACAACTTTATTCTAAGTCCATATAGCCATCCTACACTACAAGAAAAAAATGCTTTTAATAACACCAAAAATGTGTTATCAAAACCTACGATAACACTTTTTGATGTGTTATGACAAACTATGTTATCGTAGGTCAGGGTACTTTACATAACACTTTATCAGTGTTATACAGATGTGTTATTGTACTGTCAACGATAACACAATTTCTATGTTATTTTAATATATAGATAAGTGTTGAATTATGTTATTTATAGTCGATACTATAACACTTTTTTTGTGTTATACTACACTTTAGTGTAACACTTTTTTTGTGTTATACTATACTTTACTATAACACATTTTTTGTGTTATACTGCACTTTAGTATAAGACATTATTTGTGTTATATAATGATGTTTCCATAACATAATTCTTTGCATAAAAAGTGTTATTGTAATATATATTATAACTCAATTTTCGTATTATTGTTATATTTAGATATATTTAAATTCTCATTATATATTTTATTCATATTACACTAATTTATTCTATTATATTTTAATTTTTTTTTTATATAATTAAAATTAGCTTTCTAATACATACTAGCATCATCAAATGAACTTGATTTTCAAATAACAAAAAGTAAGAACATTCTACATTGAATTAACAATCCACAATTTAGTTTAAAACATGCAACACTGTCATTAACAACAAAATATTCTTTAAGTATTTAAGGAGTCTAAAACTTACTACTTTCAACACAAAGAAATAAACAAAGTTACTACTTTCAAGGAGTCTTAAGTATCCTTTTATACTTTGCTTGTCATATCTGCAAAATAAACAAAGAAATATTTTATTGTTATTATCTAGCATCACAAATTACTTCTAGAAAAATGCTATGGAAATTATATCCAAGAAAGGACACCACATACAAAATAATAGATTCACAACTACACCAAAGCAAATAAAGAAACCAAACACTAAATTATAAGACATTAGTTATTTTTTGAGTATGAAAATGTACCTCTTGGAATAACTTTTTTAGAAGGCCATGCAACTGTGGAACCAACTGCTTCTTGTATTGTAAGCATCGCATGATTAGGACAAAATAAGTAAGACTCTGGTACAATAGCAACATCAACCCATACTCGCATAAAGTCTGGTCCAAGAGGCTTTCCATGTACAGTAATATTTGGATCACTAGAATCCCAACGACCTTCAGCAACAATTGCATCTGCCCAGTCAAGCAAGTAGCAAGCATTCTTCCCTTCTGTAAAGTTATGTCTTTTTTCTAGTGCAATACTCTACCAAATTTATTTTAAAGACAATATATTAGTTTCTGTAATTGTTCTTCTAAAATGAAAATTTAAAACAATAACAACTTTTATAATTTACCTTAGGGGACTGAATATTATTTGACTGCGGTACATTGCGAGACTGTCCTTCGCTTGGTGTCACTTTACCACCAACCTAAATATAAAACCAAGATAAGTTTTATTGGAAGAAAAGAAAACTAAGATTTATAAGTGCAAGAGAGAAATACCACCAAGTGTTCTTTAAGTAGATTCATCATTTCAGTCATTTTGAGCTTCATATTATGTTGCTCTTCTTCTAACTTGGAGATCTTGCTATTACACATATTAAAAATAGTTAGCTTTGACCTTGTCACGCCTCTTCCTTGTCCGATTAAACGACCAGATTTTGGGTTACCAAACAATTTTGTCAAGGCATCCTCATCAGCATTGTCTGTAGTTCCAGATTTTGGGTCTTCAACGAGAATCTCATTCAATGAACCCTGCATATAAATTAGTATAACTAATGTATGCATTATGGAAAATAAGTAAAAATTCACAGAGAAATAGAATAATAACAGAGAAGGTGAACATTTAAAGAGAATCAAGAGAGGAAGAATTCAACAATTCATTCATTTCTTACTAGTGTCAAGAACTTGAAATGGGTGGCTATCTTCAACAATAAGTACTTTAGGGCCTTTACTTTGTCAATGCTCTTTTTCTTTTTTGGTTGGCATTTGTGGTCTTTATATGTAATAGTCGCATATCTTATTAGATGTTTTAGAATGCAGTGCCTATTAATGACTTTCTAGGATATAATATAGGTGATACTTCATCATCTCTAGTTATTACAACTTTAAAGAAAAAATAGGTATTCTTAAATTAACATTCTAGAAAGTCACTAATAGGCTAATGTTGTTCTATAGAAACAAATAAATTATATTGTGATGATTTCAGGATTATGTTGGGAACAAGCGGTTGGAGTTATCTGGTCAGCTTATTTCCCTACTTTTTGAGGTAAACATATATTTTCCCATCTAATGCTTTGCATTGTATAATAACTAGATCTTTAACTTTTTAAATTTTGTTTGGGTGTTTTTTTTTAATATTGTAGGATTTGTTCAAGACAATGATTAGTGAGGTTAAGAAGACTGTGGATACTATTTTAACAAAGCCCAGCAGGTCTAGTCGTTTTGACTTTTCTCAGGTAAGCTCTGCTAATTACTAATTTTTTTTTAACAGAAATGTGATGAGAAATATTTTTATCACTAATGTTTACTTAGCTCTCCAAAGTTTCTGTTAGGAGGTTGGAGGATATTGGAACCAGAATGATTAACTTATAATTTATTTCTTTTTGGGTACAGATAAAAGCACTGAATTTTTTTCCATTAATTTGATGGTTTCAAGTGAATATTTGTTATCTAATTCTTATCTAGGGTGCATGTGAAGTGGACAACTTCAAATTTGATTGACTTGACTAGGTTTGCTTTACTACTGGAAAAAGAAATAGATCTTTGATGTGTGTATGATTACACAGGAAAAAAACTATTGTTTGGTACTATCCTAAGCATTTTTAGACTAGGCTTCATTTCATTCTAGTCTAGCTTGTATCCAAATTATTAGATTCATATTCAACAGATGTGTGTAGCAAAGTAGATTGTTTTGTGTAGCAAAGTACTTCAACCCCATTCTGAATTTGTTCGGTCATATTTTACTCTTAGGTGGCTAATAACTTTACCATTTTCAGGAGCTCTGGGAAGAAAACTAGACTGCTTTTGTTAGTCTTCAGGTTTTAGAAATTACTGATGTTTTCCACAATGGCTGCTTCCCATAGTATTGCTACAGACTATGGAAAACTTGATTGATTCTAATTTGCTATCTTGAGAACTAAAGAAAGCATAAAGAGATGATAAATTGTGTAGCTGGGTTTATAGCTATATGATCTAAAATAGCATGAATATGTAGTTTTAATATAATAATTGTAATCATAAAGATTTATATATGATCTAATGCTTTAATATATTTGTATGTAGTTGTCTAGTGGATTAATTAGAGAAAATATTATCAAAGAAAGTTAAGTATAGTTATTTTCTTCTAATTGTTTCTGTATAATCTTTCTAATTTCAGAAAATTGAGGATGGGACTTGAGAAGCTAGCTTGCAAGTTATGATTAAACGAGTTTCAAGTATGGTTCATAGTCTCTATCTTTGTTTCTTCTTGGCTGGTTGTTTATCGAAGACATTTTAGTGCCCCCTGCTATTTAAAAGGTTCACTTTCATGAAGAATAATAATAGTAGGTTATTTTTTTTAGCTTCAACTGTCCACTGATGTTTTTATTTTCATGTCATTTTATAGAAAGAACTAAATCAATAGTTTATTGGCAATAGGGATGGAGGAACTGTCAATTTTTTTTAACAAGAGAAGGAAATATTCTGGTAGGAAACTAATTTACTATCATGAGATATTGTTTCTTTTTTCTATTATTTTGAAAGCAGATTTTTTAAATGGATTTGGTTAAGAATTAGCCTTAATATTAGTACTAATTGGAATTGTTTTAGTGGGACACTCTAAATTCCAATGAATAATCATTCCAAAAGCCTTGCTTTAATTTATGCATCACGTGTAGGACAAATCATGATGACTAATTATATATATGCTATAATGATAACCAGATGCTATAGTGAATCAATGATAAGATCATCTCAGTGATTCATTCATTCTAAAGTTTATATATTCTCTTTTTCTTTTTTTACCTATTAAAATTCATTCCTTATTGCTCAAATGGTTTTGATTGTTCTAGTGCTGAGATTTTTAATTGTATGTTATAGCAGTTACTTGATTTTCTAGTACCATGATTCTTAGTCCCACTAAAGATTTCTTGGTCTAAATCTATTACTAATTTCTAGTACTTTAGTTTCATTAAGCTTTCAAGAGATTCTAGTGTTGTTTTTAATTTAAAAATCAGATTCTAAAATGGTAGCCACTAACTAATTGGGTTTGGATCAAAGACAAGATTTTAGCTTGGGTTGTGGCCATTAAATCTAATCTATACATATGGAAATAATGAAAAAAATATGACTAAATGAAAAATTTAATCTATACATATAATGAAAAATCTAATCTATACATATAAAAGCTGACCTAACCATCTATCAATACCAAGTCAAAAAATTCAAACAACACACAATAAGTTTTCTTCCTTATATCACCGCAGCACACAAACAAATTTTCCAGAACCTACTTCTCTAATACACACAAGTTTTCAACCTTCCGTTATCACCGTAGCACACAATTTTAATCTCAGAACCTACTTTTCTATGGATGAATATTTAAGATATTCAAACTCCTCTAACATTTTAAAGATATTAATAATAAGAGTTAAAAGAACAAATTCCGTACCTCTTGCAAATTACCTTTGCAATGCTCCTTGCCAATTCGATCCCCAACCTAAAGAATATAATCAATACTTAAAAGATTAATACAAAATTAAAATTTGTCAATAGATATTAAACAAGCATGTATGATAAACTAACAAACTAAAAAACATGGCAAGCAAGCTCAAACAACCAAAAATAAAAGTTGGAATATCAAATAAATGTAACAACAGTGGTTTTATCTTATATTATTTCTTTATTAATCCTTCTTTTAAAAAATAAACCTTGTGGTTTTCCATGTTTGTTCATATGTAACTTTGATCAGTGTTATGAAAATTAACTAGATGAGTAATTTGTCCATGTTGGGACTGTTTTATTAGTATTCAAGTTTTATCATTGTGGTTTTACCTGCGAGAATCCAAGTTTAATGAGGAAATTAGGCTCTGCAACATTTCATGGGAGTGTTATTACTGCTACCAATAAGCCCTAGAAAAAATTGATGAGCAGATGTATTAATAACTCGCACACTATTGAGAATCTCATGTTTTGACCCCTGCATTTTTTTATTATTTGAACTCACCCACTTCGTCAAAGTTGATATTGATACCAAAATCTTAAAATAAACTTTAGCAAAGTAGACTCAACATACATATCAGCATATTTAGTCTCACACAAGCTCGTTTTTACAGATGTGATTTCTCTTTTACTTTGCAAAAGATTTATATCCATTTTTTTATTGTTTTTGAGACTAGTTTTACAATCATTATCAAAATTATGGAACTTTATAATTAACAATGACAGAGAACTTTTAGTAGAACAACCAAACACTGATATAAGCACAGGAAAAAGAAGAGTTGTATTCTCATTTATACATGGAAATGAAATGAAACATCAATGATATGAGCCATTCATGGTTCAGTGACTTCAGTATGAAACAGTATACTAAATGCAGATGCAGAGGTTTCCTATTGTAAGCATTACCAAATGCTGAGGCTATAAACTTATGTTTTTTTTTTTTGCCTTTCACAATTTCAATTGCAATTGGTCTGTTATGGGGCATTTTGTACTATTTTGCTGGCACAAGACATCAATAGTGTTTTAAAATACCTATTTTAAGATCTTCATGTAATAAATCATGGACTATATGCATATGCTCTAATTTCAATTATTCTTGATCAACATGAAATGTCATCAAACTGTTTAACCATAAGCACCATATCATGACTAGGAAATGTCATCAAACTATTTAACCATAAGCAATAGCTGTACTCCTGATGTAGTAAGATTATTCCAATATGATTATGACCAGGTATTGTTTTATGAAACTACAGATTGGGATGGAGGATGGAATGCTGAAATGGGTTTTATGAAACTACAGGGATCAAAATTTCTTTTTAAAGATGGGCTTAATGCTGAAATGCCTTTTGTTTTCATACATTCCCTTAATGATGAGGGGACATGTGGATCTTATCAAAATTCCACTCGTGATGCATAACTAGGTTCTAAAATGGGAGCTTTTGCATGCATAGATCAGTAAACAAATATAAATAATGTATCTTTTGCTTCAGCATACTTTAAATGTTATTTCAGCTTATAAACTATGTACTACATTAGCTAGAACGCCAATCAGGATGTAGCTTATAGCCCCACAAAAAAGTCATATAAGAAATATTAATTAACTAGTAAGCTAATAAAGAAAATATTTATATATATATACCTTACTTGTAAGAGCAGCATGAAAATCTGCTTTCTTTTTCAGAAAGACTGATCAGTGATTCAGTGAAGTACTGAACTTAAACAAATTATTGACCCAATAATAATAAGTAAAGAAACAGATATAAAACAAAACCCATTTTCTGAAACATTATTAATAATTAAAATTCAAAAGTAAGTTTAATTCCACACACCTTACATAAATATGTATAGATCAGATTATATGTAGCTAACAGAAGTAGACAAACTGATAGTGAAAGCACAACGAATACGAAAGAAAGAAAAAAACAAAACTATATATGTTTTATCAAATGGATAAAGAGCACCCCAGTAACAAGCTAATAAAAATTGTTTGTTGCTGAAGCACTAGTATCAAGCTTCATGAAAACAGAATGTTAAAAAATACAGTAAAGGTGCCTAATTTGTGTACCTGAGAATGAGTGAAAAAGCTGGTGGGTATGAGGTATTTCTCAGAATAGAAGAGGCTCCTCCATTGATAGAGCAAAGGAGAACTTGGTACAAAGAGAGGGCTGACCTGCAAGAGCAAGCTACGGGACCTGCAAGACTGAAGAAATGCAGAAGAAATGCAGATTAGAAACAAATGTCCGATAAAACAGAGCAACAATCTACACAAAATCCACATTGCAATAACAAAAACAAAACAAGCTATGGGAAGACATGCAAGAGGGCTGACCTGCAAGAGCAAGCTACGAACGGACCACGAACGGAAACTGAGAGACCGAGAGAGAGACCGAGTCTACGGGAAACCGAGAGAGATAGACCACGAACGGACCAGGAATGGAAAGACGAAGAACGATTGAAGATTGAAGGGACTGAGAGACCAGGAAGGGGAAGACCGAAGAATGATTGAGGAAATGGGTATCGGGGAAATGGGTACACGGGTTGAAAAAAGTTCAGTAAAAAAAAGTTAAGTAAAAAAAAGCTAAGTCATTTGGCAGTACCTTATTTTAAGTTGCCACCTGAAATTTTTTTCACTTACAATAACTCTTTTTAAATTCTATTATAATCATGTGTTATGGTAATGGGTGTTTGGTGTAGTGCTAAGTTCTTCGACGCTTTTTTACAACTCTTTGTTTACTGTTAAGCTCATAAGTTTTCGGATCTAACTTGGTTGATGAGTTCTCACCATCAACAGTTTGGCGTCGTCTATGGGAAGGACAACTATCAAGGCATTGCTCTTCCATCAATTTTGACAAGAAAAAATGCCAAGGCATTCAAAATGCCTACAATAATCTCAAGATGTAGAGATCCACCTTGACGGAGGCCAACTAAAAGCCTCCAGAAGTGACCCTCCACCACCTGAGAATGGAGATATGCCAGAGGAACATCCAACCTCTGGAGAGGAGAAGAAGGTTGTAATGTCCCAAATTACCTAATAAGGCTTAGGGCCTTGATTAGGGGGCCAGGATGGCAATATATGGACCTATATGCTTATATGATATATGTGTGTATGATTATGTGATTATGTGAGTAATATGATAATATAACTAGTTATGCATGTTTAGGAATATTAAATATGCATGTGGGCCCGTTTCTTATTAGAAGGGTAATTTTTGTAATTTGGCCCGTTATGGGCATAATTGTATATATGTGCATAAATGTGAGAGACTGCATTATTATGTGGGTTTATTTGGGTTACTCGGCACGAGACGATCCTAGGGGGCAAGTTAGCGGAAAAATCACAACGGGACCCAATACCTAACTCAGGGCGAGTCAAGGGGTATTTTGGGTATCGAGCTCAATATCGGGTGATCGGGAAATGGAAATGTCTAATTGAGGATATATTTGGAGTTAGTGAGATTAGGAGGGAAAGCCGGGGATTTTGACCATTTTGCCTTTGGGGACGTTTTTGGTACCCCGAGCCTCAAGATTAGCTTAAGTAACTTAATCCTTAAGGAAACAAGACAAAAACACAACAAACACTTGTAGCAACTCACTCAACCGATCCTCTCTCTCTCTCCCTCATTCTCTTTCATTTTCTAAGTGAATTGCTTGAGGAACTAAGGGATTTTTGGCTGAAAATTTAGAGATTGAAGGCTTGAAATTGAAAATTCAATTGGCTACCGCTAGGGGGACTTAAATCATAGTTGGGGTAAGGTTCCAACCTCTGTTTTTACTGAATTCTGTTAGAGTTTTTGGTGTTCTTGAGATTGTAGCTCAAATGGTGGATTAATGAGTTTTGATGAGTTTTTCATCCAGTTTTTAGTTGGGTTTTGTTGCTTGAAAGATATTAAATCTGTTATGAGGATTGAATTGTTGTTTTAGGGTGGATTTGGGGTTGTTTTGATTGAGTTTGGCTGGGGAAAAATGGAAGAATTATGGGTTCGCAGGGTCAAGTCGCGACCCTATTCTTGGGGCGACGCGACCCAACCGAACCCAGGGCCCTTAGAGGCTTCTGTCTGGGAGGCGCGCCGCGCTCCTAAAGGGAAAGTCGTGGCCCGCCTGGGCTGCTTTGGCCACTGTGGGTTTTAAGAGACGGGGATTTCCTAAGGGCTCGGGATCGATTCCACTACCCAGTTTAGTAGAATTCGACGACCCAGAGGCTAGGACTCGGTCCAGAAGCCTTTATTTTCTCGTTATTAATGGAGTCCTATATTATGGTTGTGACTAGGTTATCACTAGGGGGCTCAAAACTAGGATCGTGCTCGAGGGTTGTTCTTATTTTGCGCTATACTCGGACCTGAGGTAAGAAAACTACACCTAATACGTGATATATGTGATTAGGGCTTGGCCCGACTACTAATTATAATTACGAATAGGGCTCGGGCCCCTGAGAATGAACATGTTTAAGTTATCGTTTCACTTGTTGATTAAACATACTTGAATATTCTATACTTGATTAAGTGTTATATGATTATTCGCATGGTTTGCGTAGCTAGGGCTTGTCCCCATTTACAATTACTTGATGTTGTTATATAATTAATATGTATGCATACCTGTATTGTCTGAAGTATGCTTATCTATATATTTTTTTTGTTTCTGTATCCAAATACCTGGTTCAAGGTTGACTTATTAGTCAAGGATGGCAATAGCGCACTGCACGCTGGTCGAAAGGCTTAGGCCCAAATCAGCAACGTACTATTACGTTGGGCGACCCAATGGTTGTTGGAAAACAAAAGTGTTTGGCTAGCTCTAAGGCTAGTTACCCAGAGCTAAGGGCGAGGGCCCCAGGTGACTCTATGGTCACATAGCTAGGGCATAGGGCCCCGAGGTTGACTTTATGGTCAACTACTCATGATAGCGGCCCCAGAATGGCCCAATGACCATTTATTTGTAATTGTATGTCTGCATGAGTAGGTTATTGCTACTGGGCATGCTAGATAAGTATATAGAAATATGTATTTTCTGTTCATGCACATGGTTGAGTTTTCTTATTGAGCCTTAGCTCACGGGTGCTACGTGGTGCAGGTAAGGGAAAAGGAAAGCTTGACCAGCCATGAGTTGGAGAGCTTCGGTGGCGGCGTGTACATATGTGGCTGCTCGTCCACCACGACTGAGGATATCTTAGAGGATTTAGGGTTGTAGCCCCAATTTCGCCGCTTAGGTCGGCTAGTTGTAACTTTTGACATATATACACCATTTTAAATGTTGTTTGTAATATTTTTGGATCCCATGTATGTATGAAACTTTTTAAATAAAATTCAACAGTTCCTTTGAACAAAATTTTTAACCCTAATGCTTGACGTTAACCCTAGTCACATGTTTATAACCAAATGACTTGATTAGCAAGTCTAACACAATTTAAAGTACATAGTGTAACGGTCCTGGATTAGGAGGACGTTACAGAGGTATCACTCCTGGCTGTACAACCTAGGGGAGGTCATTGTGAACCATCTACGACCCGTGTGGGTGGCCTGAGTACGCACCCTCCTCCTCGACCAAAAATTGCACCAAGCTCCGGCCATCGAGATCCATGCCCCTCTTTGCAAAGGCCTGACAATAGTTTGTGGATGCACTCCGTGAGTCCCAGCTCCAGAACTCACTTTTACAAGAATGAGATACGCGAGTTGCACATAAAAAATCAAAGGCTGGAAGCCACAATAGAGGACATGCAGGAGGTGTTGAATGACTTGCTGCAAGGGAGGTAAAGCACGCCCCTTCCCCAGCATAAGAGAAAAAAGCATGCACGAGGAGAAACCACCATACACGTGGATGATGACAAAACACAGCTCTCCACTTGTTATACCCCTCACCCAGAACGCAAGGAACATTACACACCAGTGGTGAAACCTGGCGCATACCCCACCTACGGGAGGTGCGAATCCAAGACTACCTCCAAAAAAGCTTCACCTGACTTGAGGGAGAAATTTAACCAGAGAGGGTCTGAGGTCAAAACCACACCCCCGCAGCTCCCCCGAGGGACACAACCAAAGCAAGGGTTCAATTTGAGAACCCGCAAGACTCCTTAAGCAAAAAGTGGAGGGAACTAGACACCAAAATCCAAAGCCCTCGAGGAAAGATTATCACTGCACCTTGGGGGCACAGAGATGGCGAAGAATTTGACCATGATTCACCCTTCACAAGGGAGATCCAGGTTAAGAAACTCCCCACCAGCTTCAAAGAGTCTCGCATGGCTCCGTACGAGGGTACTACGGACCCAAAGTATCACTTAGACACCTTCAATAACTTGATGAGGTTAAAGGGGGTCAACAGTAGAGCAAAGTACCATTGCTTTGTCGTTACACTTAAAGGATTTGCATACAAGTGGTTCAAGATGTTAAAGCCAGGAACAATCAAGTCATGGCAGCAATTCTCTGATGAATTTCTTTAGCAACACCATTTAGTCTGTGATTACGTTATGCCAATTACCAGCCATGCTAATATAAAACAAGGTGAGAATGAAAGTCTGAAGAGCTATATCCACAGGTTCAATATGGAGGCAACAAATTTGGGAAGTTCAACTAAAGCGGAGCTCAAGATGATTATTACAGCCGGAGTTTGTCTAGGAGCAAGTTATGGGATAACATGCTAAAGAGTGAGGTTACAAACTTAGATGACTTCTTCGAAAGAGCACAAAAGTATATACGTGTGGAAAAGGGCCATAAGAGCTTGCATGTTGAGGGAAGCAAACCTTCCTCCAATCACCCTTCTATCAATACGTCTGAAGATTCCTCATAGAAGAGAACGTCGTGATAGAGGAGTCACCGATCAAGTTTAAAATTGGAAGAGGTCTACAAAAAGGCATCAAAAAAGAAGCTAGTAGGATTCATCAAATAATCGCAATTGACCCCCATAAAGATCCAAAGAAGTCGCCCAACTGATTCTAGAGATCTAGAATTGTCAAAGCATATCGGAGAGAATGAAAAAACAAAGTGCTTGGCAAGAAAGATCCCACCCACCACTTAGGAGGTATTAGACCCGACCTCAACAGGCACCTAGCCATGTGCAAAATAGGTGCCTAACCTCGTGAGCCTCAACAGGCGTCCAGCCTTGTGCAAATTAGGTGTCCAACCTCGCGAGCCTTAACAGGCACCTAGCCATGTGCAAATTAGGTGCCTAGCCTCGCGATCTTCAACAGGCACCTTGCCATGTGCAAAATAGGTGCCTAGCCTCATGAGCCTCAATAGGTGCCTGGCCAAGTGCGAAACAGGCGTCTGGCCTTGTGACATATATAAAAGTACTTATAATACATATATGTGAGAGCGGTGAACATTATGACACAAAATTTGAATCTATAAGGACTAACTACCCTTATAGAATCTAAGAAAGTCAAAAGGTCCCTAAAAAGACCTCTTCACGAACAAACCCATCCTGCAAAGGGACCATGTTGTAGAAGACGAAAGGGGAGCCCAAAGAGATCCCTAAGTCTAGACTGAATGAGTGGCCTTACCAAGGGAAAAAGGGCCTTGAAAATAGGTGCTTGCAAGGTTTAACAAGGACCATCGCCCTATAAGGGTCCCGACCCGAGGGGAGATCACTTCAAAAACCTAAAAAGGGTCTCAAAGAAGACACTTATGAAAAGGGCCTCAAACAAGACGCTTGCAAAAAGGGTCTCGAAGAAGACGCTTGCAAAAATAGTACTATGCCTAATGGTGAGAAGGACACTTCTCGCAAAAAATAAAACGCACGCATAAAAATATATAAAAGGATAGCGAGACCCCAAGGGGCCAACATATCCTTACATGTAGTCAAGGTGCACCAACAGACACGAATCACACGCAGTAGAGAGGTCCCAAAGGGAACCCTTTCAAAATAAAAAGGTGCTGATAAGAGACCCATGTGCACAAAGACAAGTGATAATGTTCTGTCACAAAATAAGCATAGGACGTAGCAGGACTTGTTAAAAGTTCCTCATGAAGAAAACACGAAATCTGGAAAAACCTCTCAGGTACAATAAGTGAAGCAATGTTACAACCAAATCAAAGTAAGAATAAAGAAGCTGCCCACATATGGGAGCAAAAGATGGGGCAGAAAAAAACTTCATGGTTTCCTACCGCAAGCACTCCGTTCGGCAGCCTTAGCAACATTGCAGCCACCAAATAAGGAGAAGTCAGAGCCAAGATTCTGTTCAATATAAGAACTTTAGCTTCTGCTCTTTTCCTACTCTTAGATGAAGAGGAAGTCTTCTCAAGTCCCCGAATCTTGGTAGCAAGTTGATCATTCTCTGCCTTAGCCAGAGGTCGATCTTTTATCAACATTACTTATACTTCAAGGGAATCAATCAACGGGCAAGTACTAACAGAATTACTAGTCGAGTCGACTTGTTTGTAATAGAGAAGGAGACTACAAGACAAAGGAACTACAAGAAAGAATCGCTAAAGCACTCTTCACTCTGAAATTCGACAAGCACTGGATACGTGTAAGGCACCCAAGGCAACATCTTAAGAGCGCCACACAAGAGCCCACCTTGTCCAAAGGATGCTTCTTTGGCCCCTTCGGGGTAGGGTGCCCAAAGTTTTGTACAACAATGACATTCATGAGAACTATATAAAAAAATAATCGGCGTTAATTAAAATTCAAAGGAGTCCTAAGGATCGCCATTCATGATGTATGATTTTCCATATCTTTTAAATGGAGAAAGGCACTTGCATCGTGAATGTCACAAAGATGGCACACATAAAAAAGAAGAAGAAGAGAAGAGTCTAAAAGAACGCCTGAAGACCTCCTTATAGACTGGGGGCAAGTGTGAATGTCAAAAATCCACCAAGGAAAAAATGTCCGGTCCCTTATTGAAATAAATGGCTAAGGATCACATAGTCATTCCATCAGGGTCGTACGTATACACAGTTGTATCTACATTTATGAATATGAGATTTTATGATATTTATATATATATATTCAATAATAATATCTTT
The DNA here is from genome assembly GCF_963169125.1 of Humulus lupulus. Taxonomy (NCBI): domain Eukaryota; kingdom Viridiplantae; phylum Streptophyta; class Magnoliopsida; order Rosales; family Cannabaceae; genus Humulus; species Humulus lupulus. Next base: position 132,747,966 of record NC_084798.1, on the reverse strand, counting down.
AAAAGACAACTATATTAAATAAAATATATTTTATTAATTTCATAGTAACACATGCTTTAAGGCATTATGTCCAATTAATTATAATTTAAAAGTACTATAAGATGAAAAAAAATAATATTACAGTGTCTGATAAACTCGATAGTTAAAGTGGTTTGTTGATATAAAATTATTGGAATAATTTTTTTAAATTACCTATTAAATATAAAATTATAAAAATATTTTTTTAGAACAAAATAAAAAGTATTTAAAAATTCAATATATTTTTGTAATTTAATTTATAATTTTTTTTATTATTATAATAATTTATTTAAAATAATTTAATTTTGCATAATATATACAATAAATAAGTAAATACATAATATATTATAGATTCTCCTAATAGGCTAAAATTTGAAGTTGGGTTGTACCAACTTCAGAATCTAGCTTTGTGTGACGCCCTACTAATCCAAGACCGTCACCATGTTGTTTAAAATAGTGCTTAACTCGCTAAACGAGATATTTGGACTCAAAAGTTAGATTTAAAGTTAAAACGCTAACATTTGATTTAAAAAATTTAAACCTTTTCATTGAAATAATAAAAGTTTGCATGGGATTCCAAAATATTTAAACAAAATATATTTAGAACAACTGTTCTCAAAATAAGTCGACCTAGGTGAAGAAAATCAGACTTTTACCTAAGTCCATCAAATAACTCAACCATGTAGGTCGAGCAGGCCGAACATGTATGCAGCACCGTCAAGCTCTCCAATTCATGGCTGATCTACATTCCTTTTGCCCTTACCTGCACTATAAAGCACCTATGAGCGAAGACCCAACGAGAAAACCCAATAAGGCATAATAGTACTCACTTTAAAGATGAATAACAATTAACATGATTAGTAGATTATAAACACATCCATTCTGATCATATAAAAAATTAACACGGCCTATGCCGAACACGGTGCATCACCAGGCACCGAGTTTATGGTCTATGTCGAGTGGGTGTATAACGCACTCCAATAATGGCCCTACCATCACGACCTACATTGTGAATGATTATAGCCAAATACGGTCCATGTTGATCAATCATAAATAAGTTCAATACAACTAAACATAACAAACACAAATATGCAACAAGGGTATATAGCCTTAGCTCAATTTCTAAATATTCGGTCATAACCATTTACATATTAATGTGAAGGCCAATGCCTGCTCTATGTGCATATGCCAGTATTCTTACCTCAACTCCAGTGAGAGAAACAAGACAACCTTGAGTGCGATCCTCTTTCAAGCCTCTCAAAAATCCTAGTCACAACAATTACCGTACGCCAATTAGAGACCAAATCTAACTACGTACTTAGGAAATTACTTCTAACCAATTGGACCTCTAATCCCAGTTAATAGGCTAGGGGAATCTTCCCTCGAACCCACGAATGGGTCCTCAAATTAGATGCTAGAAATCTGAAATAGACTAACTCAAATCAGAAAAACAACTTTTCAGGGCACCTAGAACTATCGCATTAGTCCCCAAGCGTGATCGCACCCTCTAAATGTTTTGGGATTCCAGGGCAGTTGCGCGTCGCCCATGGACACCCCATGGGCGTGGTACACTAGTGTCTTAGAACTAAAATCATAACCCAGAATTTAGCTTTCCCACCAGCAATTTTCCAGCACCCAAACTCGACCCAAGTTCAATTTCCAGCAAAATTTTAAGCGCAATCTGACCATAAAATAATTATACATCCAACATATGCATTCAATCACACACTAAAATCATGAATTGGAACTTTAGGGTTTCTAAAACTCATTTTCCCCCAAATCCAAAAATCAACCCAATTCAATACCCTAAATCTAAAATAAAGCTACAAAAAACAGTTCTAAGATTATTTCTAACGCCCATACACACATCTAAACAACCTAAAAGCATAAATTTTGAAAATTACAGCAAAGCCCAAAACTCACCCTCAAGAACACTATGAAGAATAAGTACAGAAATATTACCTCTCTTATGGCTTTGATTATGAATTTGACAAGAAAATGGACTCTACTCTCACAAACCTAATTTGAAGCTTGAGAATCCCCCACACTTTAGGCCAATTGGAGCAATTTGGTCATGGGTTTCTTGAGAGCTCTTTGTGAGGAAGTGTAGAAGAAAAAGCTAGCAGATGAGAGAAAACGCTAGAATGTGATATGAGGGAGAGCATCAGATTTTTGGGTCATTTCACTAATTGTATGGTCAAATGGCCATTTTTCCCTTCCCATTCAATTGCCCCATTAACCACACACAAGGGCATTTCAGTCATTTTTCTTAAACTTCTAATTACACCACTAAATTAATTATCTCACTAATCTCCAAATTATCAACTAATATCCATCAAGCATAATTATCCTATCCATTAATTTTCTTTTACCAATATCCTCAAAATGTGAAAAATCCCAAAAATACCCCTAGGCTGACCCAAGCCGCGTATTTTTTTCCCGTTGCGACTTTTCTGCTACTACCACTCGAAAGGATCCATTCATGTCAAAAATCACATAGATTCTAATGCCCTACTAAACCAGGACCGTTACACTGTGTGACGCCCCACGTCACTATGGCTGCTTTCTGGAATGACGACTGGCCCTACAAACCAACACGAGTCTTTCCAGTGTGCTTTTTCCTCACTCACATGCTTCCTAGGAAAACTTCCCAGGAGGTCACCCATCCTTAGATTACCCCGGATCAAGCACGCTTAACTTTGGAGTTCTCAAGTGATGGGCTACCGAAAAGAAGATGCATCTTGTTGATATAGGTAATACCCATCAATCCATTTAAGCCCTCTTCAACTGTGTAGTCCCATACCTACACAGTCCTAGAATCATCACACTTGACCTTCCCCAGGTAGTGTGGGATTGCACAGCTTACCTGGTCTTTCCCCTAACGGATCACAGGATTCTGACTGTCACAATCACCCCCCCTTACGAGCCCGACGTCCACGTCGGCCACACTTCCGGCTGGGTCAAGGCTTTGATACCATTTGTGACGCCCCACGTCACTATGGCTGCTTTCTGGAATGACGACTAGCCCTACAAACCAACATGAGTCTTTCCAGCGTGCTTTGTCCTCACTCACATACTTCCTAGGAAAACTTCCCAGGAGGTCACCCATCCTTAGATTACCCCAGGTCAAGCACGCTTAACTTTGGAGTTCTCAAGTGATGGGCTACCGAAAAGAAGATACATCTTGTTAATATAAGTAGTACCCATCAATCCATTTAAGCCCTCTTCAACTGTGTAGTCCCATACCTACACAGTCTTAGAATCATCACACTTGACCTTCCCCAGGCGGTGTGGGATTGCACAGCTTACCCGGTCTTTCCCCTTACGGATCACGCGATTCTGACTGTCACACACTGTGTGTTTAAAATTGTGCTTAACTCGTTAATAGAGTCATTTGGACTAAAACATGTAGTTGAGGTTAGTTAAAATTTGGTATAAAAGTTTCTAGTTAAACATTTGCTACTTTTCATTAAAAGATTTAGTATATATACACAGGATCCCAAAAAAAAAGAGGAGTTTAAAAGTTGATACAAGGAAAAATAAACGAAGTACATAACAACTGCCCTAAGCGGCAAAACCACTAAACCCTAGCTTTCCAAAAGAAATCTCGATCATGGCGGTTAAGAAGGCTGCCTATATACACACCGCCCTCAAATATCTCCAAGTCATTGCTGGTCCAGTTTCCCCTTGCCCTTACCTGCACCACTTAGCACCTGTGAGCCAAGGCCCAGTAAGAAAACTCAATCTAGCATACAGACAATCAACATATTACAATTCTAAACAACTTTCCTAATAATTATAAACAATGCTCATCAATAATCAATTTATTTATGCAACCATAGGGCCACCCAAGTGTACACCACACTAATTTCGTTCAGACAGATACAGAGTTGGACATGCGTAACTCACACTCCAGTCTCTTTTCAAGTGGCCATAGGGCCGTACCAATGCTTACTGCACTTCCAGATATGAACCAACATCTAATGCATACATAACTCAAATATGTAAAGCACAATTATTCACACTCAACAAATAATTCAAGACCGAGTCATAGCTAGTTCAATCATAGGGGCTTAAACCCTAATTTCAACACGGTGCATTTTTCTTACCTTGAGTTTCGTGCGAATGATGGTACAATCTTAAGTACGACTCTGATCCCGAGCCTTGTGGTAATCTAGTCACAACATATTAACGGATAATCATCAAGAACTAAACGGGCCCAATCAGAATGCATACTCCTACAATGCTTGCATTGTTAACAGTGGGAAGATTTTGGTACATAGTCGTGACGAAAGACGTACCACTCAAAATAGTGGAGTGTCGGTGCCAGGAACTGATGATTTCACTTTCTATGGCCAACTTGAGGAGATTGTAGAGTTATGCTATTCCCATGGTTACTCGGTAGTATTGTTTCGATGCAAATGGTTCAACATCGATGTAGGCAAGGGTCAAAATGTGACTGAGAATAACATCACTAGTATCATGATTAATTCTAATTGGTACAAGAACGAGCAATTTATTCTCGCCACTCGGGCAAAACAAGTTTTCTACTTGGAAATCCTTCAAGAAACAAAAACTAGAGGGTAGTAGAAGAAGTCATTCATCGAAAGATCTGGGATCTGTTGGGGTTTTATGCCCTAATTAAAACCCAAATTCTTTGTAATCTCATTTTATTATCAATAAAAGAATAGAAATCATTTTTTGACTTGGTCAATCACTTTGCTCACATGTTTTATTTTCATGATTATTTGTTTAATATAAACTTCTATTAAATCCCGAGCATATAACTGATCTTATTTATAGTGATGTAATCACAGTGGAATATAAATATGATTATATGTTCAAAATAAGTTAGTCCTAAGATTAGTCAGTGCACCGGATTTACACTGACTTGCCGATCTACGATATAATCTACTTACACATTACAGTGTTATGTTCTTTCAAGAACATTAACAAAAGTAGATAAGATCGGATGTATATGTTACATCGGACAGGACCGATATTGACAATTGATAAGATAAGTAAACATACCGTTATTATCTATTCTAGTCATATCATATAGTTGACCATAGGTCAATTCAATCTCAATTTTGAGTGGTTAGTATTCTAACTGATTGTATTATTTGAGTTCTTTGACTTGTTCGTTACCAGCTTACCTTACGGACTAGCCCATACTTACATCTTGGGAACTAAGTAGTATAATTGAGTGGGAGTGTTAATCATAGATATGAACATCTATAGCTTCTGATGAAGAAGTGAAACGATGGTTTCCTTTTAGTTTGGTTCAAGGTGTTAAATGATAGAGATCTCATTTCAGTAATTAAATTAGTTTACTGAAATATCATTTACAAGGAACTAAGTGTTTTAAGGATAAAATACAACGAGGGGTAAAATGGTATTTTAGTCCCATCTCATTGTAGACCGTCTATAGAGGATTGAGTGACAATTATGGTTGTAACAATGGATAATTAATAGCGTATCTATATTTGTTATAGAGCGTTCTATGAATTCAAGAGTGCAATTCCAAGTCTATAGTGGAGTCACGAGGAATTAATAAGTTAGTAAATTTATTTGTTAGATTTATGATAACTTATTGGAGCTTGATTTCATAGGCCCATGGTCCCCATTGTACCTTGGATAAAATCATCTAGATAGTCTCAATTAATTGATTTAATCATCAATTAGAATTATCAAAGTTGACCAGGTCAATTTTGGATAGTTTCACAGAGTTGTGTAATTTTGAGAAGAAAAGAGAAATTATGGCAGATTTATTAATTAAGATAAATTGGTATCTAAATTAAGAAATAAATTTAAATCAAGGTTCAAATAATAAATAATTAATTTGATAAAGGATTTAAATAATTATTTAATTAATTAAATCAATAGAAAATAATACAGGCCTTGATTTTAAGTCCAATGAGCTTATAATCAAATGGGAAATTTCACGGGCCTATAGCCCATGATAATTTCGATCTAGGGCTTCAAAATGGCTATTATTTTATTTATTTTTTAATTAAATTAAATGGCCTAATTGAGTCTATAAAAGGAGTGCTTAGAGAGAAGTCATCAGTTAAGATTTCTGAGAAGTTTGATAAGTCTCAAGTCAGATTTTCTGATAGTTTTATATTCTCTCTAAACACAAGTCCTTTTCTAAACCTCTTTGTTATTTTCTTTTCTTCTCTCTATATCTATCTCATGTGTTGAGAATTGCCCACACTAGTCTAGGTGGTTCTAAGGATACATTGGAAGATCGTGAAGAAAATAGAAGATCGGTTCAGTTTCTTGATAATACTCTGTGACAGAAAGGATACAAGAGTTAGAGAAACTGAAGGAAGGACTCTTAATTCCGCTGCGTATACTGTAAGTATTCTATTCTTTGTTTCTCTTTGAATTCAATTTTAGAAACATGTTTTAGGCTATCTCGTATTAATTTTTTTAATATTAGATATACATGAAAATAAATAAAGATCATGTATAAGCTTTTTCCAACAACTGGCCTCAGAGCCTTTGGTAATCTTTATTTTCATGCATGAACATGTTTAAAATTGGATTATTTGATATGTTTGAATAATTGGATGGTTTTCATGTTTTTATGAACATATTGATTTTATGTGAATTTTAGCAATTTTTAGGTTATTTTGTTATAGGGTACAAATATCTTAAACAAACACACAAAAATTTATAGTGGTTCAGCCTTGTTCTGAAGAACAATGATAACCTAATTCACTTAGTCTTTAGTATTGAATCACTCGATAGACAGTTACACAGATGAACTGAAGAATTCACTCGTCACCCATTTGCCCAAAGTTTCTCTCTAATAAGTATCCCTCTCAAAATCGATACAAGATCCCTCTTTTATGAAGCTCTAGGTCCTTTATTTATAGTACCCAAGGGTTGTTACATGATCAATAATACTGGGGATCGTGGTTTGGTTCAAAATCATTGGATAGTGGAGATACGTGTCCACTTCCCCATGATTATGAGATCATGGGTCTTCTTGTTGTTTCTCTGGATCGTGGTTGACGATGCACGATTGAAACCTTTGGGAAAAGATAAGTCTTGGTTGGTCTATGAGACTTAGGGGCTAGGCTCGATGACCCTATAGAGCTTGGGTGCTAGGCCTGTTGATCCTCAGGGTGCTAGGCTGATGACCTTCTGGTATTAGGCCTGATGATTTCAACTTGAACGAGTGTGAACTTTATCCAGCAAAGTATTTTTGGGAGTTTAGGCTGACCACCCTATGAAGAATAGGGTGGGTCGACCACCCCTAGGGGTTGGGGTCAGGCCGACTATCCCTAGGGGCTAGGGCCAAGCCGACCATCCCTAGGAGGTTTAGGCCTAGTCGACTTCGTTATAGGTCCTGGACCTATCCTTTTTTGCTCTTCGATCTTTTTTCAATACTTTGTTGTTTCTCCATGACTTGTGATATCACGTGCCACATTCTCATTCGCCATGTCATCTATTGGATTTTGAGGGATAATATTTGCCCCCCAAGTTTATCGTATTGTATTCAACATTACGGTAAACATGATCTATCCCGAGAAACATATCGTAGCAGTCCCTAACAGCAAAGTCCCTTGGGATATTATGTAGTACTTTTATCAACTATCGATAGTTTACTGAGCACATATTTTTCAAGGATAATTGTAACTCCTAAAAATAATTATATTTTTCAAGGAAAATTAATGTCCTTAAAATCTAGTATATTTTTCAAGGAATTTTGAAGTCCTAAAAATATAATATATTTTTCAAGGATATTAATTCCTAAAAAAAAAAAAAATATTTTTCAAAGAATTTGAATTTAAAAAAATATAATATATTTTTCAAGGAGTTTTGAAGTACTAAAAATATAATATATTTTTCAAGGATATTAATTCCTAAAAATACAAAATATTTTTCAAGGAATTTGAATTCATTAAAATATAAGATATTTTTCAAGGAAATAGAATTTTTAAAAATACTAGATATTTTTCAAGGATTTTGAATTCCTAAAAATATGGTTAGCCTGAGAGGCTATAAGTAGGGCCTCACTCATCAGACCCCTGACCCATGCGCCTCCTTCAGGAAATTATGAGCTGTGGAATTCTCCAGTTCTTCATCAATTATGAGTATCTTTTCTTTGGTAAGTATTCTTCCCCAATCTTTTGTCTTTGATGAATATGTTTGAATTTCCTTACTTTGCTCTACTTTGATTCAAAACAACTAACTTGTTTAAACCAAAAACTTGTTTTTAATAAAAAATTGGCTTGATAATTGCCTCTTTTTACGTGATGCTCTAGGTTTTAGAGGTTAGTAGGCCGACCACCCTTGAGATTCACTAGCCTGGGTGATTTTCAGGCTTGTATAAACTTAGGCTGACCACCCTTAAGTTTTCATGGCTTGGGAAATATCCAGGCTTATAAAAATTAGGGTTGGGCGATTTTCAGGGCTTCACATCTAGGCATAGACGATTTATAGGGTTTCAAATCTAGGCATAGTCGATTTCCAGGTTTGTACATTCAATCATGGGCCGACCACCCCTAGGGGTTCCTTTACCTTGTGCAATTTCCAGGCCTATATATCCCATCATGGTCCGACCACCCCCAGGGCTCCCTTAGCTAGGGCGATTTCCATGCTGGTGAAGTTCATAATGGGCTGACCACCCCTAGGGCTTCCATCATGGGCCGACCACCTCTAGGGCTTCCATCATGGGCCGCCACCACTAGGGATTCCTTAGCCTGGGCGATTTCCAAGGTTCCCAGGCCGGGGTGGTCGGCCCAAACCTTAGCATAGGCCAAACACCATACTCCCTACGCGATTTCTAGGGATCCAAGATCTAGGTGGTTGGCCCAACCATAGGCCGACCACCTGGGACCCCAAAATTTTTTTTCCTTCAGTTTCTTCAGTATTTCTCCTTAGTAGTGGATATACCCCGAGATATTGGCTTCATTATGTTGATGTACAAAATTTACTCTTTACTTTTCCTTTGTTGTAGATGTCCTGCTCCTCTTCGTCAGATAAGTCTGTAAGAGAGCGTACTCTACATGAGTTCTTGGAAAGGGTGAAAAGGATTTTCCCTCGCTCCGCTTTATATTTATTTAGTGAGGAAGATTTCTTGAACATGTATAACCAATGGCGAGAGTAAAAAAAACAACTCGGAAACCCTCTGAAGATAATCCTCATATTGCCAAGCACATCACTCAGGGCTCTATGCCTGGCTCTTCTCGCATCTCTTTTCAGCAGAGTACTCCCCGTGGCTCTCAGGGCACGTCTCACCAAAGTCATTCTTCTCAGCAGAATATGTTCGGTGAACGAGACTCATTGCAACACCCTTTGAATTTGGATACTAGTTGAGTTCCCCATCACTCTTCTTCTCATCGAGAACATACCGAGGGCTCTCATCGCCAGGCTACTCATCCTCAGGAGCGTTCTATTAACAGGTTCCGACCTAAGGTGGTTCGATCTCCTTCTAGGAGCAAGATAGTCTCGCCAGCTGCGCAACAGAAGAAGAGACGACAAATAGAGTTCCATTCATCAAATTATGGGGCCACCTTTGCCAATGAGATCGTATGGAAACCAGTTGAGAAGCCTCGCCCTGCTGATTACAAGGTTGTTTGGTTGAAAGGAACAACCTCTGACATGACTGAAGAGAAGGTATAGAACTTAAGGAAGACCTTTAACCTCTCTGACATTTCTAGTACTATCCCTGGTTCAGATGACAGAGCAGAGGACCCCCTTTTGGGTATGTCCACCTGGACACGCTCTGCCATCAAGTCTGGCGCCCTACTTCCTCTTCATCCATACTTCTAGAGTGTGGAATATTATTTTGGTATTAGTCCCTCTCATTTGGCTCCCAATGCGATCTTGGTGTTTTTTGCGTTGTACATTATCTATCATCATAGAAAATTGGTTGCTTCAGTACCTCATGAGATCCACTACTTATTTGATCTAAAGACGAACCCTTCTCAGCGCAACTTGGGGTACTTCCACTTCCACCATTATATGAGCGAGGGTACTAACACCTTCTTGGAAGAGATCTCTGGAAATAGCCAGGCATTAGATATGCCGACAACTATTTCTTCACTAAGGATATAAAGGCAACCTACTCCAAGTTTAAGCACGTTAGGCCTTTTTATTAACCGCTCCTGACCCAGGCTATGACTATTAGGGCTAAGGCATTGATTTCCATGACCCCTGAGGAGAATAATGTCAAGACCCTTGTTAGTTTAGAGAACCTTAGGAAGGTGGGGTTGTTTCCTTCTACTATTGGCGATGTTCCAGATGAAGATGGTCCCGAGGCCGTGAACACACAGACTCCTCGGGACCTATTCATATCTAGGAGGTACCCTCTTCACCTGTGCTACCTGAATAGGAGAGTGATGAGGTGGGTGCATCCACTACAAGAATTTTGCCTAAATATTACATTAAAATATGACAAATTTTTAGAAGTGCTATTGTTATATGCTAGTAAATAAAAGACACGGACACATGACATATTTTTATTTATAAAAGTAAAGCTCATTAGGCGGCAAATGAAACATATATTAGGCGCCAAATGAAAATGACAAAAAAAAAAAGCAAATGAAAAAAAAATGCTTATCCCTAATCTCTCAACCAGGAATCCCTACCCTAATCACGCCTCTGCTTCTTTTTCTCTCTCACACCTAGTCTCTCATTCTCTCTCCCTCGCCCTTTCTCTATCTCTCTGTCACAGTCTCTCGACTATCTCTCCCTCATGCCTATACTCTCTAGTTTGACTATAACACCACGACTAAGCCTAATGAAGCAGTTTAGTCTCTCGTCACTCTCTTCCGTTGAGCCGCTGAAGCACACATGACGACGCCCCTGCTGAAGCAAAAACCCAAGCAACTTAGCTGCTCAAGAAGTCGTTTGTCTGTGAGTTTTCTTTTATTTTTATGTTTTTAGATTTTAGTTTAATATCAAGAGTTGTTTTGAATATATTAATACATATATTTGTTTGTGTTGGAATTGTTTCTAATGGAGAGGATATAGTGAGAAAAATTAGAGAGGTTGTAAGCATTAGAATACAAGAAAGAGCAAAGAGCTTTTATGTGTTTAGAGAGAACTTTTGAGAGCACCAATGTTGTTATATACATATGCAGGTGTTGACCCACGATTTAGCCAACTGACACGGAGTCAAAATATGAATGATATAGACGAATATATATAGATAATGACGTAATGACAAAAGTAAAGAAAACACAGTAATTTATAGTGGTTCGGCCCCAGGATCTGGTAACGACCTACGTCCACTTAGAATGATATTGATATGGGATCAAAAGTGTGATCAGAGAACTTGGGTTCAATGAGTTTCAACACTCCTCATAAACAATACAAGTTTACTCAGATAATTTCTATAATCTCTATGATTTCCGGGCTCCAAAAGTCCCTTCCCATGAGCTATCTCCTGCTATTTATAGGCTCATGGAGGGTTGCCCAATATTGTTACAGATATTATCCCCTGAATCATGGGATATTCAGAAGATTGCATGAGATAAATTCGGGATTCATAAGATCTTCTATAAATGTTGCTTTGCCAGCGGAACCACCGACCAGTCTGGTCGTGGTAAAGACAGGTCCGTCCTGCCTCTGGTGTGTCTCCTGGTCGATACTCTAGCAGACGCTCCAGGTGTCAGCCACGTGTCAAGAGATTATTCGCCACGTCACAAATGCTAATTTATTGGATAACAGCAGGAGACTACTGCAGAGGACTTAAACTTACGAATATATATTTATGATGAAATTGGGATTGGAGGAGGTGCTTTTGGAATTTCTGGAGGACTACTTCATCCTTATTCCCCTAAAGGTTAATGGGTACTCTTTATTTTTATCTTTTGAAGAAAAAAAGGAGGAAAATGGGTGTTCATGAACTGTTAATGATGTTGGGTATTATGGTCTTGCAGCTAAGCTTCTATGGAGGGGTGCTGAGTGTTGGAATGAGTGTTTAAAGCTTTTGGGCGTTGCTGAAGCAGCAGAAGCATCAATGGATTCTGACCAGTTAAGCTCTGGAATTTCAGATTTTGATACTCACTTACAAGGCCTCATAGTTCGGAAAAGGTCTATTTCTCTCTCTCTATATATTTATATAACTGCAATTGTCTCAACTTATTTCTATATTCTATTCCGTATTTGTCATTTGTGAAATGTTCTGTTTTAACTAGTGTGAAGTATATGGTTATTGTTGATGAATGGAATGCACTAGTACATAATGGAAAACTAAGCAAATAATGCATTTACATAATAATGGAAAACATTATTGTATTTGAGTATACAATAATGTTTTTTGAAATGTCAAAAGGGTTCTGTAGCATATGATGCAAAATTAAGTAAAAAAAATGCTTTTACTATTTCCTTAATCTTGTTCTTAATTACGTGGGATTTGAATTGTATGGAGTATTATTTTTTTAAAAGGTCAAAAGGGTTCTCTACTTATTAGTGAAAAAGTTCTCCATTCAGGGGAATCTTGAGACTAGCTGTCAGCATGAAAAATTTTCTATTGATAAGCAGTGTAATTATCTCTGAACTTGGTATGAGCACAAGGGCTTGGTGTTTGATTTTTGATGTTGTTGTAATGTTGGTGCTTCTTTCTCTATGCCATTAGAATGCTCGGGGTTGTCTTTCCAGTTGCAGAATAGAAAGTCTTGAGAAAGATGCTGTCCAAAATCTTGTACCCAATGTATGTTTACCCTTGAACAAGGCCTTCTACATGCCTGAAGCTGTAAATATCCATCCTCAATATTATGTTCAGGTCTGAATCTTAAATCCCATGCGATACTTAAAGATAATAGACTTGCTTTGCCTGACTTAACCTTCTGACGGTTATTTGCTAGGCGCTTTACATAGCGTGTAAAAATTTAGCAAAAGAATTATCTACATTTGGCACTGGAGAAAAAGAGTTGCATTTGCACAAGAAAAATATTAACAAACTGACCGATTTAGAAGGGAATTCCTCATTTTTTTTGTTATGGGATGATTCAACAAACAACCAATCTATTTACTTACATATTTTGCAATTTACATCGTTCATTTTTGCTTTAGAAGTTCAATGTTAATATTTATATATTTATATATAAATATTTTCCTATCGTTAATTTGTGGTGTGGTGCATGTAATTAGGTGAATACCAGGTAGTAATAATATGTGTAGGTGCCAAAGCAGACATGCTTCCTGAGTTTTTATGTTGCTGCTTCTACTTTTTGAAATTATTAAAAACATGTATAATGTACACTTTGTGAGATGCTTAGATTTAGTTCTTTGTCTGTACCAGCTGTATCTGTTTTAATTTATAACTAGAAAATATTATTATATTCCATATTGAGCTTTTTCTTGATCTCAATTTTATTTATTCTTATAGTTTGAACTTGTGTAATTTATAACTAGAAATCATTATGCAGAAGCTTGTTGTTATATAACTTCATTTCTTTGTCCTCTGTTTTGTTGTAATGTATTCTTTTGTATATTGATTTAGTGGTAGTTTAGCTAGCTTTTTCTTTTTCTTAGTTTTTTGTTTTGATGCGATACTTGTAGTGGTTTTCACCACTCACTGTATTGTAATATTCATTTATTAATACAAGTTGTTTTGTTTTTTTAAAAAAAAAAGGTTTTTCCTAGCTTCTTTAAAAAGAAAGATTCAATTTTGCTGCTTCTTTCAAATTGGCATCTCCTGGTATTTTAATAGGAAATATAATAGCATATATGCATTTTGTGTATATTTATAATTTTATTGTGAGTAACCTCCTTTTAATATTGTTTTTTTGTAATTGTTACCCATTTTTATTTCATAATGGATCATTTTGATAGCAAGAGTTGAATTAATTTATAGTGTTATGCTCTAGCTTTCCTGTTACAATTAATTTAAATTTTCTACTGCAGCTTCATTGGAAGATTGTGCCATCATGCCTTGAAGGAATCATGCCCAAAATCTGCTATTAAATGGTTGAGAATATCCATATCTTTGTTAGACCTTGATAGCTTAGGTGAATTTTGTTTCTTTCATTTCTAATGTATTTTAGTTAAGTTTCCATGCGTCTCTGTTAACATGTGTGGGAACATGATATTGTTAGCTGTGCTTTAATATTATTTTGTTCTCAAAATTATGATGTCTGCCTTAAGCAATATTCCAGCAAATGGTATGCTAGTCAAGCATTGCATATTGTGTTTAATGGATTGCTTTAATTTTTCATTGTATAAGCTATCTATCTAAAGTTTTAACTGAAGCTTGATTATGTAATTTGCTTACTTTCCATTTCTAATGCAGATAAAGAATTTGTGAAAATGCGTCTAAGAATGACACAATACCATATATATATTGCCTGGTATATATATATTTTAAAAAGTGCCCATATATTTCATTAGAATATCACATATTTTAAAAAGTGCTATTGTTATTTCTAATAGAAAAAGACATGGCTAAAGTGAAATATTAGGCGGTAAATGAAATACACTTAGGCGCCAAATGAAAGACAAAAGCAAAAGAAAAAATCACTATCCCTAATCTCTAAGGTTGAATCCCTAATAGCCCTTCACGCCTCTGTTTCTCTCTCACACTCAGTAACTCTCTCTCGCTCTATCTTTCTCTCTGAGCTAGTCTCTCGCTCAATCTTTCTTTCTTTATCTCTATTTGTTGCAGGTGTGTAACAAGGTGATGGGGGCCCACGGCTTAGGTTGTGTGATAGGTAGGCTCGACTCGTGGGTCTACGGCGTGGCTTGCTCGTGGGTGCGACAGTGCTTGCGGCGGTGGGTCTACGACGTGGGTGCAACGGTGCTTGAGCTCATGATCTCTGAGTAATATATATGTGCTCTTTTGGTTGTTGACCTTGCCATTCGTGGTGGACACAGTCTTCGTATGAGGGTATTAATCTTTTTATAGTGTTTATTTTTCATATGTTGTTTACTACATTATATGTTTGTTCTTGAATCTAGGTATATCTTCTTTTTGAATCTAGTTATTATATGTGGATTTCTTGAATCTGAGTATTGTATATTGATGCAATCTTTGATTGGATCGGTGCTAAACCCTCTTCATTATATATTAATGCTTCCGTAAAATTTTAATATTCATTATATATATATTGAAGTATTGTGCATTGATGATGTTGTGATGATATGTGTATGCATGTATATAATCTTGCTCCATGGGTTCTAGTTTTTTTTTTTTGTCAAGGTGGTTTCAAACTTGTTTAACTATTGACAAGTATTAGTTGCAAAAAAAGTTGCACCATTTCCACTTTAAATCTCAAATAGATTTTGTATCTTTCAAAAATTTAATTGGACTTATAAAACTAATTAAAATAAGTTTGTTGTTGTACCTTTATTCTTCAGTTATTGTTTCCTCAACTCAACAACCTTTTGCAAAAGTATTGGATCCAAATTCAACTACTTTCCTTTTTTATTTTCTCTTGTAATAAAACATGCCCTTTTTGAAGCTCTCCCTACTTTTGTTCTTTGGTGTTTTTGTTGAATTTCAAATAACAACTATGCATTGTTTTTAAAATTTATAATTGCTTTGCCATTTGATTTTCTTCTTCTGTATGTTTTATGAAGACAACATTTGAGGATGTTTTCCCTACAGAGGCAACAACTGTTGAGGAATATCTGCAGCTGGTACGTTAGTCTTAAAATTGTTTGCATCTGTGCTTGTTATCCTTTATTGTTTGTTTAAAAGATATTTTTTGCTTTCTCTACTTGCTCAGGAGTAACTATCCTTGTATGTTACTTTTGTTAGAGTGGTTTGAATGTGTTGGCATAATGTTATAACCAATTTAGCTACTTAAAACAATTATTTGAATTTTCTAAAATATAAGTGTTTATTCAAGTCATTGGTACTGACTGTTGGCATGTGAATGATTTTTATAGTCTCTTTCTCTCTCTCACTCCTCAATAATATATATTTATATTTTGTTAAGAAGAGAGAATCATTCAATATATAGCTACAAGCAAGCCTGGAAATTTAATTGATTATGAGAAAATAGTTGTTCTTCTAACAACTTGATATACTTTGGCCATGTTTGTGACTGATAATGATTTCTTAATCATACCTATGCACCAGGTGCATGAAATGGAAATTATTTCAGCTGTCCAAGAAGCTCAAAAGGATAACCTCAGAAGTTTTAATGATTACATGTTGAAAGTGTTGGAGGTTAGTATGACACACAGGATATGCAGAATGTTACCCTAATCAATCAATGATATTGTGAGCGCATACGTGATGAATAATATTTGGTTATTAATCTAATATATTTTAAATTATTTTGAAGGTTTATAAGGTGTTTATATCATTGAGCTGGATAATGAACAAATTATAGACAGATTATGTGTGCATAAATATATGCTATGCAGTGATTATCATTGCTGTTGAGCTTTGATCCTGATGGTTTTTAAATTTTAATACTCTGTAGGAGGATTGGTAAAAAGAAAAATGAGATAGTCTTCAAAGCTTGAGTCGAATTTCCACATTACCTAGAACCAACATGATAGTTAGCAGTAGTGGGGGTGCTCGCTCTGGTCAGATAGTGTCGATGACTTCTAGCCCTCAAGCTTCATCTGGTGCATCTAGCATGCAGCTTGTACCTCTTGCTAACAAGCCTATCCTTGAGAAAAAGGCAATTGTCTATGCTGAAGTTGTTAAGAATCTGAATGATGCAAGAGAATGTGGATTACCATTTAAAGTAAGTTGAAACAATTTTTTCCCTGTATTCAATTGATCTTATTATATATTTGATTCCTACCATTAAATGAAAGGCATTTAATCTTTAGTGGATTGTTAATTTTAGTTTTTTGACAAATGACTGAGTTGCTGCTTTGAATTGTGAAGTTTTAGTTTTTTGACAAATTACTAAGTTGCTGCTTTAAATTCTATTTTCACTTTATGAAAAAGACACCTTAACGGAGTGATGCTTTAGAGATTGTTGTCAAGTTTTGTTTATGCTGAGTGAGATAAGTACCTATCTAATGGCTTGTTTCTGTTGTTAGCCTGCGATAGCTTTCAAGGGTGCTTATGAAAGTTTAGGTCTAGATGCATCTGGTGGAAAATCCGTTCACTTTCAGAAGATTTGTAACTGGTGAAGACTCGTTTGTTCCAAAAAGTGTGTCAAAAAAGATGTCTTTAATTATTGGTGCAAGGCGCCATCTTGAGCGGGGTCGTGAAAAATATGTAGTGGATACTATCCAAAGTCATCTTGCCCAGGTAATAACTTAATATTCTACCATGACAGTTTATTGCTGCCTAGCAGGATTTTAATATTTTGGGAATGATTTTTTTCCAATGATGCTTAGTGTAGCCTAGATTCTAGTAATTTTGTAGCTTTATTGATCCTTATTACTTGCTCATTTCTTATGCTCAAATTTTTTCTTCTGCTATTGTGTTTTACATTGATTTAGGGAACTTTCTATTTTGATATTTAGGGTACTGTAGATCAACAAAGACAGAAAAACTTGATGCTAAAACAACTCCTAATGGAGCTGTTGTTGAAAGATAATGGGATTTATCTGCTGCTTGGTACAAGTGGTGCGGGAGAAGAAGGTCAATTGAGCTGGATTTTGAACGATGAGAATTCAAGAAAGCAATTCTTACTTGAAGCTGCTCACCAGTGTCAGGCAGCTGGATTATATGGCAAGGTAATGCTTGCATGTTTTTTTTTTCCAGCAATGCTAAATATAATTTTCATACTTATTTCTCTTTTGTTTTTGCCTCTATGATATTCAATTTTATCCACATCTGGACTTCAGTTGAGTTGTTTGAAAAGAAATATATCTTTCTGATTGTTTTACTTTATTTTGGTCTTCTTCTTCTAATGACATAACGTGCTCATACTACTTGGGCAGTATAACTTTTTTGGACTTCCGAACCTTTCCTTTTAGTGCCAAGGCATTTTTCTTTTTCATTTTTGGGTGATTAAAAAGTATGGTGGGAGAGGGTGATGACTACTAGCATTCTTTAATTTATGATATTTTAGTAGAATACAATATGATGACACTTGGCTGAACACGAAGAAATTGAACCTAAATGCTTGGTTTATTTATAGTAAAAAGGTTTCATGATTGGAATTGGTTTATTCATATACCCTTTTCAAGGGTCCCTAAAGCCACTGAACCGATATTCTATATTACAGCAGAGTTTTCAAGGGTCCCTGAAGACACAGTATTTGGAAATCTACAATAAAAATGGCAAATTCATTACTCTTGTTATTTAGAACTTTATATTTGATCTAATTCTAGTTCATGTCTCTATGCTATTGGGTTTTCTTTATAAATTAGTTGTTGTATTTTATATATATATATTTATATGTTTGGTTGGTGTATTATTTGCATTTTCATTTCATAATCATAAAGTGTTTGAGCTAACTTTTCTAATGAGTATTTTGCCAAGCATAAATCTTCAATATTTCATGCCTATGTGCTTTAGTTAGTGTAATTTCATGGCCATCTTATATAGTCGTAATGAGGTTATTAACTTTCTTTCTTTTTGTACTCTTTTAGTTTACTATTAACTCTAAGTTTAAGCATTAATTATTTAAACTCTTGTGTAGCTAAGCAAATCAGCCTCACAACAAAGGCAAGTGCACAATGGAATGGATGATGAATTGGAGGGTGGAGCAAGCTTCATGGTTTACTTTTTGTGTATCTTATTATGTTTCTGTTTTTTACTTTTGAAGCAAAAGATGTGCAAGACTATAGAATTTTATTATGTATGCTTTCAAATTCAAGTTAGAACTAAGAACTTTTGAAGTGGACAGTGTTATGGTTTGAAGTAGTTTGTCTTCAAATGTAAAAATACTCATTGTTTATCATATATATTGAATATTTTAGATTTTTTGATCTATTTAATATTACACTTGTGATCAATTGTGATTTTTTTAATCAAAATACAATAATAAAAACTTTTTACAACAATTAAAAATGCATACTACAAAATAACAAAATGTTATTACTGGGAGAATTTATAATAAATATGGTTGTTTTGTATAATATATTATAATTGGGACAAAAAGTTATGATTTATATAATAGAATGAACTAAAAACGTTATAAAATGATCAAATATAACAATTTTCATAACAGGTGGAAAGTGTTATGAATAAAGTATAAGATTAAACTTCAAATTTATAACCAAATACTCTAACTAAATGTTATTATTTGAATATTATAGCAATTAAAAATGTGTTATTGAATAGTTTAAGATAACATTGAACATAACATTTGAATACTGTTATAGAAAAGACCGGATTTTTAATAACAAGGGCTATGTTAGCATTTTCAGAAGCGTTATCAATACTCCCGGTTAGCAATTTTTAAGTGTTATGAATACTGTTTTTTCTTGTAGTGATCTGCGCACTCGCTGTTTGCTTCAGATGATTTTGGTGAAGCCATGTTCGAACCCGAATCTCATTCAGAAGGTCCGACACTTTTATCATCTTTACTTTATGTTTCGTCTATATTTGATATCCCGCTAATATTTCATCTTCTTTTGTGGGTCATATATGTTCGGCTTTGTTCACACACAACAAAGGTTGACTCCAATTGAGACTAGCCCTTTCGTATGAGCGGCTAAGAGGGCCAGGGTTGAGCCTGAGTAGATAATGGAGGTTCCTCCTGAGGTGCTTCCTCTGACACCTTTGGCGTCTAGTCCTGTTGCAGAGGTAGAGCCATTCTTTCCTATGTCGGTTCCTCCCAGTATCACTGATGCGAGTGCCTCCTCTTCTGCGCCTGCTCCCTTATCTGAGCCACACCAATCTACCATACAGAATTTAGGTTCCATCATGGACCAAGCATCCCATCTGGAGCAGACGACGATGACTTTTAATGGGATTAAGAATGAGGACTTGAGCGCCATCCTCACGAATTCACTCCTTGACATTCAAAGTGTAAGTCCTCTACAATTTTCTTTTTGTCTGGTTAACTTATGTGCTGACATTGTCTTACACTTGTATGTTTATTTGCAGGCGCTGATGTTGGTCTCCCATGTCTGTGATAGGTCTGTAGAGTATACCTATATGCTTTCCAACCTTTGTTCTAAGCTTGAAGCTGTCCGCCATGAGGTGCTGGACCTTCGGCATGTTCTTGGCTCTAGGGATGCGGACATTTCTTTGAAAGATGAAGAGATCATCACTCTCCACAGTACTGTGGAGCATAAACAACATAAAGTGACCGAGTTGACTCTTAGGGTAACCCAGATGGAGGGGAAACTTGCCGATCAGCTCAAATAGTCTGAAGCTGAGAAAGAGAAGTTGATTGCCAACATGGGCAACCTGCGGAAGAATGCTCTTGTAGAGAAGGAGCAAGAGGTCAAGGCTACCTGGGATAAGGCTCAAGAGGAGTATTCAGAGCCAAATTTCTCTTGCTTCTACTTGATCTGGAAGTCCAACAAAGATCTGAACTTGGATTTCCTTCCTGAGAAGAAGCGAGCGAAGGAGCTTAGGAAGTGTCAGGCTCGTGGGCTGCTGAGGCTCAAGGTGGTCTTTCGGATGATACTCCTTGCCCTAGTTAGTCTTATTTTGGTCTTTTACTCTGTCTTTCCTTTAGTGCCATTGGTGGGGCACCTTGTGCTTGACAATTCTTACATATGATATTTTATGCCTTTATGCTTTTTGTTACGAGTACTCAATGTACTGATTGAAATTTTTTATTTCCGATGCTTACTGAGTATATCGACTCACAATCCTCATTGGTTCAAGTATCAGTGTACTCTGAACTCATGTACTTCACGTGCCATACTAATCTTGCTCCTTTACGTTTTCATGCTAACAACCATGGTAATGTGAGTAGTAACGATAATTCACCAAGTACCATGAAAAAAACGGTCAGGTTGACCACCCCATGGGTGATAGGCTGACCACCCTATATGGGACATGGCTAGGAGTCTCCCTACCAATGCCTTTTTTGTTTTTGTGTTTTGCACTTTCGGAACATATGTTGAACAAATGTCCTAGAAAAACTTGGGCTTGCTTAGTACTTAAGGCACGTCCCCATTGCTTGTGTATACCCTGATCAGTATGTACTCTATGCCCCCCAAGTGATCATGGGTTTAAAAGCCTTGGTCACTTGATACTTGACCATGCCTTGCTTCGAGTGTTAAGACACATAGTACTATCCTTTTCACCCAATGATGCAAGCAGCAAATGCTTGTCCCTCATTGGTAGTCGGGTGATGGTTTCATACTCAGTAATAATGATACCAATACACAGATGCAGATTGTGTAGCAAGTGTCGATCACGAATCTCATAATCTCTCGGGTACTCATTATGATGATTGTAGACAAAAGTATTTTAGTTGGACCAATCAAGTCTTGATGGGCTAATCGAGCCTGTAATAAGTCTTAGATCAAATTATCGATAGGTTCCTCAATGGAACAAATTTGATTATGATCTATCGATGGTGACTGGTCCTCCGACCAGTCTCTTTTGTTGATCGTATGGGTCGATAGGTTCCTCAAGAACCATGATCGAACATGATCAAATAATTTGGCAACAAGGTCCTAGGATCATTCTCTTTTTTGGATCGTATTGGTTGAAAGGTTCCTCAAGAACCAAGATCAAACATGATCCATAATGGCAACAGGTCCTCAGACCAGTCTCTTCTTTGGATCTTATGGGTCGATAGATCCCTTAAGGACCGGAATCGAACATGATCCGATAATTTGGAGACAAGGTCCTAGGAGCAGTCTCTCTTTTTGATCATGTGGGTTAATAGGTTCCTCAAGAACAAGGATCGAACATGATCAACTAATTTGGCGACAAGGTCCTAGGACTAATCTCTTTTTTGGATCATATGGGTCGATAGCTCTCTCAAGGACTCGAATCTAACATGATTCGATGATTTGACGACAAGGTCCTCGGACTTGTCTCTCTTTCAGATCATATGGGTTGATAGGTCCCTCAAGGATTGGAATTAAACATGATCCGATGGGGTTGATGACAAGGTCCCAGGACATGTCTCTTGTTAAAAGAAATTTAAAGAATTAAGTGAAACTTAAGAAATTAAATTCATTCATTCATTGAAGCACTATGGTTGTTACATAGATAATTAAAAAATAATACATTTGCCTCCTGCCTGGTTATGCTTATTTTCGCCAAGTATTTGACGGGAACGACATTCAGGGTGTCTGCATCTTTGGCACTGGCAAGCTTGGCTAAGGCATCAACATTGGCATTCTGCTCCCTCCGGACTTGTGTAATCGAGTATCTCTTGAATTGTGTCAACAATTCCTTCACCTTGTTTAGGTACTGCACCATCCTAAGTCCCTTGGCTTGATACTCCCCCAGTACCTGGTACACTACATCCAGGGAATGTGCATGCACAGTCCATGATAAGCGTAATCCTGCTAGTCGTTGTTTGAAGCATTGAATCCAAATATGAGATCGCAGTGGATTCGATGATTCTCTAAAGAGATCAGTATGATTCCTACACCTGAGTTGTGGTCATTGGATGCTCCATCAATATATAGCTTCCATACGGGAGTATCTCCATTCTCCGATTGGTAGTAAGGGTCTTCAAGGTTGGTGCCTTCGGCCATGAAGTGCCAATGCTTGTCCTTTAATCACCGTCCTCAGATGATAAGTGATATCAAACTGTCCTAACTCCACCACCCATTTGAGTAATCATCATGAGGCCTCTAGATTCTGAAGAACTTGTTGTAGCAGTTGATCGGTTAGGACTCGGATCGAGTGAGTTTGGAAGTATGGACACAGCTTTCGAGAGGTGATTACTAAATAGTAGGCTAGCTTTTCAAGAGGGGGATACCTAGACTCCGCACCTACTAGCCTTTTACTGATATAGTACACAGGGTGTTGTACCTTGTTCTCTTCTTTCACCAAAACAACACTGATTGCATGCTCGGTGATTGCCAAATAGATGAATAGTACTTCACCATCTATTGGCTTTCCTAGGACAGGAAGTTGAGTGAGATGATCCTTCATGGCTTGGAAGGCTTTCTCACATTCCTCGATCCATTGGATCTTCTTGCTACCCCGAGGTTTGTGCCGTTCTTTCATGCCTTGATAGTGGTCGGATGGTTTATGCCTTTTTCTTCCATCATGATAGCATATTTGTCTACTTGGCCCAGGAACTCCTGCATGGTGTTGATGGGGTTCCTGTGGATGTTATTTCACAAGGGACTATGATAAATTATTCCTGCTGAGATGGCAATGAACTTCCCTTCATCTCCTACTATGGATGCTCGGTATTCTTCTCTCATGAATCTTTGGATGTAGTCATTCAGGGATTCATCCTTCCCTTGCTTAAAGTCAGCTAGCTAATTGACGTAAACTAGTTGAATCCGTTCAACACTGAAGGCTTTGCAAAATTCCTTCCCGAATAGCTTCTAGGAAGTGATAGATCCAGGTTTGAATTTCCAATACCAATCTTGAACCAAGTAAGAGAGAGATGTAGGGAGTACCCTAAACCTATAATCATTCTCCAAACTGAGTAACTTCATCTGATCCTCGAACTTTCCAATGTGTCGCACTGGGTCCTCCTTCTTAGTGTATGTTGGAAGTTTTGGGGTCTTATGGTTCGGTGGTGGCTGAGCAGCTTGGATCTTGGCACTGAAGGGACTTCCACTTCTATGAGCCAGCTTGATATCGAAAGGTTTCTTTGTCAGGCCCTGAACAGCCGTGGTGAGTGCATTTATTTGAGCCTGCACTGTTGGTGGGATCGCTGCTCCAGGTGGGGTAGACGTCCCTGCTACCCCTTCTTGAGCCCTGGTTCTTCTATTGATGACCTCCCTCAGATCCTGAGGATGTGCATCTTTCTTGAGCCTATCAAACATGGTATTGGTGTTGTTCATCGATTCCTTTCCCTTGTGAGACTGAGGGCGTATGGGTGGTAGGTCTGCCTTGCTCTTGCCAGTGCGATCCTGGCCCCGAGCGTCTCCTCCTACATGACTATAAGACTTTGAGCGACCATTTACATTCCTTCCGCGCCTCTCAGATATCTGACTTTCCTTTACTGTGTTGTTTCATCTGTCCCCTTGGGAGGGGGCCTTCGAGTAGGTAACACTCTTACTTTGAGGTGAAGTGTTATTCATCTTAGTCATGGAGGAAGCAATCTTGGACTGCGCCTCTTCATCCCGTCTCTAGGAAAATGGCTCTGAGAGTGTCCTTGGGGTTCGACTCCTCCTCTGGGACTCCCTGTTACCATTGTCTCGCATCCCTACTGCTTTGGCCTGAGTCTCCCTCATTGCCTGAGGAGCAGCTTCAGCATTAGCTCGGGCTAACTGGGTAGTCGCCTCCAGGGACACAACAGCCTCCTGGTGCCTCCGGTTAGCTTCCTGCTCCCCTCTGGATCATCCTCTGGACCTACTCATCTATTTCCTACTGTTTTCGTTCCATAGTCGCCCTCTGGAGGGAAATTTCTGCAGCAAAGGCCTCCTGTCTTGCCAGAAATTGCGCCATCTCCTCCTGGTGAGCATCCTATGGATCTTCCGCATCAGGTTAATCTCTAACCTCCACCAGAGGATCGTTAACGGGATCGATGGGATCTTGAGTGTTGGAATCCTTGGGAGTCATCTTCTTTGTTTGACTGGGTTTTGGAGGTATCGTAAAACTAATCAAAGTGTGTTTCTTGATTTCATACTCTCAGTGAAAGCACCAAAATGTTGACCTGTGAAATTGGCCAATAGTCGTATGTACAATATACGACACCTTTTGACAAAAATAAATATATATACAACATTTTACAAATATCTTAAATAAACACACAAAATTTTATAGTGGTTCATCCCTGTTCTGATGAACAGTAATAACCTAATCCACTTAGTCTATAGTATTGAATCACTCGATAGACAATTACACAGATGAACTGAAGAATTCACTCATCACCCATTTTCCCAAAGTTTCTCTCTAGTAAGCATCCCTCTCAAAATTAATCCAGGATACCTTTTTTATGAAGCCCTGGGTCCTTTATTTATTGTACCCAGGGGTTATTACATGATTAGTAATACTGGGGATCGTGGTTTGGTACATGATCATCGGGTAGTGGAGATATGTGTCCACCTCCCCATGATTATGAGATCGTGGGTCTTATCGTTGTTTCTCTAGATCGTGGTTGACGATGCATGATTGAAACCTTTGGGAAAATGCTTAGTCTTGGTTGGTCTATGAGACTTAGGTTCTAGGCCCAATGAACCTTTAGAGCTTGGGTGCTAGGCCTAATGACACTCTGGGTGCTAGGTCTACTGATCTTCTGGGTGCTAGGCCTGATGACCTTTGGGGTGTTAGGCTTGATGATTTTAGCTTGAATGAGTGTGAAATTTATCCAGCAAAGTGTATTTGGGAGTTTAGGCTAACCACCCTATGAAGAAAAAGGTGGGCCAACCACCCCATGCAGTTCTTGTGCATACCAGGCTGACCACCTCTAGGGGTTGGGGTCAAGTCGACCGCCCCTAGGTGGCTAGGTCCAGGCCGACCACCCCTAGGGGGTTTAGGCTTGGTTGACTTCCTTATAGATCCTGGACCTATCCTTTTTTGTTCATCGGTCTTTTTTTCAATACTTTGTTATTTTTTCATGACTTGTGATGCCATGTGTCGCTTTCTCATTTGTCACGTCATCTCTTGGATTTTGAGGGATAACATGAACAATAATGTTTCTTCTTCTTCTTGTTATATGCTTGACTCAAATTCTATTACTTTGTGGCATGTTAGACTTGCACATATAGGATTTAGCATAATTAAATGGACTGTCAAATGTGCATTAAGTGATTGTGATAATGTTGAGCATGAAAAATGTGAATTATGTGTAAAATCTAAAATGGTAAAGAAACATTTTCCTAGTGTTGAAAGAAACTCTAAGTTGTTAGATTTGATACACAGTGATTTATGTGAACTTAATGGAATGTTGACTAGATGAGGAAGTAGATATTTCATTACTTTCATTTATGATTGCTCTAGGTTCACATATGTATATTTGCTTAAAAATAAATATGAAGCATTTGATGTGTTTAAGGTGTATAAAGCAGAAGTTGAAAATCAAATTGAAAGGAAAATTAAAATACTTAGAAGTGATAGGGGTGGTGAATATTTTTCAAATGAATTTAACTTGTTTTGGGTAGAACATAGAATAATATATGAATGTACAACCCCATATACTCCACAACAAAATGGTATAACAGAAAGAAAGAATAGAACATTTATTGAGATGATTAATGTTATGCTTTTACACTCTAAATTGAATTTTAGTTTGTGGGGTGAAGCCTTGCTATCCGCTTGTCATATTTTGAATCATATTCCCATGAAGAAAAATAATATATCTCCATATGAAATATGGAAAAGAAAGAAACAAATTTTTTTTTTATCTTAAAGTGTGTGGGTGTCTTGATTATTGCAAGAGCACCGATCCAAAAAGGACCAAGTTGGGTCCAAGAGCTATAAGATGTGCATTTGTGGGTTATGACCAAAATAGCAAAGTGTTGACCCTCGAATTATTCAACGACACGGAGTCAAGTAAAATGATAGAAATTGAGATGAAATCAAGATGAAAAGATAAACAACACAAAAGATTTATAGTGGTTCAGCCCCAATAAAATGGTAACAACCTACATCCACTTAGTGTTCTTATTGATGTATAATTCCAAGAATTGTGATCAATGAACTAGGGTTCACGAGTTTCACAAGCTTTTGGGTGAATAAAATTATGCTGGATAAAAACACTCTATTTCTGTCTTAGAATTCTGATGTTCCAAAAAATCCCAAAAGTCCCTTCTCTTGAGCCCTTTGATTCTTATTTATAGGCTGAAGGAGTTCTACATGGACCAATGGGCCTTAATTACATTTAAAACAGACATATCTAAATAATAATGGAAATTACAATTAATAGGTAATTACAAGATTACATATCTAAAGAAAATAAATGAAAATATGCGACCAGACTGGTCGCCCATAATTATGTTGTCTGATGAGCCAATTCTCTTCTGGTCAATGGTCGAACAGATCATACTTACTTAAACCACCACGTGTAGGCCAATCGTGTCACGTCATCAGGTAGTCCGTTTTTGGGTAAACACAAAACTTATAGATTATTAGACTTGGAGTCTAATGTAATAATTGAATCTGTAGAGGTTGAGTTCTTCGAGAACATGCCATGTGATGAAAACAAGTTAGAACCAACTCAAACTAGAGATCCTCAAGAGGAGACTCCTATAATAGTTGGTGAGCAACCTCAATTGCCTAGAAGGAGCCAAAGGCTCAAAGATTTGGGATCAAGTAAGTGTTCTCAAATACAGAAAATATACCATGTTGAAGGTGATAATGAGGAAGTTACTTGGAAACATCCAATAGTGCTTCAAATAGAAGATGATCCCAAAACCTTCAAGGAAGCAATGTCCTCAAGGGACTCCGCTTTTTGGAAGGAGGGAATTAATGATGAAATTGATTCAATTATGTCAAACCACACTTGGGAATTGGTTGAACTTCCAAAGGGGTCCAAACAAATTAGGTGAAAATGGGTATTTAGAAAGAAATACCATACCGATGGCACCATAGAAAACTTTAAGGCTAGGCTAGTAGCCGAAAGTTTCAAACAAAGAGATGGAATTGATTACTTTGACACATATGCACTGGTAGCAAGAACTACTTCTATAAGATAGTTATTTGCCTTATCATCCATATACAACCTTTATGTTCACCAAATGGATGTCAAAATGGCATTCCTAAATGGGGATCTCGAGGAAGAGGTCTATATGGAACAACTGAAAGGTTTTATTCTTTAAGGAAATGAACATAAAGTGTGTAGACTTGTAAAATCATTATATGGTTTGAAACAAACTCCAAAACAATGGAATGAGAAGTTTGATAAAGTCATTGTTTCGAATTGATTTAGACACAACAATTCAGACAAGTGCTTATGCTCTAAGACTTGTGGTTACTTTGTCATACTTGTCTGTCTATTTGTAGATGATATGTTGATTTTGAGTAATGACATGAAAGGAATAGTGGAAATGAAGAAGTTTCTATATTCTAACATTAAAATGAAAGACCTTGGAGAGGTGGATACCATTCTAGGTATCAAAGTTAGAAGGAATAGTAGGGGTTTTATGTTGAGTCAAACCCACTATGTTGAGAAAGTGCTCGACAAATTCAATCATCTCAAAATCATAGAGGCACATGCACCATTTGATTAAAAAATGAAGTTTAAAAAGAATGAAGGAAGAGTGGTGGCTCAATTGGAATATGCAAGAGCAATAGGTAGCCTAATGTACGTCGTTCATTGCACAAGAGCGGATATTGCATATGCAGTTAGTAAACTTAGTAGCTTTACCAGCATTCCAAGTATCAAGCATTGGAAAGCTATTGAGAGAATACTTGGTTATCTTAAGGGTACCAAAGAGTATAGTCTTCACTATACAAATTTTCCAAAGATACTTGAAGGATATTCCAATTGTAATTGGATATCGAGAGTTTGAGATAATCTCTCCACCACCGGTTGGATGTTTATTCTTGGAGAAGGTGTAGCTCATGGGGTTCCAAGAAGAAAATGTGTATATCACACTCAACAATGGAAGAGGACTTTATAGCTTTAGAGGCAACTGACAAAGAGGCTGAGTGCCTTAGGAATCTCATGATGTAATTCCTTTAACCACGAATATGGTATCAACAATTACAATACATTGTGATAGCCAATCCGCACTTTTCAGAGCATATAATAGTGTGTATGATGGAAATCTAGACACTTTAGTCTAAGACATGAATATGTGTGACAATTGATTCAAGGTGGAATCTTATCGATTTCATATGTTATAACAAGTGAGAACATAGCAGACCCATTTACAAAACCTCTTGTGAGAAGGTTAGTAAGCTCTACTTCAAAAGGGATGGGATTGAAAATCCTAGAAGAATAGATTCACCAATGATGGAAACCCAACTCTCAACTTGTACAAATCAAGGGAAAAAGTTCAATGGGTAAGAACAAGTCATTGATAAGTGAATAATTTTCAACACTAAAACTTACAATGAGTTCTATCTGAGATGGTTAGTTCTGGTTGCTACCGAGTTAGGGTTAAGCCTAGGGATTTTAAGAATCTTTAAAGGTAGCAAAGATGTTGTAAGAACTTTAATTATGTGGACTTAGAGGTGGTGCAACCTCTCATGGGAGTTGGAGTTTCTCCCTAGAAAGTCCATGAAGATATGAGCACATGGCCATGATAATGCTAAGTGTGAAAGTGGGAAAACAAAAGATGTGGTGGAGGTGTGTGAGGTATCACTGGTGTTATCATATGGAATGCTTGGTTCAAGCTTTAAGCTACTAATGATTTCGATAAGACTTTGTGGTATTTTCACTAAGATAAAGTTCAAACTAAAAGACACTTTATTTTATGCACCAAAATTATTTAAGCTAGAGAATGTGACTTCTATTTAAACAAGTGGGGGATTGTTATGATTGGATAAATATCAATGATAAGTGTTAGAATACAAGAAAGGTAGAAACATTTAGTAGAATTCACCTAATGAAGATGTGAATTTGATTTTCAATTGTAGGCACTTATAATATGCAAATTTGGGTCCAAAGTGATACATGAGAGTATCTAAGGGTTCCGAAAAAAATTTGTGGCATTTGGCGCATTTTTGGGACCTTTGGAAGTGTCCAAAATCATAGAGGATGGTGATATGTCGCTACCCAAGAGGCGAGAAATCCTAGCAGGCAACGCGTTGCCTGCTGTATTAGGTGAAATATTGTAAATGCTCTAAATGACGTGTTTTCCAAGTCTAATTCTATTGGTTAGACATAATGACGATGCCTACTCTATATAAGGGTCAAAAATAGTGATTTGGGAGACTTGATCACTCTCTCCAATCTCTCTCTACCCTCTCTCTCTCTAGCTCCAAGAATCTCTAAGTTTTCTCCAAGAACTCTCCAAAACAGTGCCTGACTTTGAGAGTTAAAGGCTTGTTCAATCTCAATCCTCATTTCCTTTAGAGAAGGCCTCAACCATCAATATTGGCTGGGAAATAGAATATTAGGACAGCGTTCTACAACATGTATAAGCCTTAATTTGTGTTTGGTTTGCTCAAAGGATTTGTTGAAAGTGGAGAACTTGCCTAGGGTTTGAAGCTTCATCAAAGTTGAAGAACACTATTGTTCTACTTGGGCTTGCATGTTCTTTCTCAATCTTTTTTAAGTCTTTGTCAATCTAAATTTTGTGTAGATTCTATTTCTTTTGGTGGTGTTACCTTACTCTCTCCCAACAATATCCTCTTCATGTTCAAATCCTTATGGGTAAAGAAATACTTGAAACTTTTATGGTCAGTATATATCTCACACGTCTCCCTGTATAAGTAGTGTCGCCACACCTTAAGTGTGAACACTACTGCTTCCAACTCTGGGTCATGGGTAGGGTACTGCTGTTCGTATTCCTTCAACTGTCTTGAGGCTTATGCAATCACCTTCCCTGCCTGCATCAGAACAAAACCTAACCCTTGCCTCGAGGCATCATAATAAACCACAAAATTTTCCTTATCAAAGGGAAGATTGAGTAGTGGTGAAGTTATTAGTCGTCGTTTCAATTCCTGAAAGTTGTTCTCACAAATATAAGTCAGCACAAACTTCAAATTATTATGTGTCATCTCATTCAAGGGCATTGCTATCCTAAAAAATCCCTCAACAAAACGCTTGTAATATCCCGCCAATCCTAGGAAAATTCTAACGTCTGAGGTATTCCTTGGCCTTGGCCAATCTCTCACTACTTCTTTCTTGGTTGAATCCACCATAATTATATCCATACTGACAAAGTGACTAAGAAACATTACTTAAGGTAGCTAGAACTCACACTTCTTGAACTTGGCATACAACGTACGCTCCCTTAGCCTCTGTAGTACCAAACGAAGACGTTCTTCTTCTGACTGAGAATAGACCAAGATGTCATCAATAAACACGATCATGAACTTGTCCAGATAATTGTTAAAAACTCTATTCATCAAATCCATAAAGGTCTCTGGGGCATTGGTTAGTCCATAAGACATAACAAAAAACTCATAATGCCCATTGTGAATGTGATAATTTTTCTCTTGAGAAGTTCCATAAAAAAGACCCCCAATTGCGAAGGACGTTAAAAGACCATGCAAACCCCGCTAGTGAAATGGTGCCTCACTCCAATAAACCCGAGTGCACAAAAGGCCTCGCCTACGTGCATAAGTGCCTAAGCTTAGTGAATAAGTGCGAGGTCAAGACAACTACGTGCGCATAAGTTCGCGACATCCATTAGACAAGGGCCTCGAAAGGCCCAACCTTCCTATGCACGCAATAGTGGTTTTGGTCTCAAAAGGTACATTTCATATAATTAAATAGATTTATACATGGGATCCCAAAAAGGAACGGTGTTTAAAAGTCAATTTACAGAATTTCCAAAATACAGACAACCATAAGCCACTCTAAGGCAAAACAGACGTTTATAGCTCTTCTGTTCCTATTATCCTCACAACCGTGGTGGCTGAGCAGCTGATCATGTACATTCTACTCACAGAGCTCTCCAAGTCAGGGCTGATCAAGTTTGCCCTTGCCTTTACCTGCACCACATAGCACCCGTGAGCCAAGGCCCAGCAAGAAAACATAATATACATCACAACAACAATAACAAATGAATAATCCTTTAAGCATGATCAAACACTTACCATTCCACATTAATCACATAGCATGTAATCAGAACCAACAATGAAACTAATCACTAATAAGAATCAAGTCACATGCTAATTAGGGCCGACAACTTAGGTCGCACCCTTTGTTTACCCCACTGACTCCGGCCCACTTAAACCAAGCTCAGTGCATAATAAGCTGTCCTCGGCTACCAGTGGCCGAGCCGCGCCCTGTGCGCTAGTGTAAACTTTGCCACTCTTAGGCCATATGTTTACTGTTTACATGGCATAATTCCCTCCTCTTAAAGCATACATAATAGGGAACCCTTAGTCCCATTACAAATCAACAACCGGGTGCAGTTTTCTTACCTTTGGCTTCCACGAGTACTGACTACAAGCGATGCTCCTTGAACGCGATTCAATCCCTGAGCCTTAGCTTAGCACCTAGTCACAACCAAGATAAAGGATACCATCAACAATCTTTATAGATCTTCTAGACAGAGTTCCAGTCTCCGAAACATTGAACTCCACCAAACATGGCAAAAGACTCAATCTCGAGCACCCTAGGTTAAATTCCCAAGCCTAAAACCTCAAAATACAAAAATCCTTTAAGAGCCGCGACATTAGCCACCCCTGTCGCGGCATGGCCCCAACCAGAGGCTCCCCCATGCCCAAAACCAGACACGAGCCGCAGCCCTACTCAGACCATGCCGCGGCCCACCCTCCTTCCTCAGCATCCCTCATCTTCAAAGGGTCGCGGCTCACCAAGAACTATGCCGCTGCCCGATCCATTCGAACCTACAAAAACCTCCATTTTTTACTCTCAAACCTCACTCAAACCCATCCAATACTATCCCAATTCCACAACTCAATCATCCCAACACTTCCCACATTATTCCAGCAACACAACCCAGCTGAAACCTAGACTACAAATCCATCAAAAATGCACTTCAATCTCTGAAACTTATTTACTCAAGAACACTAAAACCAGCCATGGAAACACTAAAATTCAGACATTAAACCATAAATTCGGGCTTACCTTCACTGCAGAATCAATCCCTTATGAAATTTCTGAGCTAACTTCCAAGATCCTAGCTTCAAGTCAATCTTCAAATTCAAAACCCAAAAACCTCTTAGAACACAACCAAAACCACATAATTTCAACAACAAAAAGTGAGAATCAATCCTTACCTTAGTCCTGGTTGAATTCCTTTGCTAAAATTAAGCTAATCCCTCAAGACGCAATCTTAAATCACTGAGCTTTCAGCCAAATTCGCTCTAAGTTTCTGTGTTTTTCTACAGTTTTCTAAAGCTTCTTAAGTCTATCCTTAAGCAATTAAGTTAATCCCAAAGCTCGGGGTACCAGAAACATCCCCGAGAGCAAAATGGTAAAATTCCCCAATATTCCCACCTAGACTTCCTAACCTCAAATATATCTCCAATTATTTATTTTCATAACCCAGTAATCTAAATAATTGTCCAATACCTGAAATACCCCTTGACTTGTCCAAAGTCAAATATTAAGCCCCGTTGTGACATTCCCGCTATCTAGCTCCCTAGGATCGCCTCAAGTCGCTTGCTGCAGATTTACCCACATAATAATGTGGTTCTCACAATTTAAAGCATATAACCACATTTACATTCATATAGTCATACAAGCATGCTTATCATATAATCATGCATTAAATCAATAAATTCACACATAAACCAATTATGCCCTCCCAGCACACTAATCTAGGCCCTTAAGCCATATTAGTGATTTTGGGTCGTTACACATACACACCTCAACTTGACCATTAATTTTCTCTGTAGCACTCATATGGCCATGTGCTCATCCATTTCATGAACTTTTCTGGGAGAAACTCAAACTCCCACGACTAGCGGTACCATCTCTAAGTTGACATAGGTGAAGTTCTTACATCATCTTTGATACCTTTAGAGATGCTTGTTGCACACAATTGAACTTCATTAAAAGCCCTAGGCTGAACCCTCACTCGGTATCAACCAACACTCACCATCCTTGGATGGAACTCATTACTATGTTAATATTGAAACTATTAACTCTATAACTTGTTCTTAGCCACTAGACTCTTGCCCTTGATGTATACAAGTTAGCATTTGGGTTGCCCTATTTGATGAATATATTACTCTAGGAGTTTGAGTCCCATCCCTATTGAAGTGGAACTTACTAACCTCTTTGCAAGAGGTTTTGTAAATGGATTGGCCAAGTTCTCACTTATCGTAACATATGAGACCGATATGATTCCATAATGAATCAATTGTCTCACTTACTCATGTCTTACAATTATATGTCTAGACTTCCCATTATATGTGTCACTATAGGCTCTAGCTAATGTAGCTTGACTATCAAAATGTATCGAGATCGCTAATACCCCATTCACAAAAATTTGGATATCCAACATGATATCCTTAAGCCACTCGGCCTCTTTGTCGGTTGCTGCTAGAACTATATACTCTTCGTCCATGGTTGAGTATGAAATACATGTTTGTTTCATGGAACCCCAAGAAGCTGCACCTCCTCCGAGCGTAAACACTCAATCGTTTGTGGAGATATTGTCTCTCACACTTGATATCCAACTTGCATAAGAATATCCTTCAAGTATCTTCGGGAACATTGAATATTGGAGGCCTAGCTGCATGGTCCGCTTAAGGTGCCCTAGAACTCTCCCAATTGCTTTCCAATGTTCAATACTTGGATTGCTAGTAAACCTACTTAGTTTATTGACCCTCTACCATTGTTCTTTTCAAGCTTTATTCTTGAATCAAATGGTGTATTCACCTTTTTTATTTTGAGATTACTAAACTTGTCAAGAACTTTCTCAACAAAGTGAGCTTGACTAAAGGCATAACCCCCACTATTTCTTCTTACTTTTGTGCCAAAGAAGGTATCGACCTCTCCAAGGTTCTTCATCTAGAAAGTGGAAGATAGAATCCTCTTCATTTCTTTTATGCCTCTCGTCTCATTTCTTAAAATCAAGAATCATCAATATATAGACACACCAAGATGACATAGCCATCACAAGCCTTAGATTATATGTACTTGTCTACATTATTGTGTTTACACCCATTCAAAATAATAACTTTATCAAATTTCTCATGTTATTGTTTCGATGCTTGTTTTAATCCATAGAATGATTTAACAAGCCTACACCATTTGTGTTTATTTCTCCTTAGAACAAAATCTTCCGGTTGTTCCATATAGATCTCCTCAGCGAGATCTCCATTTAGGAATGACATTTTGACATCCATTTTATGAACATAAAGATTATATATTGACAATAAGGCAAACAAAACTCTTATTATGGTTGTCCTAGAAACCTGTGCATATGTGTCAAATTAATTGATTCTTTCCTTTTGTTTAAACCATTTTGATATTCATCTAGCTTTTAGAGGTTTGTATGCTCCATCGGTGTGATATTTCCTCCAAAATACCCTCTTGCACTCAATTGGTTTTGAAACTTGTGGAAGGTCTATCAATTCCCATGTGTGCTTTGACATAATTGAATCCATCTCATCATTTTTTGCCTCCTTCCAAAAATAGTCTCTCAAAGACATTGCTTCTTGGTAGGTTTTGGGATAACCCTCAACTTGAAGAATCATAGGAAATTTCCATGTGACTTCTTCAAGTGTACTGTAGAGTATCTCTACTTGAGAAGATTTGTCAATTGTCCCCAACCCTATAAGCCTTTGGCTTCTCCGAGGAAATATCGGTTGCTCATCAACCTTTGGATCTTTCTCTTTACGAGATTCTCCAACACCTTTCTTTCAACTTTGTAGATTTTAAATGCTTAAATTTCTCATCCTTACTCTTAAGAAAATACACAAAAATATACCTACATCAACCATCTACAAAAGTCATGAAGTATCTATTTCATCATCTAGTCAACATGTCATTTAATTCACATAAATCACTATTTATTAAATCTAGCAAGTTTGAACCTCTATCAACCCTTGGAAAATGTTTCGTTAACATTTTAGATTTAACACATAATTCACATTTATCATGCTCATTCACATCACAATAATCAATCCACATTTCTCAACTCGTTTAATTGTGTTATAGCCTAATGATCAAGTCTATTATGTCACAAAGTAATAGCAATATAATTAATCACATTACAAGATTTGGATGCCATATTATTATTGTCACTATCAAGAGTACAAAGTTTGATCGTTCCATCACATGAATAACCCTTTCCAACAAAAGTGCCCAATTTAGTCAAAATGGGTTTACCAAATTAAAACTCCATTTTGATACCAGATTTACTCAATAAATTTCCACGTATAATGTTTCTAGTCATATCGGGAACATAGAAAACATTATTTAAGGTCACTTTCTTTCCATTAGTGAAGAACACATCAATACAACCTCTTTCAAGTACCTTGGATCTCTTTTCATTTCCCATTTTGAATTCAAGTCCCACCATTGCTCTTTCAAAGATTTGAAAATAGTTTTATCATAGGTTGCATGAATGTTGGCACAAGTATCATACCACCATCCTTGCACCTTTACATGGTATGCATTAACTTCACTCAAGGATGTAGTGATTTTACTATCAATTGCATTGGCCTTGGTTTCTTTACTCAGGTTTGCAATGATCTCAACATTAAATGAACCTTAGTATCTTCACTTTCTTTTGCAATGATCTCAACATCAATTGTATTGACATGTTCACATTCTCTAAAGGTTGCATTAGTCTCATCACTACATGCGTAAACTATATCAATTCTCTTTAGGGTTATCATATATTCCTCATTGAATGCATTAAATTCAATTAAGGTCACAAAGATCTCATCGTCAATTGTATTAACCCTAATCTTATTATGGTTAACTTTACAATTACCATATCTCACGTAATGATCAATAACTTTACAAACAAAACAAGTATAGAAATCATCCTTGAATGGTTCATTTAAAAAATCACAAAAAAATTGCAGCAAACACATTTAGAAATAAGAAATTTGATGTTACCAATCTCCTTAAGTATTGAATCACATTGTGTCATCTCATCCTTTCTTGATGAAGACATTGAATCCATATCCACATTCATGTAGAGCATATCCAAATAGAACTTTCTTTGGTCTTTAATGGTTATGTGTTAACCACAAACCAAGTATTGAAAGAAGGATTTGACAGTTGTAGAAGATTAACTAATTTCCATCATTGTTGATCGTGCAAAACACAAAAAGAAAGTAATTTGAAATAGAGATTTTGAATGTTGGAAATATATGGCTTTACACTTTCTAAAGCATCAATTAATAATGGGAATAGTTCAATAATAGAAACCCTATATGCTAATCAAGAACCTTGTTCAAAGTATGAATGCGAATCTTGATAATCAAATAAACATATTCACAGTATGAATGAAAATCTTGAAAACAAAGGAGTAAGTGATTAAATGATTATAAGATGAACTTAGAAACATTTAATCATCAATACTAACAACATAAACACAATAGAATGACAAAATACAAGATTAGGGTTAGAGAGATACAACCTTTTGTATTGAGCAACTTGAATCATCAAACTTTGGGAACTTCTAAGGCTTATACACAATAAGAATATTGTTGTCCAAAATCTCTATTTAAAGACTTCCCCAATTGCTTGAAGCTTCAACCAAGTAGAATGAGAATTGGGATTTAACAAGCCTTAAAACTCATGCAAACTTTGGTCTTTGATAGCTAGAGAGAGAGAGAG
The DNA here is from genome assembly GCF_963169125.1 of Humulus lupulus. Taxonomy (NCBI): domain Eukaryota; kingdom Viridiplantae; phylum Streptophyta; class Magnoliopsida; order Rosales; family Cannabaceae; genus Humulus; species Humulus lupulus. The sequence continues at coordinate 132,710,674 of NC_084798.1, read as the reverse complement.
ATAATTAACTCGTCATTTAAAGCTTATTTTACATGTTTGTACGGACACGTCAGACGATGTATCATCACCTAGGCGATATGTTTTCCACTAGATGGAGATGTATCTACTACCAGGGATTTTGAGCCTCTTCGCATTTAGGCGATGCAACGCCTCTTAGGAGGCGACACATTGCCACCCCGTTTGGCTTTTTACCATTCCAATGGTCCTAAAATTTCTCCAAATGCTACCAAACTTTTTGGGGATCCTTAGATACCTCCATGTACAACTTTAGAACTATAAAAGTCACTTTTAGATGCATACTACATAATCTTATGTTTTCACATCAACTTAAGTGAAAATCGTTAAATGTTTTTCACCTCATTTTGTAAACAACTTATATATTATATTTAACCAATCTCAACATAAAATAGTGCTTAACTCGATAAACGAGAAATTTGGACGGAAAAGTGTTATTTAAAGATAAAGAAAGTTGAAACGCTAAAATTTTAATAAAGCGATATAAACCTATTCATTAAAATTATAAAAGTTTACATGGGATCCCAAAATGATTAAACAAAACATATTTACAACCACTGTTATCAAAATAAGTTGACCTAGGTGACAAAAATAGGACTTTTACCCAAGTCCATCAAATAACTCAACCTTGTACGTCGAGGAGGCCGAACATGTATGCACCACCGCCAAGCTCTCCAAGTTATGGCTATTCTTCCTTTCACTTGGCTTTACATACACCATACATCATCCATGAGCCAAGGCCCAACAAGGAAACCCAATTAATATGTTTCATAGATTATAAATACATTAATTCCAATCATATAAACAATTAACATGGCCTATGTCGAACAATGTGCATCATAAGGCACTAGGCTTACGACCTATGCCGAGTGGGTGTATACCACACTCCTATAATGGCCCTATCATCACGACCTACATTCCACATGGTTATAGTCAAATACAGTCCATGTCGATCAATCATAGATAAATTAAGTATTGCTAAACATAACAAACACATATATGTAACAAGGTTATATAGCCCTAGTTCAATTTCCAAGTATGCGGTCATAACCGTTTACATATTAGGGTTAAGACCAATGCCCTCTCTATGTGCAAATGGCAGCTTTCTTACCTCGGGTCTAGTGATAGAAACAAGACAACCTCGAGTGCGTTCCTCTTTTGAGCCTTTCCAAAATCCTAGTCACAACAATTATCGTATGCCAATTAGAGACCAAGTCTAACTACGTACTCAATAATTAAATTATCACTGTCGGGACCTCAAAACTCATCTAATATGCAAGGGGAATCATCCCCCAAACCCCCAAATGACTACTCAAAATAGATCCTAGAAATCCCAAACCAAACTAACTAAAATAAAACAAAATAGCTATTCGGACACCTAGGGCGTTCACGCTCTCCCAATGTTCTAGGGTTCCAGGACAGCAGTGCGGTTGCGCCACTCTCAGGGTGCATTCGCACTAGTGTCCCAGAACTAAAATCACATCCTAGATAACTAAAATAAATCAAAATATCTATTCGGACACCTGGGGTGGCCACGCCCTCCCAATGTTCTGGGGTTCCAGGGCAGTAGAGCGGTTGCGCCACTCCTTGGGAGCATTTGCTCTAGTGTTCTAGAACTAAAATTGAAACCTAGAATTTAGTTTTCCCAGCTGTGATTTTCTAGCACCCAAACTCAATTTCCAGCAAAATTTTAAGCATAATCCGACCATAAAACATTTATACATCCAACATACAACAACTAGACCTCAATAATACTTTCAATCATTCACTAAAATTATAAATTGGAACTTGAGGGTTCTAAAACCCATTTTCCCCCAAATCTGAAAATCAACCCAATTCAATGCCTTAAATATGAAATCAAGTTACCACAAACATTTCTAAGCTTGTTTCTAACACTCATACACCCATCAAAACAACCTAAAAGCATAAATTTAAAAAATGTAACGCAAATACCCAAATTCTCCCTCAAGAACACTATGAAGAACAAGTAAAATTTTACCTCTGCTATGGCTTTGATTCTGAATTTAACAACAAAATGGACTCTAGTCTCCCAAACCTAGTCTGAAGCTTGAGAATTCCCCACTTTAGGCCAATTTGGAGAAATTTGGTCATGAGTTTCTAGAGAGCTCTTTGTGGGGAAGTGTAGAAGAATAAACTAGTAGATGAGAGAAAAAGCTAGAACGTGATACAAGGGAGAGCATCAAAATTTTGGTTATTTCACTAAGTGTATGGTCAAATGACCATTTTACCCTTCCCATTCAATCGCCCCATTAACCACGCACAAGGGAGTTTTGGTCATTTTGCTTGAAATTATAATTACACTAATTTAATTATCTCACTAATTTCTAAATTATCAAGTAAATTCTATCAACTATAATTTTCGTATCCATTAATTTTATTTTACCAATATCCTCAAAATGTGAAAAATATTTAAAATATCCCTGGGCTCGACCCGAGCCGGGTATTTTTCCCCGTTGTGACTTTTCCAGTACTCCTGCTTGAACGGATCCTCTCATGTCGAAAATCACATATATCCACATAATAATGTGGTCATAATGCACATTGCATATACAATCTGCAATTATACCCCCAACGAGTCAAAATTACAAAAAAAACTATTTTTTTTTTATCAAAAGCAGGTCTTTAAACATATTCAATTATATAATAATATAATTCACAATAATATACTTCATGCCCTCCAGGCACGCTCTTTAAGGTACTAACCTCATTATGAGTTTTGGGACGCTACACTTTAGCTTCTACATGAATTCTTTAATAAGTTATTAAATGTACTACGCAAGTGCACATAATCGCAAACAAGTAATAAAGTTATAAATAGAGTATCCTTCCCATGAAGGTTGATTTCCAATTACAAATAATTAATTTGTTAATTCTATTTGGCTAACGAAAATGTGATTTAAAAAATAACAAGATCAAAAGCAAAAATAACTGAAATTAAAAATTGAAAAATAAGAGAAATAAAATAGTAACAATTAATTCAATGGATGAAAGACTAGGGTATTTCATTTCATCATCTATCCACTCTATCATGTCATCAATACAATTTTTACTATTCCACTTCTTGTTGTGATAGCAGGTTTGCAAAAGAAATTTATATTCTTACTAGGATATACAAAGCTCAACCTATATGCAAACTTTCTACATCACTGTGATAAGTTTCTACATAAAGTGGACATTAAGAATAAAAACCTATAAACTACATGGTGACTGCCTATTTTGCTATTAACCAATCAAAAGAACTTAAAGAAAATGCAGTAAGAAGAAACAGATTTTACGTGGTTCAGGTTATAAATTAACCCTAGTCCATGACTCTATTGTATTAGGATTTCAGGAAGTTTGAAGGTTTCGAGCTTCTATGGGGTTCAGGTAGCTCTTGGCAGTGCTCTTAATACAAAAGTTTCGAATCATTTACAATGGGAGCCCAAGCCTTATTTATAGTGGCTAAGGACAATCACCTCCCTTAACGAGGATTTATTACAAAAGATTCCCAATTATTTGGGATCTAAATGCTAGTTAATACACATTATCGTAATGAAAGTTGTGGTGGGCCCGTGCATATCACACGGGACCCATTTTCGAGGTTTCACCCCACAAAATTTTAGGGAGACATGCCCCTGACAATGTCAGGGGGTTGTTACATTTTTTCCACGTCAGGCGGCGTATTGGGGCATGCTGCTTGTCGCCTGTATGGAATTGACACCATGGCTTGAAGGAATGGTAACTTTGTCAGATGGAAGATTTTGATCTAGGGTCGCTGTGCATGAAACCTAGCACTTCCTTCCAGGCTCCGAGGACAACTCGTCTAGGCCTGGAGGACTAGACGAACATGAAATTTGGAGGATAATGATAATGGTCCTCAGGATGTAACACACTTGAAGACATTAATCTCCGGAAATGGATCACAACATATTGGGAAGGCTTACCTTCAGAGGAGTTCTAGGCGAGCTCTGGGCTTTATTAACTCTCGTGGAGCTTAGTTACTTCTCTAATGACTGCCACGTGTCAATTGGTTGAAATATAGACAACATTTCCCCCCAACTCTTATCTTGTCCTTAGACAATGGAGACTTAGACTGAAAGGAGTAATTTCAAAGGACTTACTTTGGGGGTGACGTTTTGGCTCATCGAGGCATCACATTTCAAAAAAGGTAACGCCACATGACGACTCCCCATTGCTGGGCCCATCAATCGGTAAAAATTAATGAGTCCATTCCATGCCCAAGACATCCAATCCATATCTGAGACTTCCTTTCGCCATGTACTCGAGGCATCTTTTTCCAATGTTTTGATTGCAATTCGTGCTTTGATATCTGTGACCATTAGATCACGCTCGAGTGCCTACTCTGTAGGTCATCAATGATCAGGGAGGAGTTGCATCCTCCCCAATTTCTTGAGTATAAAACTAAAATTTTACCTCCCATTTCACCACTTTTAGCATTTGAAATATTCTTAGAAACCAGAGCTCTCTAATATCCTTAATCCTTCTCCAATCGAAAACTTCACAAGAGTTCCCTTGTCGAAGACATGGACAATTGGAGAGAATCAAGCTTTTTTCTAAGTTAACAACGTGAAGTGCTTTCGAGTTCAGACGCATCACAACACTTATCGAAGGTTCATTTCGAGTAAGTCAAATTTTCTCTCCCTTTACTATTTGGGTATTTTGTATGAATGTAGTTGCATGCTTAGGTTGTCATTGTTTATGGAATCTAGAGGTCAGTTTGACCTCTCTAGTTCTTTTAGGTCAATTTTGGCATTAAAATTGGCCAAAATGGGTCGTTTAGGCCTAACTGCGTTTTTTTTTGCATTTTTTGGTATTCCTCTGAAATTTGGAAATTTTCCAGATTCCGATGAAGTTCAGGAATTCTAGTGGTGTCCTCCAGCACCTGATTCTTGGTTTTGAGGACACCCTAGTCCTTTATGCTTCTATTTCTCCTCCATTTCCCGAGCAGTTGTCTCAAGGGTTCTCATGTTTTGGCCTATCTTTCTTCTGGTCAAGATGTTAACTTCTTGGCTTTGCTTGTTTTTGATGTCTGAGGAGTTACACCACCTCCACTAGCAAGGCTTCTATTACTTCGACCGAGGGATTATCGACGTCGCCCAAGAAGCAGGAGGGATCCCGGAGGAGAGGGATGCCAGCCCAGGAGTAAAGCTGGGCACTAGTGGTAAGAGAGGGGCCTCCGATGGCAGATTGGCTAATATTATGCGGCTCCTCGAAGGAGGAGTTAAAAAGGGGTCCCATATATGGGGACACATGTTATGAAGTAGAAGGCTTCGGGGCAGAGCATCTCCCTAACAAGCTAAGACATCGAGGGGTGCTAAAAAAAGTCCTCTCTTACTTCGGAGTCAAAGAGGGCATCCTTGCACTGCTGCCTCGGGACTCAGAAAAGGCGCACCAGAGTATGAATGGCCTCAGGGCTTTCCTCTACATCAGTACTATGTCGAATTCCTTAAATATGGCGGCATAGCTTCCGTCCATTCATCACTTATTGGGTATCAGGTCCTCACCCGATCGAACATACTGTACTGGAGACAGAACTGCCATGTCCCTTCTCTAACCAAAATATTGTACATCTACAATTTTAAAGCTTGTCCTCGGTAGACGAGGTTCGATGGGTATTACATCCTAATGAAGTACATTTATTCGGGGCTGGTGTCTAAGGCTTCCTCCCAGAACAAGAGCCATGTGGATGACTACAAAGACCACTTCTTCTTCACAAGACGTTTTCCCATGCGAACGAACCCTACCCTCCTCCTGGAATTCTCTAGGTTTGGTAAGGGTCTCAAACCTCATCTCTAGTTTAGTTTCTTTACGTTAATTATTCCATACTTAGAAATTTTTTCTTGATAAATAATTTTTGTTGTACTTTGTTCCTCAAGGCGTGTGATGACTGGCTCATTTCTATCTTCCTCATCATGGAACATCACCTTCGCTGTGGACCTCTCTTCATTCCAAAACTCGAAGAAGTCTCGAGAAGAAGCTGCTCTCCACACAGAGTAAGTAGACGATCAGACGCTCCTCCTGTAAAACCAAATAATGTGAGATGAATGGGTCGAGATTGTACTTGAAATACGAGCCACTACTGAGGCACAGGAGGACCAGGAGCTCGAGGAGGAGCTCCAAGTAGGGGTGGAGTCCTCGTCATGTGCCAAGGTGAATCTCCCATAATTTTGTATCATGTTCAACAAGTAGGAGAAGGGGTAAGTCTTGAGCATGTGTGGGCCTCGCCTTTGATCTTCCGGAGTTGACAGATCTCAGGCCATCACTAGATTGTGGAAGAGTTCCAAGACTACCAAGATTTAATTGACGAATTCCTCCACTACCCAAAGAGAAGGCTACACCCCCAGAGTTTTGTGCCATTGGACGAGGTAACATCTATGCATGGGAGGTGGTTCTGTCAATACAAAAATGTTCACCACTCAGGAGATGGGCAGAATTGTGAGGGAATTTTCCCATCCATCCTACACCCGGAAGAGCCATCTAGTGGTGGGCCTCCCAAGAAGATCACATGCTTTGGACCAGAACTTTCCTTTTCCATGCATTTTATTCTATTTTATTATGCTCTTTGTGAAGACTAACATCCTGGTTATTTTTCTATCCAGATCACATAGGCATGGCAAACTCCATCCAGACCAAATAGCAGAGGGTTATGAGGACCTCTCAAATCCAAGTCCCTGCAGCGCTGTCTGTTGTGCACGAGGCTCTGCAGGTTCTCCCATAGCCCCGGTGGTCCCTGGAGCTCCGGTGTATGTTCCTCCTGCCATTCCCCCGAGACCAGTGGCAAAAGAGAAAGTCATCAACCTATGTGAGGGGTCTCTGGTCCTCGATGTGGGGAGTTCAAGCACAGGATAGGACCTCCCATCAATTGAGGTGTCTGATTGTCCTCCAGCCAGGTCAACTTGACTTGTAATCTTCCCTGAGCATTAAGAAGGGCAAGAGCTCGAAAGGCATAGGTGGGTCGTGGTGTACTTCAACCACCGTCTAGAAGAAGGGGGTGAAATGTTCAAGGCCTTAGCAAAGTATCTTCGTGAGAATAGGCCTTGGCGCAGAACCCCAGTGCCAACTCCTTGCTGTGAGGAGCTGGAGTCTCTTTTTGCTGGGAGACTTGGAAGCAGGACAGCTCCGCTGGTAGTAGAGCTTCTGCATGTATTGAGCAGATCCCTATGCAAGAAGCCTTCTCGTAGCTACGCTCGCATCGGAGGGGATAACGAGATATCCCTCCTTGCAGCCTGCTTCTACGCCTTGGCACAAGTAAGTTTTATACTATAATTTGAACTTGTAGATAAGTATTGCATTCTTGCATACTAACTCAATTTTGTTGTGTAGGCTGATGTCTTGTGCCAAAGGCTTGGAGACGTCAAGACCACGACGTCCTTTGAGCTGAAGGAACTCAGGGAAGTGTTTGTCTCCCTTAAGGAGCACTCCAAGCTCCAGAAGGCTTTTGAGGACTAGAAGAGTCATGCCTCCTAGTTGCAGAACCGCCTAGCGATGGACCGGTCTAGGCTTCAAGCCCTCGAGGACATTTGAACAAAACTGGTGGAGGAGGCCATGAACCGTTCCAAGGCCACGGAAAAGGCCATGGATGAAACCTAGGCCGCGCAAGAAGAGACCCAGGTTGCTCACAAGGAGGCCTAATGACACGCTAAGGATGTCACACGTGTTTGAGAAGAAGCCACGCATGCGGCTTGAAGGGCGCAAGCAGCAGTCGCTGAAGTGGAGAGCTTGAAGTGTCAAGTTTAGGAGTTGAATTTCTAGGTCTCCACCCTCCACAAGGAGGTTGATCAACTAGTGGAGGACACCCTCTATGTTGCATGGAAAATAAATAAAGAGATGGACTTGACCTTCATCTACGACCCCAACATACGGATGTCATTCGAGGAGCATCTCCGGGTGGATGATGCTTCGGCCGCGCAGGCTCATGCAGTAAGGAAAGTGGGTTGGAATCCCGAGACTGATCCTATGATTGACCTCTTCATGGAGGTTCCCCCGAGCAAGCTCTAGGCCCTTGTAGATTTTCCTTTTCATTGGGTTATGTAAATAGGCATGCGTGCCACTTCTTTTTTTGGGGTACAAACAATCTGAGGCTCGAGCCCCCACGCATAATTGTATAAAATTTTAACTTTCAAGAATGGCCTTTGTTTGCACTGTTCACTTTCCTTCTATTCCTTATCAGTTAAACACATTAATTGATGTTTAGTAATTTTGAAAATTGGGCTTAAAATTCATAGGGTTTAGTCTTCAACTCTCAATGTAACTTGTCGTCACGAGAATGTTTTTTTTTAAAACCATAAGTTGTCAACCATATGTGGGCCTCAGTCGTGAGACAAAGGTCCTAGCACTCTTATTTATTGTAACTTGGTTCTTGTGCTCGAGTCTTGTTGATCCACGGACTCGTAGTCCTCAGAAGTAACTTTAGTACATTCACATGCCCCGAGGTCCTCTCCCGAGCTCCCTCCTCCCCAAGAGCTCCCCTCATTCTCTAAGGATATCGGGGAAGAATTGGAGGTCGCATTGTTTGTGCAAAAGAAAAAAGTTTCTGAAGATAGAGAGAAGTCTAGTCAAGGCCAGGATGAATCAAGGGCAGTAGCCAGAGACCCTCCAGCCAAGGTACTCCATATAAAGAAGTCAATCAATCTGCTGCAAGTTTTAGGCTAGTCTGATTCAATCCGAGGCAGTTCGTGAGCCAACATCTGGTTGTTTGGGACCTGGATGTGACCCTACTCCAGTGTTGACTAGCTGGTCTTACGCCTTGATTATGGCTACCCTAGATGTACTGTAGTGGTAGATAATACCTTGCATTTTAGGTCCACTATTTTTTAACAATATGGTACAAACCTCTTATCTTGGCCTTCCATGCGTCATGGAACATTTACTCTGGGTATTAGGTAGGACGAGCATGAGTCTAGTACAAATGAAGAACCCGAACCCCATAGGTCCCACAATGTAGTAATGCTAGAATCTCGCCCTCCTCCAATAATCCAAGAGTTAGAGATGTTACCCAACCCGAAACTTGTCATAGTAGTTTCCTCCTCTAGTTTGAAGCGTAGGGTTCTTGTTCTGTTACTCTTTACTTTGTGTTTCAGTAATCATTCCTTGGGTTTGACTCTTCTGCTCGCCCTTTTGTAGAAGAAGACACGAATCTAAAGGAAAATTTCAAAACCAGACCAAACGTAACGAGGCAAAGGGTTTTGAAGAAAACCACTCCCGGAGCTGGAGCCGCCACCGTATCACCTATGAAAGACAAGGGTGCCAACTTTGCCCCAAAGCAGTAGCAACCTTTACTAGTTCCTCACGACCCCACTCATTTCCTGCATGTGGTCCGAACTAAAGACTCGACTATCACTATCCTAGTTCTCCCCTCCAGGCAGGAAAATATCCAGAGCCTTTGCGTAGTTCATATCAGGAAATCGTGAGCAATCTGATGAAGCATGCGAGTGTGGTCAGCGTCAAAGATTTGCAGGCTATTGAATCAGGACCATCAACGGCCACCCTCGACTCTTTGTTGGGGATGGCTCTAATTTTAAGTATTATACTTATCCTCTTCTTCTAGTCCCATGCCTTCATAAATTGACCTTTCTTTATTCATTGTTTGTAGTCTTCATGGTTCGGATTCGTCACATCGCTCGGGTCGAGCTAAGGTTGACAAGGCTAGGACCGCCTTGAGGGAGGCACAGGTTTCCTATGAGGAAGCCAACTCCCTGAAGGATGCCCTGAACGAGGCCAACAATGCTCTGAAGACCTCTCAAGAGAATGAGAAAATTTCCAATGCACAAGCCATGGAGATAATCCGACAGCGACCCAGCTTGTGGAGGTCGGCAGTCTGAAGATGAAGCTTGCGGGCATAAAGGCCAAGGCCAAGGAGGATACTGCTGCAGTGGGTAACTTTTTTAGAAGAAATTTTTTATCCGGTCTGGGTGTATAACCAAGAAGGGGATTTCTCATTCTTGGATGCGGAACTTTGGGGGCGCTACCTCGCCAAGTTCTAGGACCAGTTATCAAAAGAGCTTGCAAGACTTCCGGAGCTCAGGGATGATGGGGGACCTCTTTTATATATATATATTCTTTCTTTGGGCTATTGTATTTGGGCCTTCTTGGCCGATATAATTACCCTTGGGCTATTAATTCAGGGTTATTTTTACCCACAATATAATTCACATATTTTGGTATATCTCTATTCTTTTTGTTTACCCCCCCCCCCCCCCCCCCCCCCCTTCTATAAATTATTTATGTTTGTGAACCTTCAAAGTCCTTATACGTCCAAATAGTTATAGAGGTAATTTTAGATCGAGGTATTGTAGCATGATGGCTTGCCCAGCTAATATTTGGTCGACAACCTAGTTATTTCTGGAAGTTTGATCGCCTATTTGCGTACACCTATTAGGGATCAGGCCTCAGACTTGGTTTAGTTCCAGGATTTTTGTACCTAGTTAAATTATAGGATTTTGTTTATGTTTTGAATTTTCTTAACTTAGTTTGTATTCAAAATTTCGTTGAAAACTTGAGCTTTAAGAAGTCGTATAGCAATCAATTTTCCAAATTCTAAGTTAAAAGAAAAAAAAAATTAATCTAAATTTTCTAAATGTTGCAAAGAAAGATTGTTCGAGGGATATATGCCCCCAAGCGATCAAAATTTATAAATATTCTAGATCGCTTTTACACAACCAACTCATGTTGAGTTGAAAAAATATAATAAAATGGATTGATACCATGTGGAAACCCTTTATTATTCAAGTTCTAACAAAATGAAATGGCCTTTACAATAAGCCTTACAATCATAAAATCTACCAAAGACATCCTATTATTGATAATACTTTTTGAGATGTAGACTGTTTCAAGTTCATGGAACAAATTCTCCACTTAACCAAGAAATGGCCTCCCGTACGATCTCCACAATCTGATAGGGTCTTTCCCAGTTTGGTCCCAATACACCAACTTTATAATCTTTGTTAGGCAGAAATACCCTTCGGAGCACCGAATCCTTCATCTCGAGACTACGCCCCTTGACATTTGAATTAAAATATCGAGCTACTCTTGACGGGTATCGGGCGACATCAAACTGAGATTCTTCCCTTTGTTCTTCAATTAGATCCAGGGATGCATTAAGAAGATCATGATTCCATTCCTGGTTGTAGGTCATTTGCCTATATGACATCACCAGAGCTTTTACTGGGAGCATAGCCTCTCTTCGAAAGGTCAGAGAGAGGGGAGTATGCCCAGTAGAGGTGCGATGTGAGGTCATGTAGGCCCAGAGCACTTGTAGGAGCTGTTCCGACCATAGCCCTTTAGTGTCTTCTAGTTGCTTATGGAAACCACTGGATAGCAAACTCCTCCCTTATCCATTGGCAATGAGCCTATTAAGTTGATCCCCCACACAGCAAATGGCCATGGCGATGGAATCATGGTTAGCTCCATGGGTGCTTCTCGAGCAAAAGTGGCAAAAGGCTGACACTTCTCGCACTTTTGGACATATGAGGTTGAGATTTTTTTGAGCGTAGGCCAGAAATAGCCTTGCCTTAATACCTTTAGAGCCAAGTTTTGCCCACTTGCGTGGTCTTCACAAAACCCTTTGTGTATTTCTCGAAGGATGGTTTGTGCTTCCTTGGGCAGAACACACCATAGGAGGGTAGAGAATGACCTTGCCTATAGAGAATTTCGTCGACCAAACCATACCATGAGACTTGATACAACAACTTTCTTGCATTCTTTTGAACTTCTGGCAATTTTCTAGTCGTTAGGTATCAGCGATCATCCAAGTCGGTTCTTCGCAAATAATTCAAGCCTCAACTAGCTCTTCATTGATGCTTGGTTTATTCAAGAATTCTACAGGGAACACATTTAATGTGTTTGTCTCTTTGGTTGTGCCGAGTCAGGCTAAAGCATCTACATTCGTATTCTGCTCGCAGGGGACCTATTTGATGTAATAAAACAAAAATTCTGATAGTTCACCTTTAACCTTAGCTAGATAAGCTCCCATTTTGATTCCTCAAGCTTGGTATTCCCCTAACACTTGATTAACCACGAGCTGAGAATTGCTAAAGAATTTAATTGCTCTTGCTTGCAGCACTTTTGTTACCTGATGTAACGACCCAAATTCGCTAATAAGGCTTAAGGGCCTTGATTAGTGTGCCAGGAGGGCAGGTTGGGATTTATGTGTGATTTTATGAATTAAATGCATGATTATGATTTAAAGCATGTTATTTGGCTATTTGTTTAACTGAGATGCATGGCTATGTTTACTAGTATGCATGTAGGCCCGGATCGTGTTAGAAGGGCATAATTGTAATTTTGGCCATGTTGGGCATAACTGTATTGATATGTGATAACTGTATTATGTGAATTGTACCACGTGGGTGTGGTTGTATTATTGTGATGCACGTGCCGAGACGGTTCTAGAGAGCTAGTTAACTCAAGAGTCACAACGGGATTTCTATACCCGGCTCGGGAAGAGCCTAGGGGTACCTCGGGAATTTTATGGTTAAGTTGAGATTTAGCGGGTAATGGTTATTGGAGATTTAGTAACCTGGGTAACCATTAGTTACTGCTGAGAGTAACAAGTTTTAGAAAGAAAATGGTAGAAATGAAATAGAAATGAAAAGACTTAAGTACCCTTGAGGTTTAGGTGGGAAAGGATAGGCAAGGAGGGGCAAAATGGTCATTTGGTTGGGAACTAGATAAATGGCAGCTGGTTTTATGGGGTACACGGTTTGGGGCTTAACCATTTTGGTCTTGATAGTGTTTGAAGAGAAGAGAAAAGAGAGGGAAAAGCTAGGGCATGAGGAAGAAGAAGAAGAAGAAGAGAAGGAGAAGTTGGAGACCTAGGAGATGAAGGAAGCTTAGGGATGGATTCTCCATATGAGGTAAGGAATTTTATACACATTTAAGGCTTGATTATGTTATGGGTTAAGAATTTGAGCATGGGTTAAGTTTGATGTTTGAGTTTTTATTTTTTCTGAAATTGAAATCAAGGATGTGGATTTTGGGGATTTGATTGGGTGTTTAGATGTTTTGGTGATGTTTATGGGTTGTTGGATGGTTTATTTGGAGTCTTGAGTTGGTTTTGGGGCTTGGGTGTGAGTTTGGGTTGATTTGGTAAGGTTTAGCTCGGAGAAAACGCAGGAGGAAAACCCAGAATTCTGGGTCTGCGAAGGCGTGCCGCGACACAGGTTTTTCGTGCCGCGGCAAGGGAGCCTCTGACTGATGGGTGCCGCGGCACAAGGATGTGGTGCCGCGGCACAAGGCTAATTTCAGGGCATCATTTTTAGGCAATTTTAGGCCTTTGCTCCGGGGATTTGGGGGATGCCTCCGGGGTGTTGTTCTAAGGTTTTAGGGGTCCCGAGAGTGCGGGATTGGTCCCGGAAAGTGGTTTTGGGTTGATTAGTAATGAGGGATGTTTCTTGTGTGTTGTGACTAGGTTCTTTGAGAGGCTCGTGCTAGAGGACCGTGCTCGCGGCTTTAGTGCATCAGGAGGCTCGGAATGCAGGTAAGAAAACTATAACACCCGAGGTTAGGGCATGGCCCCAGATTGTATTATGTGCAAATGTTTAAACTTAAATGAATCATGATGTGTGTGAATGATTATTTCGAATGTACTATATGTGTGATTATGATGAAATGAGCGGCCGTGGGCCGAGTACGGCGTAGGCCGGGGCGGCCGTGGGCCGAGTACGGCGTAAGCCGGGGCGGCCGTGGGCCGAAAGTAACACCTAGCACATGGGATGCTATATTCAGGGTGGGACCCAAGGGATACATGAGTTATCCTCGCGGTGAGAACCGATACCCCAGGCTTCGGTAAGGCTCTGGGGCGGCTTGGCCGTGTTTGCTTAGTCTAATGATTGACTTGTTTATTGTGGATTATCTGTTATGATAAACTGTATACATTGCATATGTTATGTCCTGCATGAGTTTTCTTGCTGGGCTTCGGCTCACGGGTGCTCTGTGTTGCAGGTAAGGGCAATGACTGAGTCAACCAACCATGAGTACGGAGAGCGTGAAGCGACGTGTACATGTTCGGCCTGCCCGACTGCTTTGGTTGGGGGCATTTTGTATATGGCTGTATTTAACCATTCTTTTGATAGCTGATCAAGTGTAAATCTATTTTGAGTTGTAAATATTTTGTAAACCTTATTTTGGGATCCCAGATGTTTTATAATTAACGTTTTTAATGAAACTAAACATTTTCAAAGAGTACAGCCTTAAACTCTGGTTTATTCACACTTTTGGTTTTAGAAACCACTTGAGTCAATTAGATGCACAATTTCTGTTTTAAACTCACTTAGTAACGGCTCTAAGGTAGTAGGGCGTTACAACTTGGTATCAGAGCGAGCCAAGGTTTATTGGTTCTGGAGATCGACCGAACATGTACGCTCGCTGTCAGTGACAAGCTCGACTCAGGGTTGGTTGGTATGAATGATTGACATGTTTGAATATATGTTTGAATGCCCTATTTGCCTGCTTATTTATATGGAGCATGAGGAATGAGATGACATATGCATGAGATACTGATAGGGCCTGGCTCTTGACTGTTGCATGTTGAGATCAATGTGTGCTGAATAACATTATTATGCATGTGGATGAAAATTGGCATAATGGTTCGCATATTGAGCGTATGTGGTTAGTTTTCTGAATTAAATTCATATGTTATATCTGTTTACTGGCTTGTATGAAGCATGATGAGTGTGGATACACTTAGTGGTGATAGAGATTTGGTAAGCTATATGTATATCATGGTGGACTTGACCTAGTATATGCTTGGGTGTGCATTATACCTGTGGATATTTGGACCTAGTGGTGGTTTGGTTCAGAGTAGGAACCCCAGAGTTCAGGTGTTGGGTTAGTTTTGACAGGTGGAATTGTGTTGTTGGCTCCTAGAAGGGTTTGGGGACCCGATATTGTGTTGAAAGGGGGGTTTTTAGATATAAGTTGGAGTTGAAATCTCCAGTTACCCCTGAGTGTAGCAGCAGAGGGTCACTAGTGTGTGGGTAGCTGTGGAGTTGTTAGTTGAGACGGGATAGAAGAGCAGCGGATTTCTCTGGGGAAATAGCTGATTTCGATGTTTTAACAGTAAGGTGGCCAGTGTTGGTCTACTGTGAGGTATGGACAGATAAGGGTATTACATGAAAGGCTTAAAGGGTGTTAACCTCGGGTTTTGAGGAGAGTTCGAGTTGACAAGGAATTTATCAATAGATGAGCAGAGTTAATTCCACCCTTGGTTAAGAGGATGAAAGATCCTGATTAGAGGGTTGTGTTAAATATTGAGGCAGGGAGATGCCTGGATTTGGTACTCGGGCGGAGGTACTGGCTTAATGGGTTGGAAAGAACCTAGTTGATGAATGGTTAGAAGAGATTTTAAAGACATGATTAGAACCGTGGAGACGGGCAAATGTGTGAGTCTGGTTTGGACTGTTAGGGGTAACAACAGCGTAGATCAATGGGTTTGGTGATTTGGATAGTTCATTTCGGAAATTTATACAGATGGATGTATCTGGGATTGGTGGCGACCCATTTAAGGGCATGAGATCTGAAATAGCCTAAGGCATTTGGGCTGCTTTGAGGAAAGAGTTTTTGTCTGCATGTGGATGGCGGAGAGGGCCATATTGTTTGAGGAACTGATGGTTGATGTATAGAGCATGAGTGCTAGAGCCGCAAGGGCGGTGCTTCCTTTGATGGAATTAGTGAAGATAGATTCGTGATAATCAAGTTGAAAGAACCCCGGATAATGTTGTGGCTTTTGGATTGCCAAGAAAAAGGGGAAAAGTCTGACTGATAAGACGGTAGTTTTGTTGATAGAACGCAGCGAGGTCGAATTCTCGATTGTTGAGATAGAAGGACCCCAGACAGTGCTTGGGCACATAATTTGAGATTTGCAAGAAGCCTGATCGAAAAGGTAGATATCGAGATGGCGACAGGAACCAGGAGGTTAATTGGTATGCATATGAGGAAGAGGATGCCACCTGAGAGGAGGTCAGGTGAGGGCATGACTTCTACGTAGAAGGACTCGAGATGTTGGGATGGATTTCCCATGGTGAGGGAACGGAGAACCAGAGTGCAGCGATACATTCAAAGTTCGAGGCCGAGTCCTCAAGGGTGAGTATGTATCTGACGAGCTTATGCTTTGGTCATGTAGCGAACTGGAAGGATTTGGTGTTGCGAATGCTCCGAGAGGGTGATGGACATAGAGAGGGTGCCTCTATGGTGCCATTCGAGAGGCTGAGGACAGTGATACTTATTGAGAAGGAATTAGAAACTCTGGCAGATGGATTGTTGAGGATGTCATCTGGAGTACGTAAAGGAGACGGAGCTGATCATTGGGAAAATTATGTGGGTATGCAAAGGAAGATTTAGGGAATACTTCAAGGTCAGACTACGGATAGGATTGGTATAGGGAATGTTGTAAAAGACGGTTTTGGACGACAGAAAGTCTATCGAAGCAATTGAAGGAATCTGAGCCTGGTGTAGCCAGTGTGTTATACTGCGGGGATTGTTGGCATCGTCGGGTTTGAACGAAAAGTACAATGTTGGGTACCAGTGGGGACGATGTCTCCAAGAGTTGATCTACGACCTGGTTATTTCCAGTTGGAAACCAAGGATAGAGACATTTCGGAAAATTTTCTATTCTGCACCGGGTTGGGAGTGAGGAGTTGGTAACAAAGATTCTAGAATGGTTCAAGCTACAGCAGCACAGGTAAGTTCTTTAGGCTGAGAATGCGTGAACGGTATGGGTAAGTCCCTTCAAGCTCACGAGCAGTACATGTGGATTACTCCCAGACGGAAATGGTGAGCAATGATTATGCGAAAGACGTTTGTACCCAGAAGGCAGAGTCTCAGGTAAGGTTCTACGGATTGTTGGTTTGAGCGTCGTCAGGAGTACTCAGATTAGAGCTACAAGGAGGAAGGACAGGTAAGAGAAGAATTGATCTGAAGCCGCAAAGAAGCTAATGAAGAACGTCCGAAGAATTGAAGGCATAACAAGACTGGTAAGCACGTCATCTACTGCACGAGCATCTCCGGGAGACAACTACATCAGAGACGAGGGGAACAGTAAACTCGAGGTTAGACGGACTGAGTGGTATCAAATCAGAAAGAAATTCAGAAGACAAGGTGTGATTGTTTAGTATCTGCTAATGCGGGAGTATGCGTGTGATTTGGTTAAGTAAAGAGTGATTTCATAAAGGACCTGATCCATGGTAGGGTTATGGAAATGTGGGAGTGCATCATGGATTGTGCACGCCCAGGCGCAGTTGGCGCGAGGGTGGATCGAACCTTGCGGGAGGCGACAAAATGGATCATGGTTGATACACTTGGAACGTTAAGTCGACTGTTGTGTATGGCATAAGGTACTTGAGTTTTGGGGTATTAGTAAGAAGGTTAACGTTGAGGCCCAGTTGTGGTGAAAAGTAGCAGACTGATGATCAGTGTTTGAGTTCTCGATTGGACGAGGGGAAATTTAATTGGAGGCGGAACTCCTAGCGGTAAGGCGCGTGTCAGTCGGGGAATAGCGCCATAGATGGTATTGGGGTGGTCAAAGCAACGACTGAGATCGGCATGATGTTAATAGGTAAGGGTTAGCTGGTGAGCGTCACTGAGCTATGGAATCCGAAGTGTTGACTTGAGTTGAAACAGGGAAGGACCCTGTCATGGTGGTACAGTAGGATACCAGGATCGAGTGAAGGATCCAGGTAGGATATGGTTTTGAATGAGGATTCTGAATGGACATCATTCTACCTCCTAGGGTACGTTGTACCGGGAGGGTTGAGCGGGTGACAGAGTTTAGGTGATGTGGTAGTGTATCATGGGAATAGACCACATTAGTCCTTAAGTAAGGTATTTGGACATGAAAAGTTTAACTCGGTTGTTCGAGTTAATGTTGGTTGGGTCGAGTGAACTGGCTTCAGGACGGAGCGTCGATGATATCGAATTGAGACCCTTTAGTAGTTTAAATTTTGGAATGGACTTAGAGAACGCAAAGAACAGAGTGGGAACCTGGAATTATCAATTGATTGCAAGTGGAATAGCAGCCTGAAAGTTATCAGACATCTTAAAGAATTGAGCGCTAAGTAGGCGGATACTGGAGGTATTAAGGGAAGCGTAATCCCTGATGAGTTAGTCGTGGTAGCAGTTGCTGGTGTCTGGTTAATGAAACACGACATAGGACATGGTAAGAGGTAAAGGTTAGTGAATACTACGTTTTGGCATTGGTTCAGAGTGAAAGCCAGACAAGTGGTTGGAATTGTTAAGGCAAGAGTGTCTGCCTATTTGAAAGGATAAAGAGCTTGTGAATGGTTAAATTATGAGGAAATAAAGCTCCGGAAGGAAAGAGTTGCATCCCTGCGTAATAACAGACGAGGATCTGTGAGGCGTTCAAAGAAAGAAGGGAGAGTTCTGACCCTTGATTCAACATAAAATTTCGAAGTTGTACTAGGTGTTAGGCCAGCGGGGCCTACAAGCTGATCCCACCTAGTAGAGGTGATGACGTTTGAGTATCTATGGAATCAGGAATAAGACAATGAATTGGTCATTGTAATCTAGGCAGACCCAGGGCTTCGGCAGGGTTGCGGTGTTAAAGAGGGGCTATCGAGAGTATGGCTATTAGACGAGATCTTGCGAGCCAAGATTGTTACTCCTGTAAGAGTGTTGTTGAAAAGTAAAGTAAAGGCGGTGGACCTTGGAAGTTATGGTCAGAACTGCGGGTTTATTGACTGATGTGTTTGGATAAATTTCGAGGACGAAATTTTTATGAGGAGGGGATAGTTGTAACGACCCAAATTCGCTAATAAGGCTTAAGGGCCTTGATTAGTGTGCCAGGAGGGCAGGTTGGGATTTATGTGTGATTTTATGAATTAAATGCATGATTATGATTTAAAGCATGTTATTTGGCTATTTGTTTAACTGAGATGCATGGCTATGTTTACTAGTATGCATGTAGGCCCGGATCGTGTTAGAAGGGCATAATTGTAATTTTGGCCATGTTGGGCATAACTGTATTGATATGTGATAACTGTATTATGTGAATTGTACCACGTGGGTGTGGTTGTATTATTGTGATGCACGTGCCGAGACGGTTCTAGAGAGCTAGTTAACTCAAGAGTCACAACGGGATTTCTATACCCGGCTCGGGAAGAGCCTAGGGGTACCTCGGGAATTTTATGGTTAAGTTGAGATTTAGCG
Organism: Humulus lupulus; assembly: GCF_963169125.1. NCBI lineage: Eukaryota > Viridiplantae > Streptophyta > Magnoliopsida > Rosales > Cannabaceae > Humulus > Humulus lupulus. Next base: position 132,691,477 of record NC_084798.1, on the reverse strand, counting down.
GGTAATGGTTATTGGAGATTTAGTAACCTGGGTAACCATTAGTTACTGCTGAGAGTAACAAGTTTTAGAAAGAAAATGGTAGAAATGAAATAGAAATGAAAAGACTTAAGTACCCTTGAGGTTTAGGTGGGAAAGGATAGGCAAGGAGGGGCAAAATGGTCATTTGGTTGGGAACTAGATAAATGGCAGCTGGTTTTATGGGGTACACGGTTTGGGGCTTAACCATTTTGGTCTTGATAGTGTTTGAAGAGAAGAGAAAAGAGAGGGAAAAGCTAGGGCATGAGGAAGAAGAAGAAGAAGAAGAGAAGGAGAAGTTGGAGACCTAGGAGATGAAGGAAGCTTAGGGATGGATTCTCCATATGAGGTAAGGAATTTTATACACATTTAAGGCTTGATTATGTTATGGGTTAAGAATTTGAGCATGGGTTAAGTTTGATGTTTGAGTTTTTATTTTTTCTGAAATTGAAATCAAGGATGTGGATTTTGGGGATTTGATTGGGTGTTTAGATGTTTTGGTGATGTTTATGGGTTGTTGGATGGTTTATTTGGAGTCTTGAGTTGGTTTTGGGGCTTGGGTGTGAGTTTGGGTTGATTTGGTAAGGTTTAGCTCGGAGAAAACGCAGGAGGAAAACCCAGAATTCTGGGTCTGCGAAGGCGTGCCGCGACACAGGTTTTTCGTGCCGCGGCAAGGGAGCCTCTGACTGATGGGTGCCGCGGCACAAGGATGTGGTGCCGCGGCACAAGGCTAATTTCAGGGCATCATTTTTAGGCAATTTTAGGCCTTTGCTCCGGGGATTTGGGGGATGCCTCCGGGGTGTTGTTCTAAGGTTTTAGGGGTCCCGAGAGTGCGGGATTGGTCCCGGAAAGTGGTTTTGGGTTGATTAGTAATGAGGGATGTTTCTTGTGTGTTGTGACTAGGTTCTTTGAGAGGCTCGTGCTAGAGGACCGTGCTCGCGGCTTTAGTGCATCAGGAGGCTCGGAATGCAGGTAAGAAAACTATAACACCCGAGGTTAGGGCATGGCCCCAGATTGTATTATGTGCAAATGTTTAAACTTAAATGAATCATGATGTGTGTGAATGATTATTTCGAATGTACTATATGTGTGATTATGATGAAATGAGCGGCCGTGGGCCGAGTACGGCGTAGGCCGGGGCGGCCGTGGGCCGAGTACGGCGTAAGCCGGGGCGGCCGTGGGCCGAAAGTAACACCTAGCACATGGGATGCTATATTCAGGGTGGGACCCAAGGGATACATGAGTTATCCTCGCGGTGAGAACCGATACCCCAGGCTTCGGTAAGGCTCTGGGGCGGCTTGGCCGTGTTTGCTTAGTCTAATGATTGACTTGTTTATTGTGGATTATCTGTTATGATAAACTGTATACATTGCATATGTTATGTCCTGCATGAGTTTTCTTGCTGGGCTTCGGCTCACGGGTGCTCTGTGTTGCAGGTAAGGGCAATGACTGAGTCAACCAACCATGAGTACGGAGAGCGTGAAGCGACGTGTACATGTTCGGCCTGCCCGACTGCTTTGGTTGGGGGCATTTTGTATATGGCTGTATTTAACCATTCTTTTGATAGCTGATCAAGTGTAAATCTATTTTGAGTTGTAAATATTTTGTAAACCTTATTTTGGGATCCCAGATGTTTTATAATTAACGTTTTTAATGAAACTAAACATTTTCAAAGAGTACAGCCTTAAACTCTGGTTTATTCACACTTTTGGTTTTAGAAACCACTTGAGTCAATTAGATGCACAATTTCTGTTTTAAACTCACTTAGTAACGGCTCTAAGGTAGTAGGGCGTTACACCTGAACTCCAGCCAACAATGCCTCGTACTCTGCATCATTGTTGGAAGCATCGAAACCAAATTTGAGAGTCGTATGTAAGCGATGTCCTTCAGGTGAAATTAAAAATATTTCAGCTCCAGACTCATTCTTGTTTGATGATCCATCAACAAAGAGTTTCCTCAACTCTTGTAGAGGTTCTCTCATTGGTTCATCCTTGAACCCTGTACATTCAGCCACAAAGTTAGCTAGCACTTGGCCTTTGATAGTTGTTTGTGGTTTGTATAATATCTCCAACTGACTTAGTTCGATGGCCAACTTTAACGATTATTTCGATGTCTCAGGTTTTTGCAAAACCTTCCTTAATGGTTGATCGGTTAAGACATGTACAGTGTGGACTAGGATCAAGCAGAATGTGATTTTGTCAATAAGAGGATATCTTGATTTATCTCCCAAAAGCCTCTTGCTCACATAATACACTAGTTTCTGTGTTCGATTTTCCTCTTGAACTAACATAGCGTTGACCACGTTTTCTATTATGGCTAGGTAAAAGTATAAACATTCCCCAGCAACAGGTTTTGATAACACGGGGGGCTTAGCCAAATGAGTCTTCAAATTCTAAAATTCCTGTTCGCATTCTTCTGTCCATTCAAAATGTCTATTTCCCATAAGTAAGTATTAGAAGGGAAGACATTCTTCCGTGGACTTTGATACACATCAGTTCAAGGCAGCATCCTTTCTAGTTAAGCTTTATACATCTTTTCATGACCTTGGTGAAGGAATTTCTATTAGCAACTTGATCTTATTGGAATTCTCTTCAATTCCTCTTGTGTTGACTATGAAGCCTAAGAACTTCCCCGATGAAATCGTAAAGATTCACTTATAGGGGTTCAACTTCATGTTGTATTTTCTCAACACTCCAAAAAATTCTTCCAGATCGAGTACATGGTCATCGGTAGTCTTTGTCTTGATAAGCATGTCATCAACATACAACTCCATGTTTTTCTCGATCTTGTTAACGAACATCTTATTGAGCAGCCTTGATATGTTGCACAAGAACTCTTAGCCCGAATGGCATGACCTTGTAATAGTATACATTATGTTTGGTCATGAAGTTGGTGTGCTCTTGGTCCGCAGGGTTCATCATGATCTAGTTATATCTAGATTACGCGTCCATGAAGGACCTGAGCTCATGGCTGGCTGTGGCATCAACTAGCTGATATATTCTCAGTCATGGTAACAAGTCTTTAGGACATGCCTTGTTGAGGTTCGAGAAATCAAGGCATGTCCTTCGCTTTCCATCGGGCTTCAAGACCAAAATGGGTTTGGCTATCCAGGTTGGATATTTAGCCTCCCTAATGAACCTGCGTTTCAATAAGCTAGCTACCTCTTCCTCTAGAGCTTCTCCTTGCTCTTTTCTCAACACCCTACATTTATGCGCCTTCGTAGGCACGTTTTTGTCCAGGTTTAATGTGTATCATCACGCTTGGATTGATTCCTACCATCTCTTCAAGTGACCAAGCAAAGACATTAAGATTTCTATCTCGACCAATTCCATCTTTTTTTGGCTCCGAGATTTTTCCCAACCTTTTACTACTTTTGAGGTACTTCTTGGTCGAGGATGATTTCCTCTAGCTCCTCTAAAGCTTGGAGCTCAGACCTGTCTTTGCCTAATCTTGGATCAATTTGTTCGGGTTGGGCGACCTTACTACCGACTTTGTGAGGTGTTTCCACCTCTCCAAAAACTACCATTTCTCGAGGTTCCTCATTATCCTTGGTTATTACCATGGCTTGCTACCCGGGTGATGATTTTCCCTTCATGGAAATGTTATAGCATTCCCAAGCAACAAGTTGATCTCCCCTCACGGTGCATATCCCTCAGGATGATGAAAATGTCATGGTCGAATGGCGAACTAAAGTTGTAGCTTCAAACCCTATCAGTGTAGGTCTCCCCAAGATCGCTTTGTAGGCGGCCATACAATCAATTACTGTGAACTCAAGCATCTTGGCAAGAGCTCGTGTCTCCTCGCCCAATGTTATTAAGAGAGCGAATGTTCCTATGGCTGCCATTCCCTCTCTTGAAAATGCATAGAGGGTCATAGAGGTCACCTTGAGATATACTACAAATAGCCCCATCTTTTCAAGGGTGGACCTGAATAGCACATTCACGGAGCTCCCATTGTCAATCAGTATTCGGTGCATCCTCTGGTTAGCAAGCTGAATCGTTATCACCAGGGAATCATTACTAGGGAATTGGACATGGTTAGTGTCTTCTTCCGTAAAAGGGTTTTGTTGTTTTTCCGATCGATGTTGTTTTGATAACCTTTGCCCTGAGATGAACTAGGTGCCATCTTACATTTTTAGCTCCTGAATATATCTCTTCTAGGCCCCACTACTCATCCATATCAGATGAGGTTCACCTGCAATGGTGGCTATGTCCCTTCCTTCAATAGGGGGGATGATCTGATTTCCCTTAGGTGATTTTCCTGGATTTATCTGGTTATTCGAATCTGGTTGAGGGTTCTACCTCGCCTGTTGATTAGGAGATACCCTATTCCGAGCGTATTGGGCTAATGGTCCAGCCTGAATGAGAGTCTCAATCTCATCTTTCTGTTGACAGCAATTGTCAGTGTTGTGGCCGATGTCATTATGATACTGAGAAAAAGTATCTGGATCTCTCTTCACACTTTGATGTTTCATGGGTTTGGGTTTCTTCCATGGAAGGTGAGTACAATTTTCCAAGAAGATGCATTCTCTTGTATCATTCATTTTAGTATAGGCAGTGTAGATGGAGGCTGAGTGCTGGTGCAGAATGAGAAAGTTATAGCCTACGCATCTCAGCAGCTGAAGGAGTATGAGCAGTGGTATCCTACTCATGACTTGCAACTGGCGACAGTGGTATTCGCACTAAAGGTTTGGCTGCATTATCTGTATGGGGAGAAGTGCGAGATATACACTGGCCACAAGAGTTTGGAATATTTCTTCAATCAGAAGGATCTGAACATCAGGCAGAGGCGTTGGTTGGATCTGGTTAAGGATTATGACTGTGATATCCTTTACCACCCAGGGAAAGCCAACGTGGTGGCGGATGCATTGAACCGGAGGGGCCTAGGGCAGTTGTATAGCTCCACCCAGATCTCGAGGAAGTTAGCGGATGAAATGTCCAGAGCAAGGATAGAATTGGTGGTGGGCCAATTAACTAATATTACCTTGCAGTCGACCTAGCTGGAGAGAATTAAAGAAGGACAATTGGTGGATGCGTAGTTGCAACAAGTCAGGCAGCATGTTTTAGTGGGGACAGCTAAGGATTATTCTGTCTCTGAGACTGGTACGCTTCGATATCAGGGGCAGATTTGTGTTCCAGCAAATGAGGGGATCAGACAAGAGATACTGGATGAGTCTCACACTACGCCATACTCGCTTTATCCCGGTACCATGAAGATGTATCAGGATCTACGGACATTATATTGGTGGCCCGGGATGAAGATGGATGTGGTAGAGTATGTGTCGAGTTGTTTAACATGTCAGCAGGTAAAGGCTGAGCATCACCGACCTGCGGGATTGCTTCAGCCTTTGGGTATCCCAGAGTGGAAGTGGAAGGACATCACCTTGGATTTTGTAGGAGGGTTACCCAGAACAGTGGGACTTTGTGACTCGGTGTGGGTGATATTGGACAGATACACCAAGTCAGCTCATTTTCTGCCAGTAAGGTCGACCTTAACAGTGGAACAGTATGCAGAATTGTATGTGAGGGAGATAGTTCGTCCCCATGGAGTTCTGAAGTCTATTGTGTCAGATCGAGATCCCATCTTTACCTCCAAGTTTTAGGGAGCTCTGCAGAGAGCTATGGGGACTCAGTTGAAGTTTAGCACAACTTTTCATCCTCATACTAATGGACAGTCTGAGAGGATGATTCAAGTATTAGAGGACATGCTTAGGGCGTGCGTGATTTATTTCGAGGGGTCTTGGAGTAAGTATTTACCGTTGATTGAATTCTCGTATAACAACAGCTATCAGTCCAAGATTGGGGTGGGCCCTTATGAGATGTTATATGGGAGAAAATGTTGATAACCCGTACATTGGGATGATATGGGGGAGAAGAGGTACTTAAGACCAGATATGGTTCAGAGGACTAATGAGGCTATTGAGAAGATTTGAGCATGAGTGCTTGCTTCGCAGAGTAGACATAAATGCTACGCTGATCCTAAGCGTAGGAATGTGGAGTTCCAGGTTGGGAACCACGTGTTTCTGTGAGTTTCACCATTGAGAGGGGTGAGGAGATTTGGAGTAAAGGGCAAGCTGAGCCCTCGATTTGTTGGGCCTTTCAAGATCCTAGAGAGGATTGGGAAAATGGCTTACAGATTGGCCTTGCCACCGTCGCTGCCAGGAGTTCATGATGTATTCCATGTCTCCATGTTGTGGAAGTATGTTTCTGATACAACACATGTACTAAAGTATGAGGACTTAGAGCTACAGACAGATTTTTCCTATGAAGAGCAACTAGTTCAGATTTTGGATTGGAAGGACAAAGTTTTACGAAATAAGACAATTCTGTTAGTTAAGGTGTTGTGGAGAAACAGCAAGGTCGAGGAAGCGACCTGGGAGTTAGAGCCAGCGATGTGGGATCAATATCCCAAGCTATTAAGGTAAATTTTGAGGATGAAATTCTCAGTAGGAGGGGATAGTTGTAATGACCCCAAATTCGCTAATGAGGCTTAAGGGCCTTGATTAGTGTGCCGGGAGGGCATAATTGGGTTAAATGTGAATTGAATGATTTTATTGATTTAAATGCATAATTATATGATTAATAATGCTTGTAAGACTATATTGATGTTAATGTGATATATATATATGGTATTGTGAGAACCACATTATTATGTGGGTAGGTTCGCAGAGCACGTCTCGAGGCGATTCTAGGGCTAGATAGCGGGAAAAGTCACAATGGGGCTTAGCAATTGACTTTGGATAAGTCAGGGGTATTTTAGGTATCGGGTAGTTATTTAGACTATCGGGTTATGAAAAATAAATATATGGAGATATATTTGAGGTTAGGAAGTCTAAGCGAGAATATTGGGGAATTTTACCGTTTTGCCCTCGGGGATGTTTCCGGCACCCGAGCCTCGGGATTGACTTAACGGGATAAGGATAGGGTAAAATTAAAGGAAAATAGTAGAACAAAATTAAACCGACTTTTCTTTCTCAGCCTATTCTCTCTCTTCTCTCTCAAGGAAAAACACAAGCTAACACAGAGAAATTTGGAGGATTTGAGCTGGAATTTCAGCTGGAATTCGGTGAATTGAAAAGAGGATTTTGAGGTTTAACTCTAGGATTAGCCAAGAAATTTAACCAGCACTAAGGTAAGCAGTGACTCCTTTATTTTTGGTTAGGAAAGTCTGAGTTCTAGCTGGGTGTTGAGATGGTTGCAATTTTGATGTTTAAGGTTGAATTTAAGCTGGAAGCTTGGGATTTAGCTGGGAACTTACTTGGATTCTGCTTAGAGAAGGAGTTCAGCTGAAGAGGTAAGCTATAATTCATGATTTAGAAGCTTAAATTCGAGTTTTTCATGGCTGGTTGGGTGTTTTGAAGTTCTTGAGTTTTAGGAATTGAAAAGAGATTTTAATGTGTGTTAGACTGGGTTTTTCTGTTGAATTATGTTGCTAAAGTCATCTTAAAAGTTTTGGGAGTGGTTGTTATTGGAATAGGGAGCTTTGGGATGATTTTGGGTAAGGTTAAAGGGTTGGAAATGGTGGAATTTCTGGGCTTGAAGGGAAGGGTCGCGACTCTGTTCTAGAGCGCTGCGGCCCTAGGATGAAGATGAGCCATGAGGGCTCGGCCAGGGTGAGCGCCGCGGCGCCCAAAGCAAGGGCCGCGGCGCGTGTCTTCTTCCAGGGAGGCCTTAGGTTCTGTTTTAGGGCAAGGCCGCGGCTAAGCTTCAAGGGTCGCAGCCCTTAGATGCATACTTGAACGTTTAGGGTTTTAAAGCACAGGAATCTAGCCTAGATTGCTCGAGATCGATTTCACCACCGTGCTTGGTGGAATTTGGTTTCCTGGAAGTTAGTTTTGTATCCAGAAACCCTTATCTGAATATTAATGGAACCCTATATATTGGTTGTGACTAGGTGTTAAGGCTAGGGCTCGGGAACGGATTGTGCTTGAGAAGCATTGCTCGTAATCAGTAACCGCAAAGATCAAAGGTAAGAAAACTGCACCTGGTTGTATATCTGTAATGGGACTAAGGGTTCCTTATTTACTATGCTTGAAAGGATGGTATTATTCCATGCAAACTAATCAGTGAACCAACAACCTAAGAGTGCCAAGGGTTACACTAGCGCATAGGGTGCGGCTTGGCCACTGGTAGCCGAGGACAGCTTAATATGCACTGAGCTCGGTTTAAGCGGGCCGGAGTCAGTGGGGCAAATAGAGAGTGCGGCCTAAGTTGTCGGCCCTGATTATTATGTGTTATGTATGTTATGAGACTTGAGTGTTATAAGTGATTAATTGCATCCTTGATTCTGAATATATGCTGAATGGTTAATGTGGATTATTTGAAGAAAGAATATGCTTAGTGAATTTACTATTTGTTATTATTGCTTGTGTTGCACATTATGTTTTTTTGCTGGGCCTTGGCTCACGGGTGCTATGTGGTGTAGGTACAGGCAAGGGCAAATTCGATCAGCCCTGATTTGGAGAGCACTGCGAGCGGAATGTACATGACTAGCTGCTCATCCGTCACGGTTGAGGTTTTAGGAAGGGACGCGAGACCCAGAAATGTTCATTTTGCCTTAGTATGTCTGACATATGTCTGTATTTTGGAGAGTTTGTAATCTAACTTTTAAACTCTGTTTCTTATGGGATCCCATGTATATAACTGTTTGATTATATGAAATGTAACTTTTGAGACCAAAACCTTTTTAACCCTAGCTCATACATGTTTAGTGACACGTTGTTAAAATAATGACTTGATTAGGAAGTCTTGCACCTTTAAAAGTACACAGTGTAGCAGTCTTGGCAATCCAGGGCATTACAACTTGGTATCAAAGTGTCCTAGGTTTAAGGGTTCCTGAAGACAGGCTGCACATGTACATTCGCTGCTAAAGACAAGCTCAAATCAGGGTTCGGTAATGTGTATATGTGCTTATATGCTTATATGTCTGAAATGAGTTATGAATGCTGTTATTGACTGGATTAATAGGAAGCATGAGATACTGATAGGGGCTGGCCCTTGAATGTTGTGTGAGAACATTGAGGCATGTTTATTAGCATCGCCGTGCATGTAAATGAATATTTGGATGATTAATTGTATATTGTGCATAGATGGATGTCTATTTCATAGTTATTGTGTAATGACATTAGAGGCATGCTTATTAGCAGCTGGTGCATGTGGATGGATGCCTATATGTTAATTGTTTGTGATTGGTTATGATCCATTGGTGGATTTTAGAGAAGTTTTTACCCTGTCATCATGGTCTGACTGCCGAGTCGTTGATTACAGATTGTCTTGGATAGCTATGCGTCTAAGAAAATCCATGCGACTAGCCGGCACTAGGTCCGGGACCGAGGGTGATGACTAGGGCCAGATTCCTCCGCCAATCCCAGAGAACTGGCAACAGCTTATGGCAGATATGCAGGCTCGATTACAGAACCAGGATGAACAGATTTTCCTACTGCGTCAGCAGGCTCCGTTAGGGAGCGCTGACCCTATTGTACCACCTGCAGTGGTACCGGTTGTTCAGTCTAGGGAGGTTGGGAACAGGTGGGAGCCGTTATATGAGCAGTTCAGGAAGCAGCAACCTCCAATCTTTGAAGGTGGGCCAGACCCACTGAAGGCTGAGCAGTGGCTGACTATGATTACAACAATATTGGATTTTATGAGGATAGAGGGGCATGACATAGTGGCCTGTGCCATGTATATGTTGAGAGAAGATGCCCGCATCTGGTGGGAAGTGGCATCGCAAACCAGGGATGTTACCGCTTTGAGTTGGGAAGGCTTCAGAGATTTGTTCAGTCAGAAATATTACAATGTTGTCGTCAGGGCAGCAAAAGTCAACGAGTTTGTGGGTTTGGTTCAGGGCAATATGACTGTAACTAAATATGCCCTAAAATTTGATGGGCTTGCAAAGTTTGCACCAGATCTTGTGCCTACTGATGCTGCTAGGCAAGATCGATTTATCAGGGGGCTTAATGCTATGATAGCTCGGGATGTCAGGATCACAACGTTACCTAGAGGAACAACTTATGCCCAGGCCGTTGAGAAGGCTCTTACCGCTGAGGAATCGGAGAACAAGATATGGAGGGAAAGTGCAGTGAGGCGTGAGGGCTGCAGAGTGGTGCCACCTTATTCAGGGTCAGGTAGGGGCAGAGGCCCCAGTGACTTCAAGAGAAAGGCTCATGACACTTCGACCGCTGCTGGTCTTGATAGGAGGGGTCGGGGTGGTCAGGGTGGCTGTCAGGATGGCGGCGAGGCATGGCGGACCTATCCAGAGTGCCCGAGGCATGGCTCATGACACTTAGCATGAGATCGTAGGGCATATATGTATTCTGCAAGTATAGAGTGTCTTCTTTCATTTCTGCGCCCTGGAGCATTCCTCCGTGGGCATGGTGGTGTTAGATGATGAATAGGTGAGGGGGGATGCCTTATCGGTGAGGCAATCCATGGATGAACCAGAATAGCACGCCCATTGTCTACTCCAATTTCCCGACTTGGCGACAACACAGAGTTATTATGTTGCATGAGCAACTAGTTGATGCACTGGTGGATTCACGGGGACCTCCACCCTTCTTAATGTGGTCTAAGCTCGCCCTACATGGACATATTGATTTCTTTGAGTAGGATATATTTGTCCATTCCTACGGTTATTAGTAGGAGGGTTATTCCTGGGAGTTCCTTGTGAAGGCACGGAGCTTGGTGTTGCTTTCCTGATGGAAAAACTTATATTAGGTTGATTATTTCGTTGGGATTGAGATCTGTGGGACCCGCTTTGTCTCCTTCTAACATTCTCGTCGGTTGTAGGAGGAGGTAGTCGAGCCATGATCTCATCTATTCGAATGTTAGCTTGGGGAAGGTGGCTCCTCAGCTGAGCTTTATCAATTCCAATGGCGGTCAGGTAACTGGGAATGGGATTCGGTGGGCGTAAGGTCGAACTTCCAGCATCGGCCAGGTCAACATGTTGTTTTCCAGGGCAACGTTGCGCGGATGTACCTTCTCCAGTGGGGATGACCGTATGGTGACCTCCTTGATCATCAAGTTGCTCTGTTTCATTGTTGTGCATGGAACGAGTGTCCACCGCGATGATTGCTGGGTTGAATATCGTGCGAAATTTCAAGTTTAATATGTTCTCAATGAAAGCACCAATCTGTTGATACAATTTTTCGTCAACAAGGGATTTATAAAATCGAGACAGTGAGATTAAGCTTTTTTTAAACCTAATACATAAGAATATAAAGCACCCACAATTTACGTGGTTCGATGGTTAAAACTGACCTAGTCCACGAGTCACTATTATTGATTTGTTTATAAACTTTTAGACAAAAAAATTTAAAGCAATTTTGGCAGAGATTTTGCATACAAAATTTCAGTCCCTTCTTCTGTCCATTCCCCTTGTATTTATAGGAGATGACCATGGACAGTTTTGGGCAACTCTACATTAATATGGTAACTGACAAATTTGGGTAACTTCTCATTTGCTGAAATACATGATCGTCTATTAATTCTATGCCCGTTATATTCGGTAATAAATACATAATAAAATATGGGAATTTATTAGGTGTATAAGGAATATCTGAGTCTTTTGGGAACCTTCACTATGCGTCATAGTCGGGCTTCTGTGAGCTAAATACATTCCTTGAGTTGGATGTTGTAAGACCAATGCGAACTGACGTGGGTCATGTACAGAGTTTCACTTGGGCGATTCGGGCAATATGTACCTTGAACTAAGTTATTTGCGTAAGAGGCAATCTGGAATCTCGGGTTGTCACTAACTGTCAAGTAAGCTCGAGCTACTCTCCCCAAGAGTTAACAAAATACTTTATATGTATATTTTCTTCATGGACTTGTTTGCTAGTTGTACCTCGTGCTGAGTAATTCAGGCCGTATTTTTGGGGCACACCAATTTCCATAACTTGTATGGAGAGACATTATTTTTCTTCGTAGGAATACAATTCAAAATATGACATGTAGATAACAAAGCTTCACCCGAAAAATTAAAACTTAATTTATAATGTAATAGCATGGGATTAACCATTTAAAGAAATGACCTATTTTTCCTTTCTGCTATACCATTTTGTTGGAGTATGTGGGATGGTAATTAATGTATTATACCATTCTCTTCACAAAACAAGTTGAAATCATTTGAAAAGTATTCACTACCCCTATCACTTCCAATCACTTTTATTTTCATTACCGATTGATTTTCAACTTCGAATTTATATATTTTAAACACATTAAATGCTTCATCTTTGTTCTTACACATATAAACATATGTGAACATAGAACAATCATCAATAAAGATAATAAAATACCTACTACAAACTTTAGTCAACATAACATTTAGTTCACATAACTCATTATGTATCAAATCTAGCAAGTTAACCCTTTTAGATTTTATACATAGTTCATAGTTATCATGCTAAAAAATATAACAATTAATCAATCTACATTTAATTATTCTTTTGATAGTATTATAACTTATATGTGCAAGTCTATTATGCCATAGAGTAATAGAATTTGAGTAAAGAATATAAGAAGAAGTAGAAGCTTTATTATTGTTCAGTAGGCAGAGAACATTAGTAAGTAGAACGGTAACACCCAAAACTCTATGGCTGCTTCCTGGAATGACGACTGGCCTTGCAAACCAACATGAGTCTTTCCAAGGTGCTTTATCCTCACTCGCACGCTTCCTGAGAAAACTTCCCAGGAGATCACCCATCATGAGACTACTCCAGGTCAATTACACTTAACTTTGGAGTTCTCAAGAGATGGGCTACCGAAATGAAAATGCATCTTGTTGGCATAGGTAGTACCCATCAATCCATTTAAGCCCTATTCAATTTTGTAGTCCCATACCTACACAGTCATAGAATCATCACACTTGACCTTCCCCAGGCGATGTGGGATTGCATAGCTTTTACCCGGTCTTCCCCCTGCAGAATACAAGATTCTGACTGCCACAAGAACCTTCTTCCCGGATGTGAAAAAGAGATCAATTGTACCATTGCCTTTAACCATGGACCTCTTTTCTTTGCCCATTTTAATTTCATACCCATCACTTCTGTTCTAAAAAGTTTTAAAGAGAGACCTATCATATGTGACATGAATAGTAGCACAAGTGTCATACCACCACACTTGCACTTTACCATTGATGGCACTCACTTTACTTAGGGTAGTAACGAACCCCTCTTGGTTGTGTTCACCTTGCACTCATTATTGTGGCTCTATTTAAACCTGCAATCCCTTGCAAAGTGGGCACTCTTGCCACACAGAAAGAAAGGTCCATTTGAGATCTTAAATTTACCTACCTTATTTCTAGAGCCCAAGGGTTTGTCATTCTTTTTGTGAGGGTTCTTATGCCCTTTGTTTATGTTGTTATGAGGTTTGAACACTGCATTGGCTTTTCAGGTCCCACTATTAGAGTCATCCACGTATTTATCCCAATAACGATACTCCTCCTCACTTCTTAGGGGGTTGAGAATCTCTTCCAAAGAAAACCCCTCATTCTTGTGAATAATCTTCTTCCTATAACCTCTCCAAGATGGAGGTAACTTGGCTATTATTGCACCAACAAGGAATTTCTCCAACAACACAATCTGTAATATTTATTTCCTTTAAAAGGGGTATTTTTGTAATAGGTAACCATTAGGGGTATTTTTATAATTTTATGTAATTGCATGATTATATGTCTATTTGACTATGTAATGATTTGAAATATAATTATGTGAACAATTTCTGAAATTGTGTACGTTTATGAGCAACAACAATGATTTCCTCAAGTAGTAAGGGCAAAAGTGTCACAAATTATGTAGTTAAGGGCCATAGTATAATTTATGGGACTTTTGGGTCATAATTTAATTGAGGAAATTATAAACTAGTAGTTTTATGTGAAATTACTAAAGGGCCTTGATCCTAATTATGAGATGGTTAGAATTAGGGGCAAATTAGTCTTTTGATTATAGGTTAAGTCTATCATTTCGTTGTCAGCCACCGTATTTACCAAAGCATGGACTCTCTCTAAATTGAGGTCTAGAAGGGTTGGAGGATTAGTAATCTACTTGAAGGTACGACCTTATTATTCTATAGAATTAGGATGTGGATATTAATTGTTCTTGAAAATTTTATCTAGAAGTCATGATTAAATTGTTAGCATTGCATTTTGGGATGTTTTGATTGTAATTCAATGATAGATACATGCTAGGGATTGATTCTTGTGTAATGATGTATGGGATATGGTTAATGGGTTGTTTCGAGGATGAAGAAGAAGTTAGGATTCTTGACCCCTAACTATGCATTTATAATAACTTTGAATGAATGCATGAATTGATGGTAAATTAATGATTCGATATGAGTAGTGATGTTTTTTTCAATTCTGGAATTATTCTTGGGGACTTCTGGGTTAAAATTGCATCTTGAGATTTCAGAGAAATCATCGAGCGCTACTATGCCCATGGCAAGCGCAACCGTGCTACATGTCTATAGAGTCCAAGAACTTTACTTAGCTAGTTAGACAATAGTAGTAATAGTAATAGCTAGTAATAGTTGTAGTATGTTTATGACTGTGGATTTTGGTTCAAGTCGAGACTTAATTGGACACTCGTAGTAACACTTGTAGATTTTCTAAGTTTAACCTATAGTTTAAGATATTAATTATAACCTAAGGTTTGATTAATATGACTGATTATGAAGGTGATAATTATTATACTATAAGGTTTAGATAGACCCAATAAGATAGTAACACTTGTCATATGAAGGTTTAATGAGAAATTAAGTATTTTGAAGAATAATTTTATTAAGAGTAAAATTTGAATATCCTAGGTTCTGCCAGTAGCTTTGAAATCGTTAAAGGACTTAGTCAAGGTTGTTTACTCAATTCAAATTAGGCGGAAAAAGTGTAATTACGTGTATAATATTTCAGCGTATGCCAATATATCGCATCTCTAGGGGGCGATATATCGCCATACGGGGTTATGAAAAACACGTAGCTTCGCACGACAACCTCAACGAGCCTCGGGCATATGAAGCCAGGCGATATATCGCCTATAATGGGCAATATATCGGCCCTAGGGCATAAAATTTGAATGATTTTGAAACCGAGCTCATTTCAATCCTTAACCTCTCGATAAGTCCAGCATCTTTCTGACTGAGTCTTTAGCCTCTGCTGAACAATTATTCAAATGTTTTTCAATTAAAAAGCCATTATTTTATTCAAGTTAAATGAAGATCTTTTCATTCTTGAATTCTATAAATAGGACCTAGTACTCAGCCATTTCTTCATTCATCAAGCTGAGTTCATAGCCTACAAGCTACTACGAGTACTTTAGAGTGTTAAACACTTGGGTTGAGGTTATAAGCTTAATCATTATAAGTGTGGATGCTTAATATTCCACGCCCGTAAAAGAACTAAGACACGCGCTAAGGTCCCATAAAGGCCTAAATAAAGGCCCAAATTAGTGTCTGAGCAGCGAGACGTTTAGGCCCCCGTCTCGCTCGGCCACGCCCAGGCGCGAGGCCCTCGTCTCGCTCGACCACACCTAGGCGCGAAGCCGTGCCGCGCGCCTCGTCCACATGAGGCCATGCTGCCTCGGTCGCGCGAGACCCTCGTCATGGCCCAGCCGCGGGGCCGTGCCACCATCGTGTCCCTACCACCTCATCCACGCGAGGAAATGCTGCCTCGGCCGTGCGAAGCCCTCGTCATGGCCCAGCCGCCGGGCCGTGCTACCCTCGTGTCCCTGCCGCCTCGTCAACGCGAGGCCATGCTGCCTCGGCCATGCGAGGCCCTCGTCATGGCCCAGCCGCGGGGCCGCGCCACCCTCGTGTCCCTGCTGCCTCGTCCACGCAAGGCCATGCCCGACGCCCTGCTGCGAGGCCATGTCCCTACCACCTCACCCACGCAAGGCCATGCTACCTCGGCCGTGCGAGGCCCTCGTCACCTCCCAGCCGCGAGGCCGTGCCACCCTCTCGACATCTCGTGAAGGCCTCTCGCAAAGAGCTACGCGTGTGAGACAACCTCGCCCCAATGGATCTCGTCCCAAGGCCCCGCGTGCATGATGATGGTGGTCGAGGTGGCCCACAAGAGACAAAAAGAGTACGAACAAGGTACCTCAAAAGGGGTACGTACATGCCTGCTAGTATTAGGGGACAGGCCTGACACCTGTGCTCGACAAGTAGTGGCGGTTGGGGATAGTACGAAAGGTGGCTACACCACCACCATGTCTCTGACTCCCGTACAAGTTGAGTGGTGAAGTCATGACTAGGTACAAGAGTTGAGGTGCTCCCATGATCTCTGGCCATGTACCAGAGCAGACACCACTACCCCTGAGACCACACATCTGGCATTGTACTAGCATACTGCTTTGTCCCCTGGACCAAATTGTATAAGAGGCCATTAGATCCCACTATATAATGAACCCCAATACCCCATGGAAGGAGGTTGGAAAATTTACTGTAGCAAGTGCACCATAGTGAATGAAAAACTGATTTCACCATTGTTCTTGTTCTTCTACAATGGTTCTTAGAGTTGATACTTAAATTTCTAAGGCTTATTCTATTGATAATATTGATCTTGCAATTCTTTCCAACTTAACTTAGTTGACGAGTTCTCACCGTCAACAGTTTGGCGCCGTCTGTGGGAACGTAAGTACCAAGCTACTGTTCCACCATTACTTCCGGCAAGAAGAAATGCCAAGACGTTCAAAGCGACTCAAGGAGCCACGAGAGGTGGAGGTCCACCTTAACGGAGTCCAGCTGAAGACCTCCATGAAGGATCCCCCTCCACCCAGAGAGGTAGAGCCCCCAGGGGACCCTGAGGTTCGTGAGGGTGATAGAGAGGCCTCGTCACTAGTCGTTCTGCTTGGGGAGAGTCCTCCAAGAGCACCACCGGGAAATACTAACGAGTTCCCGCTCCCTAAACCACCACAGGTACCGAACTCCGGCCGGCAAGACCTGGGCCCCTCTACGCGTAGGCATGATAAGCATCCCCGGGTCCATTCCGTGAGCTCGAGTTCAAAATCTCGATTCCATGAAGAAGAAATACGTGAGATCCATTGTAAGAACCAAAGGTTGGAGACCACCCTGGAGAACATGCAAGAGGTGCTGAATGGCCTATTACAGGGTAAGTCAAGCATGACCTTGCCCAAGAGGATGGAGAAAGGTCGGGAGGGGGTAGAGACCACCGTACCAGTAGATGATGGGAGGACTAGACACTCTACCAGTAACACCCCCCGAGCGAAGCAATGCGAACATCCTGAACCATCGAAGCAGGCCCAGAAACCAGATCCAAGGACCAACGCTGCCCCTCGCAACGAGGACGAGGTCACCTCTAAGAGAGCACCCTCGGACTTACGGGAGGAGCTCAATAAAAAGAGGGAAGGTAGAGGGACCACACCCCCTATGGCGCCTCAAGAGGGTAAGGGAAGGGCGGATCTTAACCTGTCCGCTTTGAGGGACTCTCTAAGCAAGAGGAGGCAGGACTTGGACACAGAAATGAGGAGCCTACGAAGCAAGATCATCACCGCCACTGGAGGTCAAATTTTTTAAGAGGAGTTCGACCATGAGTCACCCTTCGTCAGGGAGATCCAGGCCATCAGGCTCCCTGCCAACTTTAAAGAGCCCCACATGACCCCCTACGAAGGAAGCACGGATCCAAAATATCATCTAGATACATTTAATGACCTGATGAAGCTGAGCGGAATTGGCTGCAGGGCGAGATGTCATTGCTTTGCTGTCACCTTAAGAGGACCTGCATACAAATGGATCAGGAGACTTAGACCGGGGTCCATCCGATCTTGGCAGCAACTTTCTGATGAATTCCTCCAACAGCACCACGCCATGCGAGATTACACGATGCCAGGCACCAGCCTCGCCAATGTGAAGCAAGGAGAAAACAAGAGTTTGAAGAGCTATATCCACCGATTTAATATTGAGGCAGCTAAGGTAGGAAGCCTGACCCGCTGAGAGCTGAAAATGGCAATCACAGCTGGAGTATGCCCAGGGAGCAAGTTATGGGATAACATGCTCAAGAGAGAGCTCACGAACTTGGATGATTTCTACGAGCAGGCACAAAAGTACATTCGCGTGGAGGATGGTCACGAGAACCTCAAAGCTGGAAAAGGCCCATCGCCCTCGAAACCTTCAATCCAGGAAAACCAAAGCAGTGCAAAGAAGAAGGGTGTTTATGAGGGAACGAGGGACGATCGACCCCGGAAGCACCAACGCTCTGATGAGCGCATACAGAGCCCCTACAACTTTTACACAGACCTCACCCATGCGAGAGAGGAAATTTTCGTTACGAACGAAAACCGGGTCCCTTTTAAAAGGCCCCTGCCAATAAAAAAGGATCGGTCTAAAAGAGACCCCGGAAAGTATTGCCAATATCACAAGGATATCGGCCACACCACCGCGGAGTGCAACCATTTGAAGGTGGAAATCGAGGAGCTCATTCGCAGAGGACATTTGGGCAGATATGTGCGCAAGGAGAACCAAATGCCAGAAAAAGGAATGTCCCCGCCGCGGGCACGAGGGGTGGCCCCAGAAGTGCAGGGAGAGGTCAGGACCATCTTTGGAGGACCAGGATTTAGAGGCGATTCTAGGAAGGGGCAAGACAAGTACGCCAAGGAGGCCAGACGAAGTCCACCACCTTGCATTTTAAGTTTGGAGCAGCGCCCCCCGAAGAGCTTCAAGGGCGAGAATGACTCAATAAATTTCACTGAATAAGATGCGCAGGGGGTGCATTTCCCTCATAATGACCCCCTGGTGCTAGCTTCCCAGCTTGCTAACAATAGGGTACATCGGGTCTTGGTGGATAACGGGAGCTCTATGGGCATCTAGTATCGACCAGCGCTAGAAAAGATGGGGTTGAGCCTCCGCCACCTAAAAACTTGCACTACGTCTTTGTATGGGTTTACGGGAGATTCGATACAGCCCCTGGGGGCAATCGAATTAGCCCTCACCATGGGGGAGCAACCCAGGAAAACCACCGTAATGGCTAACTTTGTCGTGGTGGATTGCGCCTCAGCCTTCAATGTGGTATTAGGGAGACCCTCTCTAAGAGAATTGAAGGCGATAACTTCTATGTATCATCTAGCTATGAAGTTCCCGACCCCCGAGGGAGTAGCATGCGTGAAAGGAGAGCAGAAGGAAGCGAGGGAATGCTATAACATGTCCCTCCGTACAGCCACCAAACCATCTGTACCGATGGCAATGGTTGTGTATGAAGGAGCGACCCACACACATTAGACCCACAAAAGTTGGACCCACGAGTTATGGATCATCTCGAGAAGTGCTACCAGCGAGGCTTCGGCACCCAGTGCAAAAAGAACCTATGTTTAGTTTGTTCCTTGTTGTTTTAGCTTAAGTAAGTAAGAATCAAAGAGGCTACCTAGGTAACCTCCTAGTCAGATGTAACCCCTTTATTTACAAGGTTGGTTGTAAACTGCAGGCTATGAATGAAACTGTTTGCAACTTCATGTGTTACTTTTCTTCGCTACGCGGGCATCAGCCAAAGTGCCTGCCGAAATAAATTTCACCAAACACTTGGGGGCAGGACAGGAGGCAAAAACATGCAGCTAAAAAGGAGGCCCCTAAAAGGGACCCTCTACCAAGAGGATCCTAAAAAGGACCCCTTGCCCTCCTAAAAAGGAGGCTCCTAAAAGGGACCCTCTACCAAGAGGATCCTAAAAAGGACCCTCTAACAGGGGATCTTAAAAAGGGCCCTCTATTAGGAAGACCCTAAAAATGACCCCATATCAGGAGGACCTTGAAAAGGACCCTTTAATGGGGGATCCCAGAGGGACCCCCTATATCAGGGCCTTAAGCGAAGTCCTTACAAGGCATCCCTTGGAATCACAAGGATTAGCTACCCTTGTGAACATCAAGGAGGCCATAGGGACTTACAAAAAAAAATATAGGGTAACGACAATAATAAGTCTAGAGCGGCCACCAAGCCGTCTAGCCAAAAAGGGTCCTAAAAGAGACCCTTGCAAAAATAGTACTATGAATAACGACGAGAAGGAGGCTTCTCGTAAAAAATAATAAGCACATGCAAGAATATATAAAAGGATAGCTAGGACCCAAGGGGTCAAAATATCCTTATAAAAGTAATCAAGAGGCACCAAAAGAGGTCCCAGTGAACCCTTTCACATGGGCTCCAAAGGACCTCTAGCCTGGTAAATAAAAGAGGGGAACCAACCAAACCCCATCATACAGGCTCAATAGGACCTCAAATGCAGTAGAATAAGAGATAAATAGCAACACATGTATATATACATTGAAAAAGAAAGTTTTGAAGATAATACAAGAGTTACAAAAGAAAAATAGTAGGAACGATAATATTACAACGACTCAAGCGAGCATACATCTACTACGGGCTGGCAGAGGTAATAAAATAGCAACCTTAGGGCCTCCTTCCCCGGGCACTCCACCCAGCCGCCTGGGTCACGACATACTCGCCAAAGGAGGAGAAGTCAAAATTGGGGTCCTACCTCCATATGCCATAGAGGGCGGGCTCTATAAACCTATACTCAGTAGTCGCCCTCTCCGCTTCTAAAGAGGCAACCCTCTCCCGCGATGCAGCAACCTCAGCTCTAGCAGCTTCAAGATCGATCTCTAGGGAGGAGACCCTCGCCTGTGCAGCAGCTGCAGTAGCCTTGGCCCCCTGGAGTTCGCTCTCCAAGCTGGTAACTTGGCCCTGTAGCTCCGTGGCCTTGGAAACAACTTTCTTCCTCTTTAGTAACGAGTTGGCAAGTTTGGCCTGAACCCTTGACAACTTGGCCTTGGTTTCATTAAGCTCCCTCTCAAGCTCCTGAGCCCGTGCTGCGAGACGGTCCCTCTCGGTGCACGACGCGGAGAGATTGCCAGCCGAGTCGGCAAACCGCAGAGCCACAGTATAGGCATGCACAAGAAAGTTAACAACAGCAACGATAAGTGACAAAAACAAAAAATATATGCATAAACACCTATACATAATAAGGCCGACGCGAGGTGCGAGAACTCACCCAAGTCATGGAGCACCTTAGGTTTTCCCCAAGGTTCGACTGAGCAACATTCCTAAGGCCATTCCAATCAGATACGGGGAGGCTCGAGGAAAGTTGGATGTATCGCTGCCCGTAAGACGTCACCATCCGAGTCACCCAGGGCTCCCCATCCGCACCAGGGACACCTGGCTGGATGAAGACAGATAACCCGCTCGCCGAAACGGGAGGGGGCGCGGTGAAAGTGGAAAACTGTGGCTCTGGTAGATCAGAGGGAGGCTCCGGAAGGTCGGCAAAATAAGACCCCAATGGTCCAGGGTCGAGAGGAGCCTGAGTGAAGGCGTCGTAGCCCTCAGGGTCAGGGCAAACATAACACCCCGGAACGGCCTGCTGGTCTTGAGAATGAGGGGCTATGTCCGTATCATAGGAGGCACATGGAGGGCATCCCGCAGGAGATGGAGGCAGCTGGTGAGATCCCCCGCGGTCAAGGGGGGCTTCCTCTGGCTCTTCCTCATCCTCATCGTCATCCGGGCGAGGCTCGACCAAGGCCCCCTTCATCTTCGTAGACCCAGAGATGGTCGACAACAACTTGGGGTTCGAGACAGGGGACAATTTATAGCGGTTCAGATTCTTTACGGTGAATAGGCACACTGCCTTTTTCATAGCGGGGTCAGCGCTGAGGAACGTTCTCATGTCTCTCGCTTCCGACTCGACAACTATGGGTTCAGTGAATTTCTCTGCATAATACACGCCATGGTCGATATGAACGTAAGCCATGAAACAATAAGTTGTAAGAAAGTAAAAGAGAGAAAGTGATGCTCAGGGTACTTACTGAGAGTGGCCCGAAAGTCCTCGCGGACGGATAGGGGGCCATCCACGAAGAAAAAGTCCGTCTTCCAGGACCCCGGGTTGGACACCGAGCCCTCTATCAAAGTGGCCTCGTTGTTGCCTTTTTGTAAATTGTAAAAGCCCTTGGACTTGGGAAGGGGCATGAGGTTGTAGAGGAAATGCACCTCCGTCGCCGTAGGAGCGCGCTTAAACAGCTTCGTTAATGCAACGAAAAGACAGCTTAAAGTCAGCCAACCATTGGGAGCCAGCTGAAGTGGGGCAAGGTCAAAGTAGTTGAGGACCGCAATAAATAACGGGTGTAACGAGATGGTACCACCCGCCTTCAGGATGTGCTCGCTGAGGGCCACGAAGTCGGGCCTAGGACTATCAGCCTGACATGTCTCCTGAGGAACATATAATGCGTACTCTGGAGGGACGGGATAGTGATCCAAAATGTCCATCAGTTTGTTTTCAGACACACGCGACACCAATTCGGTTGCCAGTAAAGGAGCATCATCCGGTTCATTGGAAGCCACCTGTCGTCGTGCCCTCGGCATATCTGCAAAATCAAAAGAAAAATGTGAGGAAGAGACAGAACACTTGACCCTCCATTTTTTCTTCCTAGCAAAAGTCTTCCATCGAGGGAGAAACTGTGGAAGTGTTGAGCTAGGAAAAACCAAGACTAGGGGCTGAGGAGAAGTGGAGGGAGCCCCATGACAGTCATCAAGCGAGGATGGGCTGGAAGGCTCAGGCGGAAGGTGTCCCTCCATAAACTCCAACTCCCTCTGCAACTTTAAGAGGGTCACCCTAAGGCTCGCTACATGGTCACTAAAGTCTGCGGGAAAAGATTCTCCGTCGCCTCTCGACACCGAGTCAATTTCGCTCCCACCACCAAAATTTTACGCCTAAGTTCAGCCATGTACTCAAGATGGCAGATACGGGCCTTCCTTAAGGAGTCATAGTCCTGGTAAGGGTTTTCCTCAGGGGACTCTGAGTCTGAGGATAGGTCAATAAACTCAACCCCCGGAGGTATGTCGGACGGGCCCTCACTGGCCATGAGACCTCGTCCCGAAAGCGAAAAGGGGTTCATGTATAAATGAGGGGATGGCTACAAAGCACAAAGGAATAGGCTTAATATCTCTAGATACAAATGTCCTAAATGGCCCACCACAGGTTATAAAAAAGAGGGGCGTGTAAATGGTCAAACTCACTACAAGCTCAGGCCAAGGTTCCCCATCCCGAGTAATGCTAATTAGGACCCAATGAACGTGAGGGAAAAAGAAAATATCCCTCAAGCAGATAAGATGGAGCGTTGTTGAGGTCGAAAGGAGGTCGAGGGCCAAAAACACCAAATGGTCGAATATACACGTTTGCAAATATAGGCAAAAAAAAAAAAGAGGTGTTAGCCTCCAAATAGACATACCAAAAAATTAGCTCATATATAAAAAAAAAATGAGATGAAAAAATAAAATGAAGTGAGGTTGTGGGGGATTGAACCCCATACCTCTTGAAAGGAGTAAGGGTCAATGCACCACTAAGCCAAGGAAATAAGGTGTAAATAATGAGCCTTGTATGGGGGCCTATTTATAAGAATCAAGGAGAATAGTCTACAAGAGCACCTAAAGGTCCTCTCCTAGACTAGGGGGCAAGTGTGGATGCTCAATATTCCACGCCCGTAAAAGATCCAAGACACGCGCTAAGGTCCCATAAAGGCCTAAATAAAGGCCCAAATGAGTGTCTGAGCAGCGAGACGCTCGGGCCCCCGTCTCGCTCGGCCTCGTCCACGTAAGGCCATGCTGCCTCGGTCGCGCGAGGCCCTCGTCATGGCCCAGCCGTGGGGCTGTGCCACCATCGTGTCCCTGCCACCTCGTCCGTGCGAGGCCCTCGTCATGGCCCAGCCGCGGGGCCGTGCCACCCTCGTGTCCCTGCCGCCTCGACCGTGCGAGGCCCTCGTCATGGCCAAGCCGCGAGGCCGCGCCACCCTCTTGTCCCTACCGCCTCGTCCACACGAGGCCATGCCCGACGCCCTACTGCGAGGCCGTGTCCCTGCCGCCTCACCCACGCGAGGCCATGCTGCCTCGGCCGTGCGAGGCCCTCGTCACCTCCCAGCCGCGAGGCCGTGCCACCCTCTCGGCATCTCGTGAAGGCCTCTCGCAAAGAGCTACGCATGTGAGACAACCTCGCCCCAATGGATCTCGTCCCAAGGCCCCGCGTGCACGATGACAGTGGTCGAGGTGGCCCACAAGAGACAAAAAGAGTACGAACAAGGTACCTCAAAAGGGGTACGTACATGCCTGCTAGGATCAGGGGACGGGCCTGACACCTGTGCCCGACAAGTAGTGGCGGTTGGGGATAGTACGAAAGGTGGCTACACCACCACCATGTCTCTGACACCCGTACAAGGCGAGTGGTTGAGTCATGACCAGGTACAAAAGGTGAGGTGCTCCCATGATCTCTGGCCATGTACGAGAGCAGACACCACTACCCCTGAGACCACACATCTGGCATTATACTAGCGTACTGCTTGGTCCCCTGGACCACATTGTATCAGAGGCCATTAGAGCCCACTATATAATGAACCCCAATACCCCAAGAATGGAGGTTGGAAAATTTACTGTAGTAAGTGCACCATAGTGAATGAAAAACTGAGTTCACCATTGTTCTTGTTCTTCTGCAATGGTTCTTAGAGTTGATACTTAAATTTCTAAGGCTTATTCTATTGATAATCTTGATCTTGCAATTCTTTCCAACTTAACTTAGTTGACGAGTTCTCACCGTCAACAATAAGCTTAATAAATACTTGGGAAGTAAGGTTTATAGTATATTTCGGTTCGAGCTGTAGTTCGGTCATAGAAGCATTCAAGGTATTTCTAATTCTAGTTCACTTCTGTATTGTTTCCTTAAGTTCTTATAGTTTCTCTACTCAAAATCCAAACTCGTATTCTCTTTTCTTGGTTAGGCATCTAAGATCTTGAACGTATGATTCTTGTTGGTAAGTATCATTTTGATGGTGTAGTTTATTCTTTTCATCTCTATTCTTTAGTATACTCACCCCTCTATTATGGAATTTAGGAGTGTTCCAAAATCTCGACTTTGTTCTCATCATTCCGGCATATTGGTAAGGAAAATAGGATAGTTTTATATGCTTATGTGTTATGTTGATATGTTATGATAAGTTATGCAATAGTATGTTATGATATGTTTTCTTATGTTTCAAGGTTATGATTTACCCTACCTCAGATATTAGACAAGGGACATAGATGGGTTATCATAAACCTACCTTGTGATCTAACCTACCTCAGATATTAGAAAGGGGACGTAGATGGTTTATCACATGTTTTAATGGATATTGATAGTATAGTCTTATATGATGTACATCTTTATAGATATATGTTTATAATTTATAGTCTATGTGTATGTGCATGTTTTATGCTTGTAGTAGATTTTCCTTGTTGGGCATTAGTCTCATTCCTTTATGTTTAATATGTGCTGGAAAATAGTCATGGCGGCGGAAAAGGTTCTTGGCAGCTTGGGGATGTGTATTGAGGCAGGATGGAAACGGTGGATTGAGCGTTCGATTCGAGGATGAAGTTACTTCCTAGTCTTTTAAAAATTATGCTTTATATATATTTTCCGCACTTAATTTTGTAACCTATTTATTTAAAGTTATGTTATGTTTTTATTTTAAAAACAATGGGATCCCATATCCTACTTTGAATTGTATGTAGTTTAACATTTGTTTTATAAGTTTTAATAAAGTAATGTTTATTACATATGTACATTTTCTTAAAGATTAGTGTCTATGTATAGTAGTCATTAATGGTCCATAGTCTAGAGTAGTTGGGTCGTTACAATGTCCAAAAAGTCATAACTCTCTGTGAGAGCGACCGCGCTACTCTCCCAGAAAAAGGAGATTGGTTTGGTTTTATGTTTTGATTTTTATTTATTTGTCTTCGGTTAAGGGTTTTGTGTAGAATTCTTTTGGAACTTTTATGAGGATGCTTTGAGTATGAGTCAACATTAGGAAGGGCATGGCTGCATTTGTAATATATTTTTTGTTTGGTTATGAAAATTAAGATTTTGGCATTCTATGTTTAAACTAGGGCTCGATAAAGGAACTTGAAGGAAACATAATTATAGTTGTTGCTTGGACCTGAGGTAAGAATAGTGGACACCTACCTTCAGCGTGTACGCTCGACGTACTTAAGAATAGTTGAGTATGTGTTATAAGTATGTCTTATGTTCTAAATTATGCAAGATACGTGTATTGGTTATATGATATGTTATTGTTGTATGTTTTGTGTGACATGCTTATGGTATGGTTATTTTCATGTTTATGTTACGATAAATTGCATGCTTATGTTATGTTGAAATGCATGCTTACGTTTTCATGCTCGGTTACACATTTGACCAGAATAGTATTGGTCTAACGCTGGAGTGGTTCCGGTATGGTATGTTATGTTGGTTATGTTTTGATATGATTAGTGTGATTATTAGTAAGTTATGTTTCATTTAAGTCTTGTTTTATTAATAATAATATTTTGCTTATAAGTTGTCTTAGTCTGGGTTGGAGGGTTGTGTCCTATACAACTCTTCTTACTCGGTGTTAGCTCACAGGTACGCTATGTTGCAGGTAAAGGTAAAGAGTTAGATGTGCAATAATGAGTTGGAGAGGTTCGATGGAGGATGTACATGTTCAGGATTTAACGATCTTAGGGGTCGGGCATACTTGGATTATGTTATCATTTCAATTTTCCTTTATTATTGATGAAAGTCGTTTTGCTTAGTTTTGTACGGTTTTTAGTATAAATATTTGAACTATTTATTTTGCTTTCTTTAAAAGAAGAGACTCCAAATTTTCTTTTATTTTAAAATGGTATTAGTTGTCGAATTTTTAGTAAAAATTATGTTATTTAATTTAAGACATGTTTTTTTATTCAAATAAATTTATAAAACTTCACACATGTAATGCTCTAAGCAATTGGGGCATTACATTTGGTATGAGAGTTAGGTCTTTTTTCTTGTAGACTATCCTGACATGTATCCTCGCCACTTAAGATAAGCTCAACTTATTCGACTGTAAGTTATAATTTTGTGTTTTGCTTCTTTTACGTGACTATTTGTCTTATGTGCTTAGTACTTTACTTATTTGCATAGAGTAGCTAGTATGGCTTGTGTGCATAGAGTTCCTAAGGCTCGTCTAGATAAGGCTCGGCGAAGGAAGTTAGCAAGGAAGATAATAAAGATACAAAAGATATGGATGCTTCGTTTTGCAAAATGGAGTATTAAGGAGTTAGTCGACCATTTCGTGACAATCAACCAACGCATTGAAGGCGTGATCTAGGAAGGAGGATTACTAAACTGTAAGAACAAATACGACGTACTCAAGAATACAATTTCCTCAAGGAAGATCTTGAAGTCATATGGAGACAAGTGCATGAACGAATTCTGGAGGGCACCAAGTACAACCGTACCCTTATGGCATATGCAAGACAACGAGGATTTGAGTTGGCCACCAAACTGTACGATCAAGGAATTGCTAAAGAGTTAAAGGACAAACTTAAGGATTCCTACCCTGTTCATAGAATCAGTCTTTAGAAATCAGCGCACCACCCGATTTTACATAGTTTAGATGTTTTTATTATTTTTGTTTCAAACTTTGATGATAGTTGGTGTATTAAGCATGTTTATTTTATGAATTAATGGAGTTTGTTCAGTGCACTAAGTCATGTTGTTTGTAACATCCCAAATTTGCTAATAATACTTAGTGCCTTAATTAGTATGTTGGGAGGGCATAAACGAATATTATGTGTTTTATGATTATATGAATTGTGTGAGTTAGATTATGATATGACTATAGTAGATGTTTAGATGTATTAAGTGTGCGTGTGGGCCCATTTCTTATAAGAAGGGGTATTTTCATAATTTTGAACCATTTAGGGTTTATTTGTAAATATTTGTTTTATGATTTAGACCACATTATTATGTGGATATATTTGAGTTATTCAGCACGAGACAATCCTAGTAAGAAAATTAGCAGAAAAGTCACAACGAGGTTATATACCCGGCACAGGGTGAGCCTGAGGGTATTTTTGTAATTTAGTACATTACTAGGATTTATTGGGCAATGGGAAATTATTTGGTGATTTCTTGGGAATATTGAAAATAATTGGGAAATATGGTGTTAATAAAGGATTAGTGGGAAATGGTAGCAAATGACCATTTTGTATAGGCAAGGGGCATTTTGGTCATTCCATGCCCATGTAATGGCTAAGTCAATTAGAAGCCTTCAGAAAAATCAGATTTTCACTAGGTCTCTCTCTTTCTCTCTCATTTTCACTCTCTCACTCTCACTTTGGTGCATTGGAATTTTGATGGAAAAGCTACTGAACCCTTTAGTATTGGGGAAAGGCTTGTTGGGGATTGAAGCTGTAGTTGAGATTGGAATCTTATAAGCTAAGGCAAGCAGCTAGGAAATGATTTTAACCGAGGTAAATTTTAGTTTTTGAGTTATGAGTTTTGAAGTTTTGAGTTTCCAAAGTTATTTTTTGAGATTTTAGTTTATATGGTGTTTTGGTTAAGTTTGGAGGTTGGTTCTTATGTTTCTGAGTTGTTAAAACTATTTTTAAGGTCAATTATGATTAAAATCAAGTGTTGGGATTATTTTTGGGTGGTTGGGCGATTCTTAAAATTGCTGGAATTCTCACGGGGTTGCACCGCGGCCCGCATGAACTCAGAGGCACTAGAGTTCTTGTAAACCACCTTGGCCCTGCGGCACCTAGTAGGCTGAGCCGCAGCACATTTCCTGTGCCTTTGTGGTTCGGGGCTCTCTGCCTAGAGACGTGCCGCGGCCCTTCAGGGACAGGTTGCAGCTCTAATTGGGAAAATGGCCAAATGAGGTTTTGAATTGCGGTGACTCAAGCCTAAGGGCTTAGGAAGGATTCTACTACCCGGTTTAGTAGAATTCGAGTTCCTAGAGGCTAGGACTCGGTCTGGAAGCCTTTATTCGCTCGTTATTAATGGTTATTCGCTATTATCGTTGTGACTAGGGTTCACTGATTGGCTCAGGAGGAAAAGGTTCGTGCTCAAGGTCGTGATATGTGTCTTGTTAAGGACCTAAGGTAAAAAAAAATTGCACCTAGTCTGTGGTTAGGGCTTGAGCCCGGTCATTGAACATGGTTATAACTATGATTGAGATGTTTTATTAAAAATGTCTTACTATATTGAGCATATCTGTGATAAATGATTTATGCTTGTCTATATTATATGATTGAAAGGCTTGACTTCTAAGTCAAGGGCGGCAATAGCACGCTAAGTGCAGGCCGGCATGGATAGGCCTATCCAGAAGTGTGACATACACTTGAACAACCTTATGGTCGCTTAAAAAACAAAGCACCGAGTACGCTTGACTAGCCCTTTGGCTAGTTATCAATAAATAGGGCTACGGGCCCCGGTGTGACTCCATAGTCACTTAGCTAGATTGAATGCATGCATGAGTGGAGATATTACTGCTAGGCATGCCATATAAGATTCTGAAATCTATTATTAACTGCTTATAATCATGTCTATGTTTTCTTGCTACGCCTTGGCTCATAGGTGCTATGTGGTGTAGGTAAGGAAAAGGAGATTTTGGACCAACCATGAGTTGAAGAGCTTCGGTGTTGGCATGTACATATGCAACCTGCTTGACCGCCACAGTTGGGGATTCAAAGAGGAACTAGGGTCAAACCCTAATTTTTTCGCTTAGGCTGGCAAGTTTTGTATTTGCCCTTTGAGTTGTAAATAAATTTTTAAATGTTTATTTTGGGATCCCAAGTACGAACTTAAACTTTTTAATGACAGTAAATATTCCTTTGACCAAAATTTTGAACCCTAACTCGTTAATACACATTGTAACGATCTTGGCTATTCAGGGCGTTACATTGTTGGTTTCATGAGTAAGTTTGAATCATGTCTCCTAGGAGATATGTGCGTAGGAACGCAAGCGTAAACTGAAAAATTGACGCGCCACCTGTGATAAAGCCAAACACGTGGGAAAATAATGATAACCCTTTACGAGCTAATGGGGGAACAAGAGCAATGCCAATGCGCAAACCAACTATCAATGATTGGAAGCACATTTGGCTGCAATGCAAGAGAACATGAGAAAGCAGGAAGAACAACTAAGGGAGTTAAAGAAACTGAGGCAACAGTAGGCGCATTTGGAATAAGAGGTTAGGGAGGTTCAACAACCCCTTGTAGCAGCAGTAGCCAATCTTGTAGCTGGGAATCACCTAGAGCCTCTGAACAAAAGGTTAAGGAAGCAGCATTCCTTGGTGTTCGAACGACAAACACTATAGCCCTGATGTTAGAGTGTCAATGGTGGATGAATTCACAAGCTTGAGTCAAGGGAATATGATGCTGACTGAATATGCTCTAAAATTCGACAAACAGGCTAAGTTCGCAGCAGACTTAGTGTCAAGT
Source organism: Humulus lupulus (assembly GCF_963169125.1). Taxonomy (NCBI): domain Eukaryota; kingdom Viridiplantae; phylum Streptophyta; class Magnoliopsida; order Rosales; family Cannabaceae; genus Humulus; species Humulus lupulus. Next base: position 132,661,221 of record NC_084798.1, on the reverse strand, counting down.
AATGTTTCTTGAGTGGACTGTTTTGTACGTGGACTTAAACAGATGATAGCTCGTGATGTGGAGATTGTATCAGTTGGGGTAATAGCACCTATGCTCAAATTATGGAAAGAGCTCCCAATGCTGATACAATGGAGGATAGGATCTAGAAAGAAGGTGCTGCCAAAAGAGAGGCAAAAAGGAATGCCTCCAGAAATAACAATCTAAATGACCAGAAGAGAAAATGGAACAATAATGGTGGACATCCTAGTTAAGATAAGAGGTCCAATAATTATAAGAATAGTGGTCGCACTAGGACCAAAGAATGAGTACAATAACCTGAGTGCGAGAAGTGTAACAAGCACCATCCAGTGGAATTTTAGGCGAATGTATGCCTTGCATATGGAAAAGAAGGGTACATAAAGAAGAACTGCCCACAGCAGGGACAAAATAACAATAAGGAACAACCAAAGAAGGATGAAAAATTTGTTCTATCTCGAGTCTATGCACTCACAAAGGGAGAAGCAGAGGCAATAACTTTCATGGTCTCAGGTCAAATTTCTATTGCTTGACTTGATTACTATGTATTAATTTATTATGGTACCACACATTCTTTTGTTACAAATAGGATAGTGGATAAGTTTAATAGACCTTATTATATGTATGATGAAGGACTTGGAACAGTGTTGCCATCTGAGGAGGTGCTAACATCTAGGAAGTGGATTAGAGCCTTGCCAGTGAGGGTAGACAATAGGGATCTTTATGCAGACTTAATTAATTTAAGTATGCCTGATGTTGATGTTATACATGGAATGGACTGGTTGGCCCAGAATAATGCTGCAATTGATTGCTAGAAAAGGATAGTGGTGTTTAGGCCAGAAGGAGAGGAGTCATTTATGTTTGTCAAAACGACAACCAGACTATGAATCCCAATTATTTCGACACTAAAGGATGGAAGGATGCTAAAAAATGGATGCATGGGATTTTTAGCGATGTCATAGACACCACAAGAGCAGCAGTGCAAGGACTAGAGCAGACAAGTATAGTACAAGATTTTCTGGATGTATTTCTCGGGGACTTACCAGGATTTCCACTGCACCGTGAAATTGATTTCTCAATCGATTTGGCACCAGAAACATCTCCAATTTTGCAGGCACCCTATAGAATGGCACCGGCGAACCTTAAGGAGTTAAAGACTCAGTTACAAGAATTGCTTGACATTGAGTTCATAAGACCGAGCTATTCCCCATGGGGAACGCGTGTATTGTTTGTGAAGAAGAAGGATGGATTGATGTGTATGTGGATTGATTATAGGGAGCTCCATAAAGTTACTATAAAGAACAAGTACCCTTTATCAAGAATAGACAATCCTTTTTTATCAACTTCAAGGGAAAGCATTATTCTCAAAGAAAGACTTATCATCAATTGAAAATTAAGGAAGAGGACATCCAAAAACAACGTTTCGTACCAAAGCCCATGTTGCTTTCATCTCCATGTTGCTTTCATGGATCTCATGAGCGTGGTGTTTAAAGATTATCTGGAAAAACTCACGAGAGTGTTTACAAAAGATATCCTTATTTATTCAAGAACATAGGAAGAGCATATACAGTTGACTCTGTACAGATTGAGGGAGCATAAGCTATACGAAAAGTTAAAAAAGTGTGAATTTTGGCTTTCTCAAGTGGTGTTTCTAGGGAATAGTGTAAGCATGGATGGAATTAAGGTGGATCCAATAAAGATTGAAGTTGTAAGAGTCTGGCTGAAACCAAAGAATGCTTCAGAAGTGAGAAGTTTTCTTGGGCTAGCAAGATTTTATAGAAAATTCGTGGAGGGAGTTTCCAAGATTGCTATGCCATTAACGAAGTTGACAAGGAAGAATTTGAAGTTTATTTGGACTGAGGAGTGTGAACGTAGCTTTTAGGAGCTAAAGGATATACTTATTACCACACCTGGTTTGGGTTTTCCAAGAAAGGATGAGAGGTTCGTAGTATATCATGATGCATCAAAAAAAGGACTTTTATGTGTGTTGATGCAAGATGGAAAATTAATTGTGTATGCGTCAAGGCATCTGAAGGAGTATGAGAAGAGCTACCCGACACATGATTTAGAGTTGGCAGCGGTAGTATTTCTCTTAAGATATGGAAACATTATTTGTACAAGGAGAAGTGTGAGGTTTATACAGATCGTAAGACTTTGAAGTATTTCTTCACTCAAAATGAGTTAAACATAAGGCAACAACGATGGTTGGAATTGGTGAAGTACTACAACCGCAAAATTCTGTATCACCTAGGAAAGGCAAACATGGTAGTTGAGGCCTTAACTCGCAGAAGCCAAGAACAAGTGTCACCATTAAGAAATGTTTCAGTGACACTGGCAGAAGAGATGGATCGAGCTGACATGGAGTTTATTATTGGTTCATTAGCTAATATAACTCTTCAGACAACTCTATTATAGAGGATTAAAGAAGGACAAGGTAAAGATCCACAATTAGTAAAGACTGGATAAGGGATTCAGGATGGAAGTGCTAATGATTTCACTATTAGTGAAAGTGGAACATTGAGGTACAAATGACAAGTGTGTGTACCTTCGGACGCAAATATTAGAAAGGAAATACTTAGTGAAGCACTTACAATCCCTTATTCGCTTCATCTAGGGACTACCAAGATGTATCAAGATCCGAAAGTTTTATATTGGTGGCCTAGAATGAAGAAAGACGTGGTTGAATATGTGTCGAAATGCCTTGATAGTGTTCAATTATATTACCATAAAGCTTGTGTCCTTTGATCTTGATAGTGTCCAGTTATATTAACTCGTTGTATTCAATTCTCCAAATTACATAAAACTTGATAGTGTCATACTTGCGATTTCTTATGATGCATCACATCCATTCAATGTGTTCATTCATCACAGACTTCTTTCGGAGAATTTATATTCTTTCATCTCTATCGTTTACCTTGTCTATACGAACCCTTGAGTTCCCACTGATCTCTTCGAGAAGTTTCTTTATAGAAGTCCTAATTGCTAGAGGCATAGTGTGTAATATGCAACCATAGTATAAACAACTTAAAAGAAAGTAAAGCAAAATAAATCAGATAGAGAATATACTTACGACATGGTGAGATGAGGTTTTCCCGGTCTTTAGTATGTATAAGGAGGGGTTCTTTGAAACATGAACGACCGACCCTGATACCATTTGTAATAGCGCCCTATAATACTATCCTTTCAAACGATGACTACTTGGTAAAAATTAAGAAAAATACCATAATTATGAAAAGGTTTAGTGGGTCCTTAATAAAACATGCAATATAGGCCCATTTATTTAAAAATAAAATTATAATGTCTTTTATACAAATTTAAAATAAAAGTTTAAAGTCCCATTGTAAACGTAAGAAAAACATAGATAAACTCCATAAAATGTTCTTAGTGTTAACTAGATTGTTTTCCATTCATCAAAGCCCCACGACATACATACTCAGACCCATGAACGCCCTACATCACCATGTGTACCAATGAGAAACCCTATTGCCTACCTGAAGGGGGGAAAGTAAGAGGGTGAGCTCGAAGCCAGTAAGATAGTACAAATAAAAACAACAATTCACATAAGTACACCACAAAACTATTCTCATCGTACACAATCTTAAAATAGCATTCATAGACATATCATAATCTCATACACTTTATCATATTATTTTATCATAACAAATAAAGCAAACAATTATATGAGGTAACTAGTAAATCCTCCTTTGTGAGGTATTTAGGAGATATGTTCCTAGAATAACATTGGCGCGTCCTTCCTATGAGTTACATCATACCTTAGTAACTCCTTTGTTGTGTTGTGTTCAGCACGCTAACATCCTTTGCTTTCATACAACATACAAGCACACATACAAGCAGATCATCTCATAACATTACATCTCATACAACAAACATAAACTCATAAAATTTCTAGTTAACTTTCTTCCCTCAAGTCCAAGCAATTGAAAGAGTGGGATATTTCACAACGAGCTTAGAATCACAATCAAACACTTGTCTTAATATCATGTAAAACTAAGCATACTATACAAGCACACCTCACATGCACATGGGTCATGCACACGTGGCATAGGTTGCACATTCACATAAAGTGATAAAAGAATAATCTCAAATCTACGAGTGAATCCTTATTATTTGCAAAACAAGAATCATGTACTTAATTAAATTGTGTATATTTGAACGTAAAACTAAGCTTGCATGTAACATGCATATGTAGAAGGGTTCTTAAAACTCGCTTTGAAGTTTGATAAATTCTACCTGTTTATTTTATCGCCACTTTCATAAAAATTCAACAAAAATTAGTTTACCAACTTGTTAACATTACAATATTATATCCTTAGGTCATAGGGTTTTATTTGAAAACTCATTTCACAAAATTATCTTATTAGTTAGCCCTTTAGCTGTATTTGTTCAATAATAATAATAAAATCCCACTTATTATTTACATAAAGATAAAACGTGACAATTCTTTTCTATCTCCCACAAATAATTATGTTTTGACAAAATTAAATAACTTCATAAAATATTTTCATTCACTTTATCAAAGTTACTTAATTAATAAATAAAATAAAATAAATCTTGTAAACATTTAGGACCTCAAGGGCACAAAATTTCACATTAAGCCCAAAATATATAGAAGTTGGAAAAACTAACTATACTTCCATTTATTAAATAAATTCTTTGGCCATCTCTTTTTAAAAATAATTTTACTTAATTATTTTATAAATAAATTATGCATAATTACATATGAGAAAATACTTTTTTAAAGTATGGACTATCATATTTTACATATGTATAAAATTTAAGTCATAAATTGTTAAAACATATATTTGATATCTTTTAATTAAAAGAGATTTTCCATACTATTAAGTGAAATCAGCAAGCATATAATCACATTAATTTTAAGGCATGAGTTTTCAAAACATATTTTTACTAACATTTTAATTAAAAGCAATTTACTACAATACTAAGCAAAATTCAGCAAGCATGATACACTCATTATTCACAAATTTTCTATCAAACCATGATAACAAATTTATCTAGAATGCTTAGGGAGTGATTGGTATTAGATTTAGATTTGATTTTATGTTTTAAAAAACTCAAAATGAGGGGACCCACTAAAATATATGATTGGTATGGTGTTTTTGAAAACTGTATCCTAATCAGAATTTTAATATTGTGTTATAATTTAGAAAACGAGAAAAACTTGTTTTCTTAGTTTTGTAAAATTATTTTCCAAAATCCCACATATTTTAGTTTCTGTTATATTTTCAAATTTAATACCAATCACAGATTTAATTTTTTAAAACTCAAAAACAGTTCACTGACATTGAACCAATCACATTTTCAAAATCATGTTTTTAGTCACTAAATTCATATTTTCATTTCAGAATCCACATTTCAAAAATACAGTTTTCCAATCACGAACCAATCACACCCTTATACCTTTACGGATTTAACAACACCATTATCATGCAACAACACGTTAATCAAATATTAAAAATACAAATTTTAAACCTCAAATATGCATGCCTTCGCTGAAACCCATCTTAGCATCTTTCTGTTATCCAATTGCATTTTTTGATTTACAATATTTCAAGACATATTAAAACAACAATAACCCAATATTCATCTATCAAAAATAAGCTCATAACTCTTAAAGATTCCATGAAACCTTATCATGTTTCTATTTTCACAAACATTAAACATACATATAATCAATACTTGTGTTGTACATAGAACCCTAGATTAGGCTCAACTAAAATCACATCATCAAATGCGTAAACAAGATCATAGAAGATCGATTAAAACATCACATGCATTGTTTAAATATAGAGAGAACATAAAACAAGTAAATCACTCACAAACATACAAATAAACCTAAAAAGTTCTAATATAAAATTCACATAGGTGAGGCCCCAAAATTCAAAACAAAAACCAATACAAGGTTCTTCCTCACCTTGAGTACACCCAATATCGAACATAATGTCCTCTGCCTTTTGTTTTCTAACCTCCAACACCTTAACATGATCACTAAATCATCAGACAACCAAGACCAAACTCTTATCAACAAACATAAGAGGAAAAAAAATATCCTTACCCTTGTATGTGTAGGCAAAATCCTAGTCTCACCCTCTCTAAGTTCTTGCAAAATCAAACATATCACAACCATGCATATCACCTTTCTCAGAGTCAAGAAGAAGAAGAAATGAATAATACTATGAACCTTAAACTCATACCTTAGGACCTCAAGCCTTGGCATCTTCTTCTTTCTCTTCTCCTTCTCTCTCTCTCTCTCTCTTCTCTCTCTCTCTCTTCTCTTCTCTTTCTCTCTCTCTCTCTCTCTCTCTCTCTAGATGTGTCGGCAGCCACCAAGAGCTTTCAAGCTCTCATCTTTCCTATATAAGGGCCCTAGGGGTCGAACCCTAAAGCTAGGAAAGAAAAGGAAATTTCTAAATTATTAATATCCCCTTTATTTTTCCTATTATCTCACAAATTTTCCCTCATAAATCAAATGATAGACTTTCCCATTTTCCTTTATTCTTCACTTAAGGCTAATCTTCCCAAAATAGAAACAAGTCCACCATTGCTCTTCCTAGCCTCACACGCCACTCCCTCTCTCTCTCCCTACTCGGCCAAGCTTGGTCTTTACACACTACCAAGCTCATATCTCCATTTTCCCAAAATAGCTCAATCAACCAATCAATCCCTTACTTATTTCTTGATTTTATTTTATTTTTAAACTTTCTATCAAAATTAAATTAATTAAAATGGAAATAACTTTCTCATTTACACTACAAGGGCTCTAACATATTTCCTTATTTTAATTCAATAAATAAACAAAAAGAAATATATGGTAGTTTATTGCATACTCACCATCCCTACCATGCACATACACACACACAAGTACTCTAGTCCATCACTACTAAGCATACACCTCCTTGCACACATTCAAAACTCATAAACAATTTCTCAAAAGAAAACAATTAAATTTCAATTCACATAATTACTCCCAAATAATTCAATAATTAAAATAAAATTCTAACACTTACCAATAAACAATTAAATTAATATAAACAAACAATTAAAATAAAAAAATTGGTGCGCTACAGAACCATATAGTTAATGACCAAATTCTAGTCCATTCATGAACATATATATAAATATATTAATATCAACATATATCAAAAACATGAAAAGATTCCCATGTAGCAATTAACATATATAAATACATAGAACACTCTGGTACCAATTGTTGAAAACATATTTTCCGTGCGTTGCAAAATGCGATTTATGGCCCTAGTAGATTTAAAAAAAAAATTGTATATAAAATCATTTTATATATATGGTCCTATGATTTATATTATATCAATCTAACAGAAGAAGATTTACCTCTTGAAGCATATCAAGTGGTCTGGCTATATTCTTGTATTATAAACTAACAGAAAAAGGTTTACCTCTTGAAGCATATCAAGTGGTCTTGCTATCTTCTTGTATTATAAACGATCATCATATCCAAGCACGGAAGACTCGCACCAAAGTCTCTTCCAGATCGATATCTCACCACAACAAGATGTGTGTGGGAACCTAGAGATTTAATAGGACAATCTAGGCCTCCATTGATATTCTCAACACATGAGATCAATGGAGTTTGGGTAAAGAGAATGGTTAAAACAATTTCTATTCTCTCTTAATTGTTCTCTCTAAGAAAACTCATCTGTATCTTTTTTAGAGAGAAATATAATGATATATATTTATATAAGTCATCTAGGGTTTTATTAATTAAAACAACTTTAATTAATTCAATTAAAATAGATATTATCTATTATTATATTCAAAATATATTAATTGAATTTAAATTGATTCAAAATCAATCTAATAAGATATTTGATTTATTTCAAATCAGTTATCTATATTTAAATTTCTAAAATTTAAATAATAAATTAATTTCTCAAACTAGTTTAAAATAAGATAACATAATTAATTCAAAATTAATTATTTTATTTAATTAATTAATAATTACGAAAATTTTAATTAATTAAATAATAAATATATTTTCCATAATTATCTCATATTTACGTATTTGCCCGAAAATTAATTTTCTTGACAAATATATCCATACTTGTTCTATTGCAACTCTTACCTTGTACAGTGTTTGTAGAGTCGATCCGGGGACCTATAATTCCAAACTCTAATAAATTTAGGTTATTAATTAAACTCTATAATATAATAATCTTATTTATCAATCCTAATATTATTTATGGGATAGCACTCTAGTAATTATAGACTCGTATTTATTGAGAATTTTATTAAGTGTCCATTGATTTAATCACTTCATGTAATGCAATCCTCCAATAATTAGTTTATAAGTAGAGCTAGGTGAAATAATCATTTTACCCCTCTAATTACCTCTTTATCATTTAGTACCATTAATTCACTAGCGAACAGTTAATTTGTAAAGCTTTTATAAATTAGAGGCCTAAAACTGTTCAGCTCCGGAATTAACACTTAAGGGAACCATTATTCAATTTTCTTATGAAGAAGGCTTGGATTCCATATCTGTAAATCATATCCCCAGCCATCCCCATCAATGAGCCCCCCAAAACAAAAGTTGTTAGCTTGATCATTCTGACAAACCCTAGCGAGTGAATAAGTACCCAAATAACATAAATAAGAGTTCATGATAACTTCAAGATTTTGATCGATTTGCATATGATCATCGAGTGATATGATTATAAATCTTTAAGGTTTTGCATATCAACAGTTGATATGATAATAACAGTATTTAGTAAAGAGTTAAATACGCATCGAGTCCAGTTCTATATAATCATTTTTATATAAAGCACCTCCACTGAGATGTCTATCTACATGAGTGATCTGGATCTAGATCACATGTATTGCTAATACCAGTGGATCGTACTAGCAGTGTTTGATTACAAATTCCATAACTTTAATATAAATTGCGAACTATTTAATTCATTATCTACAATCTTAATTATCTCGTATGCATACTTGATTATAGCTACATTAATGAATTAGGAATTTTATTATATTTATCTAAATAGTATTCAATAATAATAAACAATAATTATATGAAAATATTTTTTTTTATAAATTTCATAAGTAACAAACTACTTTCATTGCTTTAAGGGCGCCATGCCCAACATGACCTACTTGGATTATCTTAACATTTAAGTTTTCCTTTATTGTTGATGAAAAATGTTTTGTTTAGTTTCATAAGGTTTTTAGTATAAAGAGTTTAACTAACTGTATTGTTTTCTCTAAAAGATGAGACTCTGAAGTTCCTTTGTTTTTTAAAGGACATTAATTGCCGAATTTGTAGTAAAATTTATGCTATTTAATTTAAGACACAATTTCTTATTTAAATAAATTTATAAAAGTGCACACACTTAACGCCCTAAGAAATTGAGGAATTACACAATATTAAGAGTGGAAAGATTACTAACAATAATTCGTAACTCATAGATTTGAGGGAGAAGGGGTTTATCATCAACAAACTTGCCCACAAATAAAATTAGTTCCATCAAATCTATCCAATCTAACAAAATCTTGAGTCATAAATTTCAAAGTCGAAATTGATGAAGATTCATGCATGGTGATGTTAGAAAAATATGAAACAGCTCTCCAACTCATGGTTGGTCCAACTTTTCTTTGCCCTTACCTGCACCATGTAGCACCTGTGTGCCAAGGCTCAGCAAGAAAACACAAACACAGCATAACAGATAATCGACAACTTATAAATCATTAGTAGCCTCAAAAAATCAACAAGTTATAATTAAGCAGTACCATGCTTAGCAGTTATAACCAACACTCAAGAAGGCATTCAATCCATCTATGAGGCCATAGAGCCACACAAGCGAATACCACACTCCTTTCATTCAAGTGGCTATAGAATTGTACATGCTGCTGTAGAGCCACACAAGCGCATACTACACTCATTTCTTTCAAGCTTCTATAGAGTCGTACATGCGCGTATCGCACTTCTAGATTCGGGCTAGCCATAATGACCTGCATTATGCATGCTAATGCCGACCACAGTTTATAAGCCGAGCTATCCAACCAGATACAAACAGATATGCATTTCATACATACCACAACTATGCATAATATATTCATTCATGTTTTTTTTTCAAAAAACATTCCAAGCGTGGTTATAACCACGTTCGATAACCGGAGCTCAGTCCTTAATTCAATCATAGGTGCATTGTTCTTTCCTCAAGTCGTTGAGCAATTTAGTATAATGACCCTGACTGTGATCATTGTTGGGGTTTTATGCCCTAATTAAAACCCAAATTCTTTGTAATCTCATTTTATTATCAATAAAAGAATAGAAATCATTTTTTGACTTGGTCAATCACTTTGCTCACATGTTTTATTTTCATGATTATTTATTTAATATAAACTTCAATTAAATCCCGAGCATATAGCTAATCTTATTTATAGTGACGTAATCACAGTGGAATATAAATATGATTATATGTTCAAAAATAAGTTAGTCCTAAGATTAGTCAGTGCACCGGATTTACACTGACTTGCCAATCTACGATATGATCTACTTACACATTACAATGTTATGTTCTTTCCAGAACATTAGCAAAGTAGATAAGATCGGATGTATTTGTTACATCGGACAGGACCGATATTGACAGTTGATAAGATAAGTAAACATACTGTTATTATCTATTCTAGTCATATCATATAGTTGACCATAGGTCAATTCAATCTCAATTCTGAGTGGTTAGTATTCTAACTGATTGTATTATTTGAGTTCTTTGACTTGTTCGTTACCAGCTTACCCTACGGACTAGCCCATACTTACATCTTGGGAACTGGGTAGTATAATTGAGTGGGAGTGTTAATCATAGATATGAACATCTATAGCTTCTGATGAAGAAGTGAAACGATGGTTTCCTTTTAGTTTGGTTCAAGGTGTTAAATGATAGAGATCTCATTTCAGTAATTAAATTAGTTTACTGAAATATCATTTACAAGGAACTAAGTGTTTTAAGGATAAAATACAATGAGGGGTAAAACGGTATTTTAGTCCTATCTCATTGTAGACCGTCTATAGAGGATTGAGTGACAATTATGGTTGTAACAATGGATAATTAATAGCGTATCTATATTTGTTATAGAGCGTTCTATGAATTCAAGAGTGCAATTCCAAGTCTATAGTGGAGTCACGAGGAATTAATAAGTTAGTAAATTTATTTGTTAGATTTATGATAACTTATTGGAGCTTGATTTCATAGGCCCATGGTCCCCATTGTACCTTGGATAAAATCATCTAGATAGTCTCAATTAATTGATTTAATCATCAATTAGAATTATCAAAGTTGACCAGGTCAATTTTGGATAGTTTCACAGAGTTGTGTAATTTTGAGAAGAAAAGAGAAATTATGGCAGATTTATTAATTAAGATAAATTGGTATCTAAATTAATAAATAAATTTAAATCAAGGTTCAAATTATAAATAATTAATTTGATAAAGAATTTAAATAATTATTTAATTAATTAAATCAATAGAAAATAATACAGGCCTTGATTTTAAGTCCAATGGGCTTATAATCAAATGGGAAATTTCACGGGCTTATAGCCCATGATAATTTCGACCTAGGGCTTCAAAATGGCTGTTATTTTATTGATTTTTTAATTAAATTAAATGGTCTAATTGAGTCTATAAAAGGAGTGCTTATAGAGAAGTCAAAACAAGGGTTTTTGATAAGTCAGATTTTCTGATAGTTTTATATTCTCTCTAAACACAAGTCTTTTTCTAAGCCTCTTTGTATTTTCTCTTCTTCTCTCTATATCTATCTCGTGTGTTGAGAATTGCCCACACTAGTCTAGGTGGTTCTAAGGATACATTGGAAGATCGTGAAGAAAATAGAAGATCGGTTCAGTTTCTTGATAATACTCTGCGACAGAGAGGATACAAGAGTTAGAGAAACTGAAGGAAGGACTCTTAATTCCGCTGCGTATACTGTAAGTATTATATTGTTTGTTTCTCTTTGAATTCAATTTAGAAACATGTTTTAGGCTATCTCGTATTAATTTGTTTAATATCAGATATACATGAAAATAAATAAAGATCCTGTATAAGTTTTTTTCTAACAATCATCTCCTCCCGAGCCTAGCAGGTTACCCTCCTGGAATTTGAGTTTCCCCCAATTGGATCCCTAGCTTGACAACCTTTAATCCCCAACAACTACCTTCCAATTCCCACCAAGGATAGCCTTTAAGCTTGAAGTTCAAAATTTTCTTCAAAAGCTTAAGAAAAACACTTAGTAAGGGACAGAGAGAAATAGCAAATGTGGGAGTGAGGTTTGCTTCAGATTTATCCAAGTTTTAAACTACATTCCTGGAAAAAGACCATAATGCAATTGCCTACTAAGTCTTTCCTTTAAGCCCTAAGGGCAAAAAGTTCACTTTACACCACTTTCCCGCTAAACCTCAAATTACACTTACAACACCCAATTAATTCCACTAAGCACAAAATACTAATATTTTCCTCAAATATAACTCATACCCCAATGAGTCCTAGTAATTCATCAATTTACCAAAAATACCTCTAGCCTCACCCCAAGCCAGGTATTTATCCATTTTCTGACTTTTCATCTACATTGCTCAAAAGGATTGGCTCCTTTGAAATATCTCCAATATATCCACATAATAATGTGGTCTCAAACATATAACACATAATTACAAATATACCCTCAATAGGTCAAAATTACAAAAATGCCTCCTTTTAACAAAAGCAGGCCTTTAAGCATATTTAATACACTTAAGCATGCATAATCAGTCATATTATAATGTAACTTGTGGATATCAAAAATCCACATTAAAAAAAATACATACATGATCCCGCATTGAGATGAGTAAGGGTTTGCGAACATGAAAGAATTGACCCAACGAGCAACACAAGCTAAGTTCTAAAGATCGAGCAAGCCTAGAACCTAAGGCCGAAATGCTCACATGAGGATAGCCCACATTGCGCAAAATGACCTTTGTGGAAGCCAAAAGAAAACGTAATACAAACCCAAGGTAGTCCCAAGAGGCCACGGGTCAAATGATTGAACCTTCGATCCCTACGATATTGGCTACATCCTAGATATGCCCATCTCATACATATGCACCACGCCATGCATAGCCGCCCCAGGACTTACGGGCCTCGCGCAGGTGCCATCTCATGCAGGCGCACCCACGGCCTCGCACCTCACACAATTGCGGGCCCTACCTCGCCCAGGAGCCGTCTCACGCACCTAGAGGCCTTGCCGGGGTGACATCTCGCGCAAGCGCTCCAACAGGGCATGCGCCTCACGCAACCACGGCCCTTGCCTCGCCCAGGTGCCATCTTGCGCACCAACCACAACAAGGGCCTCGTGGCCTCGCCTCGCGCACCCGCCAAGATAAGGGCCTAGTGGCCTCGCCTCGTGCACCAGCCACGCTAACGGCCTAGTGCCCTCACCTCGCGCACCAGCCACACTAAGGGCGTCATGGCCTTGTCTCACACACTAGCCACGCTAAGGGCCTAGTGGCCTCGCCACGCGCACCAGCCCCGACAAGGGCCTCGTGGCCTCGCCTCGTGCACCAGCCACGCTAAGGGCCTCATGACCTCGCCTCGCGCACCAGCCGTGTCCTTAAGGGCCTCACAAGACATGGCCTCCCCAAAGCATCTCACGTCCTTAGGGGCCTCGCAAGACACAGCCTCCCCAAAGCATCTCGTGTCCTTAGAGGCCTTGCAAGACATAGCCTCCCCAAAGCGTCTCGCGCCCTTCGGGGCCTCACGAGACATGGCCTCCACTAAACATCCCTCAACCACACACCAACGGCCTCATAGCATGGGGGCTGCAAAGAGATGTTCTCGCAAGGTGAGATCCTAATCTCATTCGTAGGCATCATGCCTCATCGCACACGCAGTACGCCTCGTTGAAGAGGCCTTACCTCTCTTCCTGAGGTAAGTGCCACCAACGAGGCACCACTCTCCCTGTGACTCCCATGAGATGAAGAGTTAAGGGTCTCTTGAACATGCAGTCGACGAAGGTTAGAAAAGGCCTCACAATGATTCAACATGAAGTCAGAAGAGATACGGAATGAGCCTACAGACCAAGAAGAGTTAGAGTACGGATATAGTGTCCACGCCAGACAAGTAATGGCAGTACAAGAATGGTACATGGTCAGGACTCCCTCAGCACGCCTATGAGGTCTGTACCCGACAAGTAGTGGAGGCATAATATGGTACCAAGACAGGAGTACTTTTGCAGGCCCTTGACACATACTAGAGCAAACCCCCACTCTTCCCACACCACTACCACCTGTGTTGTTACCCTGACAGTGTACTCAATTACTATTTTGTCCCGAGGGACCACCGTGTATAAGGGGCCATTAGAGCCTAGCTATAAATAGAGCTTGACCCCTCAGAATAGGGGGTTGGAAAACTCATTGTATGCTGAAGCTATTAAGCAATATACCGTTTTTACTCCATTGTTGATCTGTGTTTATCCTTCCATAAGTCCATTCTAAGTTCTTATCTAAACATCACCCTACTTACCTTTGAGTTTTCCGATCTAATTTCGTTGACGAGATTTCACCGTAAACATAACTCATGTAATTCACATAATCACATAAATATTCTATAAAACTACAAATAAATATAATTAGGCCCTCCTGGTCCACTAATCAAGGCACAAAGTCTTATTAGGAATTTTGGGAGATTACACTATCACTATGCCAAAAGACACAACCCCATATAACCAAAGCATAGCTTCTAACATAAGCATAACATTAACATCATATAGTGTCATTAACATTTATATCAAATCAAGTTAACAACAAAGAGATAACACAATCTCAACATAATCATCCACAATAGCACTGTTGACAGATCTTGTAGCTGGTAGCATCCCACCAAATGACCTCCACGCTCCTAGACACCTTCATGTCCATAGCACAGCCCTTGCGAATGACACATGCCACCCCGTCCAACATGCACATATAGTTGGCCACTCAACAAATTATATTCCTGCATGAAAACTCACTCGACAAAAAAATCCAACAATACAAGAAAACACATGAACAAAATACCACCCTTGCGACGGCCCAGTGTCTTTGCGACAACTCTTTGGTGCCACTGCACGTTCACCCATTTAGTATGCTAAGCATTTAACATCACATAACAAAGCATACAAACTTGTCAATCACAACACTCACGATTTAAAAAATACCCAAAATCATATGATTCATATATCATCAATATAGTCACTTAACATACATACCCACCTATACATTCAAATCCACACTATGTGCCACAGTCAGGACTTTTCTTACATTGACTCCACACAATAGTCGACTTGTTGTTGTCTTAATGCTCAGTCTAAGTCTCTACAAGGTGTCATCAACAAATCAAAAGTTATACAAACTGAAACCTTAAAGACTAATAACTATCCAAACCATTACACTTTACCCAAACGGTCTCTTGAAACTACTTCTAAAGTTCCTCCCACAAACACCATTCCAATCCTAAATGATCCCCAAAATGACCCTAAGAATTCGAGGAAGAAGTCCCCGATGAGACCCACATGAAATGGCCTCAAAACAGCCAAAAATTCCCAAACGATGTACTGTCCCAACCAAGCACTGTGGACTACTTGTTTCCAAGTGGTGCTGAATGCATCGAGTGCTTAGGCGCTCACCCTATAGCGCCACAACACTTGTTCGAAAACTAGTTGCCGACTACACTTTGAAAGGGCCATATCTCCTCAATTCAAATCAATTTTTTTTTACAATTTTTTTTGGGTTTTTATTGTTTAGAATCCCGCTATAACACTATGTAATCCCAAAAAATAAAGAAAATACCAAAATATCACTCACAACCCCTAAACTCACCACCAAAACCTATCTCATGCATAATCAACCCTTTAAAGCTTCTTCCCCTAGCGTATGTTGACTCTTATGGTGGACACTTCCAGACCTATCCAAATGCTGAATATAGATCCTAGGCATGTTTCTAAAGTCTCCATCATTATAAATCATCAATCTCAAACTACCATGAACCCTAGAATCAAGATTATCTAAACAACATCCCAAGAGCATCCAAAACCCTAAAGAGACTTTAACAAAACTCAAACCAGATCTTTCCTTGCTCTGCAGAAGCCTAGGCCATGAATCCTCCTCCTTCTAGTTGTCCTTGATTGGCCCAAGAAGGTGAGCACAAGCATTCTCTCCTCCTTGTGCAAGATCACCAACCCTTCTTTCTAAAAAAAATGGCCATTTTCTTATTCTCCTTCTCCTCCATTTCTCACGTCTCTCTCTCTATCTCTCTCTCTCTCTCTTTCCCTCTCAATTGTTGCTGAACGTGAATCACAAGAGAGTGAGAGCCAAAAGCTAGACCTCTCCTTCTCTTATATCATATAGTGCAATTTAAGTGTTAATTTCATTATTTATCCCCCTTCTAACCCTAATTAGTGTAAATCCTTGATGGACCAAATGGTATTCTCTTAATTCATTTTGTAATCATTAAAATGTTAAATAATAAAATTATATTATAAGTATAAATAATTATTTTATAATTCCTCTAAAATAATTATATTCTAATTACCCCGAATCACGTTGTAATTTGTCACATAAACCCCAAATCAAAATATCGAGTACTAAGAGGCAAACAAATACCACCTGACTCATCATTTATATTCAAATAAATCAATCACATGTTTAAATAAATATGAATCTCATCCATCTCATGCGAAAATGTCAATCATGCAAAATTAAGGAAGTACCCCTACGGGTGTAACGTCCCAAATTTGATAATAAGGCTTAGTGTCTTGATTAGTGTGATGGGAGGGCATAATTGGATTTATATTTGAGATTAATTGAATATATGTTTGATTATATGACATATACAAATTATACATGTTTATGTGTATTAAATATGCATGTGGGCCCGTTTTTGTTAATAAGGGCATGTTTGTAATTTTCACCCGTTAAGGGTATAAATGTAATTACATTTGTTATGTGATTGAAACCACATTATTAGGTGGATATATTTGCGATATCCGGCTCGAGGTGATCCTATAGGGCGGATTAGAGAAAAAATCAAAACAGCACTACTCCAAAAATTGCATGAGAAGTCGGTTAAAAACTGACCTATAAACATACAGAAGTCGGTTTGGAACTGACCTCCCATGAAATGACTTACCATGTAAACACATTGTAGGTTAGTTGGCATCAAACCGACTTATGATGTACAACATGGTAGGTCGGTTGTACAACCAACTTATGGTGTACTAAAAGGTAGGTCAGTTGTACAACCGAGTTATGGTTTACAACACGGTAGGTCGATTGTACAACCGACTTATAGTGTACAACATGGTAGATCGGTTGTCCAGCTGACCTGTGGCATTTTGCATCACAACTCAGTTTATGTACAACCGACTTATGGTGTTCTGTTTTTTTTTTTCATATTAACCTGCATTTTTTTCATATTAACTTGTAGGACAATCACACTATTGAAATCAAGCACCATATAAAATAGAACCAATATAAAATTATTAAAATTACAAATAAAAAAATACACTTAATGTCACCAATATATATCAATAAATTTACAATCTTTAAATCTGTGAAAAATCAAACTCAAATATGTACAAATTTACAATATATATATACAAATATAGAACACTCATACCTATACAAATTTACATACATAATACATTGTACAAATATATAAAACTTAGAATAAAATATTGATGACCATAATAAATACCCAAACTCCAACCATAAGAAGCAGAGCAAGGAACTTCATGACAACCACAGGCAGTCCCATAGACACCACAAATGCCAACACCCTTCATTATTATTCCATTGAAAACTCCCATACCTAAAAAAACAGAAAAATTAATGATCAATACACAAAGCAACAGTCTTGTCACTTAAATTTCACAAAGATCTAAACTCAAGCAAAACACATTGCACAAAAATAGAAAAATCCCAAGTAGTTAGTACCTTCCAAGAACCACATACCTCCATTTATTATAGATACTTTAACAATTTAACATTGAGAACCAAAGACAACTAACAAAAAACACTACCAAATTAAGTGTTTTTTTTTTAAACAAATATCCATTTTGAGACTTAGTTCATCTCTAAACCAAAACTGTGAAACTAGAAAATTAAAAGCAATCACATATTATTCAAGATTAGAACATTATTAATAATGGCATAGTAGATATTCAATATATTTATATTAAGTGCATTAACATATACTTCATTGAGAACCTCAAGAAAATTCAAAAGACTATATAAAAGATGAAACTCTAATCGCTATATTGGCTACCTAAAAGACGGTAGCAAATAGACTTCCTTGCATGGGTGTTTAACAGTTTCATGGACTATGGCACAAACTACAATAAAATCATATTATATATAACACATCTACATGCATTATCATTATTTACAAGATGTAAAAATAATTGATCATCAGCTAAAATACTTGTTGAATTTTCTTTCTGCAATAACAAATTAATACAAGGACATATCATATATGGCATCAAATAAAAGTGTCACATATTCAAATAAAGTTCATCATATGCCTCAAATTATTGGTTAATAAAGTTATTTCTTCTAATCAATAATTTATAGATCTAATACTGAATGTGAGAGATTTATTTAATCTAAAAAAAGAAGACATATTATTTAAATTAAGCTATGTCACAAGATTAAGAGCTGCAACAAATTTAATCACAACATTATAGCAATTTAATAATCCATGCAATACTTAATGGATAAATGAATCAATCAATCAAATGTATATACACCAGGCCTTCATATGATTATATATATATGAATCAAGTGTACTAGCTTAAGAGTTTTCTTTCTATATATGCAGGTCTTTTATATGAAATTATGAAATTAAGATTTACTACCATATGAAATTGTTTTGCATAAATCCACTCTCTTAAAAAATTCTAGAATCCAGCGGAAGCACATAGTGCAGAGACACTTTGGTCATGGTGAGGCATAAGTAAATTGCCTAAAGGGATTTCAATTCTTAAATCTTAGAGAAGACCGTAAACAATGGTAATACATAAAAACATAAACAGAGGGAGGGAGGGAGAAGAAAACCCCGCATCGAGTATATTGAATTTCTCAACTTAGCTATATTACACTAATTTAAGTGAATAATAATACCCGACTTTCAAAATATACATATACAGATATTTATATGTAATGACAACTAAATTGTTTCAAGAGGTTCTTCCATCCATAAATCACAAAAAAAAAAAACAATAAAAAATGGTAGTACATATGAAATATAAACACAAATATATACGGAGAGAGAAATATGAAGACCTCACCAGTGAAAACAAAGCAGCTATTTAGGTAGTTTTCGTCGACTCAATACTGCAAATCCCCAATCTAAGGGCTCTGAAAGTCGTTGTTGTCGCCATTAGAGAAACCTATGATGCGATTTTTTTTTAAACCTAGATACACCTGCTAATACACAAAACCCATAATAACCCATTACTCAAAATCGTAGATAAACCATAGTCAGACAAAAAGAGAAACTTTATCAATAAAAAAATATTCAAAAACTAATTTGCATTAGATTGCTTCGTAACCCAAGCCCACCATCACCTGCGAAAAGCACGAACCACCGCTGCTGAGAAGTCGAGACACCATTGCCAGTCTCGCACCCATGCTTTGTACCACAATTTCGTTGCCGCTGGAGGGCAAAAGGAGAAGAGAAAAGTCATGAGGTAGCAGAGAGAGATAGAGAATCGAAGAAAAGAGGTTGAGGGGAATCGGGAAACAAAGAAAAAGAAGAAAAACTGAGAAGAAAAAAAAGGGTTCTCTCTCGTTTGGCGCTTCATGTTTTCCCTCCACGCCTCTTTTTTTCATTTGGTTTAATCACATTTTTTTAATAATGTATTAATAAATTATATATATATATGTATTGTTTAATATATTTTAAAATTCCAATAATGTAAAAACAAATTAGAGTATCTTTAATAATATATTTTTATAATGACATGGTTGGTCTGTTACTACACAACCGACCTGCCATGTCACATGAGAAGTCATTTCTCGTAACTGACCTACCATGTCACATGAGAAGTCATTTCCCATACAACCAACCTACCATGTCATTTAAAAAATTATGAAATAGACACTGTAAATTATTTTATAATGTTTTTTTTAAAATTGTAAATACTATTAAATTCAAATATTTTCTTATTTATAAAAATTAAATTAAATTTTTTTAATTGTTAATAACTAATTTATTTATTTACATTTCAAAATTTTTAATATATGTAATATTAATAAGTAAATATTTTTTACACTAATTTCATACCCAAATAAATTGTATATACATATGTATTATTTAAATAAATTAATATACTTTAAAAATTCAACAATGTAAAACATATTAGAGTATATTTAATAGTATATTTTTATAATGACATGGTAGGTCTGTTCCTACATAACCGACCTACCATGTCACATGAGAAGTCATTTCTCACAACCGACTTACTATGTCACATGAGAAATCATTTCCTATACAACCGACCTACCATGTCATATAAAAAATTATTAAATAGATACTGTAAATTACTTTATAAATTTTTTTATTTTAAATTATTAATACTATTTAATTAAAATATTTTCTTAATTTCTCAAATTAAATTAAAAAATTTAATTACAAAAAATTATTTAATTTATCATTTATTTATATTTCAAAAAAATTAAATATTTAATATTGATAAATTTATAATTTTTTATACTTATTTCATACCCAAAATAAATTATATGTATTGTTTAAATAAATTAATATATTTTAAATTTCAAATAATGTAAAAACAAATTAGAATATCTTTAATAATATATTTATATAAGGACAGGTAGGTCGGTTCTCATAAAACCAACCTACCACGTAATTTGAAAAATTATTTGAGAAACTTTTTATCAAGTTTTATTTATTTATTTTGAATTGTAAATACTATTAAATTAAAATATTTTTTTATTTATAAAATATAATTATAATGTAATATTAATAAATTTAAATTTTATGAATATATATTTTGAAATTCAAATAATAAAAAATAAATAATAATGTGACATGATAAGTTGGTTCATAAAGTACCGACCTACCATGTAATCAAGGTAGGACATGGTAGGTCGGTCTACACAGGAGTGACCTACCATGACAATATGGTAGGTCGGTTTTGCATGAACCGACCTATTATGTCCTCTACAAGCATGGGAGGTCGGTTCACACAGAACCGACCTACCATGTCCACATAGTAGGTCGGTTCTCGCACAACCGACCTCCTATGCTTACCTTGGACATACATGATAGGTCAGTTCTGTGTAAACAGACTTATGAACATGTGTTAAGTAGGTTTAAGGAGAACCGACCTCTCATGTCCAATGGCTGATGTCCAAATTGTAGTAGTGCGGGGTCAAATATCTGGCTTGGGGTGAGCCTAGGGGTATTTCGGGAAACTTAGTGCGTAGTCAGGTTTATCGAGAGATGGGTAGTTACTTGGTGGTTATTTTAGTATATCAGGATTAATTGGGAATTTATAGGACTACTTGAGGATTAGTGGGAAATGGGGTATAAAGACGGTTTTGCCCTTCGAGCATTAAAGAATAAGGTTTTGACCAAGGGATAGACTTAGCCCTTGGAATTCCTTAGCTACCTAGAGGCCTTATGAAGTCTAAAATCAGCTAAAAAAATAATAGAAAAACACTCTCAGCCATTCCCTCTCTCGCGTTTCTCTCTCTCCCTTGAAGCTTAGTTGGGGCTTAAATCACTTTGAAGGAGCTTGGTTTAGGAAGTTAAAGGTTGGAGGCTGGTATTGATTGAGGTTCAATTCAGGGGTTGAAATCACTATTGAGGTCAAATTTATAATATGATTTTGCTATGAATTTTATGATTAGCTTATGTTTTGATTGAGTTTTTAATTCTAGCTTTGGTTGTTGAGTTCGGATAAGATTGTGGATGGTTTTGGGGTATAAATGATAGCTATGTTATGTTGTTGAGAATTCTGGACTCAGTTATGGCTTGGGTTCATGTTTAGGGTGAATTTTGGTGATTTTGGCTTGGGGAAAACGCAGGAAAAGTGTTGGGAATTCTGAGTTCGCAGGGTCGCGCCACAGCGTTGTTCTTGTAGCGCCGCGACCAGCATGATCTCTGAGGCCTAGAGGAGTTCGTTGAACCGCCTTAGTGCTGCGGCGATGGATAGGTCGCACCGCGTCACATGTCCAGGAAATGGATCTGGGAGGCTCTCTGACTTGTAGAGGGTCGCGACGCCTCTGAGGAGCATCGCGGGTCAAATAGAGAATTTCGGCCAATTAGAGTTTTTAAGCTCGGGAACTCAAACCTAAAGGCTTGGGTAGGGTTCTACTACCCGGTTTAGTAGAATTCGAGATCCCGAAGGCTAAAAATTTACCTTGAAGCTCTTAAATAGTCTAAATGATTGATGGTTATCCATTATTCTGTTGTGACTAGGTTATACTGCTATGGCTCGGTAATAGGGATCATGCTCGAGATCGCCTTATACTTCTTAATCGGGGATCGAGGTAAGAAAATTGCTCCCTGGTTGTGGTCGGGGCTCAGACCCCTATAAATGGATATGACTGTGGTTATAAATGTGATTATTCGATTAGGCATCCTTGTATATGTTGCATCTGATTGTGTATTATGCAATCTGTATGCTTATTATATCTAATCTGAAAGCTCGACTTAAAGGAGTCGGGGCCGACATCAAGCGTGCGGAACGCAGCTCAGCCTAAGAGAGTCGAGGTCGGCAATAAGATCTGAGAGCTCGGCCTAAGAGAGCCAGGCCTGAACGTCACCTAAATATTCAAAAGTGTCGATTGCACTTGTCTAGCTCATTGATTGCTAAATTGAATTATGTGTTTGTCGAGCAGGTTATTATTGCTAAGTTTATTGTTTATATGCTTTTGCTTGTTGGAATCTGTTGATTTAAGTTTTCTTTCTGAGCCTTAGCTCATGGATGCTATGTGGTGCAAGTAAGGGAAAGTGAAAGTTGAACTAGTCATGAGTTGGAGGGCTTTAGGGGCGGCGTGTACATTTGCAGCTGCTCGACCACCACGACCGAGGGATCAACAGGGACTAGAGACATAACTTTGATTTTTCAACTTAGGTCGGCTTACGTGGTAATTATTTTTTTAGTAGTAAATGCCTTGTAAACATTTTTTTTTTGGGAATCACATTTACATACTCAACTTTTTAATGAAAACTACTATTCCAATGATCAAAATCTTTAAACCCTAATCTAATAAATATCCTTAGTTACATGTTTGTAACCAAAATGACTTAATTAGCAAGTCCAGCAATATTTAAAATACACAGTGTAATGATCTTAGCTATTCAGGGCGTTACAACGGACAAAATTACCAAAATACATTTTTTTAAGAGAGTTGATATTACAATCATTATATTTAGCTTTTAAGTAGAATTTCTCTAACCACTAGCTGTAGTAGTAGTAATAGTATTTTAACCACTTTCTTGTGAATGTATATTGTCTAAGTTAACTTGTTGTGTTGTTGTTATTGCTCGTATTAGCCCTTAATTAATCAACTACGTAACTATAGGAGTATACCATATTAGTCAATATTATGGCTCGTAGGACTAAATCAATGTTGAGGCAAGCTCTTGAGGGAGAACCTCAAGTAGGACCGACTGAGGGAAATTAAGTATGTGCGGCAACTCAAGCACCCATACTAGTAGAACAACTAAACAAACTACGATGAGTAGTGGAAGGACAACGCATTCAAATCAACCAAGAGAGAAAGCAACAAGAGGATAGGGCAGCTATATAGAATGAGAAGTTTGAAACCTTACTTCAATGACTTCCCACTTACTTAAAACATAAATAATACCATTTTAAAAGTCTTTTCATTAAATAACATACTTAAAAATTCATATAAATATTTGTCTTCCCACAGTCGAGTCATATGTACATCAGACATCGCAAACACTAGTGCTCACTACTCTGATTTTTCCTTGTTCTTACCTGTAGCATAGAAACAAATTGGTAAGCGACAATGCTTAGTAAATAAATCTTACAAACACATAACTATTGGAGATTATAGATCGCAGTTTTATCACAACCTAAAAGTCGTAACTATTGGAGAGTAATAAAGATAAATAATAAAGTCTAACTGAGTAAATAGGACCCTTATTTCGCAATTGAAGGACAATCCACTTGTCCATACTATGAGACTAAGTAACACATAATCGTAATCTAAAGTAACAAGCATAAACCCTAACTAAAATTCTCACTAGAGATTCAAACAATTAACCACAGTATAACATTCTCAACTCAGTACTTACATTAATAGAATATAACATATATACTAAAATAGCTCATTAATAATTAAAGCAGCTACATATTTGACTTAACCTAAGTAAATCGTCGTTGTGGGTGTACGTGATAAGACCCTAGTTTAATAAAATTCCTAAGCGAATACTTGAAATTAAGATGAACACTCGACAGAAGATTTGCCTAATGGAATCGAAACGATTTTTCCCAATTATAGAGTACCCAATACTCCTTTAGCGGTTATAAACAAGCTAAGCTATTACCATCTCCCCATTCAGACCCCGTCCGTACAATTCATCAACTCACCTTCATCTAGGTCCATCAGTGTTGGCGGTAACTATATATAGATGGCATTGTTAACCAATATGCTTAGTTGGAACTCAGTCACAACTAGCATATGCTAGGATAACAATCTCTTACTTAGACTTTCTACAACATTCGTGTATACATGTGCACGTGTTCTAGCAAACAAGCATCGAGTAATTATATGATATAGCAACGTACACTACAAAAAAAAGGTTCTATACCGAGAACACTATACCGACAACATGTCCTCGGTATAGACATTTCATATGCGCGAGACATTTTCGCAGTTTTGAATAGGTTTAGTTGCTATACCGAGAAACTATACCGAGAACATGTTCTCGGTAGAGGGTTTATAAATATACCCCACAGCCGCGAAGCCCCTTCTCCTTCCTCTCTGGTTTCTCTCAGTTTTCTCCGAGCCGTCCGCCTCCCTCCGCCATTTTCCTCCGTTTTCCTCCCAAAAAGCTCAGTTTTAAGCCTCAAAATTGCCAAGGGTGAAGGGATTTCTGTGTATTTGTTGAAGGTATGGTTTATTTATTCATTTTTTATATATATATATATATTTATGAAATTGTATAATGATATTTTGTAGTTTTTGTTTGAAGGTTGGGTATTCGGTTTTTGTTGGACTAAAGAGATTGCTAGCAAGATATTGAAGGCATTGGTAAGTTTTTTTAATTTTTCTGTATTTTTTTAATTTTTTTTTCAATTTTTGAATAATTTATGTTTTTTTTATATAAATAATATAATATTAATTTTAATAAAAATCTGAAATTATTATATTAGATAGAATGTATTTATTTTTAGGTTTTCAAAATAAGTATTAGTAAAAATGATATTAGGAATTAGAAAATTGTTATATGAGTAATTAGTATTTTTTTTAAAATAAATTCTATGTTGTTTTGGTGAATTTTATGTGTATTAAACATATTAGTAAATATATTAAATATTTGAGTGTTAATTTGAAAATTTTGGTGGTAATGTTAGTATGTTGTTGTTGTCAATTTTAATTTTTTTTGGTTATGTTAGTAGTAAAAATTCAAATTTTATGAATATTGATGATTAATTTGTTGTTGTTAATTTTTAGTAGAATTTTAATATTTTTGTTAGAAAATTGAATAATTAATAAAATTTAGACTAATAATTATGAATTATATAGTCGTTTAAAATGTATTTGTAATGCTCTCTGCATGATCTGGGTCTGGATATTTTTTATGTCTTATTTGCAGGATTTTAAATGTTGGGATAGATGAAAATATAGTCGTTATGCTGCCGAATTTTTTATAGAATTGTAAAATTTAGAAATAT
The DNA here is from genome assembly GCF_963169125.1 of Humulus lupulus. Taxonomy (NCBI): domain Eukaryota; kingdom Viridiplantae; phylum Streptophyta; class Magnoliopsida; order Rosales; family Cannabaceae; genus Humulus; species Humulus lupulus. The sequence continues at coordinate 132,635,230 of NC_084798.1, read as the reverse complement.
TGTGAATATTAGTAGAAGTACTCAATAAAATTTCTAATTTAATAAATAGTGAATTGATAAGTAAAATAATATATTTTAAAATTAACATTAAAAAAATTAACATTAACATTATGCAACTAAATTTTAATAAAAATAAACATTAATTAAATAATTTAAGTAATAATTAAATCCTAAAGTAAATAAATAAATTTTAAACAAATCTTAGAAATTTTGTTTAAATTAATAAAACTATTCAATAAAGCATAAGTAAAATATGTAATTTAATAAATACTAAATTAATATGTAAAAAAATAATATTTGTTAGTTCTGATTAAATAAAATTAACAAATATATTATTAGAAAACCATTATTAAAATTAAAAAAATTTAATTTAATATTTGTTAGTTTTAATCATTATTAAAATTAAAATTAAAAAAATATGTTTTTAATAATATTTGTTAGTTGTTTTTAATTTTTCTGTATTTTTTTTAATTTTTTTTCAATTTTTGAGTAATTTATGTTTTTTTATATAAATAATATATTTTAAAATTAAGATTAAAAAAATTAACATTAACATTATGCAACTAAATTTAAATAAAAATAAACATTAATTAAATAATTTAAGTAATAATTAAATCCTAAAGTAAATAAATAAATTTTAAACAAATCTTAGAAATTTTGTTTTAATTAATAAAACAATTCAATAAAGCATAAGTAAAATATGTAATTTAATAAATACCAAATTAATATGTCAAATTTAAATAATTTTAATAATATTTACACTGAAATATATTATAGTTAGATATCATAAAACTATAATATTATATTTTTTATGCTTAGTGATAATATTATATTTTTTTAGTGTTCATCACAAGAAGCCTTAGACCCGTTTAGAGAGGGTGAGTCATTGAAGACTCTTACATTTGCCTCTCTCTGAATTAGGACACACACGTGGATTAATTTGACCGTCAGATATCCCAACTGATTGTGAACGAGGTAATACTTTACACATTGATATACTCCTTAAAATTTAACAATTAATCCATATTAATTTTAAAATATTGAATTTGCATACAATAGCGCCTCCAAATAAACGTGGACGCCATAAAGGATTGAACACGCGGGAGAAGAGGGAACAGTTGGGGCGTCCTCTCCCTCTCGAGTGGGATGTGCGGGGGAGAACATATAAAGAGATCGAAGAGTACAGCTCAATTATTTTTTAGTTTATTTTTCTTATTTACGTTTAATTATTAATTTTATAAAAATATATGAACGTGACAGTGCAATTTAGAGACTGGGCAACTTGAGTCCATCCCGGATAGCTGGATGGATACTCACCATAAATCAGGCACAGGGTGGGTGACAGAGACAGCCAAAAATACTTGGGTACGTTAAGTGTTTTTAAACATTTTTCAAATTTTTAATTGTTTCAAAATTTTAATTACATTATACATTGTATCACAGGAGGAATTGCGTGCATACCGCGACACACAGCAGACACAGGCAACTGATACTGAGAGTTCCACACCAGTTTCGAGTGCGCCTGAAGATGAAGACATATCTTTGATACAAACTGTCTTCGGAAAACGACGGGGCCACCAGAAAGGATATGGACGTATCCTTAACATAAGGGGCCGAACTCCATTTGATTTTCGTCCTTCACAAACTAGAGATGAAGAGTTGTTTGAGATGAGAGAGCGTCTTCGACAGTTAGAGGAGCATGTCCGGACTCATTGTATCACCCCGGGATCTCAATGTGCCCCACCACCACCCGATGATCCCGATGTTGGAGCACCGACTCAGTAGGACTTATGTATGAATTTTATTACAATTGATTATTACATTATCATGTTTAAGACAATTCTTTATTTTGATTCAGCGAACATACTCTTATGTTTTTATTTATATGTTTAATATAAGTGTTTTAATTTTATTCTATTTTTTTATATTTAATTCAAAATAAATAAATAAATAAATAAGGGAATAACAAATATAAAAAAAAAATTGGGGAAAAGTCTATACCGAGGACATTGTCCTCGGTATATACCACTAAGATGTCGGTATATACCAATACGATGACAAATTGGGGATGGTTGTACCGAGGACTTTTGTCACTTTCTACCGAGGACAATGTCCTCGGTAAAACCTATACCGAGAACATTTTTAATGTCGTCGGTAGAAGTTTTGTTTTACCGACGCGGATGTACCGATAACTTTCTACCGACGACATTGTCTCGGTAGAGGTTATACCGAGGACATTTGGGCTTATACCGAGGACATTTGTTCTCGGTATAGGCCCTGTTTTTTGTAGTGGTAATAAAAGATTAACTTACCTTGTAAGTTGATTCGCATTCAAATTGGGCTTCCTTTCTTCACGATCAAGTCTGGCCTTCATAGCCACACTATTTTCAATAAACATATTCTGATTATTAATTATTGTATTTTCTTATTCCTTTAATTATTTGGGCATCTACAGATACTAACCATGTCATATATCATGATAATAAAACCCGAGAGAGTTATGTATACCATTTAACAAAATACCCTAAGCTTACAAGATTACTATTGACACATGTCCTTAGAATGCTTACGCTTCAATTCCTAAATATTACCCCCAAGTCCTTATTTGATTACAAATGAACTCAATCTATCATTAAAATTAGCTTAACATTCATATTTGAATATTGCCTCAAAACTACACTTTATAAAATAAACTAAATTTTGTGATAAAAAATATATATATCTTAGTCTTATACGGTCTTGGAACTAACTATTTTTCTATAAGAACTATTTTTAAGGAAATTATAAAATCCATAGGAGTCAATTTATTTGTAAAAAAAAAATATTTATTTAATTAAATTTTATTTTAAAATCCCTAAAGTAAATTTTTAGGGCATTGGGTCCAATTATTAGCTATTCTTAAGAATTTCTCATTTACAAGCCATAATGAATTTGAAAGTGAATCTTTTACTAAAATACTTACCTTTAAGTGTAGTTTATTTATAAAATTTGTAAAAAAGTTTATAAAATAGGTTAAGTATCAAAAGGTCTTGTTAACTGCCTTTTTCGTTATCAACTAATTGAAAGAACTTAAAGAAAATGCAGTAAGAAGAGAGATTTTACGTAGTTCAAGTTATTAACTAACCCTAGTCCACGAATCTATTGTATTAGAATTTGGGGAAGCTTGACGGTTTCAAGCTTCGATGGGGTTCAGGCAACTCTTGGTAGTGCTCTGAATACAAAAGTTTGGGAATCCTTTACAATGGGTGCTCTAGCCCTTTTAATAGTGGCTAAGGACAATTAGTTCCCTTAACGGGGATTTATTACAAAACATTCCCAATTAATTAGGGTCTAAATTCTGGTTAATACACATTTTCATAATAAAAGTGGAGGTGGGCCCATGCGTATCACACAGGGCCCTTTTCAGAGGTTGCAGCCCACAAAATTCTAGGGAGACACGCCCCTGAAAATTTAAGGGGATCCCTACACGTTTTCCCATGTCATGAGGCGCATTGAGACATGTCATTTATCGCCTATACGACTCAACACCATAACTTGAAGGAATGGTAGCTTTTTCAGGCGGCTACTTGTGGTCCAAGATCGTTGTGTATGAAACCTGGCACTTCCCTCCAGGGCCCGAGGACAACTTGTCAAGGCCCCGAGGACAACTTGTCCAGGCCCCGAGGACTAGATGAACATGAAATCGGGAGGACTAAGATGATGGTCCTCGGGACGTAACACACTTGAAGACATTCATCTCTGGAAATGGATCACAAAATATTGGTAAGGCTTACCTTTTGAGGAGTTTCAGCTTAGCTACATTTTTTCGCATTTCTGGGCATTCGACCGGTATCTAGAAATTTTCCAGATTCCGATGAAGTTCATTAATTCCAGTGGTGTTTTTCGACACCCGATTTTTGGATCTGAAGACACCCCAGTCATTTAGGTTCCCCTTTCTCCTCCATTCCCCGAGTAGTTGTCTTAGGGATTCTCGTGTTTTGGCCCATCTTTGTTCTGATCAAGACATTAACTACTTTGTTCTGCTTGTTTCAGATGTCTTAGGAGTTACACTACCTCCACTAGAAAGGCTTCCATTACTTTGACCGAGAGATTATCGACATGGCATAAGAAGTGGGACGAATCTCGGAGGAGAGGAGGTTGCCAACCCCAGAGTAGAGGCAGGCACTAGTGGATAGAGAGGGGCCTCTGACGGCGGAGAGGCCAATTTGACATGGCGCCTCGGAGGATGAGGTAAACATGGGTCCCATATATCAGGACATATGTTATGAAGCAGACGACTGTGAGGCAGAGCATCTCCCCACCAAGGTGAGGCATCAAGGCGCATTGAAAAAATCCTCTCTCACTATGAAGTCAAAGGTGACATCCTTGCATGGCTGTCCTGTGACTCAAAAAGGGTGCACCTGAGTGTGAACAGCCTTGAGACCTGGAGCTCTTCGCACCTCCAAGCAGAGGCAACCTTTCATCTACATCAGTACTATGTCAACTTTATTAAATACATCAGCATAGCTCTCTTCCAACTTTCCTTGAATGGGTACCAGGTCCTCGCTCGATTGTACGTGGTGTATAAGAGAAAAAACTGGCTTGTGCCTTCTCCAGACGAAATAATGTACGTCTACAATTTTCAGGCTTGTCCTCGAAAGACGAGGTTCTATGGGTATTACACCCCAATGAAGTACACCTATCTAGGGCTGGTGTACAAGGCTCCCTGCCACAACGAGAGCTACGTGCGGGACTACAAGGACCACTTCTTCTTCCCAACTGGTTTTCCCTTGTAAACCAACCCTACCCTTCTCCTGGAATTCGCCAGGGTTGGTAAGTGTCTCAAACTTCATCTCTAGTCTAGTTCTCCAATGTTAGTCATTCCACTCTTAGAAATATTTTCTTTATATTTCCTTTTTGTCATACACTGTTTATCGATGTGTATGATGACTGGTTCCAGAAGATGAAGTGTCTTCCAAACCGGGAGATGGAGCTTAGCTTCCTCGTCATGGAAGCTCACCTCCTCTAGTTTGGCCTTCTCTACGAAGGTCAACACTTCGGCGTCATAGTCCTTTCTTCGTTCCAGAACTCGAAGAAGCTGCCATCCACACGAAATACGTGGATTTTTAGGCGGTCCTCATGTACAACCAAAGGATGCGAGAAGAGCGTGTTGCGAATGTTCTTGCAATCCGAATTGCTATTGAGGCTTAGGAGGACCAAGAGCTCGAGGAGGAGCTACAGGCAGGGCGGAGTCCTCGTCGCGTGACCAAGGTAAATCTTCCATAATTTTGTATCATGCTAGGCAAGTAGTTGAAGGGTAAGCCCTGAGCATGTGTGGGCCTCGCCTTTGCTCCTTTGAAGAGGACAGATCTCGAGATGTCACTGGATTGTAGAGGAGTTCCAAGACTACCAGGATTAAATTGACGCATTCATCCACCACCCGAAGAGAAGGCTACACCTGCAGGGTTTCTTGCCATTAGACGAGGTGACGTCTATGCACGAAAGGTGGTTCTATCAATACTAGACAAACACCATTCAGGAGATGGATAGACTCATGAGGGAACTTTCCCATTCCATCCTACACCCGAAGGAGCCATCTAGCGGTCGTCCTCCCGAGGAGCTCACATGTTTCTGACTAGAAATTTTCTTGTCATGCATTTTATTCGCTTTTATTATGCTATTTGTGAAGACAAACACCCTTGTTATTTTTCTTTGTAAGTCACATGGGCTTGGCTGACTCCATCCAGACCAAATATCAGAGGGTTATGGGGCCTCTCAAATTGAAGTCCCTGCAGCACCGCCCATTGTGCCCGAGGCTCCAACGAGTGCTCCCATAGCCCCTATGGTCGTTGGAGCATCGGCAACTGTTTTCCTTGCCACTCCATCGAGACTATTGGCAATGGGGGAAGTCATCGACCTTTGTGAGGGGTCTTTGATCCTCGATGAGAGGACTTCAGGTATAGGAAAGGACCTCCTATCCCTCAAGGCGTCTGGTTGTCTTCCAGCCAAGATACCTTGACTTATAAGTTTCCCCGAACATTACGAAAGGGAAGAGCTCGAGAGGCACAGGGGGGTCGTGGAGTACTTCAACCACCGTCTGGAAGAAAGGGATGAAGATTTCAAGTCCTTAGCAAAGTATCTTTGTGTGGATAGGCACTGGAGCGGAACCGAGTGCCTCCTCCCAGCCGTGAGCTGGAGTCTCTTTTTCCTTGAGTGAATCCCTCTACAAGCTGCCTTCTCGCAACTATGATCGCATCGGATAGGATAACGAGATATCCTTCCTCGCAGCCTACCGCTACGCCTCGGTGCGAGTAAGTCTTAGACTATAATTTGAATTTGTAGCTAAGTATTGCATTCTTGTGTTCTAACTCAACTTTGTTGTGCATGTTTATCTCTTGTGCCAAAGGATTGGGAACGTCGTGACCACAAGGTCCTTTGAGCTAAAGGAACTTAGGCAGGCATCAGTCTCCCTCGAGGAGCTGAAGGAACTAGTGCTCTTTACATTTCAGCACTTGTTCTTTATTCTTTTGATCGAATCAATTCTTTAATTCATAGACTTAAAAAGTAACTTTTCAAATTGGTATCATAACCATACGGTATAAAATTGTAGATCCATACGGTATTTCCGCAATTACTTGTTGTAGATATTCTATTGAATTTGTTCTTTATATCCATCTGGTTGTGTTCTGTTTTCTTGCTCTCCAACTGTTTGTTTTGTGGTTTATTGCCTTCTAGTTTCATCTCACCTTCTCTAAGATACATCTTTGGGAATATTTTCTTGTTTGTGTTGATCACGAAATTATTTAAGGAAGGTGGATCTATAACAAGACCTCCTATACTGGAAGGAGCCAACTATCCCTATTAGAAGACCAAAATGAGAGCATTCCTAAGGGTAGTACATGAGCGTGTGTTGATGGTTGCTGTTGATGGATGGAATCCTCCAACCGTCAAAGAAGGTGATCTTGAGATAACAAAAGCCATGAAGGAATGGACAGCCACATAAATTGAGAAGGCCAATTTCAACTCAAAGGCTTTGCATGCTCTATTCAACACAGTATCCTCAAACCAACTGAAAGTCATTGCCAATTGTGAGATTTCCAAAGACGTGTGGGAAAAGCTGAAAGTCAAAAATGAAGGGACTGCTGCTATAAAAAAATCAAGACTTTGCGCCCTTGATAAAGAGTTTTGAGAATCTCTCAATGGCGGAAGATGAATATGCTGCAGAATTCCATGCCATGCTATGTGACATTTCGAATGAGTGTTATGCTCTTGAAGAGACATACTCAAATGCCAAGCTTGTTCACAAAGTTCTTGGAGTTCTTCCCCGAAGTTTCAAGAAAAAAGTCACATCAATTGAAGAAGTACATGAAATTGAAGATCTGGATCTTGATGAACTCATTGGGTCTTTGCAAAATTATGAGTTAACTCTATAGAGATGGAGCAAGACTAAGAAACTACCAGAGAAAGAGACTCCAAAACCCACCTCTAGTATTGCGTTTGTCCACAAAGATGAGCAGCCTCCATTTGCATATCTGTCAGAGAGCCAAGCAAATGATACATTGGCTCTGTTAACAAAGAATTATGCCAGGTTCTTGAAGAAGACGTTCAACAAAAAAAAACTATGGTACCAAATACCACTCCTTCAAGAAGTTCAATCATGCCACTAACAAACAACCTCTGTCACTAGACAAGAAGAATCGAGGCATATAATGTCGAGAATGTGATGGATTTGGACATATACAAGCGGAATGTGCTAACATACTAAAGAAGAAAAAGGCTCTTGCTGTCACCTGGAGAGATTCTGTCAATTAAGACTCAGCTAGCGTGGACAGACATATTGCTTATGAAGAAATGTTTGGCCAATGGTCGTATATGGCAAAAACGTTCAAGGCATTGACTGACACAATTGCACAGCTCGAGAAAACTATCACAGATCTTAATACAAAACTTGAAGAAAAAACAAAATTGATATACAAGTTGGAAGTTAATCTTGTTCGTGCCAAACAAGCTCTTGAGTTCACTCCACATGGGACAGCAACTCTTAATCAATCTCTTCATATTCAAAAGCACTATGGTGACAGAACTGCTCTTGGCTACAAGCTGCTGTATAAAAAGGGAAAGAATCTTACACCAACTCTGCCATTTGTACCTACTGTTGTAAGAAAACACAATGATGGATCTGAATCATCTGCAAATGCTATCAGTAGCCCTAAAGAGGTTACCATTCCACCCAAAGTCACTTCTATCCAAGCAATCCCCATGGTCTTTCCACAACCTCAAAACAAAATATTTGTTCCCACATGTCATTTCTACCATAGGCACGGCCATAAACAGCCAAAGTGTTACAAACATCAGTCTAACTTAAAAGTGATGATTGCAAGGGGTGGCAACCTCCTTCAACCTTCTACAAAGTCTAGCTATGCTCAGTGGAGGCCTAAATCTGAGACAAATCTCAATTATGCTCTTGTTTCTCAAACCTCATTATCCGCATTCAAAATTGATCAGTGGTGTTTTGATAGTGGTTGTTCCAAACATATGACTGGTAACAAGCATCATTGTAAACTTCATAGAGTCTCAAGATGGTTTTGTAACAATGGGAGATTGTAATAAAGGAGTTATCTCAGGCAAAGGCGATCTGGTTATGGTTGGCATACAACCCATTTTTGGTGTGTTGTACGTATAGGGACTCAAGGCTAACCTGTTGAGCATTAGTGAACTTTGTGACTTTAGTTATGCAGTTAGTTTTACCAAAACTCAATGTCTGGTTTCATCTGACGGGTGTTCTGTTCTGATAGGACACAGATCCTCAGATAATTGTTGCATTCTCTGCAAAACTATTGTGTGCCATCACACGTTTCTTGACAAACCTGATCTGTGGCACTATCGTCTTGGACACCTCAATTACTAAGATCTCATAAAGATTGTCAAGATAGGAGCTGTCAGAGGTATTCCCTCTTTCAAAGTCTCGAGGGACAGAATGTGTGCCCCTTGTCAATTCGGTAAACAAATCAAATGCACTCATTCACCTATTTTAGTTTTATTAACATCACGATTTCTCAAATTGCTTCATGTTGATCTGATGGGGCCTATGCAAATGGCAAGTTTGAGTGAGAAACATTATGTGATGGTGTGTGTAGATGACTACTCTCAATTCACTCGCGTAGAGTTCATTAAAGAAAAGTCAGATACATTTGGAGTTTTTTCTGTACTCTGCCTTAAACTTCGAAATGAGAAATAAACAAAGATTTGTAAAGTCTATCGTATTCATAGTGACCACGGGAAAGAATTTGAGAACACATGGTTCTCAGATTTTTGTGATGAATTGGGCATCCATCATGAATTCTCTGCACCAAAAACTCCACAACATAATGGTGTGGTTGAACGGAAGAACAGAACATTGCAAGAAATGACTCGAGTAATGTTACATTCCAAAAAAATTCCTCAAAGATTCTAGGCTGAAGGTGGCAATACTGCTTGTTACATCAGCAACAGAGTCCATCTTCGAGCTAGTACAACTCAAACACCCTATGAACTTTGGAAAGTGAAGACTCCTAACTTGGTACATCATCACATTTTTTGTTGTACATGTTATGTTCTGAATGATAGAGACCATCTAGGAAAGTTTGATTGCAGAAGTGATGAGGAACTCTTTCTTGGTTATTCAAAAAATAATAGAGCATACCATGTGTATAATAAGCATACATTCATGGTAGTTAAGTCGATCAATGTTCATTTTGATGATTTGGAAGTCTATGAAGAAGAAACCACTGATGAAGATTTTCTTACGCAGAAAGTCCCCTCCGACAGTTCAATCACACAGTCGCAAGAAGATTCACCTAGTGGAGTTCAAGCTGACTCATCTGTGCATGCTCCAGACCCCTCTGAGTCCAGTCCGATAACTATTGGCTCAAGCCCACTTCCATCAATTTCACCACATCTTAGACTCCACAAGAATGGTCATCCATCGTGGATACAAAATTCCCATCCTCCTAATGTTGTCATTGGCAATGCAAATGACACCATGTTCACCTGACGGAAATCGTCTAATGAAATAGCTAATTCCTACTATGTCTCAATGGTCGAGCCAAAGTTTGTGAAGTAAACCTTGACTGATTAACATTGGATAGCTGCCATGCAAGATGAACTGGCCCAGTTTCAAAGAAACAATCATTGGGATTTGGTAGAGATCCCATCTAATGTCAACATAATTGGAACTAAATGGATATTCAAAAACAAGTCTGATGAATTTGGTATAGTTACTAGGAACAAGGCACGACTTGTGGCACAGGGTTGCAAATAGGTTGAAGGGGTAGATTTTGAAGAGACTTTTTCACCAGTAGCTCGCCTTGAATCAATTCAATAACTACTAGCTATTGGTGTCATCTCAATAACAAACTCCATCAAATGGATTTGAAAAGTGTGTTCCTAAATGGCATTCTTCAAGGGGAAGTGTATGTTAGACAGCCTCAAGGTTTTGTAGACCCCGAGTTTCCAAATCATATCTACAAGCTGAAGAAATCTCTTTATGACCTCCAACAAGCTCCACGTGCATGGTATGAAAGTCTAACTTCATTCTTCTTATCTAACGATTTTCTTAGGGGGAATGCAGATAACACACTTTTCATAAGGAATTTGACCAATGGCATCTTTGTTGCACAAATTTATGTGGAAGACATTGTTTTTGGGTCAACATGTGAGCAAGAGGTTCTTAGATTTGTAAACCTAATGCAAAGTGAGTTTGAAATGAGTCTCATTAGAGATGTTACCTATTTCTAGGGTTTCAAATTAAACAACTTCCTCAGGGCATCTTCATCTCATAGCCCAAATACACCCAAAAAAAAAATGTTAGAGAAAATCTGGTCTAGATGGTTCAAAGCATGCTAGGACACCCATCAGTACAACCACGAAACTAACCAAAGTTGAGTCTGGTGAGTCTATAGATCCAACTTTGTTTAGGAGTGTGATAGGGAGTCTACTTTATCTTACAACTAGTCGGCCTGACATTTGTTTTAGTGTGGGTTTATGTGCTCAGTTTCAGTCTAATCCTAAATAATCGCATTTAATGGGTGTCAAAGGAATTTTCAAATAACTTTTTGGTAAAGTCAAGTTTGGTCTGTGGTATTCTAAAGAGAACACATTATCGTTAGTTGGTTTTATTGACTCTGATTGGACTGATAGTTTAGATGACAGGAAAAGCACATCTAGAGAATGTTTTTATGTAGGCAATAACCTTTTCAACTAGTTAAATAAATAAATAAAAAATGATTTCACTATCCACTGCTGAAGCTGAATTTATTACAGCTAGTAGTTGTTGTACAAAACTCATATGGCTCAATAAAGTGTTAACTGAAGTGTGTAACCCTATATTGTGACAGCACAAGTGCCATAAACATTTCAAAAAATCTTGTGCAACATTCACGAACTAAACACATAGATATTCGACATCATTTTATTAGGGGTTTGGTTGTATCAAAAATGCTCACTATTTCTCATGTTTCCACAGATGCTCAATTAGATGATCTCATCACCAAAGCCCGAAATGCTGACACTTATGAGCACCTGAGAACCAGTATTGGCATATGTTCCATTTGAATCACTTGATGATGGATCTATTCATACTTGTTTCTTTTCCATATCTCACCCATTTTTTGTTCTGTTTTGCTTCAGCAATCGTTTCACTCAAACTACAAGGATTCTCTCAAATTTTATCTTTTTCTAAGATTGTTTTGAGCCTTTAATTTTCTCAGCTAAAAAGGCTTCCATTTTTGGGTGCAATGGGAAGAGCTTCCCATTTTGGGAATTTATTCTTTGAGAAGTTTGCTCCTTCTACTTAGTATTCCTTACTTAAGGGAGACAGCTACATCTCTGGAAATAAGTGAAAGCCATAGATGATTGCTTGAAAGAGTCCATGAATGCAACTTTCAAAAGACAAATTTAAAATAATAAAAAAAATCAATCATTGTGAGTGAGCCTTTCATTTGGCTGACATGAGAACACATGCACACACAGATGGCAAATTTTGGGTCAAACTTCTTGTTGAAAAGGTAGAATGATGAGTGTTTTTTGTTAAATTTTGTTTGGTCTCATAACAAAATCTTACATATTTGAGATATTGACTTCTTTGTCAAACAGATCATCATTTATCATTCCCCTTGTTGTGCTCATATGTGGCTCTCTTTGTATCACATTTACTATTTTTGCATCTGTAATTACATTTTTTCCATGAGCATGTTTATTTCAACAAATTTTTAAAATTGCAATTTAAAATATCTCAGTTTTAGTTTAGTTCGTAATGTGTGCATTCGGTTTGAAAAAATATAGGGCCCTGTGTTGTTTTATTCCCTAAGTCACATTTTCTCAAGGGTGCCATTTTTTTTTGTATAAAAGCTCATAAGTTGGTGTGCAAGTTCTCATTTTTTTTCTTTTAGAGAAACCCTATTCACATTTCCTCTACAGAGACACTCCAATGGCTACCTCCAAGTCTACGTCGACCACTGCTCCCTCTGTGAATCCCTTCAATATTTCATCTCAACCTCCAAATGTTGGTGTTGATCTCTCCATTTCTCCAATCCAGTCAGATCGAAGCACCTCCCCAACTGATGTCGTCCCTCTGACGAAATCTGTTAAAACCCCAAATGTGTCTCCATTAGTCAAAACAAAAAGTAAAGGCAAATGTCCTATCTCTTCTTTACCTAGACATGTTATTAGATCCACCACTACCATACCCATGACCTCTCCATCCACACTTCCACTTCTCCATCCACCTCTATAAATATGACAAAAAAGAGAAAACATCCACTCTCTGCCAAACCGTCTACCTCACAACCTAAAAAAACCAAAATCCCAACCATCCTTCTCTAAGTCTAGGCCATCATCTACTCGGTCCAAAGTCTCATCTCGGAGTCCTGATCTTTTTTTGCCTTCTGTTATGGTGCCCGAACACATGCCTCAATTTTTTAATTCATACTCCTCTAAAAAAAATTCAGAGTATGGGTTGAGTGCTCTGTTGTAGTCACCGATTTTCCTAGACTGCAGCTTTGTTAGAATCTAGAGGGTGGTTGCGCACTGTCACTCACATAAAGATGCCCAATCTATACCTAGTGAGGGAATTTTATGCAAACTTAGGAACAATTTTCTTGATAACAACAACCTTGATCTGTTTACTGCTTATGTTAGGGGAACTCAATTTAGGTATACTCCATCCACATTGTGTCATATATTATAATTGTCATTGCTCTCTAATCCTAATTAAAACCCTCTTTGATTTCTGTTGGTGTTAAGCTCACTAGAAATCCAAAGTTCTAGTGGACTTCACATGATTTTCCTATTACTGCCATGACACCATTTTACGGAGTTCTTCATCGGGTGGTTCTTATGAATTGGTATCCCGATTCTCATCTATCCACTATCACTCGTTAAATTGGTCATTTTCTGTTTGTTGTTGGAACTGGAGTGTCTATAGACTTGGGTTCATTGATATATGAGAAGATTTTTAGTGTTGCCTCTACCTCAGGAAGGCGCCTTTTTCTGCCTTTTCCATGTTTGGTGCATCATCTAGCCTTGTGTGGGCACCCTATCATTAATCCTCAAGACACGTTTGTTCCTATCCTAGTTGTTGATAAGACATTCAAACCATTAGCTTCAAAGCCTTTTGTGCCTCCTGTTCGTCCAGATCCAAAATATCCAGACTTAAAGGGAGTAACAATGAATAGTTGGCAGGCTTCAATTTATGATACTCTGGCTCAAATGCCTCCTCACCTTCAGAATTTCCTCCAACAGTATGACCAACATCAAATTTGTCAGCAAGCCTTCGAGAAGTCTATCCACACCGAAGTTTTGAAGCTCAAATCAATGTTGATTGCCAATGTACCTTCATATAGTCTCTCTCCTTAAGACAGTGTGCCATCGCCTTCATGTCACAACCAGTCTGCTCCTCCTCCAGATACGGTTGCTACTGCTGAAACTCCGAATATCCAGTTTGCTAATGATGTTGTCCAGTCGCATCCTGTTCCTCAATTTGAGGGGGAGTTATCCAATGTTGTAGCATCACATCTGGCTATAACTAATATTGCTACTAGTCCTCGAATTCCAAACATTCAAGGGGATTCTACTATTTAGGGAGAGAAATCTCAATCGTCAGTAGATACTTCGATCACACCACCAAGGGCGTCTATGAAGAACAGACCTCGACTCAAGACAACAATACTTTTATTGTTCCTATGACTCTTGTTTCTTTTCTTTAGTTCTGTATTCTTTCTTTAGTTTAGTGGTGTTATTTAACATTTGTTCTTTGTTCACTTAACTTTGTTTCTTTTGGTTTAGTACTGATATTGGTTACTATTAGTCAGAGTTTTTTATTTTGTTCATTGATCATAATTTTCCTAGGGGGAGATTGTTATAACCTTGTTTTACTAGCATGTATTGTTGTTTGGCAAACCATGATCCCAGATGCATCTTGGTTGTGTTTTGGTTGCATCTGGAGATCTTCGTGTTTTCACTTGACACATGGGATAAGCTTGTTTAGTTAGGTTTTAACTAATTCTATTTAGACTGTTAAGAGGTTTTGCTCTTAGGGTCTTTTACCTACCTTTATATACTACTTAGTTTCGGGTTTTCATAGCTGAGCTAACCATTCCTTTGTTTCAAGGAGTTTCTTCATTCTTGTTTTTCTCTCTAACATTTTTTGTTGCAGATTTCTTAGATTGAAGTTCTTGGTTTTTCAAATTCTTCAAGGAGAATAACAGAGGGATATGTTCTCAGTTTTTCTGAAGGGATTTCACAGTTGTTGAGTTGAGGGGATTTCAGTCATTCTTCTAAGGGATTTAGAAGCACAGAAAGTTGAGTGGTAGAGTCAACTTAGGGTAAATTGTAAATCTTTCTATGGGTTCTAGATTGTTCTTTAGAAAATTGACATTTTTGTTTGGTCATTTTTAAAGAACAAAAGTTTACTATAGTAGAGTGATTTGCCCTGGTCTTTGTGACCCAAGGAGTAGCTAATTTTTATCAGTGAACCTTATAAAAATCTGCTAGTGTTCTTTACATTTTAGCGCATGTTCTTTATTCTTTTGATCGAATCAATTCTTTAATTCGTGGACTTAAAAAGTAACTTTTCAGTAATATTCTTGTTGACGTGATTTTTCGGCAACAGGGGATTTAGAAATCCAACAATAGAGATATAAGGCTTTTTGTAAACCAAATGTATTAAAAGTAGTAAAAAACAAGAGTGAAAAATGCTCACACGATTTTACGTGGTTCAGTGGTTAAAATCCACCTAGGCCACAAATCACTCTTATTGATCTGTTTAGGATTTTAGAAGAAATTTTTTATGACAATTTTAGCATAGATTTTGCATACAGAAAGTTGATCCCTTTAACTTCCCATTCCCCTGGTATTTATAGGAGTTTCCATAGACAGTTTTGAGTAACTGTACATTAATATGGTAATTGAAAATTTTGGGTAACTTCCCATTTACATAAATATATGTTCGCCTAATGAATTTACACGCGTTACCTCGGGTAATAAATGCATAATAAAATCTAGGCATTTATGAAGCATATAAAGAATCTCCAAGTTTTTTGGGATCCTTCACTATGCGTCGTGACCAGGCTCCACAAGTTGAACCCTTTCTTTGAGCTTGGTGTCGTAGGACTAATCTGCATTAACACGGGCCATGTTCAGAGCTTCACAAAGGCGATCTGGATGACGAACATCTCAAACTAAGTTGTCGGCACAAGAGGCGATTTGAAGACTATCTGGTTGTCATAAGTTGTCAAGTTTGACTCGAGCTACTCACTCCAAAATTAACGTCTCGCTTTCTTCATACGCCCGTCTCCCTACTGTACCCTGTGCTACGAATTCAACTCGCATTTTTGGGATACAACATTTGCCCCCTAAGCTTTTGCTCGTGCATGACATCACATCTGACATGCACAGTAGGTGATTTTTGGCTTCTATTATGAGAGAACATGCCCACCCACTCACTCAGGTACGGGACACGTGTCAGTCTGTAATAGGCACCTGTTTGGGTTTCGAGTTCTGCGATAGTAGTCTTGTAACCTTTTTGTTGCCGCTTGGTTTATCCAATTCAAGCCTTTGGATCTCGAACTGATCTAATCGTGTAGCCTAGATCAGTTCCCAAAGTTTACGTATAAATATGAGAACCAAACCCGAGTCTTACCACCTTTGCAATCAAAAAAATTCCTCTTCTTTTTCTTCTCAAAATACTCAGAGCTCTCTGCATTCCCTTATTTTCCAGAAACTTTCCGGCCATTACTTCTGATTCTGTCATCATTTCCTTGACTAGGAAACCAAACTATAAGTATCTTTATATCCAATTTAAATTTCTTTTCTTATTTTCTAATAAGTTTTATGAAATTTTCCATTATATTTTCTTTTACCTATTTTGGTCTAGTGTGAATTAAGTTATGGTTTTAAACGTGACCGAGACTGATAGCATTAGGAATGGCTAGGGACAATGCACCAAAAAAATAGGCCAATCTCTAGGTTTTCTGGGTTTGAAAGAGGAACGTCTGAATACATGAACTTGAAGATTTGAGAAATTTTTAGGTTCAGTTCACGGTAGCTTAAGGGTCACAATTTCTTGAGTGGTTTTGCAATAAATCGCCTTCCAAAAAGGTATTGGGTATGACATGCGAATCCCGACGTATCAGAGGTTTCCCAGGATATTAGCGTTAGAGGAAATTTTAGCTCGTAGATATCTTAGGTTGAATAAATCGAATCCAAAACTCTGGGTTGCCTCACTTCTATTATCGTAGTGAGGTTATATCTTAGGTCACCTCTAACATGTCACTTTTTCACCAGGCGAACTAAATTATGGCCAACCAGAAGAAGAAGTCGGTGGCGATCTCCTTCTCTCAAAACAAAAATAAAGGAAAGCAGATCGCCTCCAAGACCCCCATTCCCCACTTTGGCCCAGTGGTGGATAGGGAGGTAGTGGTTAACCCCAACGCCTTCTTTGAGGTCGAGCATATCAAATCATGGGAAAAGCTCAGAGCAAGGTGAACAAAATTTTACTGAGTCACGAGATCGAGATGGGGTCCGAGGTACTTGTTGCCTGCCCTCCATTGGATGGAGAGTGGAGCTACACCCCTCTCTAGGATGACTTTGAGGCTTGGAGTGATGAGCACCTGAAGGCAGGTGTCTTCCTTCCCTTGGACCAATACTTCGTAGACTTTTAAACTACGTCGAACTGGCGCTGTTCTAGCTCCCCCCGAATTTGTACCAACTTTTGGCAGGGCTAAAATATTTATTTTTGAAGCTCGAGTGGGAGGTCCCCACCCCAACTGATATTTTTTAGTTCTTCTACCTCAAAGAAAATCCAGAGTCAAATGGCCGAGGTGATGGCTTCTACTACCTTGACAGATTCCCCAACACAGCCTCCATCATCGACCTCTCTAGCCACCTAAATAATTAAAATGATCGATTCTTTAGGAAAATGTTGTTTTGCCTCAATGAAAATGATTATAATATTACAACTCTATGCAATAATATTACAAGTAAATATAGATTAATTAAATAAGGTTACATCTCTATAACTGAAAATACAAATAAACTAAAGAAAGGAAGAAGATGATGATGAAGAAGAGAATAGTGAGAATACAACTCTAAGCAAAAGATTACAAGTAAAATAAAGTGTTTTGACCAAATGAAAATATTACAACTCTTAAGCAAAATATACAAGTAAATAGTACAAGAGAATAATAAGAAAAGCAATAGAATAAAAAGAAGAATAGGAACACAATCAAACTCTCACTTACACAACCTATGTGAAGAGGATTGGGGATCACCAACTTGAACAAGGTTTAAAACCTTTGTCCAAAAGCTTATTTCCCCCTAACTCAAGCACTAAGGGATCTCTCTCAGATATTGGAAATGCTTTCTGGAATTATCAAGCCTCAAGGTGTTTCTAGCCAAGTGCTCTAGTGGATAGAAATGTTGTGTCTTACAAGTGAGCTATAGGCTCCTATTTATAGAGTTTAGAGACACCCTTTGAATTTCAAATTCCACCAACCCCCATGGCTATTACCAATGTTTAATTAGATTAATATGGAATTAATAAAGAGATTTGGGAGTTATTTGGGTTTTTTGAGCCGTTCAACAAATATTGAAAAAACTGAAAATTGGTCAGTTTTTTGGCTTGTGGCCGCGGCCACTAGTCTCTGTCCCACAGGCCGTGGCCACTGAATGTTGGTGGCCGCGGCCACTGACCAATTTCGGCACAAAAAATTGTGTTGTTTTTCCAAACGGTTCCAAACCCTCCCAAATGATTTTGTAACTCCCAAAACACATTATTGGGGTTAAAATCATATCTCTAACAACCATATCACATATGGCTTTATGAAATTCATCTCAATATTGTGTAACAACAATTTTACACAATAAAGGGTAATATTTGGAAGTTACAAATTTGTAACACCAAATATGTTACATTATTTGGATATATCTCATATATCTAAATATTATAACTCTCTATTATATGTTACAATATGTGACACACTTTGTCACATTTATTTAATCTAAAACATTATACTATAATATAATATAATTTTACATTATATTATATTATAAAATAATATAACAAATGAAGAAGAGGATGTCACGTAGTTGGTGCACAAAAGAAGGGTTCCTTCGGACAGACAATATCCTGGCCAAGGCCGAGCTTAATTGGGGGTAGCAGTCGGCACCTCCAGCCAAGGTAATCCATATAGAGAAATGAACTGAGTTGCTGCCAGTTTTAGGTTAGTTTGATGTAACGCGAGGCAGTTCGTGAGCCGATATCCGGTAGATCTGGGCCTGAACATGACCCTTCATTAGTATGTTGACCAACAGGTCGTACGACACGATCATAGCTACCCCAAATGTACCATAGTGATAGATAATATCTTACACTTTAGGTCCACTATTTTTGAAGAATACTGTACAAATATTCTGTCATAGCCTTCCCTGTGGCATGATATTTTTACCCCAAGTATTAGGCAGGCCAAGCACGAGTCTAATCAACACGGGGAGTCTGAACCCCGTAGATCTCGAAATGAAATAATAATAGAGTCTCCCCCTCCTCCGATAATCCAAGATTTCGAGGTTTTACCCAGCTCGGTTCATAATCCAGAGCCGATCATAGTAGTTTCCTCCTCTAGTTCGAAGGGTAGGGTTCTTGTACTGTTACTCTTTGCTTTATGCTATCTTGACTAAAGTTTCTTGGATCTGACTCTTCTGCTCACCATTTTGCAGTCAAAGACATGGATGTAAAGAGTATTTCAAGGCTGGTGGGGTCAGAGCTGGACCTGTCATCAAGAGGGCTAGAGTATAAAAAAAACCACCTTCGGGGTCCGGGCTGCCACTGGATCCCTTGCAAAGGATAAAGGTGCCAACTCCACCAAAAAGTATCAACAGCCAAAGAAGCCGTCAACTCAGGTAATTGTAGTTACAATTCATGAAGCTCCTCTGCCTCATCCTTGCGAACCTGCTCCAATTCCTCAAGTTAATCAGGGTGAGTCCCCATCTGCGCAGCTCCCAGAAACGCACCTCCAGTCATGCCGCTTGAGGTTGTAAGGATCCCAGAAGCACTTCGTGGACCCCTCCATGAGATGGCAAATCATCTAGTGGGTCATCCCAAGCAAGTGAATGTCAAGTATCTAAGGGCCATAGAAGATCATTCCCTGGAGGACGTCTTGGAGTCGGTCTTGAGAATGAATCTAACTGTAAGTTATCCCCCTTCTTGTTACATCCCTTTTTTTCAGGAACTAATCTAGCTATGTATTTTTCTTTTGTAGTCTTTTTTAGCTCAAATCTGCAGCATCGCCTGGATCCAATCTTAAAGAGATGTGTTCAGGGCCACTCTAGTGGCATCCCAAGATAATGAGTGAATCACCAAGGGACAGGTCATCGAGGTGAACCAGCCCCGACACCAGCTGCAGATCGAGGTCGATAGCCTCAACAAGAAACTTGAGGAAGTCAACGTGCTCAAAAAGAAACTATCTAAGGTCAAAGAGAAAGCTAAACAGGATGCCGACAAGGATCAGTAGGATATTTCTGAGGCAACAAACTCCCTGGAGGAGATGCTATATTGTTGTTGGCGTATAACCAGGAAGGAGACTTCTCACTTAAGGACGTGGAGCTTTGGGGTCATTACCTCGCCAAGTTCCAGAGCCGATTCTCGCAAAAGTCCTCTGAGACTATGGAGGCTTTTGTCCTTGTATATATGCATTTGTAGAGGTTATCTTTAGATTGAGATAAACACCTGATGGCTTAACCAGTTAATTCTGGTCGATGACCTGGTTATATCCAGGAGTTTGCTCGCCTAATAGTCTTATGCCTATTAGGAATCAAGCCTCGGATCTGGTTATATCTGTTGACGGTGAGAACTTGTCAATGATGTTAGGTCGGGAAACTCAGAGGTTAGTAAGAAGATAGCTAGATAAGAACTTAGAATAGACTTGAGGAAAAATAAGTGCAAATCAACAATGGAGTAAACATTCGTATATTGCTTAATATCCTAAGTATACAATGAATTTTCCAACCCCTTAGTTTGAGGGGTGGAATTCTATTTATAGCTTGGCTCTAATGGCCTCGGATACAAGGTGGTCCCAGGGGACAATAAAGTACTTGGGCACACTGTCATGGTAGTGGCACAGGTTGTGGTGGAGCAGAGGGCTATGGTGTCGATGCTGATAGATGGTCAGAGGTATGCAGGTCGTGCCACCACGTCTCGTACTAATTCGTACCACCACTACTTGTCAAATACGAATGTTAGAGTCATGCTTGTGTCTTCCTTAGGGTCGTACCTCTCGTACCCATATGTGTGCCTCGTACCTGATGGTCCTTCTTACATTTCCAAGACACATCTTATCTCCCAGCTCCCTTGTGTCTTGCTAAATGTGGGAAAGCTTTCAAGCCATCATGAGTAACGTACATAGTTACCTTCACCAATTCTAGCTTGATACCAAATGATGGTTGGGCCCTTACTAGTTCTCCTCGTATGTATACTCGAGAAGCTTTAGACTTTGCATTTGATGAGAAATCGCAGTGAAGATGTGCCTCGCTGGTGGCACCTACTCTAAGGGGATAAGTAGGGCTTCTTAGGCGAAGCATGGGTCGTGTATGACGAGGCAAGGCGCCTTTTGTGGGTCTCCATCCAGGCAAGACATGGGGTCTCACATGGACCCTTGGGCGCAAGGCACATCGTTTCACATGCCAAGGCTTATGGGCCTATGGCGAGGCATACCTTTGGCTAGGGATGCATTGGATAGCGACATGTAGGCGTGGCCGAGGTGGTGTCTGCAAGACCCTGGTGCGAGGCGCAGGGGCATGACCGAGGTGTTCTCTGTGAGACCCTGGCATGAGGCGCAAGGCGTGGCCGAGGTGGTGTCCGCGAGAACCTGGTACGAGGTGCGGGGCATGGCTGAGGCGATGTCCGCAAGACCCTAGCGCGAGGCGCAGGGTGTGGCCGAGGTGGTGTCTGCATGACCCTGGTGCGAGGCGCAGGGTGTGGCCTAGGAGGTGTCCGCTAGACCCTGACACGTGGCGCAGGGCGTGGGTGAGGTGGTGTTCGCAAGACCCTGGCGAGAAGCGCGGGGCATGGCAGAGGCAGTCTCCACGAGACCCTAGCATGAGGCGCAGGGCGTGAGGGTTATTTCCATCCCAAGCCTATGCAGGCAGCTAGGTGTGCACGAAGCACTTGATGCCTTGTGTAATATTCTTGCAATGCGAGTGGGCCTTTAAGGCCTCACTCATCAACAGATTGGACCTTACGGGGCTTTAGACATGATTGCTTTGGACCTTTTACCGGTGTATAATTCTTGCCTCCCAGTGGCATGGAATGACTTTGTGAGGCCTAGGACCTCGCAAATGTGTGGCCTCTTGATGGCACATAATAACCTTCTGCCTTTATCGCGTACTTGACGCCTTCGGTGCCCCTTAGCCGTTTACTCCAATAAGGGGCCAGACCTTCTTTCCTCGGTGGATTTTTGGCATCCACAATATCCAGGAGTTTTCCTTGTTGATTTGTAGGTTTTGTTTTACTTTGAATATAATAAACTTAGTTCATATTCGAAATTTCTTTGAAAATTGGAGCCTTACAAAGTCGTAGAATAATCTATTTTCCAACTTCCAAGTTGCGCAAATTTTATTGAATACTTCAAAGACTCTTCGAGGGTAATAGGCCCCCCAAGCGATCAGAATTTATGACAAAATGAACTCATGATACATCACAAGAATAAGATAAATTATTGATTCCACATTTGAATTACGTAGTAATCTTGTGCTATTAAAATAGAACGACTTTTATAAATAAGTCTTACACGGAAAAATACTAAAAATATTAAAAGCGAACAAAATCGTCCTATTATTGATAGTATTTTTTGAGATGTAGAGTGTTCCAGGTCTATGGGACCAATTCTCCACTTAACTGAGCTAGTTTGAAGGTTCCTTCACGTAAGATTTCTATGATTTTATAGGGTCCTTCCCAGTTCGGTCCCAATACACCATCTGTAGGATCTTTGTTCACTAAAAATAGCCTTTGGGGCACTAAGTCACCTACTTCAAGTCTTCATCCTTTAACTTTTTAGTTAAAATAGCGAGTAAACCTTTGCTGGTAATGGGCGAGCTGTAGTTGAGACTCTTCCCACTGCTCTTCGATAAAATCCAGGGAAGCATTAAGCAGGTCATGATTATGATCTTGGTTGTAGGTTCTTTGTCTATGTGACATCACTAGATCCTCCAATTGGAGCATAGCCTTGCTTGCAAAGGTCAGAGAGAAGGGTGTATGCCAAATAGATCTACGATGTGAGGTCCAGTAGGCCCAAAGCACTTGCAGAAGCTAGTCTGACCATATCCTCTTAGCATATTCTAGGTGTTTCTTTAAGCTCGCCTTCTAGGTTTTGTTTACTGCCTCAACCTCCCCATTAGCTTGAGGGTATGCTACTGAGGAGAAACCCTTCATTAAGCCATATTTCTCACAAAAGGTTGTGAATAGGTTATTGTAAAACTGTGTCTCATTTTCATACACAATCATTTTTGGTAGTCCAAAACAGCATATGATGTTCTTCAGAACAAAATCTAAGACTCTCTTCGAAGTTATAGTCCCCATGAATGTGGGCCTTCAGCTGCTTGAAGGCCTATTCACACTTCTTATTCCACTCAAATATCTTATCTCCTTGGATGGTGTTGAAGAAGCGAATGAACTGGTTGGTTGCCTTCGAGACAAAACGGCTTAGAGCTGTTATTCGACAAGTCAGGCTTTGCACATCCTTGTGCTTCCTAGGGGATGTCATCTCTATTAGGGCCTTCATCTTCTCGGGATTACCCTCAATTCCTCAAGCACTGACAATGAATCCCATGGGCTCAACAACCCATTCTTCTCTAACCCTAGGGCTCAATTCGTTGGACTCCCTTTCTTCTTGAATAACCTAGACCTCCAACTCCTCAAGATGAGGCTGCTCGGGGACTACTGCCTCAACAACCATAACTGGATGCTTAAGCGACATTTTGAGCACTATCAGACCTCTTTCTGGTCTCCAAAAATAGTGCATATTCCCACCTTGGTGGGAAACTTCATGCACAAATGGTGTATAGAGGTGACTGCTCCAAACTCCACTAGAGTCTGACGACCCATGATAGCGTTATAAGCGGAGCAGCAAACCACGACCACAAAAGTGCAATACTTAAAGGCCTGACAAGGCACTTCTCCTAGTGTCACTGCATCTTGACCTACCCCACTGGAATAAGACCTTCTCCCGAGAAATCGTAGAGAGTAGAGGTGCACGGGTAGAGTTCACTGTTAGTCAGCCCAATCTTCTCGAAGGCTGACTTGAATAGGATGTTCAGTGAAATCCCATTATCAATCAGGATTCAAGCCACCATTTTGTTGGAAATTTGGCTCTCGATCACCAAAGGATCTTTGTGGGGAAAATGCATTCTCTAAGCATCATCCTCAAAGAAGGTGATGACCTGATCCGTCATCTATGGCGTCTGCACTAATTCCACCATTTCATCATCGTGGTTTAGGGCTCACACGTAGCGATCTGCGAGCCCATCAATGTGCCCCCAGGTGGGGTCCTTCGAAGATAGTGCCTAGTCTCGCGTTCACTGGGGGAGGTCCTTGAACTATCTGTTGTGGTGGTGCCTCAGGCACTTGGCTTGGTGCCTGGGGAGGTGCCACCTGCAGTGGAGGCATGCCTACAACCGGAGCCTGAGTAGGGTGTGCTCTAACCCTAGCATGCTGGTGGAGATGCCCCAGTTTGATGAGATTCTTAATCTCGTCTCTAAGTTGCCTACACTCGTTGGTGTGGTGCCCCACATCAATGTGAATCTGTCAAAACTTATTAGAATTTCTTCTCTCCCGATCCCTCTGGATTGGTTAAGGCTTTCGGTAGTGGATTTGCTACTCCGTGTCCAGGAAAAAGTTCTTTCGAGTATCCACCAAGTCCGTGTACTCAGATTATTGGGCAGTATACTTCTCGTCGAGAGTTGCTCCAATTTTCTTGGGATTCTTACCCTTTCCCCCGTGTTTGCTCTCGCTGAGTACTACTCATTGGGCTGCAGCAGCTGTTCCAGCACTGAATGTAGGATGAAAAGTATTGTCCAGTGGGAGTTGCTCAATAGTCAGACAGAGCGGCACTGAAACCAGCCGTGGGAACGGTACTGAAGCCAGCTGTTCCAGCTGGTGAAATAGCTCAGCTGAAGTGTGGAGCGCTCATAATACTCGCTTAGACAAAAGTGTATGGTGAGAATGGGGGTCCTGGGGTCATGGCATCCAGGACTAATGGAGTGAGCAAGGAGACTGGTCCTCTGAAAGATGCGATCTAAGCTTCCTCCCAATTGATATATTCATGGGCCCGACGTATGAAGTAATCGAGCTTGTGGCATCCTATCTGTTGTATGTCATCGCATAGCGGAGAACCTACTCGGATGTCAGCTTGTAAGGCCATAAATTGTTGGCCATCGTCAACCCTCTTGGTCCTGGCTACTTCTTCCTTAAAACAATTGATGTATGCTTTAAGGGTTCCGAGGGGTCCTTTCTTTATGTTCGCTAAAGCATTAACCTCGTCGTTCACCTTCCGAGCAGCTACGAATTGCCTTCGGAAAGAGGTGGAGAGTTGTTTCCATGGAACCTAGTCGATGTTGTTAGGAACAGTTCCTAATGCACAGCAGAAATTGCGGTAATGGTAGTATTATATACAACAACAAAAATGCATAGAAACAAATTTATATGAGGATCCTTTAATATGCAATATGTTAATCAATATAATATGTATATGTAAAAATAATGCGAAATGACTTACATCTTCTAGCCTATAAAGAATCCTTGAATATTTTCGTATATATTTTGATTTTCCTATCCTCGCTAGAGTAATCACATCTAGATCTTCCAAAACGTTCTCTACACCTCAAAATGTGGGTGGGCACATAGAGAACAAGAATCAACTTTTGTGAATCAAAAGTATTCTCAACTCATGAGACTCTTGATTATAGGCAAGAGAGAAACTTGTTATTTTTCTATTTTCGATCACATAGAATATATAGAGATTATTATCATAATAATAATAATAATGATTAAAGACAAAGTCTTACATTCCATTTTAAAACCCTTTCAAAATGTTTATTAATTAATTAAATAAAATAAAAAATCAATAACTGATCACCATCATTAGTGCTACACGCATAAGGCAGTCCAAGAGGTCGTATGCGTGTGGCACTCTCCCTGAAAAAATGGGATTTGATTTTTTCATGCATTTTTATTTTAATTAATTATTAATTAGAAATTCAAATAAAGTATCCTTTTTTTTTAAGGAAAGATAACAACTTAAATTTCAAAATTCAAATTTTTAATTTCCATTATCATCTTATTATTAATTAAATATATAATAATCAATACCAAATTTTGACTATCCATATTTATCATTTAACACTTAAATAAAATAATTGATTAAAATCAATTTCTTTTATTTCTACACAATTTCGATAATTGCACAAATGCAATAATAAATTGTGCAACATCAATTATCACATAATTGCACATTTATCCCGAAGAATAAATATTCTCTCAAATATCCCATTCAAAGTTTGACCATTGTATCAACTCTTACCATGATTAGTGTTGATAGAGTCGCCCCGAGGACCTATGGACCAATAATTCCAAGCTTCAATAAATAAAAGATTATTAACCAAAACTCTTTGATTCAATAATCATATTTATTAATCTCATGCTTATTCCACTATACATATGAGACTGAACTCTGGAGAATTAAAGACATATATTTATTGCGTACTTTATTGTAACCATAAAGTGTCTATTGATATAATCATTACATGCAAATTAATCCATGATTAATGATTCATAATTAAGTGGGAATAAAATTACTGTTTTACCCTTTTAATTATATCTTGATTCCTAGTGTACCATTGACTTTACTAGTGAAGGTTAATTCATAATATGATTATGAATTTGACATCAATAACCTTTTCAGTTCCAAAAGCCAACCCAATAAGGAACAATCATTCAATCTATAAGAAGGTATAGATTTCATATATGTTAAGCTATGTCTCCAACCATATACACCATTGAGTCCCCAAAACAATAGTTCTTAGCCTGATCATTCTGACAAACTGTAACGCATGAATCAAATGATCAAATGGCATATATAGGAGTTCATAGCAACTTCAGGATAAATATCAGTTTGTATATGATCATCAGTTGATGTGTTGTATAATATTACGAAATGGTATTTAAACATGTATTATTAAATCACATATGTTCCGGTTCTACATACTCTCAGCAAGCAAAGTACATCCACTAAAGTGTCCTACTACACTAGTAACCCGGATCTAGGTCACATGTATTCATAATACTAGTGGATCGTACTAGCAGTAATTAATCTAAAGATTCCATAAATTTATTTTACTTCAAAGTATTTAAGTTCATAATCTCAATCTCGATCCTCTCATACCAATATGAGATTGAGACCACATAGATGAACTTGGCAATTTTTCTGATATTTACTTAATATTATTAACAATAATAAAGTACATAAGCTACATATATACAATATTCATTTATTTAATTAAAACCATTGTCAACTACAATTTCTTTAAGGGCACAAATCTCAACAATCATTTCCCTGAACCCCATTCTTCTTACATTACCCTGAAAAGATTTAATAGATAAAGTCTTTGTGAACGGATCTGCAAGATTATCTTCAGAGGCAATCTTCAAGAAAGTAACATCTCCTTGGTTGACTATCTCTCGAATCAAGTGATATTTCCTCTTGATGTGCTTTCCCCTCTTATGACTTCTAGGTTCTTTTGAATTAGCTATTGCCCCATTGTTATCACAATATAGAACAAGTGGCTGATCCATGCCTAGAACAACTTCCTGATCAATATAGAACCTCTTGAACCACACGGCCTCTTTAGCTTTTTCACAAGCTGCTATGTATTCGGCTTCCATGGTGGAGTCTACAATACTGGATTGTTTAACACTTCTCCAAGTGTGGAAATTGATCAAGATGTCGACTTTCAACTATCTTTGTCTGATTAAAAATCTGAATCAGTATATCCAGTGGGGTTCAGGTCTCCACCTGAATACACAAGCATGTAATCCCTAGTATATCTGAGACACTTGAGAATATTCTTTACTGCTGTCCAATGACTCAATCCAGGATTGGATTGATAACGAATGACTATCCCTACTACATAACAGATGTCAGGTCTGGTGCATAACATTGCATACATTAGACTGCCTACTGCACAGGCATAGGGATATTGTCTCATGTCTTCCTCTTCCTGAGGTGTTTATGGACATTCTTCTTTAGACAATTTAACTCCTGATTGGGTAGGCATAGTTCCTTTCTTGGAGTTTTGCATGCCAAAGCGTTCTAGCACTTTATCAATATAAGTTGCTTGAGACAGTGCCAAAACTTTGTTCTTTCGATCTCTACAGATCTGAATTCCCAAAACATATTTGGCTTCTCCCAAATCCTTCATTTATAATTGCTCAGGTAACCATTTCTTTGCTTTTGATAATGTCTCTATGTCATTCCTAATTAGTAGAATATCATCAACGTAAAGAACAAGGAATACCACAATCTTATCTTCCATTTGTTTGTAAACACAAGGTTCATCAACGTTTTGTTCAAAACCAAATGTTTTAATTGTTTCATCAAATCTAAGATTCTAAGATCTCGAAGCTCTTTAAGTCCATAAATAGACTTAAGAAGCTTGTAAATTTTTTGCTCCTGACCTATAACTTTGAACCCTTCTGGTTAAGACATGTAAATGGTTTCGTCAAGATTTCCATTCAAAAAAGTTGTTTTAATGTCCATTTCCCAAATATCATAATCCATGCAAGCAGCTATGGATAAGAGTATGCTGATAGATTTGAGCATGGCCACAGGCAAAAAAATTTCTTCATAATCAAATCCTTCTTTTTGTGTGTAGCCTTTTGCTACTAGCCTTGATTTGAAAGTCTCTACTTTTCCATCTTTTCCTCTTTTCTTCTTGAATATCCATTTGCAATCAGTAGGTTTAACATTTTCAAGTGAATCTTCAAGAGTCCAGACAGAATTGGAATACATCGATTCTATTTCAAGGTCCATGGCGTTTAGCCATTTTTCTTTGTCAGAATCTTCCATTGCATCTCTATATGTCAATGGATCATCTTTGTTTGTGTTAGACACAAGCATCTGAACTTCATGTTCATAGCGTACTGGTTGTTTACCAACCCTCCCACTATGACGAAGCTCTCTATTGTTTTGACTAGAACGAGCGATATCATCTGGTCATTTTTCATTTGTCATTGTTGGTGTTTGGTCTTGTTTACTTGAGACCAATTCCTCAAGTACGACTTTACTTTGAGGTTTGTGGTTATTTATATAGTCATGCTCTAGAAAAGTAGCATTTGTAGATACAAAAAGTTTAGTTATCTTTAGGACTATAAATTATACCACCTTTTGTTTCTTTGGAATATCCTACAAACATGCACACTTCAGTGCGTGATTCCAACTTCCTCATCTTTCCTTTAAGCACGTGTGCAGGAAAGCCCCATATACGAAAATGGCGTAAACTAGGTTTAGTACCATTCCATAATTCCAATGGTGTTTTCTGAATAGACTTAGATGGGAAAACATTGAGTATGTATAAAGCACATTTTATTGCATAACCCCAGATTGTCAAAGGCAACGATGAGAAACTAATCATTGATCTAACCATATCAAATAAGGTTCTATTTTGCCTTTCTGAAACACCATTTTGTTGTGGCATTCCAGGTGCAGTGAGTTAGGATTGAATTCCTAACCATATCCAATAAGGTTCTGTTATGCCTTTCTGAAACACCATTTTGTTGTGGCGTTCCAGGTGCAGTGAGTTGGGATTGAATTCCATGCTCACACAAATGGTCCTCGAATTCATAATCTAAGTACTCTCCACCTCGATCTAATCAAAGTACTTTTAGTGATTTACCTAATTGATTTTCAACTTTGCTTGGAATTTTTTAAACTTACCATAGGTTTCGGATTTCCTTTGCATCAAGTACAGGTAACCATATCTTGAATAGTCGCCAATGAAAGTGATGAAATATTCATAACCTCCTCTAGCTTGGACATTTAGTGGACCACAAACATCCGTATGTACAAGTTGAAGTGGTTTTGTGGCTCTTCAACCTTTAGCGTAGAAAGGTCTCTTGGCCATTTTTCCTTCTAGGCAGGATTCACAGACTGGGAGAGAACCAATAGATAGTTCTCTTAGAGGACCATCCTTTGTTAGTCTGTTAATTCTGTCTAGACTAATATTTCTCATTCTCAAATGCCACAGATATGTTTCACTATCTAAATCTGTCTTTTGTCTTTTAATAGATCTGGGATTTGTAGTTTTAAATAATTCAGAATTATAAACATACTCAACATTAGACTCTAACTTGTAAAGTCCACCTTCAGACTTTGCAAAACAAATGACAAAACCATATTTCAACATAACAATTGAATTATTATTAAAAGAAATATTAAAACCTTGTTCATGTAATTTTGATAAGGAAATCAAATTTCTAGTAAATCCAGGAATAAAATAAACATTGTCCAACACAATAAATTTATTATTATAAAAAGCTAGGTGAGTTTTTCCAACTTCAGCTACCGAGATCTTCTGTCCACTACCAACTCTCATGGTCACCTCTCCATGAGCCAACTTCCTCAAAGTACTAAGACTCTGCAAAGAAAAACAAACATGATTAGTGGCTCCAGAATCAACTATCCAAGATGAAAAATCACCTTCCACTAAACAAGATTCTAAAACACACAAATCAAATTTACCCTTCTTTTTATCTTTCAGTTCAGCCAGGTACTTGGGACTATTCTTTTTCCAATGACCGTCAACTCCACAACGAAAAACATGATCCTTTCAGTGCCTTCTTTTTGGAATTTTTTGCATAATTATTCTTCTTGGAAGATTTGTTGGTCTTCTCTAGTTGTTTGTCCTTTTTTCTTGTCCTCTCCTTGGCCACCCTTCCTTTTCTTTGAATTACCATTTGAAGTGGAAGGCTTGGTTTCAGCAACATTTGCCTCCTCAACCTTGTGGAAATTTTGTTTAGAGACTCAAAAGTTTGCAACTCATTCAGCAATTGAGTTAGGTCATATTGTACTCCAACTTGTTCATAACATAGTTGGTAGTGAATGATGCAAAAGTTAGTGTGAGAGATTCAAGAATCACACTTACTTTAGTTCTCTCATCAATGGTCTCACCATGGATTTCTGCATCATGCAATATGTTGATCATGTCTAGGACATGTTCTCTGACATAAACATTTTTCTTCATTTTCATATTCATGAAGCTTCTAGTAGCATTGTGTCTGCACTTATCAGATTGCTGGCCAAACATGCCTTGTAAAGATTCTCAAATTTCATAGGTTGTTTCAACAGTTTCAAACTTCTTTCTGAGCACATCGCTCATACTAACAAGCATATAACATTTGGCCTTATTGTTAGATAAGATCCAATTGTCATACTTTTCTGTAGCAGTTTTGGCAGCAATGAGAGCAGGAACCTCAGGACATTCCTCATTAAGGACAAAAATGTAGTTTTCACATATCAAAACAATGTTCACGTTTGATTTTCATTTCATGTAGGTATCACCAGTCAATTTTTCATTAGCAAGTAAAGTAGTAACAGGGTTTGGATTTGACATATTGCTGAAAATTAAAAAAATAAAATATAATGAATTAATACATATAATAAATATCAGTTTATATTTGGAATAGTGAACGTGATACATGAATGCAACACATAAAATAACACACACAAATATTTATTAGTCCACGATAAATTAATTTGAAAATTAATGGTCTGCCTTAGGGTAGGTCAGACTAATCACAATTTAATTTTGAGACAAGATCTCAACTCCATAAGTGAAAACTTCAAAACTCTGTTTTATCTTTTGACTTATGAATTACCGTTAGTTTGGTCAAGATGCACTAGTCGTGCTCGAAAGCCTAGACACATCTTCGGATTGTAACCCATTAATTTTTTATTAATGACTTAACTCAAGAGTGTGCCTCAGGGTCAATAAAACGTGAAATACATCACTAATTTTGTTCTCTTATGAGAAGTCAACCTTGAGATAAAATAAACATATTCGGAAGTCTTTTCTTAGGGAGGCTGCAAATGGAGGCGACACGAGGCCCTTCCTATGCCTCTCGATGTTCAATTAATAATGGAGACCATGAGACTTATTGTCATAATTCCCTCTCCCAATCACTATTTTAAATTTTGTGTTTTTCTCAAAATCAATATTTTTCAATTTGGTTGTAAAATTAATTAAATTGACTTTACCAAATGATATTCTAATAAATACTAATCCAATTATGAAAAATAAATAATCGTGCCCTAGATTTTATTTTGCCTTTTTAACTAGAATACAATTTTTTTCAATAAAAAAATTATTAAATAAGAAAATAAACAACTTTAAATTCTTTTAACCATCTTAACTAATTAAGACTAAATAAATTATATGAGTTATAAAATAAAAATAGATAATCAATCCTAAGCATGTTTCTAAAAAAAATGCTTAATATGTACTATGTGGGTAGTATGTATGGCATGTTATCATGCATGATAAAGTATTAAACAATTTAATTATGTTCAAGCAAATAAATAAATGTGGATTGGGTGCTTTGGGTATTTCTAGAAAATTACAACACTTGCAAAAAAATACACAAAAATAATTGAACTAAGGCCTAATTATGAGCAACTCCTTTGATCTTGGACCTTCTCTTTTAGTCTTTGGGTCCTTACCATTTTAATTATCCATTATGAATTAAATAACCTTTTAATTATTTTAAACAACTTTAAAATAATCAAAATTTTGGTTTTAATACCCAACAAGTTATTGACGCCCAATTGGAATTTGGACTCACCACAATGAACTAAAAAATTATAATTAAAACACTTTTAATTATATTGGGCTTAAAATTGCCCAAATGGATAATTACACATCCAGTAGGGTTTGCATGACACAAACCGTAATGGGTGGGTCAATGGTGGGTGGCGGCTGGTGGCGGCTGAAGGCCATGGGTGGCTGGCAAGGGTGCGAGGTGCAGGTACGCTGGGTCGCAAGGGTGCAGGATCACTAGGCGCGGGGCCACGGGGTGCGCAGGCGCGCTGGGCGCAACGCCGCGGGGTGTGCAGGTGCGTTGGGCGTGGGGCCGCAGGGTGCACAGGCACGATGGGCGCGTGGCCGCGAGGTGCAGACTCAACCTTGGGGTTCAAGCTCGTGGCTCAGGCCACACCACAATTTTTTTTAAGACCTTAAAAATAAATTTAAAAATTCCTATGCGCCAAAATGGCTTACAATTTTTGTATATTTAAAAAAATTTAAGAACTTTTCCTAGCTAAAAACACCATGAAAACCAACCCTTAAGAACATAAAGGATTCATTCATAAACATCCATCCATTCATATATTACACATTATATAAAAAATGCATATGATACCCGCAAAGTAATTAACATATACAAGGATTAAAGATGGCTCTAGTACTAATTGTTAGGAACAGTTCCTAGTGCGCAGTGGAAATAGCGATAATGGTAGTATTGTAAACAACAACAAAATTTCATATAAACAACTTTATATGAGGATCCTTTTATATGAAATATGTTAATCAATATAATATGTATAGTTAAAAAAGAAAAAGAAAAAATAAAGAATGCTGAGAACTTTTCTCTTTACTATTTAATTTCTTGCTCAACGGTTACATGATGATGAGTATACAATTGCTATTTATACAAAGAAAGGCAGGGTATAAAAGGGATAAAAGAATATTCAGGTTGTACAAAATATCCCACAAAGTCAAGGAAAGGAGAAACGGATTGTACGATAGTACAATTTCCAATCATGAGCTAGCTGGCATCATTGTGGTCCTTGTTGAATTCTGTTATGAAAAATGCTTTGTCATCATCATGACCATCATTGATTTTAGTAGAGGGTTTTCTTTCAACACGCCCCCTCAAGCTGTGCTGTGGTGAAGGTATAACAGCCAGCTTGTTCTTGAGATAATGGAACTGTGACACGGTGAGGGACTTTGTCAAGATGTTAGCAATTTGTTCTTCTATGGGAATATACTTGACCTCAACCTCTTTGTTCAACACTTTGTCCCTAATGAAATGTACATCAATTTCTATGTGTTTTGTTCTTGAATGAAAGACTGGATTTGCTGCTAACTGTCGAGCTCCAGAATTGTCACACCATAGAAGGGCTGGATGTCTCCATTTGACTCCTATTTCGGTGAGTGCAGATTGCAACCAAACTACCTCTGTACAAGCTTGAGCTAAGGCTCTATACTCTGCTTCGGTACTTGATCGGGCCACTGATTTTTGCTTTCAAGAACTCCAGCTAACAAGGTTATCACCAAAATAAACACAATAGCCTGTTGTGGATTTTCGGTCATCAATTGAGCTTGCCCAATCAGAGTCACAAAAACCTTCAATAGTTAAGGCAGAGGCTCGAGTAAATGGTATTCCTTCACCAATTGAACCTACAAGATATCTCAGTATTTTCTTGCAAGCACTCCAGTGATGTTGAGTTGGTGCTTACAGAAATTGACTTAATTTATTCACGGAGTAGGCAATATCTAGACGGCTGAGAGTGAGGTATTGAAGGGCTCCTATGACACTTCGATAGAGAGTTTGATGTTCAAAGGCAGCGCTGTCTTGAAGGCTCAAGTTGTTGCTTTGATTCATTGGTGTTGGACATGGTTTGGCATGTAACATGTTGGTTTTCTTCAAGAGATCAGAGTGTATTTGGTTTGAGATAAATGTAATCCATCATGCCCCCTAGTTATCTCAAAGCCAAGAAAATAAGCGATTGAACCAAGAGATTTGAGAGCAAATAAGGCCTGTAGCTGAGTGATAATCGCAGTGACTTGAGTTGCATTATTCCCAGTAAGAAGGATATCATCAACATAGACAAGAACAAATAGGAGAGCATCACCTTTGGTATAGAAAAATAGTGAAGAATATGCTACTGAATTGCTGAAACCAATAGCAATTAGGGAGCTTTCGAGCTTGTCGAACCATGCATGAGGCGCTTGTTTCAGGCCATAAAGAGCTTTAGTGAGTTTGCAGATTGCATTTGGATTGTTGGGATCAACGAAACCAGCTGGTTGTTCCATGTAGACTTCTTCTTCAAGGGTGCCATTGAGAAAGGCATTATGGATGTTAATTTGTTGAATATCCCAATTATAAGTGACTGCCAAAGAGAGAATGATGTGAATTGTTGTTGGCTTAACAACGAGACTAAAAGTCTCAAAGAAATCAATTCCGGGCTGTTATTGAAAGCCTTTGGCGAAAAGGTGAGCTTTGTAACGATTGATAGTGCCATTTGAATTATATTTAACATGATAGACCCATTTGTTATCAACAATATGGAGATGAGGTTGTCTTGGTACAAGCTTCCATGTACAGTTTTTTATGAGAGCAGTATTTTCTTCTTGCATTGCTGAATACCATTTTGGGGAGGCTAAAGCTTGTTCAACAGTTTCAGGAAGAGGTTCTTCATGAGGGATAGGAACAGAGATTTGAGGAGTAGTGGCTAAAAAGGTTTTTGGTTCAAAAATTCCTACTTTGGATCGAGTTATAATTGTGTGAGTGGGTTGTGGTGGTTGAGGTATTGGTGTTTGGGAAATGGGTACTGGTGTGGACATTTAATGTTGGTGAACTGGTGTAGTGGATATGGGTACATTATTTTCAAGTGGTAAAGTGGAATAAGAATGGACTGGAAGTGGAGTCTTACCAGGACTATCCAAGGATGTTGACTTCGAGAATCGACTGGAAGGAGCTAAAGCAGGGATCGATGAGCAATGATCTATTTCAGCTTCAGTGTTTTCTTCATCATGATCATGTTCAAAGGGAGACACAAATGGCAGCCATTGAGTGTACTGAAAATGAATGGAGCATGTATTTATTTCAGAATTTTTAAAATAAGAGGTATTGAATCCAGAGGCAAAAAGAAACTCTTTCTCATTTAATGTGACACTTTAGACAATATAGATCCATCCAAAAGGATGCAAACATTTGTATCCTTTGTGATTGGGACTGTATCCCAAAAACACACATTTTGTGGATCTGAAATGAAGATTGTGCTGCTTGTAGTCACGAAGGTGAGGGAAAGATGCACAGCCAAAGACTCTAAGAAAGTTGAGGTTTAGTTTAACTTTGAAAAGAACTTCAGTTGGTGAGTTTTTCTTGAGTGTCGGTGTTAAGAGATGATTGATGAGAAAAGTGGTTGTACTAGAAGCTTCCCACCAGTAATGGAGAGGAATGGAGGCTTGAGTTAGGAGTGTAAGTCCCATTTCTACAATATGACGATGTTTTCTTTCAGATTTACCATTTTGAGGATGTGTGTGAGGACATGGTTGCCTAAAATGAATTCCTAGAGAGCTCAAAAACGATGCTAAACTTATGTACTCACCACCCCAATCAGAGTGGAGAGTCTTGATTTTGTGTTCAAATTTTCTTTCAACAAACTTTTGGAAACTAATAAAGATTTCTTTTACATCAGATTTGAGCTTTAAAGGAAAAATCCAAGTGAAATTACTGAATTCATCTATGAAATGAACATAATACCTATATCCATCTCTAGAAAAAATTGGTAAGGGTCCCCATACATCTTAATGGATGACTTCAAGGGGTTTACTTGCTGTTTTTATAGATGAATGGTAATGTTTATGCTTGGATTTACCAATATGGCAGGCATCACAAAACTTGGGTAAAATTTTAAAAGATACTTTTTCATTGATAAGCATGTGTTTCATTACATTTAGACTTGGGTGCCCAAGACGCTTATGCCAAATACTAGGATCATTAGTATTGGCAGATTGGACAAACAAAGACTGAACAACAGGACTAAGCTCATTGGATTGACTTTTACAATGAGAGTTTGAGTGAATACTCTTCTTGGAATTTAAAGAGATAGAAAAACATTGACTCTGACTTCTTGAAGATACTGAACTGACACATGACGAAGGAAGTTGAAGTTGATATAGACCATTGCTAAGCATTCCTCGAGCTAGTTCCTTCCTCGTAGCCAAATCCTTGATAACACAATAGTCAGAATAAAACTTGTACGCCCTGGTTTTCCCACGGGCTGATTAGAAGGTCGTGCCTCGGATTAATCAAGTTTAGTCCGAGGCACCCGCAGGCCGAGGATATTAGCTCACCCAAATTGCCCAGAATCAGAAGGTCGAAGGTCAGATCAGGGGAGAAGCTCGTATTACGAGCTTCTCATGGCACGAGCTGCCCATGAAGCTTTGACCCTCTACGAAGTCAACACACGCAAGATAAACGTGCATATATCTGACATCACGTGTCCGATATCCCCCTGACTTCTCGGACACGCAGCAAGAACGTGCGTATCAGACACCCACAGCTGGATTGGGCCGTGCGGCCCATTATCTCCTTCCATGCTGATTAGACCACACTTATGTGTCAGGTTTAGGAATTAATCATGAATGTCACAGAGTTTATATGACAAATGGTAAGGTCATGGGATGACCTCCCTACCAACTTCCAGGTGCCTTCTCCTATAAATATGGAGACCCTGGGAGTTGATAGGGGTTGGGAAGAATAGTCTTTGAAGAAATTATATACTTTGTAAACCAAATACCCAGAAGATATCAATAATATTGACTAGTGGAATAGAAGAATTTTAACCTTCGAACCACTTAAAAAAAGTGTCTCAAGTCACCTAGTTCATCCTATAAGATTTCATATCTATGACGGTTCTACTTTCAGTACTAATCCCTTTCTCTTCTTCTCTTAAGTATATGTTGGCGAAGAACCGCGTCAACAGTTTGGTGCTTTCATTGAGAGCAAGTTCAATTAGTACTACCACCAACATCCAACTATGGTGACAACCCGATCCAGACATGGTAATGAAACAGAACAGCATGATGGGCAGGAGGCCCACCTTGTTGCCATCCCTGATGAGCAAATTCCTGAAGTCCAGCAGGGACCAGGAAAGCAGCCGGCAGGCCAAGACGACACTGGCAGTTCAGCGCCCTGGCCGCCTAATCCAAATCCATGTTATTATACTGCGGTGGAGATGGAGAATGCTCAGCTAAGGAGCCAGTTAGCAGCCGCTGGTCAGCAAATCCGGGATATTCTGGACCGACTACCCGCTCTCGCAACCAACATTAACGTTGGAGAGAGGCAAGGTGAGGCTCCTAAGTCTCGCCGGGGTAATCGATCCAGGCGTAGCCGTTCGGATAGGCTCCCTGCAGCCAACTCCACCCCTTCATCACACCATCAGGAGGCAAACTTCAGGGAAGTGCCTAGAACCGGACAGCAGCAATACAGTCGTTCAGTTAGGACGTCAACTCCTAACTCTCAGCCTTCCTCGAGGACGCCCAGGAGAGATCGAGGAAATTCCCGAAGAACAGCCAGGGAGGGCCAGCGACGACAGCCCGTCCCCGAAGACCGTCATGCGCCTCATCCAGCTCGCCCAGCACGAGATCAGCAAGCTGGCAGGGCCGAGAGGCCCCCACCAAATTTGATTCATCCAGATGGAACTAGGATCGCCTCCCCAATCAGGCATCCTCCTTCTCCAATCAGACATCCGTCTCCTCAGCCCGTCCGGGACATCCCGGCCTACGGGGGTAGTAGGGGAGACCTGCCGTCAGCTGGGCCTTCCTAGCGCAGTAGGGTTCCAGGGGAAGGATCAGGTCGTAGCCGCCCAAGATGCACCCCGAGCCTGTCCAGCAGGAGTCACTGGACCGGTAGTCGTCGGAGTGATCTCTCGGGAGGAGACCTGCGTCAGCGACTAAGTTCGGCACAGAGTCACCAGACTACCCAGGGAGGCGACCTTCGAGACTGCCTCAATTCTCACAGAGAGGATCGAGTTAGGGATGGTAGCCAGGCCCGCTCAGTGGGAGCCCGATCCGAAGTACGTAACGGAGGGAATGTCCCAAATAACCTGTCTCAAGATAGGAGGGGCAACAACCCACCTAATATGTACAACGGGTCCGGAGCTGTTGAACAGCACCGGAATAACCCAGGATCTCAGGACAAAACCCTAGAGCGCCTAACTCAAATGGAGGAACTGATGAAGAAGCTCCTATCGGAAAAAGAAAAAGACGAATATGATTCAGGGGACGAGATGGAACTCTTCGCCCCCAATGTAGCGGCAACGACATACCCTTCTGGCTTTCGTATGCCCCACTTGTCAAAGTTCAACGGGGACGGAGACCCGTCTGACCATTTAGGGATGTTCAACACCCTAATGATGGCCCATAACATCGGCCCGGAGCTGCGTTGCTTGATCTTTCCTTCCACACTGACTGGGCCTGCCAGGCAATGGTTCAAGCAGAGTAAAAGGCAGTCAATCAGCTCCTGGAAGACCTTTTCGGCTGACTTTAAGAGGGCATTCCGTGCCTCTCAGGCCGCCCGAGTCCAGGCCGATTCCCTAGCTAACGTGAGGCAGCAGCCCGGTGAGACGCTGAAGGCTTACTTGAGCAGATTTGCACATGTCGCTGCTCGAGCAAGGGACGCTGATGATAGCTCCAAGCTCATGGCCATGAGGACCGGAATCCTGGTCGGCGGAGACCTGTGGAAAAATATTCAAAGGAGGGGAGTCAGCTCGGTTAGCGAATTCCTTAACAGAGCCCAAGAGTGGATAAACTTAGAAGAAGCTGAAGCTTCAGCCGCAGGGACCAGCCAGGTCCCCGAGAAGCCCGCTGGGACGGGGACGGAGATCATAGTGGCGACTCCCGACGTCACGCAGAATAACCAGCCCGGTGGTGGAAAAAGAAAAGGGCATGGTGAAAATAGCCAACACGACCAGAAGAAGAATAAGTCTGTGGATAAATTCAAGCCCGTGTTCACAACTTATACCGAGCTCACCCAGTCCAGGGAAAATATTTTCCTGGCCAACGCTACTCGGGTCCCCTGGAAGAGGCCGGAGCCATTGAAACACCACAAGGGAAAGAGAGACGCTTCCAAATTCTGCCATTTTCATAACGACGTCGGGCACAACACCGATGACTGCAGGCATCTCAAAGATGAAATCGAGACTCTCATCCGAGCAGGCCCATTGGCGCAGTACTCGCGGAATAGGGTCCCGGCAAGTCGACCCGTTCCAGAGGTCCCAGCCATTCAGCCCGGGCCTCGGGTAGATCAGGACGTCCTTCCCCCCGTGGTCGAGGGAGAGATATCCACCATCTCTGGAGGGCCACACATGCCTGGCACGAGTAGAGGCGCCCAGAAGAGGTATGTGAATGAATTAAAAGCTCACAACGGAGCGGAGTTCGCCCCAGAGCAGCGTCAGTCAAAACATCAACGATTAGAGAAACAACCGATAACTTTCATGGAAGAAGATGCAGGCCATGTCCAATTCCCTCATAGCGATCCTTTGGTTGTAGCAGTCCTGCTCGCTAACCGGAAAGTAAGGAGAGTGTTGGTGGACAATGGGAGCTCGGTGAACCTCCTATTCTGATCCACCTTAGAAAAGATGGGCCTGACCGTCGCCGAGCTAAAGGCGACCTCGGTGATGCTGTATGGCTTTTCGGGAGAGGGATCAGCAGCGATAGGGACGATCGAGCTGGTGATCACCCTAGGAGAAGAGTCTCGAACAGTGTCCAGACTACTCGAGTTCGTGGTCATTGACTGCTCCGCTGCCTACAATGCCATCTTGGGCCGACCTACGCTCATAGCTTTCGAGGCTATCACTTCCGTCCGGCACCTCGCCATGAAGTTCCCTACTTCAACAGGGGTCTGTACTATCAAGGGCGATCAGCTCGCTGCCAGGGAATGCTACAGCATTTCCATGAAGGGAAAATCTAAACCCGGGCAGCTGACAATGGCCATTCAGGGCCAAGAGGAATCCCAGGGACCCAAGGCGGCCCCTGAGATTGAAAAACCTCAGGTTCCCAGAGAAGAAAAGCTCGCCATAAGTGAGGACATTGACCCCCGCATAGGCGAGGACGGGTCCGAGCTCCAGGCTATTGAGGAGCTCGAGGAGGTGAATATTGATAAATAAAAACCCATCACGAACGGTTAAGCTCGGAAAGAACCTCTGTGACAAAAGAAAGGAGGAGCTGACTACATTTCTGCAGAGAAACCTAGACGTATTCGCATGGTCGCACGAAGACATGATAGGGATCAGTCCGAGCGTCATCATGCACACGCTCCACCTAGATAAAAGCGTCCCTGCCAAGTCTCAAAAGCAGAAGAGTTTAGGGACGACCCGAGCTGAAGCCCTTGAAGAAGAAGTAGCCCGGCTCAAAAAGTGTGGCTTTATTCGCGAAGCTAAATTTCCCATTTGGGTTGCCAATCCCGTGTTAGTTCCGAAGCCAAACGGGAAGTGGCGGACCTGTATCGACTTCTCCGACCTGAATAAAGCCTGCCCCAAGGATTGCTTTCCATTGCCGAGGATCGATCAGCTGGTGGATGCCACGGCGGGGCACGAGCTCATGTCCTTCATGGACGCGTACTCAGGCTACAATCAGATCGCGATGAATCCGGCAGACCAGGAGCATACCAGCTTCATGACCCCGACTAACGTCTATTGCTATAAGGTCATGCCGTTTGGCCTGAAGAATGCCGGAGCGACCTACCAAAGACTAGTAAACAGAATGTTCGCGGACCAGATCGGAAAAAACATGGAAGTGTACGTCGATGACATGCTTGTCAAGTCAAAGACTGCCGACAACCACGTTGCCGACCTGGAAGAATGTTTTAACATACTGCGAGAATATGGCATGAGGCTCAATCCTCATAAATGCACTTTCGGCGTCGCATCGGGGAAATTCCTGGGTTTCATAGTAAATACCCGAGGAATCGAGGCAAACCCCGACAAGATCAGGTCACTGCTCGAGCTTCCTTCCCCCAGGTCGCGAAAAGATGTCCAAGGCCTCACAGGAAGGGTGGCAGCGCTCAACCGGTTCATTTCCAAGTCAACCGACAAGTGTCTGCCCTTCTACAACCTGCTCCGGGGAAACAAGAAATTTGAGTGGACAGTAGAATGCGAAAGCGCATTCCTCGACCTGAAAGCGCATTTGGCCGAACCACCTGTGCTATCCAAACCCAAGGCAGGAGAACCTCTTTTCCTCTACATGGCCGTCATTGAGGACGCAGCTAGTGCCGTGCTGGTACGAGAAGAGGATCAGGGTCAGAAACCAGTCTACTACATCAGCAAGAGACTCCTCGGAGCTGAATCAAGATACCCAGTGATGGAAAAACTGGCGTTCTGCCTAATCACAGCCTCACGAAAGCTCAGGCCGTACTTCCAGTCCCACTCTGTACACGTCATGACCGATTAGCCTTTAAGGCAGGTTTTGCAAAAGCCTGAAGCATCGGGACGTTTGCTAAAGTGGGCGGTCGAACTCAGTCAGTTCGAGATTTTCTATACTCCCCGAACTACCATAAAAAGTCAGGCCTTCGCCGACTTCGTGGCGGAATGCACGGGATTCCAGGAGAATCCATCGGAAGACTTACCTCAGGTCGCCTCCCCACATTCGTCGTGGAAGATCTTTGTTGATGGTTCATCTAACGAGAGCGGCTCCGGGGCCGGAATCATTCTGATATCCCCCGAGGGACATAGATTCCACTCGGCGCTAAGGTTCGGGTTCAAGGCGTCTAACAACGAGGCAGAGTACGAGGCTTTTTTGGCTGGACTTAGGATAGCTAATGAGCTAAAGGCGAGCTTTGTCCAGTGCTTCAGCGATTCCCAGCTCGTGGTGAATCAGGTTCTGGGCGAATACCAGGCGCGGGGACCCAAGATGGCCGCCTATTTGGCAAAGGTAAAGTCTGAGCTGTCTGCGTTTGGGTGAGGGTCGATCGAACAGATACCTCGGGAGCGGAACGCCAACGCAGATGCTCTCGCCAAACTCGCCACCTCGGGGGAGACGGAAACCCTGGGGTTGGTGCCTGTAGAATTCTTGGAGAGGCCAAGTATAGAAGGAGATCGGGCAGATATTGAAATGATTGACATTAGGCCGACCTGGATGACTCCCATTCTTGAGTATCTCGTCGAGGGCAAGTTACCCGAAGGGCGTAACGACGCACGGCGAGTCCTTTATCAAGCTCCTAGATATACGATAGTCGAGGGAGTGTTATACCGACGTGGGCATTCCCTACCTCTCCTCCGGTGCGTTCTTCCAAGTGAAGCGAAGGCCATCCTGCAGGAAGTTCATGAAGGATTCTGCGGAGACCACACTGGGGGGCAAAGCCTGGCCGTAAAGGTTCTCAGGCAAGGTTATTATTGGCCGACTCTGTCCAAGGACTCGATCTCATATGTGAATAGGGGTGACAAATGTCAGCGATTCCCTGTGGTTGCCCGAGCTCCTCCGGTCGAGCTAAAAATGATTTCATCTCCTTGGCCATTTGCCGTCTGGGGAATAGATTTAGTAGGCGCCCTGCCCACCGGAAAGGGCGGGGTCCGTTACGCCGTGGTAGCCATTGACTACTTCACCAAGCGGGCCGAAGTAGAGCCGTTGGCGACAATAACATCGAAAAAAGTGCTAGACTTCGTGGTTAAAAGCATCATCTGTCGATTTGTCCTACCTAAGAAGATCGTCTCCGATAACGGCACTCAATTTGACAGCGACCTCTTCACC
The DNA here is from genome assembly GCF_963169125.1 of Humulus lupulus. Lineage (NCBI taxonomy): Eukaryota > Viridiplantae > Streptophyta > Magnoliopsida > Rosales > Cannabaceae > Humulus > Humulus lupulus. Next base: position 132,592,141 of record NC_084798.1, on the reverse strand, counting down.
GAATTTTGTGAAAGGCACGGAATCGTGAAAAGCTTCTCGTCCGTAGCCTATCCTCAGGCGAACGACCAGGTCGAGGCTGTCAACAAAACTCTAAAGGCAAGCCTCAAGAAAAGGCTGGATGAGGCAAAGGGGATCTGGCCAGAACAGCTCCCCCAAGTCTTGTGGGCATACCGGACCTCGCATCAGACTTCTACGGGTCACACTCCTTTCTCCCTAACCTTTGGGAGTGAAGCAGTCCTCCCCGTGGAAGTTAAGTCTTGTCGCATAGAGCCCAGTCTTACGACCAAGATAGGAACCATGAGCTCCTATGTCATTCGCTAGACCTTATCGATGAAAGGCGAGAAGATTCACAACTCCAACTCGCCCATTACCAACAAAAGATCACTCGCTACTTCAACACTAAAGTCAAAAAACGTGCCTTTAGCGTCGGCGATCTGGTCTTAAGAAGATTTTTCCTGGCCGGGAAAGATCCCAGAGAGGGGGTTTTGGGATCGAGCTGGGAAAGACCATACCAGGTCATCGAAGTCATCAAGGAGGGAACTTATAAGTTAGCTTGACTTGAGGGAGGGTCGATCCCGCGAACTTGGAATGCCATCCACCTAAAGAAATACTATCAATGATCCACTTGTAAGGCATGGAAGGCCGCTTTCTATGTATAAATAAAAATCAAATGTTTCTCTTTATTTGCAAGTGTAATTTTAAAGTAACCATGAAAGACCCTTTCCCAGTTACTTGGGGGGCATATGGTACCTGGATATAACCAGGTCTCCTTAACGACTTAGATGTTGATTCTTATCTATGGATAAGGGTTAACACGAACTAAGTCCTATCCTAGTTTTAACCAGGTCATAAAACTTAGAAGTTAACTAAAATTTATTGATCGTGGTTCTTCTTTAAAGAGCTCGGGATATGGATCAAAGTTGACGTGAACTAAGTTTTCAAAATAAGTTCCTGGTTTTAACCAGGTCATAAAACTTAGAGGTTAACTAAAATTTATTGACCGTGGTTCTTCTTTAAAGAGCTCGGGATATGGATCAAAGTTGACGCGAACTAAGTTTTCAAAATAAGTTCCTAGTTTTAACCAGGTCATAAAACTTAGAAGTTAACTAAAATTTATTGACCGTGGTTCTTCTTTAAAGAGCTCGGGATATGGATCAAAGTTGACGCGAACTAAGTTTTCAAAATAAGTTCCTGGTTTTAACCAAGTCATAAAACTTAGAGGTTAACTAAAATTTATTGACCGTGGTTCTTCTTTAAAGAGCTCGGGATATGGATCAAAGTTGACGCGAACTAAGTTTTCCAAATAAGTTCCTGGTTTTAACCAGGTCATAAAACTTAGAGAGATAACTAAAATTTATTGACCGTGGTTCTTCTTTAAAGAGCTCGGGATATGGATCAAAGTTGACGCGAACTAAGTTTTCAAAATAAGTTCCTGGTTTTCACCAGGTCATAAAACTTAGAAGATAACTAAAATTTATTGACCGTGGTTCTTCTTTAAAGAGCTCGGGATATAAATAACGGTTAACCCGAACTAAATTTATAAAAATAAAGAGATGAAGCGTAGCCAAAGGCAAATCGTCTCGAGGTGGAAACACCTCATGAAAAAATTACAAAGACAAAATAAAATAGTTCAAAATGCTCAAAGAGAAGTGTCCTAAGCCCCATCAGTTGGTCCTTTGGAGGTCGCGGTCTCGCCCAGCTCCGCCACGACGGAGGCCTCTCCAGTCTCCGAGGGAGGTACCTCTTTGTTTAGCCGGGCTTGGAGCTTCGACAGCAAAAAAGCCCAGAGGTCCGGCGGCATGAAAGAAAACTCTGCATCCGGGTTGTGGGCCCAGCAATGGTAGAACAGGTCTTGCATGGACTGCTCCGAGACGGCCCGCTCGGCTTCCAAAGCAGCTTCCATGGCGGCCTGGGCCTCGGTCTTCGCTGTCTCGAGATCTGTTCGCGATGCGGCCAGGGAGGATTCAAGCTCTTGGTTCTTGGAGCGGATCCTCTCTAGCTCGGCCTTCGAGGCCGCCAGTGCATCTTTCGCCTCCTGGGCCTCCTGAAGGGCGGCCTGGCGCTCAGCCTCCATCTCCTTGAGCTGGGCTTTGGTCCTAACGATGCCTTGGTATACGGCAGCAATGCCCTGCAAGAAAGGAAGGATAAATTAACTAAGTGGAGGAAAAAAGGCACCGTTAGGGTCATGTTCATCGATGACTCTATGACTCGGACCGGGCTCGTTGTTTCGATCGCCCGGAGCTCTTTCTCCTTGAGCTTGTAGAAATGGCTGACGGCATAGCTCGCCGACTCATACACCGTCCCCCGGAATGCTTCTGGAATCTTATCCAGATCCTGGGGATCGACCGGGATGCGCACGCCCGGGGCTGCCACAGCCGGAGTCCCGACCTCCATTACCCCGTCCTGGATGGCTGATGGAGATCGTCGGGGTGGCGAGGGCATGGGTCCTGTCCTGGCAGCAGGAAGGATCACCCCCCCCCCCCCGACCTGGGATGGCGGGGCTTTCTCCTTCTCCTTAGCCAGGGATTTGGTGGAGGTCCCAGCCTAGCTCTTGGACTCTCGAAGCCTTTTCAACCTTGGCCCCGCTAGGGGGTTCCCGCTGAAGACCACACCCCGTAGATTACCTCCGGGCTGAGACATCTCTTCTGCCAAGGACAAAAAACATGGTTATTACAGGGTAGCAATCATACAGAAATAGAAGCGAAAGTTTAAAGGCAACAAGTAAATGAATGCTAAGGGAGCCCTACCCCCCAAGCTGGAAGAACCTAAGGCGATTATCTCACGAACTGGCGCAGGTTCTAGGTCCGGTTCTGACTCGGGGCTGGACTCCTCTACATACTGCCAAGCCCCGGAGCATAGATGCCCCTCTGGAGCGACGGCCACGTGCATAAGTTGGTCCCATACTCCTCAAAAATGATCGACCTTAAAGCTAGGGTGTTATCTACTACTACGGTTCCCCTAGGCCGACTCTCTTGGTGATCCAGCACGAGCCGGTCAACACAATGGAGGAGGAGCGTATCCAGGTCCGACTCCCTCCCGTGACGATGGACGATCTGCCTAGGATTGAACCTAACCAGCTGGGGGTCTGCAGTGGCCCTATCTACATTCTTAAATAAGTAAGGGTAACCTTGGCCGGAAGGACCCGCGGCTGCTCCGGATTGGACCCTCTCCTCGCCCATCCTCTAGGCGACCTCCAAGGTCCTCTTCCTGTTCATCACGAGAGGAACCTCGTCGCCCTCCTCCTCACCTTCGTTGTCGGCAATCTCCTCCACGACGGTCGGTCGGTTGTCGCGAGCTGGGGGCGGCCCCCGGGGCCTCTTCAAGTTCAAAGTCTGATATGGGAAAATCAGCTTGCAGTATACCATCGTCTCGTCCGTCATGAGCGCGCGATAGTCTTTCTCACTGGGGGGCAAGCTTGCCAGTGTTTCGTATTGACCCCCGAGGGTCACAGATTTTTCGGTCCTCGCGTAGATGGCTGCAAGATTGGGTGAAATCAGAAGTGGAATAAGGGAGGAGCTAAAACAAAATAACCCTTAAAAGGCGGGCTAAGGTCAAGGATCACTTACGAGGGCGATTAAAGTAATGATGATCACAGTTGCGGAACCCAGTTGACATGAAGAACTGGTCCTTGAAGTCATTCGGGTGGCTTGGCAGCTCGATGACCGCCGCCGTATTGGGGAAACGGGTTAAGTAATAGAACCCGTTGCCTCGCCCCCGCTGGTCCGGGCTAGCTTTGAGGCAAAAGAAGTATAGTATGTCGGCAGGAGTGGGGACCTCCCACTCATGCCTCTAAAATAAATACCTCAACCCCGCCAGCAGACGGTAGGAGTTGGGAGGGAGCTGAAATGGGGCCAACCCCACATAATTCAGGAAATCAGCGAAGTACTGATCCAGGGGGAGGAAGGCCCCTGCCTTGAAGTGTTCACCGCTCCAGGCCACGAACGACTCGTCGAGCGGCGTGCAGCTCCGCTCACCCTCCGCAGCAGGTCGGGCAATTACGGAGGCCCTCCCCAGGGGAATGTTGTGGTTGATAAAGATTTTGGTGATCTTTGCCTGGTCGGTTATCTTCGAGACGATTCTCTCGGCCTCGAAAAACGCGTCGGGGGCAACCTCGACCTGTTTTTCCACGGCCAGCCCAAAGTGGGGAATCGGCGAGCTGGGCACCACCGCCTTTCCTTTCTCTTTCTGGGAGGCCGAGCTTCCCACGTTCTTCTGGGGCAGATTCCTCTTCGGGGCCATCTGGTCGCCTATCGAAGAAAAGAGAACACTTTAGAAAAGGCGACCCAAGCAGGAGGACGAAGTAATTATTCGTTACACGAGCTGAGGTAAGCCCGGGGAGAGTGGAACCACGCGGTACAATGAACACGCGCCTATGCCCTTAACAGATCCCCGATTACTCGGAATTCGTGTGTCAGGGGGTTCAGAGTAAAAACTTGCCTTGGGGGGAAAGTTTCAGCAGGCAGAACGTTGCAAAACCGTTTTTGAGGTGTATTCCCTAAGCTACCCGGTTTTGCACCCAAAATTCCTAAAGATCCTACCCAGAAATGGTTCCTGAAGGAGCATTTTGAAACCCATGCCCCAAGGCGATTTCCTACAATAAGAGTGCCCTAGTCTAAAAAGGGCTGTCACCTTCCATATCCACGCAACCCAGAAACCCCATGCATGCGACTACAGTAAAAATTTTCTTACCTAAGCTACAGTAGCATATTTTCAAAACGGACAGGGTCAGAAACCTTACAGTGTATTGCTGGGTGATTAGCAAGAGTGTTGCGTTGGTGGGGGATTCGTCGGTGCAGTGGCTTCCAAAGCTTTGGAGAAACTTGTGCGCCTAAGCTTCCTGAGCAAGGAGAGTGAGGGCAGCAGAGATGAGGGTTTCGTTCTTCGGAAGGTCAGAGAAAGAAGAAGGAAATTTGAGAATTTTTTGAATGAAGGGGTGGCCCGTGCGTAGGGTGGCCACCCCCTTTTATACAAGGAAAGGATCACGTGTAGGAGACCCTTGGGTGGCCCTAGTGAGGGATCAGAGGCCTTCCACTCGAAACATGAAGCGACGGCTGGGCAATAGGCTAGGCCATTAAATGCGGTTCTTGTAAAACGTACCGTCGCCACCCACGACGTTCCACGTGTCAGACGCCTGCGAAAAGAATGGAATGTGAAGGGTTGTGGGGGAAGTCTGAAAGCCCCTACTGTGGTCTCCTATATATGACATCACGTACCACGAGCAGGAGCTTGGGGGGCAGATGTACGCCCTGGTTTTCCCACGGGCTGATTAGAAGGTCGTGCCTTGGATTAATCAAGTTTAGTCCGAAGCGCCCATAGGCCGAGGATATTAGCTCGCCTAAATTGCCATGAATCAAAAGGCTGAAGGTCAGATCAGGGGAGAAGCTCGTATTACGAGCTTCTCATGGCACGAGCTGCCCATGAAGCTCTGACCCTCTACGAAGTCAACACACGCAAGATAAACGTGCATATATCTGACATCACGTGTCCGATATCCCCCTGACTTCTCGGACACGCAGCAAGAACGTGCGTATCAGACACCCACAGCTGGATTGGGCCGTGCGGTCCATTATCTCCTTCCATGCTGATTAGACCACACTTATGTGTCAGGTTTAGGAATTAATCATGAATGTCACAGAGTTGATATGACAAATGGTAAGGTCACGGGATGACCTCCCTACCAACTTCCAGGTGCCTTCTCCTATAAATATGGAGACCCTGGGAGTTGATAGGGGTTGGGAAGAATAGTCTTTGAAGAACTATATACTTTGTAAACCAAATACCCAGAAGATATCAATAATATTGACTAGTGGAATAGAAGGATTTTAACCTTCGAACCACTTAAAAAAAGTGTCTCGAGTCACCTAGTTCATCCTATAAGATTTCATATCTGTGACGGTTCTACTTTCAGTACTAATCCCTTTCTCTTCTTCTCTTAAGTATCTGTTGGCGAAGAACCGCGTCAACAAAACTCAACATAAATCAAATTGTCTTTGGTTAGCTGAGAAATAGATAACAAGTTTTTGGATATTTGAGGGACACATAACATATTATTCAGCAATAGGGAAGAAGAGTCAGACAGTTTCAAAATATTATTTCCAACCTCAGTAATTGAAATTGGTTGTCCATTACCAAAGAGAAACTGCTTTGTACCTTTGTTTTCAAACTTGTGCTGCAGGTTCTGATCGTCAGGGGTGATGTGGTTTGTAGCCCCACTGTCTATGTACCGAACATTGTCTTGGTGGCCATCAGTTGAGGAAGAGGAGAAGTAGGCTTGTTGTCCCTTACCAGATGGTGGTTGGCTTGACAAGGCAGCAGTGTTCGACTAATTTGAGGAAGGAGGTGGAGCTTGAAAGTTAATGTCAAACCTGTGGTAACATTTGGAGACGACATGGCCAGCACGATTACACAGTTGGCATATTGGCCAATCTCCCCTACCTCCTCGACCACGAGGGGAGTATCCATGACCCTGAGATCCATTAGATCCAGAAGAGCCACCATTGATTGTTGCACATCTGCGGAATTGAGCAGCAAAGTTGGCACTAGGAGAGGAGAGGTCACCAACTGCAGGGGTATTGAGCTGCTCCAAACGCATCTCCTAGCTTTGCAAAAGAAACTGAACTTCCTGTAGAGTAATAGGGTCAGGCCGAGAGGTTAAAGTGATGACAACAGGGTCATATTCATGTCCCAAGCCACCTAAAATATAGAGAATCAATTCCTCATCTGATATGAGTTGCCCTGCAGCAGAAAGATTTTTAGCCAAACTAGTCATCTTCAACATATAGTCATGAACAGAGAGGTTGCCTTTCTTGAGAAATTGCAACTGAAAATGAATATCTAAGGTTCAAGCCTTCGATTGTGTAGTAAATAAAAGTTCAAGAGTATGCCAAACTTCAAAGGAATTAGTACACCTGACTATCTGACCAAACATGGTCTAGGAAATGGAGTTTAGCAACCAACTCATTATAGCTTGATCTGTTCTTCGCCAGAGAGCATAGCCAATGTTCAGCTGTCAAGACTCTCTCGGAACAGGCCTCCAATGGTGTTGTCAACGAACTGTGGAGGACAAACTTTTGTGCCAAGCACATAGCCTTCGAGGATGTGCGCACGAAGAGCAGGTAACACTTGAGACTTCCAAAATGAGTAGTTTCCACGGTAAAGCTTCAAGGTGAGTGGCGCAAGGCTTTGGAAGATCGATACTAGTGGAGTTGCGTCAGCAGCAGGTTGAACCGGAGTAGAGGGAGTATCAATGGCAGCAGCAGGGTTGACGGTCTCTGTGCTGCTGGTGTTGGAATCTCCAGGAGTTGCCATCGATGAAGGTCGTTTATGGTGCTCTGATACCAAGTTAAAAAAAGAAAAAATAAAGAATGTTAAGAACTTTTCTCTTTACTGTTTAATTTCTTGCTCAGCGGTTACATGATGATGAGTATACAATTGTTATTTATACAAAGAAAAGCAGGGTATAAAAGGAATAAAAGAATATTCAGGTTGTACAAAATATCCCACAAAGTTAGGGAAAGGAGAAACGGATTGTACGATTGTACAATTGCCAATCATGAGCTAGCTGGCACCATTATGGTCCTTGCTGAATTCTGTTATGAAAAATGCTTTGTCATCATGGTGACCATCATTGATTTTAGCAGTTGCATTTTCATTTCTTTCAACATGTATATGTAAAGTTAATACAAAATGATTTACCTCTTGTAGCCTATCAAGAATCCTTGAATCTTTTCGTATATATTTCGATCTTCCTATCCTCGCTAGAGTACTCACACATAGATCTTCCAAGATGTTCTCTACACCTCAAGATATGGGTGGGCACATAGAGAGCAATAATCAATATATTTGAATCAAAAGTATTCTCAACACATGAGACTCTTGATTATAGGCTAAAGAGAAAGGTTTTTCTTTTTGTGAGAAAAAGATGATAGTCTTTTTGTCGACTGACGATTTAGCCAATGACACGGAGTCACTAAAGATGATAAATATTTGTAAGTTGAAACACAAGAACTAGACCAAACCAGGATTTATAGTGGTTCGGCCCCAGATATTGGTAATAACCTACTTCCACTTAGTGTTTATATTGACATATTATGAAACCTTCAATCAGCAAACAAGGGTTTACTAAATTTCACAAGCTCCAAAAAGGTACAAAAGTTTGTGTCTATAAAACACTGATTCTCTCAAAGAGTCACTTGAGTCCTATTTATAGGCTCAAAAATCTACCTATGGGCCGACGAGCCCTCATACACATTGATTTACGCATATTTAATTAATAACACAAAACATACTATTTGCATAAAAATAGGGTCAAATATCTGACTTATAACTGTATTTGAAATATGGCTTCATTTCCACAACCAGACCTCATCGCACATTCAACACATCTTCTGTCGTATGGTTAAGCATCATTCTTCTGGTCGTTGGTTGACCTGAATGCAGTTACTAAGTAGTCACGTGCAACCTACGTGTACACTAATCTTGCCATGTCAACAAGTAGTATTTTTTAGGTAAACATTTGCCCCCCATCTTTATTTTACTGCGACCAACATTTAATAAACTTACTCGACCAGCAACCCGTCTGACTTGTCACATCTGTAAGTACCTTTTCGAAAAAGCAAGCAATTACGACATTTACAGTTTCCCATAAATATTTTGACGGTTATTGCAATTTCCCATACATCGAAATTCCATTCCCATCATTACTCTTTATTAACGCCCCAAGCAGTATAAATATAACACTCTTCAGCTTTTTCATTTTTTACCAAGACCTTTTCTTTCCTCAAGAATTCAGAAAAAACTTTCAAGAAAACTCAGAAACTTCAGTGTGACCCAAGACATCTTCGAGCAACTTCGATCTAAATAAATGTGATTTCTCCTACAACTCGAAATCTAAGTAAGTTTTCGAATCCACCCTCTCATTTATATAGAATTTTTCATGTACTCTGGTCTTAATTCACGAATTTTTGTAATTACGTTTATGTTGTTCTTGAGAAAAAAATTTGGTAATCAGGTTTAGGCTAACATACAAAGAAAAAGTATGCTAGAATAGGGATGTTAGGCAATATAAAATACTAGAAAATTCTTAAAAAACAATGTGGGGTATAGGAATACTGATTTTGGGTCCAAAATCGAAGTAAGAATTTGTTATCCAATGAATTAGCATTTGTGACGTGGCGAATAATCTCTTGACACGTGGCTGACACCTGGAGCGTCTGCTAGAGTATCGACCAGGAGACACACCAGAAGCAGGACAGACCTGTCTTTACCACGACCAGACTGGTCGGTGGTTCCGCTGGCAAAACAACATTTATGGAAAGATCTTATGTATCCCGAATTTATTTCATGCAATCTTCTGAATATCCCATGATTCAAGGGATAATATCTGTAACAATATTGGGCAACCCTCCATGAGCCTATAAAAAGCAAGAGATGGCTCATGGGAAGGGACTTTTGGAGCCCGGAAATCATAGAGATTATAGAAATTATCTGTGAAAACTTGTATTGTTGATGAGGAGTGTTGAAACTCATTGAACCCAAGTTCTCTGATCACACTTTCGATCCCATATCAATATCATTCTAAGTGGATGTAGGTCATTACCAGATTCTAGGGCCGAACCACTATAAATTACTGTGTTTTCTTTACTTTTGTCATTACGTTATTATCTATACATATTCGTCTATATCATTCATATTTTGACTCCGTGTCAGTTGGCTAAATCGTGGGTCAACATTCTGGTGCTTTCATTGAGAGGACGACTCATCGTTGTTGATAAAACTAATGGCGAAAGTAGGGAAGAAAGCTGCTCAGACCGCTACCGCTGCACCGTCGAATCCGCCACCTCCTCCTCCCCCTGCAAGCATGGCGGAAGATGAGCCACAGCTAGATTTTGAAGAGGAGGAAATGGACGATGCGACTTTGAGGAGCACCTTGGGCACGTTGCTGGAAGAGTTGGCTAGTCTGAGAGCCAATCAAGAGACTGCCGCAGAAGCTATGGCGAGGCACCAGCAGGGACTTGATCGTCAGCGGGCGGAGTTAAGCGAGAGACAAGCGGAGGTGGATCGCCGCCAGACTGAGGCCATGGCAGCCCTTGAAGCGGCCTTGCTGTTGGCCAGAAATCAGGCCGTGCCTGCCTCGCAGCCTAATCAACCTGAAACTGGGCCACCCCAAGGAGGTCCCAATCCTAGCCCACCAGTCCATCCTTCAAGTCCGCAAAGGCCTGAACAGCCCCAGATGCCCCATGACGACGTCCCACTGGACCCCGAGGCAAATCCACCATCCCACGCTGCTCAAGGTAATCCCCCGCAGCAAAGGCAGAATAGAGCCGAGCGACAGCCTCGTAGTCCTAGACGCCGCGAGAATGATGGGCCACACCAAGCGAACAGGGGTCACCACCCTCCTGGTAACAGGAGAGACTCGGAGTTAGGCTCTGCGGTCCGTGGATCCCAACGGCATGATAATGCGCGGGGACATCGTGACCAGCGCAGGCCACCCTCTAACGCTCGGGGTGTTTCTGCCAGACACGGGAATAGAGGGAACAACCAGTCTTACCACAGCCAGTCAAAGTTCAAAGATGGCCAGGGCTACAACGAGGCTGACTAAGGCAAGGACAATGCTGATGGGAGGAACGGAAATAGAGGCAAGAGCAGGAGCCAAATACCTCAAGATGATCAACCAAATAGACACGATGCTGGGGGGCAACCCAGGCAAAATAATGTCTTCAACCGGCTCGGAGGTAGCGAGCAACGGAGAAGAGAGGAAGATCTAAGAGACATACTCAATGATCGTCGAGAGAAGCATGGTGAGAACATCCCCCCAGCAGCAGAGCCCGTAGCTATTCCCACTGCGTTGCAAGCCTAGATAGACGCACTAAATCAGGCTGTGCAACAGCTGGTCGGGGGAAGGACCTCTTACATCGACCACGATAGAAGAAAAGGCACTCCATTTATCCAAAGAATAGCCAACGCAGAGACTCCCAGCAAGTTCAAGATGCCTACGCTCCCGAACTTTGATGGATACGGGGATCCCGTCTCGCATGTGAATAAGTTTGAAATCCAGATGGACATTCAGAAGGTGTTCGAAGATGCTCGGTGCAGGATCTTTCCTGCAACACTTTCTGAAGCTGCTCAGGAATGGTTCTTTAAGTTCCCACCTGCAAGCATAGTTTCCTGGGAAATGTTCGTAAGGGAGTTCTACGGACAGTTCTACGAAGGCCGTGTCCACCCGACCGAAGCAAACCAACTGGTCGAGATCCGCCAGCAAGATGGAGAATCACTGAAGGATTACATCCAGCGCTTTATGCGAGCGGCAGCCGGAGCAAAGACAGTCGGGGATGAAGGAAAAATGATGGCTATAACCGCGGGAGTAAGGCGCCGTTCGCCCCTATGGAAAAGTCTTCGTAAGGATGGGGTTAAGACCACCCAGGAGTTCTTAGACCGAGCTGATCGGTATATCAAGCTCGAAGAAGCCATTGCCGATGATGGAAAACCCTCAAATAAGGTTAAGAAGGCTGCCGAACCCGCCAAAGCCGCCAATGGCACCAAACCAAATGGCAACGGCAAGGGCAACGGAAACGGCAACGGTAATGGCAAGAATGGTGGGAAACGGCCACACAATGAGCCTTCCACCTCCGACAATAAACGAGCCAAGGGTAATCGTTATGAACCTAGGTTCACTAACTACACTGCCCTCGTTGAGTCTCGAGGAGAGTTTTACCAGGCCACAAGCTCTAGTGTGCCCTACAAGAAACCTGGGCCCATTCGAAAAGACATTTCAAAAAGAGACAATACCAAATTCTGTCGTTACCATAACGACTATGGACATGACACTAATTAATGCAACCAGCTAAAAGATGAAATCGGGTTCCTCATTAGACAAGGACACTTGAGAAGGTACGTATGGGCCTCGGGAACTCCCTAACGAGAAGCTCCAGGTGGCAACGAGCAGACGTCCACACGCCAACGCTCGCCACCGTTACAGCCTGCCCCCGTAGCCGGAACACTTTTAACCATCTGTGGAGGCCCGCACCTTGCAGGGAATAGCGGAAAGGCTAGAGAACGATATGCTCGAACTCTACGCCACGACCAAGACATCGAGATGATGAGTGTGGAGGACCGAGCGCCGAAAAAGGCCCGCTCAGAGGAGTGCGGGATAACCTTCTCTGAGGGCGATGCCCAACACGTCCGGTTCCCACATTCCGATCCGCTGGTCGTGGATATCCAAATGGCCAATATGATGGTAAAAAGAATACTGGTCGATACAGGAAGTTCAGTAAACATCCTGTATAAGTCAACGCTGGAACGCATGAAGCTGTCCGTGAAGGACTTGGAGCCCTGCAATCAAACCATATACGGCTTCTCTGGAGAAGGACTCGCTCCAGCCGGAATGATAAAACTCCCAGTGACAATGGGTACAGCGCCTGCCTCAAGGACATTACTCGCCACTTTTGTAGTGGTCGATTGTCCTTCAGCGTATAACGCCGTTATTGGAAGACCCATACTGGTTGAACTGAGGGCCATTATCTCCATGTGGCATCTAGCCATGAAATTCCCTACGGACGCAGGGGTAGGATGCGTCTTAGGAAACCAAAGGGAAGCCAGGGAGTGCTATAACGCCTCGATCACAAAGGCAAAAAGTGGAGCATCGAAGAGTGCTACCCCAGACCGATTGCAGATGACAGAAGACAGACAAGCCCAATCAGGTGGTAGCGTCACCAAATAGGGTGTTGCCCAAAGTGAGGATATAGATTTGGATCCTCGCTTTGGGGATTTTCAAGAAAATGTTGGGCCCGTCGAGGACCTGGAGGAGGTCCAGCTCGATGAAAAAGACCCGACCCGAATCGTAAGGGTTGGGAAGAATTTAGAGCCTACCGCAAAGCAGGAGCTGGTGGAATTCTTGCAAGAGAACCAGGAAGTTTTCGCCTGGTCACATAAAGACATGGTTGGAATAGATCCTGCAGTGATCAGCCATGTCCTAAACATAAACAAAATCTTTCCACCGGTGCAACAGAAAAGAAGGCATCTCGATAAAGACAGAACAAGAGCCTTGAAAGAAGAAGTCGAAAGACTTAAAGAAAATGGGTTCATCAGGATGGCATTTTATCCATCGTGGGTCTCCAATCCGGTGCTGGTCCCCAAGCCTAACGGCAAATGGCGGACCTGTGTGGATTTTACAGACCTCAATAAAGCCTGCCCAAAAGACTGCTTCCCGCTCCCGAGGATCGACCAGCTAGTCGATGCAACTGCTGGGCATGAGATCCTTTCGTTCATGGATGCATATTCAAGCTACAATCAGATCAGCATGCACCCCCCTGATGAGGATCATACCAGCTTTCGGACCGATACGGGCTTATATTGTTACAAGGTGATGCCTTTTGGACTAAAAAACGCAGGTGCAACTTACCAACGACTAGTCAACCACATGTTCAAGGAACTGATCGGAGTAAGCATGGAGGTATATGTGGATGACATGCTGGTAAAGTCCAAGAAGGCTGAAGGACATGTGAGGGATTTGCAAAGGTGCTTTGACGTGTTAAACAAGTACCATATGAAGTTGAATCCCCTCAAATGTTCCTTTGGAGTCGGGTCAGGAAAGTTTTTAGGGTTTATAGTGAATTCAAGGGGAATCGAGGCCAACCCCGACAAGATAAAAGCCCTGATCGATATGAAGTCGCCAGAAAAGATCAAGGATGTCCAAAGCCTGACCGGAAGGATAGCTGCCCTTAGTAGGTTCATCTCAAAATCAACTGACAAGTGCGTTCCATTCTTCAATCTACTTAGGGGAAATAAGAAGTTTGAATGGACAGAAGACTGCGAGCAAGCATTCCAGACAATAAAGGCTCATATGTCACAACCTCCCATCCTATCAAAACCAATCGAAGGAGAGACTTTGTATATTTATCTGGCGATTACTGAAGTTGCTGCTAGTGCAGTACTGATACGGGAGGAAGAAGGCGTGCAGAAAGCTGTTTACTACGTCAGCAAAAGGCTTATCGGTGCAGAATTAAAATATCCACCGATCGAAAGATTAGCATATTGCCTAATTCTAGCCTCCCGAAAGTTACGACCGTACTTCCAAGCCCATCCTATCACGGTTCTGACCGACCAGCCCCTTTAGCAATTCCTCCAAAAATCCGAGGCGGCTGGACGACTGTTAAAATGGGCGGTCGAATTGGGACAGTTCGACGTAACTTATTCACCGCGAGCAGCAATAAAAGGGCAAGCCTTAGCCGATTTCATTGCGGAGTTCACCGAACTCCCCAGTAACGAGCTGTGCAAACAGCCTGAAGCGCCCATGCCTCAAGACAAGACTCCTTCGTGGAAACTATTCATAGATGGATCATCTAATGAATCTCACACTGGAGCGGGAGTAATATTGATAACGCCCGATGGGCATCGATTTCACTGCGCAATCAGGTTTGACTTCGCAGCATCAAACAACGAAGCGGAATACGAAGCACTCCTCGCTGGACTGAGAATGGCCAGAGATATGAACATAAAAGCGCTCGATATTTTCAGCGACTCTCAACTGGTCGTAAATCAAGTCCTGGGAGAATATCAAGCGCGAGGGTTAAAAATGATGGCCTACCTTAACAAAACAAAAGATTTGCTAGCACAATTTTCAAAATGCACCCTCCAGCAAATTCCGCGAGACCAAAATTCGAATGCAGATGCCTTGGCCAAACTTGCAAGTGCTAAAGATGCTGACACCCTGAACATAGTCCCAGTAGAGAGATTAAGTGAACCAAGCATTGATGCGGCCGAAGCCAGCATGGAAATTCGAGTAGAAGATACATGGATGGCGCCTTACCTGGAGTATCTGACAAATGGGACATTGCCAGCAGATAGAAACAAGGCCAGAACTCTGCAAAGACAAGCTGCTAGGTACATACTGCTCGACGGTGTTATGTACCGAAGAGGATACTCAATGCCACTGCTCAGGTGTATCACATCAGAAAAAGCTAAGGAACTCATGAAAGAAGTACATGAAGGCTTCTGCGGAGATCACGCTGGGGGCAGAGTTTGGCGAAAAAGATTCTCCGACAGGGCTATTTTTGGCCAACGATGAACGAGGATTCAATGGAGTACGTACGAAGGTGTGACAAATGTCAGAGGTTCTCCAAAATCCCACGAGCAGCTCCAAACGAGCTAAAGCAGATGCAGAGCCCGTGGCCTATCGCAATATGGGGAATATACTTAATTGGATCCCTGCCAACAGGAAAAGGAGGAGTAAAGTACGCAGTTGTGGCAGTTGATTACTTCACAAAATGGGTCGAAGCTGAACCACTCGCAACCATCACAACAAAGAAAGTTCTCGACTTTGTCATCAAGAACATTGTGTGCCGGTATGGTTTGCCCAGAAAAATAGTATCAGACAACGGAACCCAATTTGACAGCGACCTGTTCACCGATTTCTGCGAAAGGCATGGGGTAATTAAGAGCTTTTCTTCAGTCGCACACCCCCAAGCGAATGGGCAAGTCGAAGCTGTAAACAAAACCCTCAAGGACACCCTGAAGAAAAGACTTGAAGAAGCGAAAGGAGCATGGCCAGAACAACTACCTGAATTCCTCTAGTCGTATAGAACATCTCATCGAACAGCCACAGGACGTACCCCATTTTCCTTAGCTTATGGGTACGAGGCCATGTTACCCATCGAGATAAATCCCCCCTCACATCGGTGTTTAACATACGATCAAGAGCAAAACAGCCAACTAATGCTGGAGTCCTTAGACTCAATTGATGAGATACGAGAAAAATCTCAACTCCGAGTTGCTGCTTATCAACAAAAAGTCGCCCGGTACTTTAACTCCAAAGTTAAAGAAAGAAGATTCAACGTCGGAGACTTAGTGTTACGACGAGTTTTCTTGAATACCCGCGACCCCACTGCTGGCATGCTCGGACCTAACTGGGAAGGACCTTACCAGATTGGAGAAGTCCTTCACCCAGGCACCTACAAACTTGCACGCTTAAACGGAGATCTCATTCCACGTTACTGGAATGGAGAACACCTGCGCAAGTATTACCAATAAACAGCCCTTCTTAAAGGACCGGCTTGTTCAAATTCTTCTATTAATTTTTACAAGTTTTGCAAAGAGGGTTAGCCACGGTGTATGGCTAACTGCTCGTATATGTAAGATTCTGTTTCAGAATCATTCGTAAAGACATGATTAGTCCATTTTTAATACGAAATTATAAGGGACTGTGCTCAGCCAGTCGTTCTTGCCAACCTTTGTGAATTTACATTTACAAATATTTGTTCACTACGTGTGTTGTTTTGCTGTATTACAAGTATCATTTTTCCGCACGAACAGGAATGTTCGAACAGGCCATGGTCAAGGCAAGTGACCAAGGACCTAAAGCTCCTCGATCACTTGGGGGGCATATAAGGCACATCGATAGCAAAGCATACTCTCAAGGTATGTAAACACATGAACAAAATGAGTGAAAGCATGCTTCGAGTACTTAGAGTATTTTTTCAAAATATATGTTTTGATAAATCATGACAAAGTACTATGCTATGTTCGGTCATACGGACAAACGTTATAATAAGTAAAAATATTATAACACCAAGAGTTAAGCCTTTACACCGCAAGCATTGCTGCTTGAATGTAATTGTTCAAACAAAAAGATTTACTGCCCATGCAGCAAAGCTTAAAAAGAAACTATTGTTTTTACATTGCGACCCGTGGGTCGCATGTTCAAAAAGAAAGAAAGACAGTTAAATAAATTAAGAGGCATGGGGGGCAGGAGGATCCTGGGCAACAACCTGGTCAGTCTCTTCCTCGATGGTTTCTTCGTCCAAACCAACGACGCTTGGGGTTGCAGGAATCGCGGCCCTTGCCTCCTCTTCAGCCAGTTGAGTAGCGCACCGAGCCAACTCCGCAACTCTGACTTCCTCTGAAAGGTAGCTAAAGTCAGCACCCTGATTGTGTTTCCAGAAGTTATAGAAACATCGGAGTGTCGTCCTCTTGTACTTTTCCAGATTCTTGGAGTTGTCAAGCTCCGACTGCTGCACCTTGCCCTCGAGAGTGGCAATAGTCTCGTCCTTAGACTTGACCACCCCCTCCAGATGCTTGATTTCGCGGAGATGAGTTTTGTTGTACGACCGGTACTCTTCCCTCAGCTTAACCGCTGCATCTTTTGCAGCTTCAGCCGCGGACAGTTTGGTCACCGCTGCATCCCTCTCTCGGACCACCGTCTCCAACTCCTTAGCATGTTTAGCCTCAGCAGCCGAAAGCTCCTCAGCCGCCTTCACCTGATGTTTCTCGAGAACTTTAGCCTCAATCTGCTCAAAGTAGGCCTGGGCTCGGGTACGAGCGGTAATGGCAGAAAGTAAGGCCTGTAAACGAAAGAAAAAGAAGTCAAGACTTATCACGAGAATTGAAAAAACAAAGACTCGAGGAGCAAAGAAATACTTACGCTGGAGATCTCGTTCAGAGTCCTATTCAGGATCTGGTCGACTGGTAGCTCTACAGCTTGGATCATGGCGGCCCCAACACGCTCACCTCTGCCAATGCGTTCAATTCCATCCTTAGCGGATCGAATGGTATGGCTCACAAGCCTGGCCTCATGAGCCTCTTCGCGAGAAAGATGCTCCCTAGCAGGCGCAGGTGGAGGGTTGGACCGAGCAGGGGTGTTTTGCTGTTCAGAAGGAGCTGGAGGAGGGGTAGGAGTTCGCCCAGTTGGCGCAGGACTTTGCATGGTTGGTGAGCCCTGAGGAAGGTCTTCTAGTCGACTCTTCTTGGTAGAAGGGCCTCGACTGGTTTCACCAGTTCGTTTCTTTGACCTCCGTTGAGGTTTAGGGACTTCCTCTTCCTCTTCGGCCTGGTACATGTCAAAGATATTGGGAGTCGACATATCTGCATGAAAATAAACATAAGAGGTTAGTAAGGGAAGAAAAAGGTGAAAGTAAGTAATACAACAGAAAGAAGATAATAAAGTGAATACCCGAGCTACAACTACTGGTCGCTATACTATTGACTCTATTAATCATATACTCATTTTCTGGCATGAAGAAGTTTGGCCCTAGATTTGGAGCATATGTAAAGTTGCCATCCCCGTCAAACATGTGACAGGGGATTGGCAGACCATTTAAAAGCGAAATAACGTTACCATTGTCATCAGAAGACTCTTCCAAGTCAACGACTGGTTCTGGGGCCTTTTCTTTCCCCTTGCCTTGGGGAGCAGAAGGCCTTTCTGCAGAAGGGCTGCCCGTGGGTTCCCTGATCGTAACTCCTGTTGGCCTCCTCCTTGGAGAGGGCACAGGAAGTTGCTGCTCGGGAACACCCCCGGCAGTGGGTTCGTCCGTTTCGGACCCTCTATTGTCATGGCGAGGAGCCAGAAGGCCAGATGACCTCAAATTCTTTTCTAGTGTCAAGGTCTTGACACATTTGGTTGCGGCGGACATCTTGGCCAGAGTATCAGACCTCGACACCATGTCTGGTGTTGGGGTCGGGCGCAACCAGGGGCCTGAAAAGCAGATCGAGTTTGAGAAATGACGATAGGAAATACTATATGATAAAGTATCGACCAGGGCAAAGACAAATTTGTACCTCCTCTCGCGAAAGCCAAGTTGTCACTGGATATATCCGGAGTAAAGAAGTACTCCTTGTTGTAATGTCCCACGTTTGATATGTGGGTGGTGCCACTCAAAAACGTCCGGCCAGTTTCCTGATGGCAGAAGTGAAAAAAGCCCGTCCCGTTGTGTTGGGGATTGGACTTGAGGTCAAAGAGGTAGTTAACCTCATGAGGTGAAGGTTCTGGCCATTTGTTAAGTTTGTACAGGACGTAGAGTGCAGCCAACATCCTATATCCGTTAGGGGTTATTTGAAAGGGAGCGACGCCGAAATAATTGGCCACCCCCACAAAGAAAGAATGAAGAGGGAGATAAGCCCCCGCTTCAATGTGATACCGAGACCAGGCGTTGTTTTCTCCTCCTGGACGGTTAGCCCTCTACTCCGCAGTAGGACGTGTAATGGTTACCATCCGAAGGGTCATCGAACTGGCTGGAGGAGTGTACCACTCGACATCAGGCGGATTGCGATGACGAGGACGAGCCCTAGTTTGGATATTGGGGTCAGGTACAAGATTCTCTCGACCACTGGTCGAGGGAGCCCCCGCCTGCGAATCAGGCTGGGCAGAAGAAGAAGGGTTACTTTCAGATTCGGGCCTTTTCTTGCCAGAGGATTTTGAACGGGCCATTGAAGGAGAAGGGTGCGGTCTAGAAGAGGCTCGTGAGAAAGGTATCTGATGGATGCGATCGGCTGGTTGTTCTTCTCCTTGGAGCAGTTGGGCGAGGAGATCGTCGTCAATGGGTCTCTCACCTCCCCACAAATTTGGCATCAAAATCTGCAAACAGAATAATGGGGAGGCGAGGTCAGAGGAATCTAGGAGATTCTTAAAGTAACGCTGGTCGAGTATAAAAGCTAAGCCTTTATATAACAGCATTCTAACTAAGTCTCTCTGCACAAACAGTTTAAAAAACGGACCAAAAGGGTGAAAGTGAAAAGTTTTCCTGAAAAGCTTTTTCGACTCCCCTCACAACGGGAAGAAATTATTTCCAACTGGTTTAAAAAATCGAAATGCTACTTCGATCCTACGTCCTAAAAAGCACTAATCTTGGGTTTTAAACCTACTCAAAAGCCTACTTTGCCTACAAAAAACATCTTATCTACAGGCGTTCAAAAAAATCAGAAACCAAGAGATTCAAACAGTACACCGTTTAAAAGCATGCACCACGAAAGGTTAGAAGCATGGAGTTTCAGAGTAACTTACCAAGGAAAGTGGTCGTGAAGATGGAAGTGAGAGTTTCGGGAGTCAATGAGCCCACCGTCTGATCCTACAGCGCAAAGGAAGGTTCGCCGGAGAGAGTAAAGCTCTGGTTTTTAGGGTTTTTCGACAAAGAGATGACGTGGGTAAAAAGGAAAGAAGTGGCTCAAGTAACCTTATATAAGTTTGTCTTTGGTGTTCAAAAGGCGTGATCATTAGTTTTCCATTTTCAAAGTATGGGGAAGCGTAATGGCCATCATAATTGTTTCTGGGAAACTGAAAAGCCTTGATTAGACAGGAGTGGTTTGCTTTTTTCAAGAACGCACGAAGGGCTCTGACACGTCAGGAGGGGTTACCGAAGGGTCGTTCGTTCAAAGTTTATTTACTGTTCGTGGTAAATAAACTTTGGGGGGCAAATGTTATCCAATGAATTAGCATTTGTGACGTGGCGAATAATCTCTTGACACGTGGCTGACACCTGGAGCGTCTGCTAGAGTATCGACCAGGAGACACACCAGAAGCAGGACAGACCTGTCTTTACCACGACCAGACTGGTCGGTGGTTCCGCTGGCAAAACAACATTTATGGAAAGATCTTATGTATCCCGAATTTATTTCATGCAATCTTCTGAATATCCCATGATTCAGGGGATAATATCTGTAACAATATTGGGAAACCCTCCATGAGCCTATAAAAAGCAAGAGATGGCTCATGGGAAGGGACTTTTGGAGCCCGGAAATCATAGAGATTATAGAAATTATCTGTGAAAACTTGTATTGTTGATGAGGAGTGTTGAAACTCATTGAACCCAAGTTCTCTGATCACACTTTCGATCCCATATCAATATCATTCTAAGTGGACGTAGGTCATTACCAGATTCTATGGCCGAACCACTATAAATTACTGTGTTTTCTTTACTTTTGTCATTACGTTATTATCTATACATATTCGTCTATATCATTCATATTTTGACTCCGTGTCAGTTGGCTAAATCGTGGGTCAATAGAATTCGATTTCGAGTTTTTCGGAAAAATTGAGTTTTTCCCTTCCTGTTCTCAGAGTTGAAAAGTTTTTTCTGAAAAAACTTTTCATTTTCACTTTTTGATCTGTTTTTTCAAGCTGCGCACACATTTATTGTGTTTTTATTAGGATGTTGCTGATCGTATAAAAGCTTAACTTTTATACACGAGCAACGTTATCCTTGCTTTTCTCTATCTTCTATTTATTGGTCATAGATTCTCACTTCCCCTTGGCTCTTCTCAAATATTCATGCATGATCCCTAGGGAGGTGAGATACCAAGAGATGAAAATTTTCTCTCTTTGTTGTTCGAGGATCAAGAACAGCCTTCTTTGCCCTTTCTCGAGCCTTCGACTTCACAATCAAACCCTACGACCAGTCCTCCATTTAGCCAACTAAACATGGGTCATGTCAAATACACTGCTCATAGGAAAAGGAAAACAATAGATTCACCTTCTAACCAACCTGCAACCAATACTGAGGGTCCTTCAAACGACTCTCAACCTTTAAATTTTTCACCACCAGACATTCAGCCCAAAGCCCGTCCTCGCGATGGCCCTTGAGCAGAAGTAGACTGGTACATCGCCCCTCCTAATATCATATCGACCAGGATGGTGGCAAAATATCCCAAGAAGTACGGGCTTCCTGGGATTACCCTATATAAACCCACACCCGACCAAAGGGAAAATGTGCCTGGAGGCGCTTACAACGCCTAGTCGAGGTATCATATAGAGGCAGGGGCAATCTTGCCCTTGCATGACTTTTTCCAAGGGGTGGCCAATTACTTTGAGGTTGCCCCTTTCCAAATAACACCCAACGGATATAGAGTAATTTTAGCACTCTATATCCTATATAACCATAAAAAATGGTTTGTGCCTACCCCGCATAAGATCAACTATCTATTCGATCTTAAATCCAACCCCAACCAAAACAACACGGGGTTTTTCCACTTCTGCCACCAGGAATCTGCTCGCATATTCCTGAGTGATGTTATCAACAAGTCCAATGTAGGAAAGTACTTCCAAGAGTACTTCCTCACTACCGACCTGGTTGCCAACAATTTGGCCTTCACACAAGGAGGTAAACTTTTAACTCTCTTGTTGGAACTTCTAGTCATTCATTTTTTTATTTTCTTATCCATAGCTATTTTTTGTTGTGTCTAGGTCCATGGCACCGACCAGACCCCACTCCAGAAATGGAGATAAGGACCATAACCCCAGCCAGCATGATTAATATAGAAAAAAGTGTCAAGGAGCTAGTTACGGAGAGCAATCTAGGTTGGTCGGCCTTTTCAAACCTCATCAAGAAGTGAGGGAATCCACTACGGGGAGTGCCACTGGAGAGGGCACCGAAGGATAGGAAATCTCCGAACAGCAGTAGAATGTGTCACAACCCCAAAGGCAACGACCAAAGGGAGTGACCATTCGAGATCCATCCAGCAACCCTCGAACTGGCACTAGCCCTGCCCATCATGGGAGGGGAAAACAAAAACTATCGGAATATACTAGTCCTATACTCGAATTCTCAGATGAGAACGGTATAGATTTCTCACTTCTAGATACTTTGCCCATCCCTTATTATTTATTTGATAGAGATGGCAATTTTAAATTTACGACCAGTAATTTTTGCTTTGACTTCTTCGAGACACATAGTGAGTGTAGTTGTAGTTCTTTAGATAATATAACGACTAGTAATAATAGTTCGGGTATACTACTTGGAATTTCTCTTTACATTATTCCATTATTGCTCCAAACTACTTATTTCCATATCTACTCGTTTGTTTTTGTTTTGTATTCATGCCATCTAAAGACAATTTTGATATGTACGCCTCCGCTGAAGCTCCTTCGAGTAAGAAGAAGTCAAGCAGAAAGCATCCTGGGGAGAGCAATAGTGAGCCTTCCAGAAAAAGAGCTCGACCAGATGACCCTCTAGCTCTCACTCCATCCGAAACTACAACACCTCCTCCTCCTCCTCGCAGTGTCCCTTCCTCAAAGCAGACAGGGAGATCCTCGGCCGCTAACTTGCTGAGCACGGCCTTCAATTCTTCCTACGAAAAGCTGCAAAAGCTGTCAATGCACCGTCGTAGACAGGAAGCATTTTCCAGCCTTCCCTCACTGAAGCATAGCCAAGTCATTAGTCGCAGAATTAATGAAGTCCTCAGTGTATGTTTTTTTCTACATTGTGTTTTAGTCGAGCAACATTTTCTCTAATTTCCTCTAACAGTTTCATTTTTTCTCTATTCGTAGGGTATCCTGACCATGAGCAATGGCTGGCGTCGTGCTGAGGAGATCGAGGCCATACACGCTGAGGAGACCAAGGCTGTCAAAGGAAAAATTGCCAGTTTAACCGAGGAGCTAAAGAAGGCCCATGAAGAACTGGCCAAAACCATTGATGCCAAGGAGAAGTTCAAGGAAGCTGCGGAGAACAACTTCAAGGAAGCAACCAAACTAAGATCTGGTGGCCAGTATGAAGGAAGCTACTGGACTGGAGGAGTGGGTCAAGCTGCTTGTACACCCTCTTTTTCCCACGGGCTGATTAGCGAGCCAAGCTGCGGCCTAATCATAGTTATCTCGTGGACGTCCCGCAGACCGAAGTTTCTGTCAATAGGTCGTACCTACTTAGCTCAAGGAAACTCAAGGGTTCGCCAAGATTGCACAAGACTTGACCCCGGATTCTGAAGGCCTATGGTCGAGTTAAGTATCCAGCTCACGGTACGAACTGGGTATGAACGTTGTGACCCTTTGTAAAGTCAACACACGCAAGGTAAACGTGCATATATCAAACATCACGTGTCTGATATGCCCCTGACTTCTCAAACACGTAGCAGGAACGTGCGTATTCAGACACCCATGACTGGGTTGGGCCGTGCGGCCCATTATCTCCTTACCTATCGATTTGACCATACTAATGTGTCAGGTTTAGGAATTAATCATGAGTGTCACAGAGTTGATGTGATAGATAAGAGGGTCACGGGATGACCTTCTTACCAACTCCCAGGTGCCTTCTCCTATAAATATGGAGACCCTGGGACTTAATAAGGGTTGGATTCTCTATTGTAAAAAAGGCCCTGTAATCAAATATCCAGTATAGAGCAATAATACTGACTAGTGGAGTAGAAGGATTTTAACCTTTGAACCACTCAAAAACGTGTCTTGTGTCACCTCTTTCCTTTTCTAAGATCTTATATCTGTTTTGGTTCACACTTAGCACTAATCCCTTTCTCTTCATTTCTTAATTACCTGTTGGCGAAGAACCGCGTCAACAGTTTGGTGCTTTCATTGAGAGCAAGTCCGATTCAGTGCTGTCGCAAACATCCGACTATGGTGACAACTCGATCCAGGCATGGTAACGAAACAGAGCAACATGGTGGGCAGGAGGCTCATCATACTGCCATCCCTGGTGAACAAGTTCCTGAAGTCCAGCAGCAGCCGGCGGGCCAAGATGATACTGGTAGTTCGGCGCCTCGACCGCCTAATCCAAACCCCTGTTACTATACTGCGGTGGAGATGGAGAACGCTCAGCTGAGGAGCCAGTTAGCAACAGCTAGTCAGCAGATTAAGGATATGCTGGCCCGACTACCCCCTCTCACAACCAACGCTAACGTCGGAGAGAGGCAAGGTGAGGCTCCTAAGTCTCGCCGGGGTAATCGGTTTAGGCATAGCCGTTCAGACAGACTTCCAGCAGCCAACTCCACCCCTTCATCACACCATCGAGAGGCAGACTTCGGAGGAATGCCTAGAGCCGAACAACAGCAATACAGTCGTTCGGTCAGGACGTCGACTCCTAGCTCCTAACCATCCTCGAGGACGCCCAGAGGAGCTCCAGGAAATTCTCAAAGGAGATCTAGAGTGGGCTCACGACATCAGCCCGTTCCCAACAACCATCCTGCGCCTCGTCCAAATCGCCAGGCGCGGGACCAGCAGGTTGGCAGGGCCGAAAGGCCCCCACCAAACTTGATCTGTCCTGACGGAACTAGGATAGCCTCTCCAGTCAGGCATCCTCCTTCTCCAATCAGATATCCGTCTCCTCCTCGGCCCTTCCGAGACATCCCAGCCTATGGGAGTAGTAGGAGAAATCCACCATCGGCAGGACCTTCCCAGCGTAGCAGGGCGCCGAGGGAAAGCCCAGATCCTCAGCACCATAGGCGGACTACAAGCCTATCTAGCAGGAGCCATTGGATCGGTAGTCGCCGAAGTGATCTCTCTGGGGGAGACCTGCACCAGCGTCTGAGTTCGGCGCAAAGTCATCAAACCACCCAGGGAGGCGACCTGCGAGATCGCCTCAACTCTCATAGAGGGGATGGCCATGCTCGCTCAAGGGGGGCTCTATCCGAAGTATGTAACGGAGGGAATGTCCCAAATAACCTATCTCAAGATAGGAGGGGCAATAACCCACCAAATATGTACAATGGGTCTGGAGCTGTTGAACAGCCCCGGAATAACCAAGGACATCAGGACCAAACCCTCGAGCGCTTGACTCAGATGGAGGAGCTGATGAGGAAGCTCCTATCAGAAAAAGAAAAAGACGAATATGATTCAGGGGACGAGATGGAACTCTTCGCCCCTAGTATAGCAGCAATGGCGTACCCATCTAGTTTCTGTATGCCTCACTTGTCAAAGTTCAATGGGGACGGAGACCCATCGGACCATCTAGGGATGTTCAACACCCTGATGATGGCCCACAACATTGGCCTCGAGCTGAGATGTTTAATCTTCCCTTCCACGCTGACTGGACCTGCCAGGTAGTGGTTCAAGCAAAGTAAAAGACAGTCAATCAGCTCTTGGAAGATTTTCTCAGCAGATTTCAAAAGGGCATTCTGAGCCTCTCAGGCCGCCCGTGTTCAGGCCGACTCCCTGGCTAACGTGAGGCAGCAGCCCGGTGAGACTCTGAAGGCCTATCTGAGCAGATTCGTGAACGTTGCTACTCGAGCCAGAGACACGGATGATAGCTCCAAGCTCATGTCCATGAGAACTGGAATCCTCGTCGGAGGAGATCTCTGGAAGGATATACAAAGGAAGGGAGTCAGCTCGGTTAACGAATTCCTTAACAAAGCCCAAGAATGGATAAACTTGGAAGAAGCCGAAGCTTCAGCTGCGGGAACCAGCCAGGTCCCCAAGCAGCCTGCTGGAGTGGGCACGGAGGTCGTGGCAGTGACCCAGAATGTCACACAGAACAACCAGCTCGGTGGAGGCAAAAGAAAGGGTAATGGTGAGGGCAGCCAGCACGGCCAAAAGAAGAATAAGTCCATAGACAAGTTTAAGCCCGTCTTCGCGAATTATACCGAGCTAACCCAGTCTAGGGAGAATATCTTCCTAGCCAACTCTACTCGAGTCCCTTGGAAGAGTCCGGAGCCATTAAAGCACCACAAGGGGAAGAGAGACACTTCTAAGTTTTGTCGTTTTCATAACGACGTCGGCCACAATACCGACGATTGCAGACACCTAAAAGACGAGATCGAGACTCTCATCCGAGCCGACCCCTTGGCTCAATACCCACGGAACAGGGTTCCAGCAAACCGACCTGCTCCGGATGTCCTGGCCAGTCAGCCCGGGTCTCGGTTAGATAAGGATATCCCTCCCCCTGTTGTAGGGGGAGAGATATCCACCATCTCTAGAGGTCCGCACATGGCCGGCACGAGCATAGGCGCCCAGAAGAGATACGTGAACGAACTAAAGACTCATAACGGAGTGGAGTTCGTTCCAGAACAGCGTTAGTCAAAGCAACAGCGATTGGAAAGGCAACCAATCATTTTTACGGAGGAAGATGCGGGCCATGTCCAGTTCCCTCACAATGATCCTCTGGTCGTAGCAGTCCAGCTCGCCAACCGGAGGGTGAGGAGGGTACTGATAGACAATGGGAGTTCGGTGAACCTTTTATTCCGATCCACCTTAGAGAAGATGGGTTTGACTATCGCCGAGCTGAAGGCAACCTCCATGATGTTGTATGGTTTTTCGGGAGAAGGATCAGCAGCGATTGGGACGATTGAGTTAGTGATCACCCTAGGTGAAGGTTCCCGGACAGTCTCCAAACTCCTCGAGTTCGTGGTCATTGACTGCTCCGCTGCCTGCAACGCCATTTTGGGCCGACCTACGCTCATAGCCTTCGAGGTCGTCACGTCCATTCGCCACCTCGCAATGAAATTCCCTACTTCAATGGGAATCTGCACTGTCCATGGCGATCAGCTCGCTGCCAGGGAATGCTACAGCATTTCCATGAAGGGAAAGTCTAAACCCGGGCAGCTGGCAATGGCCATTCAAGGTGAAGAGGAATCTCGGGAACCCTTAGTGGATCCTGAGATTGAAAAACCTCAAAACGCCGAGGGGGAAAATGTCGTCTTAAGGGAGGATATTGACCCCCGAATAGGCGAGGACAGATCCGAGCTCCAGGCAATAGAGGTGCTCGAGGAAGTGAACATTGATCTGCAGAATCCGTCACGAATGGTCAGGCTTGGGAAAAACCTCTGTAGCCAGAGGAAGGCGGAGCTAACTACGTTTCTGAAGGATAACTTGGACGTATTCGCATGGTCGCACGAGGACATGGTGGGAATTAGCCCGAGTGTCATCATGCACACACTTCATCTGGATAAAAGTGTTCCTGCCAAGTCCCAGAAGCAAAGGCGTTTAGGAACCACTCGAGCTGAAGCCCTAGAGGAAGAGGTATCCCTGCTCAAGAAATGCGGCTTTATCCGTGAAGCCAAGTTTCCAATATGGGTTGCCAACCCCGTGCTGGTTGCAAAGCCTAACGGGAAATGGCGGACCTGCATCGATTTCTCCGACCTGAATAAAGCCTGCCCCAAGGATTGCTTCCCATTGCCCAGGATCGACCAGTTGGTGGATGCCACGGCAGGGCATGAGCTCATGTCCTTTATGGACGTGTACTTGGGCTACAATCAGATCGCGATGAATCCGGTGAACTAGGAGCACACCAGCGTCATGACCCCAACTAACGTCTATTGTTACAAGGTCATGCCGTTCGGTCTGAAGAACGCCGGAGCTACCTACCATAGGCTAGTAAATAGAATGTTCGCAGACCAGATCGGAAAAAACATGGAAGTGTACGTTGATGACATGCTAGTCAAGTCAAAGATTGCCGATAACCATGTTTCCGACCTGGAAGAATGTTTTAAGATACTACGGGATAATGGCATGAGGCTAAATCCACAGAAATGCACTTTTGGAGTCGCATCAGGGAAATTCCTGGGGTTCATAGTCAATACCCGAGGAATCGAGGCAAACCCCGACAAGATCAGATCCCTGCTCGAACTTCCTTCTCCCAGGTCGCGAAAAGATGTCCAAGGCCTGACAGGAAGGGTGACGGCCCTCAACCGGTTCATTTCCAAGTCCACCGATAAGTGTTTGCCCTTCTACAACCTGCTCCGAGGTAACAAGAAGTTCGAATGGTCAATAGAGTGCGAAAGTGCATTCATCGACCTGAAAGCACATCTGGCTGAGCCGCCCGTGCTATCCAAACCAATGGCAGGAGAGTCTCTTTTTCTCTACCTGGCTGTCACTGAGGACACAGCTAGTGACGTACTAGTACGAGAGGAGGACCAAGTTCAGAAACCAGTCTACTACATCAGCAAGAGACTTCTCGGGGCTGAGTCCCGATACCCGCTGATGGAGAAATTGGCATTCTGCCTTATCACGGCTTCGTGAAAGCTCAGGCCGTACTTCCAGTCCCACTCGATTCACGTCATGACCGATCAACCTTTAAGGCAGGTTTTGCAAAAACCTGAAGCATCGGGACGTTTGTTAAAGTGGGTCGTCGAGCTTAGTCAGTTCGAAATTCTGTACACTCCGCGAACTGCTATAAAAAGTCAGGCCTTGGACGATTTTATGGCAGAATGCACGAGATTCCAGGAGGATCCCGCAGAGAACTCACCCCAAATCAGCTCGCCCTAGGCTTCGTGGAGGATCTTTGTAGATGGTTCGTCCAATGAGAACGGCTCCGGGGCTGGAATCATTCTGATATCCCCTGAGGGACATAGATTCCACTCGGTGCTAAGATTCAAATTCAAAGCCTCCAACAACGAGGCCGAGTATGAAGCTTTGCTGGCGGGACTGAGGATAGCCCAGGAGTTAAAGGCGAGCTCCGTCCAGTGCTTCAGTGACTCCCAGCTCGTGGTCAACCAAGTTCTGGGCGAATATCAAGCACGGGGACCCAAGATGGCCGCCTATCTGGAAAAGGTAAAAGTTGATCTGTCCGTGTTTGAGCGAGGCTCGATCGAACAAATACCTCGGGAGCATAACGCTAACGCAGACGCTCTCGCCAAGCTCGCCACCTCTGCAGAAATGGAGACCTTGGGGCTAGTACCAGTCGAATTCTTGGAGAAACCAAGCGTAGAAGATATCAAGATGAAGGTCGAGATGATCGATGCCAGGCCGACCTGGATGACCCCCATCCTTGAGTATCTTGCCGAAGGCAAGCTGCCTGAAGGGCGTAACGATGCACGGCAAGTCATGTACCAAGCTCCCAGGTACACGATAATCGATGGGGTGTTGTACCGACGTGGGCACTCCCTACCTCTCCTCCGGTGTGTTCTTCCAAGTGAGGCAAAGGCCATCCTGCAGGAAGTACACGAAGGATTTTGCGGAGACCACACCGGGGGCCAGAGCTTGGCCTTAAAAGTCCTGAGGCAGGGGTACTACTGGCCAACTCTATCCAAGGACTCGATCTCATACGTGAAGAAGTGCGACAGGTGCCAGTGATTCGCCGTAGTTGCCCGAGCTCCTCCAGTCGAGCTGAAGATGATCTCGTCCCCATGGCCATTTGTCGTTTGGGGGATAGACTTGGTTGGCGCCCTCCCCACTGGAAAAGGCGGGGTCCGTTACGCCGTGGTAGCCATCGACTACTTCACTAAGTGGGCTGAGGCAGAACCTTTGGCAACGATAATGTCCAAAAAGGTTCTGGACTTCCTGGTTAAAAGCATCATCTGTGGATTCGGCCTACCCAAGGAGATCATTTCTGACAACGGCACCCAGTTCGACAGCGACCTGTTCACCGAGTTTTGCGAGAGGCACGAAATTGTGAAAAGTTTCTCCTCCGTGGCCTATCCTCAGGCGAATGGCCAGGTCGAAGCTGTCAACAAGAGCCTAAAGGCGAGCCTCAAGAAGAGATTAGACAAAGCAAAGGGGGTTTGGCCAGAACAGCTCCCCCAGGTACTATGGGCGTACTGGACCTCACATCGGACTCCTACGGGTCATACTCCCTTTTCCCTAACCTTTGGGAGTGAGGCAGTCCTCCCCGTGGAAATTAAGGTGCTTTCACATAGAGTCCAGTCTTACGACCAAGATCAAAACCACGAGCTCCTGTGCAAATCCCTCGATCTAGTTGATGAAAGGCGAGAGGATTCGCAACTCCAGCTCGCCGATTATCAGCAGAAAATCACTTGCTACTTCAACGCCAAGGTCAAAAGGCGCGCCTTCAGCGTTGGCGACCTGGTCCTAAGGAGAGTTTTCCTGGCCGGGAAAGATCCCAAAGATGGAGTTTTGGGACCAAACTGGAAAGGACCATACCAGGTCATTGAAATCATTAAGGAGGGAACTTATAAGTTAGCCCGGCTTAATGGAGGGGCGGTCCCGCGCACTTGGAACGCCATCCACTTAAAGAAATATTATCAGTAATTCACTTGTAAGGCTTTGAAGGCCACTTTTTATGTATTATTGAGAATTAGTTTTTATGTATGTTTGCAAGTGTAATCTAAAGTAACCACGAAAGACCCTTTCCCAGTTACTTGGGGGGCATATGGTACCTGGATATAACCAGGTCTCCTTAATGACTTAGAAGTTGATTCATATCGATTGACCGTTGTTTTTCTTAAAAAACACGAGATATTGATAAGGATTAACGCTAACTAAGTCCTATCCTGGTCTTAACCGGGTCATAAAACTTAGAAGTTGATTTAAATCTATTAATCGCTGCTCTTCTTAAAGAGCTCGAGATATGGATAAAAGTTAACACGAACTAAGTTTTCAAATTAAGTTCATGGTCTTAACCGGGTCATAAAACTTAGAAGTTGATTTAAATCTATTGATCGCTGCTCTTCTTAAAGAGCTCGAGATGTGGATAAAAGTTAACGCGAACTAAGTTTTCAAATTAAGTTCCTGTTCTTAACTGGGTCATAAAACTTAGAAGTTGATTTAAATCTATTGATCGCTGCTCTTCTTAAAGAGCTCGAGATGTGGATAAAAGTTAACGCGAACTAAGTTTTCAAATTAAGTTCCTGGTCTTAACCGGGTCATAAAACTTAGAAGTTGATTTAAATCTATTGATCACTGCTCTTCTTAAAGAGCTCGAGATATGGATAAAAGTTAACGCGGACTAAGTTTTCAAATTAAGTTCCTGGTCTTAACCGGGTCATAAAACTTAGAAGTTGATTTAAATCTATTGATTGCTGCTCTTCTTAAAGAGCTCGAGATATGGATAAAATTTAACGCAAACTAAGTTTTCAAATTAAGTTCCTGGTCTTAACCGGGTCATAAAACATAGAAGTTGATTTAAATCTATTGATCGCTGCTCTTCTTAAAGAGCTCGAGATATGGATAAAAGTTAACGCGAAATAAGTTTTCAAATTAAGTTTCTGGTCTTAACCGGGTCATAAAACTTAGAAGTTGATTTAAATCTATTGATCGCTGCTCTTCTTAAAGAGCTCGAGATATGGATAAAAGTTAACGCGAACTAAGTTTTCAAATTAAGTTCCTGGTCTTAACCGGGTCATAAAACTTAGAAGTTGATTTAAATCTATTGATCGCTGCTCTTCTTAAAGAGCTCGAGATATGGATAAAAGTTAACGCGAACTAAGTTTTCAAATTAAGTTCCTGGTCTTAACCGGGTCATAAAACTTAGAAGTTGATTTAAATCTATTGATCGTTTCTCTTCTTAAAGAGCTCGAGATATGGATAAAAGTTAACGCGAACTAAGTTTTCAAATTAAGTTCCTGGTCCTAACCGGGTCATAAAACTTAGAAGTTGGTTTAAGTCTATGGATCGTTGTTCTCCCTAAAGAGCTCGAGATATGGAAAAAGATCAGCATAAACTAAGTTTTTCAAGAAATTGTAGCCGAAGTGCGTAAAGGCAAAAAAGAGATGATCAATTAAAAGCGTTAAAGCAAATTGTCTCGAGGTGAAAGCACCTCATGCAAAGGTTACATAAAAATTATTTAAAAAATATTGGGGGGCACAAGAAAAGAAATGCCCTAAGCTCCACCAGGTGGGCCCTTGGAGGTCGCCGTCTCGCCTCGCTCAGCTGTGCCATAACCATCCCCGGTCTCCGAGGGCGCCTCTTTATCAAGGCGAGCTTGGAACTTCACCAGCAAGCGCTCCCAGAGGCTCGCTGACATGAAGGAGAAGTCTGCATCTGGATTGTAGGCCCAGCAGTGGTAGAACAGATCTTCCATGGACTTTTTCGAAGTTGTCCGCTCGGCCTCTAGGGCAGCCTGGGCGGCCTGGACCTCAGTCTTCGTGGCGTCTAGGTCCATCCTCGTGGTGGCAAAGGAGGTCTCGAGCTCTTGGACCTTCAAACGAGTTTTCTCCAGCTCGACCTGCGAGGCCGCCAGGGCATCCTTGGCCGCCTGCAGGGTAGTCTGATGCTCGTCCCTCATGTCCCCGAGCTGAGTTTTGGTCCTGATGATGCTCCGGTGAAGGGCGACAACGCTCTGCGAAGACGGAAAGATGATTGCCTTAGAAGAAAAATAAAAACAAGGCAAAATATAACAATGTCAAAAACCACAAGAAGGTTAAGGTTAGCTTATCGTCATGACCATGCCTTGTGAAGATTCCAGCACGCCCACTGGGCTCATTGTCTCGATGGCCCGGAGCTCCTTCTCGGTGAACATGTATATGTGGCTGACGGCGTAGTTCGCCGACTCATACACCGTTCCCCAAAAGGCCTCGGGGATCTTCACCAGGTCCTGGGGATTGACTGGGATGCGTACATAGGAAGGTACGATGGCCGATGTCCCGACCTCCATTCCCACATCCCGGGCAGCGAGTGGAGCTCACAGAGCCGGTGGAGGCATATTTCTTCCCCCTGCAGCAGGAAGGACCGCTCCCGAGACCTGTGCAGCTGGGGCTTAATCCTTCTCCTTCGCAGGGGACTTGGTGGGTGTCCCGGCGGCGTTCTTGGACGTCCGGAGCCTCTTCGCTCTTGGCCCCGCGGCGGTGTTCCCTCCGAAAACCGCACCTCGCAGGCTCTCCTCGGGCTGAGACATATCTTCTTCCAAGGAAAAAACATGGTTAGTACGAGAATTAACGATCATGCAAAAACAAAAGCGAAGGGATAAAGAAAAATTCAAGTATGTGTACTAAGGGAATCCTACCCCCCGGGCTAGAAGAAGAATCTAAGTCGATTACTTCCCGAGCTGGCGCAAGTTCTGGGTCCGGGTCTGACTCAGGGCTAGATTCCTCTACATATTGCCTAATCCCCAGAGCTGCGACGCCCCTCCGGAGTGAGGGCCATGTACGAAGGTTGGTCCCATACTCCTCGAATAGGATCAACCTAAAGGCTAGGGTGTTATCTACTACTACGGTACCCCTAGGCCGGCTATCTTGATAGTCCAGCACAAGCCGGTCAACACAATGGAGCAGGGTTGTGTTCAGGTCCGGATCGCTTCGGTGACGATGGACGAGCTGCCTAGGATTGAACCTAACCAGCCGGGGGTCTGCTGTGGCCCTATCTAGACTCCTAAACATGTAAGGGTTACCTTGGCCAAAAGGACCCGCGGCTGCTCCAGATTGGATCCTCTCCTCGCCCGTCCCCGGGACGATCTCCAAGGTCCGCTTCCTATTCCTCACGAGGGGAACTTCGTCGCCCTCGTCCTCCTCATCCTCGTCTTCCACGACCTCGTCCACGATGATGGGTCTGGTGTCGCGAGCTGGGGTATTACCTGGAGTATCTGACAAATGGGACATTGCCAGCAGATAGAAACAAGGCCAGAACTCTGCAAAGACAAGCTGCTAGGTACATACTGCTCGACGGTGTTATGTATCGAAGAGGATAATCAATGCCGCTGCTCAGGTGCATTACATCAGAAAAAGCTAAGGAACTCATGAAAGAGGTGCATGAAGGATTCTGCGGAGATCACGCTGGGGGGCAGAATTTGGCGAAAAAAATTCTCCGACAGGGCTATTTTTGGCCAACGATGAACGAGGATTCAATGGAGTATGTACGAAGGTGTGATAAATGTCAGAGGTTCTCCAAAATCCCACGAGCAGCTCCAAACGAGCTAAAGCAGATGCAGAGCCCGTGGCCTTTCGCAATATGGGGAATAGATTTAATTGGATCACTGCCAACAGGAAAAGGAGGAGTAAAGTACGCAGTTGTGGCAGTCGATTACTTCACAAAATGGGTCGAAGCTGAACCACTCGCAACCATCACAACCAAGAAAGTTCTCGACTTTGTCATCAAGAACATTGTGTGCCGGTATGGTTTGCCCAGAAAAATAGTATCAGACAACGGAACCCAATTTGACAGCGACCTGTTCACCGATTTCTGCGAGAGGCATGGGGTAATTAAGAGCTTTTCTTCAGTCGCACACCCCCAAGCGAATGGGCAAGTCGAAGCTGTAAACAAAACCCTCAAGGACACCTTGAAGAAAAGACTTGAAGAAGCTAAAGGAGCATGGCCAGAACAACTACCTGAAGTCCTCTGGTCGTAGAGAACATCTCATCGAACAGCCACAGGACGTACCCCATTTTCCTTAGCTTATGGGTATGAGGCCATGTTACCCGTAGAGATAGATCCCCCCTCACATCAGCGTTTAACGTACAATCAAGAGCAAAACAGCCAGCTAATGCTGGAATCCTTAGACTCAATTGACGAGATACGAGAAAAATCTCAACTCCGAGTAGCGGCTTATCAGCAAAAAGTCGCCCGGTACTTTAACTCCAAAGTTAAAGAAAGAAGATTCAACGTCGGAGACTTGGTGTTACGACGAGTTTTCTTGAATACCCGCGACCCCACTGCTGGCGTGCTCGGACCTAACTGGGAAGGACCTTACCAGATTGAAGAAGTCCTTCATCCAGGCACCTACAAACTTGCACGCTTAAACGGAGATCTCGTTCCACGTTACTGGAATGGAGAACACCTGCGCAAGTATTATCAATAAACAGCCCTTCTTAAAGGACTGGCTTGTTCAAATTTTTCTATTAATTTTTACAAGTTTTGCAAAGAGTGTTAGCCACGGTGTATGGCTAACTGCTCGTATATGTAAGATTCTGTTTCAGAATCATTCGTAAAGACATGATTAGTCTATTTTTAATACGAAATTATAAGGGACTGTGCTCAGCCAGTCGTTCTTGCCAACCTTTGTGAATTTACATTTACAAGTATTTGTTCATTACGTGTGTTGTTTTGCTGTATTACAAGTATCATTTTTCCGCACGAACAGGAATGTTCGGACAGGCCATGGTCAAGGCAAGTGACCAAGGACCTAAAGCTCCTCGATCACTTGGGGGGCATATAAGGCACATCGATAGCAAAGCATACTCTCAAGGTATGTAAACACATGAACAAAATGAGTGAAAGCATGCTTCGAGTACTTAGAGTATTTTTTCAAAATATATGTTTTGATAAATCATGACAAAGTACTATGCTATGTTCGGTCATACGGACAAACGTTATAATAAGTAAAAATATTATAACACCAAGAGTTAAGCCTTTACACCGCAAGCATTGCTGCTTGAATGTAATTGTTCAAACAAAAAGATTTACTGCCCATGCAGCAAAGCTTAAAAAGAAACTATTGTTTTTACATTGCGACCCGTAGGTCCCGTGTTCAAAAAGAAAGAAAGACAGTTAAATAAATTAAGAGGCATGGGGGGCAGGAGGATCCTAGGCAACAACCTGGTCAGTCTCTTCGTCAATGGTTTCTTCATCCAAACCAACGACGCTTGGGGTTGCAGGAGTCGCAGCTCTTGCCTCCTCTTCAGCCAGTTGAGCAGCGCACCGAGCCAACTCCGCAACTCTGACTTCCTCTGAAAGGTAGCTAAAGTCAGCACCCTGATTGTGTTTCCAGAAGTTATAGAAACATCGGAGTGTCATCCTTTTGTACTTTTCCAGATTCTTGGAGTTGTCAAGCTCCGACTGCTGCACCTTGCCCTCGAGAGTGGCAATAGTCTCGTCCTTAGACTTGACCACCCCCTCCAGATGCTTGATTTCGTGGAGATGAGTTTTGTTGTACGACCGGTACTCTTCCCTCAGCTTAACCGCTGCATCTTTTGCAGCTTCAGCCGCGGGCAGTTTGGTCACCGCTGCATCCCTCTCTCGGACCACCGTCTCCAACTCCTTAGCATGTTTGGCCTCAGCAGCCGAAAGCTCCTCAGCCGCCTTCACCTGATGTTTCTCGAGAACTTTAGCCTCAATCTTCTCAAAGTAGGCCTGGGCTCGGGTACGAGCAGTAATAGCAGAAAGTAAGGCCTGTAAACGAAAGAAAAAGAAGTCAAGACTTATCACGAGGGCTGAAAAAACAAAGACTCGAGGAATAAAGAAATACTTACGATGGAGATCTCGTTCAGAGCCCTGTTCAGGATCTGATCGACTGGTAGCTCTTCAGCTTGGATCATAGCAGCCCCAACACGCTCACCTTTGCCTATGCGTTCAATTCGATCCTTAGCGGATCGGATGGTACGGCTCACGAGCCTGGCCTCATGAGCCTCTTCGCGAGAAAGATGCTCCCTAGCAGGCGCAGGTGGAGGGTTGGACCGAGCAGGGGTGTTTTGCTGTTCAGAAGGAGCAGGAGGAGGGGTAGGAGTTCGCCCAGTTAGCGCAGGACTTTGCCGGTTGGTGTGCCCTGAGGAAGGTCTTCTGGTCGACTCTTCTTGGCTGAAGGGCCTTGACTGGTTTCACCAGCTCGTTTCTTTGACCTCCGTTGAAGTTGAGGGACTTCCTCTTCCTCTTCGGCCTGGTACATGTCAAAGATATTGGGAGTCGACATATCTGCATGAAAATAAACACAAGGGGTTAGTAAGGGAAGAAAAAGGTGAAAGTAAGTAATACAACAGAAAGAAGATAATAAAGTGAATACCCGAGCTACAACTACTGGTCGCTACACTATTGACTCTATTAATCATATACTCATTTTCTGGCATGAAGAAGTTTGGCCCTAGATTTGGAGCATATGTAAAGTTACCATCCCCGTCAAACATGTGACAGGGGATTGGCAGACCATTTAAAAGCGAAATAACGTTACCATTGTCATCAGAAGACTCTTCCAAGTCAACAACTGGTTCTGTGGCCTTTTCTTTCCCCTTGCCTTGGGGAGCAGAAGGCCTTTCTGCAGAAGGGCTGCCCGTGGGTTCCCTGATCGTAACTCCTGTTGGCCTCCTCCTTGGAGAGGGCACAGGAAGTTGTTGCTCGGGAACCCCCCCGGCAGTGGGTTCGTCCGTTTCGGACCCTCTATTATCATGGCGAGGAGCCAGAAGGCCAGACGACCTCAAATTCTTTTCTAGTGTCAAGGTCTTGACACATTTGGTTGCGGCAGACATCTTGGCCAGAGTATCAGACCTCGACACCATGTCTTGTGTTGGGGTCGGGCGCAACCAGGGGCCTGAAAAGCATATCAAGTTTGAGAAATGACGAAAGGAAATACTCTATGATAAAGTATCGACCAAGGCAAAGACAAATTTGTACCTCCTCTCGCGAAGGCCAAGTTGTTACTGGATATATCCGGAGTGAAGAAGTACTCCTTGTTGTAATGTCCCACGTTTGATATATGGGTGGTGCCACTCAAAAACTTCGAGCCAGTTTCCTGATGACAGAAGTGAAAAAAGCCCGTCCCGTTGTGTTGAGGATTGGACTTGAGGTCAAAGAGGTAGTTAACCTCATGAGGTGAAGGTTCTGGCCATTTGTTAAGTTTGTACAGGACATAGAGTGCAGCCAACATCCTATATCCGTTAGGGGTTATTTGAAAGGGAGCGACGCCGAAATAATTGGCCACCCCCACAAAGAAAGGATGAAGAGGGAGATAAGCCCCCGCTTCAATGTGATACCGGGACCAGGCGCTGTTTGCTCCTCCTGGACGATTAGCCCTCTGCTCCGCAGTAGGACGTGTAATGGTTACCCCCGTTAGGGGGTATTTTCTGAAGCAGTTGGCAACCATCCGAGGGGTCATCGAACTGACTGGAGGAGTGTACCACTCGACATCAGGCGGATTGCGATGACGAGGACGAGCCCTAGTTTGGATATTGGGGTCAGGAACAAGATTCTCCCGGCCACTGGTCGAGGGAGCCCCCGCCTGCGAATCAGGCTGGGCAGAAGAAGAAGGGTTACTTTCAGATTCGGGCCTTTTCTTGCCAGAGGATTTTGAACGGGCCATTGAAGGAGAAGGGTGCGGTCTGGAAGAGGCTCGTGAGAAAGGTATCTGGTGGATGCGATCGGCTGGTTGTTCTTCTCCCTCGAGCAGTTGGGCGAGGAGGTCGTCGTCGATGGGTCTCTCACCTCCCCACAAATCTGGCATTAAAATCTGCAAACAGAAGAATGGGGAGGCGAGGTCAGAGGAATCTAGGAGGTTCTTAGAATAACGCTGGTCGAGTATAAAATCCAAGCCTTTATATAACAGCATTCTAACTAAGTCTCTCTGTGCAAACAGTTTAAAAAACGGACCAAAAGGGTGAAAGTGAAAAGTTTTCCTGAAAAGCTTTTTCGACTCCCCTTACGGCGGGAAAAAGTTATTTCTAACTGGCTTTAAAAATCGAAATGCTACTTCGATCCTACGTCCTAAAAAGCACTAATCCTGGGTTTTAAACCTACTCATAAGCCTACTTTGCCTACAAAAACATCTTATCTACAGGCGTTCAAAAAACCAGAAACCAAGAGATTCAAACAGTACACCATTTAAAAGCATGCACCACGAAAGGTTAGAAGCGTGGAGTTTCAAAGTAACTTACCAAGGAAAATGGTCGTGAAGGTGGAAGTGAGAGTTTCAGGAGTCAATGAGCCCACCGTCTGATCCTACAGCACAAAGGAAGGTTCGCCGGAGAGAGTAAAGCTCTGGTTTTTTAGGGTTTTCGACAGAGAGGTGGCGTGCGTAAAAAGGAAAGAAGTGGCTCAAGTAACCTTATATAAGTTTGTCTTTGGTATTCAAAAGGCGTGATCATTAGTTTTCCATTTTCGAAGTATGGGGAAGCGTGATGGCCGTCAAAATTGTTTCTGGGAAACTGAAAAGCCTTGATTAGACAGGAGTGGTTTGCTTTTTTCAAGAACGCACGAAGGGCTCTGACACGTCAGGAGGGGTTACCGAAGGGTCGTTCGTTCAAAGTTTATTTACTGTTCCTGGTAAATAAACTTTGGGGGGCAAATGTTATCCAATAAATTAGCATTTGTGACGTGGCGAATAATCTCTTGACACATGGCTGACACCTGGAGCGTCTGCTAGAGTATCGACCAGGAGACACACCAGAGGCAGGACGGACCTGTCTTTACCACGACCAGACTGGTCGGTGGTTCCGTTGGCAAAGCAACATTTATAGAAGATCTTATGAATCCCGAATTTATCTCATGCAATCTTCTGAATATCCCATGATTCAGGGGATAATATCTGTAACAATATTGGGCAACCCTCCATGAGCCTATAAATAACAGGAGATAGCTCATGGGAAGGGACTTTTGGAGCCCGGAAATCATAGAGATTATAGAAATTATCTGAGTAAACTTGTATTGTTTATGAGGAGTGTTGAAACTCATTGAACCCAAGTTCTCTGATCACACTTTTGATCCCATATCAATATCATTCTAAGTGGACGTAGGTCGTTACCAGATCCTGGGGCCGAACCACTATAAATTACTGTGTTTTCTTTACTTTTGTCATTACGTCATTATCTATATATATTCGTCTATATCATTCATATTTTGACTCCGTGTCAGTTGGCTAAATCGTGGGTCTACAGAGTAAATTAAAAAATTGAACACACTTGTCAATTGACTTAGATATGAATCTACTTAGGGCCGCAATTCTTCCGGTTAGGCTTTGAACATCTTTAACTTTGGCAGGAGATTGCATCTCGATCAGTGCTTGATTTTTTTCGGGATTAGCTTTGATTCCTTGTGAGTTTACTATGAATCCCAAAAATTTCCTTGATTTAACACCAAAAGAACACTTAAGAGGGTTCATCTTTATCTCATATTTGTTAAAGATGTTGAAGCATTCTTGTAGTTCCTTGATGTGTTCTTAGGCTTTTTTCGACTTAACCAACATATCGTCGACATAGATTTTCATGTTATTGCTAATTAGCTCTTTAAACATATGGTTGACTAGTCGCTGGTAAGTCACACCAGCGTTTTTCAAACCGAAGGGCATTACTTTATAGCAGTAAAGTCTCGTATCTGTTCGAAAGCTAGTGTGATCTTCATCAAGTGGATACATACTAATTTGATTATAACCGAAGTATGCATCCATGAACGATAAAATTTCATGTCCTAGTGTAGCATCGACTAGTTGGTCGATTCTTGGAAGTGGGAAACAATCCTTCGGGCAGCCTTTATTAAGGTCTGTGAAATCCACGCACATCCTCCACCTACCATTTGGCTTTGGAAATAGTACGGGATTACAGACCCAAGATGGATAAAACGCTACCCTGATGAATCCATTTTCCTTCAGCTTGTCGACTTCTTCTTTTAGAGCTTTAGATCTATCTTTGTCAAGCAGCCTTCTTTTTTGTTGTACAGATGGATAGTTTTTGTCTACATTCAAGACATGGCTATCACCGTTGGGTCTATCCCAACCATATCTTTATGTGACCAGGCAAAGACCTCCTGATGTTTCTTCAAAAACTTTACCGACTTGCTTTTTGTTGTCGTCTCTAAATTTTTACTGACTTTCACAACCCTGGTTGAATCTGTCTCTTCTAACTGGACCTCCTCGAGGTCCTCCACGAGTTCAATGTTTTCTTCGAAATCCCCAAAGCGAGGATCTAAGTCCATATCCTCACTTTGGGCAACACCCTATATGGTGACTTGTTCACCTGATTGGGCATGTGTTTCATTTATTCCCAACAACCTTTTCTCGACTCTATCCTCTGATCCGCCTCTTTTTGCTTTTGTGATCAAGGAATTGTAAAATTCTCTGGCTTCTCGTTGGTTTCCAAACACGCACCAAACTCCTGTGTCAGTCAAAAATTTCATGGCTAAATGTCAGACCGAAGTTACGGCTCACAGATCGACGAGTATAGGTCTTATAATCATGGAATTATATGTAGAAGGACAATCAACTACTATGAAAGTAGCGAGTAATGTCATGTTCGCAGGTGCAACTCCTGCTGTTATTGGGAGTCTGATCATCCCTGTTGGTGGGAGCCCTTTGCCAGAAAAACCATAAATGGTTTGGTTGCATGGCTATAAATCTTGCACTGATAGTTTCATTCTTTCCAATGAAGATTTATACACAATATTGACCGAGCTTCCTGTATCTACCAGCACACATTTTACCATCATGTTGGCAATCTAAACATCTATGACTAGAGGATCTGAGTAGGGAAATCGAACAT
The DNA here is from genome assembly GCF_963169125.1 of Humulus lupulus. NCBI lineage: Eukaryota > Viridiplantae > Streptophyta > Magnoliopsida > Rosales > Cannabaceae > Humulus > Humulus lupulus. Next base: position 132,550,882 of record NC_084798.1, on the reverse strand, counting down.
GTTTAGCATCCAGCTCGGAGAAAGTTATCAATTCTTCCTCTATTTGAGATTTTTTGGGAGTTCTCTCCTCAACGTTCAACATTTCGATATCCTGATCATGACGTAGGGTTCTGGCATATCTCTCCCTTGCCTTACCACTATCACTTGCTATGTGTGGTCCTCCGCAGATGGTCAATAATGTACCAGCGACTGGAGCTGGTTGTAAAGGACGCGAGCGTTGGCATACGGGTGGCTGCTCATTGCCCCTGTGAGCCTCCTGATGAGAACCTCTACCTGCTCATACATACCTCCTCAGATGTCCTTATCGAATAAGGAACTCGATCTCATCCTTAAGCTGGTTACACTCGTTGGTGTCATGGCCATAGTCGTTGTAAAAATGAAAAACTTGGTCGTATCCCTTTCGGATATGTCTTTTCTAATCGGGGCTGGTCACCTAAAGGGAACGGTACTTTGACTGGCCTGCTACACGTCAGCTCGGCTATCGACTAGGGCAGTGTAATTTGTGAACCTTAGCTCGTATTTATTCTATTTGGGGCGCTTGCTATCAGATGTTGTCAGCTCATTGTTCGCCCTTTTCCCCCATTTTTCCCATTAGTCTTGTCGTTGTTGTTGGGTTTACCAGACCCATTGGTGGCTTTGGTGGAGTCTTCCTTCTTGCCCTAATCGTCCACAGGAGACTTCCCTTCATTAGCGATAGCCTCCTCAAGCTTCATATACTTGTATGCTCGATCCAGGAATTCCTGAGTGCTCTTGACTCCATTCTTTTGTAAACTACTCTAGAGGGGAGAATGGCATCGTACTCCAATTGTGAGCGCCATCATCTTTCCCTCATCTCCAACAGTTTTGGCCCGGGATGCTGCTTGCATGAATCATTGTATATACCCTTTTAGGGTTTCCCCTCCTTCTGCCAAATCTTAACCAGCTGATTAGCCTCTGTTGGGTATTTTCGACCAACATAGAACTGTCCGTAAAACTCCTTTGCGAACATCTCCCAGGAAACTATGTTGGCTGGAAGGAACTTGAAATACCACTCCTGAGCAGATTCAGATAACGTGGCAGGAAAAATCTTGCACCGAGCATCATCTGACACTTTTTGAATGTCCATCTATATCTTAAACTTGTTAACGTGAGATACAGGATCTTCTCCTCCTGTAAAGTTGGGTAAAATTAGCATCTTAAATTTGCTTGGAGTCTGTGCCACAGCAATTTTATGAATGAATAGGGTGCCCTTCCTCCAATCAAATTCTATATGGGATGCCTTGTCCCCAAATAGTTGCTGCACGGCCTGATTCAAGGCATCTATTTGGGCATGTACAGCATCTGGTATTGCTAGAGTGAGCTAGGGGAAGTACTCATCGTGCCTTTCCCTTCCATTATTGAGTACATCCCTTGAGTCTTCATGCCTTCGCCTTTGCTCGCTTGCACCTAGTCAATCAAAGACATTGGGTTGTTTAGGCTGCCCCCCAGCGTTTTGGCTTATAAGTCGGTTCTCCATTGGCGGAGGATTTTGTCATTCGCCTCTCTCTTGCTGTTGTCGACTAGCGTTCCTACTGCCAGAATCAGCCTCATTATAATCATGACCATCTCTAAATTGTGACATATGAGGGTTCGACCTGCTATTCGCACTATTTCCCTCTCTCCCTGCTGGTATGTCTCCATAAATAGGGGGAGGCCTGCATTGGTCGGTAGGTCCTCTAACATTACTATGTTGAGGGGGACCTCTGACCGCATACCTGAATCCACTTGTCTTCTGCTTCCCGAGGGACATTGTCCCCTGCCAGGAGGGTTTCGCCCCCCAGCTGCTTGGCGTCTAGGGCTTCTAGTATGCTGCTCAGCCTTATTCTACCTTTGTTGTTAGGTGTTATCTCGACCAACGGAGAGAGTGGTCGCTACTCAAGATCTTTGACTAGCCTCTCCTATTGAGAAGCAGGAGGTTGCTTTGGCCTTTGAGTATTCCTTGGTTGTGGTGGATTATGGTGATATTGGGGATGCTCTAAATGTGGATTTAGCTGAGGGTGAGTGTTGGGTGGTTGATCCGGTTGGGAGGCAGGTGCAGGCTGTCCTCATGCCAATTAAATGGCCGACTCTAAGGCCGCAGTGGCATCCCTCTGTTGGCGATCCATGTCAACTTGCCGCTTATTCAGTTCTTGGCATTGCCGGTCAATCTCCCTTTGCTGCAGCATCATTGTCTCAGCCGCGTTCTCTTGATTAGCTCTCAGATTAGCTAATTCTTCTTGCAATACAATCAAAGTTGTTCGCAAGGTTTCAACATCCATCTCCTCCTCTTCCAACTCCACCTATGGCTCATCTTTTGCTACATCTTGTGGAGGAGGTTGATTTGGCATATTCCCAAAAGTTTGCCCCGCTTTCCTGGTTGTTTTTTCCATTTGACCTTTTTAAAGGTCTTGAGTTCAACTCTCAATGAAAGCACCAAAATGTTGCTTGACGATTTAGCCAACGACACGGAGTCACAAAAATGATAAATATGTGTAGGTTGAAACACAAGAACTAAACAAAACCAGGATTTATAGTGGTTCGGCCCCAGATATTGCTAATAACCTAATTCCACTTAGTGTTTATATTGACGTATTATGAAACCTACGATCAGCAAACAAGGGTTTACAGAGTTTCCCAAGCTCCAAAAGGGTACAAAATTTTGTGTATATAAAACACTAATTCTCTCTCCCAAAATCCATCCCCCTTTCAAAGAGTCCCTTGGGTCCTATTTACAGGCTCAAGAATCTACCAGACATGCTCGCACATTCAACACATCTTCTGCCGTATGGTGAAGCATCATTCTTCTGGTCGTTGGTCGACCTGAATGCAGTTACTAAGTAGTCACGTGCAACCTACGTGTACGCTAACCTTGCCACGTCAACAAGTAGTACGGTTTAGGGTAAACACTTTCTTCTCTGTGTAAAAATTGTTGTTTTTCTATTTTCTATCACATAGAATATATAGACATTATTATCATGATAATAATAATAATAATAATAACAACAATAATAATAAAATTTATCATCTATATTAATAATAATTATTAAAGAAAAAGTCTTACATCCTGTTGACCTATGAAATTGGCCAACGATCGTATGTACAATATACGATACCTTTTGAATGAAATAAGTAATATAAATGACAGAATACGATTATCTTAAGTCAACACACAGAAATTTATAGTGGTTCAGCCCTGTTCTGATGATCAGTAATAACCTAATCCACTTAGTATTTAGTATTGAGTTACTCGACAATTACAAGTATGAACTCAGTAATTCACTTCTCAGAAGAGTTTTTCCAGTCCAAAAAAGAGTTCAAAAAAGAATCCCTTTTTATGAAGCCCTGGGTCCTTTATTTATAGTACCCAGGGACTGTTAAACGATCAGAGCACTGGAGATCGTGGTTTGGTACACGATCATGGTGAGTGGAGATACGTGTCCACCTTCCCACGATTATGAGATAATGGGTCTTCTCTTGTTTCTATAGATCGTGGTGGATGATCTATAGATCGTGGTGGATGATGCACGATAAAAACTTCTGGGAAATGCTAAGTCTCTGTTGGTATGCCAGACTTAGGTGCTAAGCCCAACGACCAAAGCTTGGGTGCTGGACTTGTGACCTTCTGGGTGATATGTCTGTTGATCTTCGGGGTACTAGGCTTGTTGATCTTAGTTTGAACGAGCAGAATTACTTCTCAGTGAAGTGTACTTGGGGTTTTAGGCCATCCATCCTATGGAGGATAGGGTCAGGCCGACCAACCCTAATGTCCTTGGGCATATTGGGCCGACCACCCCGAGGTAGGGTCAGGCCGACCATCCCTAGGGGTACAAGGCTTGCTTGGGCCGACCACCCCTGGGGGTATAGGGCCTGCTTGGACCGACAACCCCTAGGGGGTATAGAGCCTGCTTGGGCCGACCACCCCTAGGGGTACTGGCTTGGTCAATTTTCCTATAGGTCCTGGACCTATCCTTTTTATCCGTCGATCTTTTCTCAATACTTTGTAATTTTTCCCTGATTTGTGATGTCACGTGTCACATTCTTATTCGCCATGTCATCCTCGTATTTTGGAGGGATAACATTTGCCCCCAAAGTTTATTGTAATGTACTTAACATTACGGTAAACTTAATCCAGGCCCGAGGAACATACCGTAGCAGTACTTAAGTAGTCAAGTCCCTCGAGACATTACATAGTACTTTTTACTATCGATACTTTGCTCGGTACGAATTTTTCAGGGAAAATTAGTAATTCCTAAAAATAATTAGGTTTTTCAAGGAAAATTAATTTCTTAAAAATTCAATATATTTTTCAAGAAAATTTGAAATCCTAAAAATATAATATATTTTTCAAGGATATTAATTCCTAAAAATAATAAATATTTTTCAAGGAATTTGATTTCCTAAAAATATAAATATTTTTCAAGGATATTAATTCCTAAAAGTAATAAATATTTTTAAGGAATTTGATTTCCTAAAAATATAATTATTTTTCAAGGAATTTTAAATTCCTAAAAATGTAGATATTTTTCAAGGAATTTAAATTTAAACCATATTAGATATTTTTCAAGGAAATTTGAATACCTAAAAGTATCTTGTCTGCTGAGAGGTTATAAATAGATCTCTCTTTCATTACTGCTCCATGCGCCACTTTCATCTTCTCATTTGCTTCATGCGCCACTTTCAAAAGGATCTAGGTCTGATTTTTCCAGGTCCTCATCAAACTCAGATATTTGGTAAGTATTCTCTTCTAATCATCACATCATTTAATTTACATGTGCTTAGATTCATAAGAAACACTTTGTTCAAGCTTTCTCTATAAAATTCCTTAGTCTGTGCGATTTCCAGGGTTATAAACCCTATACTGAGCAATTTTCAGGGAGAGGTCGAGCACCTCCTTGGCATGGGCCGAGCACTCCCTTAGAGGCTTGGGCCGAGCACTCCCTTAGAGCCCTTGGGCTGAGCACCCCTAGAGCTGATGGGCCGAGTACTCGTAAGTCACAAGCCGAGTACTCCCTTCCTTCCTTTAGGTGATATCTAGACCTAGAATTAAGGCTAGGCCGAGTACTCACAAGTCATAGGCTGATTACTCCCTTCCTTCCCTTAGGCGATATCCAGACCTAGAATTAGGGCTAGGCTGAGTTCTCATAAGTCATAGGCCGAGGACTCCTTTCCTTCCCTTAGGTGATTTTCAGGCATAGGTACTGGGTTGGGCCGACCACCTATAGATAACATGCCGAGTAATACTGGCAAGCATAAGCCGACTACCTAGAACCCTAAAAATAATTGTTTCACCTCAGCTGACTTCCTTAGTGGTCTTCCTTGTACTGTAAAAATTACTTTTTCTGGAGACTTGAACAGTCCTCTGGCACTTTTTTGAGGCTTGCATCTCCGGAGTTGTTGGCCTAAGGTGGTAGGCTGACCACGTATGCCCATTTTTCTTGCTTGTCGATTCATGGTGGTCGGCCCAGGCTTAGGCTCACTAGGCCAACCCCTATATAAAATTTGTTCCTGACATGAACATGCCCCCAGCTGTTAGCGTTTTATGCTCATTTACTAACTTTAATCTTTATTTTTCTTTTGTTGCAGATTTTCAGCTCCTCTTCATCAGACAAGTCAGTAAGTGAGCGTACTTCCCAGGATTTCTTGGAAAGGTTGAAAAGTATTCTCCCTCGTTCAACTTTATACTTATTCAGTGAGGAAGATTTCTTAAAGAGGTATTTTCCAATGGCGATAGTGAAACAGACAACTCGGCAACCCTCTGAAGATGTCCCTCAGATTACCATGCATATCACTCAGGGCTCCTCGCCGAGCTCTTCTCAGATTACCTCTCAGCACAGTACGCCCCGCGGCTCCCAAGGCACTCAAAGCACACCTCAGCGGAGTCATTTTTCTCAGCGGGATAGGTCAGGTCAACGAGAACCATTGCAACGCCCTTCGCACCGAGACACTATTTGGGTTCCCCATCGATCTTCTTCTCGACAAGATTTCACGGAGGGCTCACGTCACCACACTGCTCATCCTTAGGAGCGTCCTAATCATATATTCCATCCCAAAGTAGTTCGCCCTCCTTCCAAGAGCAAAACAGTCTCTCCAGCTGAGCAATAGAAGAAGAGACGACAAAAGGAGTTCTACTCATCAGATTCTGGGACTACCTTCGCTAGTGATATCATATGGAAACCGGTTGAGAAGCCTCGCCCTACTAAATATGAGGTTGTTTGGTTCAAGGGGGCTGCCTCTGACATGACTGAGGAGAAGGTAAAGAATTTGAGGAAGACCTTGTTATATTATTTTATAATATAATGTAAAATTATATTATATTATAATATAATGTTTTAGATTAAATAAATGTGACAAAGTGTGTCACATATTGTAACATATAATAGAGAGTTACAATATTTAGATATATGAGATATATCCAAATAATGTAACATATTTGGTGTTACAAATTTGTAACCTCCAAATATTACCCTTTATTGTGTAAAATTGTTGTTACACAAAATTGAGATGAATTTCATAAAGCCATATGTGATATGGCTGTTAGAGATATGATTTTAACCCCCAATAATGTGTTTTGGGAGTTACAAAATCATTTGGGAGGGTTTGGAACCGTTTGGAAAAAAAGCACAATTTTTTGTGCTGAAATTGGTCAGTGGTCGCGACCACCAACATTCAGTAGCCACGGCCTGTGGGACAGAGATCAGTGGCCGCGGCCACCATTGTCTCTGGCCGCGGCCACAGGCCAAAAAACTGACCAATTTTCAGTTTTTTCAATATTTGTTGAACGGCTCAAAAAACTCAAATAACTCCCAAATCTCTTTTTTAATTCCATATTAATCCAATTAAACATTGGTAACAGCCATGGGGGTTGGTGGAATTTGAAATTCAAAGGGTGTCTCTAAACTCTATAAATAGGAGCCTATAGCTCACTTGTAAGACACAACTTTTCTATCCACTAGAGCACTTGGCTAGAAACACCTTGAGGCTTGATAATTCCAGAAAGCTTTTCCAATATCTAAGAGAGATCCCTTAGTGCTTGAGTTAGGGGGAAATAAGCTTTTGGACAAAGGTTTTAAACCTTGTTCAAGTTGGTGATCCCCATTCCTCTTCACTTAGGTTGTGTAAGTGAGAGTTTGATTGTGTTTTTTGCTTTTCTTCTTATTCTCTTGTTCTATTTACTTGTATATTTTGTTTAAGAGTTGTAATCTTTTCATTTGGTCTAAACACTTTATTTTACTTGTAATCTTTTGCTTAGAGTTGTATTCTCACTATTCTCTTCTTCATCATCATCTTCTTCCTTTCTTTAGTTTATTTGTATTTTCAGTTATAGAGTTGTAACCTTATTTAATCAATCTATATTTACTTGTAATATTATTGCATAGAGTTGTAATATTATAATCATTTCCATTGAGGCAAAACAATATTTTCCTAACAGACCTTTGACTTCTCCGGGGTTTCCATCATTATCCTTGGTCCAGATGACAGAGCTGAGGATCCCCCTTTGGGTATGTACGCTTGGACATGCTCCGCCATTAGGTATGGGGCTCTGCTTCCTCTTCATCCGTACTTTCGAAGTGTAGCAGACTATTTTGGTATTAGTCCTTCTCAACTGGCTCCTAATGCGATCTTGGCCTTGTCTTCATTGTACATAATCTATCACCGCAGATAGTGGGCTCCCCCAGTGCCTCATGAGATCCATTATCTATTTGACTTGAAGACAAACCCTTCTCAGCGCAACTCGGGATATTTCCACTTCCACCATTATATGAGTGAGGGTACTAACACTTTTTTGGAAGAGATCTTTGGAAATAGCAAGGCATTTAGATATGCCGATAACTATTTTTTTACCAAGGACGCAGAGGCCAACTTCTCCAAATTTAATCACGTTGGACCCTTTTATAGATAACTCCCAACCCAGGGCATGATCGTTAGGGCCAATGCACTGATAGCCATGACCCCTGAGGAAAAGAATGTCAAGACCCTCGTTACACCGTAGAACCTTAGGAAGGTAGGGTTGTTTCCTCCTACCATATCAGATGTTCCAGATGACGATGGTTCCGAGCCCGTGATAGCCCTAGACTCCCTGAAACCCATTCATGTCGAGGAGGTGTCCTCTTCACTAGTATTAGCCGTACATGAGGGTGATGAGGTTGGTGCATCTGCTGCGTATTCATCGCTTGCTTCAAACGACTTTGATGAGGCTACATTCGAACTCGAATCACATTCAGAAGGTTCGACACTTTATCACTTTTATTCTATGGTTCATCGATACTTAATATCCTTTTAGCATTTGATCTCTTTTTGCAGGCTCAGACATGTTTGGTTTTTTCCATACCCAGCAGAGGTCGACTCCCACCAAGGCCAGTCCTTCTATTCGAGCAGCGAAAAGATCCAAGGTCGAGGCTGAGTCAGTCATGGAAGTTCCTCTTGAGGTGTCTCCTCTGACTCCTTTGGCATCTAGCCCTATCGTAGAGGTTGAGCCATCTTTGTCTACACCATTTCCTTCCACTGTCAATGAAGCGGGTGCCTCTTGCTCTGCGCCCACCCCTTTATCTGAGTTACATCAATATGCTATACGGGACTTAAGCGCCCTCATGGATCGAGCATCGCATCTGGAGCAAACAACAACAACCTTTAATGGGATCAAGAATGAGGACCTGAACACCATTCTTACGAAGTCACTCTTAGACATTCAGAGTGTGAGTCCTTTACTATTCCCATCTTGTCTATTTAGCTTGTGTTCTGCCATTTATCTAACACTTGTATGTCTTTTGCAGGCATTAATGCTGGTCTCTCATGTTCATGATTGGTCTGTAGAGTGTGCTTCTACGCTCTCCAACCTTTATTCTGAGCTTGAAGCCGTCCGCCAAGAGGTACTGGACCTTAGGCACATTCTCGGCTCTAGGGATGCTGACATTGCCTCAAAGGATGAAGAGATCAATAGCCTTCGCAGTACCACAAAGCTCAAACAGAAAGAAGTGACCGATTTGAATTCCCAGATAACCCAAATGGAGAGGAAACTTGCTGATCGGCTCCAACAGTCTAAAGCTGAGAAAGAGAAGCTGATTGCTGACATGGACCAATTGCGGAAGGATTTTCTTGTCGAGAAGGAGCAAGAGGTTAAAGCTGCTCAGGACAAGGATCGAGGGGAGTATTCAGAGACAGCCTTCTCTTGCTTCTACTTGATCTGGAAGTCCAACAAAGATCTGAACTTGGATTTTCTTCCTGAGAAGATGTGAGCGAAGGAGCTTAGGAAGTGCCTGGCTCATGAGGTTGTTGAGGCTCAGAGTAGTCTTTCAGATGATACACCTTGCCCTAGTTAGTCTTCTTGGTCTTTTATTCTGTTTTTCCTCTCATGCCATTGGTGGGGCACCTTGTACTTGACAGTATTTACATATGACATTTTATGCCTTTATGCCTTTTTGTTATGAGTACTCAGTGTATTGATTGAAAATTTTTATTTCCAATGCTTTCTAAGTATATCAACTCACAACCCTCATTGGTTCAGGTATCAATATACTCTGAACACATGTATTTTCGTGCCATACTAACCTTGCTCTTTTACGTTTTTCATGCTAATAACCACGGTAATGTGAGTAGTATAGTACTTCACCAAGTACCATGAACAAAATGGTCAGGTCGACCACCCCATGGGTGATAGGCCGACCACCATACAAGGGACCTGACTAGGAGTCTTCCTACCAATGTCGTTTTTGTTTTTGTTTTTTGCATTTTCGGAACATATGTTGAACAAATGTCCTAGAAAAACTTGAGCTTGCTTAGTACTTAAGGTCACGCCCTCATTGCTCGTGTATACACCGATTGGTATGTACTATACGCCCCTCAAGTGATCATGGGTTTAAAAGCCTTGGTCACTTGCTACTTGACCATGCCTTGCTTCAAGCATTTAGACACATAGTACTATCCTTTTCACCCAATGATGCAAGCAGCAAATACTTGTCCCTCATCGGTAGTCGGGTGATGATTTCATACTTAGTAGTAATGATACCTATACACAGATGCAGATTGTGTAGCAAGTGTCGATCACGATATACGTAATCTCTCATGTACTCATTATAATGATTGTAGACAGAAATGTCTAAGTTGGACCAACCGGGTCTATGTGGGCTAATCGAGCCTGTAACGAGTCTTAGATCAAATTATCGATCAGTCTCTCAAGGACCAGATTCGATGATGATCCAATAATGGCGACTGGTCCTCGGACAATTCTCTTTTGTTGATCGTATAGGTCGATAGGTCGATAGCTTCCTTAAGAACCAAGAACGAACGTGATCAAATAGTTGGAAACAAGGTCCTCAGACCAGTCTCTTGTTTGGATCATATAGGTCGATAGGTCCCTCAAGGACCGAAATTGAACATGATCTAATATTTGGGTGACAAGGTCCTAGGACCTGTCTCTCGTTTGGATCGTATGGGTCGATAGGTTCCTCAAGGACAAGAATCGAACATGATCCAATATTTGGTGACAAGGTCCTAGGACTTGTCTCTCATTTGGATCGTATGGGTCGATAGGTCCCTCAAGGACCAGAATCGAACATGATCCCATATTTGGGCGACAAGGTCCTAGGACCTGTCCCTCGTTTGGATTGTATGGGCGATAGGTCCCTCAAGGACCAGAATCAAGCATGATCCAATATTTGGCGACAAGGTCCTAGGACTTGTCTCTCGTTTGGATCGTATGGGTCGATAGGTCCCTCAAGGACGAGAATCGAGCATGATCCAATATTTGGCGACAAGGTCCTCGGACCATCTCTCGTGTGGATCGTATGGGTCGATAAGCTCCTCAAGAACCAAGATCGAATATGATCCATAATTTGGCGACAAGGTCCTAAGACCTGTCTCTCATTTGGATCGTATGGGTCGATAGATTCCTCAAGAACCAAGATTGAACATGATCCATCTTCTGGTGACAAGTTCCTCGGACCTGTTTCTTGTTGAATGTAATTTACAAAGCTAAGAGAAACTTTAAGAAATCAAATTCATTATTTCATTGAAGCACCATGGCTATTACATTGATTATTCAAAAATAATACATTTTCCTTCTGCTCGGCTATGCTTCTTTCCGCCAAGGATTCTATGGGAACGACATTCAGGGTGTCCGCATCTTTGGCACTGGCAAGCTTGTCTAAGGCATCAGCATTGGCATTCTGCTTCATCAAGACTTTGTGTAATCAAACTAATAATGCCTCGTACTCAGCCTCGTTGTTTGAAGCATTGAATCCAAATCTGAGAGCGCAATGGATTCGATGATTCTTCGGAGTGATCAGTATGATTCCTGCACCTGAGTTGTGCTCATTAGATTCTCCATCAACATATAGCTTCCATACATGAGTATCTCCTTCCTTCTCGGTATCTCCACTTTCCGATTGGTCGGAAGGGTCTTCAAGGTTGATGCCTTCGACTATGAAGTCAGCCAATGCTTGTCCTTTTATCGCCGTCCTCGAATGATAAGTGATATCAAACTGTCCTAGCTCCCCTGCCCACTTGAGCAATCGTACCAAGGCCTCTGATTTCTGAAGAACCTGTCTCAGCGGTTGATCGGTCAAGACTCAGATCGAGTGAACTTGGAAATATGGACGCAACTTTCGAGAGGTGATTACTAAACAGTGGGCTAGTTTTTCAAGAGGGGGATACCTAGACTCCGCGCCTACTAGCCTTTTACTGATATAGTATACAGGATGTTGTACCATGTTCTCTTCCTTTATCAAGTCAGCACTGATTGCATGCTCGGTTATTGCCAAATAGATGAATAATACTTCACCATATATTGGCTTCGCTAGGATGGGGGGTTGGGCGAGGTGTTCCTTCAGGGCTTGGAAAGCCTCCTCACACTCCTCGGTCCATTGGATCTTCTTGTTGCCCCTCAGTAAGTTAAAGAAAGGGACACACTTGTCCGTAGACTTTGATATGAACCTACTAAGGGTAGCTACTCTCCCAGTTAAACTTTGCACTTCTTTGATTGTGGTAGGTGACTTCATGTCGATCAATTCTTTGATCTTCTCAGGGTTAGCCTCGATTCCACGTGAATTGACTATGTATTCGAGAAACTTACCAGAACCAACTCCAAACGAGCACTTGAGAGGGTTTAGCTTCATGTTATACTTTCTAATTATGTCAAAGCATTCCTCCAAGTCTTGAACATGCCCTCCAGCTTCTTTGGACTTGACCAACATGTCATCGATGTATACCTCCATATTTTTACCGATCAAGTCTCAAAACATGCCATTCAATAAACACTGGTACATGGCTCCTGCGTTCTTCAAGCCGAATGGCATCACCTTATAACAGTACAATCCATTGTTTGTCCGGAAGCTGGTATGTTCCTCATCGGGAGGGAGCATACTTATTTGATTATACCCAGAATATGCATCCATGAATGAGAGTATTTCATGTCCTGCCGTTGCATCGACCAGTTGGTCTATTCTGGGTAATGGGAAGCAGTCTTTGGGGCAGGCCTTGTTCAGATCTATGAAGTCCCCGCAGGTCCTCCACTTCCTGTTTGGTTTTGGGACCAGCACGGGGTTTGATACCCAATCAGGGTAGTAGGCCTCCCTTATAAAACCGTTTTCCCTGAGATGCTCGACCTCTTCTTTCAGAGCTTGAGATCGGTCTTTGTCAAGCAGTCTCCTTTTTTGTTGCACTGGTGGGTAGTTCTTATCAATATTGAGGACATGACTTATTATGAATGGAGAAATTCCAACCATGTCCTTATGTGACCAGGCAAAGACGTCCTGGTTTTTCTTCAAAAATTCCACCAATCGTGCTTTAATTTCCACCTTTAATTCTTTCCCGACTTTGATTACTCTAGTCGGGTCATCCTCATCTAGTAGGACTTTGCCAAGATCTTCGACTGGTCCTACCCCCATGACATCATCCTCAAAGCGGGGATCGATGTCGTTTCCCTCGCTTTGGGAAACTTGCTATTATAACAAATCTTCGTTAAAAGGAGCCCTCGGCTCCATTAGAATGTTTCTCTCAACATCAACTTCCATGTTGACAACCTCATCGGTTCCTTCACCCTCTTCGCAGCAGGTTACTATCATGTTGTTTACGCATGGTCCTTTCTTTGCCTTGGCTACTGACGCATTATAGCATTCCCGTGCCTCCCTTTGGTTACCCTGCACGCATCCTTTCCCTGCACTGGTGGGGAACTTCAAAGATAGATGCCAGATAGATACTGATGTGTGTAATTCCATTAGGAGGGGTCTCCCGGGTACCACGTTGTAAGCCGATGAGCAATCTACCACCAGGAACTCTGTCATCACAGTCTCGTGCCTGGGGGCATATCCCATTTTACTGGTAGTTTGATAGTTCACGCTGGTGCCAGGCATTCTCTAGTGAACCCATATATCACTTGGGAACACGGTGTCAGGTCCTTGACCGTGAGCTTCATCTTCTCGAAGGATGATTTGTAGATTATATTTACCGAGCTTCCTGTATCCACCAAGCATTTCTTACCTCGGGCACTGGCGATTTGAATGGTAAGGACCAGAGGGTCATTGTGGGGGTACCTCACGTGTCTGGCGTCATCTTTTGTAAAAGTGAGAGTTTCACTTTCATACTTTGGATTCATTGGAGACCGCTCCTCGACTGCCATACACTGGGAAGACTCCCCTACCTCATGCCTGAGGGTCCTTGCATATCGCTCACGAGAATTGTTACTGTTGCCTGCTATGTGGGGTCCTCCACGTATGGTATCTAGTGTGAAGTCTACAGCTGCTGGCTCAAGTGGTGGACTCCTCTATTTTTGGAATTCTCGATTCCTGCTTGGGATCTCGGTCTTGCCTCGGTACCTCGAGAGTTTTCCTAATCGGAGAAGAAACTCTATCTCATCCTTTAATTGTTTACACTCGTTTGTGTCGTGCCCATAATTACTATGTAAACAAAAAAACTTGTTCTTGTCCTTCTTTCCTTCTGAGTGCAAGGGGGTGGCTTTCGGTATGGTACCTTCTGGTATGTTGCCAAGTAAATCTCAGCCCTTGATGTTGTCAGGATGGTATAATTGGTGAACCTGGGATGGTAGGGTTGATGCTTAGCTTGTTTGTCGACGGGTGCTGACTTAGCTTTCTTCTCTCCACCCTGCCCGACCCCGGAGGTATTCCTCTTCTTACCATTACCCCTAGTTGTTGGATGTTTTATGCCTTTTTCTTCATGATAACATCATCTAACTTCATGTATTTGTCGACTCGGTCTAGGAACTCTTGTAAGGTGTTGATAGAGTTCCTGTGTATACTATCCCATAAGGGACTACGATAAATTATCCTTGCCGAGATGGTAACGAACTTTCCTTCATCTCCTAACGTGGACGCTCAGTTTTCCTCGCTCATGAATCTTTGAATGTAGTCTTTCAGGGATTCGTCTTTCCCTTGCTTGATGTCAGCTAACTGATTGGCATAAACTGGTTGAATCCGTTCGGCACTAAAGACCTTGAAAAATTCTTTCCTGAACTGTTCCCAGGAAGTGATGGATCCAGGTTTAAACTTCCAATACCATTCCTGAGCTGAGTCAAAGAGAGTGGTAGGGAATACCCTGCACCTATAATCATGTTCCACACTGAGTAACTCCATCTAATCCTCAAACTTCCAAATATGTCGTACTGGGTCCTCCTTCCCAGTGTATGTAGGAAGTTTTGGGGTCTTGTATTTCAATGGTGGTTGGCCAGCTTGGATCTTTGCATTGAAAGGGCTCCCACTTCTATGAGCCAACTTGATATCTGAAGGTTTCTTTGTTAGACCCTGAACATCCATAACGAGTGCATCTATTTGAGCCTGCACTGCTGGTGGGATCGCTACTCCTGGTGGGGTGGATATCCCTGGTGTGGTGTGCTGCCCCTTTGGCACACCCACATGGGGCCATTTTGTAAGTGAGCATGCCTTGGTGCTTGATCATTAGTCAAGTCTTGCACCAAGCAACCTCATGGGATAGGGTAGTGACAGTTTTGTAATTAGGCATATGTCTCCCAGACAAAAATCATATATGTTCCTGGGAGGACCTTATTTCCCTAGAAGGATCCTTAGGGGGAGGTGACCTGGTGACTTAGGGAAGCACCATGGCCATCAGCAGATAGGGGCCAAATCTGTGTACTCCCTTGCCCTGTCAAGGCTATATATTAATAAGACAACATTTATCCATACTTGCCCCTATGTGCTTCCTTGTTGCTCATGTGTTACTTGTTTGTTATCTTCGTTGGGCCATTGCGTGCCACTTGCCTTGTTGTGTGCTTTTTGTTGTGTGGACGTTCCTAGGAATGACTTGCTTTGTGCTTGCTCATACTTCGTTATTGCCCGTTGCATGTCCGAGATGTGTTTGTGGCTAACCGCTGAGATTGTTTGCCTGTAGGTGTGTGTTGTAGGCTGACTTGATAGCTTGAAGAGTCTGCAAGTGCCGCACGTTCCATCTAGTTGGAGTACCCAAATAGCCGGCCCGTGACACCTGGAACCCCCTCCTCCTGAGCACTGGTCCTTCTCTTGATGAACTCCCTCAAATCCTGAGGTCGCACATCTTTCCCTAGCCTATCGAACACAGTACTTGTGTTATTCATCGGTTCCTTTTCCTTGCGAGACTGAGGGTGTAGGGGCGGTAGGTCCACCTTGCCCTTGTCGGTGCGACCCAGCCCCCGAGCCTCTCCTCCTACATGACTTTGAGATTTGGAGCGGCCATTTCCATTCCTGTCACGCCTCTTAGATGTTTGACCCTCATCTCTGGCATTGTTTCGTCGGTCCCCCTGGGAGGGGGCCTTTGGGTTGGTAATATTCGTACTCCTAGATGGAGTGTTATTCTTCTTAGTCATGGAGGAGGCAGTCTTGGACTGTGCCTCTTCATCCTGGGAAAGTGGTTCTGAGAGTGCCCTTGGGGCCCTACTCCTCCCCTGGGACTCCCTGTTACTGTGGTCTCACATTCTTGTTGCTTTGGCTTGAGCCTCCTTCACCGCCTGAGCAGCAGCTTCAGCGTTAGCTCGAGCTAACTGAGTAGCTGCCTCTAAGGCCACAGCGGCCTCCTGGTGCCTCCGGTCAGTCTGCAGCTCCCTCTGGATCATCCTCTGGACCTGCTCATCAATCTCCCATCGTTGTTGTTCCATAGTCGCCCTGAAAGGCGATTTCTACAGCAAAGGCCTCCTGCCTCGCCAGAAATTGCGCCATCTCCTCCTGGTGAGCGTCCTGTGGATCTTCTACATCAGGTTGATCTCCAACCTCCACCTGAGGTTCGTTAACGGGATCTATGGGATCCTGGGTGGTGGAGTCCCTGGGAGCAGTCGTCTAGGTCTGACTGGGTCTTGGAGGCATCGTAAAAATGACGAAAGTGTGTTTCTTGATTTCGTACTCTCAATGAAAGCACGAGTAATATACGACACCTTTTGAATAGTAATATAAATGACAGAATATGATTATCTTAAGTAAACACACAGAAATTTATAGTTGTTCAGCCCTGTTCTGATGAACAGTATTAACCTAATCCACTAAGTATTTAGTATTGAGTTACCCGACAATTACAAGTATGAACTCGGTAATTCACTTCTCAGAAGAGTTTTTCCAGTCCAAAAAAGAGTTCAAAAAAGAAGCCTTTTTATGAAACCCTTGTTCCTTTATTTATAGTACCCAGGGGCTGTTACACGATCAGTAGTACTGGAGATCGTGGTTTGGTACATGATCATGGTGAGTGGAGATACATGTCTACCGTCCCACGATTATGAGATCATGGTTATTCTCTTGTTTCTATAGATCATGGTGGATGATGCACGATAGAAACTTCTGGGAAATGATAAGTCTCTGTTGGTATGTCAGACTTAGGTGCTAGGCCCGACGACCAAAGCTTGGGTGTTGAACCTGGGACATTCTAGGTGCTAGGCCTGTTGATCTTCGGGATGCTACGCCTATTGATCTCAGCTTGAACGAGAGGAATTACTTCTCTAGGAAGTGTAATTGGGGGTTTAGGCCAACCATCCTATGGAGGATAGGGTCAGGCCGACCACCCCTAATTTCCTTGGGCATATTGGGTCCACCACCCCGGGGTAAGGTCAGGTCAACCACTCCTAGGGGTACTAGGGCCTACTTGGACCGACTACCCCTAGGGGTATAGGGCCTGCTTGGGCCGACCAACCCTAGGAGTAGGGGTACTGGCTTGGTCGATTTTCCTATAGGTCTTGGACCTATCATTTTTGTCCGTCGGTCTTTTCTCAATACTTTATCGTTTTTCCCTGATTTGTGATGTCACATGTCACATTCTTATTCACCACATCATCCTCATAATTTTTAGGGATAACATATTTCAGTTTAAAATCCTTTTCAAAATGTTTTATTAATTAATTAAATAAAATAAAAAAACCAATAACCGATCACCATCAGTAGTGCTACACACATAGGGCAGTCCAAGAAGCTCTATTTGTGTGGTACTCTCCCTGAAAAAATGGGATTTGATTTTTTCATGCATTTTTATTTTAATTAATTACTAATTAGAAATTCAAATAAGGTATCATATTTTTAAGGAAAAGATAACAACTTAAATTTCAAAATTCAAAATTTGAATTTCCATTATCATCTTATTATTGATTAAATAAATATAATAATCAAAACCAATTTTGACTATCCATATTAATCATTTCACAATTAAATAAAATAATTGATTAAAATCAATTTCTTTTATTTCTACACAATTTCAAAAATTGCAAAAATGCAATAATAAATTGTGCAACTTCAATTATCACATAATTTCACATTTATTCCAAAGAATAAATATTCTCTCAAATAGCCCATACACAGTTTGACCCTTGTATCAACTCTTACCTTATTAGTATTGATAGAGTAGAGTCGCCCCAAGAGCCTATGGACCAATAATTCCAAGCTCCAATAAATAAAAGATTACTAACCAAAACTCTTTGATTCAATAATCATATTTAATAATTCATAATTATTCCACTATAAATATGAGACTGCACTCTTGAGAATTAAAGACATATATTTACTAAGTACTTTATTGTAACCATAAAGTATCCATTGATATAATCATTACATACAAATTATTCATCTATTGATGATTCATAATTAAGTGGGAATAAAATTACCATTTTACCCTTTTAATTATATCTTGATTCCTAGTGTACCATTAACTTTACTAGTGAAGGTTAATCCATAATCTAATTATGAATTTGACATCAATAACATTTTCAGTTCCAAAAGCCAACCTAATTGGGAAACATCATTCAATCTATAAGAAGGTATAGATTCCATATATGTTAAGCTATGTCCCCAGCCATATACATCATTGAGCCCCCAAAACAATAGTTCTTCACCTGATCATTTTGAAAAACCGTAACGCATGAATCAAATGATCAAATGACATCTATAGGAGTTCATAGTAACTTCAGGATTAAGATTAGTTTGCATATGATCATCAGTTGATGTGTTTTATAATACTACAAAATGGTATTTAAACAAGTATAATTAAATCACATCTGGTCTGATTCTACATACTCTCAGCATGCAAAGTACATCTACAAAAGTGTCCTACTACACTAATAACGCGGATGTAGGTCACATGTATTCATAATACTAGTGGACTGTATAAGCAATAATTAATCTAAAGATTTTATAACTTTATTTTACTGCGAACTATTTAAGTTCATATTCTCAATCTCGATCCTCTCATACCAATATGAGATTGAAACCACATAGATGAACTTGGGAATTTTCTGATATTTATTGAATATTATTAACAATAATAGTATATAAGCTACATATATACAATAATTCAATTCATTCATTTATTTCATTAAAATCATTATCATCTACAATTTCTTTAAGGGCACAATTCCCAGCATATGCTTCTTGAACCACTCGTTTGTTTGTCCCCTTAGAGTTAACGGGAAGACGTGCCATTTAGCGTCCTCAGAGATGCGGTGAACCGACATCAATCTATTAAACTTCGAAAGTTGGTCAGTAGGATCTATTCCTTCGTTGTACGGAGTGATGTCTTGCATCTTGAAGCCTCGAGGCAATGGGGCTTCTATAATGTGAGGAGCGCAAGGCTCCCCATCTTCATCCTCTGAGTTAGAGTCATCGCCTTGCATCCAGGCCATATTAAGCATTATCCTCTTCAAACTCTCCAACTCTGTACAGAGAGGGTCGTGATCTTAATAGGCACTATGTGCCGGGTGTTCTCTCCTCTGAGCGTTAAGATCATCTCGGAGTTCTGGCTGTTGTCGTCGTCTGGGGTTGTCCTTGTGAGCTACTCTGTTCATGCGAGCTTTCAGGTCATCTCGGAGGTCAGGTTGTGCATGGTGGCAACCACCGTCCTTAGGGTATCCCACTTTGGTGTCCCCCTCAGAGTCAACATATTCATTGTTAATATCAATGAATGATTATGATAATCATCTGGGGCTTGTAGCCCAAATCAGATAAGTGAAGATCAACAAATGATTATGGTAATCATTTTGGGGCTTGCCACCCAATCAGATGAGTGATTAATGAATCACACATTGTTTAAGTGACTAATGAGTCACACATTTGATAGGTGACTAATAAGTCTACCTCAAGGATCTGTCTGCTGTATAGATGACTAATAAGTTGATCTCTAGGGTTATGCTCCTTAAATAGATGACTAATAAGTCCATCTCTGGGGATCTGCTCCCTAAGCCATGTAACTTGTCAGTCACCTTAGCCTTTTGGCTCTGGCTCTAAGTAACTAGCCTTTAGACTAGACAAGCGCTTTTATTGTCTGAACTTAAGGTCGGTCAAGCATTTCATGCTTATGTTGAAAATGCTTATGTCGATTAGATCTAATCTTTTCAGCTTGCGTTAAACACGCTAAAACTGTTCTTGACTCATAGGTCAATCTCATATGACCAGTGCTCAGTACTACTGTTGAACTTGACTAATAAGTCACAGCTTCACAGTCATTACTGACACCATTGTCGTTTCTGACTAATAAGTCAGTACCATTCATAGATAAGCAAGATTGCTAAGCATTTACAATGCAATCAATGTCCACATATAGAGCACTCAACATGCCTCATCAATAACCATGAATGTCATATACTGGGTGCAATTTTCTTACCTCTAGTTCAAGCGTGAAATAATAAAAGAACGACCCTTGAGAACGATCAATCCTTAAGTCTCTTAGCGGTCACCTAGTCATAACCAAATAATAAACTCCCATCAATAAAATGAGTAATAAAAGGTTCTCATACCAAGACCAAGCCTCCGGGACATTGAATCCTACTAAACTGGGTAGTACGAACTATCCTGAGGCCTAAGGTTTGAGTTCCCACGATTAAAACACCATTCTGGCTATAAATGCCCTTAAGCATCGCGACCCCACCCTACTGAGTCGCGGCCCACCTCCCAAAAATAGAGGCGCCAGCCTCCACTGCCTGCACCACGTGCTGCGGCCAGCCTCCCAAGTGCGGCCCCAAGGCCCTTCAACTTCACCTCTCTTCTTCACTAAGCTCGGGCCGCATCACCAAGAACAGGGTCGCGGCCCCACCTAGAACCCAGCCAAAAACCTTCTTTTTTTCCTCTTCTAAATCATTCCAAAAACCTACTCAAACATTTCCAAATCCAAAAACCAAAGTTCCCAAACATTACCACAACTTATCCATCATATAACCAACAAAACCTAAGCTTTAAACCATTAAAAATCACCTCAAAAACCTAGGTCTACAATAAAAAAATCCAAAGCTTTAAACTATCCTTAAAAATAAAGCAAACCAGAAAAACAAACTGAAATCCTTACCTTAAACACAGAATTAAATCCCTTTCATCTAGTGATCACAACCCCAAACCCTCAAGCTTTGATCCCCAAGATTCAATCTTCACTTAGCCTTAACACCAATCCAAGAGGAAGAGAGAGATAGGTAATCGTGAGAGAGAAGGAAATGAGTCTCTGCTTTTGCCTAAGACTCTACTACAACCTTCTGGTTTAAAATGTAACCCTTGGTCAAAAGACCAAAATGCCCCCAAGCCTATTTCACTTCTTAACAGCCCCCAAGGGCAAAATCGTCATTTCCCGTAAAATTCCGTTAATTATAATTAACGTCCTCAAATTCCCGTTATTCTCAATATTCTCAAATAGTAATGAAGTCATATCCCTTATAATGAAAAGTGGACCCACATGCATGCATTTATCATCATATAATAATGTAATAATCATGAATATAATCATTTAATTGCATAATAAATCAATTATGGTCCTCCCAGCCCCCTAATAAAGGCACTAAGCCACATTAGGGAATTTGGGGCATTACAAACGTCGTCAGGTGCATTTCTTCTGGTGGTCACCATTGTTGAATCTTTAAAGCTTTCCTCGAGCTCTCAATGAAAATACCAAAATGTTGACTGCCTTTTTCACTCTCAATTAATTGAATGAACTTAAAGAAAATGTAGTAAGAAGACATAGATTTTACATGGTGTAGGTTATTAATTAACCATATTCCACGAGTCCATTGTATTAGGATTTGGGGAAGTTTTACGGTTTCAAGCTTCTATGGGGTTTAGGCAGCTCTTGGCAGTGCTCTGAATACAAAAGTTTGGATTCCTTTAAAATGGGTGTCATAGCCCTATTTATAGCGGTTGAGAACAATTAATTCCCTTAACGGAGATTTATTACAAAATATTCTCAATTAATTGGGGTCTAAATGCTAGTTAATACACATTATCGTAATAAAAGTGGAGGTGGGCCCATGCGTATCACACGGGGCCCATTTCCGAGGTTGCAGCCCACAAAATTTTGGGGAGACACACCTCTGACAGTGTCAGGGGGTTGCTACACGTTTTCCCACGTCAGGTGGTGCATTGGGACATGCTACTTGTCACCTGTACGGACTCGACACCATGACTTGAGGGAACGGTAGCTTTATGAGACAGCTACTTGTGGTCCAGGGTCATTGTGCATGACTCTTGGCACTTCCCTCTAGGCCTCAAGGACAACTCGTCCAGGCCTGGAGGACTAGATGAACATGAAATTGAGAGGACTATGATAATGGTCCTCGGGACGTAACACACTTGAAGACATTCATCTCTATAATGGATTACAACATATTGGCAAGGCTTACCTTCCGAGGAGCTCTAGGCGAGCTCTGGGCTTTGTTAACTCCCATGGAGCTTAATTACTTCTCTAATGGCTGCCACGTGTCAATTGGTGAAAACACGGACAGCAAGTCTAAAAACACGTTGATTGGTCATCTACCCAATTTTCCAGATTTACACCCAACTTACATAAACTATAGGATTCAAATCCCTAGCTGTATTTTTATAAAACTTTTTTATTACAAAATTTACATGTTAAGAATGTTCCATAAAATTTGCAAAGAAAAAATATTGTTTTTTATTATTGGTGAAAATAATTTTTCGATCCCGTAAGTCAAATTTCTCTAGGTCAAAATTTTGCATGCCAAACTTATAATAGCCATGACTTGGTCACTTTTAAATCTGTTTGAACGTTTTAAAAGCCTACCCTCATATATGTTTCCTAAATAGTTTTTGGTCTTAATTTTATGAAATGAAACTAATGAATGTTTAACCCCATTTTTCAAAACTCCCATTAGCCCATGCATGACCGACCATGTGCTCTCTTAATTTTCCCATTTTTCTCTTTTAAATTAATCCTAAAATAAGGCTTAATAACTACTTAAGTAAAAGTGGTATTTACACACTTTAATTTCCATCACACCAGCCTTTAATTTAAATTAAACTTAGGTATATATCTAATGTCTGACATTGATTTATTTAAATGTATATAAATACATTTAAAACTTAACATAATATTTGTGGCATAATTAAAAAAGAGAAATGTCAATTTTATGCTTATTAAGTATAAATTCGTCAATTCTGGTATTTTTCTAAACTAAATTCGTATTCCAATAATTTCACATAAATTTCATTTTCCTCAATCAATAATAATATTTAATTCCCAAAAATAATTTAACCATAATTTTTTCGAGATATTTCCCTAATTAGGGTTTTACGTTTCAAACTTTCTCCGAAATTTCTAATTTTTTTGGGTAAGATATAATCTCACTCTTATCCTTATTTTCTTGTCAATACTATAACGTTGGATAAATAATAATAATTTTATTTAATCATGGTTCTAAAAGTCAAGTATGTACAATATCTACAATTTATAGAAGTTTTGTTCTGAAACATAAAACAAAGTGGGGTACAAATCTTGCATCTTATCCTCAAATTCCCAAGTAGCTTCCTTGGTACCATGATTGCACCATTGTACCTTAACTAGAGTTATTAATTTACTCCTTAATACGTTATCCTTTCAATACAATATCTCAACTTACTTTTCCTCAAATCTAAGTCCTGGATCTATATTTAATTGCTCGCAACTTAGTACATGAGTTGGATCGATCAAGTACTTTTTCAACATCAAAACATGAAATACATCATGTACATAGGATAAATTAGGTAGAAGAGTTAATCAATAAGCTACTTCCCCAATTCATTTCAAGATTTCAAAAGGTCTAATATATTTGGTACTAAGTTTTCCTTTCATTCCAAAATGCATAACTCCTCGTAGTGGAGCTATCTTCAGGTCCACCTTATCTTTTACCTTAAATGTTAAAGGTCTCCTTCACAAGTTAGCATACTTGGCGTTGTTTATCCACCAAGGTCTGAAGTCTTTGTTGAATATTTCGAATATCCTTGGTCACTCTATCAAATTCTTTTGTTCTGTAGAATTTTCTTTCGCCTGCTTCATGGAAATGAATTTGTGATTGATACTTTCTTCCATATAGTTTCTTGTAAGGGGCCATCCTGATAGACTCATAATAACGGTTGTTGTAAGCAAACTCTATCAAGGGAAGCTTTTTGCTCTATGATCCCTTTGTTAGGGTTTGATGCATTTGTAAAACGATATTTCTTACGTAACACTTTTGATTATCAATAAAAGAAGAAGAAACCATATATTTTTTATCAATTGCATTGCTTACGTGTTTTATTACATATTTATTTATTAATACAAACATTTATAAAATATCGAACATACATATAGTTACACTTATAGTGACTAAGTCACAGTCGATTATAATTGTAATTAAATGGTTAAAAGAATTAGTCCTAAGATTAAATCATTGCATAGTATAATTGTAATGATATGATCTACTTACATAATGGTGTGATGTCTTATCCAAGACATTGGATAAGTAGATAAGATTTGATGTACATTGTTACATCGGACTCAGACCGACACTGATTATTGATAGAATATTAAGTAACGTTATTATCGAATCTAATCAGTATCACAACGTTGATCATAGGTCAAGTTGATCTAAATTCTGAGTGATAATATTTCTATTAATTATGTTATCCAAGTATTTTGACTTGTTCGTTAAAAGCTTATCCCTACGGCATAGCCTATACTTATATGTTGGAGATATGATAGTATAATCGAATAAAAATATCTATCATAGATATGAAATCTATAATCTTTTGTGTAAGAAGTGAAAAGATAATTTCCTTAATAGCTTAGTCAAAATGGCTAAATGATTGAGCAAACATATCTATGATTAAATTCACAGATTTATCATTTACATGGGACGTAGTGACAGTTAAGGATAAAATACAAATGAAGGGTAAAATGGTAAATTCACCCAGCTCATTAATAAGTCATTGATAAATGATTGACAGACGGTAATGATTGTCACGACTCGAGCCCTAGGCCGTGGCAGATTTGTAATATCCATAACTTGGGTGGTCCAAGGTCAAACTTTGACCCTTGTTGGAAAATAGTCTTTACAAATGATCATTTAATTTATATTAAATCATACTATAATTATAAGTTAAAATAATGAAATAAATCATATAGTTATATATAAAAATATTAGTGATAAAGGTATGATCATTTATCATTATACATAAAACAATAATATTCCCACAGTTATGTAATCACCAAATAGTTAAATTTAATAAGTCATAAACGCCCAAAATAATACTTAGCATCCACCATTCCTCATCCCTAACTATTTCATAGCTCATTTAGATATACCGATCATTAGATTCGAAGTCGAATACATATATAATGCTCAAAAGATAAGATAATGACATGAAATAGAAATAGGTTAAACACATTGGCTCCATCAATAATTCATCTTTTCCACGTTCGCGTCACTATGCTCCTGGAATGGGAGAGATAGGGGTGAGCTTATAAAGCCCAGTAGGAAAACAACTAATAACATAGGACCCAAAAGTTTAATACAACCCCTGCATTGTTAGCTTTGAAAACAAAACATACATCATCATGTATATACCAAAATAGAGAGAAACCACAAATAATCATAAGAGCATAGCTACAAGTGCACATCACACCGTCCACTAGATCCCTAGTTCCCGTTACCCACCATAGAAAATCCGACATCCTAAATCGGGTAGTCGGACCTGATAACCACCACAAGGGGGAGGCTCAAAACACTTCCTGTATACAGATGCTAGGTCGTTACACCTACAGGTGAGTGGACACCTGATCTACCTATGATGACACAGAGACTAGGTCGTGAAACAACAACGTGTACCAATCATGATCACTATGGCTCTCATCGGTATAACCAAATGCAGGTAAACATGAAAAGAAATAAACATATTCCCTTTATATTTTAGAAAATTGGGCAGCATAACAGCTACATTTGAATAAACCCAAAAATCATAACCTGCATAAATAAGTGAACAAAAATATATATTTGGCACTCAGTGCCCTCAGAACAGATCAGAAAACATGCAGGTTAAGTTTTTAAATTTTCAACCATTTTATAAATCTCAAATATTGGAATATGTTGAATGCAATTTAATACGAGTAAAATAAGTTCAATAGTCTAGTTGAGTCCCTACCTCTTTAGAATTTAATCAGAGCCCAAAGCGACACTCCTAAGCTTAACAATGATCTTAGAATGATTTAACCTGATTTTAATATCACGTTTTTCCTACATGCACCAAATGAGCAAACGATTATCATCATAGCATTCCTTATTCAAAATCGTGTCTAATGACATATAATATGACCATATTTAAAATTTCAAGTTCTAGAACCTCACCCAAGCGGTGTACAATAGTGGTTGGTGGCGGTACCGGATACGTCGACGAATATATGCATGGCATATATCAAAAGATCCTCTCGATGAGTACATCATGAAAGTACAGCTCCTTCGCCCAAATGACCTCCGGTGTCGCCGGAAAATGCTTCCAAAGGGGGGAAGATACCCAAAATCTCACGCGGAGAAAAATGGTGAGTTGACCAGATTGACTTAGTGGGCGACGATCCTCTCACGATACTGATTCCAACGGTACCACCCACTCGCCGAACGATGGTCGGAGTTCGTCGAAAAGCCACCCCAAACTTTCGACGGCAAAACTCCGAAGTGGCCGTACAGGCGCGTCCTTGCTCCGATGGTCACCAAACTTTGGGGTTGCTGTCGTCGCTGGTCGGGGAAGCTGTAGTACCGGCACGTGTCAGAAATGGTGGGCAGTGGTGGCTGGGTCTGGTGCCTTGCCGCGGTTTGCCGAAAGGAAAGCATGGAATAAGAAGAAGAAGAAGAAGAAGAAAGAGAAATGGTCGGGAGGGAGAAGAAAAGGAAAAAAAAATCAAAATATATAATTTAAATTAATTAATTATTATTATATTTTTTTCCTCTCATATTTGACTTTTTCAACCTGAAAAAGTCTCAGGGTTCACAATGATTATAACAATGGATAATATATTTACACTATGGAAAATACATTATATGAATTAAGAGTTCAATTTTGAGTCTATAATGGAGTCATTCATAATTAATAAGTTTTGAGATAGTTTATTTAATAAATAGACTCACAGAAACATATTGTAGTTTGTATTCCTGAATCCATGGTCCACGCGTCATCTTTAATTAAATCAAGTCTAATAGTCACAAAAAATTGATTTAACTATCAATTATGAATATCAAGTTGACTAGGTCAATTTATTGATATTTTCATGATTTAAGAATTTTGGGCTAAAGAAAAAAATTTTGATCTTTAAGGTAGATTTATTAATATTGACAAATTAGTGTTAATATTAATAAAAAATAATTAAATAAAAATTTCAATTTCAATTTAAATATTTGAAAATTCAAATTTGGTAAAGTAGTGACCTAGCCTCCACTATAGGTCGGGTGGCTAGGGTTAGCTTTTATTTCATTATTATTTTAATTAATTTAATTAATTAAACTGTGGTTAAGTGATTCAGTTAGTGCCTTAGGGTTTTCTTATATATAGAGTGTGATGACTAGGGTTAAAGGTTAAGAAATTGAAGCAGTGAATTGATTTATTTTGGTAAGTGAATAAAAAAACCATAAACACCCTATCTTATACTTGGTCGTCCATCACTTTTGTTCTTCCTTTTGTATTCTATCTCATGTGTTAAGAGTTTGCCCACACTACTTTAGGCTTTCACTAGGTCTTGTGGGAGAAGATGAGCTCCATGCATCCTCTCGTTGGTTATTTCCACAGTTAATCTAAGGACACTTCTCAGCACACTGTGAATTGCCTTCTCCAGTAGCAACTGCAGGCACGTACTCCTCCTTGATAGTGGGGAGGACAGAGTCTCCATCTTGGGCTGAGCGTCTGGTCATCATTACCATACTTCATAACAGTATTATTTTTTAGGAAGAAATAAACTAATGGTAGAAATAATTTTAATGCTCTTAATGAAACCACCAAACTGTTGACACGGTTTTTCGTCAACAAAAAGTAGAAAGAATTATGCATAAGAAATTTTTACGTGGTTTAGTAGTTAAAATTTACCTAGTCCACGAGTCTATATTATTTCTCAATGATTTTCTGGAGTTTAGAGCACAGAAGTTTTTGCATGTACTTTTTCGATCTTACAATGTGTTAATCATCTCTATTTATAGAGGAAATTAATAATTAGCGTTTCCCAAAATGAAATAGGATAATAATCTCTTTCTAATTGTTACAACATACCACGCATTAAATGTAAATATTAGTCTAACGTTACAATTAATTCATTATATTTTCCGTAATTTCTTTGATTCAATCTGAATTATAATTAAGGAAATGATCCCTAAGTTTGTGGGATTCGGGTAAGAAGCAATCTAGGTGATGCCCTTTTTTAGTTTCCCTAAGCTGAAAGCTTAATATTAGGTACGACTTCTGCCACGAATACAAAGCAAAGATACTTCTCTTCGATAAATATACGAGTTGAGTCGTATATGAGTTTAATATGTCTTTGCCGATTTGGGTTAATATTAGGCCCCTCAATTTGCGGTTCCTCACAGCTTAATCATTTATTGCTAATTAAGGATGTATGTCTGCTTTCAAATGTTTCTTTGAATATGCGAGTAAAAATTATGCACCTAGAGCTAGTTTATATTTAGCTCGTAATTTCGGGTACAACAATAATTATACTGACGAAGTTGATACATTAGATTGGATGGGATGAGTAAAGCTCATGCCAAGTCCATGGCAACAAAAGAGAAAACCCAGAAATAGGAGAAGCACTCTTTTAATACCCTTTTTCAAAATATCAATAATCAATAATGTGTCATTACAATTCTACTCATAAGCTTATATAGCTCACTAACAAATATGACATCATAATAGAAATAATATAAAATAAAAACACATAAAAAAAATAAACTAACAATAGACTATTCTAAAATAAAGATCTCTCATAAATTTTCTAGAATATTTTTACTGCATGAGAAGTAATTTTTTCCATACATAATTTTGAACGTAATTATATATGTTTGCCCTACCTGAATTAATTTTTTTAGCTTCGCCTTTGCTTGTATAAATATTGTTTTATTTCATTATTATATATTCTTTAAAATATATATTTGTGTATTTTGTAAAATTATAAAAATATTGATCTCATTTATATGAAATTAGTTTTGAATATGATCAAATTATTTTCAATTTAAATTATCTCCATTAGAGTACAAATTTAGGAATGAGTATATTTTTCTACATGAATACTAATGAAAATATAAAGGCGTGATTGATAACAACTGTATAATTATAGGTCGTATAATTAATAGGCTAGTCATTACATATCTGAGTAATTATACTATAATTTAAAATATAAAATGTGTTTGGATATCAAGTGATGACTAATTATGAATTCTTATTGTCATATTTAGCAAAACAGATAATAATTACACAGAAAAAATAATATTTTATAATAAATACAATTTAAAATAGATAATAATTAGTAATTACGTATTGTAATTACATCCAATTTTTATAGATGGCTTTAAGAATTAGAGCGTGTAATTGATACATTTTAATTACTTCCAATTACATAATTACTGTATAATTATACATCGATATAAATACCGCCAAATTGAATAATTTCTTGAAATTATACCAATTTCTAATTACATGACAGCTTTCCTATGACAACGTAAGTAATTAGTTTATGTAATAAAGAAAAGAAGAAAAAAATGATAAATATAACTTAATTTATGGTATGACTGAGAGGTGAATGATAAATAATAATAATGCCAAGAATAGAATTGAAGGTGTTTAGAATATTTGTGGCCAAAACATCTGACCATATAAAAGTTTATCAAGGTCGATCACATCATGATTTTGTCTTGGGAAGTATGTGTATCTATTAATTGTCCATGTCTCATCTATAATTGAGACGAATAATATAAGGATGTTTTTTTTATTTATTTTTTAATATTGTAAGAAAACTATTTCAACACGAAATCATAATCAAATTTGTTTTATATAAAATATAATATTGATGGGAAGTCAAATAACTGAATGTTATTTAATTACTGAATGTATTTTTGTTTGATTCTCTATTTGATTACAAGTATCTCCATGAATAATAAACTATTTCTTGTTATGCTAGATACAGTCCCCATGTTATCCTGTTTATGTCTTGTTGGCTCAAACTTGATTTATAATTAATTAAATTACTGTAAGTGGAACAAAAACAATGCATAATACCCATTCGTGTCCTTCAAAAAATAATAATAAGGAAACCAAATTAACTAGTGGATATGGACATATTCTCATTATTATTTTTTAATCAAGAAATATATACAGATATACTGAATCAGTATATTTTTAATGAAACAAGAAGTGAAAGGGAGTGGAACTTTAAGAGCATTTTTAGCGCAGGCAACAATAAATATTGTCAAAACCGTTAAAATATATATATATTTTTACTCTTTCTCACATAACATTTTCAAAGAAAAAAAAAAACTCTTGCCACTGTCTTCAATTCAATTCATTTGGCAACTTATGCCCTAATACAAATAGCACTCAATGGAGGATGTAAAATAGACACTTTCAAAATATTGGAAAAAAATGCACTTAAATAGAGGTTCCATCATTTACTCTCTTATTTTTTACCTTTTGCTATAGTGGGTATGCTCGGTATGGCTTTTAAAGCTCTTCTAAAGCTTAAAGCTACTTTTAAGAGTATTTTGATAAACTTTTAAACTGCTTGGATGTTTGTTTGGCCAATCTTAGATTTTAGGAGAGAAAAAAAAACTACATTCTAAAAGATATTATTTTCTCATATTTAGATTGGAACAAAAAAATTGAAAATTATTTTTCTAGAGAAAAAATTAAACTCAAATATAGTATAGTTTTATAAAATTTAAAACAATTATAAATATATTCAAAAGAAAAAAAAATCTTTAATAAAATTTTAAAATAATATTTTTCTCCATGTTTCTTCTACTCTTTTCCCTCATAAAATAAGCACTCAGAATGAATGAGGTAAAATAACTTATTCTAAAAAATATAGAGACAAAATTGTAAAAATGAATTTACAATGAGTGAGCTAAGCTTGAGCTATTTTATATTTTCTTTTCTACCTTAATGAATACTACTACTCTATATTTAGAAACAACTATTTACTGAGCTAAAAATATATTATTATTTTTTCTTTCTTTCTATTTCCATTTTAATTATATTTTATTCTTTTTTCTTTCTCTCTCTCATTTTTTAGTATTTTAATGTATAAAAATATATATAATGATGTAAAGAAAATATAGAGAAAAAATAGAGAAATTAATATATAATGTAATATAAATATTTGATGTAAAATAGAAAATGTATGATTTTGTTGATATATTTTGAAGGAGGGAGTAAAGTATACATTAAAAGTGCATCATTATAAAATTTAAGATCCAAACAAAACTTAAAAACACTTTTTTTAAGGAAATAAAAATATGTATTTGCTTGACGAAGCTCTTGAAAATTTTTATTTGAGTTTTAATCATTCTATATTTCATATTTTATTCATAGATTTCCTATTTTATCTATATTATAATTAATATAAATAAATAAATATATTAAAAGATCTTTTATTATTTAAAAAATTATTTTAAATTATAATATTCAAACGGTAACTAATTTTTTTAGTGTTAATAATATAAGTAAAAACTATGCAAAACAATTATACTCTTCTCAAATATTTAGAAATAAAATAAAAATAGAGAAATTATTGTGTGATATAATGTAAAAATAAAAAATAAAAGTAAATTTTTTAAGATGTATTTTGAAATATAAAATAAATAAGCTAACTTAAAAGAGAGCTGTATATTTTGCTTTATATGGTTACTCAATAGTCAATATCATAGTAATAAGTGTTTATCCATGTGTGTACAAATATAAATATATATATATATATATTTATATAAATAGATATAAAATATTTTCAAGTCTTTTGAGCTACGTACGTACCAAAATAACCACACATAAATGTATGTATGTGTTTTAGAATTCTTACCTTCTTGGGTTCAAATTTTGGGTAGCTAACTAAAAGATATTTCCCTAGACCATTTTGCACCTATTAATTTGGATAATATTTTCTCCACTTTTTAAAAGAGATTTCTTCTTCATTTTCAACAAGACGAATTAATTAGCTTCCAACTTAGCTGATCATAGAGAGTGTAGTAAGAGATGGTCCTCCATTTGGGGTTTAGCTATCCAAAGCAAATTGCATGCCTCACTTCATTAAAGTCTTCAGGTGCTATCAACTCTTTCCATGATCAACTTATTAATCATATATATTTGTATATGAAGTTGAAGTTACTTAAAATGACTTGTGGACCACATAAGCCTATCCATTAATTTAATGAGCCTTTGTCATCAGTCAAGACATGGTGAAGTCTAATCAACCAGCATTATACATATATGATGTCCTCTTTTATTTTATTTATTTATTTATTAAAGCATCATATCTGCCCATGGAAATAAATAGCATATAGGGTATTAATATAGGTGCATTTATAAAGTGGATAAGGTTATACCTATAGTATACCCTCTAAGCTCACCTCACATTTTGGGTCTCCTTTCTCTCTCTCTTAATGAAATATATTTATGATATGTAGTAAATGATCACTAAATTTCTAGCTACAAACAAAGTAAGCATGAATTACTTAACTTATGCTTAGGCATGAATTAACTTACTTTTGGTAGTGTGTGGTGGGGTGTGAGTTAAAAAGTCACTAATAATTTACACTTATGTTGGTTGAGGTCACTTGTTGTCCGTACTACACATCACATACATCAGAGAAACAAAACTTTTTTTTTTTTTTTTTTTGAGAAGGTATAGGATGGACCAGGGTTACTTTTTCTGTGCTTCAACAAAATCAGTATGGACATTAAAAACAAAGTAATAAAAATCACCAAAATATGACAAGAAAATAACCTTATCTTCTTCAGCTGAGCTCTGAAAAAAAAAAATCAGCTTTTTAAAAAAATATATATTTAGCCCCTGAAATCCCTGAAATTTTTGTCTCTCTTTTAATTTATTTGTTCGTTTGTGGAAAACTATAATTTTGTCCGGTGTACTCAGAAAAATACATATATTTTCCTTTTTTTTCTTAAATAATAAAAATTGTTTCAGTTTGTCAGTTTAGAGTGGCAAAGAGGGAACATTTTCTGATTCTACCTCATCTGTCCACATAGGAACAGTTGTTTGTCTTTTGACTGCTTTGTTGCCTGTTTCTGGCTAATAAAATTATACGCATCACCGTAATAAACTCACTTTCAAGGGGAAAATTTGATAAAAAGAAAAAGAGATCTTTTCAACAAAAAAAAAAAGGAGAAAGGACCTGAAATAAATAATTTGTGCACACAAGCTGTATCATGTGATTGTGGCGCCCCCAAATTTAAGTTTGGCTAAAAGGTGCACAAAAATTGAACACAGTGTAAGTTGATAACATTTTGTTTTGTTTAATAGATCTTTGACTTTTCCATGCTAACATGATGAGGTTATGTAGAGATATATATAAATATATTTATATATTTTTCCTTCCGCCACTTAATGTGCCTCGCAGACAAGTCTGGAACAATATGATTAGTTTATAAGTAGGATTTTTATAATAATAATTGTTCTTTAGTCATCTTATTTACTATAGAACTAAGGGAAAAGTTGGTGTCCTTTTCTTGAAAATCATAGAAAAAGAAAGGAAGGAGTTCACAAGGGTGGGTTGGTTGGCTTTCTTATTGCCGTTTTAGTAAATAAGGCCATGAGACTTAAGTGGGCAGGATTCCTGGCTGGATTTAAGAATCAAAATCCCATAAAAATGTAATGATTATTGCTAGAAAGAACCGCTAATTAAATAGAGACAATATAACTAAAGTAGATAGTGCAAAAAGAAGATTAAGCTTCCATGAAAGTGGAACTGTTTTTGTACATGGACTAATTCAAAGTCTCTATGCATATTAAACAAACAACTAAAAAAATTTAAAAAGAAAGTAAACATAAAATTAAACATGGTGTTAACCTAGAATAAGGGTAATAATTAACTTTTTTTTTTGTCCCTAGAAAGAGAAAGACCACAAAAACAGTTCTTGTACATCTCCATGAAAGGACCGAGCGATTGAGCTACTACTACATGAAGAGCCTAGCATTGGTATTTGGCCCCCAAAGTTTTCATTGATCATGGCTATTGCACCATTGTTTGTGTCCCGCCACCCATTTTGGGCACTTGGGGCTAAAATATTGGGAGACCACCCTCGAGTTCAACAGCTCAACAATGGGTGCAAACTTAACACAACGGGGTGTCTTGTACTGATTAATGGAAGCCCCTAAACTTATAGCATAATCCATGAGCTTATCAAAAGTACCAGGCTCAACGATCTTAATCTCTAGAGGACCAATTGACTTGTCTGAGGCACGACCTTGGCGGTAAACACTATTGAGAGACTCCTCAATAGTAAAACAACAGTCTTCAAAAACCGAAGGAGGAATAGAGGTTGAGCCTTTTAGACTAAGTTCCCAAAAGAGCACGTAGTGACCTGGAATTGTTGTCGTGTCAGCATAGCTAGTGTACTCAGACACAGTTGCGACAAACGGCACCAAATGGTTCACCGCGTTCTTAACCGCATTTTGAAGCTCAACCTCATCGGTCTTGTCCGAGTCAATGCTCAAAACGACATTCTTTCTACATATGAAGTTAAATTGAGGTGCCTTGTTCTTAAAACCAGCCACTTTGAGCACATCACCAACTCTGTACCGATAAAGTCCTTCGAAAATAACATAAACCCAGATCAGATTATGAAATATTAAACAAAACCCAGATTTTATAATTCATTAAAAAAAATTAATGTTTTTTTTTTTCGTTTACCTGCATAAGTGGTGACAACTAGTTCATATTCTTGGCCAAGTTTGACGTCAACAAGATCCACGAGTTCAAGCTGTTCTTTCTCAGTGAGCTGGGATTTAGCCACAGGGAGAGAGTTAGTGGTGACCCCATTAAAATTGTTCCTATGGACCGGCAGGAATTCAAAGTAGGCCATGGTTGGAATTAAGGTGTAGGAAACATCGATGGGCTTGCTAAGTGGGTTAAGATTGACACCAAAGTAGCACTCTGAAGAAGCGTACATAGTGCAGACCAGAGGGAGCTCATTGCTGTAGTAATCAAGCGTTGGGATGTACTGTGACATGGTCCCAGTCACAATAACATCCACATACTTGGTGTTGGGCCATAGCCTAGTTATAATCCCTTCCCACGACTCCTTACGACACTCCGTTTCAATGAAATCCGCCAGTTTTGGGTCTGGCCGGTTGAGGATTCTTCCCACGGCTTCACGGACCGTGGGGTCAGTGATTTGTGGGTTCAGTGTCCCTGTTCGGATGTCATCGCAGACAACCGGCCAATGCTTCTCCAAGAACCGGATGGCCCTTATGAAACCTGAGGCGAACACCGCCCCAACCCGAACGACCTCCTCGTTTTGGCAGAGCCCACAGAGGAGTTGGGAGTACATGCTTTGGTAAGAGTCAGAGCAGAGAATGGTTTCGTTTGGGCTTGTGTAGTTGGTGTAAGGGTCGTATGGTCTCTCAGTGAAATGGCTACTTTTGTAGTAGCTGGTTAGGACGGGTCGAGCCACCAGGCCCCCGGGAGTCTTGGATTCGGATTTTATGAACAAAAAGTACATTCCTTTGCCTTTTTCTAAGTTACGGATGTATTGGCTTAGTACAGGCATTAACAGGCTATAAAGCAGTGACCTTCTTCCCATTTCTTCCTCAATTGTTGGCATCAATTTTCTCTCTCCACCTGATGTGCCAGAGCTGTTTGTATCACAAAAAGTGAGAATCCATTAGCCAAAACAATATTAAGAACAGCTTCATATGATTCAAAACTCCAAAAATCTAGTCCTTATGAGAAAAGTGTAGTTTTGTGTTTGTCTATATATGCCACAAAACAAAAAGAGATAAGAATGAAAACCCATTAGCAAAAACAATCTTAAAAAGAGATAAGAAGATACAAAGCTCGAAAATCTGGTGACTTAATATATTTGTGCATGAATGGATAAGGACCTTGTCAAGAACTCTGAAATGGGCTTGGAACAGAGGATTGGTGAGGTATCACCATTGGCTATACGATTGATATCAGGTTGGATGTCCTCATAGGTAATGACGGGGATGACCTTTTTGAAGGTCTCACGGTCAGTGCGGCCATTAAGGCCATGACGCCTCAAGTACTCGACATGGGCATTGCGAGAGAGAATTTCAGCGAGGACACGCTTTTGCACTTCATCAGCGTTTGAAGTGACATCTTCGATAAACTCGAGGGCCTTGGTGTTCTTCTCTTCGAGGTTGTAGTACTCGTCTCTTTGTTTTGACAAATTGTTTGGAGCTTCAGGCATGGTTCTTTTTGGGGTGGGGTTGTTCTCTCTTGCTTGTTTTTTAAGAGCGAGAGAGAGAGAGAGTGATGGGTTTGAAGTGTGTGTGAGAAAGAGAAAGATATGCTACAAAAATAAGAGAGGAGATGGTTTAGGTGTGGGGGAAAAAGAATGAGAGAAGTGGGTTTATATAGATCCACATGAGAAGAAGTTGGCTAAGCTGAGCTTGACCTTGTAGGGATTAGAAAGTAAACCAACAGTGTCATAAAGGGGTATTAGTGGAAATATACACACATTTTCTCACTTGGTATCATTCTGTTTTCCTTTACAGAACATGCTTATATGACACACAGAAGCATGGACTTTCCATACATTCATGGTCAGATTAGTAGCTTTTCTTTCATATATTAGCTTACATCTTCTTAATTAGGTTATGAAACATAACAAAATAATAATAAAATAAAACTGAATGATAGATGTAATATAGAAGACGAACTTGTTTATTCTTCCACGTACACTTAAAAGATACTATTTACCAAATAACTCTAACAAACCTAAATCATGGACTTATCACATTATAAAGTTTTATATGCGATTAATTATATTGAACATTGGTAGTTTCAGGTTAGCTAAGATAGTCCCTTCCTCATTTAAAAAAAGTGAACTATGTTTTGCAATAGAAAATGTTATCGGTTGTTAGGAAGGTTCAAGATTGATTAACTTATTGTAGTGAGTGACTGCTTTTCTAAATTATAGTAAAATTGAAAGGAAAAAAAAAAGTTAGTAGCACCAAACGACAAGTTTAGCCAATTAGAATTTAGAAGTGTTTTAACTTTTTTAAGAAAGCAGCACCAAAAATTTGCATGCACTCTTCCAAAAGCAAATGCAGTTACCATCACACCATTCTTAATTGGCTAGAAACTCACAAAAAACTCATATATCCACGTGGCAAGATACAATTTATTCAACAGCCAGTTTTATTAAAAAAAAATTGACTTTTTGTTATCTCAAGTTTTTCTTTCAAAAAAAAACATTTTAAAATTGTCTTCCTCGTTGGGGATTTGTGGCCGGTGTACAACAGTGTATTAGCGGAGGAGTGTTCTTGCGTACAAGAAAAAGAAAAGCACGGAGAATAATATTTTTATAGTGATAAACCATATTTTAGTATTATAATTATAATAAGAAAAATAAACTTTAACCGGCAATACCCGGTAAAAACGCAGTAAAGTAGAAAATATATTTAACGGCCTTTTAGCGCGGGTGTCTCGTAAAATACCGGCAGCGACTTTCCCTATTTCGTTAGAGGTAACTTCCATTTGCCGGTAACAAAATCAATAATTATTAATGTTTTAAAATTTGCTAATTGTTATATGGTATTTTGGGTCAATGAATCGCGAGAAAAGAACTTGACAAGGGTACTTGTACTACTACACTCTACAGCCCCGAGAGAATAATAGTATGTGCAGTTGTGTACGGTAATAATTGGGATATGGTTCCTTGTTCAAGAATCTAAGTGGGACCATCCAGCTGGCTACCACACTTGATAGTTTGACACGTGTACGAATGTAACTTCAGTCTCCTATGCCTTCACGTACTTATTTTCCTTTTGCTATAATATTATTGGCGCCCATTTCTTCCCTAAAATGCTTCTTGCAATAATATCTTCTTCTTCTTCTTTTTTTCTTTTTCTATTGTAAGAGTTTATTTACAGATATGAATATATTTTGTGTGCACACACATGCATATAAAGGGTTGTATATTATATTTTTGGGAACTCATTCAACCATAAAACAATAGTTTAATTAATAATTAATTATTGTTATAAAATTGTTGTGATGATGATGTTATTATATATTAATTGATAACATGATATTAAATATTAATTGTATTTCTTTTAATCAAGTGTTCTCCTATATATAAAATAGTGTATATGTTGCAATTAAATTTTGGACGATGGCATTTACATCTAACTTTTAACATACAGTTCATTTATAATTGGACATCCAGTTTCTACTAATTAGATTTGATTTAGTTTAGAGTACCTTTAAATATACACTTAGCTAAGTTTCAATGTGATGAACATAATTATTGCTTGAAAATGATTTTTTTTAATGGCAATGTCATTAGTGATCATAATATGCACTATTGTCTTTGTTCTTAATATTTCCTAAATTATTTTCAAACATGTAATAGAAAAACATATAGTGATACACATCATCTTGATTAGTATGCTATTATGAATACAAATTTCTCTTTTCTATCTGTGTATGTATATATTAATACTTAATATGAGATCATACAAAATTCACTATACATATGTAACTAAACCAACTAGTCATTTTGTCTATTGGGAATAAGTACATCTAGAGCCTGGATTATAATTACTATCTAAATTATTAATATTATAGCTTTGTCACCTTGATGACATGTATAATAGCATCTTCAATAGAGAGTGACAAATCTCTTATACATAGTAAAATATATATAGCATGCTTCAAAGAAAAGCTACTATAATTGTATAATTGTGTGCTAAAAATTGTGACAAATTTGACATATACTAAAAATTGTGCTAAATTTAGATCAACAATAAATAATTACTTTTTTAATAACTATTTAATTTACCATCAATTATTATTTTGTTATTATTTTGGTATCTTATTTATTATTGACATTAAATATTTTATATATATTTCAATAAATATTAAATGAAGATTCAGTTTTACATTATAATTTGCATATATATAGTACAGTTATATAAGTTGTATCATATATATTATTTATTAATTGTTTTGTGCTAAATTTATAGCACTATATATACATAAATGGTCTAAATCAATAAAGCTAATTAAATATGTACACAATAATGAGAAAGAAAACTTTCCTAATTGAGTGTTTTTCTAATATATTATATAGAGAAAACCTCTTATTTCAAACTCTTAATCAATCTCTACTTCCGAAAATACGTGTTGGAGTATTTTTTTTTTCAATTTTTTTACGGTGGTGTTCATTGTAATTACAATATATATCCTGCAAAATTTCAAAAAATTCTAAATAATTTACAATATTGAAAAAAAGTTTGTATTTTTTCGAACATGCGTGGTAACCGGAATATCAAGAAATATCAAAAATTCTATTTCCAGCACTTTAAATATTCAAAAAATTTCAAAAATTTACAAGAAAGATGTTGTAATTTACAACGAACACTGCTATGAAAATAATAATAATAAAAAAAATACTCCAACATGTGTTTTAGAAAGCGAAGATAAGCTAAAATGTTGAAATAGGCCGCTGACTATAGAAGTTCCTTCTTATATATATAGTTCTGTCTCTTAATAAAGAAATTCAAGCTATGCATGAGTTTTGCTGTTTTCTAAAATATTATGTGCGATTATATATATATATATATATATATGTGTGTGTATATCTATAATATGCATATATAGCCTAAAGTAGTTTAGATAATTACGATTGTATGTGAACAGAGATGAGTAGAATAGGGACAAATTTGAGTAAAATAATCAGAAGAGAGAAGAAAAAAGAAGTTGTGGGGAGTAAAGAGTACGCGAAAATAGATCAATTAAGAAGTATTGTTTGTCAGCTAGACTAGAATGAACAACGTGGTTTTAATTTAAATGAGGAAATTGGGTAGAAAATAATTTTGAAAACTAGAATTAAAAACAAACCAATTGTTAACCTAACCATGACCTATGAATTGAAAAACTACTCCCCTATCTTATAAGATTTCACCAATATTATATATTTATATATTATCGTTGTCAAAGTCCTATTTGTAGGATTAGAGAAGGATACGTCATATATTAGTAATTTTGGCATTTAATTATAGAAAATAAAAGAGAGAGTACTATAGAATATGATCTTGAAGTTGGCTTGTAATAAAAAGGATATAGTATACATTCTTATGTAGGTAATTTTATATATAAAATAATATGTTTACATGTAAATTCTTCTTTATTAAAACTTAGAACATTTTTTTTCTTTTTAAATTCCTCTACATTTGGATTGGTCATTCACCTTATCTTGCTGAAATTCTTAGT
Source organism: Humulus lupulus (assembly GCF_963169125.1). Lineage (NCBI taxonomy): Eukaryota > Viridiplantae > Streptophyta > Magnoliopsida > Rosales > Cannabaceae > Humulus > Humulus lupulus. The sequence goes on along the minus strand of NC_084798.1, from coordinate 132,510,750 downwards.
TTGGTAAATAAATGAAAAATTGAAAACAAATTAATCAAATGGGTTCTTTCTCTCTTTTGTTTCGAGAAATGGGTATTCTCTTTTGCTTATGTATATAAATAATTCTATTTTGAAACGGCTACGGATAGTTTGTATTTGTTGAGACATTATCCAAAAAAGGGACTCCAGTTGATGATGATCCACAATAACAAACCGCCACGTCATCAAGTCCACACAAAAATTTCTACACCTTATCTTATCCAAAAAAAACCCAGGATTTCAGAGAGATTGTTACCTAAAGGGGTCTCAAGCTGATGTGATCGCCACATCACCAACAACTTCCATCAAGAACGTCCTAGAGTTCGCCACGTGTCAGAGCCCCGTCACCGTTGTTTTTGTCTTTTACCTCCCACCACCTGAAGGAGTGTCACGTGTTGCACGTGCGAATGCATTGACTAGTCAAACACCCGACCGGTAATGTGATCGTATGGCTAGGAACCCAGCTAGTGAAAGTATTATATTTGAAAAACTTGTTAGTCTTACAATAAGTGGGACCCAATTTATTTGTTAAGAGGAAAAATTGGGGGGAGGCGGGTGCACCAAGGCGGCAGGTAGGCCCGCACCCAAGTGGAACGCATAGTGCTTGGTGCAAGTGAGGGTTTTGGGGAATGTTAGAGAGAGACTATGCTGTGATGTGGTGTGGTTTGTGTGGGAGACAGAGACAGTAATGCAAATCTTTGACCGTTGACTTTTTATCACAGATATTTTTCTTTATAATTTAACATCTCGAGAAAATTGGTGTGAATAATGCTTAAGCATTGAATAAGTGTAAATGAATTTAATATTGAGAGCAAAAGATGTGACTAATTAATTTATTGTATTTATATACATATATGTGTGTGTGTGAGAAATCCCCAAATCCCTCGTCTTCTCCATTGTCTCCCATTATTTATGAAGTTTTTTCTCCTTGTGATGATATATTGGTTGTTATATCTATAATACATCTAATTAAAAATAGATTGATTTGTATTTAGTGATTTTGTCATGTAATATGAAATGGATTATAAAAATATCCCATTAAATATTGGATAATTAATCGTCACGTATACATAAATAATTGAGAACTTTATAATGTTGAAAATTACAGTACCATTTATAGAGATTCAAATTGTAAGCTTATATAATTAAAGTAATACTAATACTAATAAGTATTGCATCTATACCTTTTAAAAAAAACAAATTAAAAAATATATGCACTTTTACTTACCCCACGAAAAATAATCAATGTAGGTCTTAAGGTAGGCTATGGTCAATTATTAATTTTTCCGTTTGTATCTATGTAAAAAAAATAGTATTAATACTGCAAAAAAATAGTATTAATTTCATATTTTAAGTTGTCATGAATTATTCAATATTTTTTTTTATAAATTATTAAATTAATAATAATTATTGAATAAAGATATATGACTTACATATATATTCTATGAACAAATAAATATTTACTTAACCATCAAGTATTAGATTATATATTTATTTATGGTTATGCAGTGATGATGACTCGTATCTTATTAGGGTATATGTATAATTGGAAAATTCATTTATTTTCTTAGCATATATTTTCTCTATCAATGACTTTTAGTGTTAATAATAATGCTCAACTAATTGAATTGGATTACGTAGTACTTGTAGCTTAATTTTGTATAAAAGTTGGTAAAGAATCATTCATATATAATTTTGGTAATTGCTATTTGCACCTTAAATCATCTCTAATGCAATATGTAAATTTTGTGTCAAAATTAAAACAAAAAATGAATTAATGTTATATTTGACTCAATATTTATAATTGTGCTCTAATACACAAAATACAAATTAACACAAAAAGTCAATAATTCATTTAATATTTATTGAGAACATATAAAAATTAATTTTGTTTATTCTCCAAATTATGTACTCCAAAAAATTTGCCATTAAAAAAATTAATAAAAAATTATATATGATTAATCATTAATTGTCAACTACTAAATTATAATAATTAGTGGCAATATAATAAATAAAAAATTAGCATTTATTGATGTGCAAAATTTGACTCATGCTATATTTTGTGTTAAATTTGGCATACTTTTTAGAACATTATTGGAGTAATATTTTTTGTAAGATGTGCTAAATATAACATTGCACCATATTTTTAGCACTCCATTAGAAATGCTCTTAAGGTATCTAATACTACAAGAGGTGATACTTTATAATTGGTTAACGATTTCTTATAATATTTATTAAATTAAAATATGTATGAACTGATATTGTATTATATCAATAGCAATATACTATCTCTTTGTAGTGTTGGACACCACTAGTACCCCTTACCAAATTTTTATAATTTAGATAAGGTAGACTAATTAAGTTTGACAAAGAGATGTGAGAGGGTGGTTTATTAATGAGCTAAAAATAAGAACACAAAAAAAAAAAAACATATATACGTACTAACATTAATTAATAACAACCAATATTTTATTGGTCCAGTACGCCAGAAATGACAATCAAAATTTAAACGTAACAGACTGAAATTTGGTTAATTAAAATTGAGTTTGACATTTAACTATATAGTAGGTAGAAATAAAGTGTATTCACGTTTGTTTAGTTTTAAAGTTATGAATATTGTGTATAATTTTAATAAAACTTAATTAACTTTTTTTTTTAATATATATATAATAAAATGAATTATAATTCTATAGTATATTTAAATATTTATATCAATAATCTTTACATATATGACATCTAAACACAATGTTAACATAGATGTATATATATTTATGACTACATGACATATATGTAAAATACAATAATATTTAAAAAGAAATTAATAATAGAAATAAAATAAAAATAGAAAAAGTCATAGTGTAGACAGTAATATATATGTATCAACTATTTTTAGTTTCTAATGTATCTCACAATGTCCTTTGGTGAATTTGATGAAGAAAAAGAGCTACAATCACTTGATAAAAGCCAAACTATCACACAAATTTATAAGGTGAAAAAATGATATGTATGTCTTTATTATTTTTAAATAAATATGATTTAATTATCTAAATTATCTTAAAATATCTTTAAAATATTGTATTTAATTCATTTGTATATTTATTTTTCTTTAAGTTTATGTTTGTTTTAGTTTTTAAATTTGGCGGTAATAATAAAAGATTATATATTATCTGTTTAATATAATATTAAGTTTAAATTTAATTAAATTTTATTTAAGATATTAAATATATGGTTGTATTTTTTTTAATAATTATCATTGTAAAATATCTCAAAAATATATCATTTTAATTAATTTATTTATTTTTATTTATATTTAACTCATGATTACAATCTACCATTAAATATAAAAATATTCTGTTAAAGTAAACGAAAAAATAAAAAATTATCAAATATCTAAGCATTTTTTATATAGAAGAGATACATGCGAGAAGAAGTTAATGTCAAAGTAGACAGTTATACTATTAAAATTATATATAATTAATTAATTATGAAAAAACACGATCGAAGTGGATATTTGTTGAGAAAGACGTACTTGACAATAAATGCAACCAACCCAAAGGTTGACACATTAAGGGCCCGTTTGGTAAAAATTTTGTTTTTGAATTTTTTACACAAAAATAGAAATATTATTTTATTTTTGTTTCTTTATTTTTAAACAATAAAAATATGTTTGGTAACTATTTTAGTTTTTAGTTTTTAAAAACAAAAAATAATAAACGCGTTTGATAACTTTTATTTTTATTTTTTGTTTAACAATATAATATGTTGATTTGAAGAAGAGAAGAAAAAAAAAAGAAATGAAAAATTGAAAACTGTTTAAAAAAAATTTGAAAGTAAAAAAATTCTATTTTCAAAATTTAATAAATTTTAATTAATATTTTAAAAAATAATAAATAAAAATAGAGTTATCAAACATATTTTATGTTTTATTTAATTAATTAAATAAAAAAACTATTTTTTTTAAGTGTTACCTTGTTCAGTTCTCAAGATTCTAATTAACGACAACTCAAAATTTATAAGATTTACAATTACTACCAATATATTAACAAATAATTTTTCAACCATACTTAAATGTTTTCTTAATCATCATTATTATTTAGATTTTAAAAAATATAAAAGAAATGAAAATGAAAATATGCAAGCATACCCAAGGACGAAGCTACGCCTAGGCGAGGTGGGGCCATCTCAATTTTTCTTCATATATACGACTATAGGGCATGTTTGTGGTACATTTATATTAACCTAAGTTTTTTTTCCACAACGATGTTCATTATAGTTATAGCGAATCTTATAAAAGTGTTTTGTAAAATTCTGAATAATTTACAATGCTGAAAACAAAATTCAAATAGTTTGTTGCACGTATGCTTGTTTTTTTATATGTGTGTAAAAGAAACTGTTTTGAACTCTATTTTTAGTACTGTAAATTATTCAGAATTTCTCAAAAACCTGCAAGAGATTCAATATAATTGCTGTAAATTCTATTTTTGGAAACTTATATTTGACAAAATATTTTTTGATCTATTTCTTATAATCTCGGTATTTAATTTAAGATTATTTCATTTTTATTCTATTCACATTTATGTTTCGATTATATCAATCTATTATATTTATAAAAGGTTTGACAATATACTTAGTGTTATCTCCAAAAATTAGAGATCAATGACGTGGCAATAAAGGTGACAAGTGGCAGTGCATGGTCAGTAAAAGACAGATTAATAGTCAATAAATACATTGACTCCTCAGAGTTGTGATAAAGTAACCCAGTAGACTGGTGAAGAGTTTGGACTGCTTGAAAGATGTCATAACCATGCTAAGTGCATCCTAGGAGATCCCAAGAGTGTGGTCCGAGGAGACCCCAAGGGGGTGGTCCTAGGAGAGCTAAGGAGAGTGCATCCTAGGAGAGCTAAGGAGAGTGCATCCTAGGAGAACTAAGGAGAGTGCATCCTAGGAGATCCCAAGGATGTGGTCTGAGGAGAGCCCAAGGGACTTTGGTCCGAGGAGAACCAATAGAGTGGTCCTAGGAGACCCCAAGGATGTGGTCCGAGGAGAGACCAAGAATTTGGTCTTTACGCATATGTCCAACCAGTGCATGGTTGTCCAAATAAAGAAATGGCATGCTAGAGGAGAGTGTCATGTTAGAGGAGAGAAGTGCATGTCCAACACTTGCGTGTCCTACTAGCAAGTGTATGTCCAACCAGCATGTGTATGATCGACCAGAGTGGAGGTGAGGTGGATCAACTAGCTAGAGGAGGACTAAGTCAAGATTCCCAGAAACAACTTCAACAAGATACGCGGGAATCTCTCATTCTTCCCACAAATGGGGGGTTTTGTTACATTTTGAATGTTTTTTGTAATTTAAATGTAATAAATATAATAAAATATCCCGATTCTAGGGGATATCAGATGTATGACCCTAAGCCTATAAATAGAGGGCTTATGGGATTAGAGAGGGGCTTCTTCTTCTTCTTTCTAGACTTTTGGGTCTGAGTATTCTAGAGAGAGAAAATTTGGGTCTGAGTATTCTAGAGAAAGAAAGTGCTGGTATTTGAAAGGATTCTTATATTTTTGCAATCTGTACTGAAAAAACTCAGTTGGCTCAGTCCATCTGATCTTGAGTACAGATCTATAATCACAACTCTAAGTGGATTAGGCTATTACCGACTGATCAGGGCTGAACCACTATAAAATCTCTTGTGTTATTTACTTTTCTTGATTAAACTGTCTGTGTTATTTAAATTCTCTTGAAGGTTTGTCGTATTTGACGTTCTCACGTCGTTGGCTAAAAACACAGTCAACACTTAGCTTTTAACATATGAACCAAATAATAAATGTTCATTAATTTTATATATGGCTGATTTTATTTGACAACATGATTCTTATGACCAGATTTCAACAGAAAAGGATCGGATTGATCTCCTTAAAACCGAAGATAGGATCTTGCAATGACAGCTCAGATACAGATTGTTATGTAGCTACTAACAGTCTGTCTGGTTCCTCAGATCACGGATGATTCAATGTAATTTATTGGTTATTTAAGGAAACATCTTCTAGTGAGTTGTGTGCGTTCAGACCTAGTAAAGGTCGTCTTATGTGAGTATATTTGTGTAAGAATACTTAACATAGCAGCATTGTCTAGGTTAACTCTTTTTTCTATTGTTAAACTTATTTTTTTTCATCTTTAGAAAAAGAGTGTTTCTTGCGTAGAGGTTAGTGGTTCGGTTATACTTCTGTTATTTTGTGTTTTTGTATGTGTTTTGTGTATTGAAACAATTCAACAAAGAGAAGAACAAAGAGAAAACCTTCGGGAGAAGGTTCATCCTAGTCTTACCTCGGGAGGAAGCAAGCATTCTTCAAGAAAATCGAAGGGAGTTCGAGTTCTTGAAGTTTCAGCAAGGCTCATTCATCAAGTGGAAAATACATCAAGCTTACGAAATTATATTAGAGGGAGTCTACTCTTTGCTTAAGTCAAATAATGTAACGCTCCAGTTAGCCAAGACCATCTCACTGTGTACTTTAAATAGTGCTTAACTCGCTAAACGAGTCATTAGGTCATAAACGTGCATCTAAGTGTTATTAATGGGCCAGGGTGACAATCTCGGTCAAAAGGAATGGATATATTTTATTTAAAACATTAAACTATACATGGGATCCCATAAAAGTGTTCATAAAGTAGTTTACAATCCAAAATGATCATTACAGTTCAAAAGTTACAATCCACAGACCTAAGCGGCAAAAATAGGGTTAAACCCTAGTTCCCCTGAGAAACACCTTGGCCATGGTGGTCAAGCGGCCGCATATGTACACGTCGCCACCTAAGCTCTCCACTCAAGGTTGGGTAAGTTTTTCTTTCCCTCTACCTGCACCACATAGCACTCGTGAGCCAAGGCTCAGCAAGAAAACTTATTACTACATGTATACAATATAAATAAATGATCATGTAATCATCCTGGGGTCATGCGCCTTGGAATGTTGACTATTAAGTCGTTCTGGGGACCTGCGCCAGAAATAGATGAATAATAAGTCATGCTGGGGTCCTGCACCCTAAACATATGACTAATAAGTCATTCCAGGATCATGCGCCCTGAGCAGATGACTAATGAGTCTCTCTGGGGTCCTGCACCCTAAGCCATGTGACTATCAAGTCACCTAAACCTTTTTGGCCCTGGCTCTGAGTAACTAGTCATAGACTAGCCAAGCGCTTTAGTTTTCTTCGACCAATAGGTCGGTCAAACATTTAATGCTCATGTTGATTAGATCTAATCATTTCAGCCTGCTGTCAAAACGCTAATGTCGCTCTTGACTCATAAGTCAATTCCATACGACCAGCGCTCAGTACTATTGTCGATCATGACTGATAACTCAGAACTTCCTGACCAGTACTTAACATCATTGCCGTTTCTGATTAATAAGTCAGTGTCATTCACAAGTAAGCAACACTGCCAGACATTTACAATGCAACCAATGTCAATAAATAGAGCACTCAACATGCCTCATCAATAATCATGTATGTCACATACAGGGTACAGTTTTCTTATCTCAGGTTTGAGCGTAAAATCAATAAAGAATGACCCTTGAGAACGATCATGTCCTTAGGTCCCTTAGCAGTCACCTAATCATAAATAAATATGAAATTCCATCAATAAAATGAGTAATAAAAGGTTCATGGACTAAAGTCCAGCTCCCGGGACCTCGAATCCTACTAAAACGATTAGTAGATTCGATCCTGAGCCATGAAATTCAAAAACTCGCGCTCAAAACTACCTAAAACAAAGTGTGGCACAAAAAGGATAGGCGGGCCGCGACCTGCCCCCCAAGGGCCGCGGGGCGCCCCCAAGACAGAGAACACCATGTCTAGGTGCCAGGGGCGGGCCGCGACTTGCCTCTGAGGGTTGTGGCGTGCCTTCCAGACAGAGCCCAGGGGAGGCTCTAGGGTTCATTCAAGTGGCGACTTGCATGAACTCGGTCGCGACTTGACCCCGCGAACCCAGCTCCCCTACATTTTCTTCAATCTAAACCTCAATCAAAACTCATCAAACCAATCCCAATATCACAGTCAATCATCACCACAACATTATCACTAGTATAGCAGCAAAACCCAAGCTTTATACCACTTGAAACATCACAAAATACACAACTCCAAAATCAAACTATCAAGCTTACAAACCACTTTAAAAAACAGAGTAAAACCTTGAGATTTCAAGCAAAAAACCTTACCTCAAACACATAATTAAACCCCTCCAGTTGCTGAACACAAACCTAAACTCTCAAGCTTTAATCCTCAAGTTTCAATTCCCTAGCTTGCCTCAGAAATTCCAAGCCGAGAGAGAGATGAGCACAACTCTGTTTGGCCTGCCTATGAAATCTACAGCCTTCCTTCGGTTAAACATATCCCATGGTCAAAATGACCAAATTTCCCCTGGGCCATCTAAAGCCTTCAAAGCCACCCAAGGGAAAAATTGTCATTTCCCACCTATCCCGTTAATCATAATTAACGTCCTCCAATTTCTGTTACGCCCAATATCCTCAAATATTTAATAAATCATATCTCATTACCCGCTCATTCCCAGTAATGTACTAAACATCAAATTACCCCTAGGCTCACCCTAAGCTCAGTAATTAACCCCGTTATGACCAAACCGCTAACTTGCATCATAGGATCGTCTCATGCCGAATAGCTCAAACATATCCACATAATAATGTGGTCTCACTAAATATCACATACATGCACTTAAATATACAACCATGCCCTCAATAGGCCAAAATTACGAAAATGTCATTCTAATAAGAAGTGGGCCGACATGCATGCAATTATCATCATATAATAATATAACTCACATAATCATGCATATAATCACATAATCGCATATTAAATCAATTATGGACCTCCTGGCCCCCTAATCTAGGCACTAAGCCACATTAGGGAATTTGGGGCATTACAACTATCCTCTCCTTATAGAAAGTTCGTCCCAGAAATTTACCTGAACAACTAGGGATACTGACTCTGTATCTCTGACTCCAGCTCCAGGTCGCTTCCTCAACCTTGTTGTTCCTCCATAATACCTTAACCAAAGGTATAGTTTTATTTCTCAAGACCTTGTCCTTTCTGTCTAGTATTTGGACTGGCTATTCCTCATAAGAGAGATCTGCCTCAAGTTCCAGATCCTCGTAACTCAACACATGAGTCGCATCTGATACATACCTCCGAAAAGTTTAAATATGAAATACATTATGCACAACCGACAATGTCGGTTGTAAGGGAAACCTATAGGCAACCTGACCAATCCTCTCAAGGATCTCAAATGGATCTACAAATCTAGGGCTCAGCTTGCCCTTCTTCCCAAATCTTCTCACCCATTTCTGTGGCAAGACTCTAAGGAAGACATAGTTTCCCACTTGGAACTCCACGTTCATGCTTTTGGGATCTGCATAACAATTCTGTCTACTTTGAGAAGTGAGCATCTGCATTATAATCTTCTCAATGGCCTCATTGGTCCTCTAAACTGCCTCATTACCCAAGAATCTCATTTCTCTTGTCTCATCCTAATGAATGGGAGATTTTCATTTCCTACCATACAACATCTCATAAGGAGCCACCCCAATGGTCGACTGATAGCTTTTGTTGTAAGAAAACTCTATCCAAGGTAGATACTTACTCCAGGACCCACCAAAGTCCAGCACACATGCTCGTAGCATGTCTACTAATATCTGGATCATCCTCTCAGATTGTCTATCTGTTTGAGGATGATAAGCAGTACTGAATTTCAACTGTGTACCCATGGCCCTTCTGTAAACTTTCCTAGAACTTGGAAGTGAATGTGGGGTCCCGATCTGACACTATCGACCTCGGTGCCCCATAAAGGTGCACAATCTCTCTCACATAGAAATATGCGTATTGGTCAACTGTATAGGTAGTCCTCACTGGTAAAAAGTGAGTTGACTTGGTGTATTGATCCACGATAACCCACAGTGAATCATGTTGACCCACAGTCCTGGGTAATCCCACCACGAAATCCATCGTGATGTCCTTCCATTTCCACTATGGGATGTCCAGAGGTTGTAATAGCCCTGCTGGCCTCTGATGCTCAACCTTATCATGTTGACATGTCAAGCACTTAGCCACATATTCTGCCACATCCATCTTCATCCCAGGCCACCAATACAATGATCCGACATCCTAATACATCTTTGCGGTGCTTGGATGCAAGGAGTAAGGATTAGTATGAGATTCATCCAGAATCTCCCACCTCAAAGCAGTGTCCATCGGAACACATATCCGGCCCTTGTATCTCAACAAGCCTATATTTGACATTGTATAATCTCTGGACACTCCAGCTAAAACATCATCTCTGATCTTGGTCAGCTGTGGATCACCCAACTGACCTTCCTTTATTCTTTCCAACAGCATAGACTGTAGTGTAATGTTGGCCAACTGGCCTACCGGCAACTTTATGCCAGCTCTGGTCATGTCCTCTGCGAACTCTCTGGATATCAGCCTCGCACTGAAAATCTATCTCAGACCCTTCCGGCTTAAAGCATCTGCTACCACGTTGTCCTTCCTTGGTGATACAAGATTTCACAATCATAATCTTTCATTAATTCCAGTCAACGCCTTTGTCTCATGTTCAGGCCTTTCTGTGTGAAGAAGTACTTCAGGCTCTTGTGGTCAGTGTAAATCTCACTCTTCTCCCCATAAAGATAATGTATCCATACCTTTAATGCAAAGACCACTGCTGCCAACTCTAAATCATGAGTAGGGTACCTCTGTTCATACTCTTTCCACTGACATGAGGCATAAGCAATCACCTTCCCTAACTGCATCAGAACACAACCCAAACCCTGATGTGAGGCATCACAGTATATCACAAACTTCTCTTGATCTGTCAAAAGACTCAGAACTGGTGTAACGACCCAAATTTCCTAATAAGGTTTAGGACCTTGATTAGGAGGTCGGGAGGGTCGTGATCGATTATCTGTGCTATTATATGATTATATGCATATTTATGTGGATCATATTATTATATGATGATGAATGCATGCATATGGGTATATATTTTGCTATGGGGGCATTTTGGTGATTTGGCCCGTTGAGGGCGTAATTGTATTATTGTCTGTATATCGGTAGTTATTGTTGAGTCCACATTATAATGTAGATTTATTCGAGCTTTTGGACATGAGACGATCGTTGAGTATTAGTTAGCGGTTTGGTCATAACAGGGTTAAGTTCGAGGCTCGGGGTGAGTCTCGGGGTAATTTGGTGATTAGGATGTCGCCAGGAGTTAAGGGGTAACTGGACATGAATTAATGATATTCGAGAATATTGAGAATAACTGGAATTGGAGGGTGTTAATTATGATTAACGAGATAGGTGCGGAAGTACGATTTTGCCCTTGGTGGCTGTTAAGGACTTTAATTAAGCTTGAGGGCATTTAGGTCATTTTACCTTTAAGGATATATATTGATACTTAGACTGGAAAATAGTATAAGGTTGTAGGAGAAAACAGAGCACCTCTTGCTTCATCAACCGACTGCCATTTTCTCCCTTTATCTTCTTCAATTTTTGAAGCTTCTTTTTGGGGAATTAAGCTGGGAATCAAGTGTTGAGGATCTAGGGTATTGTTCCATCATTGAAGAGGAGTTCATATCGAGATTAAGGTAAGATTCCAACCACTAGAACTCTGGTTTTCTGCTCTATTTTGCTACTGAGTTTAGTTGAGATTTTGGGTTTGAACGTAGAGAATTCAATGGGGGGTTTTTGGCAAAGTTTGGGTAGGTTATGATGCCTAGGATTATTATATATGGTATTTGGGTTCATTTGGGAGTTTAAATGGTGTTTGGAAGCTTTTGAAATAGGTTGAAAATGGAAAACTCGAAGGAAGAAGAACCAGGGCCATGTTTGCCTGGTCCTAGCGTTATAGCGCCCGGAGGGTAGCGCTACAGCGCTAGCCAGGGCAAAATGGCTATGGTTGTAGCGCTGGGGCGCTAGGGGGGTAGCGCTGTAGCGCTACCCTATTTTTCTCAGATGCATATTTTGGGTGTTTTTAAGGGTTTTCGGCTCGGGGTTTCAATCCTTAAGGCTCGGGAGCGAATCTACTCACCGTTTGGGTACTATTCGGGGTCCCGGGAGTGAGGTTTAGGTTAAGACTTATTTATTGGTATTTTCATTAATTGGATTCCATATTTGGTTATGACTAGGTGACCGCTAAGGGATTAAAAGATCGATCGTTCTCGAGGGTCATTCGTAAAGTGTTTCTCGTTCGAACAAGAGGTAAGAAAACTGCACCCGATTATGTGGTTAGGTTGGGACTAAGTGTTCCCTATACTTGTATGCATTATTATGTGATTGTGATGGGACTAAGGGCTCCCAATATTTGTATGATGTCATAGATGGTATTATGCCATGGGACATAAGATAAACGGCCTAAGGGTGTCGTAAATAATATTTGCGCACATGGCGCGGCTCGGACACTGGTAGTCGAGGACAACTTATTAATCACTGAGCTCGGTTAAGCTGGCCGAAGTCAGTGGGTATTACACTGGGGATGGCCTAAGTGAGCCGAAGATAGTGGGTTAAACAGAGGGAGTGGCCTAAGGGTGTCGACCCTAAATATTGTGTAATGATTGAGATAAACTGTTGATTATAAATGTGATTGTTGTTGCAATCTGAGAGATATGATATGTTGATTATCTAGATGACAAATTGTTAGTTTGTTGAATGTTATCACTGAATAGGTGAATGTTATGAATTGCTGAATTCTTGATTATGTATTGTGGAATATCTGGTTATTGATATTGATCATGCTATGTTATTATGTTTTCTTGCTGGGCCTTGACTCACGGGTGCTACGTGGTGCAGGTAAAGGCAAAGGTATATAGATTCAACCATGAGTTGGAGAGCTCTGGGGGCGAGGTGTACATTGTCAGCTACTCGGCCACCACGGTCGAGGGATTGTACAAGGACGGAAACCTAAAATGCGTATTTTGCCATTAGAGTGGCCTGAGTTGTTTATAACTTCTGGAATTTTGTAAATATGTCATCCAAACCCTTTTTTGAGAGTCTATATATATTAAACTGTCATTTTTAACGAAAATAACTTATTTACGACCAAAATCTTTTATTCCTGATCAGTTGATGACTTTAGATTCACAGATTGTTTTAATGACTTGATTAGCAAGTTTTGCACTAATTTAAACACACAGTGTAACAGTCTTGGTTACCCAGGGCGTTACAACTGGAGCTGTAATCAATCTCTGCTTCAATTCTTGGAAATTGTTCTCACACTTGTCTGACCACCCAAACTTCTGATTCTTCCATGTCAGTTCAGTCAATGAAGTGGAGATCTTTGAGAATCCTTCCACGAAACGCCTATAATAACTTGCCATTCCAAGAAAACTTCTAACCTCTGAAGCATTCTTTGGCCTTGGCCAATGCCTGACTGCCTCAATCTTGGCTGGGTCCACCTTAATCCCCTCCTTACTAACAATGTGCCCAAGGAAAGTTACCTGAGATAACCAGAATTCACACTTCTTGAACTTTGCAAATAATCTGTGTTCCCTCAGTCTGAGTAGAACCAACCTCAGATGTTGCTCATGTTCTGACTCTGATTGAGAATATACTAGAATATCATCAATGAAGACGATCACAAACTGGTCCAAATAATCCTTGAACACTCTGTTCATCAAATCCATAAAAGCAGCTGGGGCATTAGTCAACCCAAAGGACATGACTAAAAACTCATAATGCCCATATCTGGTGCGGAAGGCAGTCTTTGGTATAATCCCTCCTTGACCCTCAGCTGATGATAACCAGATCAAAGGTCAATCGTTGAGAATACCCTTTTACCTTGCAACTGATCAAACAAATAATTTATCCTTGACAAAGGATGCTTATTCTTGATTGTTAACTTATTCAATTCCCTGTAATCAATACACATCCTTAGAGAACCATCTTTCTTCTTCACAAACAGAATTGGTGCACCCCACGGTGAGAAACTAGGTCTGATAAAACCTAAGTCCAACAACTCCTATAGTTGTACCTTCAGTTCTTTTAATTCTGATGGGGCCATTCCGTAAGGTGCTCTAGACACTAGCTCTATCCCTGGTGCCAGTTCAATCACAAATTCAATCTCTCTATGTGGTGGCAACCCTGGTAAATCTTCTGCAAACACATCCAAAAACTCACAGACTAGTCTAGTCTCCTCTGGTCCCACTGGCATGACCTGAGTGGTATCAACCACATTGGCCAAGAATCCTATGCAACCTCCTTGCAATAGATCTCTAGCCCTCATAACAGATATCACAGGTATACAGGGTCCATGCACAGTGCCAACAAACACAAAATGATCCTCACCTTCAGGCTCAAAGGTTACCATCTTCTTTCTGCAATCTATGGTTGCCCCATACTTCACTAACCAATCCATACCCAGAATCATGTCAAAGTCAGTCATAACCAACTCTATCAAATCAATTGATAACTCTCTGCCCTCCACTGTCACTGGCAAAGATCTGACCCATCTTCTGGATACTACTAACTCCCCAGTGGGTAATAAGGTCCCGAACCCCATAGCATAATAACCACATGGTCTACACAGTCTATCAATGATTCTACTAGCAACAAAAGAATGTGCAGCACCAGAATCAATCAAAACAGTATAAGGGGCTTCAACAATAAAAAGCTGACCTGTAACCACTGAGGGACAAGCCTCAGCTTCTGCTTGAGTCAATGCGAACACTCGAGCTGGGGCTGAGCTGTCCGTCTTTCTTAGCACCTCCTTTCTTGCTCTCGGTCAATCCTTCTTTAAATGTCCCACTACTCCGCATAGCAAGCAAGCTCTTGCCCGACACTCCCCTATATGACGCCTCTTGCACCTAGGGCACTCAGGAAAAGTCCTCCAGGCATCACTACCACCCTGACGGCCCATTATAATACCACATGGTCGCCTATCAGGACCTAGAGATGGGAAGGAATTAGGAGCCTTCCTCTTCTGATCACTAGGGCCTCTGCCCCTACCAGTACCCAAAAATGGAGGTCCCGCCCTCCTAGTGTCTCTTCTGGTTGCACTGTCACACCAGATCTTGTTCTATGCGCTCTCAGTTGTGAGGGCCTTCTCAACCACCTCTGCATAAGTAGTAACTTCAGACACAGTGGTAATACAAACATCACAGGCTATCCTAGGTTGTATCCCCTGGAGAAATCTCTCCCTTCTGGTCCCATCAGTGGGCACCAATTCCATTGCAAACTTTGCCAGTCTGTCAAATTTTAAAGCATACTCAATCACAGATAGACTTCCCTGAAACAGCTTGCTGAACTCTTCAGCTTTTGCAGCCATGATGGCATCATTATAATACTTTTCATTGAACATAGTCTGAAACTCTTCCCACCTCAGGGCATTAACATTTCTAGTCTGGGATATCACTTCCCACCGAATTCGGGCATCCTCCTGAAACATATATGTGGCACAGGCCACCCTCTCATTACCAGACACCCTCATAAATTCAAGGATGGTGGTGACCATGCTCATCCATTGCTCAGCCTTAGCTGGATCTGCACTACCCTCAAAAAATTGAGGGTGCTGTTTCCTGAACATTTCATAAAGAGGTTCCCATTTACTTTCAGCCTCTGACGGCTGCTCAACTGTTGGCACTGTTACAGGTGGTGCCTCTGGTAAAACGTTCCCTATAGGGACCTGTTGTTGTCTCAGGTGGCAGATTTCTTCTTCATGCCTCATTACTCTGGCTTGTAAATCAACAAGCAGCTGCTACCAGTTATCAGGAGTTAGCTAAGGAATCCGACTCTGGTCATTTTCCTAACCCCATCTATGATTTTGGCCCTGATCTTCCTGGCCAGCTGATGATTCTATCTATCTTGAAAGCATACTATCAACCCATACCTTCCTGCAATAATCAATACGACTAGTTAGGTAGTGATAACTAAAACTCTTGCTGCCTCACAATCCAAGATTCAATAGAACCCATCCATGTTCCACAATCATGCTAACAAATATGTTGATTTATAAACATAGCAATCAACACTTAACATTTAACAGTTAACAATTGACGATGCTAATAAGCATGTTCTAGCAATATCAAAGCTAATAAACACGTTCTTGCTCATCATGCAGCAGTCAAGGGCCAACCCTATTACTGTATCTCATGTAGGCAAATAAAGTATTTATATTCTATTTAAGCAGTTAAACACATACCCACATAAATAGTTACTGAACCATGAGTTGAGCTTGTCTACAGTGGCGAGTGTACATGCCCAACCAGTCTACAGGAACCCTAAACCTTGGCATGCTCTGATACCAAGTTGTAACGTCGTGGTTACCCAAGACCGTTACACTATGTATTTAAATAGTGCTTAACTCGCTAAACGAGTCATCAAATCATAAATGCGCATCTAAGTGTTATTAATGGGCAAGGGTGAAAAACTCGGTCAAAAGGAATGGATATTTTTTTAAAAACATTAAACTGTATATGGGATCCCATAAAAGCATTTATAAAGTTGTTTACAACCCAAAATGGTCATTAGAGTTCAAAAGTTACAATTTGCCAACCTAAGCGGAAAAAATAGGGTTAAACCCTAGTTCCCCTGAGAAACACCTTGGTCAGGGTGGTCAAGCGGCCGCATCTGTACACATCGCCACCTAAGCTCTCCACTCAAGGCTGGGTAAGCCACCACATAGCACCCATGAGCCAAGGCTCAGCAAGAAAAAATATTACTACATGTATACAATATAAATAAATGATCATGTAATCATTATGGGGTCTTGCGCGCTAGAATGTTGACTATTAAGTCGTTCTGGGGACCTACGCCCTAAATAGATAACTAGTAAGTCATTCTGGGGTTCTGCGCCCTAAACAGATGACTAATAAGTCATTCTGGAATCCTGCACTCTGAACAGATGACTAATGAGTCTCTCTGGGGTCCTACACCCTAAGCCATGTGACTATCAAGTCACCTGAACCTTTTTGGCCCTGGCTCTGAGTAACTAGTCACAGACTAGCCAAGCGCTTTAGTTTTCTTCGACCAATAGGTCAGTCAAACATTTAATGCCTGTGTTGATTAGATCTAATCATTTCGGCCTATGGTCAGAACGCTAATGCCGCTCTTGACTCATAAGTCAATTCCATACGACCAGTGCTCAATACTATTGTCGATCATGACTGATAAGTCAGAACTTCCCGACCAGTACTAAACATCATTGTCGTTTCTGACTAATAAGTCAATGCCATTCACAAGTAAGCAACACTACCAGGCATTTACAATGCAACCAATGTCCATATATAGAGCACTCAACATGCCTCATCAATAATCATGTATGCCACATATAGGGTGTAGTTTTCTTACCTTTGGTACGAGCGTAAAATCAATAAAGAACGACCCTTGAGAACGATCTTGTCCTTAGGTCCCTTAGCAGTCACCTAATCATAACCAAATATGAAATCTCATCAATAAAATGAATAATAAAAGGTTCATGGACTAAAATCTAGCTCCCAGGACCTCAAATCCTACTAAAACAGTTAGTAGATTCAATCCCAAGCCATAAGATTCAAAAACCCGTGCTCAAAACATCCTAAAACCTATCCTGGCACAAAAAGGATAGGCGGGCTGCGACCTGCCCCCCAAGGGTCGCAGCACGCCCCCAAGACAGAGAGCCCCCTGTTTGGCTGCTAGGGGCGGGGTGCGACTTGCCCTTGAGGGTCACAGCGCGCCTGCCAAACAGAGCCCAGGGGAGGCTCTGGGGTTCATTCAAGTCGCGAATTGCATGACCTTGGTCGCGACATGACTCGCGAACCCAACTCCCCTACATTTTCTTCAATCTAAACCTCAATCAAAACTAATCAAACCAATCCCAATATCACAATCAATCATCACCACAACATTATCACTAGTATAACAGCAAAACCCAAGCTTTATACCACTTGAAACATCACCAAATACACAACTCCAAAATCAAACTATCAAGCTTACAAACCACTTTAAAAATAGATTAAAACCTTGAGATTTCAAGCTGAAAACCTTACCTCAAACACAAAATTGAACCCTTCCAGTTGCTGAACACAAACCTAAACTCTCAAGCTTTAATCCTCAAGTTTCAATTCCCTAGCTTGCCTCAGAAATTCCAACCCGAGAGAGAGATGAGCACAACTATGTTTTGCCTGCCTATGAAATCTACAGCCTTCCTTTGGTTAAACATATCCCATGGTCAAAATGACCAAATTGCCCCTGGGCCATCTAAAGCCTTCAAAACCACCCAAGGGAAAATTTTCCATTTCCCACCTATCCCGTTAATTATAATTAACGTCCTCCAATTTCTGTTACGCCCAATATCCTCAAATAATTAATAAATCATATCCCATTACCTACTCATTCTCGGTAATATACTAAGCATTTAATTACCCCTAGGCTCACCCCGAGCCTGATAATTAACTCCGTTATGACCAAACCGCTAACTTTCGTCCTAGGATCGTCTCATGCCGAATAGCTCAAACATATCCACATAATAATGTGGTCTCGCTCAATATCACATACATGCACATGAATATACAATCATGCCCTCAACAGGCCAAAATTAAAAATCTCTTCTAATAAGAAGTGGGCCCACATGCATGCAATTATCATTATATAATAATATAATTCACATAATCATGCATATATTCACATAATCGCATATCAAATCAATTATGGCCCTCCTGACCCCCTAATCCAGGCACTAAGCCACATTTGGGAATTGGGAACATTACAAATACTTTGTATTTTTTAGAAACTTTATTAATGAATATTATCTCTGGGTGTGGCCCCATGGACTATTAATATCCTAAAATATATTGACACCACGTAAAAAATTCTCTGTGTGTCTTTTACTTTTTTGTTTTATCCTTTTGTTGTGTATTTCTGTAGTTACAGAATCTCTGTTTGTAACTACAGAATACACTACTACAAAAATAGGCTTTAACTTCGGTTTTTTTCGCTTGTTATTCTTCGGATGTCGCGGAGATATTAACCGAAGTTAATCCGAGCGAAGTTAAAATTATCTAAAAACCGAAGTTAAATGTATGTTTTCCAAAAAAATATGTATTTATTTTATTTGTATTATTAATTTGGTTTTTTATAAAATATTTTTAATTCTAATTTGCACTTATTTTAATATTAATAAATATATTTGAACATTCCAATAAACTTAAAATAAAATAAAATTTACAAACTATATAGACTTAATGTACATATTGTTATACCCAAAAATTGGAGAATGCATCCTAGGAGGCTAAGGAGAATGCATCTAGGAGAGTGCCTCCTAGGAGGGCTAAGAGGGTGGTCCTAGGAGACCCCAAGGAGGGTGTGGTCCTAGGAGACCCCAAGGGTGTGTAGGAGGTAAGCCTCCCAAGGTTTTCTAAGTGTTGGCTCGAACGTGCCCAAGGTAAATAGCTAAGGAGGAGGAGTCTCATGCAAGAGAATGGAGACTTAGACTTTCATAAGGAAAGTCTATACAATGTTCGATCGGACATGTTTGGGAGATGCTAAAGGAGGTTGCCTCAATGTTGTCCAAGGTGGGGTTCCCTCAATGTTGTCCAAGGTGAGGTTCCCTCAATGTTGTCCAAGGTGAGGTTCCCTCAATGTTGTCCAAGGTGAGGTTCCCTCAATGTTGTCCAAGGTGAGGTTCCCTCAATGTTGTCCAAGGTGAGGTTCCCTCAATGTTGTCCAAGGTGAGGTTGCCTCAATGTCGTTCAAGGTGAGGTGCCAAGGAAGTTGCCTCGAACCACCTTGGTCCGAGGAGAAGCCAAGGAGATTGGTTCAAGGAGGAACATGGCATGCTAGAGGAGAGTACATGTTCGAGGAGAACCATGCACGTTCAACCCACCCAAAGCATGTCCTACCACCATGCATATCCTACCACCATGCATGTTTAACCAGCACTTGCATGGGTAGTGAGTAGGAGGTGGACCAACTAGCTAGAGGAGACTAAGTCAGACACAACTTCAACAACATGCGCGGGAATCTCTCATTCTTCCCACAAATGGGGAATTTGTTACATTTTGAATTTTGAATGTTTATTTGTAATATAAATGTAATAAATATAGTAAAATATCCCTATTATAAGGGGATATCAGTTGAGGATCCCATCTCTATAAATAGAGAGCTTATGAGATGAGAGAGGGGTCCCTTCTGCTTATTCTTTCTAGAGAGATAAAATTGGGTCTGTCTATTCTAGAGAGAGAAAGTGCTGAAATTAGAGAGAATTCTTGTATTTTCACAATTTATACTGAAGAAACTCAGTTGGCATAGTCCATCTGATCTTGAGTATAGATTTATAAATCACAACTCTAAGTGGATTAGGCTATTACCGACAATCGGGGCTGAACCACTATAAAAATTCTGTGTTATTTACTTTTCTTGTTTATACCGTTTGTTGTCGTTTTGATTTCTCTTGAAGGCTTGTCGTTATTGACGTGCTCACGTCGTTGGCTAAAAACGCGGTCAACACATATATTTACACATTCAAACAAAAATAAAACATAAGTACCACATAAAAATCTAATATATTCATACAACTAAACATGTGAAGTTCACCTAAGTAATTATTTGAAATATTGAAATTTCTCAAGTATTAAATATTTTTTTTTTAAATTAGTAGAATCTCCCCTATAAATAGGACTACCCAAACTTGTTGACATTCAATTTACAACTAAAATTTGTAATAGTTCACAGAGCAGATAAGCATAATTATGTTGAGTTTATCAGAAATTGGAGGAATACCTCATACCGAAAAGCAAAACATAGTCTCCAAGTACAATAGAACTCATGTTAATCCATTTTCATCTCGAATACTTGCCTTGAATTTTGATGGTATCCATAAGACCCCTAGTTCAAAGTAACATTATCTAGTCAAGAGGCATGATAATGTTACTTCAAACTAGGGACTTATGGTTATCACCACAGCACACAAATTCTCGATATCCTATTCAAAACCTACCGCCAAACCTAAAAAGTTTAAATTATAACTCTATGAATATATACTACTTATTTAAAAACATGTTCAATTAATAAATCCTAAAAAATTGGGCGGAATATTCTCTGTTTCTATAATATATCCCAATTTCATAAGCACCTATTAATTCAACACAAACAAACACAATAATCAACGTGCATAATTTCATCATTATACCATCACAGCACACAAATTTCTCATAACCTACTTTACTAATTTTCAAACCTAATTTCCACTAAATTCAATATGGTTTAACTATAATTCTATAAATATGTACAATAGTAATAAATAAAAATAAAATTCTCACTCACCTTAAAATTAATCTATAAGCTAGTAATCACCAATGAAAAACCAAATTACCTCCCAAACAATAACTATCCTAAAAATAATATAAGCAAAATTAAATATTATAATAATTGAGTTTATAATAACTAGTACCAAACATTAAAGCATATTATACAAATAAAACTTTATTTTAACTAAATATTAACTTGAATTTTTTTTTACAAAAACAAAATATCTAAACATTAAAACATTAAAACTAAATTTTACAAATGATTTTTTTTAACTAGATATTAACTTGATCTTTTTTATTATAACAACAACATATTAACTTTTATTTAACAATAACAAAATATTAACTTCATTAATTTTCTAAATAAATGTTCTAAATAAAAACATATTATAAAATACAAAAATAAATCAAATAAATTATAAATTTGTAATACATCAATATTAGATTCGGATTGATAAAAAAAATTATCACAAACTCATTTTTTATGATTCATACATTCTTAAATAATTAAATACAACTCTAAAATATTATTATCAACCATAAACACATATAAATTATCAATATATTATCAAAAAATATAAAAAAATATATGAAATAATATATATATATATAAATCATGTAAACATCTATTCAACGATCAATACATAGTACAAACCTCAAAACTTTGTAAAGAAGCTGAAAATCCATTGAAAAACTCAAAACAAAGGGTATTTTCAACCACCACAGGTCACCATTGTCAAGACACCATTTTTTTTTCACTCAAAACTGAAAATAACCAAGTTTCTATGATATATTTGAGTTTTCTAGCATGAATGATGGAAGAAAATGAGTGAAAATGATGCTAAATGGCGAAACCCTCATTTTTCTCATGGTTGAAATGGAGGTTTTTGCTCTCTGTTTGGGGAGTTTTAGCGTTTCAGAAATGAAGGAGAAGTCGAAGGGCTTAGGATATAAGCACCTTTAACTTCGATTTTTAGCAAAAAATCGAAGTTAAAGGGTTCCATCATTTTTCCCCCTCCGCCTATTACCCTTTAACTTCACTTTACGTAAATAGCCAAAGTTACATGTTAATTCCTTTGAGTGCTAAACCAAAAAGCGAAGTTAAAATTCCATCAAAAGCTTTAACTTCACTTTTTATGTATTTCCCAACAATTCTATGTATAAAAACCGAAGTTAAAGCCTATTTTTTTAGTAGTGATATATGTTCCAGTACCAACCTTTTATTCCGCATTTAATTAATTGATTTAATTAAATATAGAGTTGGTAATCATAAAATACAGAATTTCATTTGGTATCATAGCAGTTCACTAAACTCTTGGTGAGATCTTGTGGTTATTTTTATTCCATTTAATTTGTTTTGTGTAAGATGTCTTTCTTTGCAGAAGGAAGTTCCGTAACCCGACTTCCTCTACTGAATGATACTAACTATCCTTATTGGAAAGTCAGAATGATGGCGTTTATCAAATCTCAAGATGAAAGGGCTTGGAGATCTGTACTATCTGGATGGACTCCACCAACTGATAAAGACAAAGAAGGTAATACTAAGATAAAGTCTGAACTCGAATGGTCTAGTGAAGATGAAAAATTTCCTGGTTACAATAATAAGGCTTTGCATGCGATCTTTAATGGAGTTGGTGAAGGATTTATAAAATGGATTTCTTCTTGTGAGTCTGCAAAAGAGGCTTGGCAAATCCTTCAAACTCAATTTGAAGGGACTGCTGATGTCAAAAGATCACGCTTTACCATGTTACAAACTAAATTTGATGAATTAAGAATGTTAGAATATGAAACTTTATCTGAGTTTTATGAAAAATTGTCTGACATTGCTAACGAGTTTTTTGCATTGGGTGAGAAACTTGATGAAACTGTTTTAGTTCGAAAAATAGTTTGTGTGCTTCCAGAAAGATTTGACACATAACTTCTAGCAATAGAAGAAGCAAAGGACTTTGGAAAAATGAAGGTTGAAGAGCTAATGGACTATTTGAGAACGTTTGAACTAAACAAACAGATCAAGCAAAAAGACAAGCTGAAATCCTCAGGTGAGAAAAATAAAGGTATTGCTTTTAAAGCTTCTGAATTTTTTTTTTCTGATAATGAGGAGGATGAAGAAATGGCCTTGTTGACAAGGAATTTCCAAAAATTCATGAAAAAGAATATGTCGAAATTCCCTAAAGGTAACACATCTTCTAATCCTTTTGGTTCTACTAACAAAAAGGGTATCCAATGTAGAGAGTGTGAAGGCTTTGGTCATATTCAATCAGAATGTGCCAATACTTTGAAAAAGAACAAAAGGGGGCTTAATGTCACTTGGAGTGATGATGAGACTGAAAGAAGTGAAGAAGATGAGGGAAATGTTGCTTTAACCTCTGTTTTTTCTAGTGTTTTTCAAGAAAAACTTGTGTGTTTGAACAATACTATCACTGAAAGCAATATTGATGGTGTAGGCTTAGATTCTGATGAGTCATAAATCAATGAGGATTCATTGGCTGAATCTTACAAGGTAATGTATGGTAAGTGGGTACAAGTTTATGCTGAAAATCGTTCTTTGACAAAAATTAATAAAAGTTTGTCTCATAACATCAAGGAACTTGAGATGAAGAACAAAAGTTGTGAATCTGAATTGTGTTAAAAAAAGGACTGAATTTAACTATTTAACAAAAGAAATTGAAAATATGAAAAGAAATGTTAATATGTTAAATCCAGGTTGTTCTATTTTTGAAGAAATTCATAACACAAGGCAAATAAGTCATGCTGGGTTGGGATTTGTTGAATCTCAAATCAAAATGGACACACAATTTGTTAAATATGACAAAATTGGTACTGGGTGTTCTAATCTAACATTGCATGTATCTGATACTACAAGTGGGTCTTTTGTACCTACAAATGAGAAGCGATCAGGTAAGGATGACAGATTTCGTGAACAATCCATAAAATTTGTTCCCATTTATCATTTTTGTGGTGTAAGAGGTCACATTTGACCTAAATGCTTTACTTTGCACAATATGTTCAGGTCCAATTATTTTGGAAAACCTAATAAAAAGCAAAATAAACATTTTTCACCAAAACAAATATGGATAAATAAAGAAAAATGTCTTGCTGGTTTTTCTTGCTTTAAAACTACTGCTTCTCAAATGTGGTATTTTGACAGTGGGTGTTCTAGACACATGACAGGTAACAAAGAATTTCTTGTCAATATTTGACCTATGGAATGTGGTTGTAACGCCCTGGTTACCCCAGAACAGTTACGGTGACTGGTGAACTGGAAATTTGAACCGCTACCCGAGTCCTTTGGTTAAAAACGTGTTCTAAGTGTTATTAACAGGCTAAGGTGAAAAATCAATAAAAAGGAAATGATATGTTTTATTAAATACATAAAGCTGTTCATGGGCCCATAAAAACATTTACAAGTTATTTACAACTCAAAGAGGTCATTACTGTTTCAAAATTACAAACCCGCCCACCTAAGCGGCAAAAATAGGGTAAACCCCCTAGTCCCTCTGAGAACTCCTTGGCCGTGGTGGTCAAGCGGCTGCACATGTACACATCACCACCTAAGCTCTCCACTCAAAGTTGGGTGAGATTTTCTTTCCCTTTACCTGCACCACATAGCACCCATGAGCCAAGGCCCAGCAAGAAAACACAATAAAGCATGATATAATATCAACAATGATCATAATATTCATTCAGGACTATCAATCCAAACAAATAGGTGACAGTCGCAAAAGTCACTAAGTTGGGTCTAGCTCCCTTTAGCCTTGTGACGATAGGGTCACCGGGGCTTAATAAATAAGTGAACTTTTATTAGTTCGAACAGGATAGGTGCATGGTGACTAGTCACAACCATAACCTTCCTCATGACCTTAGAGTCATAACCCTGGAACAGCGTTCCCTAGCCATGTGATAAACAGTCACCTGGGCCTTTGGCCCTGGCTCTAGTAACTAGTCTTAGACTAGACAAGCACTTATAAGTTCATCGACCTTAGGGTCGGTCCAGTGTTAATGCCTTAGAGCCATTCAACGCTGATATCGATTAGATCTAATCTTCATTTGGCCTTGCGTTCATGACGCTATGCCATTTCTGACTCTTTAGGTCAGTGTCCCTGACTAGTCAGTACATATACAAGTAAACAACATTCGCTAGCATTTAATAGGCAATCCATGTCCACATTTATCAATCAACATGCCTTAATAACAATCACGCATGTCATATATATACAGGGTGAAGTTTTCTTACCTCAGGTTCGAGCGAGAAATAATATAAGAACGACCCTTGAGAACGATCAACGTTTAGATTCCTTAGCAGTTACCTAGTCATAACCAATTAGAAACCATCAATAAAGTAAATCAATGAATGGTTCACAATCTAAACCACACTCCCGGGATCAATCCCTCACTCTCGGGATTCTCAAACTACTCAAAAGGGGTAAAGGAACCAACCCTCGAGCCTTAAAAACAATCCCGAGCCCTAAAAGTAACATTCCCTGAAACTGACCTAGCGCCTAGGCGCTGCCCCAGAAACAGAGAGGGCCATTCTCTGCCCTGCATAGCGCTGGGGCGCTAGGACTGGCGCTGGGGCACCAACTTCAAACCAGCAACTCCTCTGGTTTTCCCTCCTTGCGATTCCCCTTGAAACCAACCTTCCAAACCAATCCCAAACCTTACCAAAACATCCAATTCAACCCCTAAACCTCATCTACATCACCCCCTCACCAAAACCTAATCAATCTTGCACAAAAAATCCCATTGATTCCAACTATCCACATCAAAATCTATAGGCTGAAAACTAAAAGAAAAACAGAGTACAACTTAAAACTCATGGACAATTTCTTACCTCCAGCTGGTTTTGAATCCTCCTTAATAGATGAACTAAGTCTATAACCTCCCAGCTTGATACTTCAATTTGGGACCAAAAACTTCAAAGGGAGATAGAGGGAAGATGATGTACGAGAAGAGGAAACCTTGCTCTATTTTTGTTCTGTATGTTTCTACAGCCAACTTAAACCATGTTTATCCTAAGCCAAATGACCCTAATGCCCCTAGGTCATTTAAGGCTTCTAAAGTCTCCCCAAGGGTAAAATCGTCATCTTCCACCTATTTCGTTAATCATAATTAACGCTCTCCAATTCCCGCTATTCTCAATATTCCCAAAGACCAATAATTCATATCCCGTTACCCTGCTCTAACCATTAAAACATCCCGAGACTCACCCCGAGCCTCGAACTTAATCCTGTTATGACTAAACCACTACTTGATATTCAAAGATCGTCTCATGCCGAATAGCACGAACAAATCCACATTATAATGTGGCCTCAACAATATATCACCGACATGCATACAAATATACAATTACGCCCTCAACGAGCCAAATTACCAAAATACCCCTGTCATGAAATGTGGACCCACATGCATGCATTTAACATCATATTATAATATAATTCACATAAACATGCATATTATCATTTAATGGCATAATTAAACAGTTATGGCCCTCCCGGCCAACTAATCCAGCCATTGAATCACATTAGGGATTTCGGGGCATTACAACTATCCCCTCCTTACAGAAATTTCATCCTCGAAATTTACCTGAACAGCTCGGGATACTGACTCTGCATATCTGACTCCAGCTCCCAGGTCGCCTCCTCGACCTTGATGTTCCTCCACAATACCTTAACCAAAGGTATCGTCTTATTCCTGAGGGCCATATCCTTTCTGTCAAGTATCTGAACTGGCTGCTCCTCAAAGGAGAGATCTGGCTCAAGCTCCAGATCTTCATAACTCAAAATATGATTCACATCAGATACATACCTCCAAAGAGCTGAAACATGAAATACATTATGCACGGCTGACAATGCCGGAGGCAAAGCCAATCTGTAAGCCACTTGACCAATCCTCTCCAAGATCTCAAATGGACCTACAAATCTAGGACTCTTCTTGCCTTTCTTCCTAAACCTTCTCACCCCTTTCCATGGCGAGACTCTAAGGAAAACATAGTCTCCCACTTGGAACTCCAAGTTCCTGTGCTTGGGATCTGCATAGCTCTTCTGTCAACTCTAAGAAGTAAGCATCCGAGCTCTAATCTTTTCAATGGCCTCACTGGTCCTCTGAACTGCCTCAGGACCTAAGTATCTCCTTTCACCTGTCTCATCCCAATGAATGGGAGATATGCATTTCCTACCATACAGCATCTCATAAGGTGCAACTCCAATGGTAGATTGATAACTGTTATTGTAGGAGAACTCTATCAAAGGCAAATATTTACTCCAAGATCCACCAAAATCCAGCACACATGCTCTTAGCATGTCCTCCAAAATCTAGATCGTCCTCTCAGATTGCCCATCTGTCTGAGGATGATAAGCAGTACTGAACTTCAGCTGTGTTCCCATGGCCTTTTGCAAACTCCCCCAGAACTTGGAAGTAAAAGTAGGGTCCCGATCTGACACGATCGACCTAGGTGCTCCATGGAGGCGCATGATCTCTCTCACATAGAGATCTGCATACTGATCAACTGTATAAGTAGTCCTCACTGGCAGAAAGTGAGCTGACTTGGTGTAGCGATCCACTATCACCTAAATAGAATCATGCTGACCAACAGTCCTGGGTAAGCCCACCATGAAATCCATCGTGATGTCTTCCCACTTCCACTCTAAGATATCCAGAGGCTGTAATAACCCTGCCGGCCTCTAATGCTCAGCCTTGACCTGGTGACATGTCAAGCACTTAGCCACATACTCCACTACAACCCTCTTCATCCCTGACCACCAATACAACAATCTCACATCCTGATACATCTTCGTGGTGCCTGGATGCAAAGAGTATGGTGTAGTATGAGATTCATCCAAAATCTCTCCCCTCAAAGCAGTGTCCAGCGGAACACATATCCGCCCTTTCTATCTCAACAAGCCTATCTCAGACACTGTATAATCTCTGGATGCTCCAGCCAGAACATCCTCTCTGATCTTGATCAGCTGTGGATCACTCAACTGACCTTCCCTGATTCTCTCCAACAGTGTAGACTGTAGCGTAATATTAGCCAACTGGCCCACCAGCAACTCTATACCAGCTCTGGTCATATCATCAGCTAACTCTTTGGCTATCAGCCTCATACCATGAATCTGTCCCAGACCCTTCCTGCTTAAAGCATCAGCTACCACGTTGGCTTTTCCTGGATGATACAGAATCTCACAATCATAATCTTTTACTAACTCCAGCCAACGCCTTTGCCTCATATTAAGATCTTTATGGGTGAAGAAGTATTTCAGGGTCTTATGGTCTGTATAGATCTCACACTTCTCTCCATAGAGATAATGCCTCCATATCTTTAAAGCAAAAATCACAGCTGCCAATTCTAAATCATGAGTAGGATACCTATTTTCATTCTCCTTCAACTGACGAGAAGCATAGGCAATTACCTTCTCTGATTGCATCAGAACACAGCCCAAACCTTGATGAGAAGCAGAACATGTGATATATGTTTGGTGGCATGGCTTACCTGTGTATGGCACTGACTAGTCAGGGACCGACCCTAAAGTCGATGATCATGCATTGAATGGCTCCATGGCATTAATGCTGGACCGACCCTAAAGTCGATGAACATGCATTGAATGACTATATGGCATTAATGCTGGACCGACCCTAAAGTCGATGAACTCATAAGCGCTTGCCTGGTCTAAGACCAGATGTTCATAGCCAGGGCTTATGGCCCCGGTGACTGTTTGTCACATGGCTAGGGGACGCTGTCCATAGTTACGACTCTAGAGTCGGGAGGAAGGTTATGTTGGTGACCATTCACCATGCACCTGTCCTGATCGAACTTATGAAAGGACAACCTACCAGTTAAGCCCTGGTGACCCTATCGTCACATGGCTAAAGGGTGCTGACCCCACATTTGTGACTCTTGTGTTAGTCACCTATTTGTTTGAACTGTTGGTCCTGAATAATCAATACAATTACTGTTGATATTATATCATTGTTATACTGTGTTTTCTTGCTGGGCTTCGGCTCACGGGTGCTATGTGGTGCAGGTAAAGGAAAAAGGAAGCTAGACCATCCTTGAGTTGGAGAGCTTAGGTGATGACATGTACATATGCAGCTGCTCGTCCGCCACGGCCGAGGTTTAAAGAGGAACTAGGGTTGAACCCTGTTTTGCCGCTTAGAATGGCCTGTTGTAAATATTTTCCATAATAGACTCTGAAACCATATTTTTGGGATCCTAATGCATATATTAAACGTTCTAGTGAAATGTTACATCTTAACCAAAATTTTTAATCCCTAAACCGCTAATCATACTTAGTTTTCACGATTTTGGCCAAATAACTCGGTTAGCGAGTTTAGCACTGTTTACAAGGCACACCGTAACGGTCCCTGGAGTTGGGCCGTTACATATATGTCGATAACATGCTGGTCAAGTCGAAGAAGGCAGAAGGGCACATCGGGGACCTGCGAGAATGATTCAACATCTTGAACAAATATCTGTTAGGAACGAATTTCCTAATACGCAGCGGAATGGTGGTGGGGTTGGCCCAGTGTACAACAAACATTTTGTAACATATTTAAACTACCTTTAAATATGTGGATCCATTAATATACATACATTAATCATAAGCAAGTTAAGGATAGAATTCATACCTCTTGAAGCCTATCAAGTGTCCTTACTATCTTTTCGTATTTAGAACGATCTTCCTATCCAAGTCGCTCCCACGTACTCACACCAAGATCTTCCAAAGCGTTCTCTACACCTCAAGAAGTGTGTGGGCACTTAGAGAATGAAGGATAGTTTATTTGTGATTCTGCTTGATGTATTCAACACATGAGATCAAGAGAATAGGCCTAAGAATTGGTTCTTTATTTTTCAGGGAGAGAAAACTATCGTTTTATTTTTCACAAAACGAATAGACTGAGTTGTTTCAGATATCTGAATATTTTAAAAAATAAATATGTAAACAACTTACAATTACTTTTTAATTAATTAATTATTATATTAATGAAAATATCCAAAAACCAATTTTTTGAATTATCCATTAATTAATTAATTAATTAAATGAAAATGAAAATCCTATCCCTGAAAAATAGCGCTACACGCCACTGTGTGTGCACGTGTAGCATCCCTACTTTTAGAGATGTTGGATTTTTTAATTTTTATTTAATTATTTATTCAAACTACTTTGTCAGATAAGATCTAACAAGCTGATAACTAATTCAAATTTGAATTCAAATTTAAATTAATTATCTTTTTAACTAATTATCAAATATAATTAATTATTTGAATAAATATTAATCTTTTAAATTCAAATCCAATTTGAACTTATCAGGTTATTATCTCCCACTCAAATAAAGATATTTAATTTTAAATATAATATTTTCGAAAATAAATATTTAATTTATTATAATTTCAAAAATTATAGTTAATTTATTATTTAATTAAATTTTGAAATTAATTTAATTATTTAATATAATTTCGAAAATTATACAATAATTAAATACTAATTAATTTTGTTAACTACAACTAATTTGTAATTAATTAATTAATCACTATTATCATATAATTGCATATTTGGCTTGAAGAACAAATTTCTTCTTAAGTATGTCTTTAAACTATTTTTCCCTTCATATCAACTCTTTCCTCGAATAGTGTTGATAGAGCCGCTATGGGGACCTATGGACCTATAATTCCAAGCTCCAATAAATTTGAGATTATTAATTAAACTCTTTAAATAAATAATCTTAATTTATTAATCTCATGATTATTCCACTATAAATATGTGGCTGCACTCTTGTAATTATAGACATTTCATTTACTGAGTACTTTATAATTATAAAGCGTCCATTGATATAATCATTGCATACAAATTGACCCTCTAATAATGGTTCATAATTAATCGGGAATAAAATTACCGTCTTACCCTTTTAATTATCTCTTGTTTCCCTAAGTACCATTGACTTTACTAGTGAAGGTTAATTCATAACTAAATTATGAATTTGAGCTCAATAACCTTTCAGTCCCAAAAGTCAACCCTTAAGAGAACCATCATTCAATCTCTTGTGAGAAGGCATAGATTCCATATCTGTATACTATGTCCCCTTCTAGCTTGATCATTCTGACAGACCCTAACGAGTGAATCAAAGAACTCATATAACATAAACAGGAGTTCATAGTAACTTCATAATTAAGATCTATTTGTATATGATCATCAGTTAATATATTTAATTAATACTTCAAAACGACATTTAACTAAGTATTAATAAACATATCTGGTCTAGTTCTATATATTATCTAATATATAAAGCACCTCCACTAAAGTGACCTACCACACTAGTGATCCGGATCTAGATCACATGTATTCATAATACTAGTGGACCGTACTTGTAGTAATTAATCTAAAGATTCCATAACTTTATTTTACTGCGAACTATTCAAGTTCATTTATCTCAAACACAATCCTCCCGTACCAATACGTATTTGAGATCACATATATGAACTTAGGAATTTTCCTGATATTTACATAATATTATCACAGAATAATATAGTCCATAAAATATATGCATAACAAATTCAATTTATTTATTTATTTCATAAAACAATGTCTACTACATATGCTTTCAGGGCACATTTCCAACAATATCAGATGAAGCTAAATCCCCTCAAGTGTTCATTCGGTGTTGGATCAGGAAATTTTTGGGATTTATAGTAAACTCGTGAGGTATCGAAGCTAATCCCGAAAAGATCGAGGCCCTGATCAAGATGAAGTCGCCTGCCAAAATTAAAGATGTTCAAAGCCTAACCGGGAGGATTTCCGCTTTGAGTAGAGTCATTTCTAAATCAACAGACAAGTGCATTCTATTTTTTAATCTACTCAGGGGCAACAAGAAGTTTGAGTGGACGGAAGAGTGCGAACAGGCTTTACAGGCGCTAAAGTCTCATATGTCACAACCATCGATCTTATCCAAGCCGGTCAAAAAAGAAACTTTGGTCATCAACTTGGCAGTCACAAAATATGCTGCTAGTGTAGTTTTGATCAAAGAGGAAGACCATGTTCAACAAGATGTGTATTATATAAGCAAGAGGTTGGTGGGAGCAGAGTTGCGGTGTCTGCCTATTGAGAAATTAGCCTATTGCTTGATTTTGGCCTCCAGAAAGCTGCGACCGTACTTTCAAGCTCACCCAATCTTGGTACTCACCAACCAGCCGTTACGGCAAGTCCTACAGAAACCAGAAGCCGCCGGTCGATTATTAAAATGGGCAGTCGAACTTGGGCAGTTTGATATTTCTTATTCTCCATGAGCAGCTGTGAAAGGACAAGCTCTAGCAGACTTTGTCGCAGAATTCACCGGAATTTAGAATGCTGAACCAAGGGAGGAGCCTGGATCCCAAAGTCACACTCCTTAGTGGAAACTGTTTGTAGATGGCTCTTCCAACAAGCACAATGCTGGAGCAGGTTTGATCTTAGTCACGCCTGAAGGACATCGA
Organism: Humulus lupulus; assembly: GCF_963169125.1. Classification (NCBI taxonomy): domain Eukaryota; kingdom Viridiplantae; phylum Streptophyta; class Magnoliopsida; order Rosales; family Cannabaceae; genus Humulus; species Humulus lupulus. The sequence goes on along the minus strand of NC_084798.1, from coordinate 132,477,989 downwards.
TTCCATTATGCAATCAGGTTCAACTTTGCAGCGTCCAATAACAAAGTCGAATACGAAGCTCTGCTCGCAGGATTAAGATTAGCCAAGGACATGGATATAAAGTCGCTTGAGATCTATAGTGACTCCCAGCTAGTGGTTAATAAAATTATTGGAGAGTACCAAGCCCGAGGTTATAAGATGGTTGCTTATTTGAACAAAGCAAAGGACTTATTGGCACAGTTCGAAAAGTATACCCTCCAGGAAGTACCTCATGATCAGAACTCAAATGTTGATGTGTTGGCCAAGTTAGCAAGTGCGAAGGACACTGACACCTTAAACATAGTACCAGTTGAACATTTGTCAGCACCAAGCATACAAGCAGAAGAGTCCTCAATGGTTATCCAAACGGTAGACACATGGATGATACCATTCATTAGATACCTTGAGCAAGGAGTGTTGCCAGCGGAAAGAAACAAAGCAAGGACCCTCTAGAGACAATCGACTTGATTCATTCTGGTCCACGAAGTTTTATACAGAAGAGGGTACTCAATGCCACTGTTAAGGTGTGTTTCAAAGGAAAAGGCCAAGGAACTAATGCAAGAAGCCCATGAGGGTTTCTGCGGAGATCATGCTGGGGGGCAGAATTTGTCAAAAAGATCCTAAGGCAAGGATACTTCTGGCTTACCATGAATGAAGACTCCATGGATTTTGTGCAGAAATGCAACAAGTGTCAAAGGTTCTCAAAAATACCTTGAGCAGCCCCAAATGAGCTCAAATAGATGCAAAGCTCATGGCCATTCACAGTTTGGGGGATTGACCTGATTGGGTCTTTACCCACGGGAAAAGGAAATGTCAAATATGTTGTAGCTGCTGTTGACTATTTTACGAAGTGGGTCAAAGTTGAGCTGCTTGCAACCATAACAACCAAGAAGGTATTAGACTTTGTGGTCAGAACATCGTGTGTCGATATGGGTTACCAAGGAAAATTGTCTCTGATAATGGCACATAATTTGACAGTGATCTGTTTACTGATTTTTGCGAGAGGCACGGGATTATCAAAAGTTTTTCATCGGTAGCTCATCCAAAAGAAAACGGACAGGTTGAAGTTGTCAACAAGACCCTGAAGGACACCCTGAAGAAAAGGCTTGAAGAAGCAAATGGGGCATGGCCAGAACATCTACCAGAAGTCCTTTGGTCGTATAGAACATCCCATCAAATAGCAACTCCATTTTCTTTGGCCTATCGATATGAAGCCATGTTGCCTGTTGAGTTAGATCAACCATCGCATAGAAGGTTGGTATACGATCAGAGTACTAACGATCAGTTATAGATGGAATCTTTGGATTTTGTCGATGAAAGATGTGAGCAAGCTCAACTTCGAGTGGCAGCTTATCAGCAAAAGGTGGCTCGATATTTTAACTCTAAAGTATGAGAGAGAAAGTTTAATGTGGGAGATTTAGTACTTAGGCGAGTCTTTCTCAACACTCATTACCAAGCTGTCGGAGTGCTTGGACCTAACTGGGAAGGTCCGTACCAGATTGAAGAAGTCCTTCAACCAGGCACGTATAAAATTGCTCGCTTGAAAGGAGATCTTATTCCTTGCTATTGGAATGGAGAACACCTGCGCAAGCATTATCAATAAACAATTCTTTTTAAAGAACTGTCTTGTATTAATTTCACTTTTTACAAGTTTATGAATAAGGGATGGTTCATTATATGACTGGTCGCTTACAAGTGTAAGATCAATTTATTGATCACTCGTACAGACATGATTTTGTCCACTTATTACGACAAATAAAAGGAACTGTGTGTAGCCAATTATTCCTTCAAATTATTGTATTTATTACAAGTATTTGCTCATTACGTGTGTTGTTTTGCTATGTTATCATTTTTTTTATAAGTATTTATTGTGAGCTGTAATGTTCGAACATGTCTTGATCATGGCAAGTGACCGAGGAACTTAAGCTCCTCAATCACTTGGGGGGCATATAAGGTACTAAGCAAGCAAAGCATATGTAAACACACAAGAAAAATAAGGGAAAGCATACTACGACACTTAGAGTATTTTTCAAAAATTTTGGATTTTGTAAAATAAAAACAAAGTGTTATGCTAAGTTCAGTCATGCAAGCAGATGTTATAATAAATAGTAAATATTATAATATCTAAGTGAAATGTTTTACATCGCGAGAAGTTCATGTGTCCAGTCATGACATCACGAACCGTAGTTCGTGTGTCTCAGTTACTAATAAAAATAAATAAATAAAACTATGGAGCTGCAGGACCAAAAGGAGAATCTTGCTGAGATTGCTGGTCGACTGTAGTCCCAGCATCCTCTTTGACACCTTCAATGCCCATCGCCAAAGAGATCTCAGGAGATTCCTAAGCTTTCTTCTCTTCCTCCAGGCGAGCAGCACACTTGGCCAGTTCAGCTTGCTTCATATGTTCTGGGAGGTAGTCAAAGTTAGCCTCTGGGTTACTCTTCCAGAACATGTAGAAGCATTTGAAGGCCGCTCCTTTGTACTTTTCCAGGTTGCGATCGTTGGTATCCTCGAGCAGTTTAGCGCACTCCTCCTGCTCGGCAGTTTCTTTCCTGCTGATCACCAGGTCCTGCTGAAGTTTGGAGGCCTCTTTGAAATTTAGCACCGAAGCCTCCTTATACTTCTCATTGGCCTCAATAATTTTAACCAAGGCCTCCTGGTGTTTCTTCAATTCCTCGCCCAGTTTAGCAGCTTTCTCCTTAGCCACTTTCAGCCGCTCGGCATATTTCTCCTCGACAGCTTTAAGCAGCTAGACACCTTTCTCCTCGGCGGTTTTCAACTGCTCGGTGTATCTGGCCTCAACAGCCTTGACCTCCTCGGAAAATTTAGCCTCGAACTCAGCTCGATGATAGCCATGCTTCAGTGTGAGGATACTCTGTGAACAGAAAAGGAACAGTAAATCAGTCATAGGCAATGGAAGAAAATGTTGTTTAATTAAAGAAAGAAGGAAAACTTACACTAAGAACTTCAGACAGTCCACAACTGATGACTTGGCTATGTGGTAGCGGAGGGAAGTGCGAGAAGGCCTCTTGGCTACGACGGTGCTGTGAAAGCGTTTGTATCCTCTCCTGAGTGGCGTTGGCGGCATTCAGCAGGTTGTTTGTTGAAGCTTGCCTTGCCTACTCGGAAGGAAGCCTATTGCGAGGAGGAGGAGGGGGCATTGTATTCTTAGAAGGAGTGGGCGCAGCAGGAGGTGCTGGTGGATCCTCTACTCAAGCCTTCTTCCTGGCAGGATCGCTGCTGCCCTCCCCAGGATGCCTTCTACTCACTCTCTTTCTGCTCGAAGGAGCATCATCGTTAGGGTACAGATCAAAGGCTTCTCCAGAAGGCATGACTGCAAGATGGAAACAAACGATCAGACAATATACTTTGAGTTGTTCAAAAAAGCAAGGGAATAAAGAGAAAGGAAATTCTAAGTAGTATACCCGAGCTATTATTACTAGTTTATACATTATTTATAGAACTACTGCTACTACTACACTCACTCTCTGCATCAAAGAAGTCGAATCTAAATTACTGATCGCAAATTTAAAGTTGCAGTCCCCGTCAAATAAATGACAAGGAATGGGAAAGTTATCTAAAAGTGAGAAGTCGGTACCATTTTCGTCGAAAGATTCGAGTACAGACCCGGCGTACTCTGGGAGTTTTTTGCTGGCCCTTCCTATGTTGGGCAGGGGCAGCGGTAGCTTGGGGGTTGTCGGAGGGTTCCCGAATGGTCAATCCTATTGCCCGCCATCTCGGGGGTTGTGACACATCATGTTGCTGCTCGGGGACTGCCTCTCCAGGAGCACTCCCCACAGTGGACTCCCTCACTTCCTGGTGAGGGGCCAAGAGGCCGACTAGCCTCAGATTACTTTCTGTGACAAGCTCCTTGACACTTTTCTCAATATTCGTCAAGCTAGCCAGGGCTGCGGCCCGTATCTCCATTTCTGGAGTGGGGTCTGGTCGATGCCATGGACCTAGATGTAACATCAAAGCTCTAAGGAAGGAGAAGAAAAACAAACTAGCAGAAAATAAACGACCAGTAATTAAGAAGTTTACCTCCTCGAGTGAAGGCGAGGTTATCGGCAACCAAATCTGTCGTAAGGAAATACTCCTGGAAGTACTTCCCTACATTGGATTTTTTGGTGATGTCGCTCAGAAAGGTACGAGCAGACTCTTGATGGTAGAAGTGGAAGAACCCTGTGTTGTTGTGGTTGGGGTTGGACTTAAGATCGAATAGGTAGTTGATCTCGTGTGGTGTATGCACAGGTCATTTTTTTATGATTGTAAATGATATAGAGTGTTGATAGTACTCTATATCTGTTGGGGGTAATTTGAAAAGGAGCGACCTCGAAATAATTGTCCACCCCTTGAAAAAATTTATGCAGGGCAAGATTGCCCCTGCCTCGATGCGGTACCTCGACCAGGCACTAAAGGCGCCTCCGAGCATGTTTGCCCTCTAGTCGGGTGAAGGTTTGACTAGGATTATCCCAGGAAGACCGTACCTCTTGAGATACTTGTTCACCATCCTCGCCGATATGATGCTAGGAGGCGCAATGTACCATTCGACACCTGGCCAAAGGCCGTCACAAGTTCGGGCTTTAGGATGGATTTTTGGTTGTGTAATATTTACAGGCTGAGGGTTAGTAGAAGGGTCTTGGGTACGAGGGGCAGACTGTTTAGAAGAAGGGTTGGTTTTCTTTTTTTTCTACGGGCTGTGTATTTCATGCGACCCATGTTTGGTTGATTGGTCGAAGGGTTGGTCGCTGGGTGTTGTTGTGAAAATGGTACTTCTGAAAACAGCAGTGATGGTTGTTCTTGATCCTCGAACAACAGTGCAAGAAGATCTTCGTCGATTGGCCTCTCACCTCCCCAAGGATCGTGCATGTATATCTGAGAACAGAAAATGGGAGATGAGAATCTACGACCAATAGATAGAAGAAGTGAAAATGTTGGGACAATGTTGCTCATGTGTAAAAGTTAAGCTTTTATACGACCAACAACTTTCTAACATAAACACTAAAAGCATGCGAGCAGTTTGGAAAAACATGTCAAAAAGTGGAAGTGAGAAGAAAAATTTTCGACTTCGAAAATAGGCGGGAAAAACCCAGATTTACCCAAAAGCATAAAAATCGAAGTATTCAATTTTGGGCCCTAACACAGTATTCTTGCTTCCCACATCGATTTCTAAGCCTCACTTAATGTTTTTACCACTTAAAACTCCTATCCTATCATGCTTCTGCCTACGAACCCAATTACCCCGAAGAATTATCTCAAGAACATTCAAAAACTCATATCCGAATACCAGAAACTTCATGATTTTTTTTTTTGCACGGTATAACAGAGACAAGGAGATCAAGAAACTTACTTGAATGGAAGATTGTAGAGAGGTCACGAGTGTTGATGCTCAAGGTTGGTCGGACACGCTTCAGATCACTGAAATTTTCTGGGCTTCTCTTGAGGGTTTTTCTTCAAAATTCTTGAGAGAGAAAGGCTTGGTAAAAAGTAAAAAATGAGGTAAGTGATTTATTTATACTGATCGTGGCACAGTAATAGAGGTAATGATGAGGGTAAATTTTCGATGTTTGGGAAATCATGTTAGCCATCAAAACATCTTTGGAAAACTGCAATAGTCATTATTATTTACTTTTTTGAAAAGGCGCTGACAGACGTGATATGTCAGACGGCGAGTTGGTCGCTTAAGTTTATTATATGTTACTCATAGTAAAATAAACTTGGGGGGCAAATGTTTACCCAAAAAAAAATTACCTGATGATGTGGCAGAATTAACAAGCGCGTGGGATACACATGCCCATTTAAGTGAAGTACGATATGTTCGACCATCGACCAGATGAGAGTTCACTCAGCAGATGGCATATTTCATGGGGCGACCAGTCTGGTCACAGTATTTCAGATGTTTTCTACAAATATGTAATTTCGCATTTATGTAATAATTATTATTTCCATTATTACTTAGATATGCCTGTATTAAATGTAATTAAGGCCCATCGGCCTATGTAGAACTCCTTGAGCCTATAAATAAGACACAAATGGCTCAAGAGATGGGACTTTTGGATTTTTGAATTTTGGAATTCTGAGAGAGAATTATAGTATTTTTATCCACCAAAATTGTATTCATCCTAAAACTTGTAAAACTCGTGAACCCATAGTTCATTGATCACAGTTGTTGACGCGGTTCCTCGGCAACAGGTAATTAAGAGAAGAAGAGAAAGAGATTAGTACTTAAAAGTAGAACCGCCGCAGATATGAAATCTTTGTGAAAAGAACTAGGTGACCCTAAACACGTTTTTAAGTGGTTCGAAGGTTAAAATCCTTCTACTCCACTAGTCAATATTATTGATCTTTTCTGGGTAATTGGTTTACAAAATATATAGTTCTTACAAGACTATTTTTTCCAACCCCTATCAATTCCCAGGGTCTCCATATTTATAGGAGAAGGCACCTGGAAATTGGTAGGGAGGTCATCCCGTGACCTTTCCATTTGTCATATCAAGTCTGTGATATTCATGATTAATTCCTAAACCTGACACACAAGTGTGGTCTAATCAGTATGGAAGGAGACAATGGGCCGCACGGCCCAACCCGTCCGTGGGTGTCTGAATACGCACGTTCCTGCTGCGTGTCCGAGAAGTCAGGGGGATATCGGACACGTGATGGCAGGATTATGCACGTTTATCTTGCGTGTTGACTTCCCATAGGGTCAGAGCTTCCTGAGAAGCTCGCTGCCGGAACAATCCATAACCCGAGCTAATCCGTCAGTGGTCGCCGGATGTTGTTCCCAGCTCCTGGTGCAACAAGAGGGAGCAGGAAACTCCATCTCCTCGAGCTAGAAAGGGCCCGTCCTGAAGATAAAGCCTCTGGCCTGTGGGAGCCTCAGGCTAAATCATGTTTAGTCCGAGGCTCGTCCTGCTAAACAGCCCGTGGGAAAGCCAGGGCGTATATCTGCCCCCCAAGCTCCTGCTCGTGGTCCATGACGTCAGATATGGGAGACCACAGTAGGGGCTTTTAGACTTCTCCCACAACCCTTCGCATTCCATGCTTTTCGCATGCGTCTGATACGTGGAACGCCGTGGGTGGCGACGGTACACTCTACGAGAACCGCATTAAATGGCCTAGCCTACTGTCCAGCCGTCGTTTCACATTTCGAGTGGAGGGTCTCCCAGGAGCCTTTTACACGTGATCCCCCCTTGTATAAAAAGGGGGTGGTCATCCCACGCACGGGCCACCTTACCATTCAGAACCTCTCAAATTTCCTTCTTTTCTCTCTGACCTTCCGAAGAACAAAACCCTCATTTCCATTGCTCTCATCTTCTCCGTTCACGAAGCTTAAGCGTGCGAGTTCCTTCAAGGCCTTGGAGACTATTGTGCCAACGAAGCTCCTACCAGCGCAGCAACCTCGCTCACCATCCAACCCTATACTGTAAGTCTTCTGTCCCTGTTTATTTTTGAAAGCATGCCACTGTAGCCTAGGTAAAAAAAATTTACTGTAGCCACATGCAGAGGTTTTCTGGGTCGCGCGGATATGGAGGGTGATGGCCCTTCTTAGATTAGGGCACACTTGCCATGGGACATCGCCTTAGAACATGGGTTCCATGATTCTCTCTTAGGAACAATTTCTGGGTAGGATCCTTAGGAATTTTGGGTGCAAAAACCGGGTAGCTTAGGGAATACGCCTTAAAAGCGATTTTGCCACGCCTTGCCTGTTGAAACTTTCCCCCCAAGGCAATTTTTTTACTCTGAGCCATCTGACACACGAATTTCGAGTAATCTGGGATCTGTTGAGGGCATAGGCGCGTGTTCCTTGGAACGCGTGGCACCACTCTCCACGGGCTGGGCTTACCCCAGCTCGTGTACTTAATACTTGCTTCACTCTCCTGCTTGGGTCGCCTTTTCTAAAGGGTTTTCTTTTGTTCGATAGGCGACCAGATGGCTCCAAAGAGAAATCTGCCACAGAAGAATGTGGGAATTTCGGCCTCCCAGAAGGATAAAGGAAAGGCGGTGGTGACCAGCTCGCCAATTCCTCACTTTGGGCCGGCGGTGGAGAAGCAGGCCGAGGTGGCTCCTGACGCATTTTTCGAGGCGGAGAGAATCGTCTCGAAGATAACCAGCCAGGCAAAGATCAACAAAATCTTCCTTAACCACAACATTCCTCTGGGGAAGACCTCCGTGATCGCCCGACCTGCTGCGGATGGGGAGAGGAGCTGCACGCCGCTCGACGAGTCGTTCGCGGCCTGGAGCGGGGAACACTTCAAGGCAGGGGCCTTCCTCCCCCTGGATCAGTATTTTGTTGAATTTCTGAACTATGTGGGGTTGGCCCCATTTCAGCTCCCCTCCAATTCATACCGTCTGCTGGCGGGACTGAGGTATTTGTTCCAAAAGCATGAGTGGGAGGTCCCCACTCCTGCTGATATCCTATATTTCTTCTGCCTCAAAGCCAGCCCAGACCAGCGGGGGCGAGGCGACGGGTTCTATTACTTAACCCGCTTCCCTAACACAGCAGCAGTGATCGAGCTGCCGAGCCATCCAAACGACTTCAAAGACCAGTTTTTTATGTCTACTGGGTTCCGAAACTGCGATCATCATTATTTCAACCGCCCTCGTTTGTAATCCTCCATTTAGCTCGCCTTTTAACGGTTATCTTATTTTAGCTCGTCCCTTATTCCAATTCTGATTTCAACCAACCTTGCAGCCATCTACTCGAGGACCGAAAAGTCCGTGACCCTCGGGGGTCAATACGATACACTGGCGAACCTGCCCCCCAGTGAGAAAGACTACCGCGTGCTCGTGACGGACGAGGCGATGGTATTCTGCAAGCTGATTTTCCCAAATCAGACTTTGAATTTGAAAAGGCCCCGGGGTCCTCCCCCAGCCAGCGACAACAGGCCGATCGTCGCGGAGGAGGTCGCAGATGACGAAGGCGAGGAAGAAGGTGAGGAAGTTCCTCTGGTGAGGAACAGGAAGAGGAGCTTGGAGGTCGCCCAGGGGATGAGCGAGGAGAGGGCCCAATCCGGAGCAGCCGCGGGTCCTTCCGGTCAAGGTAACTCTTATTTATTTAAGAACGTAGATAGGGCCACTGCAGACCCCCGGCTGGTTAGGTTCAACCCTAGGCAGCTCGTCCATCGTCACCCAAGGAATCCGAACCTGGACACGCTCCTGCTCCACTGCGTTGACCAGCTCGTGCTGGACAACCAAGAGAGTCGGCCCAAGGGTACCATAGTAGTAGATAATACCCTAGCCTTTAGGTCGGCCATTTTTGAGGAGTACGGGACCAATTTACGCACGTGGCCTGCGCTCCAGAGGGGCGTCTACGCTCCGGGGATTAGGCAGTACGTAGAAGAGTCCAGCCCCGATTCAGAACCGGACCTAGAACCTTCGCCAGCTCGTGAGATAATCGTCCTAGGCTCTTCCAGCTTGGGGGGTAAGGCTCCCTTAGTATTTGCTTTCTTATTGCCTTTATTTCTGTATGATTGCTAATAACCGCGTTTTTTTCTCTTTGGCAGAAGAGATGTCTCAGCCCGGGAATAGTCTGCGGGGCGTTGTGTTCGGTGGGAATCCCCCAGCGGGGCCGAGGTTAAAGAGGCTTCGCGAGTCCAAGAGCTCGACCGGGGCCTCCACCAAATCCCCAGCTACAGAGAAGGAGAGAGACCCGCCATCCCAAGTCGCTGGGGCGAACCTCCCTGTCGCCAGGACAGGACTCATGCATCCGCCACCCCAACGATCTCCACTGGCCGCCCAGGACGGGGTAATAGAGGTCGGGAATCTGGCCGCGGCAGCCCCGGACGTGCGTATCCCGGTCGACCCCCGGGCTCTGGAGAAGATGCCCGAAGCATTCCGGGGTATGGTGTACGAGTCGGCCAGCTACGCCGTCAGCCACTATTACAATATCAGGGAGAAAGAGCTCCGGGCCATCGAAACAACGAGCCCGGTCCGAGTTATAGAATCTGCTATGGACATGACTTTAACGGTAAAGTGCCTCCTTCTTCTAAGGCTTTGACACTCACACGCCGCCTTTCTCCTTCCAGTTCGCTAATTTATCATTCTTTTCTTGCAGGGCATGGCTGCTGCCTATAGAGGCATCGTTAGGACCAAGGCCCAGCTCGAGGGTTTGGAAGCAGATCGCCAAACTGCCCTCCAGGAGTCTCAGGAGGCGAGAGACGCCCTGGCGACCTCCAAAGCCGAGCTATAGAAGGTCCGCTCGGAGAACCAAGAGCTTAAACGCTCCCTGGCCGCATCCAAGCTAGAGAAGCTTCGCTCCGAGAACCTAGAGCTTAAAAAATCCCTGGCCGCATCGCGGGCAGACCTTGAGGTGGCGAAGGCCGAAGTCCAGGCCTCCCAGGCCGCCCTGAAAGACGAGCGGGTCGTGTCGGAGAAGTCCTTACAGGACCTATTCTATCACTGCTGGTCCCACAATCCGGACGCGGACTTCTCCTTCATGCCGCCGGACCTCTGGGCATTCCTGTTGCCGCGGCTTCAAGCCCGCCTGAATAAGGAGGCTCCTCCTTCGGAGACTGGAGAGGCTTCTGCCGCGGCGGAACAGGGCGAGACCGCGACCTCCAAAGGGCCAGCTGATGGGGCTTAGGGTGCTCCTCGTTTACGCACTTTGAGCATTTTTTTTTTATTGTAATTCTCTTTTTGTGTGGGGCGTTTCCGCCTCGAGACATTTTGCTCAGCCAGTTTTATATATATACTTGTATGCATTTGGTCACAATTTATCTTTTTATTTTTATGACTTAGTTCAAGTTAACATTATTTGTGTCCCGGGCTCTCTAAAGAAGATCCGCGTTCAACAAATTTTAGTTAATTCTTAAGTTTTATGACCTGGTTAAGACCAGGAACTTATTTTGAAAAAACTCAGATCGCGTCAACATTTATCCGTATCCCGGGCTCTTTAAAGAAGAACCACGGTCAACAAATTTTAGCTAACTTCTAAGTTTTATGACCTGGTTAAGACCAGGAACTTATTTTGAAAAAACTTAGATCGCGTTAACTTTTATCCGTATCCCGGGCTCTTTAAAGAAGAACCACGGTCAACAAATTTTAGCTAACTTCTAAGTTTTATGACCTGGTTAAGACCAGGAACTTATTTTGAAAAAACTTAGATCGCGTTAACTTTCATCCGTATCCCGGGCTCTTTAAAGAAGAACCACGGTCAACAAATTTTAGCTAACTTCTAAGTTTTATGACCCGGTTAAGACCAGGAACTTATTTTGAAAAAACTTAGATCGCGTTAACTTTTATCTGTATCCCGGGCTCTTTAAAGAAGAACCACGGTCAACAAATTTTAGCTAACTTCTGAGTTTTATGACCTGGTTAAGACCAGGAACTTATTTTGAAAAAACTTAGATCGCGTTAACTTTCATCCGTATCCCGGGCTCTTTAAAGAAGAACCACGGTCAACAAATTTTTGTTAACTTCTGAGTTTTATGACCCGGTTAAGACCAGGATAGGACTTAGTTTGTGATGAATCTTATCCGTAGATAAAAATTAACACCTAAGTCGTTAAGGAGACCTGGATATATCCAGGTACCATATGCCCCCCAAGTAACTGGGAAAGGGCCTTTCGTTGTTACTTTAAAATTACACTTGCAAATAACGAGAAATATTTGATTTTTATTTATACATGGAAGGTGACCATCTAGGTCTTACAAATGTTTATTGATAATATTTCTTTAGGTGGATTGCATTCCAAGTCCGCGGGACCGCCCCTCCACCAAGTCGAGCTAATTTATACGTCCCTTCTTTGATGACTTCGATGACCTGGTATGGTCCTTCCCAGCTTGGTCCCAAAACCCCATCTTTGGGATCTTTCCCGGCCAGGAAAACTCTCCTCAAGACCAAATCGTCGACGCTAAAGGCACGTCTTTTGACCTTAGTGTTGAAGTAGCGAGTGATTTTCTGTTGATAATGGGCGAGCTGGAGTTGTGAATCCTCTCGCCTCTCATCCATCAAGTCTAAGGAGTGGCATAGGAGCTCGTGGTTCTTGTCTTGTTCGTAGGACCGGACCCTGTGCGACAGGACCTTCACCTCCACGGGGAGGACCGCTTCACTTCCAAAGGTTAGGGAGAAAGGAGTGTGACCCGTGGGAGTCCGATGTGAGGTCCTATAGGCCCACAGAACTTGGGGGAGCTGTTCTGGCCAGATCCCCTTTGCCTCATCTAGCCTCTTCTTGAGGCTTGCCTTCAGAGTTTTATTGACAGCTTCGACCTGGCCGTTCGCCTGGGAATAGGCCAGGGATGAGAAGCTTTTCACAATTCCGTGCTTTTCGCAAAATTCGGTGAACAGGTCGCTGTCAAATTGAGTGCCATTGTCGGAAACGATCTTTTTGGGTAGGCCGAATCGACAAACGATGCTTTTAACCACGAAGTCTAGCACCTTTTTCGATGTTATTGTCGCCAACGGCTCTGCTTCGGCCCTCTTTGTGAAGTAGTCAATGGCTACCACGGCGTAACGGACCCCGCCCTTTCCGGTGGGCAGGGCGCCTATTAGATCTATGCCCCAAATGGCGAAGGGCCAGGGAGACGATATCATTTTTAGCTCGGTCGGGGGTGCTCGTGCAACCGCGGCGAACCGCTGACATTTGTCGCACTTTTTTACATATGAGATCGAGTCTTTGGACAGAGTCGGCCAGTAAAAACCCTGCCGAAGGATCTTCAAGGCCAGGCTTCGCCCCCCAGTGTGATCTCCGCAGAATCCGTCATGAACTTCCTGCAGGATGGCCTTCGCTTCACTTGGAAGAACACACCGGAGGAGAGGTAATGAATGCCCACGTCGGTACAACACCCCCTCGACTAGCGTATATCTCGGAGCTTGATAAAGGACTCGCCGTACGTCGTTGCGCCCTTCGGGTAACTTGCCCTCGACGAGGTACTCAACAATGGGAGTCATCCAGGTCGGCCTGATGTCAATCATCTCAATATCTGCTCGATCTCCGTCTATGCTTGGTTTGTCCAAGAACTCAATTGGCACCAACCCCAGGGTTTCTGCCTCCCCCGAGGTGGCGAGCTTGGCGAGAGCATCTGCATTGGCGTTCTGCTCCCGAGGTATCTGCTCGATCGACCCTTGCCCAAACGTAGACAATTCGGATTTTACCTTAGCCAAATAAGAGGCCATCTTGGGACCCCGCGCCTGATACTCGCCTAGGACCTGATTCACCACGAGCTGGGAGTCGCTGAAGCATTGGACAGAGCTTGCCTTTAGCTCGCTAGCTATCCTAAGTCCGGCTAACAAGGCCTCGTACTCTGCCTCGTTGTTGGACGCCTTGAACCCGAACCTCAGCGCCGAATGGAATCTATGTCCTTCTGGGGATATCAGAATGATTCCGGCCCCGGAGCCGTTCTCGTTAGATGAGCCATCAACGAAGATCCTCCACGATGAACCTGAGGAGGTGAGCTGCTGTGAATCTTCCGATGGGATCTCACGGAATCCCACGCATTCTGCCACGAAGTCGGCCAAGGCTTGACTTTTTATGGTAGTTCGGGGAGTATAGAAAATCTCGAACTGACTGAGTTCGACCGCCCACTTTAGCAAGCGTCCCGAGGCTTCAGGCTTTTGCAAAACCTGCCTTAGAGGCTGATCGGTCATGATGTGTACAGAGTGGGACTGGAAGTATGGCCTGAGTTTTCGCGAGGCCGTGATTAGGCAGAACGCCAGTTTTTCCATCAACGGGTACCTTGACTCAGCTCCGAGGAGTCTCTTGCTGATGTAATAAACCGGTTTCTGAGCCTGGTCCTCTTCTCGCACCAGAACGGCACTAGCTGCGTCCTCAGTCACGGCCATGTAGAGGAAAAGAGGTTCTCCTACCCTGGGCTTTGATAGCACAGGTGGCTCAGCTAGGTGCGTTTTTAGGTCGAGGAATGCGCCCTCGCATTCTACTGTCCATTCGAACTTCTTGTTTCCGCGGAGCAGGTTGTAGAAAGGCAGGCACTTGTCGGTCGATTTGGAAATGAACCGGTTCAGTGCTGCCACCCTTCCTGTGAGGCCTTGGACATCTTTCGGCGACCTGGGGGACGGAAGCTTGAGCAGTGACCTGATCTTGTCGGGATTTGCCTCGATTCCTCGGGTATTGACTATGAAACCCAAGAACTTCCCCGATGCGACACCGAAAGTGCATTTCTGAGGATTGAGCCTCATGCCATATTCTCGCAGTATGTTAAAACATTCTTCCAGGTCGGCGACGTGGTTGGTGGCAGTCTTTGACTTGACAAGCATATCATCGACGTACACTTCCATGTTTTTCCCGATCTGATCCGCGAACATTCTATTTACCAGCCTTTGGTAGGTAGCCCCGGCATTCTTAAGACCGAACGGCATGACCTTATAACAATAGACATTAGTCGGGGTCATAAAGCTGGTATGATCCTGGTCTGCTGGATTCATCGCGATCTGATTGTAGCCCGAGTACGCGTCCATGAAGGACATGAGCTCGTGCCCCGCCGTGGCATCCACCAGTTGATCGATCCTCGGCAACGGAAAGCAATCCTTGGGGCAGGCTTTATTCAGGTCGGAAAAGTCGATACAGGTCCGCCACTTGCCATTGGGTTTTGGAACTAACACAGGATTGGCAACCCAAATGGGAAATCTGGCTTCGCGGATAAAGCCACATTTTTTGAGCCGGGCCACTTCTTCTTCAAGGGCCTCGGCTCGGGTTGTCCCTAAACGCCTCTGCTTTTGAGACTTTTCAGGGACGCTTTTGTCTAGGTGGAGCGTGTGCATGATTACGCTCGGACTGATCCCTATCATGTCCTCGTGCGACCATGCGAATACGTCTAGGTTCTTTTTCAGAAACGCAGTCAGATCCGCCTTTCTTCTATCGCAGAGATTCTTTCCGAGCTTCACCGTCCGTGACGGATTTTGTTCATCGATGCCTACCTCCTCGAGATCTTCAATAGCTTGGAGCTCGGACCTGTCCTCGCCTACTCGGGGGTCAATGTCCTCGCTTAAGGCGAGCTTTTCGTCTTTGGAAACCCGAGGTTTTTCAATCTCAGGGGCCGCCTTGGGTCCCTGCGATTCCTCTTCATCCTGAATGGCCATTGCCTCCTGCCCGGGTTTAGATTTTCCCTTCATGGAAATGCTGTAGCATTCCCTGGCAGCGAGCTGATCGCCCTTGATAGTGCAGACCCCTGTCGAAGTAGGGAACTTCATGGCGAGGTGCCGGACGGATGTGATAGCTTCGAAAGCAACGAGCGTTGGTCGGCCCAAAATTGCATTGTAGGCAGCGGAGCAGTCAATGACCACGAATTCGAGCAGTTTGGACACTGTTCGGGACTCGTCGCCTAGGGTGATCACCAGCTCGATCGTTCCTATCGCTGCTGACCCTTCGCCTGAAAAACCATATAGCACCATCGAGGTTGCCTTTAGCTCGGAGACGGTCAGACCCATTTTTTCTAAGGTGGAACGGAATAGGAGATTCACCGAGCTCCCATTGTCCACTAACACCCTCCTTACTCTCCGGTTGGCGAGCTGGACTGCTACGACCAAGGGATCGTTATGAGGGAATTGGACATGGCCCGCGTCTTTCTCCGTGAAAGTGACTGGTTGTTTCTCTAATCTTTGTTGTTTTGATTGACGCTGTTCCGGGACGAACTCCCCTCCATTGTGGGCCTTCAACTCATTTATGTACCTCTTCTGGGCGCCTCTGCTCGTGCCAGCCATGTGTGGCCCTCCAGAGATGGTGGAAATCTCTCCCTCGACCACGGGGGGAGGGACGTCCTGATCTACACGAGGTCCAGGTTGACTGGCTGGGATCTTCGGAGCGGGTCGACCTGTCGAGACCCTGTTCCGCAAGTATTGCGCCAACGGACCTGCTCGAATGAGAGTCTCGATTTCATCTTTGAGGTGCCTGCAGTCGTCGGTATTGTGCCCGACGTCGTTATGAAAACGGCAGAATTTGGAAGCGTCTCTCTTTCCCTTAGGGTGCTTTATTGGCTCCGGTCTTTTCCAGGGGACTCGCGTAGCGTTGGCCAGGAAAATATTCTCTCTGGTTTGGGTGAGCTCGGTATACGTTGTGAACACGGGCTTGAATTTATCCACGGACTTATTCTTCTTTTGACCGTGCTGGACGTTTTCACCATTCCCTTTTCTTTTGCCGCCACCAGGCTGGTTGCTCTGCGTGACGTCGGGAGTCGCTACTACGATCTCTGTTCCCGCCCCAGCGGGCTTCTCGAGGGCCTGGCTGGTCCCCGCGGCTGAAGCTTCAGCTTCCTCCAAGTTTATCCATTCTTGGGCTCTGTTAAGGAATTCACTAACTGAGCTGACCCCCCTCCTTTGAATATCCTTCCACAGATCTCCGCCTACTAGGATCCCGGTCCTCATAGCCATGAGTTTGGAGCTGTCGTCGGCGTCTCTGGCTCGAGCAGCGACATTTGCAAATCTGCTCAAGTAGGCTTTTAGCGTTTCTCCAGGTTGCTGTCTCACGTTAGCTAGGGAGTCGGCCTGGACCCTGGCGGCCTGAGAGGCGCGGAATGCCCTCTTGAAGTCAGCCGAAAAGGTCTTCCAGGAGCTGATTGACTGCCTTTTACTTTGTTTGAACCACTGCCTGGCAGGTCCAGTTAGGGTGGAAGGAAAGATCAAGCAACGAAGCTCTGGCCCGATGTTATGAGCCATCATTAGGGTGTTGAACATCCCTAAGTGGTCAGATGGGTCTCCATCCCCGTTGAACTTTGACAAGTGAGGCATACGAAAGCCAGAAGGGTATGCCGTTGCTGCTATGTTGGGGGCGAAGAGCTCCATCTCATCCCCTGAATCATATTCGTCTTTTTCTTTCTCCAACAAGAGCTTCTTCATCAGCTCCTCCATTTGAGTTAAGCGCTCTAGGGTTTTGTCCTGAGATCCTGGGTTATTCTGGGGCTGTTCAACAGCTCTGGACCCGTTGTACATATTACGCGGGTTATTGCCCCTCCTATCTGGAGATAGGTCATTTGGGGCATTCCCGCCATTACGTACTTCGGATCGGACCCCAACTGAGCGGGCCTGGCTACCATCCCTAACTGGACCCTCTCTGTGAGAGTTGAGGCGATCTCGAAGGTCGCCTCCATGGGAATTATGGTGACTTTGTGCTGAACTTAGTCGCTGTCATAGGTCTCCTCCCGAAAGATCACTCCATGCACTACCGGTCCAGTGACTCCTGCTGGACAGGCTCGATGTGCGTCTTTGGCGGCTCCGACCTGTTCCTCCTCCCGGCGCCCTGCTGCGGCGGGAAGGCCCGGCCGATGGCGGGTCTCTCCTACTATTTCCGTAGGTCGGGATGTCTCGGACGGTCTGAGGAGACGGATATCTGATGGGAGAAGGAGGATGCTTGACCGGAGAGGCGATCCTAGTGCCGTCTGGACGGACTAAATTTGGTGGGGGCCTCTCGGCCCTGCCAGCTTGATGGTTTCGCGCTGGGCGATCTGGACGAGGAACTGGGCGTCCTTCGGGGACGGGCTGACGTCTCCGGATCTCCTCGGCCCTCCTTTGGTAATTTCCCCTATCTCTTCTGGGCGTCCTCGAGGAAGGCTGAGAGCTAGGGGTTGATGTCCTAACCGAACGGCTGTACTGCTGCGGATCGGTCTGAGGCATTTCCCTGAAGTTCGTCTCTTGATGGCGTGATGAAGGGGTGGAGTTGGCTGCAGGGAGTCTACCCGAACGGCTATGCCTGGATCGATTACTCCGGCGAGACTTAGGAGCCTCGCCTTGCCTCTCTCCAACGTTACCGTTGGTTGTGAGAGGGGGTAGTCGACTAAGAATATCCTGGATTTGCTGACCAGCTGCTACTAGCTGGCTCCTCAGCTGAGCATTCTCCATCTCCACCGCAGTATAATAACATGGATTCGGATTAGGCGGCCGGGGTGCCGAACTACCAGTGTCGTCCTGGCCGGCCGGCTGCTTTCCTGGCCTTTGCTGGACTTCAGGAACTTGCTCCTCGGGGAGGGCAACATGGCGGGCCTCCTGCCCATCATGCTGTTCTGTCTCGTTGCCATGTTTGGATCGAGTGGTCACCATAGTTGTATGTTTGTGGTAGTACTAATTGGACTTGCTCTCAATGAAAGCACCAAACTGTTGACGCGGTTCTTCGGCAACAGGTAATTAAGAGAAGAAGAGAAAGATATTAGTACTTAAAAGTAGAACCGCCGCAGATATGAAATCTTTGTGAAAAGAACTAGGTGACCCTAAACACGTTTTTAAGTGGTTCGAAGGTTAAAATCCTTCTACTCCACTAGTCAATATTATTGATCTTTTCTGGGTAATTAGTTTACAAAATATATAGTTCTTACAAGACTATTTTTTCCAACCCCTATCAATTCCCAGGGTCTCCATATTTATAGGAGAAGGCACATGGAAATTGGTAGGGAGGTCATCCCGTGACCTTTCCATTTGTCATATCAAGTCTGTGATATTCATGATTAATTCCTAAACCTGACACACAAGTGTGGTCTAATCAGTACGGAAGGAGACAATGGGCCGCACGGCCCAACCCGTCCGTGGGTGTCTGAATACGCACGTTCCTGCTGCGTGTCCGAGAAGTCAGGGGGATATCGGACACGTGATGGCAGGATTATGCACGTTTATCTTGCGTGTTGACTTCCCATAGGGTCAGAGCTTCCTGAGAAGCTCGCTGTCGGAACAATCCATAACCCGAGCTGATCCGTCAGTGGTCGCCGGATGTTGTTCCCAGCTCCTGGTGCAACAAGAGGGAGCAGGAAACTCCATCCCCTCGAGCTAGAAAGGGCCCGTCCTGAAGATAAAGCCTCTGGCCTGTGGGAGCCTCGGGCTAAATCATGTTTAGTCCGAGGCTTGTCCTGCTAAACAGCCCGTGGGAAAGCCAGGGCGTACAACAGTGTTTGGGGACTCTACATCAATGAGAACACTAAGTGGACGTAGGTTATTACCATTTGCTGGGCCGAACCACTATAAATCTTTGGTGTCGTTTATCTTTTTGTCTTGATTTCATCTCGTTTTTATTGTTTTAAAAATAATAAAGGCATACACATTTTTTTTTATCTTATAAATTTGTGTGATAATTTGTATTTTATCAAGTGATTAGAGCCTTTTTTTCTTTATCAAATTCACCAAAGGACATTGCGAGATACATTAGAAACTAAAAAATAGTTGATGTATGTATATTACTGTCTACACTATGACTTTTTCTATTCTTATTTTATTTCTATTTTTATTTTCTTTTTAAATATTATTGTATTATATATATATGTCATGTAGCCATGTAAATATATATCTATGTCAATGCTGTTTAAATATCATATATGTAGTGATTATTGATATAATTTTTTATATATACTATAGAATATTAATTCATTCTATTATATATATATTTAAAAAAACAATAAACCAGTTTTTATTAAAATTATAAACAATATTTAAAATTTTAAAATTAAGTAAACGTGTTGATTCTACCTAGCATTTGATAAGTTTATATTTGTTAGTGAATTAATAATTTAAAAATTTATGCTCATATAATAATAACATAATAAGTTTAGTTCATCCTACATCAAGTTTTTATTCAGTTATCACTATGACTACTAATTCAAAATTTGATTGACTAAATTATTTTTTTGTTATTATAAACACATCAACTAATAATTATAATGGTGATTCTCAAATAACAAAATTACCCTTTCTTGACTAAAAATTTACTTTATCTTCTGACAACTAGTTTTTTTAATTTCTTTCCATTTTACCCATCAAACTTTAAAATCACTTTTCCTCTAAAAAAACACTTTTGATGGAATAAAAAAGAAAATTAAAAAAAAACACACACAAAATAAATCAACATCATCTCCTATATAAAAATTTACACAAATTTTAGCTTTTATAAATTTTTTGTAAACTTATTTAAAAACTTAATAATAATTGTTTCAAATTTAATTATCTTAAAATGTTATTAATATTTTTGTCTTTTTCTAATGTTTATAAAAACATATTATTATTTTTTTCAATTGTCTTCTCTTTCCCTTTAAAGTTTAATTAAACTAAGATATAAAACAATAGTTTGAATTTTCATAATCAATGATTATTAAAACAAAGTATTATAATAATACTAGGTGCAAACAACGTGCAACACATAGTTTTATTTATAAAATTTATTAAGTATTTTTAAATTTTTATGATTGTTACATAAATTTTAAATAAATAAACAATATTATATATAAAAGAATGACATAAACATATTAAGAGAAATATTATACCAAAATATTGTTTATGGTTTTTCTTTTTTAAAATAATACGGTAACATTTTAGATCACAAACTATCCTATTTAAGGTATAAAACTTCCATGATATTATTCAAATCACACCTCAATAATTAAATAATAAATTTATTTATCTTGAAAGAAGATCAATGTTATTATAATTTCTCATTTAGTTATACAATCATATTATTTGTATACACACAACACTTATATATAATGTATTTATTATGTATTGTATATTATTGTAACAATAATATTTTATAATATCTGAATTTATATTGATATAATTATTAAATATCTAATTTTGTATTAAATATTATTATAATAATATTTTATAATATTTGAATTTATATTAATATAATTACTAAATATTTATTATTGCAAAATTTTATAAAAATTGGGATTATATATTATATGTTATATATTATTATAATAATAATATTTTATAATATTTGAATTTATATTGATATAATTATTAAATATCTAGTCTTGTATTATATATTATTATTATTATAATAATGATATTTTATAATAATTTTATTTATATTAATATAATTAATAAATATGTAGTCTAGTATTAAATATTATTATAATAATGATATTTTATAACATTGAATTTATATTAATATAATGAATAAATATCTAATGATATTTTATAATATTTGAATTTATATTAATATATAATTAATAAATATGTATTTTTAATTGGTTTTAAAAGTATATATATTCTGTTAAAGTTAAGAAAAAACCGTTAAAATAAAGAATTTTTGTTATCTACACACTTTTTATGTAGAGAAAATATGTATAACCTTTTTTTTTTGTAATTAGTATTATTTAATGTAATTTTTTCTATTATAATTGTTGACCTGAGAAATTGGTCAACGGTTGTATGTACGGCATATGACACCTTTTGAACGAGATAAATATAAATATACGACATAGCACAAATAACTAAACAAAACACACAGAAATTTATAGTAGTTCAGCCCTGTTTTAATGAACAGTAATAACCTAATCCACTTACTCTTTAGTATAGAATCATTCGATTGACAATTACAAAGATGAACTTAACAATTCACTCGTCACAGATTTGCCCAGAGTCTTTCCCCCAAAAAATATCCGACCCAGAATCGTCCCCTTTAAATGAAGCCCTAGGTCCTTTATTTATAGTACCCAGGGGCTGTTACATGATCATCAAGACTGGGGATCGTGGTTTGGTACACGATTATTGGGAGTGGAGATACGTGTCCACCTCCCCATGATTATGAGATCGTGGGTCTTCTCGTTGTTTCTCTGGATTGTGGTTGACAATGCACGATTGAAACCTTTGGGAAAATGCTAAGTCTTTGTTGGTCTATGAGACTTAGGTGCTAGGCCTGATGACCATTTAGAGCTTGAGTGCTAGGCCTGATGAACCTCTGGGTGCTAGGCCTGCTGATCTTCTGGGTGCTAGGCCTGTTGATTTCAGCTTGAACGAGTGTGAACTTTATCCAACGAAGTGTGTTTGGGAGTTTAGGCTGACCACCCTATGAAGAATAGGGTGGGCCAACCACCCCATGCATTTCTTGAGCATGCCAGGCCGACCATCCCCAGGAGTTGGGGTCAGGCTGACCAGCCCTAGTAGGTTTACACCTGGTCGACTTCCCTATAGGTTCTGGACCTATCTATATTTGTTCATCGGTCTTTTTCAATACTTTATGGTTTTTCCATGACTTGTGATGCCACGTTCCTCTTTCTCATTCGCCACATTATCTCTTGAATTTTGAGGGATAACATTTTCCCCTCAAGTTTATCGTATTGTGTTAAACATTGGTAAACTTGATCTGGCCCAAGAAATATATCGTAGCAGTACTCTAACAACAAAGTCACTCGGGACATTAGGTAGTACTTTTATAAACTATCGATAATTTTTTCAGCACATATTTTTCAAGAATTCTGATCCTAAAAATAGTTGCACTTTTCAAAGAATTCGACTCCTAAATACATAATCTGTTTTACAATGATTTTTTTAATTCTTAAAAATGATAATATTTTTCAAGGAAAATTAATTTCCTAAAAATCTAATATATTTTTCAAGGAATTTTTATTTCCTAAAAATATAATATATTTTTCAAGGATATTAATTCATAAAAATACAAAATATTTTTCAAGGAATTTGAATTCCTAAAAATATAAGAAAATTTTCAATGAATTTGAATTTCTAACAATACGAGATATTTTTCAAGGAATTTGAATTCCTAAAATTATGGTTAGCCTGAGAGGATATAAGTAGGGACTCACTCATCACATCCTAGACCCATGCGCCTTTCTCAGGGAAAGTCTGAGCTGTGAAATTCTCCAAGTCTTCATCAACTATGCGCATCTTCTCTTGAGTAAGTAATCTTTCCCATTCTTTACGTCTTTGATAAATCTGTCTTAATTTCCTTGTTTTGCTTTATTTTGATTTAAAACAATTGACTAGTTTGAATAAAAAAAAAAGTTGCTTTTAATCAAAGATTGGCTTGATCCTTGTTTCTTTTTGTGTGATACTTTAGGGTTTAGAGGTATATAGGCCGACCACCCTTAGGTTTTCCTTAGCCTAGATGATTTCCAGGCCTACAAATCCCTCATAGGACGACCACCTCTAGGTTTCCATGGTTTGTGCGATTCCCAGGGCTACACATCTCATCATGGGCTGAGTGCCCCTAGGGATTCTTTAACCTGGGAAATTTCCAAGCTTGTAAACTTCATTATGGGTCGAGCACCCCTAGGGCTTCCTTAGCTTGGGCGATTTCCGGACTTGTAGATCTCATCATGGGCTGAGCACCCCTAGGGCTTCCTTGACTGGTGTGATTTCCAAGCCTACAATTCCCATCATAGGCCGACCACCCTAGGGTTTCCCTTGCCTGTGCGATTTGTAGACCTAAAATTCCCATCATAGGCCGACCACCCCTAGGGTTTCCCTTGCCTGTGCAATTTCTAGGCTAGGCATAGGCGATTTCCAGGGTTTCAAATTTAGGCATAGGCAGCTCCCAGGGTTACAAATTCAAGTCTAGACTGCATTTCCCATGTTCTGGGCGATTTCCTGGGTTCCCAAGTCTGGGTGGTATTTCAGATGATGCTCCTCGCCCTAGTTAGTCTTCTTTTGGTCTTTTATTCTTTGTCTTTCCTTCTGTGTCATTGGTGGGGCACCTTGTACTTGACATTTTATGCCTTTATGTGTTTTTTGTTTAGTACTTAGTGTATTGATTGAAAATTTTTATTTTCAATGCTTACTAAGTATATCAACTCACAACCCTCATTAGTTCAGGTATCAGTATAATCTGAACTCATGTATTTCACACGCCATACTAGCCTTACTCCTTTATGTTTTTCATGCTAACAACCATGGTAATGTGAGTAGTACGATACTTCACCAAGTACGATGAACAAAACGGTCAGGTCGACCACCCCATGGGTGTTAGGCCAACCACCCTATAGGGTTGATGGACTGGCCGACCACACTATAAGGGACATGGCTAGGAGTCTCCCTACCAATGCCTTTTTTGTTTTTGTTTTTGCACTCTCGGAACATATGTTGAACAAATGTCCTAGAAAAACTTAAGCATGCTTAGTACTTAAGGTCACATCCTCATTGCTTGTGTATACCTCGATCGGTATGTACTATATGCCCCCCAAGTGATCATGGGTTTAAAATCCTTGGTCACTTGCTACTTGATCATGCCTTACTTCGAGCGTTTAGACACGTAGTACTATCCTTTTCACCCAATGATGCAAGCAGAAAATGCTTGTTCCTCATTGGTAGTCGGGTGATGGTTTCATACTTAGTAATAATGATACCTATACACAAACGTAGATTGTGTAGCACGTGTCGATCACGATGTAATCTCTCCTGTACTCGTTATAATGATTGTAGACAAAATTGTATAAGTTGGAACAATCGGGTCTTAATGGGCTAATCTAGCTTGTAACGAGTCTTAGATCAAATTATCGACCAGTCCCTCAAGGACTAGATTCGATTATGATTCGATGATGGTGAGTGGTCTTCGAACTAGTCTATTTTTTGATCGTATGGGTCGATAGGTTCCTCAAGAACCAAGATCGATCTTTATCAAATAATGGCGATTGGTCCTCGGACCGGTCTCTTTTTTGATCATATGGTTCGATAAGTTCCTCAACAACCAGGATTGAACTTGATCAAATAATGGCAACTGGTCCTCAGACCAGCCTCTTTTGTTGATCGTATGGGTTGATTGGTTCCTCAAGAATAAGGATCGAACATGATCAAATAATTGCGACTAGTCCTCGGACCCGTCTCTTTTGTTGATCGTATGGGTCAATAAATTCCTCAAAAACTAGGATCGAACATGATCAAATAATTTGGTGACAAGGTCCTAGGACCACTCTCTCTTTTTGGATTGTATGGGTCGATAGGTTCCTCAAGAACCAAGATCAAACATGATCCATAATGGTGACAGGACCTCAGACCGGTCTCTTGTTTGGATCTTATGGGTCAATAGGTCCCTTAAGGATCAGAATGAAACATGATCCTATAATTTGACGACAAGGTCCTAGGACCAATCTCTCTTTTTAGATCGTATGGGTCGATAGGTTTCTCAAGAACCAAGATTGAACATGATCAATAATGGCGACAGGTCCTCGGACCAGTCTCTTGTTTGGATCTTATGGGTCAATAGGTCCCTCAAGGATCAAAATAGAACATGATCCGATAATTTGACGACAAGGTTCTAGGACTTGTCTCTCTTTTGGATCGTATGGGTCGATAGATCCTTGAAGGACCAGAATTGAACATGACCTGATGGGGTTGACAGGTCTAAAGTGACTAGTTCCTCATTGTAAGAAATTTAAAGAATCAAGCGAAACTTAAGAAATTAAATTTATTCATTCATTGAAGCACAATGGCTATTACATAGATATTAAAAAATAATACATTTTCAAATTAAAATTTGTCGCTGCTGAACAACTTCACTGATAGTACCGGCGGAGGTGTTCGCCATTCGAGTGGTTTTTGATTAATTCTCCATTCAGTCGAGCTATCTTGTATGTCCCTGGTGGTATCACCTCCTCCACAAGGTATGCCTTTCCAAATTAGGTCCTAGTACCCCTGCTGCAGTGTCCTTAGTATTTAGGAACACCCTCCTGAGTACTATGTCTCCAACTTGGAATTTTCGATCCTTCACCCTAGAGTTGAAGTATCTTGCCACTTTTTGTTGGTGTGCTGCTACTCTGAGACTTGCCTTTTCTCGTCTTTCTTCGATTAAATCGAGCAACGTTTTTATTAGTTGATGGTTCCTCCCTTGATCGTATGTCTCTCGTCTATGCGATGGGGGAGTGAGTTCAACTAGCAACATGGCTTCATAACCAAAATCCAAAGAGAATGGTGTATGGCCCGTTGTTGATTGAGTCGCTGTTCGATGTGACCATAGGACCTTTGAAAGTATTTTTGGCCAGGCTCCTTTGGCTTGTTCAAGGCATTTCTTCAGAGTTTCTTTGATAGTCTTGTTCACTGCTTCTACATGACCATTGGCTTGGGGGTGTGCTACTGAGGAAAAACTCTTTGTGATTCCATGCCTCGTACAAAATTTGGTGAACATATCACTGTCGAATTGAGTCCCATTTTCCGAGAATTTCTTCTTCGGTAGACCGAATAGACATATTATATTCTTCACCACAAATTCCAAGACTTTCTTCGAGGTGATGGTGGCGAGCGGTTCTGCTTTAGTCCATTTGGTGAAGTAGTCTACGACTACAATAGAAAATTGGACTTCTCCTCTTCCCATGGGTAGCTTCCTGATTAGGTTGATTCCTCATACAGCGAAGGGTCAAGGGATTTGCATTTGTGTTAATTCATTAGGTGTCGCCCGGGGTATCTTGGAGAACATCTGGCGCTTGTGGTATCTTCTGACATACTCCATCGAGTATTCGTTCACTGTCGCACAAAATTATCCTTGTCTTAGGATTTTCTTTGATAGGCTCTACCCCCCAGCATGATCTCCACAAACCCCTCGTGTACCTCAATCATTAATAACTTTGACTGGTCTGGTGTAACACACCTTAGTAGTGGTAGGGTGTACCCTCGTTGGTACAGGACCCCTTCGGCTATCATATATCCTGCAGCTTGTCTCAACAACTACCTTGATTTGTTCCAATCATTGGGAACTACTCCTTGGTTGGGATAGTTAATAATAGGGGTCATCCATGTATCTCTTAACTCAATAGGTAGTGCCTCCTACCGTCTACATCTTTGGCACTAGCAAGCTTGGCTAAGGCATCAACATTGGCATTCTGTTCTCTCGGGACTTGTGTCATCGAGTATCTCTTGTACTATACCAGCAATTCCTCACCTTGTTCAGGTATTGCACCATCCTAAGTCCCTTGGCTTTATACTCCCTTAGTAACTGGTACACTACTAGTAGGGAATCGCTAAATATCTCTAGGGACTGTGCATGCACATCCCGAGATAAGCGTAATTCTGCTAGCAATGTCTCATACTCAGCCTTGTTTGAAGCGTTGAATTCAAATTTGAGAGCGCAGTGGATTCGATGATTCTTTGGAGTGATCAGTATGATTCCTGCGCATGAGTTGTGTTCATTGGATGCTTCATCAACATATAGCTTCCATACGGGAGTATCTCCTTCCTTCTCGGTATCTCCATTGTAACGCCCTACTACCTTAGAGCCGTTACTAAGTGAGTTTAAAACAGAAATTGTGCATTTAATTGACTCAAAGTGGTTTCTAAAACCAAAAGTGTGATTAAACCAGAGTTTAAGGCTGTATTCTTTTAAAATGGTCAACTTCATTGAAAACGTTAAATATAAAACATCTGGGATCCCAAAATAAGGTTTACAAAATGTTTACAACACCAAAATAGATTTACACTTGATCATCTATCAAAATAATGGTTAAATATAGACATATACAAAATGCCCCCAACCAAAGCAGTCGGGCAGGCCGAACATGTACGCGCCGCCCCCACGCTCTCCATACTCATGGCCGGTTGACTGACTCCTTGCTTTTACCTGCCACACGGAGCACCCGTGAGCCGAAGCCCAGCAAGAAAACCCAAATAACACATAACATATGCAAAACAAATAGCTGGCAATAATTCACTGATACATAGGAAAACCACCATAATAAACAAGTACGGCCATGCCGCTCCCAAGGCCTTACCAAAGCCTGGAGTTTCGGTTCTCACCGCGAGGATAACTCATGTATCCCTTGGGTCCCACCCTGAATATAAGCATCCCATGTGCTGTGTTACTTTCGGCCCACGGCCGCCCCGGCCTATGCCGTACCCGGCCTCTGCCGCTCGTTTCATCATAATCACACATATAGTACATTCAAAATAATCATTCACACACATCATGGTTCATTTAAGGTTAAGCATTTGCACGTAATACAATCTGGGGCCACGCCCTACAATCACACAGTGGGGCCATGCCCTAAACTCAGGTGTTACGGTTTTCTTACCTTTAGATTAAGTAGCCTTGATCAACCTGACTCCTTGAGCACGATCTTACCCGAGCCCTAGCGCTTACCTAAGCAAAATCCACAAGTCAAAGTCATCACCAATCCTCAAGTCCAAAACCTAGCCTCGGGACTAATCCCGAGCCCCCGGGAAGTCCTAAATCCCCAAAACAAAGTGGCGGAATCGAGCCCCGAACCCTAGGTCAAAATCCCTTCACAAAAGCTGTTGCGATAATTTTGCTATGCAAGTGCACACAGTCGCGAACTTGTAATAAAATGGTAAAACCAAGTATCGTCCTCAAGGACTGAGTTATCAATTACCAGTCAATTAATCTCTTGTTCTATTTGATGAATTAAAACTTCTTGATTTTTGTAAAATACAGCAAAAGAACCGATAAAGTGCAGAAATAATAATCGACAATTAAATAGAATAATAACTAATAGTAAAAACTCTTAATTCAATCACTGAGAAACAATTAGGATATTCAATCTCATCAACTATCCTTCCTATTATTCCCTAACGCAAAGTATGAATTCTTCTTATTTTTACCTAATTCAATTAACAAGTTGAAACAACAGTCTATAATCATACTATGAATTATAAACTCAACCTAGGTGACAATTTCCTATATTTCTATGGTAAATTGAACCACAAAGGTAGCATTAAATTCCACAACTTAATAACAGCTACACAATTAATTCAGATACTTTCGTTCTAAATTAGAATTATGTCCAATATAACCAAGGCATAATTAAATCTCACTTCTCAGATTTTGACTTAAAAACATATGAATATGACTAAAGATGGTCAATCAATAATCACTCTATAAGAACAGATTATATGGAATTGAAGAAGATTGAAGAAGAGGAAATTAAAATTGCATTAGGTCATAACAGAAATTCAAGAGATTCAATTGAACATCCTAAACAGAAAATTAGTTCATAGTCATAGTGCTAATCACAACAGAAATTAAAAATAACATCAGGAAGAAAAACATGTAAAAATACTCTAAGCTTGAGCCTTCAACACCAGAACTCCTCCCTTCGTCCGTACGTCCTTCTCTCTTCTTTTTCGTCCTTTAAAACCTAGGATTTTTAGATTTTAGAGAGGCGGGCCGCGGCTCTACATACACTATGCCGCGGCCCGTGTCAAAATTTCTGGGCAGACTATCCTTTCAATGTCGCGGCTCTCTGAAACCATGCCGCGGCCCGCATCGTTGTTTTCTGGGCAGAGTGCCCATCCATGCCGCGGCCCTTTCTAGCCATGCCGCGGCCCGAAGATGTCCTAAAAAAAAAACATGCTTCTGTTTCTCCCCCTAGCCGCGGCCCTACTTTGATCATGCCGTGGCTCTTAAGGAATTCTTCAATTCTTCAAGTTTTCATCCCAAAATTTCACCAACACTTCCAAATGGTATTGAGAACCATTCTTGATCAAAATATGATGAAAAACTCGATTATTTCTTCCCTTTCTTTGGCATTTCCTTCCACATGCTCAATTCTTCCTGATATTCACAAAAACAACCAAACAAAGCGTAAACCCGCGCTAAAACAAGGAAAAACAAAATAAAAGACTACTAAAAACATCACCAAAACATCATAAAAACTAGACTCATCAAAAGCCCAAAAATCCCCTCTGTGAACAGTGCAGCGCTACAGTGCTCAAAAGGTAGCGCTGTAGCGCTACAAGCAGAACCTCCCTCACCAGACAGGGGCTAGCGCTACAGCGCCCCCTGCCTAGCGCTAGTTGCAGCATAGCAAAACCAAAAATCGCATCTTGCGATTTTCTTCCCCCATTTCGAACCCAAACTTGTCCAACTCTTTCCCAAGCCCAAAAACAAACATATATACACCACACACTCATCCCAAGCACCCCAAGAACTCAATCCCAAGCTCAAGCAACCCACAACTGAAAATCTAACCCAATGAACCCCAAAACCAGAAAAATCAATCAAACAACAAGGATAGGGTCTTAGAAATCATACCGTGGGTGGAATTTCGACCTTGAACTGCACCCTAGACCTCCTTGGCTTGCACCTTTACAACCTTGACCTGTTTTCCCCAAAAACCCCATCCATTTAGCTCAAAAACACAGTTCAAAACCAGCAAAACCCTAAAACCGAAAACCTCAAGAACTTACCTCAAATCTCTGATTTGATCTTGCTAATCTCTTGCAAATCCACAAACCTAGCTTACCACTGAGCTTCACCTCAAGAAAATCAAAGAAAAAGGGTGGGAGAACCACAAACCAAATCTTCAAAGCCAACCCTTCAGCTTTCCCTCTCTTCTTTTCTCTTCTTTCTTTCTTTCTTTCTTTTCAGCCTAAAATTTTCTCTACTAAATCCACTAAGTATAAAGGCCTCCTTTATTTTATCTCTTGCAAGCCTAATGACCAAAATACCCTCTCTTATCAATTCTAAGCCTTTATGTCCATAAAGGGCATTTTAGTCATAATACCCAAATTCCCACTAATTCCTCAAGTGTTCCTAATAATTCCCGTTCGCTACCCAATGCCTAATAAATCACCAAATACATTCCCAAATTCTCGATTAACTCCCCAGGCTTAACCCAAGCCTGGTACAGGTTCCCGCTTTGACTTTCCGCTAACCCGCTCGTTCTAGGATCGTCTCGAGTCATAGATCACAGGTATCAACATAGTCATGCCCAACATGGCCAAATTACAAATATGCTCAATCAGGTCTACATGCATATTAATTCACATAATCATGCACCACAATTAATCACATAATCATAAAACGTGCACTAAATCATAATCATGCATAAAACCCATTAAAGACCCACACAGAATTCCATTATGCCCTCCAGGCACGCTATCTCAGGCCCTAAGCCTTAATACCGAATTTGGGGTCGTTTCATCCATTGTCTGATTAGTAGGAAGGGTCTTCAAGGTTGGTGCCCTTGGCTATGAAATCTGCCAATGCTTGTCCTTTTATCACCTTCCTCGGATGATAAGTGATATCAATATGTCCTAACTCCACCGCCCATTTGAGTAAATGTCCCAAGGCCTTTGGCTTCTAAAGAACTTATCGTAGCGGTTGATCGGTTAGGACTCGAATCGAGTGAACTTGGAAGTATGGACACAGATTCCGAGAGGCGATTACTAAATAGTAGGCTAGATTTTCAAGAGGGGGATACCTAGACTCTGCACCTACTAGCCTTTTACTGATATAGTATACAGGGTGTTGTACCATGTTCTCTTCTTTCACCAAAGCAGCACTGATTGCATGCTCGGTGATTGCCAAATAGATGAATAGTACCTCACCATATATTGGCTTTGCTAGAATGAGATGCTCCTTCAATGCTTGTAAAGCTTTCACACATTCCTCGGTCCATTGGATCTTCCTACTACCCCTAAGTAAGTTAAAAAAGGGGACACATTTGTCCGTAGACTTCGATATGAACCTACTGAGGACAGCTACTCTTCCTGTTAAGCTTTGCACTTCTTTGATTGTGGTAGGTGACTTCATGTCGATCAATGCTTTGATCTTCTCATGGTTAGCCTCGATTCCACTTAAATTGACTATGTATTCGAGAAACTTACCAAAACCAACTCCAAACGAATAGTTGAGAGGATTTAACTTCATGCAAAACTTTCTAAGTATTGCAAAGCATTCCTCCAAGTCTTGAACATGCCCTCGAGCTTCTTTGGACTTGACCAACATGTCATCGACATATACCTCTATATTTTTCCCGATCAAGTCTCGGAACATGCTATTCACTAAACGTTGGTAGGTGGCTCCTACGTTCTACAAGCAGAATGGCATTACCTTATAACAGTACATTCCATTGTCTATCTGGAAGCTGGTATGTTCCTTGTCGTGAGGGTGCATACTTATCTGATTATACTCGGAATATGCATCCATGAATGAGAGTATTTCATGTCTTGCAGTTGCATCGACTAGTTGGTCTATTCTGGGCAGTGGGAAGAAATCTTTGGGGCAGGCCTTGTTTAGATCTGTGAAGTCCACGCATGTCCTCCACTTCCCGTTTGGTTTTGGGACCAGCACAGGGTTTGATATCCAGTTTGGGTATTAGGCCTCCCTTATAAAACTGTTTACCTTGAGCTGCTCGACCTCCTCCTTCAGGGCTTGCGATCATTCTTTGTTAAGCAGTCTCTTCTTTTGTTACACTAGTGGGTAGTTTTTGTCCACATTGAGGACACGACTTATCACGAACGGAGATATTCCAACCATGTCCTTATGTGACCAGGAAAAGACGTCCTGATTCTTCTTAAAATATTCTACCAATCATGCCTTAATTTCCACCTTTAGTTCCTTCCCGACTTTGATTACTCTAGTCAGGTGCTCCTCATCTAGTAAGACTTCATCAAGATCTTTGATTGGTCCTACCCCTATGATGCCATCCCCAAAGCGAGGATCGATGTCGTTTCCCTCGCTTTGGGAAACTTGTTACAATAATAAATCTTCGTTAAAAGGAGCCCCCGGCTCCAGTGGAGTATTTCTTTCAACGTCAACTTCCATGTTGACAACCTCATCGGTTCCTTCATTCCCTTCGCAAGAGGTCACCACCATGTTGTTTGCGCATGGTCCTTTCTTTGCTTTGACCACCGACGTGTTATAGCATTCTCGTGCCTCATTTTTGTTACCATGTACGCATCCTTGCCCCGTGCTTGTGGGAAACTTCAAAGATAGATGCAGATAGACACTGCTGCGTGTAATGCCATCAGGAGGGGTCTCCAGAGCACTACGTTTTAATCCGATGAGCAATCTACCACCAGGAACTATGTCATCACAGTCTCATGCCTAGGGGCATCCCCCATCATGACTGGTAGTTTGATAGTTTCGGCTGGTGCTAGGCATTCTCCTGTGAACCCATATATTTCTTGGGAACAAGGTGCCAGGTCCTTGATCATGAGCTTCATCTTCTCGAAGGATGATTTTTAGATGATATCTACTGAGCTTCCTGTATCCACCAAGCATCTCTTCAATCGGGCATTGGTGATGTCAATGGTAAGGACCAGAGGGTCATTGTGGGGGTACCTCACGTACCTGACGTCATCCTCTGTAAAAGTAAGAGTTTCACTTTCATACTTTGGATTTTTTGGAGCCGCTCTTTGACTTCCATGCACTGGGAAGACTCCCCTACCTCATGTCTTAGGATCCTTTCATATCGCTCACGAATGTTGTTACTATTACCTGATATGTGGGGCCCCCCACATATGGTGTCCAATGTGAAGTCCACAGTCGTTGGCTCCAGTGGTGGACTCCTTTGCCTTTGAAACTCTGGATTCCTGCTTGGGGTTTCAGTCCTGACTTGGTACCTCGAGAGCTTTCCTAATCAGAGGAGAAACTCTATCTCATCCTTCAGTTGTTTGCTATTGTTTATGTTGTGCCCATAATCATTATGGAACCGACAAAACTTGTTCTTGTCCATCTTTCCTTCTGAGTGCAAGGGTGATGGCTTTCAGTATGGTACCTCCTGTTTTGTTACCAAGTAAATCTCATCCCTTGTTGCAGTCATGACAGTATAGTTGGTGAACCTGGCCTGGTAGGGCTGATTCTTAGGCTGTTTGTCGATAGGTGCTGACTTTGCCTTCTTTTCTCCACTCTGCTCAACCCTTGAGGTACTTTTCTTCTTACCATTTCCCCTATTGCTGCCCTGAGGGTTTGTGCCGTTCTTGCTTGCCTTGATAGTGGTCGAATGGTTTATGTCTTTTTCTTCTGTCATGATAGCATTGTCTTGCTTCATGTATTTGTCTGCTCGGTCTAGGAACTCCTGCAAGGTGTTGATGGGGTTCCTGTGGATGTTATTTCACAAGGGACTACAATAAATGATTCCTGCAGAGATGGTAACGAACTTCCCTTCATCTCCTACCGTGGATGCTCGGTTTGCTTCTCTCATGAATCTTTGGATGTAGTCTTTTAGGGATTCATCCTTCCCTTGCTTGATGTTAGCTAGTTGATTGGCATAAACTGGTTGAATCCGTCCCGCACTGAAGACCTTGCAAAATTCCTTCCTGAATTGCTCCCAGGAAGTGATGGACCCAGGTTTGAATTTCCAATACCATTCCTGAGCTGAGTCAGAGAAAGTGGTAGGGAATACCCTGCATCTATAATCATGCTCCACACCGAGTAACTCCATTTGATCCTCGAACTTTCCAATGTGTCGCACTGGGTCCTCCCCAGTTTATGTTGGAAGTTTCATGGTCTTGTACTTCGGTGGTGGTTGAGCAACTTGGATCTTGGCATTGAAAGGACTCCCACTTCTATGAGCCAGCTCGATATCGGAAGGTTTCTTTGTCAGGCCATGAACAACCGTGGTGAATCCATCTATCTGAGTCTGCACTACTGATGGGATCGCTGCTCCAGGTGGGGTAGACGTCGCTGACACCCCCTTCTGAGCGTCGGTGCTCCTGTTGATGACTTCCCTCAAATCCTAAGGTTGTGCATCTTTCCCAAGCCTATCGAACACGGTATTGGTGTTGTTCATCAATTCCTTTCCCTTGCGAGACTGAGGTTGTAGGAGTGGTAGGTCCGCCTTGCTCTTGCCAGTGCGATCCTGCCCCCGAGCTTCTCCTCCTACTTGACTTTGAGACTTTGAGCGACCATTTCCATTCCTGTCACGCCTCTTAGATGTCTGACCTTCCACTCATGTGTCGTTTCGTCTGTCCCCCTGGGATGGGGCCTTCGGGTTGGTAACACTCTTACTCAGAGAGGAAGTGTTATTCTTCTTGGTCATGGAGGAGGCAGTTTAGGATTGTGCATCTTCATCCTGTCTCTGGGAAACTGGCTCTGAGAGCGTCCTTGGGGTTCGACTCCTCCCTGTTACTGTTGTCTCGTATCCCTGCTGCTTTGGCCTAAGCGTTTCTCATCGCTTGAGCAACAGCTTCCGCATTAGCTCGGGCTAATTGGGTAGTCGCCTCCAGAGCCACAGCAGCCTCCTGGGCCTCTGGACTTGCTCATCTATCTCTTGTCATTGTCGTTCCATAGTCGCCCTCTGGAGAGAATATCTGCAGCAAAGGCCTCATGACTCGCCAGAAATTGCGCCATTTCCTCCTGGTGAGCATCCTGTGGATCTTTCGCATCAGGTTGATCTCCAACCTCCACTCGAGGTTCATTAACGGGAACAATGGTATCTTGAGTGGTGGAATCCTTGGGAACCATCTTCTTTTTCTGACTGGGTTTTGGAGGCATCGTAAAATTGATAAAAGTGTGTTTCTTGATTTCGTACTATCAGTGAAAGCACCAATGTGTTGACCTGTGAAATTGGCCAACGGTCGTATGTACGGTATACGACACCTTTTCAATGAGATAGATATAAATATACGACAGAGCATAAATATCTAAGCAAAACACACAGAAATTTATAGTGGTTCAGCATTGTTCTGATGAATAGTAATATCCTAATCCACTTAGTCTTTAGTATTGAATCACTCGATTGACAATTACAAAGATGAACTGAAGAGTTCACTCGTCACAGATTTTCTCAGAGTCTCTCCCCTAAAACATATCCGTCCTAGAATTTTCCCCTTTAAATGAAGCACTGGGTCCTTTATTTATAATACCCAGGGGCTGGTACATGATCAACAAGACTGAGGATCATGGTTTGGTACACGATCATTGGGAGTGGAGATACATGTTCACCTCCCCATGATTATGAGATAGTGGGTCTTCTCGTTGTTTCTCTAGATCGTAGTTGACGATGCACGATTGAAACCTTCGGGAAAACGCTAAGTCTTTGTTGGTTATGAGACTTAGGTGCTAGGCCCGATGACCCTTTAGAGCATGGGTGCTAGGCCTGACGACCCTCTGGGTGCTAGGCCTGCTGATCTTTTGGGTGCTAAACTTGTTGATCTTCTAGGTGCTAGGCATGTTGATTTCAGCTTGAACGAACGTGAACTTTATCCAACGAAGTGTATTTGGGAGTTTAGGCCGACCACCCTATGAAGAATAGGGTGGGCCGACCACCCCATGCAGTTCTTGAGCATTCTAGGCCGACCACCCCTAGGGGTTGGGGTCAGGTCGACCACCCCTAAGGGGCTAGGGCCAGGCCGACCACCCACTACAAGAAACAAGGATTTTGCCAGCGCATTTAGTGAATTGCGCCGGCAAAAACAAGCACTTTTGCCAGCGCGCAAAGGTTACTTTTGCCGGCGCAATTTGGGGTTGCGCCGGCAAAAGTCTATCAGATTTTTAAAAAAAAATACCGTAGACTTTTGCCGGCGCATTTCACCTAACGCACCGGCAAAAGTCAACATGCATTTTTGAAATTTTGCACGTTTTCAACAAAGTAGTTGGCTAGACTTTTGCCGGCGTGTTTTGTTGCGCCGGAAAAAGTCTATTTTGCGTCGACAAAACCTAGACTAAGTAAAACGACACCGTTTTGTCCTAGGGTTTATTAAAGACTTTTGCCGGCGCAACGAAACGCGCTGGCAAAAGTCGTAGCGATATTACAGCAGCCGTGAGCCCTTCTTCCCCATTTTTTTGCTTCCTTTTTTTTATCTCTCTTTCTTCTTCTCTTCTCAATTCTCCACCACACTCCGCCCACACC
The DNA here is from genome assembly GCF_963169125.1 of Humulus lupulus. Classification (NCBI taxonomy): domain Eukaryota; kingdom Viridiplantae; phylum Streptophyta; class Magnoliopsida; order Rosales; family Cannabaceae; genus Humulus; species Humulus lupulus. The sequence goes on along the minus strand of NC_084798.1, from coordinate 132,441,789 downwards.
ACCACCAACCGCACCCCCACCAGCTGCACCCCGACGGCACCCCACCCCGACGGCACCCCACCCCGACGGCCACCCCACGCCACCCGAGCCCACCCACCCCGATGGCCACCCCACCCCGACGCCACCGCTGCCGCCCGCTTCTCCTCCAAGTTGCCCACTGTAAGTATTTTAATATACATTTGTATTTTATTTAATTTTATTTATGTATTATATTTTTTTTGTTTTTATGGAGTCCCCGAGCTACTGCCGGAGCGGAGCCACTTTACCCACTGTAATATTTTTATTTTTGCATGTTTATATTTATTATATTGTATTTTGTGATATATGTATTTTAGTTAAAGTATGAATTTAAAAAAATTAGATTAATAATGTATGTTTATATTTTTTAATTGTTTTATATTAAATGTGATATGTTTGTAAATATGTATTTAATAATTTTTTTTGTATTAATAAAAAAATTAGTTTTGGTATATGATTTTTTGTGGTTAAATATTTGTATATATGTAAATTGATGTATTTCTTAATGTATATATATGTTTTGTATGATCTGTGAATATTCTGGTTATATATGTGTTTAATTTGTAGGTTTTAAATTTTTGGGATAGTTTGAAATATAATCGTTATGCTGCCCAAATTTTGTTAGAGTTAGTAAAATTAATAAAATTTTAATAATTAATTAAATAAAAATTTAAGTATAATTAAAAAATACATCAAAAAAATAATTTTTAACTATAATTTAAATAAAATAAAATTACCAATCATAATAATTAATAATTAATTTTAACATTAATATTATATGTTTTGTAATTGAAAAAAGTTAAAAATATAAATGATTTAATAAAATATAATTAAGTAAAATATAAATATAATAAAATTGTTATTAATTAAGTAAATAATCCAATACAAATTAAAGAATTTAATAAAAAATTACAAAATGCAATTAATGTATAATTAATTTAATTTTAAAATAAAAGTAATAAATAAGTAAATGATTTAAAAAATTGTAATAATTAATAATTAACTGCATTTTTTTGGTAAATATAAATAATTATTTTTGCCAGAGATAATATATTATTATCAGTTAGTGATAATTAGGGAGACAAACAGTCATGAAATATTTTGACTATCATTTCCCTCATTTTAAGAAAATTATTAATATTTTCTTAATTATTTCGCTTAAAGATGGCGAGCGACAGAAGCTGGATGAGTGTGAGGAATCGTTGGTCTCTGGAGTATAGAAATGGTTTTAAGGAGTTCTTCGATATCGCTAAAAATCAGTTGAACGATCGGGATTTGGTTCGCTGTCCGTGCAGGAAATGTGGGAATGTTAAGTTCCAGCCTATAAATGCAATTTCGATGCATTTATTCAACAATGGCATCATACAGTCCTACAAAGTGTGGCATTACCATGGAGAGGCGCTGCCGTCGCCACCAGTCGTGATACGAGATCATGATAGAGATGAGATAGCAGATATCCTGGAGGATGTTTGCGTTGAAGATGATGTTCCCACTGGAAACTATAATGATCCTCCCCAAGATGATCCTCAACATCGCGACAAGTATGACTATTTATTTAAGGAGATGTCAAGTGAACTGTACTCGGGTTGCTGAAAGTATTCTGCGTTGAACTTCTTGGTGAAGCTGATGCATCTGAAAGTTATTAACAAGTGCAGCAATCATTACTTTGATTGTTTGCTGGAATTGTTAGTCGATGCTATGCTTGACGGAACAATTTTACCTAAGTCTAACTATGAGGCGAAGACAAAGTTGCGGAGTATTGGATTGGGATATGAGTCCATCGATGCTTGCAAGCATGACTGTGCACTGTTTTGGAAGGAGAATGTGAATTTGGAATTCTGTCCGGTTTGTGGTGAGTGTCGCTGGCAAGATAATCGTGGGAACGGGAAGAAAGTGGCCCATAAGGTCATGCGGTACTTTCCGTTGATGCCGAGATTGAAAAGGCTATACAGTTCCAGATATACTACAGAGGATATGAGATGGCACTATTCTAAAAGGCCAAAGGAAGATGGTGTGATGAGGCACCCCGCTGACAGTAAGGCATGGAAGCACCTTGATGAGTTGTACCCATCTTTCGCAGCCGAACCTCGAAATGTTAGGCTTGGGTTGGCTACAAATGGTTTCAATCCTTTTGGGAACATGAGCAACTCTTATAGCATGTGGCCTATGATACTTGTCCCATACAACTTGCCGCCGTGGAAGTGCATGAAACCACATTCATTAATGTTGTCTATTCTAATTCTAGGTCCTTCTTCACCTGGAAAAGATATCGATGTCTATATGAGAACTTTGCTTGACAAGTTGAAGGAGTTATGGGTGAATGGTGTCGAGACACGAGATGCATACAATAGTACCTTGTTCAATATGCGTGCAGCAATCTTATGGACCATTAATGGCTACCCAGCTTATGCTATGATGTCTGGGTGGAGCACAAAACGGTACAAGGCGTGCCCCGCATGCAATGAAGAAACTCCCTTTGTAGGGATTAGAAGTAAAATTGCATACATTGGCCATAGGAGGTTTCTTGATATGGATCATGAATGGAGGAGAAAACGAGCACTATTCGACGGTAACAAGGAACTCAGGCCACCACCAAAAGATTACTCCGGTGATGATGTGTTGAAGAAATTAGAGAATTTGCAGATTAGACATCCTGGGAAACACAAAGAATTTGGTGGTGTGAAACGCAAAAGGGCTTCGATTGAACTTAATTGGTCGAAGAAGAGCATATTTTTCGAGCTTGATTATTGGAAGGAATTATTGCTGAGGCATAACTTGGACGTAATGCACATTGAGAAGAATGTGTTGCGACAGTGTCTTGGGAACTTTGTTGAACTTAGAGGGAAAATATAAAGACACTGGCAAGGCAAGACTTGATCTAGCAGACATGAAAATTAGGGAAAAACTCCACCTCCACAAAGAGGGAAACAAGTGGAAGAAATCGCACACCAGTTACACCCTCAGTGTCCCGGAGCGTCGAGTTTTCTGTGAATTTGTGAAGTCAGTTGAATTCCCGGACGGTTTTGCTGCAAACCTTTCGAAGAATGTAAATGTCAATGATGGCAAGATAACTAGGCTGAAATCACACGATTTCCATGTGTTGTTTCAGCAGTTGTTGCTCGCCGCAATTAGGTCGTTTTTGGTTCCTGAAGTTCGGAAGCCAATTATTGAGTTATGCGGTTTTTTCAAAAAACTTTGTTCACGGACTTTGGAATGTGAAAGACCTTGAGAAGATGGAGATATACATTATCACCATTTTATACAAGTTGGAAATGATATTTCCTCCAGCATTTTTCGACATTATAGTGCATTTGGTTTTGCATCTTCCGAAAGAGGCAATTCTTGGCGGTCCCGTGCACTTTAGGTGGATGTATCCCATTGAACGTTCGATGGCAGTCTATAAACAGTATGTAAGAAATCGTGCACGTTCGGAAGGTTCAATCGCAGAAGCTTACGTGGTCAACGAGGCCTTAACCTTTTGCTCAATGTACCTCCAGGGGGTTGAGACTCGATTCAATCGATCTGAGAGGAATAGCGATCGCGTTGAATCCCAACCAAATCAGGAATATTCTATTTATAAGGTTGTTGGTCGTCCATTTGATAAGAAATCAAGTATGCTCATCAATCTGCAGTTAAAGCAATACGCTAAGTGGTATATCTTGAACAATTGTGCCGAAATTAAGGAGTACCTTAGGTGTGTTTTCTAGTCTTTTTTCAATAAATTTGTTTGGTTTATATACCGAGTAAAGGAAAAAATCATAACATTGTTGTCCATTTGTAGTGAGCATATGGATGAATTAAGAAGACGAGGGGGCTCGAATCTTGAAGTTCAACAAGAAGCTGATTTTCCTCAGTGGTTCAAAGAAAGAGTATGTATATTAGTCAATTCTTTTCTGAAACCCCACTTAATCAATCCAAAACTAACTTTCAATGTTAATGTTGATAGGTGAACGGTTTGCATGAGTCGACACCTACTGTAGTGAATAATGAATTGTATGCTCTCGCAAACAAATCAAGCGGCACCGTGTTCTCATATCCAGGGATGATAGTGAATGGTGTGAAATTTGTGATTCATGGTCGTGATATGAAACTTAAATCACAAAATTGCGGTGTAATGGTGCCAAGTGAGGAAGGAGTGAACTACTATGGAGCTCTGGAAGAAGTAATTGAATTGTCCTACTTGATGGGTTACAGTGTTGTCTTATTCAAGTGTAGATGGTTCAATACAAGTAGAATTAAAGTGGAATCCAATTTTACGAGCGTATATGTGAAGGAAGAATGTTATAAAGATGATCCTTTCTTTCTCGCATCTCAAGCGAAGTTAGTGTATTATCTTCGAGATGTGAAAAATGAGGATGATTGGAGGCTCGTTAATGAATACATTCCGAGGAATGTATGAGATTTCTCAAATTCCGATGTTGATGATACTGAGACCACAAATGATATACCAATATTGCAAGAAGTTAATTCTTCTTCATTTTAATTGTGGGTAGAACTTCCAATTTTTTATAATCTTCAGTATGATCGGGTTGATGTCCATGCCACTGAAGTGTACAACGTCGATGATTTGGTTGGCGAAGGTTCAGATGAATTTGTTGTCGATGATGAAGTTGAATTTGAAGACGACACGTTGGCCGAGTATGAAGACGATGAGGATGACGACAATGTTCTAGTCGATAGTGATAGTGATGTTCGTAATGATGTTGTAGTTAGTGATGATGAGGACAATGATATGTAATTTAAACAAGTATATGTAACTTTTTATTTAATTCAATGAAAACTTTATTTATTATCATTAATTAATGATAGTATCAGATATAGGTACATATGCACCTATTGGATGCCTTGGGGATAATCAATGTATTCATGTACTGTTTTTCAAGATATTTCAAGATATTTGATGAAATATCTTGAAGAAATGAGAATTACTACATGACTGCTTATTATCTCCAAGGGATCTACTAGGTCGGAATAGGGTAGGTTGGGAAAGACAATAAGTAATAAAATGATAATTTTATAACAAAAAACAATAGTGATGCACCTAATGGATGCCTTGGGGATAGCCAATGTATTCATGTACTGCTCCTCATTTTTTCAAAATGTTTGAGAAACATCTTGAAAAAATGTGGCAAAGTACATGACTGCTTACTATCTCCAAGGGATCCATTGGGTTGGAATAGGGTAGGTTGGGAAAGACCATAATGAATAAAATGTTAATTTTATAACAAAAAACAACAGACATACATAATTTTAATTAGTTAATTAATGAATATTTTAATGTAGAATGACCGAACCAAGTAATGATACAGGTGGTGGCTCCAAGAGGGGCAGGGGAGCTTATTACGGTGCCAATATCGAGAAGGAGCTGGCCACCAAAAAAGTTAGTCATTTGAAAGTAGAGTTTGATGCACAAACTGGAAAAGCTATTCAAACGTACGGCAAGTGGTTCAACAATTCCATGGCTCGTTATTTGCGTAACAACGTACCCCCAACTACACTAGCTTGGGAACAAGTAAAACCAGCTAATATCCAAGTTATTCGAAATAGGCTATCTGTAAGCATTTTTTAAACCTTTAATAACTCACTAGTAAATATTTTGTCTATCTTCATAATATTTTAACAAATTCCAAATTTAATTGTGATTTTAGGACAAATTCATTTATCCACAAGACAATCCAGTAATTAACGATGCCATGGTAAGACAAATGCAAAAACATCTGACTAATTGGCGCCACACGATGAAGAAACACTGGGTAGAGGTTGGAGGAGAGGTGGACAACGAGAGAGCGAAGTCAAAACCTTTTGGGTCGATTACTTCTTCTGATTGGGCAATTCTATGCGATTTTTGGGCTTCTGATTCTCAGCAGGTATGTCGTAGATTTTATATTAATTTTTAATTATAAAATTACAATCTAGATTAATGAGTACTATTTTCTGTTTGAAGCGTATATCGAAGAAAAATAAAGAAGCTCAAGCAAAAATTACCATACCAGGAGGACACGGTTCCAAATCCATCGTTGCCCATGTTTATGATCACGTAAATTATAATAACCTATATCCTTACATTTACGAAAATATTATAAAGGTCACAATGTTTAAATAATTTGCTTTTTTAGATGGACCTATCTACTGGTGAGCTCCCGAGCATGATCGACACATTCGAGCACCTCCACAAGAAGAAGGATAAGTGGATTAGTGATGTAGCGGCGACAAAACATGTAAGTTGCATAACCTTTACTAATTTATGATCATTTAACTTTAAAAAAGTTTAGTAAATAATTAATAATTATTAATTATTAATTGGTTGTTGTCAATTAGTAATTATTTATTAATTATTAATTAAATTTTTAACAATTAAATCTGTATAATCTATGTGCCAATATTTTTATGATTAATGATTGTGGACTAAGATAAAAAAAAAGAATGTACCTAATGTTGTCCCCGTATCAGGGAGCTTGTGGGATAAAGTAAATTTGGTCATGAAAATCCATATCTAAATAAAAAACATGCAAATATAATTAATGTGTAACGACCCAAATTCGCTAATAAGGCTTAAGGGCCTTGATTAGTGTGCCGGGAGGACATAAATGAGATTTGAGTGAATAGTATTTATTTGAATGAGATATTATGTGATTAATAGTGCTTAAATTATATTATATGATAATTGATGATATTATATAATGATATGATATATATATATGTATGAGATATATGTGAGAACCACATTATTATGTGGATAAATCAGCAGCCGGCGACTCGAGGCGATCCTAGGGCTAGATAGCGGGAAAAGTCACAACGGGGCATTATAATTGACTTTGGACAAATCAAGGAGTATTTTAGGTATCGGGTAGTGATTCAGACTATCGGGTGATGAAAATAAATAATTGGAGATATATTTGAGGTTAGAATGTCTAGGCGGGATTATTGGGGGATTTTACCGTTTTGCCCTCGGGGACGTCTCCAGCACCCCGAGCTTTGGGATTAGTCTAATAACCTAAGGATAGACTTGGGAGGATTTTAGAAAACAGTAGACACAAAGTTAGAACCGACTCATTCTCAGCTTTTCTCTCTTCTCTCTCTTAAGGAAGAAAAACTACTGAAATTTCAAGGGAAATCAGCTGAAGCTAGGGGAAATTGAAGGGATGAATTAGAGGATTAGCTCAGAAACTGATCAATGAGTGAAATAGAACCAAGGTAAACTTTGAATTTTCGTTTCTATGGTTGGGAATTTTTAGAAAATGGCTGAGTTTTTAATAGTTGTGGTTTTGGTATTCAAGGTTGGATTTGAGGCTGGAATCTTTAAAGTTAGGCCAGGGAACTCTTGGAGAAGTGTTTCTGCAGCTGAGGTAAGCTTTAATTCAAGGTTTGATGGTTGAATTTTAGAGTTTCCATGGCTGGGTTTTGTGTTTTTAAGATAGGAAGTTTCAGTAATTGAAATGGGTCTTTGATGGGTTTCTAGCCTAGGTTTCAGCTGGGTTGAGTTGTTGGGATCTTGTGGGAAGTCTTTGGATAATTGAGTTGTGGATTTTGGGTGGTTTTGAGTGAGTTTGCATGAGGTTTGGGAGTTAAAAATGGTGGTTTTTATGGGTTCGAAGGGTCGGGCTGCGGCATAGTTCTTGGTGAGCCACGGCCCTTGGAAGTTGAGTTGTGCTGAGGAAGGAGGGCGGGCCGCGGCATGGCCTAAGGAATGCCGCGACCCTTACCTGTTTTTGTGCCCATGGAGGGTTCTGTCTGGGGCCATGCCGCGGCATGGATGGCCCATGCCGGGGCCCTTAAGGGATTTTGAGATTTTGAGATTTTAGGCTTGGAAATTTAACCTAGGGTGCTCGGGGTTGAGTCTTTTACCATATTTGGTGAAATTCAATATTCCGAGGACTAGAACTTGGTTTAGAAACTCATTTAAGATTGTTAATGGTTTTCTTCATCATGGTTGTGACTAGGTGCTAAGCTAGGGCTCGGGGATCGGATTGCGCTCAAGGAGTATCGCCCGTAACTAATTCATCTAGAAGCCAAAGGTAAGAAAACTATACCTGGTTGAGTATTTGAACGGGACTAAGGGCTCCCTGATATATATGACTGAAAGAATGGTATTATGCCATGTAAATTGTAAACCAACGGCCTAAGCGTGCCACATTTAACTTGTGCAATTGGCACGGCTCGGACACTGGTATCTGATGACAGCTTATTATGCACTGAGCTCGGTTTAAGCGGGCCGAAGTTAGTGAGTTAAACAGAGGGTGCGACCTAAGGTTTCGGCCCTTGTATTTGAGTTAATTGATTATTATGTTTGGCTATGAATGTGATTAATGAGATTGTTGAATAGCCTAAGTATAGATGAGGTTATTTGTGCTCTGAAGTATGCTTATATGCTATGGATTGAACATTTGAACATGCTTACTAGAATATTTGTTTGTTAATATCGTATATGCTGTGTATGTTGTTTTCTTGCTGGGCCTCGACTCACGGGTGCTGCGTGGTGCAGGTTAAGGTAAGGGCAAGATTGATCAACCTTGACTGGAGAGCTCTGCAGGGTGAATGTACATGTCAGGCCGCTCAACCGCCACGGTTGAGGAGATTACAGGGACGAGAGGACCAGAACCTTGTATTTTGCCTTGGTATGGCTAATGTTTACTCTTAACTGTTGAATTTTGTAAACCAATTTTTAAACATTGTACTTTTAGGGATCCCTTCTATAAATTGTTTTTAACTTATAAAATGCATCTCTTGATGCCAAAATGTCTTTTAGCCCTAGAACACATTAGCTAACGACACGTTTTGATTAAATGACTTGATTAGCAAGTCTCACACCTTTTATAAATACACAGTGTAGCGGTCTTGGCTATCCAGGGCGCTACATGATGTATATGTTTAGAGATGTAAATTCCCCATTAATGGAATTAACAGCACTTACTATATATATCAACAACATCTTCATGATTTTGATTTAGATATGGATTTTCATGATCAAAGTTACTTTAGCCCACTTGCTCTCTGATACAGGAACAAAATTAATTACATTCTTTTTCAATCACTGGTCTGCAGTCATTAATGATAGGATGCTGGCAGATAGATAATAAAGTTATATTTTATATGTTGTTATATTAAAAATTTATAAGTTAGGTTTTCAAATAATGTTATATTGGAATTCGAGATACGTGCTTTTTATTGTGCAGACTGAGATGGCCGAGCGTCGAGCATCGTAGAGTACGACCCCTGTATCATCTGCTGCTTCTTGTGCCGGCAATAATGTCGACGGTCAGTTCCCACCTAATATGGATATTGTCAAGGATGTCCTTGGACCCCGCTCGCGTTATAAGAAAGGGTTTTGGGGGTTGCCTAGGTTGAAGGCAATTGGCACAAAGAGGGCAGCATCTTCGTCAACTTCTCAAATGTCCGGGCAATTGCCACCTGAAGTGGACATCATTTTGCAGCAAAATCAGGACATTATGCTAGAAAATCTGAACCTAAAAAAGCATACGACTAAACTTGAGAGTCGTCAACGGCGACAAGATGTCCTGCTCAGTGCTTTGTTGAAGCATGTTGGTGAAATAGCTCCTGGTTTTACTGTCGACTTACCAGAACAGGATTCAGACGAGGACAATGATGCTGACGGGGGCGGGGATGATGAGGCGGGCAGTACTCATTTCTAGAACTTTTTATTTATTTATTTAAAGTTTAATTTATTAGACATTTAATTTACTAAACTACTTTTATATTTTCATGTTTGGTGGAGACAATAAATATTAATAGTTGTAATTTTTTTTTATTTATAAAATTTTAATTTTAAATTTATTTCTAATTAAATAATATTACTAAAAAATTAAATAATTATTAATATATTAAAATTGAAATTTATTAATTAATATTAATATATTGAAAATAAAATTAGTAATATAATCAAAAAAAATTATTTAAAAAATACTTTTACCAGCGCAAAATTACGTCGGCAAAAGTCTCAACCCTCACTGCATATATACACCTTTCCCGGCGCAAAAACGCGACACTAAAAGAGTCATCTTTTGCCGGCGCATTTTTGCGCCGCTAAAAGTGTTTTCCACAACAACGCGACAAAATTTTTTGCCGGCGCATCCTTATTTTTCCCGGCGCATTTTTTCGTCGCCAAAAGATACCATTGGCGGCGCATTACATTTTGCGTCGGCAAAAGTGCAATTAGACGGGGGTACGTCGCGGACTTTTGCCGACGCAAATTTGCGTCGGCAAAACCCATATGGCTTTTGCCGGCGCAAAAGTGATGTTTTTTGTAGTGACCCCTAGGAGGTTTAGACCTGGTCAACTTCCCTATAGATCCTGGACCTATTCATTTTTGTTCATCAATCATTTTCAACACTTCATTATTTTTTCATGACTTGTGATGCCACATGCTGCTTTCTCATCTTTTGAATATTGAGGAATTACAATAATCTCATTAATTAATTTATATATCGTGTCAAGGATTTTACCATCTTAATAATTATATATAAATATATATATTTTATTTATCAATGCAATGTAAAAAATATACTAAATATTTAGACAAAATTAAGATGTATTAATAATTCTAATATATTTTTTTTTTTTGCTTTCATTAGCATTTATGACTTGTGTTTGTATAATTTTAATTTTTTATGATAGTTATATTTATAATCACCCCATGTGATATATTTTCTGACTCGGCCATACACACTACTATCTTAAATTCAAATGTGTATATTTTAGTCAATTTATGTAACAGTATTTAAAAAAAAAAAAACAATTATTAGCATGCAAAAGCATCACAAATTTGATTGCTTAAAGCTAAATTTGAGATTCATCACAATATTGGTCACGAGTTGATAAAATCATAGTACCGAAACGTGTGGGGTAGAGAATGTTTACCATGAACATGCAGCATCTAACACGAGGAGCACAAAATAGAATAATTATAAATACTATTTAATTTCATATATTTTTATAATATAAAGGTCTAAGAACACAGATTGTTATCATTAAAATTAGTTAAATAATAATATGCATAATTAGCTATATTAACCAGTTGCTTTAAAATATCTATGGTTAACTTTATGAAACCTATCTTGTGTGGTCCCTAACAATATCATGTTGCCCTCTCGGAGAAACATGGAGGAGATTGTCACTGACAACCCAAGCATGAAAACAATTTATTGGATCTAAAACGGAGAATGATCATCACCGTATCGTTAAGATAGGATCCTGCCCTTAATATATGTAACTTTTTCTCTATTAAAAAAATCATAATCTGTGGTTAATTTTTCGATGTTCATTAAATAAAGTTACAAAAATATAGGCTAACATTGACTCTATGTTAATTGGTTAATGTGGATTTATATTAGGTTAGATTAATAATCTTAATTAAAGTAATCTTCATATCACATTCATACTACTTTTAATTTCAGCTATGAATTATCTGTCATAGCACAGTCAAAGGTAAAAAGTGAACGTATTAATATATATATATATAATGTGTTTATATGTAGTACTATTATTACTCTTGTACGCTTTAAAAAGGGCTTTGATTGTTGTGTTTTATAATATAAAAGGACTATACTATATATTTACACTATTCCCTTATCTTTTATCATGGTACAAAATCATGGGGGTTTACTATTATATGTACTCTTTATAAAACCTTTTTTTTTTCAACGTTGCCCATTGCAGTAGGAAAGCTCAACTTCCAATGTTTTATGTAATGATGAACACTTAGGACCATTTTAACATCTTATCGTTTTGAGAGAAATAGTATAGCACTAGTCCTACCTTGATGAATTATTGGTGGAATCTTTTCATCTTCTTTGAGGTTAAAAGGAAGCCCTAAGTAACAAAATGATTATACTTCTGAAACCATTACCAAAAAAGTGTGAAAAACAATTAATATGAACGTACATGATGGGAAGTTTCGAGCTAAATTTCCATTCATTCAGAATATAATGTCTCAAAATCGCTATACCCATTATATGTCCCAGTGACATAGAGAAGTTTGACCCTGTGTGGGCCCTACTTTGAACAATATTATTATGGTGCTGTGATGACCAGATATTCTTCTTCACAAATGTACAGCTAGAAATATTATACTATATTTATACTACTGTTTTAATAAATAATACGTATTGTAATAATAGCCATAAATACCATATGAAAAGGACGTGTATAGCATATATACCATGAACTTTTTTAATGAGTGCATATAGGAAAATACCACTGATATGAATGCAATAATATATACTCTTCCTTTGTAAAGTTGAAACCAATTATACTCGAAAACACTGATATATAGACACACACAAATATATATATATATATTTGTATATTGCTAGACCGACAAAATACGATGAGAACGTGAACGAATTTACATATAGCAAGTTGGATACTTCACTTAATTAATTATATGAACATAATAACAAGTAAATGATTTAGAGGAACTTGTAATGACATATACCAACCAATAATGTTTAAATACATATATACACACACTGTAGCAGAGTTATATTTCAAACAATTCGTTTTATAGTATGTAGTGTTAGGGTTTCAGTTTCAATTGCATATCATTGCATGCGCGTGATGTTTTATTTGAGTAATATTTTCATTGTTTTATATATTAATAATGGAGGGATCGATACATTAAAGGAAAATTAAACAATATGAAAATTTTGACCATGTAAACCTGTGCCCGGCCGATTCAGCCTTGGGGACATGTGTTAAAGATATATTACAAGCAATTTGTAGCATAATATTAATAATAAAAATAATAATTAGCTTCCATTAACCAGGCCAAGAAAAATGTCGATAAAGCTATTTTGGATCTCGATAACCAACTTGTCTAGTTTAATGCTGATTATATGGGATATTAGCAAAAGTGAATGAGCGAGTTTGTCTAGTGTACTTAATTACTATAACAATATATATTCAATATTAAATGTATCAGCATTTCTGTGCTTTAATTTTTACAATGGTATACTAATATAATTTTTTGTTTAATATTTTGCTTATGATCGCTTTTATGACGCGTTTAAGGCCTTTTCAGTTTGATTATATCCAAATTTTCAATATTGAATATATGTAGAACCAAAATTGAAAAGAAAAAAAAATCCCACAATGTGTGTATACTTTTTGTCACAAAGCTTTGTCCAAATAATATAACTTAATTCTAATTAAGTATTACTATAATTAGAGAAACTTTAACCATATATATCATATATCACGAGGACTTTTAATTAATTAGGTCAATATTTTGGTTATAATTAATTTGTTACCTTGTTGGAATTAAGTACATACTAATTATCATAAATTTCTTATTACGTGTATGTAGAGAGAGGCTAGATAGTCAATAAATGCATGCACATTATAATGTCATGCTTGGCCGAACTTTTGGTATATGGTTGATTAATTACAACCTTAACTAACAAGAACATTACTAAAAATTAAAGGTTAATACAATAATTATGTGTACTAATTTATTCGAACCACACATCTCTCTTATTGATCATCAATATATGGACAAGGAAGGTTGTATTATTGGGACACAATCAATGAGGTAACTGACCATAAAGAAATAACAGTGACATAACAAGAGGAAAAGAAGGTATGTTATTGAATATACATGATGTTGAGACTAATATAAACAGTGATATTCTTGCATCAATATATCACTTCTTTTATGACATATATCTCTACTTTCTCGCCGACACATGCAACTTTCATCACTTGGCCGACACCTATTTCATCATTATCAATATTGTGTAGAAAGATAAAAATCGAAATGACATGATCAGTACTTTACTTGTACCGTGTCCTTTATTAATTTATTTATATAATCTACAAGAAAAATAAATAAATAAGATAAAAAGTAAACCTACCGGGCCGGCCAGCTTTGACAAAATATATGATGCCATGTCCTCCACTTATTCATGCACAAAAAATTGACAACACATAGAACATTTACTGCAAAAGCTTACATATGCTGTCAGAATAATTATATCTTCATCAAACCATCCTCTAAGTTATTTATACTACACATTTTTTTTTTTTTTTTTTACTTGCATTTACTAGCGGCATAAGTTATTTACTTATTTTATAAGATACCTGCGCTTAAAATATCTAAGGGTGTGATTGGTTGTGTATTTGGAAATGATTTTATGATTTTGAAAACTTAAAATTTGTGGGACCTATCAAAATATTTGACTGGTAGATTGTTTTTTAAAACTATATTCTAATCAGAATTCTAATTTTGTGTTGTAATTTAGAAAACAACAAATTTGTGTTTTTTCTGTTTTGTGATTTTTTTCTCCAAAAACTTAAAATCAAAATCAGGATTTGTTTGTTCTCTCTACTCCTATTATTTGTATCATTGCTTGTATTTATTTATTTATTTTTGCCAATTTTTATGACTTGAGTATGTTCCCACTAGTAATAAAGTGTTTATAGAACATTTTATGGCATTTATGCACAATTCAAAAATAAGTTGTGCTGGTATTTTTATAGATGACAATGCAATATTGTTATAAATTTAATCAATAATTATTATTAAATTTTAATTTATCAATATAATTAAATTTTACTTAATTAAATCTATTGATAAATCAAAATTTAATATTATACAACCTATGTATATAAAATATATAAAATTAAAATAATATTCAAATTCAGCTATTCCAATCACATATTCAGTTTATGTTATATTTTCAAATTTAATACCAATCACAGATTCATTTTTTTAAAATTAAAAAACAGTTTACTGACATTGAACCAATCACATTTTCAGAAACATGATTTTAGTCACTAAATTCAGATTTTCATTTTAGAATCTCACTTTTAAAAAATACAGTTTTCTAATCGCGAACCAATCAGAACCTAATTGATTATATGTGTTTGGTAATTATATATCCAAGTTATTTTTTCTTTTTGCAACAAAAGTACTTTTTATTCATGTTTTTATGCATTTTTGTATAACCGTCTATTCTACCATTAAGTATACTATTCTACCGTTAAGTATAATGACATGGTATCAAATTTGTTTATAATTTATATATTTTTGCTGTAAATATTTTTTTAATTAGATATTTTTTCTATGAATATCACTTTAATTAAGAACTTTTACCTACGTTGCCGCCGCAAACAAACTTAATGGTGGCAACAAATAGATGCACCAAAAAAAATATAGACGGAGTTACATTCCCCGCAAGTATTTTTTTATTTTAATATAGTTTTGCTTAATTTTTACTCTATTTTTAATATATATACACTACAAAAGTCTGATTAGATTAGCGATGGCTCATTAAACGACTTCACTAAAAGCTTTAGATAGCAAAGCCTTCACTTGCATTAGGGAGATATTTTCGTTTTCATATTTATCTTAGTGTTTTTTTTTTTTTTTGGGTGTAATGGTGAAAAAAGGTCTCTTGCCTGTAATATTCACAATATGTTTTTTTTATTATTATTTGTTTTCTATTTATTCATGCTTATTAATGTTATTATTTGATTTAAAAGTGGTGCTATATATGATAGTAAAAATTTAATTTCAATGTTTCGCAAAATTTTCATTTAAATTTGAAGAGTACTTATTTACATGTGAGTCATGCAATCTATTGAATATACAAGGTACAAATCACACACTATTGTATCTTGTGTGCTAGGTCAAATATTAAAAAAATAATTAAGAAGGATCTTTTAAATTTATGGACTTAATTTTACTACTAAAATAATAAAAAAAATATTAAGGATAGAAGTACAACATTTGATAAAGATAAGTCCATAAATAGTGTTTTTTTTTTCTCATCATTGTTATCACTACTTCGATAGACTAAAGATCCTACACTATAATTTAATTATGGAAGAAAATTATTGTCCCACAAAATATCTAAATAAATTTTTTATAATACATATATATATATATAGACTCCTACAATATGCACTTTCCACTGTGTTTATCACATGTCCTTTTAAAACTAATGTAATATAAGAAAAATATACTTCTGCTTAATTAATACTTACCTGTCGGTTACTAACTGACATGGTAGGATAATTATTGTATAGGTTATGAACTGATGTAATAAGTATTAATATAGTGCTAGGAAGAAACTTTCTCATTATTTTTGTTCCTATGTTGTCATCATAATCAGCCTCTCTGTCATGGCTTTTATTCCATTGACGATGTTTTAAGGTTTTTTTTTTATCATTTAAACTCATATGTATATCAGTATAAATTATTATCCATAGATTTTGAGTGAGTGTTTAATTTTCTTAAAGTTGGTAGATTTGGTTGAAGTGGAAAGATTTTTTTGAACATGATGATAAGAAAGATTATTACCGAAAATATATGTTGCATGACATTTGGTTGTTGGTGATCATCCAAGTCCTTATCTATGGCTATCACTTTCTAAGGGGAAAAAATGTTGCCGAAATCTTTGGCCTTATTTCGACGTCTACTAGCTATATATTTTATATAAGGTTTATCTTTTATATTTTGGGTTTTGTTTTTTTGACTGTGGATCTTGAAGTTTGATAGAGTGATTTTACAGATTTGAAGGAATGGTTGCACTACACCAAAATATTCCTTTTGTGTCAGTGAAATGTGTTAGTCAACTGCGTTGACTGACGCAGTTGACTGAGAATCAGCATTATTTGTGACAGTTGAGCAGTGCCACAAATGCAGAGGTATTTGCGTAACACTGACGTTGTTAATTGGCGAAGTTTGCGTTAGTGACCAACTGATGCCGTTAACAGACCATTTGCGTTAGTGGGCAACTGACGCTAATGCTGTGTTCGCGTCAGTGGGGCGCTGACACAAACGGTTAAGCAAAACGCGCGTTTTACTTAACCGTTTGTGTTAGTGCCCCACTGACGCAAACAAGTCGTTAGCGTCAGTTGCCCATTGACGCAAATGGTCCGCCCAGTAATAAATCACAGCCATCGTCCCCGAGCCCCTCATTCTCCCAAATTCGAAAAGTTAAGTTTTCTCCCAACATCCAGCGGCGCCTTCGACTTTCTTCACCAATTTTGGTGAGTTTTTTTTCATTTTTTTTAATTTTAATGTTAAATTAATGAATATAATATGTTTATGAACTTTATACATAGTTTTTTTTTGTATAATTTTTTATTTTGAAGATTATTGTTTGAAAAACAAAAATCCAAAAACCCTTATTTTGATTTTTTTTCTACGACTGAGTTCACAGGAGTCATAGGGGTGGCTGGGGTTGAGAGGTGGCTGGCTGGGGGCTGGGGTCGCATGGGGTTGCATAGGGTGGCTGGGGACTGGTTAGACAGGGTTGGGCTTCATGGTATTTTTTTATTTTTTTAATATAATATTTGCGTTAATGCCTAACTATTACAAACATAATATTTGTGGCTGTATCCAACTAGTGCAAGAGTTTGCATCATTTGAGTACTAACGCAAATCATAGACTGATTTGCGTTATGAAATTCTATATCATTTTCAAAACTGACATAAAAAATATAAAATATTGATATAAATGAAATTTTAAGAATTATCACAAATCACATTTTTTTTTAGTTGCCTACCTGACCTTGGATTGATATAAAATATTGGAGTGTGATTAAAAGGTAAAAGAGAGTAGTAAAAGGCGGGGGGTCCTTATCCACAAAAGTACTGTTGCTGCACTCTTGTCGCACAAAGTGCCCCAAAATTTAGGGGACCCCTGTTCATGATGCCTACGCAACAAGTCAATCCCATGCATGACTGACCTTTTATGACAAGTTATTAATTATTGTTCTCTCTATAGTGCCCGATTGATGACTGAAAAGGGATGGTATCACCCTCACAATAATAGTGTAATATATATATATATATTTATATATCTACGTGTTTTTCATCAAGTTTTTCAATATATAATAAAAAATAATTAGGGCATATCTACAGATAGCACTACAAAGAAGCATTGTTTTAGCTATTAAATATTTGGTAGCTAATACAAGTTTTGCTACCAAAAATTTTTGGTAGCTAATCCAAGCTAAATTTTTTGCTACCAAAATCTTTAGTAGCTAAATTTTTTTATTTGCTATTAATTTTTTGGTAGCAAAACATATAATTTCTAGTAGCAAAATAATTATTTTTTGGGAATAATAAAATTATTTTGCTACCACAATTCGGTAGCAAAATACATTCAAATTAGTAGCAAATAAATAATTTAATTTAAAATCCAATAAAATTATTATAAATTATTTAATTTTTTATTTCCCTAATGTATCATTTATAATTATTTTATTATTGTAATATTAAAAATAAAATAATATAAAAAATATATTTTGTAGAATTATATATTTACGAACATGTACACATAATTTAGTAATACTCAACTCAATCTACCAAAAAGTTAGTTCACCAGATATTCTAATCTCTATTCTCTTGTATACATATGCCAAAAGTTCAGTCCAATTATTTAGATTGGGAATTGTCGAAGCTTGTCTTGCATTCTTCTGGGAACTTGTTGCAAGCTTCACTGAGGTAGCACGTTGTGAGCCATCACTTTTGAATTCACATTGCTCACAAATATGTCCACACCAGGCAAATTCTTCTCCTCATATATTCTATTTGAACATATAGATATATATTAGTCATTTATATACAAAAGTAATTAACATATATGTACAGAGAAAAAATCTATAAACTGACTTGAGAGTTAGCCCATTTTTGAAAGTGTGATGATATAAATATGATTCCATCGAACAACAAAAGAGATTAACAAAACAACTTCTACTTTGGATGACAATAGCATATACTTTGATCTGAACACAAAACTTGGGACAAAGACAAACAATGATGTGTGGTTTTAGATTAAATAGCCACTAAATTATCATTTACTAATAATAAATAAAACATTTTAAAAGAGTAAATGTGCGAAGTAGAAGAAGTTATATCCAACTGCTTTGAGAAGTGGTGTGACACATGACAGCATTAAATAAAATGATATAACAAAATATAAATGAAATATGCTCTTATATATCAAAACAAGTTTATTTGACGAATAAAAATATATTTGTATAATTGTATATATAAATATTGGCTGAGAACTAATTAATAAAAAAAACTGAGCATGTTTATATATTGAAATGTTTTTATGTACTAATTAATTTTTTTTATATGTATTTTTAGGTTTTTAGCTACCACCAATATTGATATGTTAGTAGCAAAAGAATTTGTAGCTAAATATATATATATTTTTTTGATAAATATTTGTAGCTAAATATTTGATTTGCTACAAAATATTTAGCAAAATCTCACATAGCTTAGTAGCAATAAGTAATTTAAATTTGCCACCGAAAGCTTGGTAGCTAAATAAATTTATATGACACCAAAAAGGAAATAATTTTAGCTACAAAAAATATTGGTAGCTGATAATATAAATTGCTACCAAAATACTTAGTAGCAATAATGTTTGGTATTCTTTAATTAGAATTTGCAACTAAACTATTGTGCTACCACAATTTAGTAGCAAAATATAGTTAATTGCTACTAAAAAAATTTTGTAGCAAAAATCTTGGTAGCTCAAAGGTTTTTTTTCTTGTAGTGTAGAATACAAGAATCTAAGACCTCTCTCAATGACTCCTATGTAAAATATAGAAAGTATAGTCTCAAAATATACTACTTCAATTTTGTATTAGCTAAAATACATATATATATATTTAAATAATACTCACTGTAGTAATTTCCCCACATTATTTACATGTTATTACTTATTCTCTAAATATATATTTTTAATAATAGTTCTTTCTCATCTCTCTACATTTTAGAACACTCCCTATGGTAAAATGTCTTATTTTTTATAGTATAGAGAAAAAATAGTTAAATAATCTTCCAATGGATGGAGTAAACTTATATTTTTTTACCTAAATAAATAGTATTTCTCTATATGTAGTGAAATACTCTTCATCAAGCTATAAATATTATATTATTTTTTTATAAACTTTTGTATATATATGACTGTGATACTATTATATTTAATTATTTTATTTCTTAAAATGAATAAAATATTTTCAAAAAAATATAATATTTAAATGATATAGAGAAAAATTAGGCTAATGTATGATATAATGTAAAAGTTTGAGGTAAATTATAAAAAATTATGTTTTGGTGATGTATTTTGTAATACACTTTTTCTATAATATTTAGCTAAAACTCACAAAAACATCTTCCATCAACTCCTTTATACATATATTTATAATAGCTATGCACAAACTCCAATTAATCCATATCTACATTTACATATCATTTATATAATACTTTTCTTTATAAATTTTTTCTCTCCCATTTAGTACATATTTATTATTATTTTCTTTTTCAATTATTTTATTTTACTTTAATTAATAAAATATATTTAAAGATATAATATTTAAATGATGCAGAGAAATATATAGAGAAGCTGATATATAGTATAATGTAAAACTTAGAGGTAAAATAGAAAAATGTGTGTTTTAGGGAGGTATTTTAAATGATGGAGTAGAGCGCCTATTGGGAGTACTCTTATTACTTATTCTCTAAATATATATTTTTAATAATAGTTCTTTCTCGTCTTTCCTTTCTCTTCATTAGTTTATAGGTGAAATAAATAAAAAAAAATTCAAAAAAAATATCTCTTCTATATAATAAGTGTGTAGAAAAGGGAAATTTTTGGTTTTAACGATTTTTTATTTTTTTCCGTTAACTTTAATGAAATATTATTAATTTTAACAGAATATTCTTATATTTAACGATAAATTGTAAACATGACTTAAACTTCAATAAAATTAAATAAAGAAATTAAAATAAGATATTTTTACGATATTTTACAATAATAATTATTTAAAAATAATAAAACCATATATTTTATAACTTAAATAAAATTTAATTAAACTTAAACTTAATATTATATTAAACATATAATATATAATCTTTTGTTGTCACTGCCAAATTCAAAATCTAGAACAAACAGAAAATTAAACAAAAATAAATAATTTAATTAATTAAAATATGATATTTGTAAGATATTTTATGATAATTTAAATAATTAAATCATATTTATTTAAAAAATAATAAATGCATACATATCATTTTTTTTATCTTATAAATTTGTGTGATAGTTTATTTTTATCAAGTTATTGAAGCTCTTTTTCTTCATCAAATTCACCAACGGATATTGTCTGACACATTAGAAACTAAAAATAATTGTTGCATGTATACTACTGTCTACACTATGATTTTTTCTATTCTTATTTTATTTTTTAAATATTATTGTATTTTATATATATGTCATGTAGTCATGTAAATATATATCTATGTCAACATTGTGTTTAGATGTCATATGTAGAGATTATATATATAAATATGTATATATACTATAGAACTATAATTCATTCTATTATATATATATATATATTTTTTAAAAATGAATTAATTTTTATTAAAATTATAGACAATGCTTACAAATTTAAAACTAAACAAACAGTAATATTAATAAATAGAAAAGATAATATATGGTGTTGTTTAAATATTAAATGCAAAATAAAAAAAGTGAAAAAACCATCCTTCATCTCTCTCTATTTGATGAAATGTTCATCATTATAAATTTAAAATAAAATAATATATAATTATATATGTATATTACATTATTGATAATTCCACAAAATATTTAAAATGAATAAAAAATATTATGCAAATATAATATTTAAATAATAAAAAAACTGATATATATATATATATAGTGTAATGTAAAAAAAATTTGCAAAATACCTTGTGTGGTAATCTACTCATTTTTAACATAATATTTTGGAAATAAATTTTAAAATTTGCACATGGTATCATTATAGAAAGTAAATTTTTATCAACGATGATAGTGTCATTAATGTTCTCACTCTTACCAAATTACCTATCTATTTGAAGACTTTTAAAAGCCTTTGCTAACAAGACGATTTGGGAGTCCAGCGAAAAATGCATGCATAGTTAATGGTCTAATAACAAATTATGAAACTATACATATGCATTTTTAGTGGCTTCAGTTAATTAGTAAAATAGAACCTCGTATTGCAACTAAACCTAGCTATGAATATTAACAAACTGTTTAAAAATATAATAAAATGGCACATTTTCAATGATTACTATAGTTTAGTAGAATTTCTACCACGGAAAAAAGTTTGGGGCCAAGACTATATAAAAGCCATAGTTTTGGAATCTATTTGTCCTAAAAAAAACTTAATGACTGATTTTTGATATCATTGGGGGCACTCACTACACTATTTGGCATGAAGATCACATGGTAAGTCATTAAAATTATATAATTTTTTTAATTACACTAGAAAGCCATTACAATTAATTTTTGATATCGTTGGGGGCTCTTACTACGCTATTTTGCAATAGTGAAGAGTACTTTGCTTGTCATATAAGAACATTATTTGTCAAAATGTCCCACCAACATTCTACTCTCATCAGAAATCATATAATTAAAAAAATTTAGTAATATTTCATATTCATTATATATAGATCTTATATTTATTTATCTCCTTTGTTTCTGATATTGTGAAGAATGTTTTTCGGCAGATTAATATTCTTCTACGCATCCAATGATATTGTATCAATAGATAAAATGAATAAAATAACGACCTATATAAACTAGTTTATTAGGAAATAGCATGGGGAAGAAGAAGTGACACCTAACATAATTTTTATAAATAATTGGTGCGAATATGTTGAGTATGATGAAGACTTGTGCCATAAATATTTTTCTAAAAAAATTATTTAAAAAATTAGGACAAATACTTTAAAGCGTTGAGAATTAGAGTTATTTAGTTTTATAAAAAATATTATTTCATTTATTTATAATAATTATTATTAATTTTATTGCTTATTTTAAAAAAAATAATTTTATAGTTACTCAATATAATAATTTAATACACAAATAGATATTAAATAAATTAATTTAATTTAAGCCTTAAAATTTGGACAATTTTTCAGTGAGAAAATTTGTCTTCTAGTAAGGACAAAAAAATTCATCCCTAATGCTTAGCAATAACCACGATCGATATTTAGCGTAGATATATTGGCAATGAACTTTGACACTATAGCTTCTTTTTCAAAATTGTTGTTAAAGTTCTATTAGTTGTTGTACATGTCCTTTCACAAATGTATAATACCTAATTTTTTTTTTATTTTAAGTTTATCCCACAGTCTTTCTAAAAATTAATTTAATTTGAAGAAGATAAAAAATAATATAGAAGAGTTTTGGACAATTTAATTTAAGCCTTAAAATTTGGACAATTTTTCAGTGAGAAAATTTGTCTTCTAGTAAGGACAAAAAAATTCATCCCTAATGCTTAGCAATAACCACGATCGATATTTAGCGTAGATATATTGGCAATGAACTTTGACACTATAGCTTCTTTTTCAAAATTGTTGTTAAAGTTCTATTAGTTGTTGTACATGTCCTTTCACAAATGTATAATACCTAATTTTTTTTTTATTTTAAGTTTATCCCACAGTCTTTCTAAAAATTAATTTAATTTGAAGAAGATA
The DNA here is from genome assembly GCF_963169125.1 of Humulus lupulus. Lineage (NCBI taxonomy): Eukaryota > Viridiplantae > Streptophyta > Magnoliopsida > Rosales > Cannabaceae > Humulus > Humulus lupulus. Next base: position 132,418,262 of record NC_084798.1, on the reverse strand, counting down.
AAAAATAATATAGAAGAGTTTTGGTAGGTCTATTATATATATATATATATATATATAATAAAGAAGTAGATCTATAAAGTTAAATAGGTAGAAAATAAAGTATCAAATACGTTGTTTTGTAGATTTTTTTTTATATTCCGAGAAAGTTCGTGAGATTTCTTAAAGAGTGTGAATCTTGTTTACCTACCATCATAGTAAAGAGATATATTATTGGGATTGTACAACATTTCATTAGTGTGTCTCGTGTACCGCTACAACAAAAATGAGTTTTAGGGGTGTCGCATGTCGCCTCTAATAATCATAAAAGTTGCTCCTAATAAAATACGTCTAATAGTGTACATTAAGGACGACTAATGAGTCTCCCCTAAAAGTTGAGATGTCGCCCCAAATTTTTTTTACATATGCCATAATTTTTTGTTGATGTATCGCCCCTGATATGTCACCAATCACTCCTGATACTTGATTATTAAGGGCGGCATAAAAAATAATAAAATTATTTTCATAATTAAAAAATAGTTAATTTAAATTTAAATTATTAATTAAAATTTAAATCATTGAAAACAGATATATTAAAAATAAAAATATTATATTAAAAATTTAAATTATTTCATTAAGATAACAAATATACATATTGTTAATATAATGTAACAATAACTAACAATAATATAAACCTAGTCTCCTAAATCAGCTGCCTCGTCTTCCATATTGTCTTCTTGTTGCGGTTGTGGTGGCTACGACGGCGATATCGACTAGGGATATTGGGGAGGTAATGTGGACGATTATGATTCATACATGTAGGGATACGGCAGCTGGGACGACGACGATATCGGTCATGGATAAGGTGATGGTGTTGCTCCATACATGTATGGAGGTGCCATAGGTTGAGACGGTGCTGCCCTGTACATGGAAGGGTAGGCTGGATCTGGAGGTTGAGAAGACGAAGCTCCAGAAATATTGTCGCTATCAAGCATAGGTGGCATCTGTATGTTTGGTGGAAGAAATTAAGACAAGGAATTGACTTGGTCAGTCAAATTCTTTAGCTTATTCTCCAAATTTTCTATTTGTTCTGATGAACGTTGAGGAAGGGCTTGAGACTCGCTGAACTGAGAGCGCTGGGTAGATGATGACCCCAACCCCTTTAATTTGCGGCCCACTCCTTGCTCGTGTCCATGCCTTTGGCCAAATACTTTTTGTAGCACCTCCACCAGATCAACTGTTGTCGAACCATCATCATTGAAAGCGGCACCAGATGCTTGCTAAGTTTGTAACTCAAAATCAGCCTTTAGTTTTTCCTGTTTTCAAGGAACGTTAGAGACACTAACAATAAATATAACTCTATGAATATTAAAAAACATAATTCAAACTTACATAATCTTAGCGAGCATCATCGTTCACATAATCATTTGTTGTTTTCTTCCAGTGGTATTCCTTTCATGATTCAATAAGGTCCGGGTTCGCCTAAAAAATATAACTCAAATGTTAAAGAACATATAATTTAAAAGAAAATAATTTTGATAACATTTTAATTTTCACTTACTCTTTCGTGACGGATGGGCGCCAGCGATTTTGTACCATGCGTTGTAGAATACTTCTGTTTCTTCCGATTTTCCTTGTTCTTTAGGGAGCGCACAATAAATTTCGGACTTGTAAATAATTGACAGATTGTTAACATCCTTGGTTGAGTTGTCTAGAACCTTGTCCCATTCCTTTAGTCCTTTGTAGTATTTCTCAAAGTGTTCATGTAACGCCCTGGATAGCCAAGACCGCTACACTGTGTGTTTATAAAGTGCTAGACTTGCTGTTATCCAGATTTCCGGATAGCGTTTAGATTGATGACCTCGGGGAAGCAGAATTATCGATGTCTTTCACGGTAGGTGACCAGAGCTCGCGGATGGACAGAAAGGCTTCGCCTCTCCTGTTTGATATCCGGATTACTCTTCCAAGCAAGCACAACACGGAAACTCGTCGACTCTCCCGGACTCCCGAAGGATACCCCTCGGGGAGGCCCCTTCCAGGAGAGGCTCTTCGAGTGGTCTCCGCGGAAACAGTTCCGTGCCTCGCACAGAACAAAACCGAACGGTCGAGTCCGGGAGAAGGCATATTTGGAATGATATCCGTCTGACACAGGATCCCGCCTGACACGCCCGTCAGGTCAAAGCCGCAAACATCCCAGCACGCCTAAGGGTACCTTTTCGCCTACTGTTCCGCTGACAACTTGGAAAAGACGGCTGACTTTGTGTGTTCCCCATACTTTCACGTAAATATACCCACATAGAGTCTTGTAGCCATGCGACTACAGTAATTGTATCCCCTATTTATGGCTGGTGTAATTAAGACTCATGTACGTAGAGAAAAACCCTAATCCGAAACCCTAGCTATAAAGACCCCTTCATTTTACAAGAAGAGGGACGACCAACAGATCACATAGCAAAAACTCTACCAAAATCTCTCTAGCTTCATCTTCTTCAAGAGAACCCGAGAGAAACATTGTGAGTGTGTGAAGTTCTTGTGCACCAGCCATCTTACTGTAACCTTTTCCAAGTATAATAACATCGACTCGTGGACTAGGGCTTGTTAACGCCTGAACCACGTAAAAACACTGTTTTTTTAGTTACAGTTCAGCATTTCTACAGTTCTTATCTTTTTATTATTCTGTTAGTTATTCGTTTCCGAAAAACTCGGTAAACATTTTGGTGCTTTCATTGAGAGCTGTAGGAAGTTGTTAGTCAGCTCTTTTTCTGTGTACGTTTTTTGTATTCACTTCGTACTAAAGAGATGGTGACTACGCGAAAATCCGCTGTTGACAAAAATGCTACGGTCAACTCCGATACCGTGATGGAAGATGTGGTGCAAAGCGAACCCTTAGACTACCAAGGTGAAGACCCGACATCCCGCCAGGATCAGGTCAGTACCGAAGATACAACATACTTAGAAGACGAAGAAGAGTATGTCCAAGACGGTTATTACAAGGACGGCTGCTACTATGAGAAGGACCCAGAACTGGTCCAAGTAGCCGAAGAACTGGTGGCCACTAAGGCCAAGCTTGCTGAGCAGGAGCGCGTCTCCGAAAGAATGCAACGCATGATGGAACGCCTCCAAAGTAAGTTCGGAGATCTAGGCGACTCGGACGAGGATACCTCTGTTCGAGGTGGTGCTGATGCCCCCATGCCGGATCCAGCCGCTGCTGGACCATCCAAAGCCGCCCCTAACAAGGGCAAAGAAAAAGTTGGAGAGCCTGTGCGCGCTGACGCCCCTGCACCTCCTAAAGGCGTGAATCACCAGGCCGACTGCCCCCCCCCGCGCGCAGAAGGTCTCTGGCGCTCCTAAGCCCAGACGTCCTTCAGCCCCAAGGGGGCACTCTGTGCCTAAAGGGCCCGGTGCTAAGGCACCCAGGCCTAGGGGAAGGAACAACCGCCCCAGTGATTCCGTCAATCAGGACAGTCGGGCTGCGAACTCGCACTCCGAAGATAGCTGGTCCACGGTGGACCTAAGAAGAAGGTTGGAGGCCAAGTATGAAAAGGCCAAAGGGGAAAAAGCCCGGCCTCGCGGAGATGACCTCCGAAATCATATTAATGACAAGCTCCGGGGACGTGACCTCCCGGAAAGTGATACGAAGAGGCTCGAGGAACAGATTGCTGCCTTGACCAAGCTGGTCCGAAAGCAAAGTGGGCCCCTGTCAGATTCTGAGGAGGAAGACCCGGAACCATGTATTAGGAGGATCGCGGAAACGTCCCTCCCGGATAACTTCAAAATGCCTCACATAGAATTATATGATGGGAGGACAGACCCGTGTACCCACCTAGCTAAATACAATAAAATGATGCAAGTGGCGCGCGTCAGTGAGGACGCCAAATGCATGTGCTTCTCACTCACCCTTACCAAGTCCGCGGAGGACTGGTGGAAAAGATTAGCTCCCGGATCAATCCACAGTTGGAAGGAGCTACAGTCCGCGTTTAGGAGGCAGTTTATTGCTGCCCGCGACCACGACATGGAGGTTGGTTCCTTAACCAACATCAAGCAGCAACCCACTGAGAACCTCAAAGCTTTCATTCAGAGAATGATGGAAGCTGCTGCAAAAACCAAGGTCAGCGATGACATGAAGCTGATCGCCCTTCAATCGGGCCTTACTGTCGGCTCCCTGCTATGGGGGGAAATGCAAAGGAGACGGGCAGAAACCCTGTCCGAATTCATGTCAAAAGCTCAGGGAATCATCAACCTTGAGGATGCCTACCAGCAAGCCTTTGGAGTTCCCCCGGCTCCAACCCCTTCCGTGACTGCGCCGAGCTTTGCTTCGCAAGCTCCCGCACCAGCCCTCATGCTTCCAGGAGCCCGATTCACTCCGAGTGTGTATGGGCCTTCCGCGTCTGCTCAGACGCCGAGTCAAACCCATTTCTCTGGGTACGGAGCAGTACAAACCGGATGTAGTATCGCTCCTGGCATGCCGCAGCCGCAAGCGGAAGCCCCGGAACGAAATTTGAGCCAATCGCGGAGCAAACGAAGCGGAAGAAACTCCAACCGGGGAGACCATTCAAAGAAACCCCGAAAGGACTATGAGCCCAAGTTCACGGAATATACCAGTTTGATAGACTCGCGAGAGAATGTCTATCGGGCGACCTGTAATATGGTCAACTACAGGAAGCCCCCGAAAGTGTCTCATGGAGGAAGGCGTCCGCGAGACTCCAATAAGAGGTGTGAGTTCCACGGAGACGTGGGGCACACCACGAACGAGTGCCTTCAGCTGAAGGATGAGATCGAGTCCCTGGCAAGAGCGGGACACCTCGGTCAGTGGGTGAGAATACCCATTATCTATCCCGGACAGGGGGTAGTTCACGGAGCTGCATATTCCCCGGGACAGAGGGGGGCCGCTAGCGTTCCTGGAGCCGGTCACCCCCAAGCTCCCGGGTCTCAGTTCCCAGCACTTCCTCCTCCACCTGCTCCGGCGCCCATTGCCTTGTTGGCTCCAAGACCAGGCAACCCATATCTGCCCGGCCTTGCTCCGCCACCCGTTGACGGACACGTCGCCACCATTTCCGGAGGACCACACCTTGCCGGAAGCACCCGCAACTCCCAGAAGAGGTACTTGAGGGAGTTAGAGCACGCCGAGGAGATGTGCGCCTTGGTCCAATCACCTGCTCAACGTCCCCGAATGATGGATCTTCCCATCACCTTCACGGAGGACGATGCTCGACATGTGCACTTCCCCCACAACGATCCCCTCGTGGTGGAAGCCCAGATCGCCAATAAGAAGGTCTCACGGATCTTGATCGATAACGGAAGCTCTGTGAACATCCTCTTCAAAGCGGCCTTCCACGCGATCGGATTGACCGAGACGGACCTGGCCCCATGCCCCATCCAGCTTCAAGGTTTCAATGGGGACGCACTCATGCCATTAGGAAAAATTCAACTTCCAGTCACCCTCAGAGGAGAAAGCGACGCTTGTGCCTTCAAGCATAGCACATTCGTGGTGGTCGACTGCCCCACGGCGTATAATGCCATCTTAAGCCGACCGGTCCTGATCGATTGTGGGGCCATAACCTCGATACGCCACTTATGCTTGAAGTTTCCCTGCGACGATGGGCGTATTGGCACCCTCCGAGGAGACCAAAGAAGTGCACGGAGCTGTTATAACGTCTCCGTCCGAGCCGTCTACACGGTCCGAGAGACGTTTGCTGCCATTCCTTTGGCAGAAGTATTGCCAGATACTGGGGGTGCTCAGGAGGCATACTTTGACGAACTCGACCCAAGAGTGGGAATCGAGAAAGCAATAGAGCCGATGGAGGAAGTCGAAGAGGTGATCCTCAACCCGGGAGAACCCACCAAGGTCATTCAGGTGGGGAAAAACCTGCCGTCGGCCGTTCGAGATAAGATCGTGGCCACTGTGAAGGATAATCAGGATATCCTGGCATGGTGCCACGCTGATATGACGGGGATTAATCCCAATGTTGCGTGCCACGCACTCAACATAGACCCATCTGCAACTCCAATTCGCCAAAAGAGGAGGCCGCTGGACCCAGTGAGAGCCGAAGCCATCAAAGCTGAAGTGGACAAATTGATGTCCATAGGCTTTCTCCAGGAGTCGCACTATCCCGTGTGGTTGGCCAACCCAGTTCTGGTCCCGAAACCCGATGGGTCCTGGAGAATGTGCATTGACTTCACGGACCTAAACAGGGCCTGCCCGAAAGATTGTTTCCCTCTCCCGCGAATCGATCAGATGGTAGACGCTACTTCCGGGTACGAACTCTTATCCTTCATGGATGCGTACTCCGGATACAACCAGATCAAGATGCATGTCGCGGACCAGGAACACACCAGCTTCCTCACGGATAAGGGTGTCTACTGTTACGTGGTCATGCCTTTCGGTTTGAAGAATGCTGGGGCGACATACCAGCGTCTGGTAAACAGAATGTTCAAGGACCAACTGGGGAGGAACATGGAGGTGTACATGGACGACATGTTGGTAAAGTCCAAGACCTCCGGGGACCACAGTAACGACCTTGAGGAAGCTTTCGCCGTGATCCGAAAGTACGGGATGAAACTAAATCCAAAGAAATGTACTTTCGGGGTCTCGTCTGGGAAGTTCCTCGGTTTTATTGTCAGCTCCCACGGAGTGGAAGCCAACCCTGAGAAAATAAAGGCGTTCATAGATATGCCTTCCCCCCGGAAGCATAAGGATGTCCAGAGCGTTACCGGAAGGATAGCTGCTCTCAGCCGCTTCGTATCCAAGGCCACTGACAAGTGTATCCCCTTCTTCAATGTTCTGCGAGGGAACAAGAAGTTCGAGTGGACCCCCGAATGCGAAGCAGCCTTCCAACACCTCAAAGAACATTTAACCCGAGCTCCCATTCCGTCCAAACCTGTCGAAGGAGAGGCGTTGTTCTTATACTTAGCTGTGACTGAGCACGCAGTAAGTGCCGCTCTCGTCCGGGAAGATGGCCGTATCCAGCTCCCTGTGTATTACGTAAGCAAGAGGTTATTGGACGCCGAGTCCAGATATTCGATGATCGAGAAACTCTCCCTCTGCTTGCTGATCGCTTCACGGAAGCTGAGGCCATATTTCCAGGCGCACACCATCAAAGTACTCACCAACCACCCTCTCCGACAAGTCCTGCAGAAGCCCGAGTCTTCTGGCAGATTGCTTAAGTGGGCCATGGAACTGAGCCAGTTCGACGTCCACTACCAACCGCGTGTTTCCATAAAAGGTCAAGCTCTCGCGGACTTTATTGTGGAATGCTCGGGAATGAATGACCTCCCAGAAGATCCTGTCCCGGAACTTCCCACCTGGAAGGTCTATGTAGACGGAGCCTCAAATGAAAAAGGAGCTGGAGCGGGGGTCATCCTAATATCTCCCCAAGGGCATCAGCTCCAGAGCGCCATCCGTTTCGCGTTCCCAGCATCCAACAACGAGGCAGAACACGAAGCCATGTTAGCTGGGTTACGACTGGCCAGAGAAGTCGGAGCCCAAAAAATCGAAGTCTACAGCGACTCCCTACTTGTGGTAAACCAAATATCCGGGGAATACCAGACGAAAGGCGAAAGGATGGCTGCCTACGTGTCTCTCTCCCGCGACCTACTGCAGCATTTCAAAGGCTACCAAATCCGCCAGGTCCCCCGGGACCAGAACTCACTCGCGGACACGCTGGCCAAGCTTGCAACGGACCCGGATATTGAACAGTATGGCTTAGTCCCCATCGGGCACTTAGAAGCCCCCAGTACTGAGACGCGAAGGATAAACGCCATCATCGACCATTCCCACTCCTGGATAGGACCCATCCTCAGATTTCTCACCACCGGAGAACTCCCCACTGATAAAGCTGACGCAAGGAAGCTCCAGTATCAAGCTCCCCGATACGTGGTTATGGATGGAAAGCTTTACCGCAGGGGGTTGTCCATACCCTTCCTTAGGTGTGTTGCCGGAACCGAAGTCAGCACCATCATCCATGAGATTCACGGAGGCTTCTGTGGCGATCATACCTCCGGGCTGAGCCTCTCCAAAAAGATCCTTCGACAAGGATACTTCTGGCCCACCATGAAGAAGGATTGTGTGGATTATGTCAGGAAGTGTGAGCAGTGCCAGAGGTACGCCAAGGTTCCGCGAGCGCCGCCTACGAAAATTACCCTAATGACCAGCCCCTGGCCGTTCGCCGTTTGGGGCATTGACCTAGTAGGTTCCCTCCCCACTGGAAAGGGTGGAGTGAAGTACGCCATAGTCGCGGTAGACTACTTCACCAAATGGGCTGAAGCTGAACCTATGAACACGGTCACATCTAAAAAAGCACTGGATTTTGTCATCAGGAATATAGTGTGTCGTTTTGGGCTTCCACGGAAAATTGTGTCCGACAACGGAAAGCAGTTTGACAGTGAACACTTCACGAACTTCTGTGCTTCGCATGGAATTATCAAAAGCTTTTCCGCAGTCGCCAGACCCCAGGCTAATGGACAAGTGGAAGCTGTAAACAAAATATTAAAGACCACGTTGAAGAAAAAACTCCAAGCCTGCAAGGCTCACTGGCCGGAAGAACTTCCACGAGTACTTTGGGCCTATCGCACAACAGAGAGAACTTCGACGGGGCACACGCCTTATTCCATGACCTTCGGTTGCGAGGCCGTCATCCTAGTAGAAGCTATGATCCCCTCTCATAGGCAAGACACCTACGATCCTACCCGGAACCATGCCCTCCTCCAGGAGTCCTTGGACATGATCGAAGAGCTCCGGGAACAGTCGCAGGTCCAACTAAAAATGTACCAAGGCAAGATAGCCCGACACTTTAACATGAGAGTCCAGAGCCGTGCATTCGAAGTTGGGGACCTTTTCCTACGGAGAGTATTTCCTGCTACGCAGGATCCGGGAGTAGGAGTCCTCGGACCCAACTGGGAAGGCCCCTACGAAGTCCAAGAAAAAGTGGGCCATGGGACGTATCACTTAAAGAGACTCGACGGATCTAAAGTCCCGCGCGCCTGGAACGCGGAGCACCTCCGCCGTCACTACCAGTAGGCCCCGGACCATCCAGTCGGAAGTCCTTGGTGAAAATAACAAAAGTGAAAAATGTGGAAATAATCCTCCCTGTTGTAAAACTAACGCCTAGCAGGCTAATTTAATGAAACACGGAGAGATTCACTCCGCTTTTACTGCACTTTTTATCCCTATGTTCAAAGCTGCGTTTTAACAAGTGACCACGCGGTCCGGAGACGTCCGGACCCCACGCTCACTTGGGGGGTATACATGGCTAAGGCATAGCCATACGCCCCTTGAACAAAACAAACACAGAACACCACTTATGTGCTAGCATTGTGTTTGAAGTTTTTAGATTGTTTTGTTTTAATTGTTAAGCTTAGGTTTATTTGTTGCCATGAACATGCTTGCATTACGTGTCATATGTGCATTATGTGCTTATGTGAAAATTGCCATGGAAATGCCTGCCATTATGTATCATGAGAATTATCTCCTGTGTAGCCCAGCGATGGACGGGACTGGGGGTTGAGGCACGTTCATAGAGCTACGCCAAAACACCCCCAACTCCTTGACAAGTCCTTTGCAGAATTCTCCACGAGCTCTGTAGAGCTTTGCTTCGCAAGCTCCAGCTCCGGATCCCGCAAGGCGAAAGATGGCAAGATCCGCGAGCGCTGTAGAGCTTTGCTTCGCAAGCTCCAGCTCCAGATCTCGCAAGGTGAAAGATGGCAAGATTCGCGAGAGCTGTAGAGCTTTGCTTCGCAAGCTCCAGCTCCGGGTCCCACAAGGCGAAAGATGGCAAGATCCGCGAGCGCTGTAGAGCTTTGCTTCGCAAGCTCCAGCTCCGGATCCCGCAAGGCGAAAGATGGCAAGATCCGCGAGCGCTATAAAGCTTTGCTTCGCAAGCTCCAGCTCCGGATCCCGCAAGGCGAAAGATGGCAAGATCCGCGAGCGCTGTAGAGCTTTGCTTCGCAAGCTCCAGCTCCGGGTCCCGCAAGACGAAAGATGGCAAGATCCGCGAGCGCTGTAAAGCTTTGCTTCGCATGCTCCAGCTCCGGATCCCGCAAGGCGAAAGATGGCAAGATCCGCGAGCGCTCTAAAGCTTTGCTTCGCGCGGATCTAGCCTCGCAGGGCTCCATGCCAGGTCCCTGAAGTCAGCCACCATGAGGTTCGCAACAACAGTTAGTTTTGCTTCCCAAAGATCTAACCTTAAGTCTAGCGACGCTCACCAAAAGAACTCCCGTTCCAAACAATGGAACGACTCACCTTAGCAATCCCAGCGAACAGTATAACTACAAGTCCCGGGATTGGCTATTTGCCTCAGGAAAGATAAAGTACGGTGAAAGGAGCCTGGCCGTTGGAACCAGGAAACCTTCGTAACCTAGAAACTACGTGGGGAAAGACATCATCCGTTAAAGCTTCAAGTGGGAAGTGCATAGGTTTTGGCCGTTGGAACCAAAACCCCATACGCCCCTACAACAGTTTCTACCGTATAAATGTCTACCCTAAGCGCAAAGATAAATAAAGAACTCGGCAGAAAAGAAAGGAGAATGCTATGATTATGGCAAAAATGTCCGCAATGAAAAACTCAAAATGAAAAACAATTAAAGATAAAACCCCTTCAAGCATTGGGGGTAACTACAGCGTCCACGACCGCAGCTTCGGGGGCATCTGTTTCAGCTGAGGCTGGCGGAGTCGGCTCATTGGAAGGAGGAATTTGTTCATGAGAAGGTTCAGAGGTCCCCGCCTCTCCGGGATCTCCCGCCTCAGGAGCTTCAGCACGTTCGTCAATGTTGTAAGTTTGGACGTACGCCTCTGGGCCCTGATCCCACACGAGTAGCTTCTCCCTCATGGCTTCGGCATCATCTCCCAGATTGCCTAACACCTCCGGGTTCACTTTACAGAGTTGATGCATGAGGACCACATGCGATATATTAATAGTCCTGTAAGTATCACCTCAGCATCCTCCTTCTCCTTCAACCGCTCCGCCTCGGAGGTTGCCAGCTGTGCTTCCGCGGCAGTTAGTTGGGCCCTCAATTTTTCCATTTCGGCCTTGGAGGCATCCCGCTCCCCCTTAAGAGAATCAATCGCCTTGTGCTGCTCCCTATTTTGGTTCAGCACGGATTGCTTCTCGGTCACATGCCCCCTGGCAGTGAATTGCAAAGCCCCGATCTCTTTATCCTTCTCGGCGAGCCCCAACTGAAGCATAGACACGAGATCCCTGCTCCTCTTATGGAGTTGCTCCTCTTCGTGCAGCTTACTCTGAAGAGTGGAATATTCCTCTTGCCGCTTAAGGAGGAGATCGTTCTTTGATTGCAAGCGGGCTTCCAGGGTATCTTTCTCCACCTTGGCTTGGGACAGCTCTTCCCGGAGCTTGGAGTTTTCGGTCTTAATCCCATCCGACCGCTGTCTAAACTCATTCTCTGCCTTGGCCCGGTACTCTTGATATTTGGCAAGATATTTCTTCTCCGCCTCTTCTTCAGCCGTGCGCCGGGCCTGATCAATCTTCTCCGAAGCCCCCAAGGCCTGTTGGGTCAGTTTCTGTTTCTCCGCCTCCAAGGCCTGGCGAGCCAGTTGGCTCTCCTCCAGCTGAACCAGAGCTGCACCAACCTCCCGGAACGAGCGTTCCGCGATCATAGAGGCCTGCAAGGAAAGACAACAGGATGAGCTAAAGCAGGACCAAAAGACAGGTGATCCCAAAAAATAACAACTGACGGCTTACCACGGACAGTTGCTGCTTCACAGCGTGTGTCAGCAACATCGGATCCTTGCTGCTGCTGATGGCCCATTTCTCAGAATTGAGCTCGCATAAGCTCAGGGCCATGTCCTCCATCATCTCAGCTCCAAACGGCGCCAATGCACGTCCGAGCCTAGGCACCAGCCTCTTCTCCAAGGCTGGACTATCCAGAACCGCTCCGGCCGGGTGAAGAGATCTCACCCCCTCGGCCAGCTCAGCTCTCTTCACGGCAGACAAGTTATCTGCCCTTCCCTGAGTAACAGCCTTCTCCGCCTCTAGCCGCCTCTTCAAAAAGCTATCGGCCCGTCTTACACCCTCCAGGAGGGCAGCGGGGAAACTGGCTGGCTTCCGTGGGAAGTGGAACTTCAGGCCAGGCAGGGGAAGGTTAGTTGTCTGAGAGGTAGGAGACCCCGGAAGGGTGGAACCCCTTTGAGCTGGGGGAGGAGGCAGGCAGGGTATTAAGGCCCCGGTCTGTTGCTTTTGCTGCTGCGGCAGCAGAAGTAATTGCCCTTGTTGCTGCTGCTGGTTTGGATGTTGTGGTTGCTGCAGCTGTGACGATGGTGATTGTGTCTGTTGTTCTTGTTGCTGCTGTTGTTGTAGTTGTGCTTGCTGTCGTTGCTGTTGTTGTTGCCTTCGACCAGGAGAAGAGTGTCTAAGGCGTTTGTTCTTAGCGCCCTCAGCATCTTCTCCGGGACGCTTGCTCACCCCAGTTGTCCTCACGGGGAACACAAGCCCTTCCCCGTCGCTACTGCTACTCGAGACCATCATAGTCTCGGAAGGCCCGTCAGCGGGGGACTTCTCTACCCTCGGAGACGCTTGCGCCTCGCCACTTGTCTTCTTGGGGGAGGCAGCCTTACCTCCCCTACCAGCCTTGGTCTTCCGTCCTTTCCCCGTGGACGGGTCTTGGCTGGTGGCAGCCTTCTTAATAAGTAAAGTAACCCTCCCCAACATCTTGGCTTCGGGATACTCTGCAAGAAACGTACAAAGCAAGGTTAACGAACCAACAAGAAATGAGAAAGAAGATAAGCGGAAGACAAGACAATCAACAACATAAAATCACAAGCAAGCCCGCCAGCAGGGAACAAGAAACAAGAAAAAGAAAAGTTTGAAAGGGACGACCATGCACGAGAAACGTGGATGGCCTTCCCCGAGCAAAACCAAACATCGCTTCCTGCTCCAGGAAGCTCCCGTACTCCTTGAAGTCCGGGAAGGACATGCTGAGAGAAGAAGGGTCAACCATGATGACACCTTCTGGCAGACTACCATCACTCAGACACCAGAGGAGCTCATCTACCCTATCGCAGTACCTGTCGAAAGGTATCCTACGCGGATCTAGCCTAAGGAAACGGGGATCAAACCCCATCTGAGAGGTCCGGGAAACCTCAGACAGGCTGGGGGTGTGGATCAATCGAAAACTAGTCTTACCTCTCCCGGAGGTACTAGCCCCCGGAGCCCCTTCGTTAGGGTAAGCCGCGGCGTGGCGAGCCTCGATCTCCTCTTCCTCCGGCTGGGGGTCGGGGAACCTCTCCGCCCAACTAGGAGATAGAGTATTTTCATCCCGAGCTGCTTGGGTGATCACCTTAGACAGCTCCAGGGCAATCTGCTCCCGGATGTCAGCCGACATCTGAGTCTGCCCCCTACCACTTACTGGCTCGATATTTTGGAAGGAGGCGAGTAACCCATACTCCCTCAACGATTCAGAGGTCACAAGTCCCTCCACTCTCAACTCTTCCTCAGAAAGCCCTTCGTAGAACTTGGACCTCCTTATCATCTCCGCGCAGCGAGGTGTCCGCGGAACGACTTCTGCAAAAATCAAATACAAGCGTTAGAGATCCTCCCAAAAGGCAAATCAAACGCAAAGAAACAAAGTTGAAAAGGAAAAGAAGGAGCACTTACTAGGGATTTTGAAGTCCAAAGATAGGGCTGGCACCCTCTTCAGCGGGAAGCCAGTCGTTAGGAACCAGTATTCCCGGAGGTCTGGAACCCTCGCGGTATGACAAGTGGGGCACATCACGTCCGGGTGCCTTTCTAGCCTGTAAAACCCCACCTTGTCTGAGTGACCCCTCATAGGCTGAGACTTCAACCCATAAAAGTACAGCACCTCCTCCGGGGTAGGAGCTTCCAGTCTCCGGGACTTGCAAAAGATGAACCACCCTGCTAAGAGCTTGTAGCTGGGAGGAATTAACTGGAAGGGGGCAATCCCCGCCTTCACACAGAAATTGGCGAAGTAACTCCTTAGGGGCAAATGCGCCCCACACACTATGTGTGCCCAACTCCAGGCACAAAAGCCCTCGTGACTCTGGCTAGCTGACTCGCCCAGCACCGATAGACGGTGCCACATCAGACCTGGGATGTTCTTCAGGCCTGCCTCAGAGGAATACAGCTCCAGCATGCCATAATTCCTGAAAAGGTTCGGCTTTTGGTCCATCTCCCAGATGGAACTATTGGCGATTGGTGGGCTAGCCGCGACCACTTTCGCCTTTCCTTTCCCCTTTCCACCAGCGACAGGAGAGCCCTTCTCCTGGGCAGAGTCAGCCTCCCCCATAGCAAGGAGTTGTTCCTTTGAGATGTTCGTCACTGGACAAAAGAAAAGAAAGAAGAAAACACTCTAAGCAGTCAGCACCCTTGTCATACCCTAGTGGTATCAAAGGCGTCGGGGAGACCCTCCCCGAAAACTGCTTGGAGAGACTCCCACCGAGCTTACCGAGGGGTTGGCACCATGCCACCCGAAGGGCAGCAAGGAACCAGACTCAGACCCCGAGCCTAAGCTTACCAAAAGAAGTGTTTTTCCAAAGAAAGACACCCTAAAGGCGTTCATGCTTATGCCCTAAAACAGCAAAACAAGGGACGACTTTCCAAACGCAAATCACCAAAGCATGCAGAAAGGGCTACTTATCGACTCACAATCGATCACATGCCTACCAAAGCCCTATTCACGCATGCACATAAGCAATAATGGCAGAAACCTCTACTCTAACAACTACCAACAACCTAAGGTCTGAGAGGAAAGAGCAAAGTAGAAATACTTACTGATATTCGGGTAGTTGGAGGTTGAAGAAGTAACTGGATCACTGCACAGCACGATCACGAGAAGTAAAAGCTGCAAAGACGAACGGCGATTCAAACCAGGAACTTCGGGGAATAAACCCACTGCCAAATCAAAAAGAAAAGTTTCCAGATACTTACCAAAAGAAATGGCAAGTTCGGGGGAACGTAAGCTGGGAAGCCTGAGAGTTCGAAGGTTTGGAAATCTGAAAATCCTAAAGATGGAGAATCTGAAAGCGTAAAGAGGAAGAAAGGTCCTTTCCCTCGTTTTTATAGCAGGGAAGAAGCCGTTTCGAATTCCTCAAGTGGACGGTCCCGATCTTCCCATTCCGTGTGCGTCAGATCCAACGGCTGGAGAGGAAGCGACGATCCTATTTATGACTCCTCGGATGGGAATAAAGTATTTATTTCCCATCATTACACCACCTCGGGCCCTGAGTACCATTAAAAACCGTCAAATCATTAGTCAGATGACTGACGCACGCATCCTCAACCAGTCGCCTCACGCACACGTCTTGGTCGCAGAACCATTCCCAGAATGACACGTGATCCTTGCCGCACTTGAGTACTTGATCTCAAACAGAAGAAATTCCTTTTCTCTTTCATACTAATACTCAGGCGGGAAAAAGGAACCCTTCCGGGAACACAGAAAGTGCCCCCTCGCCTAGTCTAAGAAACTGATTGTACAAGCTCCCGGATCTCTCAAAGCTCCGCGACCTTGGGGGGTAAATGTTATCCAGATTTTCGGATAGCGTTTAGATTGATGACCTCGGGGAAGCAGAATTATCGATGTCTTTCACGGTAGGTGACCAGAGCTCGCGGATGGACAGAAAGGCTTCGCCTCTCCTGTTTGATATCCGGATTACTCTTCCAAGCAAGCACAACACGGAAACTCGTCGACTCTCCCGGACTCCCGAAGGATACCCCTCGGGGAGGCCCCTTCCAGGAGAGGCTCTTCGAGTGGTCTCCGCGGAAACAGTTTCGTGCCTCGCACAGAACAAAACCGAACGGTCGAGTCCGGGAGAAGGCATATTTGGAATGATATCCGTCTGACACAGGATCCCGCCTGACACGCCCGTCAGGTCAAAGCCGCACACATCCCAGCACGCCTAAGGGTACCTTTTCGCCTACTGTTCCGCTGACAACTTGGAAAAGACGGCTGACTTTGTGTGTTCCCCATACTTTCACGTAAATATACCCACATAGAGTCTTGTAGCCATGCGACTACAGTAATTGTATCCCCTATTTATGGCTGGTGTAATTAAGACTCATGTACGTAGAGAAAAACCCTAATCCGAAACCCTAGCTATAAAGACCCCTTCATTTTACAAGAAGAGGGACGACCAACAGATCACATAGCAAAAACTCTACCAAAATCTCTCTAGCTTCATCTTCTTCAAGAGAACCCGAGAGAAACATTGTGAGTGTGTGAAGTTCTTGTGCACCAGCCATCTTACTGTAACCTTTTCCAAGTATAATAACATCGACTCGTGGACTAGGGCTTGTTAACGCTTGAACCACGTAAAAACACTGTTTGTTTAGTTACAGTTCAGCATTTCTACAGTTCTTATCTTTTTATTATTCTGTTAGTTATTCGTTTCCGAAAAACTCGGTAAACACTTGCTAATCAAGCCATTTAGTTAAAAGCGTGTTACTGAAACTATAGAGGAACTAGTGTTAAAACGTTTTGGTCTCAAAAGCCACATTTTCATTAAGAAACATTTCCTGTTTACATGGGATCCCAAAAAAAAAATGATAAGTGTAAAGACCGTTTACAAAAGTCATAAGGTTTAGATACAATAACAAGCCATATTAAGGCAAAACAGACAGTTAGGCAATCCCTGTCTTGATCCACTCCTCGACCATGGTGATCGAACAGCTGGCTATGTACATTCAACCCCGCAGCTCTCCATCTCAGGATTGGTCCAGCTTGCCTTTGCCTTTACCTGCACCACGTAGCACCCGTGAGTCAAGACCCAGCAAGAAAACACAACAACAGAGCATAAGCAATCAACAGATAAGTCAGTATCTCACATTGCATCACAAGTTCTCAACCATATAAGCATTCAGTATAATCAAGTATTCAACATACTAAAAATATCAACTCGTATCATATATCACTGCACAAATGATAACTAGGGCTAGCGCTCTAAGGCTGCTCCCTCCGTTATCCCACTGACTTCGGCCTGCTTAAACCGAGCTCAGTGAATATTAAGCTGTCCTCGGCTACCAGTGGCCAAGCTGCGCCCTGTGCGCAAATATTGTGTACGACACTCTTAGGCCGCTTTTACATGTCCCATGGCATAATACCCTCATTGACACGATACAAATATCGGGAGCACTTAGTCCCATCACAAACATATAACCGGGTGCAGTTTTCTTACCTTTCAATTCACTAGCTTGTATCCCTCGACTCCTTGAGCACGATCCCCCTTGAACCCTAGCGCTCACCTAAACACAACCATAGGCCAAAGTCATCATCAATCCTCAAGTCCAAAACCTAGCCTGTAACGACCCCAAATTCAGTGTTAAGGCTTAAGGGCCTGGAGTAGTGTGCCTGGAGGGCATGATGGGATTTGGTGTGTGTTTTTGTTGAGTTTTATGCATGACTATCATTTAATGCACGTTATATGACTAATTGATTATTTGAGATGCATGACTATGTGAATTAGTATGCATGTAGACCTGATTGTCTTAGAATGAGCATTATTGTAATCTGGAAATGATAGGGCATAACTGTGATAATTGTACTTTGTGAATTGTGCCATGTGAGGTGGTGTTTTTATCAGGGTGCACGCATCGAGACGGTCCTAGTGAGCCATTTAGTCTAAAAGTCACAACGGGATGTTGTACCCGGCTCGGGAGGAGCCTAGGGGTACTTCGGGAATCTTATAGTTGAATTGAGAATGAGTGGTTAGTTATGGGTAATTGGGTAACCATTTGTAACTGCTGTGGGTAACAAGTTTTAAGATAGAAAGTGGTAGAATTGAAATGAAAGTGTAAAGAATTAAGTGCCCTTGAAGGTTTAGCTAAGAAGGATTAGTAGGAAGGGGTATTTTGGTCTTTTGGCAAGGCAAATAGGCAAGTTTCATCTGGGTATATGGGGTATACGGTTTGGGTATTGAATCACTTAGTGTTTTGGTAAAATTAGAAGAGAAGGAAAAGAAGAGGAGAGAAAGGCTAGGGCAAGCAAAAAGAAAAGAAGAAGAAGAAGGGAAGGAGAAGTGGGAGTCTAGGAGAGATCAAGGAAACTTTTAGGGTGGATTCTACTCTTGAGGTAAGGATCTTATGCTTGTTTAAGTTTGTTTTCTGTGTTGATTTGAGGAATTTAATGCTTGAGTTAAGATTTTCATGGGTTTTGGGTTAGTTGCTGAAATTTAAGATCAAAGGTGTGAATCTTGGGTGTGTTGATGTTTTGATCTTGATTCTAGTGTCTATAGGTTGTTAGATTGTTCATATGAAGTTTGGAATTGAGTTTTGGGGTTGAGATATGTGTTTGAGATGGTTTAAGGTGAGGTTTAGAGAGTAAAATGGTGGTTTTTTTTCTGGGTTCGAAGGGTCGGGCCGCGACATGGTTCTTAGTGAGCCGCGACCCTTCGAAGAAGTTGATTGCTGATGGAGAAGGGCGGGCCGCGGCATGGCCCAAGCAATGCCGCGGCCCTTACCTATTTTTGGGCCTTTGGGGGTTCTGTTTGAGGGCCATGCCGCGGCATGGGTGGCCTATGCCGCGTCGCTTAAGGGATTTTGGGATTTTGAGATTTTAGGCTTGGGAATTTAACCTAGGGTGCTCGGGGTTGAGTCTTTTACCACGTTTGGTGAATTTCAACGTTCCGAGTACTAGAGCTTGGCCTGGAAGCTCATTTAAGGTTGTTAAAAGTGTCTTTTGTGTGTTGTGACTAGGATTTCGGGAGGCTCGTACTAGTGGACCGTGCTCGTGATCGTGGTACATCGGAAAGCACGGAATACAGTAAGAAAACCCTAACACCTGGGATTAGGGCATAGGCCCACTGTGTGATTGCAGGGCACGGCCCTAGATTGTATTGTGTGCGAATGTGTAATCTTAGATAAATTATTGTATGTTCGAATGATTATTTATGAATGTGTTATATGTGTGATTGTAATGGAATGAACGGCTAAGGCCGAGAGCGGCGTAGGCCGGGTACGGCAGCGGGGCCGGAAGTAACGCTCAGCACATGGGATGCTATAGTGAGGGTGGGACCCAAGGGATACATGAGTTATCCTACGGTAATGACCGAGACCCCAAGCTTTGGTAAGGCCTCTGGGGCAGCATGGTCGTGCTTGTTTAAATTGATGATTTTCCTATTTATTAGTGAATTATGCCAGTGATATTATTTGCATATGTTATGTGCTATTTGGGTTTTCTTGCTGGGCTTCGGCTCACGGGTGCTCCGTGTGGCAGGTAAAAGCAAGGAGTCAGTCAACCGACCATGAGTATGGAGAGCGTGGGAGCAGCGTGTACATGTTCGGCCTGCCCGACTGCTTTGGTTGGGGGCATTTTGTAAATGGCTGTATTAACCCATTCTTTTGATAGTTAACCTGGTGTAAATCTATTTTTGAGTTGTAAATATTTTGTAAACCTTATTTTGGGATCCCAGATGTTAGATACTTAACGTTTTCAATGAAACTAAACATTTTCAAAGAGTACAGCCTTAAATTCTGATTTATTCACACTTTTGGTTTTAGAAACCACTTAGAGTCAGTCAAAAGCACGATTTCTATTTTTAAACTCACTATGTAACGACTCTAAGGTAGTAGGGCGTTACATAGCCTCAGGGCCAATCCCGAGCCCCCGGGAAGTCCTAGTTCCACCAAACAAGGTGGTGGAATCAAACCCCAAACCCTTGGTAAAAAACCCTTGCAAACAACCCTAAAATCCCCTTCAGAAGACAGGGTAGCGCTAAAACGCTCATGGGAGGGTGCTACAGCGCTACAAACAGAAGCAAAATCCCCTCAGCATGCATGGCCTAGTGCTACAGCGCCCAAAGGCTAGCGCTAGTCACACACAGACCAACACCATTTTTCCCTTCCTGCGATTTCCTCGAACCAACCACAACCAAAACTTCTCCAAACCTTCACCAAACTCAAAAACAACCTTATGAACACACTCTACTCATCCCAAGCATCCCAAATACCCAAAACTCAAGCACATGCAATCCTAATCCCAAAATTCACCATAGCTGACCCTATACTCAGAACTCAACATAAACCAATCAAAACACCAAAGTCTAGAGCTCAGAACTTCATACCTTTTGATGGAATTCGATTTCAAGATAACCTCTACACCTCCTTAGGTTTCTCTTCCTCTGCTTTTGGCCTGAATTCCCTAAAGTTCCCATCAAATTCAACTTAAACACCATAGTTCAAAAACCAGAATCAGAAACTGAAGAACTCTAAAGTCTTACCTCAAGTGTTAGTGTGTTCTTGCTAAACCTCTACCAATTTCTTCAAGCTTAGCTCAGAAACCTTATGGTTTAGTTGACCTAACTCCCCTCTGAAAGTTACTCCAAGAAAACGCCAAGAAATGGTGAAGAGATCACCAACCGACTCCAAGGAAAGCAGCTCTGTTTTTCCCTTCCTTTTCTCTTTTCTTTCTTTTCTCTCTTTCAGACTTCTATTACTTTCTAAAATTCCCACTAACATAAAGCCTCAGCATATCTATCCCTTACAAGCCAAATGACCTTAATTCCCTCCCCTTTATTTCTAATCCTTTAATCCACTTAAGGGCATTCTAGTCATTTTACCCAATTTCTGCTAACTCCTCGAGTGTCTCTAATATTTCCCGCTTAACTCCCGATACCTAATTAATCACCAATAATACTCCTCAATGTCAAAATAGACTCCAATATACCCACTAAATTCCCATTTATACCTCTAAGCTCACCCCGAGCCGGGTATAAATCCCCGCCATGACTTTTTTGCTACTTTGCTCACTAGGATCGTCTCGAGTCACTGATCACAGATATATCCACATAATAATGTGGTCTCGAAAATTATCACATATATCAAAGCAGTTATGCCCATAATGGCCAAAATTATGATTATGCCCTTCTAACCTAATCAGGGCCTACATGCATGCTAATACACATAGTCATGCATCTCAAATATTCAGATAGTCATATAACACGCTTAAATCACAATCATACATCTTACTCATTAAAATCACACATGATTCCCATTATGCCCTCCAGGCACACTAATCAAGGCCCTTAAGCCTTATTAGAAAATTTGGGTCGTTACAGTTCATGTCTTATTGTTTTCCTATGACGGTATCGGTCTTTCATCTCTCGATCGATACCATCTATACACTTTAAGAAATCCTTGCGACCCTCTATTTGATAATACCACTAAATTGAAAAATAAACATATTAATAATTTATATACTATGTTAAAGACATTTTTAAAAACGTCATTTAATATTGTTTTTACCTGGATCATGCCAAAGACTTTGTCCTTGTATTGTTTAGGCACTGATTCCCATGAATCGAAATATCCAGGAACTTTCGTTTTAATTTGGATGCCCACAAGGTAGATAAAAGCAACATGCTCGCCCCCAACAACCTTGTATGTTCGTGGGAAAAACATTACTTCCGGTGGTTTTCCATTTTTACGCCGCCTCTCATCTAGATCTTTTCCAATAGCTATGCCATGACCCTTTCTCTTAGGTGGAATTCCGATATTTTTTTTTTTATTAACAATACATAGAATATTAGTATATACAGGATAAAGATATTTGAGTGAATAAAACAAAAAAAATTACCTGAGTCACTTGATAGGAGTAGGCCAATATATCTAACCCAGATGCTAAAGCTAGCAATTCATCAGCATGCTCTAATGACCCGAGCTGGTGCAAGTCATATATCTAATAATAAATAAATATATTAGAATGAGAATGTAATTTTTAGTAAACAATTTGCTCAGTACAAGTTATCTTCTTACGAAACCATGAACGAAACTTTTTCTTTTGTGTCAATTTAAGATTAACAGCCAGATCTCTTTGTTTCACCTCAGTTAGGTGTTTCCTGTTAATTAATTAGCAATGTCAAGATTATGAGAGGAGTATATTGAACAAAGAAGAATGTGAAAATTAATGTTATACTTACTCTAAATACACTTCAATTTATGGAGAATTATCCAATATGAACCACTCAGCTTTATTCCGAGTATTTTCGTCGAGGGGCATGAAAATTCCCTTACTAAGTGGACGACATTGAGATTCAAACACTGTGAGGTATCAATTCACATACGGTTCATCTTCATTACGATTAGACTGATTAAACTTTGTTCCCACACCATTGAAATACATCGAACAAAATGTCAAAGCCTCATCCGTAACATATCCTTCTACTATAGACCCTTCAAAACGAGCTTTATTCCTTGTGCCATCTCTTGTGTCAACCCCGTTAATCCAGAATTGTTTTAACTCATCCACCAAGGGTCTTAGAAATACATCCATGTCTTTACTTGGTTATTTTGGCATAGGAATAAGGAGAGTTAGCATAAGCCAGGGAGAGAGATTGTAGTTCGTCAAAATCACAGGCCACATGCTGTATGATAAACTCATGTTGCCAAAAGGATTAAACCCACCGGCAGCCAAGCCTAGATGGACATTTCTAGGATCTTTTGCAAAAACAGGAAGTGTGGCGTCAAAGTCTTTCCATGCAGACACATCAACCGGATGACGCATCTCCCCATCTTCTTTTGATCTCCCAGTATGATGCCATAACATGTCATTAGTTGTATGCCTTGAACTGTACATTCGCTTTAATTTGGGAGTCAACGGAAAGTAACACATTACCTTATGTGGAGCCTTTTTCCCCTACTTCTTTTCATTGACCCATCGACTACTCCCACACATAGGACATGAATCTTTGCTTGCACGCTCATTATAAAATAAACAAAACTCGTATTTACAGACATGGATTGATTGATATCCCAACCCTAACTTACTCAACTTCTTTTTGGCCTTGTAGTGTGTTGGAGGAATTTTATTATCTTTCGGAAATGCAAACTTTAGTAACTTCAACAATTCATCGAAAGAGTTTTTTGGCCACTTCCTCCTAACTTTCAAATGCATCAACTTTTCAAAAAAGTTTAAGGATGATACCCAATCACAACCTGGATACAACTCAGCCTCAATCTCGTCAAACAACTCGTCATAATATTGTCCCATTCGACTGCCAGACACACCATCTACTTCGTCTACATTTGTCGGTAAGATAAATTCGTCAACAATGTAAACCATCTCATGTACATATTCATTCTCCTAAACTACCTCATTGGCAACACTAGCTTCCACCTTACTGTGGTAAACCCACTGTTGATAATTCTGTTGAAAACTCTTGTCAAAGACATGAGCCTCTCCCATATCTCTAGTCTGTAGTTTAACATTGAGGCACCTCACGCACGGACATTTAATTCTCTCGTCGTAGTCTACGTGTTCTTTTGCTATTTTCAAGAAGGCTTGGAGACCGTTCCAATAAGCATCACAGTTACGATTCCTTAATTTCATCCAACTCTTATCGATCAGAATCTACGATCCAAAAATAAACAATAATGAAATATTATTGACTATGTGTGTGTGTGCCCTAATCCATATTTTCGCTCCACTTCTAAAGGGGTAAATAACCTATCCCATTCAGATTTTTAGTATACATATAATTTAATCTACACTCTTAAAATTATTTTGTTTATGTAAAAAATTTGGCAGCACCTACCTATTTTTCTCATAAGTGCGCAGACTAAAATTAAGTTTGCTCACTTACGAGAACAAATAATGAGACACATACTTAAATCTATACTAACAAAACAATAAAATGAGTAGAAGATCAAATTATAGGTACACAACAACTCCAAACTATCCATGCTGACACATATCGTCCTGGATAATTCGGAGAAGCATATTTAAGAGTTTTTACTGACTCAGCCTCTCTGAACGGGTCTAAGGCTTTTCATGATTAAAAATACTTAAGAAAAAAATTATCACTAGGTGATAATATATAAAACTTTTATCCAAACTTTGGTGATCAAATTTTATCACCAAAGAAAAGCAACAAAAATAAAATATTTTTTAACACTAGCTGTTTTAGGATGTCTTATAAAATCTTATGATACCATACAAAAATTATGAAGTTTTATAAGCTCTTATATTATAATGTTTAAGATTATTAATAATTCCTATATTAATTATTATTTAATTAATTTAACAAATGGTAATTTGTTTTATCGTTCGTTTTTTATTTTCTTAATTAGTTTTTCTTATTATCAAACTTACTTTTTCATCTTAATTAATTAATGATTTATTTTTAAATTATTAATTTTATTAATATTAAATTAAATTATAATTTGTTACACCCAGATTTCGAGATAAGAAGTTATGACCCTAAAAACTGGGCTCATCAGGTGTGAGCTCGAAACATATGCGGTGATCATATGATCCAACCATCGGACCTCTTTGAATGACCTTGAGGATGTGTAGCATCGAATATTCTCTGAGCTCGCAATGGCATTTCACTGATTGCCTTCAAGCGAGGTGGTTCGAGCTCGGGAAGTACAAGCTCGAATGTGACAACATCGTCTACATGTTCCGAGCATAAGCAAAGCTGGGCGGCGAGCTCGTGAATGGCTCATGGTCTCGGCAAACTCAATGCCAATTACTGATCTCGAAGATTTGATGAATCATCTAGGATAATCAGTTACGTCTGAACATGTTTATTGTTGTACAATCCCTATATCTAAGGGATATCATTTAATCTGCTATCCGTTCCCGATTATCATGGGACGTTTCCATGTATGTAGGATGTCAATTAAATACTATCATTTAATGTATTATATTAATTGATTTACAGAATATCTTCCCGAAATATGTGGGAATGAATTCTGCAATCTTCTCTATAAATAAAGAAGGAAGCACCATTTGTAAATGACCATTTTTCTGATTTCTTGAGAGAAAATTCTGGGCAATTCTTCTCTGAAAAGTTCCCAGGAAACTCCCAAGTCTTAGTAACAAAGACTCGTTGACTAGGTAGAGTTAACTGCTGAACCACGTAAAAATCCTTTGGTTTTCTTCTTCATTCATTTGCACCAATATTTCACTGTTTAATTGCTCTACTATTTAAGTTGACGAAAAACGACGTCAACAGTTTGGTGCTTTCATTGAGAGCCATTAAACAGTACGTGTGTGAGTCTGTTCAGTCAGAGAGCCTCCCGAATCAACAATGGCAGCAAATGATCCTAATGTTCCTAAGGAGGAAATTTTAGATGAAGTTGAGTACCCCCGACGCCCTGGAAAACAGCCTATGGTGAATTCAAATCCTGATGAGTGGAGTGGTTCATCCGACTCTCGGGGATCACCAGCCCTAGGGATGACGAGAACATGTACTACAATCCTGAACGATAGGTCCCGATAGTGAAGCTCAAAAATCGTCAACTGCGAAAGCAGTTGGCAGAGGCTAAGAAACGCAACGAAGAGCTAGCCAGACTAGTTGCTGAAGCACAGGCGGCTCAGGCTCCACCTCCGCGGGACGTTCACGTTCCCCATGTAGGCCTTGAGGACGGCCATGCAAAAACGCCACCACCCGAAGAGCGGAGCAACCTCCGCCGCCAGCGGAACAACCTGCTCCGCCGAGAACCCAGAGAAGTAACTGGGCTGAAGGCCCTACCAACCCGACTGTGGAGGCACCTGCCGAGGTAGGGAATAATCGAGCTCCCTCGAAGGCTCAGACTCGAATCCTGGTACCGCGCAGAATATGCCAGAACCTGATCAAGCAAACTCAGGGTCTTCTAGGCCCCGTAATGGATGGCAGCCACCATCACCAATAAGGCACCCACCATCGCCAATAAGGCATCCCTCACCTACTCGAAGGAACGCACAGCCAACCCATGGTGATAAGGAAAGGCGAGCTGGGTGAAGGCGTGGAAATGGGGAAAATACTAGGGAGCATAGGGGTCCCCAACCCATGAGAAGCCAAATGTCTCAATCTCACACTATTGAGACAAGGCAACCGGCAAGAAATCCATCTCGAAACAACCATGCAACGAGCCATGTCAGTGAAGGCTCAGGTGACACTAGATCGGTTAGTATATATGACCAGGAGCGTAGAAACACTGGAAATCAAGATGATCACCCAGATTTACGAGAGCATTTAAACCATAATCAGGGGCGTGACAATCCCCTGAATTTGGATCTGAGAGACCATCTCAACGGGCGCAAGCACCCCGCGCCGAGACGGGGAACTGGAGTTGAAATCAACGATAACCAGTTCTTGCTGATTCAACTTAGACCCCGCATAGATCTAGTCCAAGAAAGGATTGAGCAGTTGGAAAGAGCATTCAGGCTCTTACAAAATGAACGGAGCCGGGAGAGGGACGATGAGTTCGATGAAGAACTCGAACCCTTTGCCCCGCACATCTGTAGAACCCTGTTCCCTTAGGGATTCAGAATCCCTCATGTCCCACCATTTGATGGGAATTTGGATCCATACAGTCATTTAAGTTCGTTCAATACAATCATGCGAGCCAGTAATGTGGGCTACGAGCTCAGATGCATGCTGTTCCCAGCCTCGCTCATGGGACCAGCAAAAAACTGGTTTGAAAAGTATAAGAGACATTTGATTGCTTCTTGTGATCAATTATCAAGAGATTTCAAGAAACAATTCAAGGCCATGGTCGACATTAGGCCCGAGGCATCTGCCTTGACCAATGTCCGACAACAACCAAACGAAACACTAAAGAGTTATCTCACAAGATTCAATTTGGAAGTCGCTCGCGCTTGTGATGTCGATGACAGCGGCCATTTAATGGCTGTCCGAGCTGGAGTAATGCCTGGAAGTCCTCTCTGGGAAGATATGCAAAGGAAGCCAGTAAGGTCCTTAACCGAGTTCAATTGACGAGCTCAAAGGTTTGTTAATGTAGAAGAGGCGAGGTCAACGTTGAATAGGACCTCTTAGCCCATAACTACAACAACAAACACAAACTCTGCCTCGACCTCGGCAGATCCTACAACCTCAAAACCTTCTGGGGACAACCCATCTAAAAGAAAGAAAAATGAAGGGAATAATCCTGAGGCGGAAGGGGGAAATAAGAAGAAAGGGGAAAGGTATTTCTCCGTATACAAGGTGTATACCGAGCTCAATGAGTCTCAGGAGAATATCTACCTGGATAATGAAAACTAGGCCCCTTTCAAACGGCCTGACCCCATGAGAAACCAAAAGGCGATAAGAGACTCCAACAAGTACTGCAGATTCCATAGAGATATCAGACATACAACCAATGAGTGCAGACAACTAAAGGATGAGATCGAAGGATTGATCTCGAGAGGATATTTTAGGCAGTATGTAAAAAACCTGAACCGCAATCAGGCTTCTACTAGCCAGAGGGCAGCAGCAGTAACACCTGCCCAGAATAATAACTCCTGAGCAAGGGAGGACGAATGACCCCCTCTGATTGATGGAGAAGATGTCATTACCATCTCGGGGGGACCACATATTGTAGGATCGGGCAGGAACGCCCAGAAAAGATATGTGAATGAGCTGAAAACTGGTGACGGGTCTCCCTATGAACCCGAACCCAGAGCTCCAAAACAACAAAGAGTTGAATCTTAACTCATAACTTTTACTGAAGATGATGCATCCCATGTACAGTTCCCTCATAATGACCCGTTGGTCATAACCCTTCAGCTCGCGAACAAGAGGGTACACCGAGTCCTGATTGATAACGGGAGCTCAGTAAATATCCTCTACAAGGCCACTTTAGAAAAGATGGGACTCGCGCTTCGCGACCTAAAGGCCTGTGCAACGACGTTGTACGACTTTTTAGGAGAAGGAATTGCCTGTATGGGATCCATCAAACTCCCCGTAACCTTGGGAGACTTCCCAGTCTTGACAACCAAGATGATGGAATTCATAGTGGTGGATCTTCCATCGGCATACACGTACTGCTCGAGAGACACGCCCTAGTAGGGCTGGGGGCAGTTTCGTTCGTTACGCACCTGGCCATCAAGTTCCTAACTTCTAGTGGCATTGGGATGCTGAAAGGGGACTAGCTCGCGGGAAGGGAATGCTACATCATTTCCGTGAGGGGAAAGAAGCAGACAAGTGCACAAACACTTGTAGTAATTCAAAGTAAGGATGTGACAGTCTTCGAGATAGACGAAGAGATCGATCCAAGAATAGAAGAAAGGGCTGACCTCAAGCCTCTAGAAGAGCTTGAAGAGGTCAAGCTTGAAGAGGTTGATCCCCCAAAAACTGTGAAGGTAGGGAAACACCTTCCGGAAGAAACAAAGTAGCAATTAATTTGCTTCCTGAGGAAGAACCAGGATGTTTTCGCATGGTCACATTCGGACATGGTAGGGATATGTCTGAATGTGATAAGCCATGTCCTTAACATTGATTAGAGCTTCCCCTCGAAGCAACACAAACGAAGACTCCTGGACGATGACAGGAAGAAAGCCCTGAAGGAAGAGGTCAATAGATTAAAGGCGAATCAATTTATACGAGACACCTTCTACCCTGATTGGGTCGCCAACCCGGTACTAGTTCCAAAACCTAACGAAATGTGGCGGGCTTGTATTGATTACTCTGACCTCAATAAGGCATGTCCTAAGGACTGCTTTCCTTTACCTCAGATCGACCAGATCGTAGATGCCACAGCCGGGCACGGACTTATGTCATTCATGGACACTTATTCTGGATATAACCAGATTTCCATGCATGCCCCGGACCAAGAGCATACGAGTTTTGTGACAGATAAAAGGCTGTACTGTTACAATGTCATGCCTTTCAGACTCAAGAATGCTGGAGCCACCTACCAAAGGCTCGTAAATATGATGTTCTCTGAGTAGATAGGTAATAACATGGAAGTGTATGTTGATGATATGTTGGTCAAATCTAAACATCACAACAACCATGTGGACGACCTCGAAGAATGTTTCGCCGTGCTACGAAAGTACAACATGAAGCTCAACCCCCAGAAATGCTCCTTTGGAGTATCGTCGGGTAAGTTCCTAGGCTTCATTGTGAACGCGCGGGGAATAAAGGTTAATCCTGACAAGATCCAGGCGTTAATTGACATGACCTCACCTCAAAAATATAAAGATGTCCAGAGTTTGACTGGATGGATGGCGGCATTAAGTAGGTTTATCTCGAAATCTAAAAACCGCTGTCTTCCATTTTTCAACCTTCTAAGTGGGGGCAAAAAATTCAAGTGGGCATAGGAATGCGAGCTAGCATTTCAGAACCTCAAGAAGCATCTCGCGGAATCTCCTATCTTGTCGAAGCCTATCACAGGAGAAATTTTGTACCTATATCTTGCTACAACCGAGCATGCCATCAGCGCCGTGCTCATCCGAGAAGATCAGAGGGTACAAAAACCAATGTACTATGTCAGGAAAAGGTTACTGGGGGCAGAATCAAGATACCCATTAATGGAGAAGTTGGCTCTCAGCCTAATCCACTCATCTCGAAAGCTTTGGCCTTACTTCCAAGCACACCCCATTCATGTGTTGACTGACCAACCACTATGACAAGTCTTGTCGAAACCAGAAGCCTCGGGCCGATTATTAAAATAGGCTGTTGAGCTCGGAAAATTCGAGATCACTTATCATCCGAGAACAACCATAAAAGGGCAGGTTTTGGCAGAATTCATAGTGGAATGTACTAGAATGACTGACGATGAAGTTATAACCCCAGCCCGCGAGCTGTGGAAAATTTATGTCGATGGGTCCTCCAATGAGACTGGGTCGGGGGCAAGAATTATATTGATCACTCCAACAGGAAGTCGATTTCAGTCCGCCTTAAGGTTTGGCTTCGAAGCATCAAACAACGAGGCTGAATATGAGGCTCTCTTGGCCGGACTCCGAATAGCCAAGGAACTCAAAGCTAAGGCGATACATTGCTACAGTGACTCGCAGTTGGTGGTCAGCCAAATTTTAGGGGAATACCAGGCTCGCAGAACAAAGATGGCTGCTTATTTAGAAAAAGCAAAAACAACACTAAAACATTTTGAGTTCTATACAATAGAGCAGGTTCCTTGAGAGCAAAATTCAAACGCAGACGCCCTAGCCAGGCTCGCCACATCCACCGAAGTCGACGAGCTGAATGTTGTGCCAATCGAGCATTTGTCGACATCCAGTATAAGTGAGCCTGAACAGGAAGATGTATGCATGGTTAAATCCGAGCCAATGTGGATGACCCCAATAGTTGATTACCTTGAAACTGGCATTCTCCCAGCAGAATGGAACAAGGCTCAAAAACTGATGTATCAGATTCCCAAATACACTATTGTGGAAGGAAGGTTATATCGGAGAGGATATTCTATGCCACTACTCCGATGTGTAACTCCACCTGAGGCCAAGAAGATTCTAGAAGAGATACATGAAGGATTCAGTGGGGACCACACTGGGGGGCATAGCCTATCAAAGAAAATTATACGACAAGGATACTTCTAGCCCACTATCAAAGCAGACTCATTTGCTTATGTCAAGAGATGCAATAAGTTCCAACGGTTCGCCACAATCCCCCGAGCTCCACCTTCTGAGCTAACTATGATGAACTCCCCATGGCCATTTGCAGTCTAGGGAATTTATCTCATAGGCTCGTTGCCAACTGGCAAAGGTGGAGTTAAGTACGCAGTAGTCACGACAGATTATTTTACAAAGTGGACTGAGGCCGAACCTCTGGCAACGATCACCTCAAAGAAAGTCTTGGACTTTGTGGTGAAGAACATAATCTGCCGATATGGAATGCCAAGGAAGATAGTATCAGATAACAGTACTCAGTTCGACAGTGAACTGTTTACCAATTTTTGTAAGAAAAATGGGATAATAAAGAGATTCTCCTCTGTCGCCCATCCCCAAGCAAACAGACAAGTCGAAGCTGTAAATAAGACTCTAAAAAGTTCTATGAAAAAGAGATTGGAAGAAGCTAAGGGAAAATGGCCCAAGGAGTTGCCCCAAGTCTTGTGGTTCTATCGAACCACAACTCGCACTTCAACGGGACATACCCCTTTTTCACTGGCATATGGATGCGAGGCCATGTTACCAATTAAGGTCGAAATACCCACTATTCGTAGCCATGCTTATGATCAGGCCTCGAACCAATCCCAGCTCGAAGTAAGTCTGGACTTGATCGAAGAAAGACGGGATGAAGCTCAACTAAAAAATGAACCATATTAACGGCAAGTCGCCCGATATTTCAATAAAAAGGTTCGGGACAGGAAATTTGGATTGGGAGACTTAGTGTTAGGCGTGTGTTCCAAGCTACACGGGACCCAGCTGCTGGCGTGCTCGGGCCTAATTGGGAAGGGCCTTATCAAATCGAGTCAGTTATTCGACCTGGCGTCTACAAATTGGCAAGATTGAATGGAAAATTGGTACCGCGAGCATGGAATGGCGAACATCTACGACCTTACTATCAATAGTATAGGAATGCTGTCTCTTGTAACCATGCTTATTTATCTTTACTAAGCTTCTAAATTGTTCAATTCTGAATAAAGTCATTTTCGTCTCAATATGTTGTATTTTTTGCAAACTCTCTTAATTTAATAACATATGGTCACACTCATAGGATATTAAGGGGGCATCAGTGGTATACATACCATAAGTTTGAAAAAATTTCTCGAAAATAAAGCAAGAAAATGTCTGGATCGATAACCGGATAATTAAAAGTAAAGTGTTTGGATATAACCAAATGCGCGAGCTAAAATTTGGACATAACCAAATTATATAAAATAAAGTGTCTGGATATGACCAGGTACGCAAACCAGTACGACGTGGATATAACTAGATTGAAAATATACAAGTGTATGGATTACGATTGCCTTCAAGCGAGGTGGTTCGAGCTCGAGAAGTACAAGCTCGAATGTGACAACATCGTCTACATGTTCCGAGCATAAGCGAAGCTGGGCGGCGAGCTCGTAAATGACTCATGGTCTCGGCAAACTCAATGCCAATTACTGATCTCGAAGATTTGATGAATCATCTAGGATAATCAGTTACGTCTGAACACGTTTATTGTTGTACAATCCCTATATCTAAGCGATATCATTTAATCTGCCATCCGTTCCCGATTATCATGGGATGTTTCCATGTATGTAGGATGTCAATTAAATCCTATCATTTAATGCATTATATTAATTGATTTACAGAATATCTTCCCAAAAAATGTGGGAATGAATTCTGTAACCTTCTCTATAAATAGAGAAGGAAGCACCATTTGCAAATGACCGATTTTCTGATTTCTTGATAGAAAACTCTGAGCAATTCTTCTCTGAAAAGTTCCCAGGAAACTCCTAAGTATTAGTAACAAAGACTCGTAGACTAGGCAGAGTTAACTACTGAACCACGTAAAAATCCTCTCGTTTTTTTCTTCATTCATTTGCCCCAATATTTCACTGTTTAATTGCTCTACTATTTAAGTTGACAAAAAACGGCATCACCATAATTTTTTAATTTATTTTTAAATTATTTATCAAATAATTTAATTTATTTTTAAATTATTAAATTTTTTAATATTAAATTAAATTATAATTTTTTAATTTATTTATCTAAATTTTTAATTTATTTTTAAATTACTAAATTTGTTAATATTAAATTAAATTATAGTTTTTTAATTTATTTTAAAATTATTAAAATTGTTTATATTAAATTAAATTATATATTTTTTAATTTATTTTAAAATTATTAAATTAAATTATTTATATAATTTTTTAATTTATTTTGTTAATTCTAATTATTCAAAGTTTAATTTATTATTTAATTATTTATTTAGTCCCCTAACTCTACTGAAATTTCGCCAGCATAACGACTATATTATAAGCTATCACAAAAATTTAAAAGCCTCCAAATGACGTTCAGAAAATTCCAAAAACATTGACAATATATTATACATTTTTCTACACATATAATTGGTCATAAAATTTTATCACCAAAGAGAAAATCAACAAATTTTATGATGTCTTACAAAGTCTTATGATTTGTTGAAATTATGATATCACACATTTTAAAATTATTGTAAAATTTTTAATATTAAATGTTAATATATAATTACCTATATATTTATGAAGTACAACTTATTTGAGTTTAGTTTTATTGAATTCATATTATAATTAATATTATTTATTTAATTAATAATATAATTATTAAATGAATTGATTATTATTTAATTATATAATTAATTACTTGTTGACGCAGTTCTTCGCCAACAGGTAATTAAGAAAATAAGAGGAAGGGATTAATGCTTATGTTGAACCGAAATAGATGAATGATCTTTGTAAATGGACTGGTGACACAATCACGTTTTTTAGGTGGTTCAAAGGTTAAAATCCTTCTACTCCACCAGTCAATATTATTGTTATATGCTTGGTATTCTTTTACAGGGTATTTCCTTACACAATAGAATCCAACCCTTTGCAACTCCTAGGGTCTCCATATTTATAGGAGATGGCACCTGGGAGTTGGTAAGAAGGTCATCCCGTAACCTTCCTAAAACCTGACACATGAAGTGTGGTCTAATCAATAGGTAAGGGGGATAATGGGCCGCACGGCCCAACCCAGTTGTGGGTGTTTGAATACGCACGTTCATGCTGCGTGTCCGAGAAGTCAGGGATATATCAGACACGTGATGTCTGATATATGCACGTTTACCTTGCGTGGTTGACTTTATAAAAGGTCATAGCCTCCAACTCCAGCTCGTACCACGAGCTGGATGCTTCCCTTGGCCTGTGGCATTCAGAGTCCAGACTCAGTCCTTAAGTAATCTTGGCGAACCTTAGGATACCCCGAGCTAACGAGGTAGGACCTGACGACAAAAGCTCCGGTCTTGGGGATGTCCACGTGGTAGACATGATTAGGCCGTATCTCAGCCCGCTAACAGCCCGTGGGAAAATCAGGGCGTACATTTGCCCCCCAAGCCCCTGCTCGTGGTTCACGATGTCGTGTAGGGCCACAGTAGGGGCTTTTATGCTTCCCCATGAACTCTTCATATTCCACATTCTACGTAGGCGCTGAATACGTGGAACATCGTGGTTGGTGACAGTACGTCTTCCGAGAACCGCATTAAATGGCTTAGCCTATACTCAGTCGTCGTTTCGTCTTTCGAGTGGAGGGCCTTGGATCCCACATCAGGGCAATCCAACGACCCTCCTCACGTGGCCCTTCACGTATATAAAAGGGGTGGCCACCTTATGCATGGGCCACCCGTTCATTTGAAAATTTTCAGAATTTTCTCTTCTTCTTGCTCTCAAAAATCCCCCTTTTCTCCTTCCGGTTACCATCTTCGGCGTTCCAAAAATTCAGGTGCAAGGGCTCCCTTGAGGCTTTGGGATCATCTACTCCGACAAGGCCCTCAACCCAGACGACCCCTTCATCCCCTCTCCAACCAGAATACTCTGTAAGTCTCCTAACTGTGCATGTTTTGAAATTGTTTTTCACTGTAGCCTAGGTAAATATTTACTGTAGCTGCATGCAAGGTTTTGTTGTTTTTTTGTGGGCATGAAGGGTGAAAGCCTTTTAGGTTAGGGTATCGCTTGTAGCATGAAACCATTTAGGGACACGGTTTATAGGGTGCGTTTTCTGGGTAGGATTTTTGGTATGCTTGTTTAAAGTATCCAGTACTTTGGGTGCAAAACCGGGTAGCTTAGGGGACACGCTTCACAGGCGATTTTGCACCTTTCGCTTACCGAAACTTTCCTTCCAAGGAAAATTTCTATCCTGACACACGAATTCTGAGTAATCGGGGATCTGTTGGGAGCATAGGCGCGTGTTCATAGAACCGCGTGGTCTCACTCTCCACGGGCTGGGCTTACCTCAGCTTGTGTCAAGGAAACACATTCAGATTCTATTCCATTTTTAGGTCGCCTTTTTCTAAAATTTCTTCTTTTTGTTCGCTAGGCGACCAGATGGGATCCAAGAAGAACGCTCCCAAGAAGTCCGTAGGCAGCTCGTCCTCCCAACAAAACAAGGGAAATGAGGTGATGGCTGAATCCCCGATTCCCAACTTCGGGCCAGCAGTGGAACGGGAGCTTGAGGTGGCCCCCGACGCGTTCTTCGAGGCGGAGAAGATCATCTCGAAGATCACTGACCAGGCGAGGGTAAACAGAATATTCCTCTCCCATAACATCGAGCTGGGGAGAGGATCCGTGATTGCCCGACCTCCCGCAGAAGGCGAGCGGAGCTACGCGCCGCTTGATGAGGTGTTCTCGGCCTGAAGCGACGAACATTTCAAGGCGGGGGCTTTCCTCCCGCTGGACCAGTACTTTGCCGATTTCCTCAATTACGTGAGGTTGGCCCCATTCCAGCTCCCCCCCAACTCTTACCGTTTGTTAGCGGGGTTAAGATACCTGTTCTTGAAACAGGAGTGGGAGGTCCCCACTCTTGCAGACATTCTGTATTTCTTCTGCCTCAAGGCTAGCCCGGAGCAGCGGGGGCGAGGTGACGGGTTCTATTACTTGACCCGGTTCCCTAACACGGCTGCGGTCATCGAGCTGCCCACACCCCAACGACTTCAAAGACCAATTCTTTATGTCGACAGGGTTCCAAAACTGCGAGCTGCACTACTTCAACCATCCTTGTAAGTTCCTTTCAACCTTAGCTCGTAAGTTAAGTATTGGTTAGCTCCCCCTATATCCATTCCTGACTTAGATTAATTCTGCAGCTATCTTCGCGAGGACAGAGAAGTCTGTGATCCTTGGGAGCCAGTACGAGACACTGGCGGGCTTTCCCCCCAGTGAAAAGGACTATCGCCAGCTCGTGACAGACGAGACGATGCTGGCCTGCAAGCTGATCTCCCCAGGCCAGACTCTGAACTTGAGGAGACCCCGGGTGCCCTCACCAGCTCGCGACATGAGGCCTATCCTCGTGGAGGAGGTCGCGGGGGATGAGGATGAGGAGGACGAGGAGGACGAGGTGCCCCTCATGAGGACGAGGAAGCAGGCGTTGGAGGCCGCCCAAAGAACGGACGAGGAGAGGATCCGGTCCGGAGCAGCTGCAGGTCCCTCCGACCAAGGTAACCCATACATGTTTAGGAACTTAGATAGGGCCACTGCAGACCCCCGGATGGCTAGGTTCAATCCTAACAGCTTGTCCGACGCCATCGAAGTGACCCAGACTTTGACGAAACCCTGCTCCATTGCGTTGACCAGCTCGTGCTGGATTACGAAAGTAGTCGCCCTAGGGGTACCATAGTCGTAGACAACACCCTAGCCTTTAGGTAGGTCTTATTCGAGGAGTATGGGACTAACCTTCGGTCATGGCCATCACTCCTGGAGGGTGTCGTAGCTCCGGGTCTTAGGCAATGCGTAGAAGAGTCTAGTCTTGAGACAGCCTCGGATCCAGAACCCGCGCCAGCTCGAGAAGTAATTGTCTTAGATTCCCCCACAGAAGCTCCGGGGCCGATGGTCGTAACCATAGATTCCTCTTCTAGCTCGGGGGGTAGGATTCCCTTTAGTATATATATATACTTGAATTTCGCCTTTTTTCTCCTCGTTTTTGTTTTTGCATGACTGCTTACTGACATATTGAAGTTGTCTTTGTTTTGCCAGAGGAAATGTCTCAGCCCGGGGGAAAAAATTTGCGAGCTATGTTCACCGGAGGGAACTCCTCAGCTGGGGCCTCCGGGCCCAAAATGAAGAAGCTCCGGGTGGCGAAGAAAGCCACCGAGACCCCAACCAAGTCCCCTGCAAAGGGGAAGGAGCAGCCCCCAGCTGCCCAGGCAGAGGAAACTGCACCTCCTGCTGCAGTGGAGAACATGCCCTCACCCCCTCCGCGAGCTCCGGCCTTTGTCCGGGACACAGGGGCGGAGCCCGGGGCCTCGGCAACTGTGCCCCCCGAGGTACGTATCCCGGTGGACCCCCAGGACCTGGAGAAGATTCCAGATGTTTTTCGGGGGACGGTGTATGAGACGGCGAGCTACGCCGTCAGCCACTTCTACCGCTTCAATGAGAGAGAGCCACGAGCCATCGAAACCAGGAGCCCTGTGGGCGTAATGGAATCTTCATTGGGCATGGCCTTAATGGTAAGCTGACTTTACCCTTCTATGATTTTTGATTATTATGCCTTGCCCTATTTTTCCTCTCTTTTATTTTTCTAAGGC
Source organism: Humulus lupulus (assembly GCF_963169125.1). Taxonomy (NCBI): domain Eukaryota; kingdom Viridiplantae; phylum Streptophyta; class Magnoliopsida; order Rosales; family Cannabaceae; genus Humulus; species Humulus lupulus. Next base: position 132,381,430 of record NC_084798.1, on the reverse strand, counting down.
AGTTGCCTCTTTGTTTTTGCAGAGCGTCTTGGCCCTTCACCGGAGCATAGCCAGGGCCAAGGCCCAGCTCGAGGATATGAGGGGCGAGCATCAGACGGCCTTGGCCGCCCATCAGACTTCCTTGCAGACGGCCCAACAGAAGGAAAAGGAAGCCAAGGATGCCCTGGCGGCCGCGCAGGCCGAGCTGGCTGAAGCCCGTCCTAAGCTTCAAGAGGCCGATGCCACCAAAGATGCCCTCGCCACTGTGCAGGTAGAGCTAGACACTACGAAGGCTGGGGCCGAGGAGGCCAAGGCCGCCCTGAAAGCCGAGAAGGCAGCCTCCAGCTCCGCCATGGAGGACATGCTCTACCACTGCTGGGTCTACAACTCGGACGGTGATTTCTCCTTCTTGGGAGCGGACGTCTGGGAGCCCTTGTTGGAGGGGTTTAAAGCTCGCGTCTAGAAAGAGGCACCTTCTGAGACCGGGGAAGTCTCCGTCATAGCCGAGCAGGAGGACGAGACGGCGACCTCCACGAGGCAGCCTGGTGGAGCTTAGGGCCTTTCTTTTTCGCATCCACTCTTTTATTATTATCATTTTTTGTGTAACTTTGCATGAGGTTTTTCTACCTCGAGACAATCAGTTTTTATCAATTTTTTCTTTTAATTGGTTCATTTCCCTTTGCCTCTATGCATTTTAGTTACTACTTTGAAAAACTTAGTTCGCGTTAATTTTTATCAATATCTCGTGCTTTTTAAAAAAAAAACAACGATCAATCAATTTAAATTAACTTCTAAGTTTTGTGACCTGGTTATGTCCAGGAACTTAGTTTGAAAACTTAGTTCGCGTTAATTTTTATCAATATCCCGTGCTCTTTAAGAAAAACAACGATCAATCGATTTAAATTAACTTTTAAGTTTTATGACCTGATTATGTCCAGGAACTTAGTTTGAAAACTTAGTTCGCGTTAATTTTTATCAATATCTCGTGCTCTTTAAGAAAAACAACGATCAATCGATTTAAATTAACTTCTAAGTTTTATGACCTGGTTATGTCCAGGAACTTAGTGTGAAAACTTAGTTCGCGTTAATTTTTATCAATATCTCGTGCTCTTTAAGAAAAGCAACAATCAATCGATTTAAATTAACTTCTAAGTTTTTTGACCAGGTTATGTCCAGGAACTTAATTTGAAAACTTAGTTCGCCTTAATTTTTATCAATATCTCGTGCTCTTTAAGAAAAGCAACGATTAATCGATTTAAATTAACTTCTAAGTTTTAAGGCGACCTGGTTAAATCCAGGATAGGACTTAGTTCGCGTTAATTTTTATCAATATCTCGTGTCTTTTAAGAAAAACAACGATCAATCGATTTGAATTAACTTCTAAGTCTTTAAGGCGACCTGGTTATATCCAGGTACCATATGCCCCCCAAGTAACTGGGAAAGGGTCTTTCGTGGTTAATTTAGATTACACTTGTAAATATGTACAATTATAAACAAAAAGTTAATTCTCATTGCTTAATACATAAAAAATGGCCTTTTAGGCCTTACAAGGGGGGTCATTGATAATATCTCTTCAAATGGATGGCGTTCCAAATCCGTGGGACTGCCCCTCCATCGAGTCGAGCTAATTTGTAAGTTCCTTCTTTAATGACCTCGATGATTTGATATGGCCCTTCCCAGTTCGGTCCCAATACTCCATCTTTGGGATCCTTGCCGGCTAAGAAAACCCTCCTGAGGACCAGGTCGCCAATGCTAAATGCGCCCTTTTTGACTTTTGAGTTGAAATAATGAGTGATTTTTTGCTGGAAATGTGCGAGATGGAGTTGCGAATCTTCTCGTCTTTCATCAACCAAATCAAGGGAAGTGCAAAGTAGCTTGTGGTTGCGGTCCTGATCGTATGCCTAGACCCTATGCGAAAGTACCTTAATATCCACAGGGAGGACTACCTCACTCCCAAAGGTCAGGGAGAAAGGAGTATGACCCGTAGGAGTCCGATGCGAGGTCCGGTATGCCCACAGAACCTGGGGGAGCTGTTCTGGCCAGACTCCCTTGGCTTCGTCTAGTCTCTTTTTAAGGCTCGCCTTTAACGTCTTGTTGACGGCCTCGACCTGGCCATTCGCCTGAGGATAGGCCACGGAGGAGAAGCTTTTCACAATTCCGTACCTTTCACAAAACTTGGTGAATAGGTCGCTGTCGAATTGAGTCCCATTGTCGAAAACGATTTTCTTGGGCAGCCCGAATCGACAGATAATGCTTTTAACCACGAAGTCGAGGACTTTTTGGAAGTTATCGTTGCCAAAGGTTCTGCCTCAGCCCATTTTGTAAAGTAGTCGATGGCCACCACGGCGTAGCAGACCCCGCCTTTTCCAGTAGGGAGGGCGCCAACCAAGTCGATTCCCCAGACCGCAAATGGCCATGGGGAAGAGATCATCTTCAGCTCGACCGGGGGAGCTCGGGCAACGGTGGCGAATCGCTGGCACTTGTCGCACTTCTTGACATATGAGATCGAGTCCTTGGACAGAGTGGGCCAGTAATATCCTTGCCTCAGGACCTTTAGGGCCAAGCTTTGCCCCCCAGTGTGATCTCCGCAAAAAACCCTCATGCACTTCCTGCAGGATGGCCTTTGCTTTGCCTGGAAGAACACATCGTAGGAGAGGTAGCGAGTGCCTGCGTCGGTACAACACCCCGTCTACTATCGTATACCTGGGAGCTTGATACAGTACTCACTGCGCATCATTACGCTCTTCAGGTAGCTTCCCCTCGGTGAGATACTCAAGGATGGGGGTCATCCAGGTCAGCCTAACGTCGATCATCTCGACCTCCGTCCTGACTTCTTCTATACTTGGTTTCTCCAATAATTCTACCGGCACTAACCCCAAAGCCTCCGTCTCCCCGAAGGTGGCAAGCTTGGCAAGAGCGTCTGCGTTAGCGTTTTACTCCCGAGGTATCTGCTCGATTGAGCCTCGCCCAAATGTGGATAGCTCGGCTTTTACCTTCGCTAGGTAGGCCGCCATCTTGGGTCCTCGTGCTTGATACTCGCCTAGCACCTAGTTTACCACGAGCTGGGAGTCACTGAAGCACTAGACAGAGCTCGCCTTCAGCTCCTGGGCTATTCTTAGCCCAGCCAGCAAAGCTTCGTATTCGGCCTCGTTGTTGGAGGCCTTGAATCCGAATCTCAGCGCCGAGTGGAATCTATGTCCCTCAGAGAATATCAGAATGATTCCAGCCCCGAAGCCGTTCTCATTGGATGAGCCATCCACTAAGATCTTCCACGACGTCTGGACCGAGGTGACCTGAGGTGAGTCTTCTGCAGGATCCTCCCGGAACCCTGTGCACTCTACCACAAAATCAGCCAGGGCCTGACTTTTTATAGTAGTTTGCGGGGTGTACAGAATCTCGAACTGACTGAGTTCGATAGCCCACTTTAACAGGCGTCCCGATGCTTCAGGTTTTTGCAAAACCTGCCTTAAAGGCTGATCGGTCATGACGTGTATTGAGTGGGACTAGAAGTACGGCCTGAGCTTTTGGGAGGCTGTGATAAGGCAGAACGCCAATTTTTCCATCAAAGGGTATCGGGATTCAGCTCCGAGAAGTCTCTTGCTGATGTAATAGACCAGTTTCTGAACCCGGTCTTCTTCTCGGACCAGTATGGCACTAACTGCATCCTCTGTGACAGCTAGGTAGAGAAAAAGGGGCTCTCCTGCCTTTGGTTTGGATAATACGGGTGGCTCGGCCAGATGTGCCTTCAGGTCGAGAAAAGCACGTTCGCACTCTTCTGTCCATTCGAACTTCTTATTTCCTTGGAGTAGGTTGTAGAATGGCAGGCATTTGTCAGTGGATTTTGAAATAAATCGATTGAGGGCTGCCACGCTTCCTGTCAGGCCTTGGACATCTTTGCGCGACCTGGGTGAGGGAAGCTCGAGCAATGACCGGATCTTGTCAGGGTTTGCCTCGATTCCTCGGGAATTGACGATGAAACCCAGGAATTTTCCAGATGCGACTCCAAAAGTGCATTTCTGTGGGTTAAGCCTCATGCCATACTCCTGTAGTATCTTGAAGCACTCCTCCAGGTCAGAAACATGGTTATCGGCAGTCTTTGACTTAACCAGCATGTCATCAACGTACACTTCCATGTTCTTCCTGATCTGGTTGGCGAACATTCTTTTTACTAACCTCTGGTATGTAGCACCGGCGTTCTTCAGCCCGAACGGCATGACCTTGTAACAATAGACGTTAGTCGGGGTCATGAAGCTGGTGTGCTCCTGGTCCGCCGGATTCATGGTGATATGATTATTGCCTGAGTACGCGTCCATAAAGGACATGAGCTCGTGCCCCGCCGTGGCATCTACCAGTTGGTCAATCCTTGGCAATGGAAAACAATCCTTGGGGCAGGCTTTATTCAGGTCGGAGAAGTCGATGTAGGTCCGCCACTTCCTGTTGGGCTTCGGGACCAGCACGGGGTTTACGACCCAAATCGGAAACTTGGCTTCACGGATAAAGCCGCATTTCTTGAGCCGGGCTACTTCTTCCTCTAAGGCCTCAGCCCGGGTTGTTCCCAGGCGCCTCTGCTTCTGGGACTTCGCAGGAACGCTCTTGTCCAGATGAAGGGTGTGCATGATGACCTTTGGACTGATTCCCACCATGTCCTCATGTGACCACGCAAACACATCCAGGTTATCCTGTAAAAACCTAGTCAGCTCCGCTTTCCTCTTGTTACAGAGGTTTTTTCCGATCTTGACCATCCGTGAAGGGTTTTGTGGGTCGATGCTTACTTCCTCGAGCTCCTCGATGGCCTGGAGCTCGGACCTGTCCTCGCCTATTCGGGAGTCAATATCCTCACTTAAGACGATATTTTCCCCTTCAGTGCTCTGAGGTTTTTCAATCTCAGGATCAGCTAAAGGTCCCTGAGATTCCTCTCCTCTGCCTTGGATGGCCATTGCTAGCTGCCCGGGTTTCGACTTTCCCTTCATGGAAATATTGTAGCATTCCCTGGCAGCGAGCTAATCGCCACAGACAGTGCATATTCCCGTGGAAGTGGGGAATTTCATCGCGAGGTGGCGAACGGAGGTGATGGCCTCAAAAGCTATAAGTGTGGGTCGGCCCAAAATTGCGTTGTACACAGCGGGGTAGTCGATGACCACGAACTCGAGGAGTTTGGAGACTGTCCGAGGTCCTTCTCCTAGGGTGATCACCAGCTCGATCGTTCCTATGGCTGCTGATCCTTCTCCCGAAAAACCATACAGCATCATGGAGGTCGCCTTCAGTTCGGCGACAGTCAAACCCATCTTCTCCAGCATGGACCGGAATAAAAGGTTTACCGAGCTCCCATTATCGATCAGCACCCTCCTAACCCTCCGATTAGCGAGCTGAAATGCTACGACCAGAGGGTCGTTATGAGGGAACTGGACATGACCCGCGTCTTCCTCTGTAAAAATGATTGGTTGCTTCTCCAATCGCTGCTGCTTTGGGAGACGCTGCTCCGGGACGAACTCTACTCCGTTATGCGCCTTGAGTTCGTTTACGTATCTCTTCTGGGCGCCCCTGCTCGCACCAGCTAAATGTGGACCTCCCGAGGTTGTGGATATCTCTCCTCCTATCACGGGAGGCGGGACGTCTTGATCTATCCGAGACCTGGGTTGACTGACCAAGACTTCTGGAGCAGGTCGACTTGCTGGAACCCTGTTCCGCGCGTATTGAGCCAAGGGGCCGGCTCTGATGAGAGTCTCGATCTCATCTTTCAAATGCCTACAATCATTAGTATTGTGGTCAACGTCGTTGTGAAAACGACAAAACTTGGAGGAATCCCTTTTCCCCTTCTGGTGCTTTAACGGCTCCGGCTTCTTCCAGGGGAGGCGAGCAGAATTTTCCAGGAAGATGTTCTCCCTAGAGTGGGTGAGCTCTGTATAAGTCGCGTAGACCGACTTAAACTTGTCTACAGACTTATTCTTCTTTGGGCCGTGCTGGTTGCCCTCGTCGCTCCCCTTTCTTTTGCCTCTGCCGAACTGGTTATTCTGCGTGACGTTTTGGGTCGCTGTCACGACCTCCGTCCCCACTCCAGCAGGCTACTCAGGGACCTGGCTGGTTCCTGCAGCTGAGGCTTCGGGCTCCTCCAAGTTGATCCATACCTGGGCCCTATTTAGGAACTCGTTCACTGAGCTAACTCCCTTCATTTGTATTTCTTTCCAGAGGCCCCCTTCGACGAGGATTCCCATTCTCAAGGCCATGAGCTTGGAGCTGTCATCTGCGTCTCTGGCCCGAGCAGCGATGTTCGTGAACCTGCTCAGGTAAGCCTTCAGAGGCTCTTCGGGCTGCTGCCTCACGTTGGCCAGAGAGTCGGCCTTGATGCGGGCAGCCTGGGAGGCTCGGAATGCCCTTTTGAAGTCAGCAGAGAAAGTTTTCCAGGAGCTGATTGGTTGTCTTTTGCTTTGTTTGAACCACTGTCTGGCTGGTCCAGTCAGTGTGGAGGGAAATATCAGACATCTCATCTCAGGGCCAATGTTGTGGGCCATCATCAGGGTGTTGAACATCCCCAGATGATCCGACGGGTCTCCATCTTCGTTGAATTTGGACAGGTGTGGCATACGGAAACCGGGTGGGTAAGCCGTTGCTGCTATGCTGGGGGCGAAGAGCTCTAGCTCGTCCCCCGAATCATACTCGTCTTTCTCTTTCTCCGACAGGAGCTTCCTCATTAGCTCCTCCATCTGAGCTAGGCGCTCGAGGGTTTTGTCCTGATTTTCTTTGTTATTCCGGGGCTGCTCAACAGCTCCGGATCAACTGTGTACGTTTGGCGGGTTATTGCCCCTCCTATCTTGAGATAGGTTATTTGGGGCATTCCTGCCGTTACGTACTTCGGACAGGTCTCCCCCTGAGTGAGCATGACTGCCACCTTCTACTGGCTCTCCTCTATGAGAGTTTAGGTGATCTCGCAGGTCTCCCCCTGGGTAGTTTGAGGACTTTGTGCCGAGCTTAAACGTTGACGCAGGTCTACGCCAGAAAGGTCGCTCCGGCGATTGCCGGTCCAGTAGCTCCTGCTAGAGAAGCTCAGAGTCCGCCTTTGGGGGTGAGGATCCGGGCTCTCTCTCGGCGCCCTGCTACGTCGGGACGGTCCTGCGGACGGCGGGTTTCTCCTGCTGCTTCCATAAGTTGGAATATCTCGGATGGGCTGAGGAGGAGATGGATACCTTATGGGTGACGGAGGATGCCTGACCGGAGATGCGATCCTGGTTCCATCAGGGCGGATCAAGTTAGGTGGGGCCCTTTCAGCCCTGCCAACCTGCGGGTCCCGCGCCTGGCGATCTGGACGAGGTGCAGGACGTTTGGTGGGGACGGGCTGATGTTGTGAGCCCTCCCCGGTTCTCCTTCTGGAATTTCCTCGAGCTCTCCTGGGCGCGCTCGAGGCTGGTTGGGAGCTGGGAGTAGAAGTTGGACCGAACGACTGTACTGTTGTTCGGCTCTAGGCATTTCTTCGAAGTTTTCCTCTCGACGGTGCGATGAGGGAACAGAGTTGGCTATCGGAGGTCTGTCTGAGCGGCTAGGCCTGGACCGATTACCCCGGCGGGACTTATGAGTCTCGACTTGCCTCTTTCCAACGTTAGCGTCGGTTGTAAGAGGGAGCAATCGGGCCAACACCTCCTTAATCTGCTGATTAGCTTTCGCTAGTTGGCTCCTCAGCTGAGCATTCTCCATCTCTATCGCAGTGTAAAAATCTGGGTTTGGATTTGGTGGTCGGTGCGCCGAACTTCCAGTGTCATCTTGGCCCGCCGGCTGCTTGCCCGGCCGCTGCCGGACTTCAGGATTTTGCTCACCAGAGATGGCGGTATGATGAGCCTCCTGCCCATCATGTTGTTCCATCTCGTTACCGTGTCTGGATCGAGTGGTCACCATAGTTGGATGTTTGCGATAACACCAATCTAACTAGCTCTCAATGAAAGCACCAAACTGTTGACGCGGTTCTTCGCCAACAGGTAATTAAGAAAATAAGAGGAAGGGATTAGTGCTTATGTTGAACCGAAATAGATGAATGATCTTTGTAAATGGACTGGTGACACAATCACGTTTTTTAGGTGGTTCAAAGGTTAAAATCCTTCTACTCCACCAGTCAATATTATTGCTATATGCTTGGTATTCTTTTACAGGGTATTTCCTTACACAATAGAATCCAACCCTTTGCAACTCCCAGGGTCTCCATATTTATAGGAGAGGGCACCTGGGAGTTGGTAAGAAGGTAATCCCGTGACCTTCTTACCTATCATGTCAACTCTGTGACATTCATGATTAATTCCTAAAACCTGACACATGAAGTGTGGTCTAATCAATAGGTAAGGGGGATAATGGGCCGCACGGCCCAACCCAATCGTGGGTGTCTGAATACGCACGTTCATGCTGCGTGTCCGAGAAGTCAGGGATATATCAGACACGTGATGTCTGATATATGCACGTTTACCTTGCGTGGTTGACTTTATAAAAGGTCATAGCCTCCTACTCCAGCTCGTACCACGAGTTGGATGCTTCCCTCGACCTGTGGCCTTCAGAGTCCAGACTCAATCCTTAAGTAATCTTGGCGAACCTTTGGATACCCCGAGCTAACGAGGTAGGACCTGACGACAACAGCTCCGGTCTTGGGGATGTCCACGTGGTAGACATGATTAGGCCGTATCTCAGCCCGCTAACAGCCCGTGGGAAATTAGGGCGTACATTACTAAATTAATATTTAACTATCTTATTAATTATTACATTAATATTTTATATTTAATTATCTTATTCTGAACTCCAACCTACCCTATTTCGACCTAGTGGATCTCTTGGAGATAGTAAGGAGACATCTACTACTGCCCATTTTTTCAAGATATTTGAAATAACGTCTTGAAAAAAAATGAGAAATACTAGATGAATACATTAACTCATATTACTATCCCTAAGACATCCACTAGATGTATGTCTATGACTTTTTATTATTAGAAATAATAACAATTATCACTATGTGATAATAACCATCCTATCCTATATATGATGTTTGATAAGGTCTTATTTTGTAATGTTTAATATTAAATGTTCTTTAATAATTACTACTACATTTATTAAGAATGTTATTATAGTTATGATTATTTTTTTAATTAAATAAAATTTAAATTAATTATAGGTAATTATTTCCATTCTTAGTTTTCAAATTTGTCAATATTTTTGATAATTAGTTATTTTTTTAATCATCAAACTTATTTTTTCTTCTTTGACATTAATGTTAAATTTATGAATAGTCTTTTTTTTTAAAATTATTTATTACTTTGTTATATTACTAATTATTTTGGATAATGTAAATTTTTTTTATCTCATTTCCAAATTTAATTATTAAATATATGAGTATCAAATTAATTCTTTTTAATATCACAAAATTTAATTTAATTTTAATTCAATATTACAATTATTCATCATTTTATATTTTTTTAAAGCTTAATTTAATTCTTAATATATTTCTTAATTTAATTAATTAATAATGATAAACTCAAAATTAAATAATTATTTTTCATCAGTTAATTTTATAATAATTTATCCTAACACTACTAAACTTTTTCCTAATTAACTCTACTAAAATTCTGGCAGAATAACAACTATATTATAACCTATCCCAGAAATTTAAAACCCTGAAAATAACACTTATAAAATTTCCAAAGTATTTACAATATACATATTATTAATCAAATTACATTAACACATCATATAATTTTACACACACATTCACAATATGTTTTTCTACACACAGATATACATATCACTAAATACATTTTACTTTTCTACACACTTTCACATATTAATTAAATTAATTAAAACAACATAATAAATAAATAAATAAATACCTTGATGCCACAAAATTAGAGATACCCTTGTCACAAACTTTCGAAGAGATCGCCTTCAATTTATACAAAAACACAATATATATAGTTATTAAAATAAATTTAAATAAATAAAAAAACTAAATGTATATATATATATTAATATACGGACACCCACTATATATTTAAAGAAAAATTAAAATATATAAATGTATATTTTTAGGTCGGGACACACACATTATCCATATAGATATAAATAAATAAATAATATATATAGGACACATATATAAAAAAACATATATATATATTTGTAAAAACTATATATATATTTATAAAAAAAAGAAAAACAATAGAAAAAAATTTAAAAACTAAAAAAAAAATAAAAGCAATAAGATAAGAATATAAAAACAACCAGAAAAAATATATAAATACTTACCTTGGTACCCGCGTGGAGGGGTATTGCGGCGACGGCGTGGAGGAAGTTCGGGTACCTCCGTCGGAGAGAGACAAAGAGAGAGTGAGTGATGGAGAGGAAGAAAATGAGAAAAAAAGGGAGGTTTGTGGGGAAAAATCAGTTTTGGGGGTCTGGGTTCGGGGTTCGACGAAATTGGGGAGTTTTGAAAGGGTTGTGTTCAGTTGAAAGTGAAGAAGAAGGGAAAGTAGTTAGGGTCAAGGGCGACGTATAAGAATATTAGGGACGACGTGTCGCTTCTAATTTTAAACACAACGTTTTGTTAATTTCTTTGAATAAAAATTTCTCACGTCAAAATTTAGTCAAAATTTTGTATTATTAGGAGTGACGTGTCGCCCCTAATATTCTGACACGTTGCCTTTAATATTTTTTCTCCATATCAAAGACGACTAGTTATCTGTCACCTCTAATAATACATATATTAGGGGTCACTATGTCGTCCTAAAATTATTTTTTGTTATAATGTGTATGGATTCGAGTAACAGAAAATCTAGTACAATAATTCATCATTGACCACATTTTTATTGCTTTGGCAAAATTTAAAGAGCAAAAGTACTTTTTAGTAGTCGAACAATATTATCCTATCTATAAACGTTTAATTAAGCCATCTCTTTTTAATTTTCTATAATAATAATAATAATAATAATACAGAACATAATCGAACATTAAATAGATACTTTTTTATTGTAGCAACATTAAATATATACTTAATTCTAGGGAAACAAAATTATAATTAATTTGATATCTTATCTTGGTTTGAGAATTTTGTTTTTCTTTCTCTTAAGCTAATATATTCAATCCTTCTCTGCCGGCCGGTCAATCAGCTTATCTTAACATCACATAAAGGTTCACAGTATACTATATATGGACAAGTTGATCAAGTAAAAGTTGAAGTGTTCATACAATTTTCTAATATATAATTCAGATTATTATTAAAATCACTATTAAAAAAAATAATCTTTGGAAAGATGAAATAAAATCTTGCTTTTAAAATGAAGAGCATATGATGTGCTTACAGAATCTAATTCATACTACTGCTGGATTCAAGCTGGACTCATCTTTCTATGGAGTAGTACTATTACTTTTTGAGTCAATTTAGTGACATAATCTTGCTCCTGACTTTTTTGGGATATGATTAATACCATAAAAAATAAAATAATATTCGTGTTTAATTAAGTTATGGGGAGCTTTTAGATTATATGAATCATGTTTGTCATGAATCAGTGGAGCACAGTATGAAACATGATATATATAAAGAGTGTTTGTAATTAAATAATTAATTAATAATATCCATGTATCAAAAACAAAATTATGATGAAGTGCCAGCACAAGAAATATTAATGGCTATACGTGACCTATATACAGAAACCTAAAAAGGGAATGCTTCCTAATTAGGAAAAAGAAAGTCATTTTAGAAAATCATGATTGGTGCTTTGCGGTTATTATTATTACAAAAAATTTAATTAACAGAGAACTTTTCATAAGGAGTCATTCCAAAAAAAAGGAAGGAACCAAGTAAAATGGATGCACGACTCGGTTGTGGCCACAAATCACGTGGTAATACCAATAAAAATGAGTTTGTCGGCTACTTTTGAAGGCCAGGATTGGAAGTGTAACACTTTGTGTCTCTCTGGAACAAAAAACATTGTTGATTATGGTTGAGCATGTAGGAGAGGATAGACATTAATGTAAAGTAAGATGATAAAGAAATAAGAAAGAATTTTTTTTTTTGAAAAGATGGATCATAATATAAGAATCAAGGGTATAATTATATAGTACTAGAGAATATAATTAAGAATAAATAGGGTATTCTTACTTAACGTGTCATAATATTATACGTATGTATATATAATTATATTAATCTAGATTTACATTGTTATGTGACAGTTTTAATTCGCCCAAGTAAAATAATAGAAATTTGACTTTAATATGAAAAAGGATAATAAAAGATGGTATAGGGTTTTTGTGATTCCAAAGTAAAACGATTCTGGCGGTCGTTAATTAGTGATAAGATCATTGTTGTTTCGGTTATTATTACCCACCCTAATCAAAAGCAGTAATAACAATATATATATATATAAATGATAATAATAAAACAAAGTGATTATGACGAATGGAGTTCATGTCCAATCTTAGAGATCAATATGCTTAGGTAAAACCTTTCAGCCCATTGTTTCATGTCGCCGTATAGGTTATCTGGTGGGGACCCATTAGAAGCGAGCACCCGCTCGACCACAAAGTACGCGAAGAAAAGTTTCTCTCTTTTAGATCATCATTGCACTCATATGGGGACTAATATAAGCTACTATATAGTAGTAATAGTAGTAGAGGTAGGGGTATATATATATACTAACTTTTGCTTCTTTCTAATTCTCACCTCTTCTCATCTAGCTCATCATTATCCTCACTTTTCAACTTTTCAATTTTCCTTGTATTCAAACCAATTAATTATAAAAAATAAAAATGGGCGTGACAATTAATAGATAAGAATTTTTTTTTTATAATATTGTTAGTTAGAGAGAGGGGAGAGGGAGAGAGGGGAGAGAAATTGAAATGTGTATGAAAGAAAGAGTAGTTTGCTTGAGACCAAATAAGGTGGGGAACATATTCATTTGAAAATTGAAAATTAAATAATGTCTATGTATATATATATAGACTGTATAACTGTGTTTTCTTTGCTTTGGATGGGAGATTATTAATAGAGGAAATTATATTTTATATGAGTTTTTTTAATAAAGTTTGTAAAAATAAGATTTAAAAAAAAAAAAAGTTATTCTACAATTTTTTCTAAATTTTTTTACTTTTATGAGTTTAATTTCCTATATTTTATTTTTTGTATACAAACTAATTTATGTCATAATTTTATTCTTAATCAAGTTTCTCATACTTATTTAGTTGACAATTGTATTTCTCATATTTTGTTTTTTTCTTTAATAAATTTTCTCATACAAATTAAAAAAAATATAATCCCTATATTTTTTCACAATAATAACATAAAAGACATATTTATAAAAAATCTCATATTAACAAGGGGCATTGCCATAGTTCCTAATAGAAACAGTCTTAATTAAGAGGGTTTGTGGACCATAGGTGTTTCTCAAGGATTGCTGGTTTGTCTAGAGAATGCATGCCATGAAAACATAAGAGAAAAGTTCCTATTTTCTTCTTCTTCTTCCTCTTATTTATTTATTATGTCTTATAATAAACAAATAAAAAAGAATGGAAGCAATGTTTTTGTTTTGTTATTGTTTTTTCTTTCTTTCTTTTTCTTTTGACTTAATTGGTGTCTAGCTAGGGTGTTGAAAGATGGAAGAGATGATCGAAGGAAGGGGATTTGGAAGGAAGATAGGAACGGTCCATTTGCAAATGCATCTAAAAAGGGAGAGAAGTGGTGTGTCTTGTCCCCCTACAAATTGATGCTCATGTAGAATAATGGAAAGGGAATTGCATATAATTGTGTCTTGTTTTATAACTAACGTTTTTGCCCCTACTCCTCTCTTATATTTTTCTTATCTATATGCCATCAAAAGGAATGGTGGGAATTTTGGTGGATGAACAAAAGACACACACCTCTTTAACTAAGCATATGCCCCCCCACACCAACCTCTTAAATGAACCCCCCTATGTTTATGATCTGTTCCATATTGTAGTAGGTATTAGTTGGTTAATAGCATCTAGACATGAATAGCTATGAAAACTACACCATTTGCCAGAAGGTTTTGCCCCATAAACTACTACCAGCAACACCCCCTTGATATTATTATTATTATTATTAATTGAAGACAAATAAATGTTAGGAAAATATAATTTGCTTCAATGGAAATTTGTAAGAAAATACAACTAGACTAATTATTACAAATAAATAATTATTGATTAAATAGTGTTACAACTATATAACAAAAGATACATGTAAATATATAAAGAGGTAGAAGAGAATAGAAATAGAAAATACAACTCTATAATGAAAATTATAGATGAGATTAGAACTCTAAAACAGAAGATACAAATAAAATAGTAAATAGAGAATAATAATAGAAGATGAAAAACAATAGAATAAAAGAACAAGAACATGAACAATGAACAATGAACAAATAACTCTCACTCACACAACCAAAGTGAAGAGTGTTGAGGATCACTAACTTGAACAAGGTTTGAAACCTTTGTCCAAAAGCTTATTCCCCCCTAACTCTAGCACTAATGGATCTCTCACAGATTTTGGAAATGCTTTATGGAATAATCAAGTCTCTAGATTTCTAGCCAAGTGCTCTAATGGATAGAAAAGTTGTGTCTTACAAGTGAGCAATATGCTCCTATTTATAGAGTTTAGATACACCATTTGAATTTCAAATTCCACCAACCCCCATGGCTGTTACCAATGATTAATTGGATGTTTATGGAATTAAAAATGAGATTTTAGAGTTATTTGAGTTTTTGGAGCCGTTCAAAAAGGTTGGAAAAAACTGAAAAAACTTGGTCAGTTTTTCACCTGTGGCCGCGGCCAGGAACATCAGTGGCCGCGGCCACTAGCCTTTGCTTCCCAGGCCGCGACCACTGACCAATTTTAGCACACAAAAATGTGTTGTTTTTCCAAACAGTTCCAACACCCTCCTAATTTATTTTGTAACCCCCAAAACACATTATTGAGGTTAAAATCATATCTCTAACAACCATTAACATACGACTTTAAAAAATTAATCCCAATATTGTGTAATAACAAATCTACACAATAATGGACAATATTTGGAAGTTACAAATTCGTGACTGAATTTGTGACACCAAATTTGTTACATATTTGGATATTTCACATATATCTAAATATTATAACTCTCTATTATATGTTACAATATGTGACACTCTTTATCACATTTATTTAATCTAAAACATTATATTATAAAATAATATAATATTACATTATATTATAAAATAATATAACATTTTCCCACTAGATTAAATAGTTATCTATGTAACACTTATTTAATCAATCATTATATTTTAAAATATAACATATCCCCCACTTGATTAAACAAGAACTCTCTCTTATAGGAGTCATTGCATTGGTGCATAAAATAAAGTGTTTGTCAACTTGAACTTTACTATAGTGTAATTATCACAAAATTTGTCAAAAAATTTGGTTGCACTAGGCATTGAACCATCTTTTCATGATAACAAATTGGTGATAACACACACACCTTTGCGATGTTCACTTGAGACCTCTATGTCTCGCTTTGCACCGTTAATAGCCATGTTCACTTTCCATTCAAGGACGTTCTAGCTTGGATATCTAGCTTGCATCTGTATATCCTTCTAAGTTTACTCACCACAAATGCTATATCAGGTCTAGTACATTGGGCGGCGTGCATCAGACTCCCTATATCACTTGCGTACTCCAATTGAGCCACCGCTCTTGCTTCATTCTTCTCTAGTTTTACACTATGATCGAATGGAGTATTGGCCTCTTTAACCTTGAGATGGTTAAATTTGTTCAATACTTTCTCAATATAGTGGGCTTGCCCTAATGCAAAACCCCCACTATGTTTGTTTACTTTGATACCAAGTATGGTGTCAACTTCTCCAAGATCTTTCATCTTGAAGGTTGATGATAGAAACCTCTTCTTTTCTTCTATCCCTTTCATGATATCACTTAGAATAAGCATGTCATCCACATATAAGAAAATAATGATCACATATCCCTTACAAGTTTTGGAATGCAAACACTTGTCTCCATTGTTATGCCTAAACCAATTAGACATGATGACTTGATCAAATTTCTCATGCCATTGCTTAGGAGCTTGTTTCAGTCCATATAAGGATTTTACAAGTCTACATACTTTATGTTCATATTTTGGAGGACAAACCCTTTGGGTTGTTCCATATAGACCTCCTCATTGAGGTCACCATTAATGAATGACGTTTTGACATCCATTTGATGAGCATACAAGTTGTGTATAGAAACCAAAGCGAACAAAATTCTAAGTTGTTCTTGCAACAGGCGCATAGGTATCGAAATAATCGCTATCCTCTTTTTGCCTAAACCCTTTTGCTACTAATCTAGCTTTAAAGGTTTGGATAGAGCTGTCAGTGTGGTATTTTCTCCTAAATACCCACTTACACCCAATTGGTGTAGACCCTAGTGGGAGGTCTACCAATTCCCAAGTGTTTTTGGAAAGAATGGAATCCATCTCATCATTGATGGCTTCTTTCCAAAATGCACTATCTCTTGATTGCATGGCTTCTGTATAAGTCTTAGGATCATCCTCAATGAGAAGTACAATAGGAATTTTCCTAATGACTTCCTCTTTATTTCCTTCTACCATGTAGAAAGAAATTCGTTGAGAATCTATCTCATCCACTACTAGACTTTTCTCCTTTCTAAGCCTTTGACTTCTTCTAAGTTCAAAGGGTTGCTTTACATTCCTTTGAGAATTCTCCTATTGAGAATCATTTTTGGATGTAGAAGCTTGAGAATTGTTCTCATATAAAAAATTCTCCTTTAGATATGATGAAGCTTGAGAATTGTTGTCACATAACATGTTCTAAAAAAATGCAACTTATATAGATTCAATCACGATATTAGTGTAACGCCCTGGATAGCCAAGACTGTTACACTGTGTGTTTATAAAGGTGCAAGACATGCTAATCAAGTCATTTAATTAGAAACGTGTTACTGAAACTACAGTTGAACTAGGGTTAAAAGATTTTGGTCTCAAAAGCTACTTGTCTTATAATCAAACATTTTCCTTTACATGGGATCCCGGAAGTAGTAAAGTTATAAGACAGTTTACCAAATCTCAGGATTAAGATACAGTTACTAGCCACTCTAAGGCAAAACAGACAATTAGGCTTTCCTCGTCCTGTTCCACTCCTCGGCCATGGCAGCCAATCAGCTGATCATGTACATTCAGCCTCGAAGCTTTCCATCTCAAGATTGATCCAACTTGCCCTTGCCTTTACCTGCACCACGGAGCACCCGTGAGTCAAGACCCAACAAGTAAACACAATAACAGGGCATAATCTTCAAGCAAACAACCAAATAACTCATACAGTATAAACATGTACTCAACAGTCCAAACATTCATGTTATTCAAGTATTCAACATACCATGTACATCATTTCATATCAATAATCAATTCACATATGATAACAACGGTTAACGCCCTTAGGCCGCACCCTCTACTTATCCCACTGACTCCGGCCCACTTAAACCGAGCTTAGTGAATATTAAGCTATCCTCAGCTACCAGTGGCCGAGCCGCGCCCTGTGCGCAAGTATTATTTATGGCACCCTTAGGCCGTTTACCACATGTCCCATGGCATAATAACAACTATGACATCATACAAATATAGGGAGCTCTTAGTCCCATCACAAACACATAACCGGGTGTAGTTTTCTTACCTTTAGATTTCGATCCTCAAGCACGATCCTGTCTGAGCCCTAGCGTACACCTAGTCACGGTCACAAGTTAGAACCAAATCCAAACCTCAATTACAAAACCTAGCCTTGGGACCAATCCCGAGCCCTCGGGAAGCCCTAATTCCACGAAACGGGGTGGTGGAATCAAACCCCGAGCCCCCGGGAAAAAACCCTAAGAAATAACCCAAAAACCCCTTTCTGGGAACAGGGTAGAGCTATAGCGCCCTAAAGTGGGCGCTACACCGCTACAAATAGAGCCATCAGGCTCCCAGATGCCCAAGCCTAGCGCTGTAGCGCCCTAAGGCTAGCGCTACAGCGCTAGTCACAGCCAGACACTACCCAATTTTCTCCTCTTCGAATTTCCTCGAGCCAAACCTTTCTAAAACTCAAACAAACCTCAACCAAACTTCAAAACAAGCTTCCCAACATCATCAACTCATCCCAAACAACCTAACCACAAGTAATTTAATCACATGCACCCCAAAACACAAAATCCACCATGGTTGAACCTAGAGCTCAAAAACTCAGCAAACAACAGAAATCACAAAGCATAAAGCTAGGGTTTCTTACCTTTGATGGATGAGCTCAACCTAGGTTGTATTCCACACTTGCTTAGTCTTCACCTCCTCAAACCCTTAGGTTTAATTCCCTAGAATTCCCACAGAAACTCTGCTTAGAAAACCAATTCAATACCAAACCAAGAACTGAATATCAACCTCAAGACCTTACCTAAAATGATAAGTAACCTCTGCCAATTACCCAAGCCAAATCAGGGATCCTAGTGTTGAGTCCTAACCTAAGCTTTCTCTGAATTTTAGCTTCAGATTTCCAGAGAATTGATGAAGAAGTGCCCAAACTGAGAGAGAGAAAAGAGTCTCCCACTTTTCCTTCTTTCCTTTTTCCTTCTACTTTTCTTTTTACTTCTTTTAGTTTCTACTATCCTCTAAGCTTTCCACTAAGGCAATAAAGCTAGAACCACACTTATCTGATTTTAAACAGCAAAAGACCATATTGCCCTCCCACTTAAAACTAAGTTTTTAAACCACCTAAGGGCATTTTAGTCATTACACCCAATTCCCCCTAATTCCTTGAAAGCCTCTAATATTTACTGCTTACTTCCCGACACCCAACTAATCACCAATTATATTCCTCAATATCAAAATAGACTCCAATATATTCTCTAAATTCCCAAAAATACCCCCAGGCTCGACCCGAGCCGAGTATAAATCCCTGCCGTGACTTTTTCGCTAAACTGCTCATTAAGATCGCCTCGGTCACAGATTACAAATATATCCACATAATAATGTGGTCTCAACAATTTATAACAATTTTTTACATTTATGCCCTCAACGGGCTAAAATTACGAATATGCCCTTCTAACCTAATCAGGGCCTACATGCATACTAATACACATAGTCATGCATCACAGATATTCAAATAATCATATAACATGCTTTTAATCATTTAATTCACATATAATCCAGTTATGCCCTCCCGGCACACTAATCAAGGCCCTTAAGCCATATTAGTGAATTTGGGTCGTTACAATTAGATGCTAAGTCTAATAGCCTATAAGCTTTACAATTGTTGGGATAACCAACAAAAGCACACTTTATGGCTCTTGAACTTAACTTTGTTCTATTATGTTCGTTTTTCTTGCAATATGCAAGACACCTCCACACTTTAAAGTACCCTATGTTGGGTTTTCTTCCTTTCCATAACTCATATGGAGATATCGCATTTTTCTTCATCAGTATTCGATTAAGAATGTGACAAGTGGTTAGCAATGCTTCACCCCATAAATTGAGATTTAACTTAGAAAACACCAACATAGAATTTATCATCTCTAGATAAGTCCTATTTTTTGTTTCGGCAACACCATTGTGTTGTGGTGTATAAGGTGAGGTGCATTCATGAATTATACCATTTTCTTCACAAAATGTATTGAATTCATTAGAGAAGTACTCTCACCCTCTATCACTTCTTAGCACCTTAATATTTTTATTAAGTTGATTTTCAACTTCTAAATTATATACTTTAAAAGCATCAAAAGTTTCATCTTTATGCTTTAAAAGAAACACATAGGTATATCTACTAAAATCATCTATAAAAGTAAGAAAATACCTATTACCACCTCTAGTTAAAAGGCCATTTAATTCACAAAGATCACTATGGATTAAATCTAGTAAAGTAGATGATCTTTCAACACTAGGAAATGGTTTCTTAATCATTTTTGCCTTAACACATGTTTCACATTTACCATAGTTTTTAATATTGCATGCAATCATACCACATTTAACTACTCTTTTCATGGTTGAAAAACCTATATGCGATAGTCTAAGATGCCACAAAAATAAAAAATCATACTCAACAATATAGGCGGAATTAACATTTTTATTGATAACATCGAAAGTTACATCATTGGTGCACAATTTAACCATACCCTCACAAGAGTACCCTTTTCCCAAAAATACATTTGATTTGGTAAGTATAAGTTTACCAGACTCAAAAACAGCTTTAATGCCGGGCTTGCCAAGAAAATCACCACTTACCAAGTTTCTACTCATTTTGGGAACATAAAGTACATTCACTAATGTAACTTTCTTGTCGGAGGTGAAAAAGACTTCAATGGTACCTCTGCCAAGTACCTTGGATTTTCCCTCATTGCCCATTTGAATCTCATGGTTGCCCTTTGACTCTTCAAAGGTCTTGAACAATGATTTGTCATAGGTGACATGGACGGTGGCACATGTATCATACCACCACACTTTCACCTTGCCTTGGACCGCATTGACCTCACTAAGGGTAACAAATATGTTTTCCTCTTGAGTTGCGTTTACCTTAGGTCCGTGTTGGTCTTTTCTATGCCTAAACTCTCTAGCATAGTGACCATTTTTTCCACACACAAAGCAAGGACCTTTCTCGCCCTTAAACTTGTTGGGGTTGGTTCTTGTACCCAAGGATGTCTCGTTACCCTTCTTGCCTTCCCCTTTGTTTTTGGGATGTTTTTATTTATGACACCGCATTTGCTTTGAAAGTCTCTTCATTAGACCCCTCCACAAGTTTATCTCTACACATCGATTCCTCATTGATTCAAATATGCTTTTGGATTTCCTCCAAAGAATAATCCTCATTTTTATGAAGGATTCTTTTCCTATAGCTCTTCCAAGTTGGTGGTAATTTAGACACTATAGCACCAACTTGAAAGGCCTCGGGAAGCTCCATCTTCAAAACTTTCAGTTTGTTAACAATTATTTTCAATTCATGTATTGAGGAAGAATAGGTTTATCACCAAAATACTTGAAATCAAAATATTGAGATATCAAAAACTTTTTGGTACCTTCCTCTTCCGCCTTGAATTTTGTCTCAAGTGCATCCCATATCTCCTTTGTCGATTTGGTCTCGGTGTAGAGGTCATAGAGCCTATCGGAAAGGGTGTTGAGGATATGACCCCTACAAAGGAGATTGTCCTCCTCCCTCTTCCTTATTTTCTCCACCTCCTCAGGGGTGTCCTTGTCGGATGGCGTTGGGAGAGGTTCTAGAGTGGACTCTAGAATGTAGGCAATTTTGAGAGTGGTCAAAAGGAATCTCACCATGTCTTGCCATCTAGTGAAATTGGACCTGTCAATCCTATCCAACCTCACTAGGTCTTGATTCATGATCTTGATAGTCTCACCTTCCATTGAAACAAACAAAAAATAAGCTTTTGAATGTTAGGAAAATGTAATTTTCCTCAATGGAAATTGGTAAGAAAATACAACTCTAGACTAAATATTACAAAAAAATAATTATTGATTAAATAGTGTTACAACTCTATAACAAAAGATACATGTGAATAAATAAAGAGGTAGAAGAGAATAGAAATAGAAAATACAACTCTATGACAAAAAGATAGAAAAAATTAGAAGTAGTAAAATGAAAATTATAGACGAGATTACAACTCAAAAACAAAAGATACAAATAAAAGAGTAAATAGAGAATAATAGAAGAAGATGAAAAGGAATAGAATAAAAGAACAAGAACAGGAACAATGAACAAAGAACTCTCACGCACACAACCAAAGTGAAGAGTGTTGGGGATCACCAACTTGAACAAGGTTTGAAACCTTTGTCCAAAAGCTTATTCCCCCGTAACTCAAGCACTAAGGGATCTCTCACAGATTTTGGAAATGCTTTCTGGAATAATCAAGCCTCTAGATGTTTTCTAGCCAAGTGCTTTAATGGATAGAAAAGTTGTGTCTTACAAGTGAGCAATAGGCTCCTATTTATAGAGTTTAGAGACACCATTTGAATTTCAAATTCTACCAACCCCTATGGTTGTTACCAATGATTAATTGGATGCTTATGGAATTAAAAATGAGATTTTAGAGTTATTTGGGATTTTGGAGTCGTTCAAAAAGGTTGGAAAAAACTGAAAAAACTTGGTTAGTTTTTCACCCGTGGCCGCGGCCAGGAACATTAGTGGTCGTGGCCACTGGCCTCTGTTCCCCAGGTCGCGGACACCAACATCCTGTGGTCGCGGCAACTGACAATTTCAGCACACAAAAATGTGTTGTTTTTCCAAACGGTTCCTATACCCTCCCAATTGATTTTGTAACCCCCAAAACACATCATTGGGGACAAAAATCATATCTCTAACAGCCATTTCACATGTGACTTTAAGAAATTCTTCTCAATATTGTGTAACAACAAATCTACACAATAATGGGCAATATTTGGAAGTTACAAATTTGTGACTGAATTTGTAACACCAAATATGTTACATATTTGGATATTTCCCATATATCTAAATATTGTAACTTTCTATTATATGTTACAATATGTGAGACTCTTTGTCATATTTATTTAATCTAAAACATTATATTATAAAATAATATAACAATAAATATGTGCATACCATTGTTTTGCTAGTTAGGTGAAGAAGTTGGAGTTTATGTTCACAATAATGCTCTATAGACTTGTAGAGTGCTACAAATGCAACAATGGATCGTTTAGTCTCACATATTTTTGATGGACTCAAATTGAAAAATGGCTAAGGTGAAGCACTTGAAATAAGTGCTTAACCCATCCCATCCCACACATGGACTTTTGTATTATATATGGACGGAGTTGGCCATGTACGATTATCGTTAAATAAATAATTATAAGAAAATATTATTCCTACAAAAACTATTATAAATATAGGTTGTGACTATTACGCATCAACTTTTTTGACAATACCGGTGCATCATTTTTCTAATTTCGGCATCTGAATAATTATAATCCTAATTTTTTTTATATGATGATGTACATTGTATCTATCAAGAACATCCTACAAATTTTCAAGAAAATTCGAATAAATTATGGTATAAAAAAAGGATTTAAACAGCTTGTTGCACGCGGGCTTATTTTTTTGTATACGAGTTTAAAAGTGAACTGTTTGAACCTTATTTTCGGCACTATAAATTATTCGAAATTTCTTGAAATTTTACAGGGTGTCTTAAAAGAATACAATATACACTGTCATACAAAAAAATAGAAAAAAATTATCAAGGTGTAGAAAACACAAACTGGCTACACTGGTGTTGTAAAAAAAATGGATGTGTTGTAATCGCTCCCCATAAATATATATGTATATTTTGATATTAAATAACATAATGTTCTGTAAAATTATGGGAAACCGTCCCATTTTTACTACTAATCAACCGAAAATAGCCACAAAAATATATAATTCAGTTATACCCAATTTTATGATGACATTTACCATCCTACCCTTATTCTAATACTCATATTTCACTCTCTTCAAACTCAGTCACGATACATTCCTTTCCATTGCAGCTCCACTGCACCACCACGCCTTCGCCATGGCCCCTAAAATTGCTCCTCCACCATGCCTCTATCACTGTGTTGTAAAATCTCATTTATATAAGTTTATATGCATGCTCCCTATTGCATAAAATAACATATAATAGAAAACATAAATATATGCATAGATGTGATTTTTATAAAAAGATTCATAAATAACACAATAGAGATTATAGTACTTACGAATACGCAGCAGAATAAGACTACACCATTTTGATTCTCTAACCTTTAGTCCTTGTTGAATGCTAGGTTTTGTCCGTGCTTTCATCAAGACAACACGTGGCATTCGTTGAGTGTTCAAGGTTCTCGGGAAGTTAGTTAACTGACGATTCTCAGGAGATATACGTGCTCCAGCCTCGGAGAAGGGTTCCTTAGATCCTTTGAAGTATTCTTTAGTCTCTTAGTCGAAGAGTTATATCGTGATGGTTCTCCACCCGCGGAGAGTGATGACAGCTGTAACGCTTTACTACTCTAGAGTCGTTACCATGTGGTTTTAAAATATATTTGACTTGCTAATCAAGGTATCAGACCCAAAAATGTGATTAAATTAAAGCAAAGTCTCATTTTATAAAACTTCCATGTGAAAGACTTAAATTTTCATTAAAATCATAAAAGAGTTACATTGGGATCCCAAAATGTTTTTTAAGACATATTTACAACTAAAAAATTACTGTACAGTTGACCTAGGCGACAAAATCAGACATTACACTGTGCTTCTCAAATGTTGGCAGCCAGGTAGGCAAAAAATGTACGCACCCAAGACCACCAACTGATGGTTGACATTTTCCTGGTCCTTACCTACTCCATAGAGCACCCATGAGCCAAGACCCAACAAGAAAACTTCACTAGCATAGCATATAATAGTTCATTTCAATAAGTGCATAACAAATCAAACACAACAAACAATCCACATGTTTTCATTAAAACTCACAACAGTGGCCAAAGCCGGTCAAGGTGCGTTACCAGGAACCAAGTTTACGGTCCTAGCCGAGCAGGTGAGTACAAAACCCTTAGATGGTCTTGCCATAATGACCTGCATTCAACATGCTTATTGTCGATCATGACCCTTGCCACTCAGTCACAAACACATATATGGCATAATAGTTAAAAACATTTACACATAACACTAAGCACAAATAATCGGCCATGCCCTGCTCTACGTACACATACAGTTTTCTTACCTTGAGGCCCGAGCTGACAGTATAAGGCAATCCCGAGCACAATCCTAAATCCCGAGCCTTAGCGGTATAACCTAGTCACAACGCAATAGTGGATAACCATCAAAACCAAAACCAATTCAAAGCTCCGGAATAACGTACTAGTCTCCGACACCTCGAATTCTACTAAATTGGGTAATAGAATCCTTCCCGAGCCCTAAAGTTTGAGTTCTCGAGCTAAAAAGCCTTATTTGGCCATTTTTTCCTAAGCACGTCACGACGGCCCCTAATGAGTCGCGGCGCACCTCAATTCAGAGGCTCCCAACCCCCTTCGTTCCCAGGGACACGTGCTACAACTCAGCTTTGAAGGGTCGCGACGCGCCTAGGCAAAAATCGAAAACCCAAGCCCTGTGTTCATGAGGGTCGCGGCGCCCCAAGAACAGGGTTGCGGCTCGACCCTATGAATCCATATTTTTCAGCACTTCTCCTGCGTTTTCCTTGAACCAAAACCTCTAAAAACGATATTTCAATCTATTTTAACCACCAACACAATACCGGCAACTCACATAAACAACAAGTAACAACCCATAGCCTCTAAAACACAACAATTATAACTTAATGTCTTAAAAACTCAAACCTATGCTAATAATTAAAACCCAGCCAAATACTTAAATCAAAAAAGGATTAGAGCTTATCTAAACAATGATTTTGACTCCTTGAACTGAACCTTAATTACCCCAGATTCCAGCCTTCAATCACAGCTTCAAACCTTAGAAAATCACTAACCATTTTCCTTCAATTTTCCCCAAAGTCCCAAACAAGAGAGAGAGAGAGAGAGAGAGTGAGAGATGAACATGAGAGAGAGTGAGTGTGAGCTGAGAGTGTTTTGGTTTTGTTTTCTCTTAGTTTCTAGGGTCCTCTAATCAACTTAGTCCAGCCAAGTCCAAGTCTATCCTTTGGCATAAAAGACCAAAATGTCCTTTGCTCAAACCTTTATCCTTTAATGCCCCCAAGGGAAAAGCGGTCTTTAGCCACATTTCCCGCTAATTCTCAAATAGCACTATAGATTCCCAATTAATCCCGACATACCCAAATAATTACCTGTTACCCGATAAATCCCGACTATGCACTAAGTTTCCCAAAATACCCCTAGGCTCTCCCCGAGCCAGGTATTTGACCTCATTGTGACTTTCCCCGCTAACCCGCTCACTAGGATCGCCTCAGACCACACATCTCAAATATATCTCCATAACAGTGTGGGCTCACTCAAAAAGCATATGTAATACAAATATACCCTCAACGGGTCAAAAGTTACAATTATGCCCTAATTTACAAAAGCGGGCCCACATGCGTATTTAATACACATAAACATGCATAAATATTCACATTACCATCTAAATCATTTATATCACATAATCACACGTATATTCAATTAATTCCACATGCAAATCTGATTATGCCCTCCAGGCACAGTAATCAAGGCCGTCAACCTTATAGAAAATTCGGGACGTTACACTATCCCCTCCTTATCAAAATTTAATCCTCGAAATTCTTTCAAATGTCTAAGGATTCTAATCCCGCAAATTTGACTATAACTTCAGAGCCAAGTCCTTTACCTTGCTATCTCTTTGTAACACCCTCACTAGAGTGACAGTCTTATTCTGTAAGAATTTATCTCTTCTATCCAAGATTTTTACTAGCTTTTCCTTACATAATAAGTGCCACTGAAATTCCTGGGTCTCTTCACCCAATCAGGGGTGGTACTCAACACCTCTTTCCTTAACATTGGCACCGGTAACTGTTGGATTAGCTTATACATGATCTTTATTTATTTTCATGTATATCAAATATTAAATAAATTAATACTAGATAGCCTAAAACATGTTTCTAAAATTGAATTCAAAGAGAAACAAAGAATAGAATACTTACAGTATACGCAGTGGAATTAAGAGTCCTTCCTTCAGTTTCTCTAACTCTTGTATCCTCTCTGTCGCAGAGTATTATCAAGAAACTGAACCGATCTTTTATTTTCTTCACAATCTTCCAATGTATCCTTAGAACCACCTAGACTAGTGTGGGAAATTCTCAACACATGAGATAGATATAGAGAGAAGAAGAGAAAATAACAAAGAGGCTTAGAAAAAGACTTGTGTTTAGAGAGAACCTAAAACTATCAGAAAATCTGACTTGTGACTTATCAAACTTATTTTTTGACTTCTCTCTAAGTACTCCTTTTATAGACTCAATTAGGACATTTAATTTAATTAAAAAATCAATAAAATAACAGCCATTTTGAAGCCCTAGGTCGAAATTATCGTGGGCTATAGGCTCGTGAAATTTCCCATTTGATTATAAGCCCATTGGACTTAAAATCAAGGCCTGTATTATTTTCCATTGATTTAATTAATTAAATAATTATTTAAATCCTTTATCAAATTAATTATTTATAATTTGAACCTTGATTTAAACTTATTTATTAATTTAGATACCAATTTATCTTAATTAATAAATCTGCCATAATTTCTCTTTTCTTCTCAAAATTACACAACTCTGTGAAACTATCCAAAATTGACCTGGTCAACTTTGATAATTCTAATTGATGGTTAAATCAATTAATTGAGACTATCTAGATGATTTTATCCAAGGTACAATGGGGACCATGGGCATATGAAATCAAACTCCAATAAGTTATCATAAATCTAACAAATAAATTTACTAACTTATTAATTCCTCGTGACTCCACTATAGACTTGGAATTACACTCTTGAATTCATAGAACGCTCTATAACAAATATATATACGCTATTAATTATCCATTGTTACAACCATAATTGTCACTCAATCCTCTATAGACGGTCTATAATGAGATAGGTTTAAAATACCGTTTTACCCCTCATTGTATTTTATCCTTAAAACACTTAGTTCCTTGTAAATGATATTTCAGTAAACTAATTTAATTACTGAAATGAGATCTCTATCATTTAACACCTTGAACCAAACTAAAAGGAAACCATCGTTTCACTTCTTCATCAGAAGCTATAGATGTTCATATCTATGATTAATACTCCCACTCAATTATACTATCGAGTTCCCAAGATGTAAGTATGGGCTAGTTCGTAGGGTAAGCTGGTAACGAACAAGTCAAAGAACTCAAATAATACAATCAGTTAGAATAATAACCACTCAGAATTGAGATTGAATTGACCTATGGTCAACTATATGATATGACTAGAATAGATAATAACGGTATGTTTACTTATCTTATCAACTGTCAATATCGGTCCAGTCCGATGTAACAAATACATCCGATCTTATCTACTTTACTAATGTTCTGGAAAGAACATAACACTGTAATGTGTAAGTAGATCATATTGTAGATTGGCAAGTCAGTGTAAATCCGGTGCACTGACTAATCTTAGGACTAACTTATTTTGAACATATAATCATATTTTTATTCCACTGTGATTACGTCACTATAAATAAGATTAGCTATATGCTTGGGATTTAATAGAAGTTTATATTAAAAATATAATCATGAAAATAAAACATGTGAGCAAAGTGATTGACCAAGTCAAAAAATGATTTCTATTCTTTTATTGATAATAAAATGAGATTACAAAGAATTTGAGTTTTAATTAGGGCATAAAACCCCAACAAACTCCCACTTGCACTAATTGAAACTAATGCCTTAATTCTACTAATCCCATCTCCTTGATATGCTTATCAAATGTAGCTTCTGGTAGTGTCTTTGTAAACGGATCCGCAAGATTGTCTTCAGTTGCAGTCTTCATAACCTTCACATCTCCCCTGGCCACATATTCTCGAATAATGTGATACTTCCTTTCTATATGCTTACTTCTCTTGTGACTTCGAGGTTCTTTCGAGTTGGCTATCGCTCCTGTATTGTCACAAAACAACCAAGCGGTTTATCCATTTATGGAATAACTCCAAGATCCGAATAGAACTTCTTTAGCCAGACTATTTCCTTAGCTGCTTCTGACACATCTATGTACTCAGCCTCCATGGTGGAATCTGAGATTGCAGACTGCTTTACGCTTCTCCAAATCACAGCTCCACCCCCAAGAGTAAACACCATTCCAGAAGTAGATTTTCTGTCATCGACATCAGTCTTAAAATCTGAATCGGTGTAGCCTACAAGGTTCAGAACACCACCCTTGTAGACTAACATATAGTCCCTAGTCTGTCTTAAATACTTCATGATATGCTTAACTGCTATCCAATGTTTCGGTCCTGGGTTTGACTGATACCTGCTCACTACTCCCACTGCATAGCATATGTTTGGTCTAGTACACAACATGGCATACATCAGACTTCCAACTGCAGGCGCGTAAGGAACTTTTCTCATTGCATCTTCCTCTTCAGGAGTCTGGGGAGACTACTTCTTTGAAAGATGAATTCCATGGCGGGAAGGTAGACGCCCTTTCTTGGAATTTGTCATTGAGAAATGTTCAAGCACTTTATCAATGTAAGCTACTTGAGATAGAGCTAAAAGTTTGTTCTTTCTATCCCTGATGATCTGGATACCTAGAACATAACTTGCTTCACCCAAATCCTTCATCTGGAATTGAGTGCTCAACAAATTCTTCACATCTGATAATTTCTTAAAATTGTTTCCAATGAGTAAGATATCATCTACATAAAGAACCAGGAATACCACTATTTGATTTGCCTTCGGTTGGTAAACACAGGGCTCATCAATATTTTTTTCAAAGCCATAGGTTTTGATTATTTCATCAAACCTAAGATTCCAGGAAGGAGAAGCTTGCTTAAGTCCATAGATGGACCTATTTAACTTACAAACTTTTCCTTCTTGTCCAGATACTTTAAATCCTTCTGGCTGATCCATATAAATGACTTCGTCATGCTTTCCATTAAGAAAAGATGTCTTGACGTCCATTTGCCAGATCTCATAGTCGAGAGCGGCTGCTATGGATAGGAGGATGCGAATGGATTTGAGCATGGCTACCAGACGAAAAGTTTCCTCATAGTCCATGCCTTCTCTTTGGGTATAACCCTTTTCCACTAATCGAGCTTTATAAGTCTCAATATTTCCATCAACGCCTCGTTTCTTCTTGTAGATCCACTTGCACCCAATGGCCCTAAAGTCACTAGGTGCTTCCACAAGATCCCAGACAAAATTTGAGTACATGGACTCCATTTCCTGTTTCATGGCTTTGAGCCATAGTTCCTTTTCAGGGCTAGCCATTTCCTGTTTGAAAGACAATGGATCATCATCACTAGTGTCACCAACAACCATATTGGTTTCACCATCCAAACCATAGCAAACTGGGTTCCTATAAACCCTCCTACTACGACGAGGCTTCGTGACTATTTGCTCAGGAACAGTGGTACTTTCTTCATTAAAATCGACTTGCGTCGGTTGGCCGTGAAGAGTGGGAATTTCATCATCAACTCGCGTTGATGACGATGGAACGTTGGTTGGAGTCAATTCTTTAACCATCTCCTCTAAAACTACTTTGCTGCGAGGTTTAAAGTTCTGGACATAGTCATTTTCCAGAAAAGTAGCATTTGTAGAAGTAAACACTTTCTTTTTTGAATGACTATAGAAAATTCCACCCCGAGTACCTTTAGGATAGCCAAAAAACATGCAAACTTCAGTTCGCAGTTCTAGCTTTCCCTCCTTTTTCCTCAGGACGTGAGTGGGACACCCCCAGATTCTATAATGGCATAAACTAGGTTCACGACCATTCCAGCATTCTAAAGGTGTTTTGGGGATTGATTTTGATGGCACGACATTGAGAATGTCATTCGTGGTTTCATTTGCATGTCCCCAGAATGAAGTTGGTAGAGTTGAGTAACTAAGCATGCATCTAACCATTTCCAATAAAGTTATGTTTCGGCGTTCCGCTACACCATTTTGTTGCGGAGTACCTGGGGCAGTAAGTTGTGATAAAATCCCAAGTTCAGTTAAATGATCTTGGAACTGCATATCCAAATATTCTCCACCCCTATCAGATCGCAAGATCTTTAACGTTTTACCTAATTGGTTCTGAGCCATTGCTAGGAATTCTTGAAACTTTGAAAATGTTTATGATTTCCTATGCATTAGGTAAAGACATGAGTATCTAGAGTAATCATCAATGAAAGTGACGAAATACTTAAAACCACCCCTGGCTTGTACATGCAAAGGTCCACAAACATCTGAATGCACAAGACCAAGTGGTTCTTTGGCCCTATCACCCTTTGTAGAGAATGGACGCTTCGTCAGTTTGCCTTCTAGACAAGATTCACAGATAGGTAATTCACCTAAGGTAAGTTCCCTCAAAGGTCCATCCTTTGTAAGTCTTTGAATCCTATCATAGCCAATGTGTCCTAGTCTCAAGTGCCATAAATACGTCATATTATTGTTATCGGTCTTTTGACGTTTATTGGTCCTAGGTTTAGCTTGTAACGATCCAAATTCGCTAATAAGGCTTAAGGGCCTTGATTAGTATGCCAGGAGGGCACTGATGGAATAATTATGATTTAATGAGTAATTATGTGTTTAATATTGTTTATATGATAATTGATTGTATTATGTGGTAATATGATATGTGATATATGTGAGAACCACATTATTAAGTGGACAGGTTCGTTGAGCACGACTCAAGACGATTCTAGGGTCAGATAGCGGGAAAAGACACAATGGGGTTTAAGATTTGACTTTGGACAAGTCGGTGGTACTTTTAGATGGTGGATAGTGATTTGGGTTACCGGGACATGAAAATAAATATATGGATATATATTTGAGGTTAGGATGTCTAGGTGGGAGTAATGGGGGATTTTACCATTTTGGCCTTGGGGACGGTTCCGGCACCCCGAGCCTCAGGATTAACTTAATAGATAAGTTAGACTTAAGGAAGCCTTTAGAAGAAAAATAAACCGACTAAAAACTTAGGCTCTCTCTCTCTCACGCTCAAGGAAACACAAAGAAAAAAACACAAAGGAAACCAAGGGAAACTAGTGGGGATTTCTGAGTTTGGTGGTGAGAATTTGGAGGTCTAGCTCAGGGATTTACTAAGGAACTGAAGCAAGGTTTAAGGTAAGCATTTAACTCTGTTTTCTGTGGTGGAATTATGAGTTTTAGCTGGGTTTTAGTTAAGTGCTGAAACAAGTTTAGTTGTGATGTTCTAAGGCATAAGTAAGAGGGAAAACTTGGGAGCTTAGCTTGGTCACAGCTTGGCAAAGTGATACTACAGCAAAGGTGAGTCTCTACTCCTGGTTTAGAGGTTTTTCGTTGAGTTTGATGGCTGGTTTGTGTGTGTTTTAACACTTGGGTTTCAGAAATTGAAAGGAAGAGATTGGAGTGCGTTAGGCTGTGTTTTTTTTGGGAGTTATGTTGTTTAAATCATGCTAAAGAGGTTGGGAATTAATTGGTTAAGTGTTGGGGAGTTTTGGGATGGTTTAAGGTAAGGTTTTGAGCTTTAAAATGGTGTAAAATCTAGGTTCGAAGGGGAGGGTCGCGGCTCTGTTCTAGAGTGCTGCGGCCCTATCATGCAAAGAAGCCAAGGGGGCTCGGCCAAGGGGGCGCGCCGCGACACCCAAGGCAAGGGCCGCGGCGCGTGTGTGGTTCAGTGAGGGAGTGGGCTCTATTTTGAGGAAGGGCTGCGGCTAGGCTTAGGGGGCCGCAGCCCTTGGTTGCACACTTGAGATTTTGACGGTTTTAAGCATGGGGAAGTGGTCTAGTGTGCTCGGGTTTGGTTTCATCACCGTGCTTGGTGGAATTAGGAGTCCCGGGAGTTAGTTTTGTAACTGGAAACCTATATTTAATTATTTATGAAACCCTATGCTTTGGTTGTGGCTAGGTGATAAAAGCTTAGGCTCAGGAACGGATTGTGCTTGAGGGGCGTTGCTCATAATTCGATAATCGTACAGACTAAAGGTAAGAAAACTGCACCCGGTTGAATATATGTGACGGGACTAAGGGCTCCCTATTGTAGAAGCTTGAAAAGATGGTATTATGCCATGCAAGCCATTTAGTGAACCAACGACCTAAGGGTGCCAAGGGTTTCACTAGCGCACAGGGCGCGGCTCGGACACTGGTATCCGAGGATAGCTTATTATGCACTGAGCTTGGTTTAAGCGAGCCAGAGTCAGTGGGTTAAACAGAGGGTGTGACCTAAGTCGTCGGCCCTGAATATTATGTGATATGAATGTTATGTGTGATAGAATGTATCATGGATTGGATTGTATATGCAGATTATCTAATAAGTATACATGCTTACTGAGCTATTTGTTTGTTGTTATTGTTTGAGTTACCTGTGATGTTTTCTTGCTGGGCCTTGGCTCACGGGTGCTACGTGGTGCAGGTAAAGGAAAGGGAAAGTTAGATCAGCCCTGACTGGAGAGCTCAGCGAGTAGAATGTACATAGCCAGGTGCTCGGCCGCCACGGTTGAGGTCTAGGCAAGGACGCAGAACCTAAAGACCGTCTGTTTTGCCTTAGTATGGCTAGCAGTTATTTATGTACTTTTGGGAGTCTGCAAACTTATCTTAACTTTGTTTTGTATGGGATCCCATGTTTACCACAGTTTAAATATATGAAATGAGTCTTTTGAGAC
The DNA here is from genome assembly GCF_963169125.1 of Humulus lupulus. NCBI lineage: Eukaryota > Viridiplantae > Streptophyta > Magnoliopsida > Rosales > Cannabaceae > Humulus > Humulus lupulus. Next base: position 132,348,162 of record NC_084798.1, on the reverse strand, counting down.
CAAAACCTTTTTAACCATAGATCTCACATGTTTAGAAACATGTTTTCAATTTAAAGACTTGATTAGCAAGTCCTGCACTTTTATAAGTACACAGTGTAACGGTCTTGGCTATCTAGGGCGTTACATAGCTACTTTGAATAAATCATTGTTAAGAGCGAGGGGTTCGTTAGGTCGCAGAATATAAACCCCATTTTCCAAACATGCAATACACAATTGTGATCCATTGAAAGAAATAGATATATCAAAACTTGTGAAAGTCATAACAAATCGTTCTAATTGCAACATGGAAACTGAAATTAAATTTCTACTAAAATCCGGAATAAAAAACACATCTTTTAAAATTAAAAATTTATTTCCGAACTTCAGATGAGCTCTTCCTCTAGCTTGGACCGCAACGAACGCTCCGTTCCCAACTCTAAGCTTTAAGCCACCTTCGTTCACTTCCTCCCACGATTCAAGAAGCTGTAAAGAGTTACAAACATGGTTAGTAGATCCAGAATAAATAATCCAAATGGATTTATCATTCTCTAAAACACATGTTTCCAAGATAAATGAACTATAATCATTACCTTTGTTTTTCACTGCTAGAAACTTAGGGCAATCTCGTTTCCAATGCCCCTTCTCTTTGCAGTGAAAGCATTTATCTTTACCTTTCTTGTTTTTCATGTTCTTCCCCTTAGGCATCTGTGCACGTGGTTGTGCACTCGTTTTTGTAGCCTTTGTAGGCTTGGGGTTATTTATTTGTCCACCTTTCCTCTTTTTTCCAGCTTTCGAAGACGAAGCTTGGTTAGCTTCAGCCTTAGCTAGATGAGCAACAACATCAATAGTCTTATTTTCACCTCCTTTACTAGGTCCACCCATGACAGGTTCAAAAATCTAAAGCTCATTCATGAGCTGCGTCAGACCATAGTTGAGTTGATCACGAACGTGCAGTCACGGTGCCATCCGAGAATTCATGGTTCCATCACGTATGTGTGGAGATGGTGTTATCCAAGCATTTACGACGCTATCAAGAATGTGCGGAGACAATGCTCGTTCTGGGGATTCCTCAATCATGATGAACTGGGAGTTGTCACCAATCAACTTTTTGTTGATATTCTGCTTCCAATTATGGAAGTTTTCTCCGGTGAATTTCTCCATCGAAAGTTGAGAAAGGATGGGAGTATACACTACTTAACTTAAAACTACAAATTATCAATAAAATAGAAATCAATCACCTTTGGTCAATAAAACTTCTATTCACACAAATTTCAAGAAATAGCACAACATATACCAAAAATATGTAAGATATAAGAAAAAATACCAAAAACAATCATATCTCTATTTCTTTAGGTTTTTAACTAATCTATGATATCCTTGTCCCGGTTGGCGAGAGTCAAAAATACCACTAATTAAATAGAGTTGTAAACTCATTTAATAATGGACACCACTATTAACAACCTACTATTCGATCAAAATAAGAAAACAAAATCTCTTATTTTATGAGCTAGACCCATGGTTTCAATAATCATAGATTTAGTCCTAGTAGTCACCGTAGGGGTGAGTCTAGTAGAATTTGACCTATAATTATCTATCTTTCGAAATCTAACCTTGTAAAAATAGCTAATGAACACCTTCCGTAGGGGGACGAATCAAAGCGCCTCGAGGTCCCATTAAGCTATTGACTATGTTAAACCAACGGTGGAGATCGAATATAATGAACCTATACAATTAAGTCCAACTTAGGTAAATGGTCCTTAACAATTGGGCTTATATGGAGGAGGGCTGGGTCCAGTATGTCATTCCCACTACAAAGGTCCCCTATCTTCCATACAAGGCCCAAAAGACAGGAATTTAAATCTTCGTTTTATTAATTGTTATTAATTGATTAGGCCCACTATAGTCATGCAAAGCAAATGGGCATTCACAAGTGGAATCACCCACAAGAGAGGTATTTAAACTTTAAATTTTCTAATGGGCCCAAATAAAACCTATCATTTTATGAATATTTTATTTGGCAAAATACCATATATCTAACAAACATATGGGCCACTATATGCATCTAAGCCCAATTGTAAAAATACCACATATAGTGCAAACAAACATGTTATAATTGGATGGGCCTAATCATGTTACTATATGAGCAATTCTATGAATTTATGCAAAAATACCACAATTTATTTCATTTGCAAAAATACCACTGTTGACGCGGTTCTTCGCCAACAGGAAATTAAGAAAAGAAGAGAAAGGGATTAGTGCTTAGGTTGAACCAAAACAGATATATGATCTTAGGAAATGAAATGGTGACTCAAGACACGTTTTTTAAGTGGTTCAAAGGTTAAAATCCTTCTACTCCACTAGTCAATATTATTGCTGTGTTCTGGGTATACGATTACAGGGTATTTCTTACAAGAGAGAATCCAACCTTTATTTACTCCCAGGGTCTCCATATTTATAGGAGAAGGCACCTGGGAGTTGGTAAGAAGGTCATCTCGTGACCTTCTTACCTATCGTATCAACTCTGTGACATTCATGATTAATTTCTAAACTAGACACATAAGTGTGGTCAAATCAATAGGTAAGGAGATAATGGGTCGCACGGCCCAACCCAGTCATGGGTGTCTGAATACGCACGTTCCTGTTGCGTGTCCGAGAAGTCAGGGGCATATCAGACATGTGATGTCTGATATATGCACGTTTACCTTGCGTGTGTTGACTTTACAAAGGGTCATAGCCTCCAACTCTAGCTCGTACCACGAGCTGGACACTTAACTCGACCTTCGGCCGTCAGAGTCCGGACTCAGTCCTCAGGCGATCTTGGTGAACCCTGGGGTGATCTCGAGCTAAGGAGGTACGATCTTATGATGGCAGCTCCAGTTTTGGGGATGTCCACGAGATAACCATGATTAGACCGCAGCTCAGCTCGCTAATCAGCCCGTGGGAAAATCAGGGCGTACAACCACAATTAATTATATAGAATTTATCAAAAAATTCAAATTAATTAAATTTTTACAAAAAATAAGTCAATTTAAATGAAATTTATCAAGAATTAACAATAGTTAATTTAATTTTCATTTATCAACAATTAACTTGGTTTTAGGTTAATTTGAAAAAAAAAATTAATTTAATTTAAATAGGATTTATCAACAATTAACCAAAGTTAATTTAAATCGCATTTATTAAAAAAATATTTTATTAATTGGCTGAAAAACATGATATTTTTCAAAATTTAACCAATTTTAAAATCAATATCTAAACTATTTTCCAAAAGTATCTTGTGTTGTTACCACTATTATCTAATATTTTAACCATTTAAAAATAATAAAATACAAATAGTTATAACAACCCTAAAGTATCTCAAATAGTTAAACAAATTCAAATATCTATAAAAATATCTAACTAACAATGATCAAATTTCAAATAATTTAAATATTAAAAACTATAGAATAAAAAGATATTTATATTTTCAAATAAAGATGTAATAAAAATATCAAGAATTTAAATGAAAATATCTTAAATATCTGATGTTGACGCGGTTCTTCGCCAACAGGTTATTAAGAAGATAAGAGGAAGGGATTAGTGCTTATGTTGAACCGAAATAGATGAATGATCTTTTTTGGAATGGGCTGGTGACACAATTACTTTTTTAGGTGGTTAAAAGGTTAAAATCCTTCTACTCCACCAGTCAGTATTATTGCTATATGCTTGGTATTCTTTTACAGGGTATTTCTTACACATAGAGTCCAACCCTTTGTAACTCCCAGGGTCTCCATATTTATAGGAGAAGGCACCTAGGAGTTGGTAAGAAGGTCATCCCGTGACCTTCTTACCTATCATGTCCACTCTGTGACATTCATGATTAATTCCTAAAACCTGACACATGAAGTGTGGTCTAATTAATAGGTAAGGGGATAATGGGCCGCACGGCCCAACTCAGTCGTGGGTGTCTGAATGCGCACGTTCATGCTGCGTGTCCGAGAAGTCAGAGATATATCAGACACGTGATGTCTGATATATGCACGTTTACCTTGTGTGGTTGACTTTATAAAACGTCATAGCCTCCAACTCTAGCTCGTACCATGAACTGGATGCTTCCCTCGACCTGTGGCCTTCAGAGTCCAAACTCAGTCTAATCTTGGCGAACCCTTAGGCTACAACGAGCTGAGGAGGTAGGATCTTTCGAGTGGCAGCTCTCGTCTTGGGGATGTCCACGTGGTAGACATGATTAGGCCGTTTCTCACGATTAGGCCGTACCTCAGCTTGCTAACAGCCCGTGGGAAAACCATGGCGTACATCTGATATCATAATTATAATATTTTAATATATTGAAAGATTTAAAATTAAGTTAGTCTATTTTTAAATTTGAATTTGAATGTTTGTAGAAAATATCTAATTATTTAAATCTCAACTAACAAAAATATCTTATTTTTAAAAAAAAAATTAAATGATAAAACAAAAAAGATATTTTTTGATTTTGATTATAAATAATTTATTTCTACAAATTTTATTAATTTTTTTTAATATAATTTTTTTTGGATGAATAGTACCCGAGGTACTGTTCACCGGTGAAAAAATTCAGTTTATATTAAACAAATAATCATGAAAATAAAACATGTGAGCAAAGTGATTGACCAAGTCAAAAAATGGTTTCTATTCTTTTATTGATAATAAAATGAGATTACAAAGAATTTGAGTTTTAATTAGGGCATAAAACCCCAACAGTAACACCTTATAAGCCTCTACATCTACTGGGGTAAGGCTAATCTGTAGGCCCCTGGCCTAATCCTTATTAAGATCTCACAAGTCTAACCAATCTAGAGTCAAACCTCCTATTTCTTTCCCAAACTGGCTTATCCTTTTTAATCCACAATACTTGGAGAAGTACATAGTCTCCAATCATGGAACTCCACGTTCCCATATTTAAATTTGTGAGCTCTTATGTCCTTTTAATAAAGTAGACGTTCCTGCTCTAACAATCTTTAATAACTTCGTTGGTATTCCGAATCGATTTTGAATCAGAATATTTCTTGTCCCTCATTTCGTTTCCTGGAATGAGGAATCCTCATTTCCTATCTCACAATATCTTATTTAGAGTCAGTCTAGTTGCAACATCCCACATCACTATGGTTACTTCCTGGAATGACGAATGACCCTGCAAACCAACACGAGTCTTTCCAGCGTGTTTTGTCCTCACTCGCACGCTTCATGGGAAAACTTCCCAGGAGGTCACCCATCATGAGACTACTCCAGGTCAAGCACGCTTAACTTTGGAGTTCTCAAATGTTGGTCTACTGAAAATAAGATGCATCTTGTTGGCATAGGTAGTACCTATCAATCCATTTAAGCCATCTTCAACTATGTAGTCCCATACCTACAAAGTCTTAGAATAATCACACTTGACCTTCCCCAGGCGATGTGCGATTGCACAACTTTTACCCAGTCTTTCCCCTTGCGGATCACGGGATTTTGACTATCACAATCACACCCCCCTTAGGGGTCCGTCGTCCCCATCAACCACACTTCCGGCTGGGTCAAGGTTCTGATACCATTTGTAACGCCCCATGTCACTATGGCTGCTTCCTGGATTGATGAATAACCCTACAAACCAGCACGAGTCTTTCCAGCGTGCTTTGTCCTCACTCGCACGCTTCATGGGAAAACTTCCCAGGAGGTCACCCATCATGAGACTACTCCAGGTCAAACATGCTTAACTTTGGAGTTCTTAAATGATGGGCTACCGAATAGAAGATGCATCTTGTTGGCGTAGGTAGTACCCATCAATCCATTTAGCCCTCTTCTACTGTGTAGTCCCATACCTACATAGGCTTAGAATCATCACACTTGACCTTTCCCAGACGGTGTGGGATTGCACAACTTTTACCCGGTCTTTCCCCCTGCAGATCATGGGATTCTGACTGTCAAATTATCTGTTGACGACATTCATCACCGTGACAATCCAATTAAGGGATCGTATTTGCCTCGTTGTCCTGAAAACTTATATATTCGAAGTAAAATACTCAGATTTTGAGTTGTTCCTTCAGGTTGTTAGTCTGTCTAAGGGTAACCCATAATTTCAAATCCCTATCTTATACTCATCGTCCTTTATGACCCTTTTTAGAACTTGGGAACTAAACGATCTTAATCCAACACTATCGACTTCGGTGTCCCTCGGAGACGTACGATCTCCTTTCGCCTATACTTATTCATATGATAATTCGCTCACACAAACAAAAGTGTGCTAACTTAATATGTCAGGTTGTAGCTTCTCGCACCCACTCATCTTACTTGCAATATGAGATAATCCACCCCTACGGTCCATAACTATATCTCTCCACACTAACTCCAAGATACCCTAGAGTTACAATAGCCCTTCTTGGCTTCTAGTTATCATCTCTCACTTACTGAAGGATTAGGTAGTGCGCCTCCCAGTTTACAGATTTTTTTTTTGGTCTTAACACCCATTCAAACTTCCTCAGTACAAAAATCATAGGGGTAGTATAAGACTCATCCAAAATTTACTGAAGGATTAGCCCATGTACACAGATGAGACACCAGAGGTGGTGGCTCTTAAAGGACATATTGCCTTTCAATAGTAGAAACTTGACACCTAAGAGGGGAACATAACTGTCCTACATGAGATGGTTAATTCCATGAGGGCCACTTTGGCAGCCCAAGGGATGCAAGTGGACCTGTGCACCCGGTTGAGTTGCCACCAGTGAATCCCGAAGGTGTTCCTCCTGAGCAGCTCACAGATAGGGTAGAAGATTCGCCAGTAGGTGTGCCACTAGTGCAGCCTGCTAGAGCTGGAGCCCAACTTGGGCCACAAGATCGTGGCAAGGGTAAAGTTGACGAAGGAGCGACTCAAGGGAAAAATAGGGGGCATCATGCGTTCGAGCCTATACATGTCCCAAGAAGATGTGAGAATAATCTAGGGTGCTTTGTTCCAAGGCTTCGCCCTGTCGCCAGTATGAGAGAAGCGTGAGGAGGGCTGCCTAGGCGTGCCATCACTAATCACAGCCGACAAAGAGGTTCAATTTCACCCGCACCACAATACCCTCTGTGTAATCTTACTCGGGGGGCTCATAGAAATGTTTCTGCCAATCGAGGACGTGGGATAAGCTTCTCAGTAAGTAAAAAATACATTGATTTGGAGGGAGAAACTGAAGTGGGATATCCTGAGGATGTCAACCGCCATTAGACACAACCCAATTTGCGAGATACCCTTAATACTCACAAGGGTAGAGCCGTTCACATGGGTTATTGTGAAGAAAGGCGTCAACCAAACCTCTGAGAATGTTTTAATGCTCGAAGGAAGGAGCGGCCACCATAAAGTGCCCACCAAAGCCCAGATCCTTTATGATTCGAGTTGGAAATCCTGAAGAGAATTATGCTTAGAATGACCAGAAGACAAGCCCATGATTCAGACTTAGAGGACAAAGATGGGGAGCCTTGAACCCACCACATCGTGGAAGCCTCATCACCATAAGGATTTAAAATGCCTGCCATCATGTCTTACATTCCTCCACCAGCGGGCCTTACAAGGCCTCAACAATTTGCTCCACTCGATGGCATTAGTGCCATGTCCACCATTGGTTTTGGCACTGAACCGACGAGATATGGAGCAGCTCCCACCAGGTACAGTACATTCCAGCCTGCATTCGGTGTTGGGATAGCTGCTCCAGCCCAGTCCACCATGCCCAATGATTTCCCGAGTGGTAGCAGGTGTGGGGGAAAGCCAAAAGGAAAGAAACCCAAGCAAATAGGGACACTTTCCGAGGAGACGTATACTCCTTAATTGTAGAGTCCAAGAACTTTACTTAGCTAATTGTTTAGTAGTATCATAGTATGTTTAGTGTTATCTTCGTTACCATGGATTTTTGGTTCAGACCGGGAATTATTTGGACACTCATAGTAGTACTTATAGATTTTCTAAGTTTAACCTATAGTTTAAGAATATTAAGTATAACATAAGGTTTGATTAATGTGACTGATATTAAGGATTATATTTATTATATTATAAGGTTTAGACATCAACCAATAGGATTTTAAGCACATGTTATGAATGGTAATTAAGGATTAAGTATTTTGGAGGATTAAATTAAATAAGGGTAAAGTTTGAATGTTATAGGGTCAGTCAGCAGCTTTGAATACGTTGAGGGCTTAGTCAAGGCTATTTACTCCATTCAAACTTAGCTAAAAATGTGTAATTTCGTGTTTAATTATTCAGCATGTGCCGATATATCGCAGCACGTAAATACGGAAAACACGAAACGATGCACGGTCGCCTCGGGCATACTGGCCCAGGCGATATATCGCCTACAGGGGGCGATATATCGCCTCCTCCAGTATGTTTTCAAATGTTTTTGAATTCATTTCCTCTCAGCCATTCAAACTCCTTCAATAGTCCAGCATCTTTTGAACGAGTATTCAGCCTCTGCTGAACGATTATTCAAATGATTTTCACCTAAAAATCCATTATTTTTATTCAAGTAAAATCAAGATATTTTCATTCCCAAACTCTATAAATAGGACCTAGTTCCCAGCCATTATTCACCATTTGCTCTAAGTTCAGAAGCTGCTAGTGTTAAGTGAGAGTGAGAGTGTAAACACTTGGTTTGGGGAAAAACTATAAGCTTAAACATCATAAGCTTATCAAACACTTTGGGAAGGGAGTTCTATAGTATTTCGGTGGAGGTTAGATTGATCTTGCAAATCTTTGAGGTAAACCCGAAACTCTACTTCATTTATTTCATGTTATTTCCTTTCTCAAAACCTTCTACTCAGTCCCCTAACCTCATTCTTATTTTGGTTAGGGAATCCAAGTTCTTAAGCATATAAGTCGGTAAGTATGTTTTTATGGTTTAGTCTTCCTATTCTCTTTCATTTCATCTCCTTTCTTTAGACTCACTCTTTCTTATGGTTTTAGGAGTGTTCCAAAAAGTCCCAACTCAGTCCATTATATCCCGGTAACTTTGGTAAGGAAAATAGGCTAGAATCAATATGTAATGTGCTTATGTTATCTATATGTTTTATGTTATTAAATGTGTTATGATATGTATATATGTTTGTAGGCTTGGGCATATGACCCATATGACTAACAAGACCCCAAATGGGTTATGGGCATATGACCTACTTAGCTAGTAGGACCCCACTAATCCCATGGGCATATGCTTGTTTAGTCTATGGGACCCCAAGTAATAATGGCCATTATAATAAGTGTATGTTATATGTATTATGTTAAGTTTTTATGTTTCTTATGAAATTATGTGTATGACTATGTGTTAGATTTTCCTTGCTGGGCATTAGGCTCATTCCTTTTTGTTTTATGTGCAGGAAAATAAGCTTTAGAGGCGGTAAGATTCGTGACGCTTGGAGGATGTGTATCGATGGTGAATGGAGTCAAGGGGCCGAGCGTTATTCGATTCGAGGATGTAGTCTCATTTTATGTTTTTATGATTTTATGTGTATTTTCCGCACCAATTATGTAATGTCTTTTATTTTAAATCATCTTTTGTTTTTAAAAACAATGGGATCCCATAATCCTTCTTAGTATTCTGTTTATTTGTAAATAACTCTTATTTTGCAAGTTATTCAATAAATTATGGTATTTTCGTAAAAATGTACGTTTTATGTATAGTTTCGTTAATGGTCCAAATAGTCTAGAGTAGTGGGTCATTACATCAATATTCTGAGTACACAGATGTAGTTGATACTCGGGAGAATATATTTATGGCCACAGAGCAGCAGGTCCATTTTCGAAGTCGCAAACCGATTCAGAGAGATCGGGAAAGAATAGACTCGACAAAGTTATGTTGTTACCACAATAACGTGGGGCACCACACTAACGAGTGCTAGCAGCTTAAAGATGAGATAGAAAATCTCATTAAGTTAGGAAACCTCCACCACTACGCAAGATCCGAAGCTCATCCAGCCCAAGATCCCGCAGCTATACCTCTACAACAAGCGGTACCCCCTCAGGCTGTAGTCCCAGTACTAGGTGTCCAATAGCAGTAAGCTGCCCATGGACCACCCCTATTAACGGATGGGTGGGGACCATTTCTGGAGGACCCCACTTGGGGGGCACATCTAAAGGATCACAAAATCGCTACGCATGGGCACTGAACCATGATGACAAAGTGTTAGCACTATCCCAACTATCCGCGCAAATGTTGCGTCTGACGGACGAAGTCATCTCTTTCTCGAAGGATGACGCTCGGAGGGTGCACTTCCCCAACCATGATCCCTTGGTCATAGAGAGCCAAATCTCTAACAAAATGGCTGCTCGAATCTTGGTAGATAATGGAAGCTCGATGAATATCCTGTTCAGGTCAGCTTTTGAGAAGATTGGGTTGACAAGGAGAGATTTAGGCCCGTGTACCTCCACGTTATATGAGTTCTCAGGAGGACTCATTCCTATGGGGTAGATTAAGTTGCCTGTGACACTCAGAGAAGTCCTTTGCCAAACATTCAAGTATTGCACTTTTGTAGTGGTTGACTGCTCATCCGCCTACAATGCCATCCTGTGGCATCCAACCTTGGTGGAGTTCAGAGCCGTCACATCAATACGCCATTTGTGCATAAAGTTTCCCATTGAAGTAGGGATAGGCACAGTGCGTGGAGACCATAAAGAAGCTCGCCAATGCTACAACGTGTCCCTCAAACACCCCGTCATTGTGATAGAAGAGGCAACCCCCAAGGACGTGGAAGTCCAGACTGTCCAAGAGCAATCAGGGTTCGAGGAATTGGATCCACATGTTTAGGAGGATATAGCCATAGAACCCATGGAAGAAGTTAAAGAGGTCATTCTTGACACCTCAAACCACGATAGAAAGACAGAGGTGGCTAGATACTTTAATTCCAAAGTATAGGATAGGAAATTTGGTGTCAGAGACTTGGTGTTGCAAAGGGTTTTCCTACCTACTTGAGATCCTAGTGCTAGGGTATTGGGCCCAAGCTGGAAAGGCCCTATCAAGTCGAGAGCGTCGTGTGTCCAGGGACATACAAACTGGCCCAAATAGGTGGGGAGTTAGTTCCCCACGTTTGAAATGCAAAGCTCCTTCCCCGGTATTACCAGTAATATAAGCAATGCATTTTCTAAGTTTTGTAGTCATTTTGTAGCCTCCGGGCACAATTAATGGAAATCGTGTGTGCAAAACATGATAGATGAAATTCATAGAAATTTCTTGTATTTTAAATTTTAATTTAGTTTCACTCCCCAAGGTGTACCCACTAGCTGGTCTGGATAAGTGAACACAAACTAGTCTCCTATCACTTGGGGGACATAGCTGGATCTCCTCGCAGGATATCCGCTCGCAGAGTGTGACCTAGGTTGCTAAGCTTGTCATGAGCAGAGCAAGCCTAGTGTCTAAGCTAGCGTAAGCAAGCTCATGGAGCGTGAATAGGAAGCTAAGCTTATCATGAGCGGAGCAAGCCTAGCATCAAAGATGGCATAAGTAGGCTAAAATACCAAGTAACCTATGGATGGAGAACTTGAGTTGTGTCCTGATGACCAATTATAGGTTCTCGACTTCTAGTAGGTGAACGAACCCCTGAGTCATTTATACTTGAGGGGCAACTTTGTTTAGTGTAACCTCTTGAGGACCACTGGAAGTGACATAGGAAGCTAAACTTATCCTGAGTGGAACAAGCCTAGTGTCTAAGTTGGGGTAAGCAGGATAAAAAACCAAGTAACCTTTGGGCAAAGAACTTGAGTTGTGTTCTGAGGATCACTTATAGGTTCCTGACTTCAAGTAGGCAAACAGAACCCCGAGTCATTTATACTTGGGGGGAAACTTTGTTCAGTGTAACCTCTCGAGGACCACGTGCCCAAGAGTAGCACCGAAAGTAACCTAGGAGGCTAAGCTTGTCATGAGAGGAGTAGGCTTAGTGTCATAACCTAGGAAACTAAGTTTTTTATGAGAAGAGTATTCCAAGTGTCACAGGATCCCAAAGATAAATAACCTTGGGAGCAAACCCTAGCATTGAAAAAATCCAAGTAACCCTAGGACCATACGCTTGGGGATAACCAAGTTCATAAATCTCAAAAAGTGAACGAAAGCTCGAGTCAGCGGTACTCGGGCGAAAACCTCAAGTTACCTAAAACTTGACCACCAAGGACTTGTGAGAATGGAAAGACCTAGGAAAATTAGTAAAACCTAGAGTTGGTAAAACTTGAGTTACCTCCCGAGGACTACACACCTGAGGAGTAGTAACCAGTTCTCAAGCCTTGAGTCTCCCGTGTTTGGGAGCAAGCATCAAGTTGCCAAAACCTTGATCATAAGGCCTGGCCTAAAAGGTCAGAGAACTCGTTCCATGTCTTGGGGACTATGAGCCCGAGGACTGGAAACGAGTTTTTGATTTCCAAAAATTGAGAAATCTTTACTTAGGGGCGAATTCGTAAAATTGACCTAGTGTACCCTCCCAAGGTTTATGCGCCTAAGGAGTAACACTCTGTCTTCGAACCCTATGTAAAATTGACCTCCTATGATCCAATTTGTTGGAACTTGTGAGTGTAAGGATACGCTGAGTGATCCCACTTGACAACGCATTAAAGTTACTCCCGAGGACTGTGAGCCTGGGAAGCAACACTAAGTGCTTAAAAGCGTCAAAATACTAGGTGATTTGATGAGACCTGAGTGCCAGAATTCAAGCACAAGTCCCTAGTTGAACAAACTAGGGCAATAAAAACCTAAGTCTTGAAGACTATGGCCCATGAGTAGTGGACAAAATAAGGTTTAAAATTCTCGTGGCGGTAAGTTACGTTGAATTAGATGTTAAAACCTTGTAAAATTTGTAAGAACAAATTGTATGATGACCGAATATTAAATATGTTAGTAATAAAACAACAAAGGCAATTAAATAGTGAAATTAAAAAGCATTCACAAAGGGAAAGGTATTTACAATTACGCTCAAGGCCCCAGCGGTAAACATGTTTGTACCCCAAAAGTGAAAATGGCATGCAGGCCTATCAAAAGTAAATACAAAATTACAAGGGCCTACTGGTCCAGAGGAACCTCTGTCACGAGATTGATCACAAGATCAGTCTTAGGAGTCCAACCTGCTACCGGGACCTCTCGTGCCTTGGCTTCCCTAGCCTTGTCTGCCTGAAGACGCTCCTCAAGAAACCTCCTTGAAGGCCAGGTCTATCTCCCTATTGTTTGCCACGCAACATAGACGGTGTCCTCAACCATCACATCGAGTTCCTTCTTTATCTCCTTAGTTTGAAGCTTCAGATCCTCGTTCTCCTTGGCAGCTGCCCCGACTCGCGAAGATTCCTGTGCAGCCTCCTCTTGAGCCTTGGTGGCCTCCACATAATGCTTAGAGGACTCCTTGCGGGCGATGCAAAGCTCCTCCCTAGCAGTCGCACAATCATCTGACACCTTGCGTTAGCTTCCTGCAAGGCTTGGGTGTAGCCCGTTGCATCCTCCAGCAACTTTGAAGAATTGTCTTCAAGAGTTTGCAGCTTGGACTGTTGCGTTGCTAGTTGAGTCTCTAGTTAGGAGGCACAATTATAATCATCCTCCACGGCCTTCTGGATCCGTGAGTGCTCCTCCAGAGGAACCAAATTCCCCCTGATCTCCTTGAGCTCAAAGGGCCTCATCGTTACAACGTCCTCGAGCCTCTGTCAAAACGTCGCAGCTTGCACAACAATGATATTTAATTCCAAGAAAGGACACTTCGGGTACAGTGGGAAAGGACATGGCAGGTGCAGAGTAGACGTTTTGAGCGTGGAAAAGACCCCTCATTAGTTCGCCCTGATATATGGGCCTAGCAATAGGGAATTGACGCGTGGCGTTGCCTTTTTGGTAAAAGGGAAATGTCCAGCCCAAGCGTTTCCCCCTGAGAACTTCCATGAAAACACTCATTTTGATAAGTCTCCACCGTTCAAGGATGAGTGGAAACTTGGGGGGAAAATGTTGTTTGTGATTTTGTCAAGACAACACGTGGCACTCGTTGAGTGTTCAGGGTTCTCGGGAAGTTAGTTAACTATTGATTCTCAGGAGATATGCGTGCTCTAGCCCCGGAGAAGGGAACCTTAGATCCCGTGAAGTATTCTTTAGTCTCTTAGTCGAAGAGTTATAGCGTGATGATGCTTCGCCACCAGAGAAGGATGCTAGCTATCATGCACAACATCTTGGGACCACCAGCAGCCTCCTGACATATGCCATGCTCCGCATGTAGTGGTGTCACTTTCGTACACGAGACAAATAGCATGTTCCAATGCGTCGCTTGACACGGGAAGATGTTCAACCACTCTCTTACACTATCAACCGCATGTCCCCCCAAAAGGTGGTGGGCTGATACCTCATAAATGGGCCCCATGCGATTTGTATGGGCCTTCCAGTTGAGTATCACGAGAATTGTAATAATTGGGACCAAGGACCGATAATTATGAGGGATGTTAATTATTAAAACTCCATTTAATTATCCCCATCCACTATAAATATGGCGGAGATACCCCATTGTAAATGCTTCGACTATTGTGTAATTTGAGTATATACACTGCCTAAAACCTCCATTGGAGCTTGATCTCTCAAGCTTCAAGCATTTTAATACCATAGACTCGTGAACTAGGGTTGTTTTATAACCTGAACCACGTAAATCTATGTGCCATTTTAATTTTTTTTTGAAGTTCTCGTTTATTAAAGTTGATAGCAAAAAAGACAGTCAACACTAGGTATTGCAAGACATCCAAACTGCTTTGAAATAATACCACAATTTTCCAAGTCTTTCTCTAAAGCAACCTAGTGTTTGTGTGGGCAAGTCTCAACACATGAGAACGAAATTCCTAAAAAGAAAACTAAGAGAGAGTGGGCGGCAGACAATTAGGAGTGATTTTTTTACCTTGTCAAATTCTTCTTATCCAATGCATTCTATAACACTAGTATATATAGGCAATTAACTAGGACATAAAATAGGTTTTATTTTCCCATTTTATTTTAATTATTTAGTAATTATAATGAATTAAATACTTGTCAAAATTAACCAATTATATTTTTGACCTTTGTTTAATTTATTTTATTAATATTAATACCAATTTATCAACCTTAACAAAATTGTCCCAATTGACTATAATACTTTTTTTTTGAGACTTTGCAATAAAATCCTCAATGTTTCTTTTATATCTTTTCTCACAAAATATCAATAATTTTTTAACATCATTTATTTCCATTGACCTAGTCAATATGATATTTTTATAATTAATAATTAAATAAATTATTCAAGACTACTAGGTTCATTTTGATAAGAGAAGACATGGAGACCATGGATCCATGAACTCAAACTCCAATAAGTTAACGTGATTTTATTTATAACAAATAATCTCACAATCTTTTTAATTCATCGTGACTCTACTATAGACTGAAAATTGCACTCGTGTATTCATAGAACGCTTTAAACCAAATATAAATGCATTATCCATTATTATAACCATAACTATCGTTCAATACTCTATAGATGATCTACTAATGAGATGGGTGCCAATTATCGTTTTACCCCTCATTGATATTTTATCCTTAAATCCCACTAAGTTCCTTGTAAATGATATTTCTGTAAACTTAATTACAGACTCTATCATTTAACATTTGAACCAAGCTATAAGGAAATCATATTTTCACTTCTTAAACAAAAGCTATAGATTTCATGTCTATGATAAAAACTCCCACTCAATTATACTACCAAATCTCCAATATGTAAGTATGAGTTAGTCCGTAAGGTATGCTGGTAACGAAGAAATAAAAACACTTGAATGATACAATTAACATAATATTAATCTCTCAGAATTAAGATTGAATTAACCTATGGTCAAAGTTGTGATATGATTAGATTATATAATAATGATACTTACTTATCTTATCAATAATCAGTATCAGTTTAGTCCAATGTAACAAAATACATCCAATCTTATCTACTTACTCAATGTCCTGGATAGGATATCACACCAGATGTGTAAGTAGATCATACTGTAGATCATCGAATCAGTAAAAATCCAGTGTACTGATTTAACTTTAGGACAAAATATTTTTGAACATACTATTATAATTATAATCAACTGTGAGCGAGTCACTATAATTGTAACTATACATATGTTAGAGATTTTATAAACGTTTGTATTAATAATAATTAATTATGTAAACAACACAATTTATTAAACAAAATGATTTCTACTACTTTATTGATAATGAATGAATTACATAAAAAATGTGGTTTTATAAAGGCATAAAACCCAACACGCGCCACCAACCATTGCCACCCTTAAAATATCATTTGCTTGGTGAGTTATTCATCATTTTAATATTGAATTTCTCTCTTCCTCCCTCCCCAATCTTTATAAATATATACGTGTAAAAAAAATTCAAATATTATTATTGTTGTGTGAATTATATGTGAGACATTATAACTATATTGAAATGTAAGTGTTTATTGAAATATCTAAAAAATAATACTAGTCTCCTTTAAACTGAATAAAGTAAAATTTTCACACATTATGATTTTGAAATGTAAACCATTTTTCAATAATCTTAAGTATGAGACTATTAATTACTATTTATTTATGGTTTGACTATATTTGGTTTTCTTGTAATAGTTGTTTTCATGATCAAGTACTCCATATATATGGTTTGGTTTGGCTATTGCAAAAACATGTATGGTTTAGTATAGAGCAATCAACTATTGAGCGATCAAATCCTTCATAATAACATGGTCAACTCTATTTACTGTGAATCCTTAATTGTAAGGATTGCATAGTTGTAAATCTAATAGTATAATTCTAGATATTGTATATCTGTAATTTTTTTTAGTACATTTTAATACTTTGTATAAACTCATCTTATGTATCAATGAAATGATAAGCCAAATCAATACAATCAATTACATTTACATGCACTACTAGAAAAAACATCATTCCACGTCTGTTTAGAACCAAAACTAATTTTTTTAGCGTCAGTTTTCAATCCGATACTTATTTTGGCTACGCATTTGGTATAGATAAAGGAGCTACCTTAAAAGTGACCTATTGATCTCAATAGCGTCAGTTTTCCACTGCCAGTAAACAAAAAATAAATAAATTTAATTAACATTTCCATTTACAAGTCCAAAACACACCAAATTGATACAAACATATCAAAAGTATAAACCCAAAAATTTCCATCAATAACATAAATAATACAAATAATAACAATGACAAAGTATAACTCAGTTTAATAAATCCAAATTAGAGTAAAAATAACACATCCATACTTTTAACAAACCTAGATTACAGTAAAAATAACAATATATATATCTCAAATTTACCAAATATACAAAACCCAGAAATTACAATATCATTAACAACAACAACAACAAAAAGCTGCACCATCGTCTCGCCCTTCTTCGTGCCACCACCACCACCACTGCCAACACTGATAAACTCAGACCCCGAATAACCACAACTTACAAAAGCATATATATATATAATAGATATAAGAGATTAACATACCGGATCCCTGTGTGAGCCTAACCCTAAGTCGTTGACCTCGCCTCCATCATGCACTGAGGAGATAGAGGATTGTGCTCTTGCCTGGCCTTCATCATTGTTGTCAGCGTGCTTCCAAGAGGGAGAGAGTGTGACGGTGAGGGAAAGATAGAAAGAGTACAATAGTGAGAAGGATAGAGATAGTGCGATGGTGAGAGGGAGAGAGAGAGAGAGAGAGAGAGTCATTGTGAGATGGAATGAACAAGAGAATGAGAGAAGGTGAGTGGGTGAGTGTGTGTGACTTGGTTAGAGGGTATAAAGAATGATGAAGAGATAGAGATAGGTTAAGGTTAGTATTGGGCTTTTTTCAGTTTTTGGCCTTGTTTTTTTTTTTTTTAAATTTGAACAACGTCAGTTTAGTGTCACTGTATAACCGACGCTATTGATATTATAACTTTCGCAATTGATATCAAAAGCTTCGGTTTAGAACCAATGCTAATGGTCTTCATTAGCAACGTCAGTTAGCATATTGACACAATTAGCAAAAATTAGCGTCAGTTTAAAACTGACGCTATTGAGCTAATTTGATCAATTGCGACGGTGAGTGTGCAAAAGCGATGCAAAAATACATTTTTGTTATAGAGATGGTATCAAGAGCCAACACTCTAACATGCATTTTTTTCTCACCTCCATAATGTTTGAAACAACCATTACAACCTTCTGGTCCACCCTTCAACATCTAAGTCTCAAATCCATGATGTTATTGTTATCAATTCAACCACCCAACTACCTTTATAATTAACATCCACCAATTTTCTTCCTGAAAATACCAATTTGAAACACTCTTGCTAGGCTATCATCTCTATGGGTATCTAGATTGCTCATTCCCTTGCCCACAAAAAACTATAAAAAAAAAATGATCGAAAAATATCCAATCCTGAATACAGAAAATGGCTTTGCCAATATGCTCTCATACGTCATGCTATGTTCTCCTCTTCCACCATTGTTGTTTAGCCACCCCTCATTGGTTGCAACTCTGGCTTGGCATAAGCTCAATGAAACCTATGCCAACAAATCAATGACTCGTTATCTCACTCTTAGAGAAGTTCATACCAACATCACTAAAAAAGGTAAAAACCATTTCTAAATATATGCCATTATTTAAAAGTGCTCATAACGATTTGACTTTGATTGGAAAACTATTCACCAAGGATGAGGTTGTACATCATGTGCTCCGCGATCTCAACCAAGATTACAAAGAAATAAGTGCTGGTGTTCGTGATCGATTTCAACCAATATCCTTTGAATAATTTCATGAAAAACTTGCCGATCATGAGATGTTTCTCAAGCTTGAAGAAGCCCGCAAGGATCCCACTCTTCTTACTGCCCAATATGCATAATGCAACAATCAGAAGGACAATAATAGTGGAAAAAAAATTAAACACACAAGACAATAGATATCAACAACCTAGCAATTATAATTAAGGCACTCAAATAAACTCATATTGCGACCGCAATAAAAAAAATTCTTCTCATTACAATGGCTCATACTACAACAATTACTATCCTCAAGGAAACAAAAATAATCTGTCGTGGACAGATAATAATCCACGTTTCAATCAACTTAAGCATGTGTGCCAATTTTGTGACAAACCAGGACATATTGCTAAATATTGCAAGGCTATTCGTCAAGAAAATTTCACTACCACTACCTTCCCCAATGACTCTAATTGGGTCATGGATTCGAATGCCTGCCATCATATCGCATCCAGCCTGCAAAATCTCACAGTTCATTTAGACTATGATGGTTCATATAGTATAATCATTGGTAATGGCTCATGTGTACCTATTACTCACTTTGGCTCTACCTCTCTATCTTCCAGTTAATTCAATTTTCAATTAAATAATATTTTGCGTGCTCCATTGATTAAAAGGAACCTCATCTCAGTATCTCAATTTTGAAAACATAATAATACCTTTATTAATTTTTTTCCTAACGATTTCCTTGTGAAGGATCTCACCGTGGGGGCACCTCTTGTCAAAGGGAGGAATAATGACAATCTTTACAAGAGGCCTAAACAATCACACACCATCACACCCACACTTTTCCACTCCACTAAACAACCACACACCATCGCCTAAACAATATGAAGTTCCTACATTATTTTTACATTTAAAAAATCTAGTTGAAAAATATTTTCAAACTAAAATCATTGCCTTATAAACTGATCGATGAATTTAGTATCATGGTGTCCATAAAATAGCTTTTACAATGTCATCCAACATCTCACATCACCACCTTACACACCACAAATTATAGGCACTGTTGAACGCCATCACGGTCACATTGTTGAAACAAGTCTCACTCTTCTTCATTAAGCTTCCTTTCAATTATCATCCTGGTCAGCTGCCTTTCTTGCATCGGTTTATCTGATCAATCATCTTCCCACACCATTCCTCAATCTCATTTCCCCTTTTCAAAAGCTTTTTTCCACTTCTCCTAAATACAACAAGCTTAAGGTATTTGAATGTTTTTGTTATCCCTGGCTTAAACCATATACTAAACATAAATTACAGCCTAAATAAATTCCATGTATATTTCTTGGATACTCAACATCTCACAATGCATATAAATGTTATGATCCTCAAACCAGTAAAATAGACCTCTCACGACATGTCGTCTTTATTGAAGATCAATTTTCCTTTGCTCAATCATCCATCCATCAATTCTCTTCCACAGAAAGTCTACTTAGTCAATGGAATTCATCTCATTCCCAACTAACACCCACTCCTCACTTTGGGATTTCAGGTTCGTTTTTGAACACCCAACCTGATGGTATCTTTGAAACTCTCAAAAATATTTTAGCACTTGACCAACCTATCTCGCCCTTGACCTTTTCATGATTGTAAAATCCATGATATTCTAAGTTGTGCCACAGGTAATGTAATGACCTGATTTTCATACTTTGTTGGCTCAATAGAAAACAACGGGGTTTTCTAGTGGTCAACGCTCTTTGAAAAAATATTACCTTTTTTAAAAGAATAAATGAAATTTTTGCCTCCCAAACTATGACTGATTCAAATTGTGCCCCCAAATGATTCTCGATGTTAAAAATTCTCGCCAAACTATACTTGTTACTAAAATGTAGGACTTCTTTTAGATTTCCTCCTAGGTGGCTAACAGAATGATGACGTGACATTATTGTGTGTTGTATGCCGTATCAAATTTAAATATATTTATTTCTTATTTCTCACTAAATTATTATTAAAGTTGTAGTAAGGGTTGAACCCACGAGGAGTATTATTTAATTTATCATTCAAAGTAAAAACAAGAATTAAATAGGAGATTTTGTTTCAAGATTTAATAACATAAAATAAAGTAATAAACAAAGAACAATGGACGATACAATTTTAAAGAAACAATTAAGAATTATTCTTCACCTTCGATAATCAATCTATCAACAATGACGAATAATATTCCCTATTCCCAATTAAACTATTAACCCCGCAGATAACACTTAAGCAGTCAATTATCTTAGTTTCCCTAATATAATTAACTAAAGCTAAGCGCTCTTATTTAATCATTTTTACCAAGCAATAAATCCATTAAGCATGCGATCTATTTAACCCAGGAAAAGCATTACATTCAATGGAAACAAGTTAATCTAAACAACAAATTTATTAAGCATGCAATTCATTTAACCTAGGTTCTATTCTTCATCACAATTAAAATACCCGTCACAATACCCTAATTGTATTTTATCACTCTACTTAGAATACTAAACTATTAGGTTATTAGCAATCCTAAGATGATAGTAGAATAATGAAAAACCCTAATTAGTTAGCCACCTAACAAGATCTCACAATATTCATAGCATAAAATTAGAAAAATAGAAACAATTTAATATAAGGAATAAAATTTATCAATGCATTTGAGATCTTCATGTCTAGGGTTTTGAAATAACCCTCAACTATAAAGAAAACTACTCCATAATCACATAAATATTCAATGAAAATAAATGAGTTTTGAGAAGAAATAAAAACTAGATTGAAGAATGTAGATGATGATGTATTTTCACCTCTTCTACTACTCTAGCCTCTAAAATTTGCAATCCGAAGTTATTATAAAAGTTAACCCTAACCCCTTTAATAACCCTTTCAAAAATACATTTAAATTTAAAAAATTAAAGAAAAAATCGATCGCCGGCCGCAACCAGTGTTTCTTGGCAGCCGCAGCCACTGGAACATGTATTTTCCAGAAAATCTTGGCGGCCGCGTCCCATGTTTCAATAATGTGTATAGTTCAGGGGAATTTTTAAAATCGCATATAATTAGGGGTAATGATTTGATCGAGGTCATAGTTCGAGGGATGCTATTTACTCTTTTGAAAACATAAATGATTATTGATGTAATGCCCTCGATAACCAAGACCGTTACACTGTGTATTTGAAATTGTTCAAGACTTGCTAATCAAGTCATTTGAACAAAAATGTGATCCTAAGGTCAATCATCAGGTTATGGTTAAAAGATTTTGACCATAAACAATTAATTTTCATCAAAACAGATGTTTAATACACGAGATCCCAAAAACAAGGTATAAGTGATAATTTACAATCTCCAAAAGATAATACAACCAAAAGCCACTCTAATGGCAAAACACAAGTTTTAGGGCATTGTCCTTGCACTTTCCCTCGACCATGGCAGATGAGTAGCTGACTATGTACACTTCGCCCCCAGAGCTCTCCAACTCATGGTTGGTCCAGCTTCCATTTTTTATTTACTTGCACCACGTAGCACCTATGAGCCAAGGCCCAACAAGAAAACCATAATTAACAAACACATATAGCAATAATGGAATTCAATCAGCCTTAACTCAACCAGTTCAATTATATAACAGAGTACGAGCATTAAACTAACCAAGGGCAAACATATAATTTCATGTTCATATCTTAGCAAGTTACGCAAATGTTCAGGGTTGGTACACTTAGACCGAGCCCTCTGTTTATCTAGCTGACCCTGGCTCGCTTTGGTTGAGTTGCGTTTAGTACGCATATCATCAGCCCCGACACCCTTAGGCCGTTCAATCTCATATATCATAACAATCATACAATCACATAGTACACGTATTCAAATATTGGGAACCTTAGTCCCATTCACAACCACAAGGGTGCAGTTTTCTTACCTCGAATCCCGATCAAGGAATACAGAATGTTCCTGAGAACGATCCTCAGTCCTGAGCCTTAGCGATAAAACTAGTCACAGTGTCAATGGGTAACTATCAATTTCTAATCCAAATAAATACTTAGGGAACAAATATTAGTCTTTGGGACCTCGAATTCTACTAAACCAGGCAGTAGAATTCATCCTGAGCACCTAGGTTTGAATCCCCGAGCCTCTCCGAGCCTTAAACCTTATTTTCCCTTAATTCCCCATTTAGGGCAGCAACTTTCCCTTGAGGGCCACGACTCGCCATGTAGACAGAGGCTCAATCCTTCCTGATGGGGGACACGGGTTGCGACTTGCACCCCTCCGAGTCGCGTTGCGCCTGGCAAATAGAGGCTTCCAGCCTCCAAAACACACACGGGCCGCGGCGCCTGAAGAACAGAGCGGCAACCCGAGCCCCTAAACCCAGAAAGTCCAACTTTTCTCAGCGTTTCTCCATGAGCCTAACCTCAAATTTCCATCCCAAACTAGCAGCCAAAATCAAATTCAAGCCCAGAATCCCATCCTTATATCCCAACCATCTCAACTAACTTGAATTCTCACCTCAAATTGTAGCCTAATTACTCAGCAATATCTTTTGATGATCCTAACTTGATCCCCTGGGTTTCCACAAGTGAATTCCCAGCCCCACTTCCTAAGTTTTTCCCTTCTTCTAGCTTCAAGGTACAATGAGAGAGAGATGAAGAGAGAGTACGTGTAAGAGGGAGAGAGAGAGGGTTGAGAGTTCAGAATCCTTGGGTGATTTCTGGCTGAGTCTAGATTTACCTCTGAGTTAATCTCTTAACTCAAAAAGACCAAACTACCTCTCTTGAATTACTTAGTCCTTGAATTTGTTCTAAGGGTAAAATAGTATTTTCCCGATTCCCGCTAATTCCTCAACTGTTCCTAATGTTTACCAATTAATCCCGACGTGTCCAATTAATTACCAAATACTTATTCATTATCTAATAAATCCCAAAATATTCTCTAAATTCCCAAAATACCCCGAAGCTCCCCCCGAGCCGGGTATTTAAACCCCGTTGTGACCAATTTTCTAATCCGCTCACTAGGACTGTCTCGAGCTATATACTACAAATATTTCCGCATAATACTGTGGTCTCAACCATTTATCACATGAAATCATATTTATGCACTCAACGGGCCAAAATTACAAATATGCCCTAATGAACAATAAAGGGCCCACATGCATATTTAATACTCATAAACATGCATATAACATACTCACATAATCATATTAATCATCCATGCCACATAGTCAAACAATTAACCAATTAAACATACATATATCCAATTATGCCCTCCTGGCAAACTAAACAAGGCACTAAACCCTATTAGTAATTTTGGGTCCTTACAACTATCCCCTCCTACTGAGAATTTTGTCCTCGAAATTTACTTGAATAACTTGGGATAATGATCCTGCATAGTTGACTCAAGCTCCCAGGTCGCTTCCTCGACCATTTTATTCCTCCACAATATTTTGACTAGAGGAATCGTCTTGTTCTGTAGAACCTTGTCTTTCCTGTCTAGGACCTGAACCGGTCGCTCCTCATATGACAAATCTATCTGTAACCCCAAATCTTCATACCTCAACACATGAGTTGCATTCGAGACGTACTTCCGAAGCATAGAAATGTGGAATATGTCTTGAACTCCTGATAATGACGGTGGCAGTGCCAATTTGTAGGTCACTAGCCCGATCCTCTCCAAGATTTCAAAAGGTCCTATGAATCTAGGGCTCAACTTGCCCTTTCTTCCCAAACCTCTTCACCCTTCGTAGTGGCAACACTCGCAAAAACATGTGGTCCCCTACCTAGAACTCCACGTCTCGACGCTCAGGGTAAGCGTAGCTTTTCTGTGTGCTTCGTGAAGCGAGCATTCGAGCTTGGATCTTCTCAATAGTTTCATTAGTCTTCTGAACAAACTTCGGTCCCAAATACTTCCGACACCCATCTTATCTCAATGAATGGGCAATCTACACCTCCTTCCATACAACATCTCGTATGGAGCTACTCCAATCATTTATTGATAGTTGTTGTTGTATGAAAATTCAATCAATGAATGTTACTCCAAAACCCCTCAAAGTCTAATACACACGCTCTAAGAATGTTCTTCCAATACTTGAATCGTCCTCTAAGACTGTCCATCTGTCTGAGGATGAAAGGCTATACTGAACTTCAACTGAGTATAGGTCGTACTGATCCATAGTCTAGGTCATTCTCACTAGTAGAAAGTAAGCTGACTTGGTGTATCTATCTATTATCACCCACACCGAGTCATGTAACCCACTGTCCTGAGGAAACCCCCCACAAAATCCATTGTAATATTGTAATGACCCAACTACTCTAGATTTTGGACCATTAATAACAACTATACATAGACACTAATCTTTAATAAAACTTACAAGTGAAATAATCATTACTTCATTAAAAACTTGTAAAAAAAAAATGTTAAACTACATAAAAATTAAAGTAGGATATGGGATCCCATTGTTTTAAAAGAAAAACATAACATAATTGTAAATAAATGAATTACATAATAAAGTGTGGAAAATACATATAAAACCATAATTAAAGAGACTTCATCCTCGAATCGAACACTCGGTCCTTTGACTCCATTGCGCCTCAATACACATTCCCAAGCTTCCAAGAATCTTTCCCGCCATTAAAACTATTTTCCTGCACATAAAAACATAAAGGAGTGAGCCTAATGCCCAGCAAGGAAAATCTAACACAAAAATCATATACATAAAATTCATAATGCAACATAAAACATATCATAAACATATGTCACACATACTATAATGGCCATTATTACTTGGGGTCCTATAAACTAAACAAGTCATATGCCCATTAGATTTGTGGGGCTTGCTAGCTAAGCAAGTCATATGCCCATAAATTTATTGGGGCTTTTTAGTTGTATAGGTCATATGCCCAAGTCTACAAACATACACAAATCATAAGTTAACATAACACTTAAATCATAAGATAACACATAACATAACATATAAAATCCTATCCTATTTTCCTTACCAAAAATACTGGGGTATGAGAACAGATTTGGGACTTTGGAACACTCCTAAAAACCATAAATAGAAGGGTGAGTATACTAAAGAGAATGAGATGAAAAGAATGGACGAACTATACCATTAAGAATATACTTACCAAAAACCTTATGTTCAAGATCTTAGATTTCCTATCCAAGAATAAAGAATAAAGTTAGGGTGCTGAGTAGAAAACTATAAGAACTTAAAGAAAACAATACCAAAGTGAACTAGAGTTTGGAATACATTGAATGCTTTTATGACCAATCTAAACCTTGAACCGAAATGAACTATAAATCTTACTTCCCAAGTGTTTGGTAAGCTTATAATCCCCAACCCAAGTGTTTACACTCTAAAAAATAACCTAGCAGCTTGCAGCCTCTGAACTTAGCTTGATGAATGAATATAGGGCTGGGTACTAGGTCCTATTTATAGAGTTCAAGAATGAAAAGATCTTCATTTAACTTGAATAAAATAATGGCTTTTTAAGTGAAAAATATTTGAATTATCGTTCAGCAGAGGTTGAAGACTCGGTCAGAAAGATGCTGGACTTATCAAGAGGTTAAAGATTAAAATGGGAACGTTTTCAAAAATATTCAAAAGTATATCAAAGGAGCCGATATATCGCCCCTTGTAGCCGATATATGGCCAGCATGCCCGAGGCTCGTCGAGGTGCTCGTGCGAAGTTACGTGTTTTTCGTATCCCCGTACTGCGATATATCGCCCCTATAGCTGCGATATATCGGCATACGCTGAATATTTAAACACGAAATTGCGCATTTTAAGCTTAATTTGAATTGAGTAAACAACCTTGACTAAGTCCTCTAACGTTTTCAAAGCTGCTGACAGACCTTAGGATATTCAAATATTACTCTTAATAAACTTATTCCTCAAAAATACTTAATTATCATTAAACATACACATGACAAGTGTTACTTTCTTATTGGGTCTATCTAAACCTTATAATATAATAAATATTTCCATCAATATCAGTCATATTAATCAAACCATAGGTTAAAATTAATATTCTTAAACTATAGGCTAAACTTAGAAAATCTACAAGTATTACTATGAGTGTCCAATTAAATCCTGGTCTGAACCAAAATCCACAGTCATAAAAATACTACAACTATTACTATTATACTACTATCTAACTAGCTAAGTAAAGTTCTTGGACTCTACAAATATCTTCCCACTTCCACTCGAGAATACCTAAAGGCTGTAGCAACCCCGCTAGTCGTTGGGCCTTCACCTGCTGATCGATTAAACACTTGGCCACGTACTCAACTACGTCCTTCTTCATCCCGGGGCACCGTTATAAAGTCCGTAGATCTTGATATATCTTCGTGGTGCCTGGATGGAGTGAGTATGGTGTGGTATGAGATTCATCAAGTATCTCTCGTTTAATATCCGCATCTATTAGGACACAAATCCGACCTTTATACTGTAGTAACCCAGTTTATGAAATGGAATAGTCCTTAGCCACTCCAGCTAAGGCATTCCCTTTAACTTCCTGCAACTGTAGAGTCCCAGAATATTTACTTAGCTAGCTAGATAGTAGTAGTAGTTAGTATTAGTTAGTAGTATGTTAGTTATCGTGAATTTTTGTTCAAACCGGGACTTAGTTGGAAACACATAGCAACAGTTGTGGATTTTATAAGTTTAACCTATAGTTTAAGAATATTAATTATAACATAAGGTTTGATTAATATTGCTGGTCATAGATATATATCTATTATAACATAAGGTTTAGATAGAACCATTAAGAGCATGGCACTTGTCATAATAATGATTATTAAGGAATTAAGTATTTTGATGAATAGTTTTAATAAAAGAAAGATCTAGAAGCTCTAGAACATTCCAGCAGCTGTTAGGATCGTATTATGACTTAGTCAAAGCTGTTTACTCAATTCAAATATGCTGAAAAAGTGCAAATACGTGTTTGATATATCAACGTATGTCGATATATCGCAGCTATAGGGGTCGATATATCGCCTACGGAAGATACGAAAAACACGTCGACTTTGCACGAACGATCGAACGGAACTCGGGAATAGTGGGGGTGGTGATATATCGCTTAAGGGGGGCGATATATTGGCTCCACGTGTGTATTTTTGAAATTTTGGTTTTTCCATTTTAAAAATAGCCTTAACCACTTATGTAACGCCCTACTTCCTTAGAGCCGTTACTAAGTGAGTTTTAAAACGAAAAATGTGCAATGAACTCGCTAACAGAGGTTTTTAAAACAAAAGTGTGACTAAGCAAAAGTTAAGGCTGTAATCTTTAAAAAAAATGCGTTGTTTCATTGAAAACTTCTAGTATTTAACATTTGGGATCCCAAAATAAGGTTTGAAAACTATTTACAACTTAAAATAAGTTTACAGTCGATTAATTATTAAAATCACAGATTATTACAGACATTTCTCGGATAAACCCCCAACCAAAGCAGTCGGGCAGGCCAAACATGTACGCGTCGCTTCACGCTCTCCGTACTCATGGCAGGTTGACTCAATCTTTGCCCTTACCTGCAACACAGAGCACCCGTGAGCTGAAGCCCAGCAAGAAAACTCATACAGTACATAACATATGCAATTTATATAGTTAACATATAAGATAATCCATAGATAAACAAGTATTCCATCAGACTAAACAAACACGGCCATGCCGTCCCAGAGGCATTACCAAAGCCTAGGGTCTCGGTCCTCACCGTAAGGATATCCCCTGTATCCATTGGGGTCCCACCCTGTCTACAAGCACTTCACGTGCTAAGTGTTACTTCCCGCCCAGCTGCCGTTCTCGGCCTTTCACCGTTCTCGGCTCCCTTGCCGTTCTCGGCTCCTTGCCGTTTCGGCTCTTTTGCCGTCCCCGGCTCCGTTTCCGTTCTCGGCTCTTTTGCCATTAATTCTTACTATAATCACAAATAATATAACTCAAATAACATTCAAACATATATCAATTCAATTAAGTCTGCACCTTAACATGTAATGCAATATAGGGCCGTGCCCTGATATCAATTCAATTAAGTCTGCACCCTAACATGTAATGCAATATAGGGCCGTGCCCTGCAATCACACTATGGGCCCATGCCCTGTCCTACGGGTGCTATAGTTTTCTTACCTGTCAATTTGATTGCTTTCAACACTTGACTCCTTGAGCACGATCCCACTCGAGCCCTAGCGCACACCTAAACACAGCCATAGGTCAAAATGATCGCCGAACCTCAAGTCCGAAAACCTAGCCTCGAGACCAATCCCGAGCCCCCCGGGAAGTCCTAGATCCACAAAACAAGATGGTGGAATCGAACCCTGAACCCTAGGTCAAAATCCCTTAAAAATAACCCAAAAACCCCTTTCTGGGAACAGGGTAACGCTACAGCACTCTAAAGAGGGCGCTATAGCGCTGCAAGCAGAACCGACACCCCCAAAAACAGGGCCTAGCGCTACAGTGCCCAAAGACTAGCGTTGTAGCGCTAGTTGCAGGCAGGCAACTCCCAAATTCTTTTTCTGTGATTTCTTTGAGCCAATCTCAACCCAAACTTCCCCAAATCTTTACCAAACTCAAAATCAAGCTTATAAACACTCTCCACTCATCCTAAGCATCCTAAATCCTCAAAACCCAAGCACATTCATCCCAAATCTCAAAATTTACCATGATTAACCCTAAACCCAGAAATTCAGTCAAACATCATAGTTAAAGGCTTAGAATTCATACCGTTGATGCAATTTCGACCTTGATTCAATTCCTAGACCTCCTTAGCTTGCTCTTCCTCAAAGCTTGCCCAAAAATTCCCCTAAAGTTCCCATCATTCAGCTTAATTACTCAACTTAAACCAGCCAAACCCAAAAATTGAAAACTCTAAAAACTTACCTCAAAAGTTGATGTGTTCTTGCTAATCCCTTGCCAAATCTTCAAGTCTAACTTAGGATCCTTGATGCTAAGCCTATCCTAGCTCTCCACTGAGCTTTGCTCAAAGAAATTTGTAGAGAAATGGTGCTAGAATCCACAAACCGCCCCATTTGGAAAAACCCCTCTGTTTTCTCTCTTTTTCTTTTTCTTCCTTTTTCTTTCTTTTCCACAACCATCTCACTCTCTCTATCAATCCCACTAATTATATAAAGCCTCAATAAACTTATCTCTAAGAAGCCAATTGACCAAAATGCCCTCCCTATTAATTCTAAACCCTTTTGTCCATGTAGGGCCATTTTAGTCATTTTACCCAATTCCCGCTAATTCCTCAAGTGTCTCTAATATTTTTCCGGTGCTTCCCAATACCTGATAAATCACCAAATATGCATTCCTCATCATCAAAATTAATCTCAATATATTCACTAAATTCCTGGTTATACCCCCAGGCCTGCCCCGAGCCGTTTATAAATTCCCGCCTGGACTTTTTCGCTAATATGCTCTCTGGGATCGTCTCGAGTCACAAATCACAGATACATCCACATCACAATGTGGTCTCAACAATCATCACATATCAATACAGTTATGCCCAAAATGGCCAAAATTACAAGTATGCCCTTCTAACACAACCAGGGCCTACATGCATACTAATGCACATAGTCATGCATCTCAAATAGTCAAATAGTCATATAACATGCTTTAAATCATAACCATGCATTTTACTCAATAAAGTCACACATAAATCCCAATATGCCCTCCAGGCACACTAATCAAGGCCCTTAACCCTTATTAGCGAATTTGGGTCGTTACAACTTAGACCCGCCTTTGAACGATTTTGACTGAGTTCTGGACGTTTGGTGAACGAAAATTCAAATATTTTTCATTTTATTATCATTTATTTATTCAAATTAAAAGGGCTTAATTTCACTCCTTGAACTCTATAAATAAGACCTAGTGCTAAGCCATTTTCTTCATTCTTCAAGCATTTGATTAGAGCCTCCAAGGTGCTAGTGTTACTATAGAGAGATACACTTGGGTTTTGGGTTAAAAACATTATCATTCTAAGCTTTTATAAACACTTGGGAAATGAGATTTAGTGTGATTTCGGTATTGAGGTATAGACCAATCCATAAGATCATTCAAGGTATTCCTATTCCTAAGTTCATTCTTTGAGGTTCTTTAGTTTTCTTTATTCAGATCCTAACTTTTGTTTATGATTCTTGATTAGGTATTTAAATTCTTAAAACATAAGGTTCTTCTTGGTAAATGTCTTCTGTGATGGTTTAGTGTTCTTTTCATCTCTTTATTCTTTAGAGATACACACCATTTTATTGTTGGTTTATAGGAGTGTTCTAATACCGTTCTTGTTCCCAAATATCCCAGGTTTTGGTAAGGAAAATAGGATAGATTTTATGTGCTTATATATTATGATATGTATATGTTTATGTTATGATATGTATATGTATAGTATGTCTTATAGTCCTTGGGCATATGACTTGTTTAAACAACAAGCCCCAAGAATATATTTTCAGTCACTTGGGCATATGAATTGCTTAGATAAGAAAGCCCTGAGAATTTATGATTGGGCATATGACTTGTTAAGATAACAAGCCCCAAGAATTTATGACTGGGCATATGACTTGCTTAGATAAGGAAGCCCCAAGAAGTTATATTGGGCATATGACTTGCTTAGCTAGCAAGCCCCATAAATTTATGGGCATATGGCTTGCTTAGCTAACAAGCCCCAAGAATTTATGATGGCCATTATTATTATTCTAGTCCTATATGATATATGTTTTTTTTAGTCATACGTTTTATAGTATATGATTATGATATAGTCTTATGCTTATGAAATATGACGTATGTTGTTAGTAGATTTTCCTTACTGGGCATTAGGCTTACTCCTTTATTTTTAGTGTGATGCAGGAAAATAAATATGGAAGGCGGAAGGATTCTTGGGAGCTTAGCTTGTGTGTTAAGGAAGAATGGAATGAATGAACTGCATGTCGATCGAGGATGATGTTATTTATTTTTTAAAATTATGTTTTCTTAATGTAATTCTGCAATTAGTATTTAAAGTTATGTTTTATGTTTTGTAAACAATGAGATCCCATATCCCATCACATTTTATTTTACACTTTTATGTTATTGATACAATATAAATTTTGGGTTTTCAATAAAGTTATGATTATTTCTTTTGTATGTTTTCTAAAAAATGGTTGCTATGTCTAGTAGTTTTAATTGTCCAAGGTCTTAGAAATAGTTGGGTCATTACAGTTGGTATCAGAGAAATGGTTCATATGCATGAAGTTCTCCTTGATACACACGCTCAAGCTCTGAATCTAACTGCCAATGTAAGTGTTTATGTTATAGTTATTATGTTTATGTGTTTAGCTAACGTTTTAGTCCTTATGTTTTCAGTTAAGAATGGATGGAGCCTTGAACTATGAGGATATCTGAGCCATTAAGGCATTAAAAAGGATTAGAGAGCCAAGGAATATAGTAGGAGTGATAGAAAGAATCACTTGGAGATTACTCTTATTCCACAGGGAGATAGTTCACCTCCAAACAACTAAGCAAATCATGATGAGAGCCACAGAGCAATATGTTTTAGTGATTAGGCTTTTTAAAGATTATCCTTCTATAATTGAAACTTTAAAAGAAATATGGGATACTATAGATGATGAAGATGAATTACCAGTACCTATGAGATATTAGTTTCTCATACTTAGGTTCACCTTTAAGATGGAATTCCAATTCACTAATGAGCAAAAACATAGAATCTTTACGAATCTTCCTCGAGGGAATTTTGAGGCTCAAGATAATGATGATTATGAGGAGATAGATGATGATATGTTAGATGAAGGGTCAGATGTAGAAGATCCTGATTTTTAGATTAGTTTATTTATTTTGCATTTATGATTGTACTTAGTGAAAACCTTTTTCCAAATGAATACTATTGTTATTTTTGAATGACATGCATGAGTTTGATTTTTTTTACAATCATAATAAATTTAAATAAATAAATAATGACCAAGTTCGGTGATGGTGGATACAAATCAATAGACCGAGTTCTATATTGAGAGTTAGGGGGCCATAGTAGTGGGAACAATTTTACTGATCCGAACCCTCTCTCAATATGGTTAACTTTGGAACAACAACGAGTTTCGACTTGAGAATTAAGTCATATAGGATGATTAGAAACAAACTTAGAAAATAATAAAGATGGCTTATTTTTCTAAATATAGAAACCCACCCTAAAGATAAAGAAGGCTTATATAGTTCATAAGCAGTCATAATTAATAAGTCTGAGTTATGTTTGCTTAGGTTAAGTTTTGTCTTAGAGCCTATTAGGGTAAGTTCTAACATGTTCTCTCAACTGTTAGAACTCTACTGAAGATGTCACTCAGAAGGTCTGCACGCATAAATGCCAATGCCTCCAGTGTCGCTCCTGAGACTAATGAAGCCCCTCCACTTCACAGAAGAGAAGCGCGCGCTACCACTGCTGCTGCTAACCAAATTGCACTGTTGCCGCCAGTTGACATTACCGCAGAAATTGTCAAGCTACGACAACAAGTGAAAGAGCAGTTGCAGCAACAATGACAACAGCCTCAACCACAACCACATCCTCAGCATAGCAATAATAATAGGTAGAAGAGAAGGCATTCTGATAATAAGCAGGCCAATAATGACAAAATAGTACGAGCAAGTGATAGGCCGCGTTATGTAAAATACTCGCAGTGCTCCAAATGCCAAAAAAAACATCTTGGGGAATGTCGTGCAAACACCAAAGGATGTTATAGTTGTGGCCAGGAAGGTCATCAGAAGAAGGAATGTCCACAAGTCAAGCAAGAAAAGAAGAGGGATACTAAGATGGTTCCAGACTAGAGTCTTTGCCTTGACCCAGGGAGAAGCCCCTGCTAGTAATAAAGTAGTCACATGTCAGATTCCTATCCTCGATAGTATATGTTCAAGTGTTGTTTGATTCAGGAACAACATACTCATATATCTCGTTAGGAATGATAGAGAAATTAAACAAACCTTGTAGAACTAGGTTTGTGACATAGTTGCCTTCGGGAGAAGTAGTTATATCATCACGAATAGTACGAGGCGTACCGATCAAAATTGAGGACATAGAACTAGAAGGAGACCTGGTAGAACTAAAAGGAGTCCTGAGTCGAGCTTGTCTTTAGTGGAGAGTGTACATGCCCAGCTAGTCTTCAGGAACCCTTAAACATAGACTGCTCTGATACTAAGTTGTAACGCCCTATTTAACCAAGACCATTACACTGTGTATTTGAAATAGTGCAAGACCTTCTAATAAAGTCATTTGAACAAAAATATGATCCTAAGGTCAATCATCAAGTTAGGGTTAAAAGATTTTGATCATAAACGATTAATTTTCATTAAAATGGATGTTTAGTACATGAGATCCCAAAAATAGGGTATAAGTGATAATTTACAATCTCCAAAAGATAATACAATGAAAAGCCACTCTAATGGTGAAACACAAGTTTTAGGGCTCTGTCTCTGTACTTTCCCTCAGCCGCGGCGGACGAGCAGGTAACTATGTACACTTCGCCCCTAGAGCTCTCCAACTCATGGTTGGTCCAACTTCCCTTTGCCTTTACCTACACCACGTAGCACCTGTGAGCCAAGGCCCAGCAAGAAAACCATAAACAACAAACACATATAGTGACAATGGAATTCAATCAGCCTTAACTCAACCACTTCAATTATATAATAGAGTATGAGCATTAAACTAACCAAGGGTAAACATATAATTTCAAGTTCATAACTTAGTCAGTTACGCAAATGTTCAGGGTTGGTATGCTTCGACTGAGCCCTCTGTTTATCTAGCTAACCCCGACTTGCTTAGGCCGAGTTGCATTCAGTACGCATATCATCAGCCCCGACATCCTTAGGCCATTCATTCTCAAATATCATAACAATCGTACAATCACATAGTACACGTATTCAAATATTGGGAAACTCAATCCCATTCATAACCACAAGTGTGCAGATTTCTTACATCGAATCCCGAGAGAAGAATACAGAACAATCCTGAGCATGATCCTCAGTTTTGAGCGTTGGCGATAAACCTAGTCACAGTGTCAATGGGTAACCATCAGTTTCTAATCCAAATAACTACTTAGGGAACAAATATTAGTCTCTAGTTGTAATGACCCAACTATTTCTAAGACTTACATCATGAAACCTACTAGACATAACTACTTCTTTGAAGAGAACATACATGAGAAAAATTCATAACTTTATTGAAAACTTTAAAATAATATTTGTAATACATAAATGATCTCATTGTTTTAAAATAAAACATAACTTTAAATAAAATTGTTAAATTGTTTACAAAGCTAAATGCGGAAAATATATAAAAACGTAATTTAAAGAGACTAAAGAAAATAACGTCGTCCTCGAATCGACACACAGCCCATCCACTCCATTCACCTCAACACACACACACCAAGCTTCAAACAATCCTTCCGCCTTTGCATCTATTTTCATACATCAAAATAAAAGTAAAGGAGAGAGCCTAATGCCCAACAAGGAAAACTACTAACTACATAAAACATATACATAAATTATATCATAACCACATATACCATAAACATATGTCATATAATACTACAATGGCCATTATACTACTTGGGGCTTGTTAACTAGGCAAGTCATATGCCCAACAGATTTGTGGGGCTTGCTAACCAAGCAAGTCATATGCCCATAAATTATTGGGGCTTGCTAGCTAGACAAGTTATATGCCCAAGGTCTATAAACAGACTATACATAATGTTAACATACAACATAAGATAACATAACATATCATACAAATATACAAGATCTATCCTGTTTTCCTTACCAAATCGGGATGTTTGAGAACAAATGTAGGACTTGGAACACTCCTAAAACCAACAGTAAGCATGATGAGAATTTCTAAAGAGTAAACAATAAATGTGGGAACTAAACCTTCAAAAAGAAACTTACCAAGAAAGATCCTTAAGTTTCAAAAACCTAGTCAAAAACCAATATCAAAAGTTAGGATCTGAATAAAAGGAGCTAAAGAAAAACTAAAGTAGTTTAAAGAACTGGACTTAGAGAATAGAAATACCTTAGTTAACCTTATGGATTGGTCTAACTTCAATACCGAAATACACTAATCCTCATTTCCCAAGTATTTTAT
This sequence comes from Humulus lupulus, assembly GCF_963169125.1. Classification (NCBI taxonomy): domain Eukaryota; kingdom Viridiplantae; phylum Streptophyta; class Magnoliopsida; order Rosales; family Cannabaceae; genus Humulus; species Humulus lupulus. Next base: position 132,312,369 of record NC_084798.1, on the reverse strand, counting down.
AAAGCTTAAGAATGGCAAAGCTTTATCCCAACCCAAGTGTTTATCACTCTATGGAATTACTAGCACCTTGGAGTCTCTGATCATAGCTTGAAGAGTGAGTGGAAAGGCTAGGTACTAAGTCCTATTTATAGAGGTAAGGAGTGAAACTAACCCCATTTTGATTTGAATAAAATATTGATTTTAAAATGAAAAAGAATTGAATTTTCGTCAATCAGAGGATGAAGACTCAGTCAAAACATTCAGAGGTAGGTCTAAGTAGTTAAGGCTTGTTGTTTAAAATTAAAAAAAAAAATGTTGCTAAGGGCGATATATCGGCTCTGCCCTAGTCCCGAGTCTTCGTTCGTCCGTTCATGCAACGTCAATGTGTTTTTCGTATCCTTCGTCTGGCGATATATCGACTCCCAGCAATGATATATCGGCATACGTGAATATTTTAAACACGTAATTTCATTTTTTTTAGCATAATTTGAATGGGATAACTACTTTGACTGAGTCAAACTACGGCCCTAAAAGTTTCTGGTGAATACTAAAGCATATGTTTCCTTATTTTATCATTAAAATACTTAATTCCTTAATAATCATGCTTATGACAAGTGTCATAATCCTATTGGCTCTATCTAAACCTTAGGTTATAATAAATATCATATTTATGACCAACAATATTAATCAAACCTTATGTTATAATTAATATTCTTAAACTATAGGCTAAACTTATAAAATCCATAACTATTGTTAGGAGTTTCCAATTAAGCCCCGGTTTGAACCAAAATCCATGAAATCTAAAATACTACAACCACTACTAACTAGCTAACTATGTAAACATTGTGGGACTCTACACCGGTACCTCAAATTCTACTAAATTGGGTAGTAGAATTCATCTCAAGCGCCTAGGTTTTAATCCCCGAGCCTCCCCGAGTCTTAAGCCTTATTTTCCCTTAATTCTCCATTTAGGACCGTGACTTGCCCTTGAGGGCCACTACCCGCCCCTTAGACAGAGTCTTAATCCTCCCTGATGGGGCAGACGGGCCGCGACTTGCACCCTTCCGAGTCGTGGCACGCCTGGCGAATAGAGACTTCACGCCTCCAAAACTCACGCAGACCACGACGCCTAAAGAATAGGGCCGCGACCTGAACCCCTAAACCCAGAAAAACCAACTTTTCTCAGCGTTTCTCCATGAGCCTTACCTCAAATTTCTCGCCCAAAATAGTAGCCAAACTAAAATTCAAGCCTAGAATTACCATCCTTATATCCCAGCCATCTCAACTAACCTATAACCTTTTTCTTTAACCATTTCATACCCAAAACCAGCTAACAGACTAAAACTCATGCAAACTCAAACCTTTAACATATTTTCAATAGAATTAGAGAAACTAACTTGAATTCTTACCTGAAATTGCTACCTAATTCCACACCAATATCTTTGGATGATCCTAACTTGATCCCTTGAGTTTCCACAACTAAATTCCCAACCCATTTCTTGAGGTTTTCCCTTCTTCTAGCTTCAAGGTACAATGAGAGAAAGATGAAGAGAGAGTACGTGTAAGAGGGAGAGAGAGGGCTCGGAGTTCGGAATTCTTGGGTGGTTTCTGGCTGAGTCTGGATTTACCCCTGAGTTAATCTCTTAACTCAAAAAGACCAAACAACCCTTTGAATTACTTAGTCCAAGAATTTGTTCTAAGGGTAAAATAGTCTTTTCCCGATTCCTGCAAATTCCTTAAGTGTTCCTAACGTTTACCAATTAATCTCATCGTGTCCAATTAATTACAAAATACTTATTCATTATTTAATAAATCCCAAAATATTCTCTAAATTCCCAAAATACTGCCAGGCTCCCCCAAGCCGGGTATTTAAACCCCGCTGTGACTAATTTGCTAATCTGCTAACTAGAACTGTCTCGACTCATATACTGCAAATATATCCACATAATAATGTGGTTTCAAACATTTATCACATAAAATCACATCTATGCCCTCAACGGGCCAAAATTACAAATATGCCCTTATGAACAATAAAGGGCCCACATGCATATTTAACACTCATAACACATGCATATAACATACTCACATGATCATATTAATCGTGCACGCCACATAGTCACCCATTTAACCAATTAAACATACATATATTCAATTATGCCCTCCCGACACGCTAATCAAGGCACTAAGCCCTATTAGCAATTTCAGGTAGTTACAATTGAATAGTTTAAAAATATGATTTAAAAATTATGCATTGTCTTGGGATCATAAATATTTGAAAATGAAAAAAATAAATTAGTCCAAAACTGTAAAGAGTAATGAACTTAAAACAATAGTAGTAAACCACATCGAAAGACTTGGAAACTTGTAACGTCCTAGTAATCGAGGATCATTACACTATGTGTTAAAAATAGTGCTTAACTCGTTAAACGAGTCATTTGGACTTAAAAGTGTAAATAAAGTTAAGCAACCGTTTAGGTATTAAAATTTTGGTGAATAAAGTTAAAATTTTCATCAAAAAGGTTTAAATATCTATAAGGGATCCCAAAGGTTTTTGAATCAAAATACATGTACAACAAAATTACAGAACTAGTCGACCTAAGCGACAAAATCGAGTTAATAAACCATGGCCCTCAAAAGTGTCTCAACTGTGGCAGCCGAGCAGGCTGAGAATGTACATGTTGGTCATACAGCTCTCCAACTCATGGCTGGTCCATCTTTCCTTTACCCTTACGTGCACCACAAAGCACCTGTGAGCCAACGCTCAACAAGAAAATACAAAGAAGGAAAACAAATATCCAAATAAACATTATAATCTAATGCATAGTTTATAATCACAAACAAATTCACATTTGTTGCTCAACAGTATAATGACTCACACTGAGTATATGCATACCGCACCTTTGTAATGGCCCCACGCCTACAGCCTACATTACGCATGTAGTACGGATAACAGCCTCTTAGCTGATCAATCACATAATGTGTTATATTATATTATTTTATAATATAATGTAATATTATATTATATTATAATATAATGTTTTAGATTAAATAAATGTGACAAAGAGTGTCACATATTGTAACATATAATAGAGAGTTACAATATTTAGATATATGAGATATATCCAAATATGTAACTTCCAAATATTACCTTTTATTGTGTAAATTTGGTGTTACACCATATTGAGATGAATTTCATAAAGCCATATGTGAAATGACTGTTAGAGATATGATTTTAACCCCAATAATTTGTTTTGGGGGTTACAAAATCATTTGGGAGGGTTTGGAACCGTTTGGAAAAACAGCACAAAATTTTGTACTGAAATGGTTAGTGGCCACGACCATTGAATGTTGGTGGCTGCGGCCTGTGGGAAAGAGAGCAGTGGCCGCGGCCACTAATATTCCTGGCCATGACCATAGGCCAAAAACTGACCTTTTTTTTCTTCTTCAGTTTTTTCAATCTTTGTTGAACGGCTCAAAAAACTCAAATAACTCCCAAAGCTCATTTTTAATTCCATAATAATCCAATTAATCATTGGTAATAGCCATGGGGGTTGGTGGATTTTGAAATTCAAAGGGTATCTCTAAACTCTATAAATAGGAGCATATTGCTCACTTGAAAGATACAACTTTTCTATCCACTAGAGCACTTGTCTAGAAACACCTTGGGGCTTGATTATTCCAGATAACATTTCCTATAATCTGTGAGAGATCCCTTAGTGCTTGAGTTAGGGGGAAATAAGCTTTTGGACAAAGGTTTCAAACCTTGTTCAAGTTGGTGATCCCCAACACTCTTCACTTTGGTAGTGTGAGTGAGAGTAGTTTATCTTTTGTTTCTTATTCCTTTCTTTCATTCTATTGTTTTACATCTTTATAGTCTTCTTCTCTATTTACTTGTGTTTCTTGTTTAATAGTTGTAATCTTTTCTTCTCTTTTGTTTCAAACACTTTACTTTATTTGTAATCTTTTGCTAAGAGTTGTATTTCACTATTCTCTTATTCTTTTTCTTCTTTTGTTCATTTGTATTTTCAGTTATAGAGTTCTAACACTTTATTTAATCAATCCTTGTATATTGTAATATTTTTGCATAGAGTTGTAAATTTCTAACCATTTCCATTGAGACAAATACATATTTTCCTAACAGAATGACCAATCAATACAGGCAGTTATAGCAACGTAGGCTTATATAGAGCAACATTTAAATTTAAACGGGTTCATGACATGATCATATTCATGTCTTATAATCAGGGCTCAAGCCCTACACTTGGTGCATGTGCAAGTTTTCTTACGTCATGTCCTTAGTGAATAGCGAAATGAACCCGAGTACGATCTTTTTTTTCCTGAGCCTTGTGGAAACCCTAGTCACAACATAACAATATATTTTTCAGGAACTAATTCCGAAAATGGGCTTCAAGACTAAGCCCTAGCTCTTGAGAACTCAGATTCAACTAAATAGGATAGCAGAATCGTCCCCCGAGCTTCCTAAGCTAGCTCCCCAAAACCTTGAACAACTGCACCCAAAAACTACAATAGCGCGTGTTGCACCCCCTGCAGAGCCACAACTCTAAAACGAATTGAGAAGCCCATTTCTAAAATTCATGCATTTTGAGCCATGAGACTCCAACAAATGGAGAGCTTTCCCTATAATTTTTCTCCATTTAGGGCTGCAATGCCCCCTTTAAAAGGTCGTGGAGCCACGACAGCCCGAGGGCAAGCCCACCATCAAAGAAACTCGTACCTAGAAACTATGTTTTTCCCTCCACTTTAAATCAAATTCTAGACCTGGAAATCAACCCAAAACGGATTTTTAACCAGAAAACACTTCATATGCATGAGCAAACCCAATCCCATGCTCCAAGGTACCAAAATCTTAATAAACTACACATGTAACATCCTACTAATCCAGGACTGTTACACTGTGTTTAAAATAGTGCTTAGCGAGTAATATGGACATAAACGTGTGATTAAAGTTAACTAATGGTTAAGGTATAAAAAAATTTGGTCAAAGAAGTAATTCTTTTCATTTAAAGATTGAGTTTATACATGGGATCCCAAAAAGAGTGTATAAGTTAATTATAGGTAAAAATAGAATACAAAAGTGGCTGACCTAAGCGGAAAAACAGGGTATAACCCTAGTCCTTCAAAAGTAATCCCGACCGTGGTGGTCGAGTAGGCTGCATATGTACACACCGCCCCTAGATCTCTCCACCTCATGGCTAGTCCAACTTCTCCTTGCATTTACCTTCACCATGTAGCATCCGTGGGCCAAAGCCTAGCAGGAACACCCAATCAACAAAACCAAATAATCAACGAAATATAAATAAGAAATAGCATGCTTCACAGTTATAATCAAACTCAAGCAAGCATATAATGCATTTGTGCGGCCTCTATGTCGAGCGAGCGCATATCGTAATCCTAGAATGGCCCCGCCATATGACCTACATTACACATGGTTATTGATGATTATGAATCTTTAGCCGAACAATCCATACAAATACAAACAGATATGAACCACAAATACAACACAATCAGACATATTCCAAACACGTTCACATTTAAACAAATATACAAAGCATGGTCATAACCATGTTCATTAACTCGGGCCAATGCCCTAATCTTTGTGCAAGTGCCGAATTTCGTACCTCAGGTCTTGTGCAAAAGATGAAATGATCCTGAGTGCGATCCTAGTTTTGAGCCTCGCGGAAACCCTAGTCACAACGCAAGTATACATTTATCATGAACCAAAACTAGATTCCTAGTTCTAATTTAAACCCAAACTCTTGGAACAACTATTATAGTTGACGGAGCACTAAAAACATCCCCTGAGCCCCCAAGGGGGACCCCAAAGTGGATTCTTGAGACCCCGAGGCTTATTCAAAAAATTCAGAAAAGTAGCATTCCAAGGCACTTGGTACGGTCGCCCCCATAGAGATTTTGGGGTTTCTGGGGCACTGGTGTGGTCGGGCCCTGACTAGCATGGTCGCTCCCCTAGTCTCGAAACCCCAAATTGGAACCAAATTCCTAAGGATTAGGGACCCTAGAATAGTCACGCAATGACCTAGCGCAGTCGCGCTAGGTCTCTAGAAACCCAAGACGAGCCCAAAATAAAAGTGTTCTTCTCAAAACATCAAACCAACAATTTTCCTGCATAACGAGAACCAGAAATCGACCCAAGGCAGCCTTTTCAACATATTTGTGATCTCAAAACACCTCATACCACTTAGATCATCTAAACCCAACATCATTTAACCACACAAACACATTTAAAACCAAACTGAGCTTGATTTACCATTATTGAGGTTTAAACTCAAGTTAAGCTCCGACAATCTGAAATTTAAAGCCCGAATCTCCGGTTTCAAACCAAATTCAAGTGTTGAAAACTATCATTTAGCATGCCTTAATCCCTAAATGCTTACTCAAAACAACTAGGACCATCAGTTACAAAGATTAGAAAAGTAAACCCCAAAATAACTCAAGAACAAATAAGAGAGGTTTACCTCTGAGATGGAATTCGAATTCCTCTTGATTAAAGATGACCATAGCTGTTGCTACCTCTTCTCCATGAGCTCGAAATCCTTCCTAGAATCCTCAAAATGTAAGAGACTTGACCTTAGCTTCGAAGCTTCTAAGCTTAGTTGTGTTGAAGAAGAAATTAGAAGGAAAGGAGGAGAACAAGCTAGAACGTGAGGGAAGGCTACTAACGCTTAGCAAATTTTTCACTACTTTTGAGGTCAAAAGACTGATTTCCCCCTCCCATCAATACACTACGAACCTCAAGGGCATTTTAGTATTTTGGCACAAATTCCCACTAAACCTCAAATTACACTTAAAATTCCCAATTAAATCCTCTAATCTTCCAAACACTAATATTTCCCTCAATAATGCTCCAATATTTCCCAACATATGCAAAACTACAAAAATACCCCTTGGCTCACCTAGAGCCAGGTATAAAACCTTGTTTTTACTTTTATGCCAAATTGCTCAACGAGGTCGACTCAAGCCGAATATTATACATATATCCACATAATAAAGTGGTCTCAATCACATAGCATATAAAATTGCAAATATACCCTCAACGGGCCAAAATTACGTAAATGGCCAGATTTATCAAGAGCGAGCCTTTAAACACATTTAATACACATAATCATGCACACTCAATCATGTAAGCATATAAATCACATAATTCATTTAATTAGCACATAATCATTTCACGTGTTCCCCCTGCATGCTAATACATAGACCTAAGTCTATTAGATATTTCGGGGCGTTACAACTATCCTCCTAATAGAAATTTCGTCCTTGAAATTTTCCTAAACAACTCAGGATAATGATCCCACATATCTGACTCTAACTCCCAGGTCGCATCCTTGACCTTGTTGCTCCTCCATAATACTTTAACAAAAGTTATAGTCTTGTTCCTTAAGACCTTGTGCTTCCTATCAAATTTATGAACTGGCTGCTCTTCATAGGATAAGTTTGTCAGTAACTCCAGATCCTCATAACTCAACACATGGGTTGTATCGGATACACACTTTCAGAGCATCGAGATGTGAAATACGTTGTGAAATCTTGGCAGTGACGGGGGCAAGGCCAACCTATAGGCAACAAGTCCAATCCTCTCCAAGCTCTCAAAACGCCCCACAAATCTAGGGCTCAACTTGCCCTTTTTCCCAAACCGTTTTACTCCTTTCAATGGTGAAACTCAGAGAAAAACGTAGTCCCTGACTGGGAACTCTATATTTCTACGCTTAGGGTCAGGGTAGCTCTTCTTTCTACTCTGGGAGGCAAGCATTCAATCTCTAATCTTTTTAATTGCGTCATTGGTCCTCTAAACCGCTTTAGGACCTAGATACTTCCTCTCACCTATTTTTTCCCAATGAATGGGTAAACAACACTTCCTACCACGCAATATTTCATATAGAGCCACTCCAATCGTTGACTGATAGCTGTTTTTGTATGAAAATTTAATCAAAGGCATATATTTATTCCAGGACCCTTCAAAGTCCAATACACATGCCCGAAGCATATCCTCTAGTATCTGAATTATCCTCTCAGACTGTTCATCTGTCTGAGGATGATAAGTTGTGTTATATTTGAACTGAGTACCCATCGCCTTCTGCAGGCTCTCCATAACTTGGAAGTCAAAATGGAGTCTCGATCTGTCAATATAGATTTCAAAGTCCCATGGAAATTTACAATTTCCCTGACATACAACTCAGCATACTAATCCTCAGTGAAATTCGTTCTGACATGTAAGAAGTGCGCTGACTTTGTATAGCGATCCACTATCACCCAAACCGAGTCATGATGAGCCACCATCCTCAGAAACCCAACAACGAAATCCATGGTGATGTCCTACCATTTCCACTCACCCAAAGCTTGTAATAGCCCTGCCGACCTCTGTTGTTAAACATTTACTTGCTAATAAGTCAGACACTTAGCCATGTATTCAATAATATCCTTCTTCATTCCAGGACACAAATACAAAGATTTCAGATCCTGATACATCTTTGAGGTATCTTGATGCAGAGAGTACAGAGAAGTATAAGACTCATCCAATGCCCACCTCCATTGGAACACAAATCCGATGCTTATACCTCAGTATAACTGTTAATGAAACTGTACAGTCCTTAGCAACCCCAGCTATGGCATCCTCTTTGTTCCTCACTAACTGTGAATCATCCAGTTGACCCTCCTTTATCCTCTCCAGGAGTGTAGACTGTAAGGTAATGTTGGCTAACTGACCCACCACCAACTCTATTCCTGCTCTGGTCATATCTTCAGCTAACTCTCTTGATATCTACTTTAGGCTATACAACTTTCATGGGCCTCTCCGACTCAAAGCATCTGCTACTATGTTGGCTTTCCCTGGATGATTAAGAATTCATAATCCTTCACAAATTGTAGCTAACGCCTCTGTCTCATATTCAGATCTTGCTGTGTGAAAAAAGTACTTCAAACTTTTATGGTCGGTGTAGATGTCACACTTCTCCCCATATAAATAATGTCGCCATACCTTCAAGGCGAATAGTACTGCCACCAACTCTAAGTCATGAGTATGGTACCACTACTTAAATGTCTTGACGCATAAGCAATAACTTTATTGGCTTGCATGAGAACAAAACCTATTCCATGCCTCGAAGCATCTCAATAAACCATAACCTTTTCATGATCTAATGGAAGACAAAGCACTAGAGCAATAATCAATCGTCGCTTTAACTCCTGAAAACCGTTCTCACATATATGAGACCAAACAAACTTTAAATTCTTACATGTTAGTTCAGTCAATGGTGTTGCAATCCTTGAGAACCATTCTACAAAACGCTAAAAATATCCAGCCAAACCTAGAAAACTCATGATCTTTGAGACACTCTTTGTCTTTGGCCAATATCTCACCACTTCTATCTTTGCCGTATCCACCATAATTCCGTTCTTACTAACGATGTTGCCAAGAAATGTCACCTGAGGTAACCAGAAATGTCACACTCTTTGACTTAGCATATAATATGTGTTTCCTCAACCTCTGCAATACCAAACGAAGATCTTACTCATATTCTGTAACGTCCCAAATTCGCTAATAAGGCTAAGTGCCTCGATTAGTGTGTCGGGAGGGCGTAAACGGATTAATATGTGAATTTAATTGAATATATGTGTGATTATGTGAAAAATATGCATTGTATGATTATATGACTATTTATGCATGCTTATGTACATGAATTGTGATTATGGGCCTAATTTGGTGAAAAAAGGCATTTTCATAATCTTGATCAACTGAGGGTATAATTGTAAAGAGTAATGATATGTGCACCCAAAATATGCACCCAAACATTACACACAGTGATGTGTCACTGCTTTTTAAAACAGTGGGTCCTAGTTTTAATAAATGTGATTGGCTAGGCTAAACTGCCAAATCATCGTGTGTAATGTTTGGGTGCACATGTCATTACTCAATTGTAAACTATATGTGCTTTTTGAGTGAGACCATATTATTACGTGGATATATTTGAGATGTGTGACACAAGGCGATCCTTGTGAGCAATTTGATGTAAAATTCAAAACGGGGAGTTATACTCGGCTCGGGGTGAGCCTAGGGGTATTTTAGTAATTTGGCGAATCACTGGGGATACTAAAGTATGCTTTATAATTGGGAGAAAATACTAGTGTTTGCAAGACAAGCATGATTAATTAGGAATCTTAAGTGAACTTTGAGGTTTAGCAGGAAAATGGTGGCAAAAGACGATATTTCCCTTGGAGGCATTAAAGAGTAAGGTTTGATCAAGGGGCATTTTAGTCTTTTTGTGTCAAGGGGGGTAGACTTAGCCTTGGAACCCCTCAGAAACTAAGGGAAACACACAACATTCACTCAGCTACTATTTCTCTCTTTCTCTCTCTCTCTCTCTCTCTCTCTTTCTCTCTCTCTCCCTCGTTTCCCTCTCTCTTGAAGCTTGGTTGGGGTTTTGATTATTTTGAAAATAATTGGCTTGATAAATTGAAGGTTGGAGCTAGGAACGAGATTAGGAGTAACTCAGGGTCGTGAATTCACAGTTGAGGTAAGGAATCGTACTCTGTTTTGGGTGAAATTATGTTATGGTTTATGTTTTGGTTGAGTTTAAACTCAAGAGTGGGATGGAACTGTTTGTTGGAATTTTGATGAAGTTTATTGGTTTATTTTGATGTTGAGAGTGTATTAGTGTTGTTTCGGGGTTCAATTATGGGTTTAGTTTTGAATTGGGGTGAATACTGGGAGATTAGGCTTGAAGAAAATGTTGTAAATTCTGGGTTCGCGGCATTGCACTGTGATGCTGTTCTTGGTGCATCGTGGCCTGCATGAACTAAGAGGCTGGGGTGATTCTCTGAATTGCCTTGGTGCCCCAACCCTTGGTGGGCTACACCACGGCACGTGTCCAGGGAAATGGCTTAGGGGCACTCTGACTTGTAGAGTGTCGCGGCCCTTAGTGAGGGGAGCCGCTACTCAAATGGTGAAAATTTTCCAAATAGGGGTTTTGAGTATGGGAACTCAAACCTAAAGGCTCAGGAAGGATTCTACTACCCAGTTTAGTAGAATTCGTGGACCCAGAGGCTAGGACTCAATCTTGAAGCTTTTGAGTGGTTTATTTCTTGAAGGATATCCATTATTATGTTGCTACTAGGGGTACTGCAAGATTCGGGAAGAAAAGGATCATGCTCATTGTCGCCTTACCCAGTCATAGAGGGCATGAGGTATGGAAACCGTCTCTTGCACCGAGTGTAAGGCGTGCCCCAGTTATAGATCACGTGAATGACAGTGTCATGAATCCGTTTGTAGTTGAATGTCTACTGTGTTTGTATCTACGTAGATATATTTGTTTGTACTGATTGCTCGGTTGGGAGGCCGTTAACGACATTACATGTGTAATGTATGTCATAGTGGCGGGGCCATAATGTAGATGCGATATCCGCCATAGTGGTGAGGCCATTGTAAAAATGTGGCATCCATCTACTCAGCATGAGTGTATATTGTTTGGAATATCTATGTTATCTGATTATTTGTATGATTGTTTGGGATTTCATGCTGAGCCTTGGCTCATGGGTGCTTTGTTGTGTAGGTAAAGGCAAAAGAAAGTTGGACCAGCCATGAGTTGGAGAGCTGTAGAGGCGATGTGTACATACTCAGCCTGCTCGGCCGCCACGATCAAGATATTTTGGGTAACAAGAGTCTTTAGTTGAAAGTTTTCCGCTTAGGTCGGCTAAGTCTGTAATTTGTGATAAACTTGTATTTTATTTAGAAACTTTTGGGATCCCTTGTAATTATTCAAACCTTTTAATGAAAAGTTCAACTTTTTGATAAAAAAACTTTTAATACCAAACTGTCGTTTAACCTAATTGTACTTTTAAGTCCAAATGACTTGCTTAATGAGTTAATCACAATTTTAAACACAGAGTGTAACAATCCTGGTTATTAGGTCATTACAACTTGGTATCAGAGCTTCCAAGGTTTATTAGTTCCTGAAGATTGGCTGGGCATGTATACTCGCTGCTAAAGATAAGTTTGACTTAGGGTTTGGTAACTAATGATATGATTATGTACTTAATTATTTAAATGAAATATATATGTGTTATCTCCATGCCTGATTAAGGAGCATGAGCTATACTGATTGGGCCTGGCCTTTGACTGCTAGGTGGATATGAGAATGTATGTATGTTAGTGTTGTTGATGCATGAGAGATGTCAAATAACATGATGCTTGTGAGTGTTGCTTGTTTGCTAGGTTGTGAACCGTGGGGCCGTTGTGGAATTTGTTATCATTGTCTGATGAGTCGAGTCGTTGGTTGCAGTTATACATGGAGAGTTATGCCTCCAAGGTAATCAAACAGACTAGTTGGCACTGAAATCCGGGCTAGAGATGATAACCAGGTTCAGGACCCTCCTCCAGCTCCTGAGAATTGGCAACAGATGCTTGCTGAAATACAAGTCAGACTGCAAAGACAAGAAGAAGAAATTCATCAGTTGAGACAGTAATAAGTTCTAGCAGGGAACGCTGCGCTAGTAGTACAACCTGCCGCTCTAGTACAAGTTGTTCAACAACAACCAGGAGAATCAAACAGATGGGAATAATTATATGAGCGGTTTAGAAAGCAACACCCTCCTACTTTTGAGGGAGGGATAGACCCACTACGTAACGAGCAGTGGATGAGTATGACCACCTCCATCCTTGACTTTATGAGGGTGGTAGGTAATGAGAGGGTGGCCTGTGTAATGCCCCAAAATCACTAATGTGGTTTAATGGTTGGATTGGTAGGTCGGGAGGGCCATAATTGATTTATTATGCCATTAAATAACTATGTGCATGTTTATTTGAATTATATTATAATATGATGTTAAATGCATGCATGTGGGTCCACATTTCATTATAGGGACATTTTGGTAATTTGGCCGGTTGAGGGCGTAAATGTATATTTTCATGTATGTTGGTGAACTATTGATGAGACCACATTATAATGTGGATTTTTTCGAGCCATTCGGCATGAGACGATCTTTGAGTGCAAGTTAGCGGTTTGGCCATAACGGGGTTGAATTCGGGGCTTAGGGTGAGTCTCGGGGTAATTTTATGATTAGAAAATTACTGGGAATTAAAGGGTAACGGGATATGATTTATTGGTATTTGAGAATATTGGGAATAATAGGAATTGGAGAGTGTTAATTATGATTAACTAAATAGGTTGGAAAAGACGATTTTGCCCTTGGAAGCTGTTTAGGGTTTTAATTAAGCTTAGGGGAAATATGGTCTTTTCACCCTAAGGATAAATATAACCATTGAAGGATGCAGAAACCTTCCAAAATAGAGTATATTTCTTCTCTCCCGTACACCATTTCTTTTCCTTTTCTCTTGGGATTTTTGAGCTTCTTTTGAGGATCCAAGCTAAGGAAACGAGTCTTGAGGGATTTGGGTTGTGTTCCTCCATTGAAGAGGGTTCTATATTGAGCTTGAGGTAAGATTCTAGCCATTAAAACTTTGGTTTTATACTCTATTTTCATTTGGATTTCAGTTTGGATTTTGAGTGTGATAGTTGAGGATTGATGGGAGTTTTTGGCAATGATTGCTTGGGTTATGATGCCTAGGACTTGTGTATATTTTTTTGGGGTTCATTTAAGAGTGTAAAGGGGGTTTGGAAGCATGTTTTGAAGGTTGGAAATGTAGGAGTCGAAGGAGGGAAAAACCAGGGTTGAAAACCTTGGTTGTAGCGCTACAACGCCCAGCCATGGGCGCTACAGCGCTAGCCAGGGGCATTCTGCCTTGCTTGTAGCGCTGGGGCGCTAGGTGGGTAGCGCTACCCTGCTTTTCCAGATTCTTGTTTTGGGCACTTTTGAGGGTTTTTGGTTCGAGGTTTCAATTCCTAAGGCTCGGGATCGAATCCACTCCCCGTCTGGGTACAATTCGGGGTCCCGGGAGTGAGGTTTAGGTCAAGAACCTTTTATTATTGATTTTCATTGATGGAGGTTATATTTGGGTATGACTAGGTGATTGCTAAGGAATCAAAGGATCGATCTGTAACATCCCACGTCACTCTGGTTGCTTGTAATGACCCAACTATTTCTAAGACCTTGGACTATTAAAACTACTAGACATAGCTACTATTATTTTGATACAAATATAGGAAATAACATAACTTTATTGAAAAACCAAAAATAAATATTGTATCAATAACATAAAAGTATAAAATAAAATGTGATATGGTATGGGATCCCATTGTTTATAAAACATAAACTTTAATTCAATTGTTTAAATACTATTTGTGGAATTACAAAAGAAATATAATTCAAAAGACTAAATGACATAATCCTCGATTGACACGCAGTCCATTCATTCGATTCATCCTCAACACACAAGCCAAGCTGCCAAGAATCCTTCTGCCTTCCATAATCATTTTCTTGCAGCACACTAAAAAATAACACATAAATCATAAGCATAAAACTATATTATAAACATATGCTAGAAAACATATGATTAAAAAAAAATATATCATATAGGACTACAATGGCCATCATACCTCTTGGGGCTTGTTAGCTAAGCAAGTCATATGCCCATAAATTTGTGGGGCTTGATAGCTAAGCAAGTCATATGCCCATAAATTCTTGGGGCTAGCTAGCTAAGCAAGTCATATGCCCAAGGACTATAAAACATATAACATAACATATATCATATCATAACATATAAAAACATATATCTAGCCTATTTTCCTTACCAAAACCCGGGATATTTGGGAACAAGAACGGGATTAGAACACTCTTAGAAACCAACAGTAAAAAATGATGAGAATCTAAAGAAAAAGAGATAAAAAGAACACTAAACCATCCAAGAAGAAACTTACCAAGAAGAACCTTAAGTTTCAAGAAATTAAATACCTAATCAAGAATCATAAACAAGAGTTAGGATCAAAATAACAGAAAACTAAAGAAAACTGTAGAACCATAAAGAATTGAACTTAGGAATAAGAATACCTTGAATGATCTTATGGATTGATCTAAACCTTAATACCGAAATCAAACTTTATCTTACTTTTCAAGTGTTTAGAAATGCTTAGAATAATAAAACTTTTATCCCAAACCCAAGTGTATCTCTCTATAGTAACATTAGCACCTTGGAGGCTCTGATCAAATGCTTGAAGAATGAAGAAAATGGCTGAGTACTAGGTCCTATTTATAGAATTCAAGGAGTGAAACTAACCCCTTTTAATTTGAATAAATAAATGAATATAAAATGAAAAGATTTGAATTTTCGTGTTTTTCGTATCTTCCATAATTGCACTTTGATATATCAAACACGTAATTAGCATATGTTGATATATCAAACACGTAATTGCACTTTTTCAGCATATTTTGAATTGAGTAAATAGCTTTGACTGAGTCATAATACGATCCTAATAGTTTCTGGAAGGTTCTAGAGGTTCTAGATCTTTCTTTTTAATTAAACTATTCATCAAAATACTTAAATCGTTGTTAAACATGATTATGACTGTTATATTATTTCATATAATATAATATTAGATTAAATAATGTGACAAAATGTGATTTGTCACACCTTGTAACATATTATTGAGAGTCACAATATTGGACACATGTGTGTGCCCAAATGTGACATATTTTGGAGTTACAAAATCAGTTACAAATTAGTAACTCCTAAATATTACTCAATAATGTGTATATTATATGTTACACATTTGAGATTGGATTTCATAAAGCCATAATGAAATATGGCTGTTGGAGACATGTTTTTAACTCCCAATAGGTGTTTGGAGGTTACAAAATCATGTGGGAAAGGATTTGGGACGTTTTGGAATGATTTGGAAAATGACAATTTTTGTGTTGAAACTAGGCTATGGCCGCGGCCACTGTCTTTCCCTGGCCGCGGCCTAGGGGACAGAGGCCAGTGGCCGCGGCCAGTGAGGCTGACAACCTATGTGAATTTTCAATTTTTTCCAAATTGAACGATTCTAACATGCCAAATAACTCCCAAATCTCCATTTTAATTCCATAAACATCCAATTAAACATTATTAACAGCTATGGGGGTTGGTGGAATTTGAAATTCAAAGGGGTATCTCAAACTCTATAAATAGGAGCCTAATGCTCACTTGTAAGATACACCATTTTCCATCCACAAAGCACTTGGCTGGAAAATACACCTTGACGCTTGATTATTACAGAAAGCATTTCCAAAATCTGTGAGAGATCCCTTAGTGCTTGAGTTAGGGGGAAATAAGCTTTTGGACAAAGGTTTTAAACCTTGTTCAAGTTGGTGATTCCCAACCCTCTTCTGTTAGGTTGTGTAAGTGAGAGTTTACTATTGTTTTGTTCTTGCATTATTTCTCTATTGCTTTTCTTCTTATTTTCATTTTCTATTTACTTGTAACTTTTGTTTAGAGTTGTAATATTCTTTTCTTTTGTTTCAAACACCTTTCCTTTACTTGTAATCTTTTGTTTAGACTTGTATCTTTCACCATTCTCTTCTTCTCCTTCTTCTTCTTCCTTTTCTTTCTTTGTTTGTATTTTCAGTTATAGAGTTGTAACACTCTTTTTAATCAATCATCTTGTCCATTGTATTTTTTGCATAGAATTGTAATATTATCTTACCTTTTCCATTGAGGTAATAACATATATTCTCTAACAATGACAAGTGTCATGCTCTTAGTGGTTCTATCTAAATCTTAGGTTATAATAAATATATTTCTAGGACTAGGAATATTAATCAAACCTTATGTTATAATTAATATTTCTATACTATAGATTAAACTTATAAAATCCATAATTGTTGCTATGAATTTCCAACTAAGTCTCGACTTGAACTAAAATCCATGGTAACTAACGTACTACAAACTAATACTAACTACTACTACTATCTAGCTAGCTAAGTAAATATTCTGGGATTCTACAATTCTCCCCTACTTAAAAGAATTTCGACCCCGAAATTTACTTACCAAACAATTCCGGATACCGTGCTAACATATCTTCCTCCAACTCCCATGTTGCCTCCAGTTCAGAACTATTACTCCATAGGACCTTGACTATCGGAATACTCTTAGACCGTAATTCCTTCATCCCCCTATCTAGGATGCTAACCGGTCGTTCCTCGTAACTCAAGTCTTTCTAGAGTGCTATCGTATCATACTTGAGGACGTGAGATGGGTCTGACACATATCTACGCAACATCGGTATGTGAAGTACATTGTGGCTATCTGCTAGAGCTGGCGGTAGGGCTAATCTATATGCAACTGTTCCCACCTTGTTCAATACCTCAAAAGGACCTATAAACTGGGGACTAAGCTTGCATTTCTTCCCAAACTGCTTCACAGCTTTCATTTGAGATATCTTTAGGAAGACTTGATCTCCGACTTTGAATTCCACATCACGCTGCTTGGCATCCACATAACTTTTCTGATGGCTCTGAGCAGCGAGCATACGCTTTCTATTCAATACAACTACATCCTGAGCTTCTCTAATAGCTTTGGGTCCAAGAAGTTGCCTTTCTCCTACCTCATCCCAATGTAATGGCGATTGACACCTGCTTGCATATAGTAACTCATATGGTGCCATCCTGATCATTGACTGATAGCTATTGTTGTAGGAGAATTCTATCAGCGGAAAATACTTACTCCATGATCCTCCGAAATCAAGTACACATGCGCACAACATATCTTCTAAAATCTGTATGGTACGCTAGGACTGACCATCGACCTAAGGATGAAATGCCGTACTAAGAATTGACTTGGTACCCATAGCTTGCTGCAAGCTTCCCCAAAATCTCACTGTAAACAAATCTTGCTTAGCAAGTTTAAATGTGGAAATTGATCGCATATCAAATGCTTAGAAAATCTTGCTTACATGTGAATGGCACTGACTTATTAGTCTGAATCGGCAATGGGGTCAGTATTAACTATGAAGCCGTGACGTACTAGTCAAGTTCGGCAGTAGTACTGAGCACTGGTCGTATGTTATTGGCTTAAGAGTCAAGAACGGTATTAATGTGTTTATCGCAAGACAAAAAGATTATCTCTAATCGAGATAAGCATTGAATGACTAATCATGAGCATTAATGCTTGACAAACCTCAAGTTCGAAGAAAACTAAAAGCGCTTGTCTAGTCACTCAGAGCCATTACCAGAAAGGCCATGTGACTGCATCATCACATGGCTAAAGGTGCGGAACCCACATTAGTGACTCCATGGACACTCATTTGGTTTACATTAGTGACTCACTCATTAGTCACTCATCTGGTTTAAGCTAGTGACTCCATGGTCACTCATTTGCTAAGGGTGCAGAACCCACATTAGTGACTTACACATCCGTCACTCATTTGTTTAGGGATATAAGCTCTGGATGGTTATCATAATCATCATCTGAAGTTATATACATGCAGTAATGAGTTTTCTTGCTGAGCCTTGGCTCAAAGGTGCTATGTGGTGCAAGTAAAGGGAAAGAAAAGCTCACCCAACCTTGAGTGGAGAGCTTAGGTGGAGATGTGTACATATGCGACCACTTGACCACCACGGCTGTAACGCCCTACTACCTTTGAGCCGTTACTAAGTGAGGTTTAAATTTGCAATCAACTTGTTAAACGAGGTTTTTAGAACATAAGTGTGATTAAATAGAAGTCTTGGCTGTAATCTTTAAAAAGTACCCTATTTCATTAAAAGTTCAAGAGTTTAATATTCGGTATCCCATAACTCAGTTTATAAAATATTTACAACCCAAAACAAGTTTATAAATAATTAACCATCAAAACTAGGGTTTATACAGCCATTCCTCAAAAATACCCCCAACCAAAGCAGTCGGGCAGGCCAAACATGTACGCGCGCCCCCATGCTCTCCGTACTCATGGCTGGTTGACTTTATCTTTGCCCTTACCTGCAACACAGAGCACCCGTGAGCCGAAGCCCAGCAAGAGAACTCAAACAGTACATAACATATGCATAGTATACAGTCAACACAACAAATAGCTCATATCTAGTCAGACAGTCCATAAAATCTAACACATATACGACCATGCCGTCCCAGAAGCGTTACCAAAGCATGGGATCTCGGTCTACACCGTAAGGATATCCCATGTATCCATTGGGGTCTCACCCTAACCACGAGCACTCTATGTGCTAAGTGGTATTCCCGGCTCCACTGCCGTTCCCGGCCTTCGCCATTCTCGGCCCTTCACCGTTCCCGGCCCTTCGCTTTTCAATCTGCTTTTACCATATTTAGCATTCTCGAATAACAATCAAACATACAATCATTCATATTAAGCTACATCCTAGCAAAGATACAATTTAGGGTCGCGCCCTGCAACAATTCTAAGGGCCCAAGCCCTGCTCTACGGGTGCTACAGTTTTCTTACCTGAATCCCGAGCTTTCCGATGCACCAAGATCACAAGCACGGTGCTCTAGCACGAGTCTCTCTGAAATCCTAGTCACAACATACATAAAACACTTTTGATACTAAGCAATCCCAAAACCACTACACGGGACCAATCCTGTACTCTCGGGACCCCTAATTCCCTAAATCAATGCATTGGAGCCATCCCCCGAGTCCCCGGGCAAAAGCCCTAAAAACATAATTTTTGGCTGTCAAAAATGGCCTAGGGCCGCGGCACTCCCTTCAAGGGCCGCGGCGCCCAAGAACAGGGCCGCGGCGCTCCTTCGCGAACCCAGATTTCTGGGTTTTCCCCTGCGTTTTTCTTGAGCTAAAACCACTCCAAATCATCCCCAACAAGTACCTAAGCCCCAAGACCAATTCTAAACCCCAAATAAGCCATCTATCAACCTATAAACACCACCAACAAACTCAAACACACAATCACACCCAACATTCACACTTGAGTTTCAGATTTCAAACACTTAAACCTATAGACCAGAAACTTAAACCAAAGCTTGAAAAACTTAAACCATGCTTCCAAATTCTTAAACCGTATCAGATACAAAAATTCAAAGATGTTTAAAACTCTTACCTCAATCAATAATTCAGCTTGAACTCCCTCCAATCCCAGCTTTAAACCAAATTCCTCTTGATAAACTAGCTGAATTTTCCAAACCAAACCAGCCATACTTCATTTAAATTCCACACTTAATCTCTGAAAATCAAACTTAAATTTAAACAAAAACAGAGCATAACTCTTACCTCTGAACAATCCTAGCTTCAACTTGATTTTGGTTGCCTCAAACCCCTTGATTCTCCTCCTAGGTTTCAAGTTCAACTTTCTCTTTTTTTTCCTTCTCTTTTTTTCTAGCCTTTCCTTCAATTTCAGCATAAACCAATTTCTAACTAAGTATTATACGTGATCACCTTTTCCCTTCAGCTGAAGCTATCTATCCCTTGCCAAATGACTATTCTACCCTTCCATAAATATCCCTTCCTAACTAAACCTCAAGGTCACTTTTGTCAACTCATCTCTATTGCAATTCTACCATTTTCCTATCACAACTTGTACTCTCAGCAGTTACCTATGGTTACACAAGTTACCATATTACCAGTTACCATTAACTCACAAGAACTAAATTTACAAAATCCCCAAAATACCCCTAGGCTCCTCCCGAGCCGGGTATTTAATCCTGTTGTGACTTTTAAACTAATTAGCTCCTTAGGACCGTCTCGGTTACGTGCATCACACTGATATCACCACACTCATGTGGTACAAATCACACAGTACAATTATCGCATTTATGCCCTCAACGGGCTAAAATTACCATTTTACCCCTATCATACAAACGGGGCCCACATGCATATTTATACCACCTAAACATGCACTCTAATCACATATTCATTTAAACTCACATATTATCATATTAATTCACATATTGCCCTCCAGGCACGCTAACACAAGGTCCTAAACCTTATTAGCAACTTAGGGTGTTACAACGGCCAAGGAGTTTCTCGGAGGAACTAAGGGTTAACCCTATTTTTGCCGCTTAGGTCGGCGGGTTGTAATGTTACACTGTAATGACCATTTTGGATTGTAAATAACTTGTAAAATTTTTTTTGGGCCCATAAACAGTTTTAAGTTTTAAATAAAATATAACCTTCCTTTTGATCGAGATTTTCACCTTAGCCTGTTAATAACACCTAGATGAACGTTTCTAACCAAATGACTCGATGAACAAGTAGGACGACTGTATCTGGTGGGAGGTTGTATCTCAGACCTGGAACGTCACTGCATTGAGTTGGGATGAGTTCCAGGATTTGTTCAACGAGAAATATTACAATGATACAGTTCTACCTGCGAAGGTAGATGAGTTCACCCGTTTGGTTCGGGGAAACATGACTGTGATTGAGTACGCCCTGAAGTTTGACAGGTTGGTCAAGTTTTCTTCTGACTTGAAGCCAACTGATTATCTCAGGAGAGAAAGGTTTGTTTGGGGGTTAAACCACATGATAGCATGGGATGTTAGGCTTACCTCAGTGCCTAGAGTTACTTCATACGCTTAGGTAGTTTAGAAGGCCCTTACTGATGAAGGTGCAAAGGATAGGATTTGGCGCGAGAGCGCCATGAGACATGATGCTAGGAGGATGGTACCTCCATTTATTGGATCTGGTAGGGGCGGAGGCCCCAGTGACCTGAAGAGGAAGACCCCTGATATGTCTACTACTCTGGGTCCTTATAGGAGAGGCCGGGTTACTCAAGGTGGCCGCCAGGGCTGCAATGAGGCCTGGAGGAGTTATCCACTATGCACCAGGTGCAGGAGATGCCACGTGGGAGAATGTCGTGCTAAGGTATGCTTCCTTTGTAGGGTTGTGGAAAATTTGAAGAGGGATTTCCCACAACTTAAGAGAGAAGAAAGGCGATTGTTTGACGCCAACCTGAGTGTTCACACTGACCCAGTCAGAGGTTGAGGTTAGTCCCTCGGTAGTGACAGGTCAGTTTTCTAGCGCTGGTACTACTTACACTATATTGACTTATTCTGCTGCTATACATTCATTTGTTTCTAATAAAGTGATTGATAGATTATGTAGCCCTTGTGATTTCTATGTTGTGGGGTTTGGGACCTTGTTGCCTACGAGGGAACTAGTAGTTTCTAGGAGATGGATTAGATCCATACCAATAGAAGTGGATTGTAGAAAGTTGTCAGTAGACTTGATTGAGCTAGCTGTGGAGGATTTTGATATGATTATGGGCGTGGATTGGTTAGCCAAGTATGGGTCAACCATAGATTGTAAAAGAAGGATGGTGACCGCCCGAGGGAGAGAGCCGTTTGTGTGTGTGGGCACGGTGAACGGGCCTCGTATTCCGATGAACTCAGCACTGAAGGCTAGAGATCAATTGTAAGGAGGTTGCATAGGATTACTAGAAAGCATAGTAGAAACCACAAGGGATGTGCCAGTTGGGCCGGCATAGACTAGATTAGTCTGTGAGTTTTTGGATGTATTTCAAGAGGACCTATCGGAGTTACCGCCGCAGCGAGAGATTGAGTTTGTTATAGAGTTGGCATCGGGAACAAAACAGTATCCAAAGCACCATACAGAATGGCTTCGGTAGAGTTGAAACAATTGAAGGTTGTAACGACCCCAAATTCGGTATTAAGGCTTAGGGCCTGAGATAGCGTGCCTGGAGGGCATAATGGAATTCTGTGTGGGTCTTTAATGGGTTTTATGCATGATTATGATTTAGTGCACGTTTTATGATTATGTGATTTAATATGCATGTAGACCTGATTGAGCATATTTGTAATTTGGCCATGTTGGGCCTGACTATGTTGATACCTGTGATCTATGACTCGAGACGATCCTAGAACGAGCGGGTTAGTGGAAAGTCAAAGCGGGAACCTGTACCAGGCTTGGGTTAAGCCTGGGGAGTTAATCGAGAATTTGGGAATATATTTGGTGATTTATTAGGCATTGGGTAGCGAACGGGAATTATTAGGAACACTTGAGGAATTAGTGGGAAATTGGGTAATATGACTAAAATGCCCTTTGTGGACATAAAGGCTTAGAATTTGTAAGAGAGGGTATTTTGGTCATTAGGCTTGCAAGAGATAAAATAAAGAAGGCCTTTATACTTAGTGGATTTAGTAGAGAAAATTATAAGCTGAAAAGAAAGAAAGAAAGAAAGAAGAGAAAAGGAAGAGAGGGAAAGCTGAAGGGTTGGCTTGGAAGATTTGGTTTGTGGTTCTCCCACCCTTCTTCTTTGATTTTTCTTGAGGTGAAGCTCAGTGGTAAGCTAGGTTTGTGGATTTGCAAGGGATTAGCAAGATCAAATCTGAGATTGAGGTAAGTTCTTGAGGTTTTCGGTTTTAGGGTTTTGCTGGTTTTGAACTGTGTTTTTGAGCTAAATGGATGGGGTTTTTGGGGAAAACAGGTCAAGGTTGTGAAGGTGCAAGCCAAGGAGGTCTAGGGTTCAGTTCAAGGTCGAAATTCCACCCACGGTATGATTTCTAAGACCCTATCCTTGTTGTTTAATTGATTTTCTGGTTTGTGAGGTTCATTGGGTTAGAATTTGAGTTGAGGGTTGCTTGAGCTTGAGATTGAGTTCTTGGGGTGCTTGGGATGAGTGTGTGGTGTATATATGTTTGTTTTTGGGCTTGGGAAAGAGTTGGACAAGTTTGGGTTCGAAATGGGGGAAGAAAATCGCAAGATGCGATTTTTGGTTTTGGTCTGCTGTAGCTAGCGCTACAGCGCTAGGCAGGGGGCGCTGTAGCGCTAGCCCCTGTCTGGTGTGGCTGGTTCTGCTTGTAGTGCTACAGCGCTACCTTTTGAGCGCTGTAGCGCTGCACTGTTCACAGAGGGGATTTTTGGGCTTTTGTGAAGGGATTTTGACCTAGGGATCGGGGCTCGATTCCGCCACTTTGTTTTGGGGATCTAGGACTTCCCGGGGGCTTGGGATTAGTCCCGAGACTAGGTTTTGGACTTGAGGATTGGTGATGACTTTGACTTGTGGATTTTGCTTAGGTAAGCGCTAGGGCTCGGGTAGGATCGTGCTCAAGGAGTCCGGTTGATCAAGGCTACTGAATCTAAAGGTAAGAAAACCGTAACACCCGAGTTTAGGGCATGGCCCCACTGTGTGATGGTTGGGCACGGCCCTGGCTTGTATTGTGTGCATATGTGTAACCTTAGATAAACTATTGTATGTTTGAATGGTTATTTCATAATGTATGATATGTGTGATTGTAATTGAATGAACGGCAAGGCCGAGAGCGGCAAGGGCCGGGTACGGCAGTGGGGCCGGAAGCAACGCTCAGCACATGGGATGCTAAAGCGAGGGTGGGACCCAAGGGATACATGAGTTATCCTACGGTAATGACCGAGACCCCAAGCTTTGGTAAGGCCTCTGGGGCGGCATGGCCGTGCTTGTTTAAATTGATGATTTCCTTATTTATCAGTGAATTATGCCAGCGATATTATTTGCATATGTTATGTGCTATTTGGGTTTTCTTGCTGGGCTTCGGCTCACGGGTGCTCCGTGTGGCAGGTAAAAGCTAGGAGTCAGTCAACCGGCCATGAGTATGGAGAGCGTGGGGGCGGCGCGTACATGTTCGGCCTGCCCGACTGTTTTGGTTGGGGGCATTTTGTATATGGCTGTATTAAATCATTCTTTTGATAACTGATCAAGTGTAAACCTATTTTTGAGTTGTAAATACTTTGTAAACCTTATTTTGGGATCCCAGATGTTTTATATTTAACGGTTTAATGAAGTTAAACATTTTCAAAGAGTACAGCCTTAAATTCTGATTTATCCACACTTTTGGTTTTAGAAACCACTTAGAGTCAGTCAAAAGCACAATTTCTAATTTAAACTCACTAAGTAACGGCTCTAAGGTAGTAGGGCGTTACAAAGGTACAATTACAAGAGTTATTGGATTTGAGATTCATTAGACCTAGCTTCTCACAGTGGGGTGCACCAATTTTGTTTGTAAAGAAAAAGAATGGGACCCTAAGGATTGTTGGGAATAGTGCCCTTAGTTGAAAAATGTCTTGAATGAAATAAATAATTAAATTGAATTATTATATATATAGACTATGTCCGATATTATGTTGATGATATTAAGTAAATATCATAAAATTCCAAAGTTTATCTATGTGGTCTTAATCTCATATTGGTATGAGAGGATTGAGATTAAGATAATAAACTTGAAACAGTTTGTAGTAAAATAAAGTTATGGAATTTTTGGATTAATTACTGCTAGTACAGTTCGTTAGTATTATAAATACAAGTGACCTAGATCCAAGTCACTAGTGTAGTAGGACATTGTAGTGAAGGTACTTTATATATAGTGATATGTAGAATGGGACCAGATGTGATTTGTTAGTACTTTTCTAAACACTGTTTCATAATATTAATCAAACACATCAAACGATGATCATACACATGATAATCTTAATCCCGAGGTTACTATGAACTCCTATATATGTCATCTGATCCTTTAATTCATGCGTTAAAGTTTGTCAGAATGATCAGACTAAGAACAATTGTTTTGGGGACGCAAGGATATATATGGCTGGGAACATAGTTTAACAGATATGGAATCTATACCATCTTATAGAATAAATAATGGTTCCCTATTGGGTTGACTTTTGGAATTGAAAATGTTATGAGCGCTCACGTCACAAACTTGTTGTGACACAACCTTCACTAGTAAAGTCAATGGTACACTAGGAACAAGATATAGTTAAAAGGGTAACACGATAATTTTATTCCCTTTTAATTATGAACCTTTAATAGAGAATTAAGGTTGTATGTAATGATTATACCAATGGACACTTTATTCTTTAATAAAGTACTCTGTAAATATATGTATATAATTATCAAGAGTTCAATATCATATTTATCATGAAGAAATTATGAGATTAATAAATATGATTTTTTTTAATAAAAGAGCTTTGATTAATAATCTAATATTTATTGGAGATTGATATTATAGGTCCATAGGTCCCCAGTGTGGCTCTATCAACACCATATCAAGGTAAGAGTTGATATAAGGGTAAAACCTTAATTTGCAAATTTGAGAATAATTTTATTTTTCGGGTCAAATATACAATTATATTATAATTGAGGTTGAATAGTTAATTTGGAATTAATTAATTTTTTTTTTAAAATATGTTTATAAATTTAAATATACAATCTTGAAATATATATAAATAAATAAATAAAATTTTTAAATTAATTATTTTATTTGAGTGGGAGAAAATAAAATTGGTAAGTCAAAATAGTTTTTGATTTATTGAATTTAAAAAAGATGATGATAATGATGATCATCAATTTGAATTTGAATTTTGAATTTAAAATTTAAATTTTAAAACATGGTTGTGATTTTTTACTTAAAAAGATAATATCATTTTTTGTTAAAGGATTGATTTTAATTAAATATAAATAAAAGAAAAATGCAATATCTCTGAAAGGGAATACTGTTATACACGCATGACACAGTCAAGGATTGTGCCAGGCGTGTAGTAGTGTACTGATAAAGTATCAATATTGTTTTTATTTTATTTACTTAATTAATAATTTGAAAATAGATTTTTTCAAATTTGGTAATGTTATACCCAAAAATTGGAGATCAAGGACATGGCAATAAATGTGACAAATGGCAGTGCATTGTTAGTAAAAGACACGTTAATAGTCAATAAATACATTGACTCCTCAGAGTTGTGAGAAAGTGATCCGGTAGACTGACGAAGAATTTGGACTGCTTGAAAGATGTCATAGCCAAGCCAAGTGCACCTTTATCCTAGGAGGCTAAAGAGGATGCATTCTAGGAAAGCTAAGGGGAGTGCATCCTAGGAGAGCTAAGGGGGGTGTATCGAGGAGAACTCAAGAAAGTGGTCTTAGGAGACCCCAAGGAGAAAGTGGTCCTAGGAGACCCCAAGGAGGATGTGGTCCTAGGAGTCCCCAAGGGTGTGTCCGAGGTAAGCCTCCCAAGGTTTCCTAAGTGTTGGCTCGAACATGTCCAAGGTAAGTAGCTAAGGAGAAGGAGGCCCATGCAAACCAAGAATTGAGACTTAGATTTTGACAAGGAGAGTGCCTCGGGCTTGTACCAGGTGAGATGCCAAGAAGGATGCCTCGGACCACCTTGGTCCGAGGAGATGGCAAGAGAAGGTGCCTCGGATCACCTTGGTCCGAGGAGAAGGCCATCATGTCCGATCGGACATGTCATGGAGAAGGATGCCTCAAAGTTGTCTGAGGTGAGAAACAAGAGAATTGCCTCAGACCTACCCGAGGTGAGGTGCCAAGGGAGTTGGCTCGGACCACCTTGGTCCGAGGAGAGCCAAGCTTGCATGACCTTTGGTCCGAGGAGAGCCATGCATATACCACCTTTGGTCCAAGGAAAGCTTGAAGGAGTAATCAACATGCATGTGAGACTACGTCAAAGTCCCCAGAACGACTCTAGCAAGAATTGGTCTAGGCACCCGGGAATCTCTCACTCCTCTCTCAAATTGAGGAATCAGTTATATTTTAAACATTTATTGTAATATAAATATAAGATGAATAATAAAATATCCCTATCGAAAGGGGATATCAGTTGAGGATCCTAGGCCTATAAATAGAGGGCTTATGGGATGAGAGAGGGGCTGCTTCTACTTCTTCTTTCTAGAGAGAGAAAATTGGGTCTGTGTATTCTAGAGAGAGAAAGTGCTGATATTTGAGAGAACTCTTGTATTTTCACAATCTGTACTGAAGAAACTCAGTTGGCTCAGTCCCTCTGATCTTGAGTATAGATCTATAAATCACAACTCTAAGTGGATTAGGCTATTACCAAAAATCGGGGCTGAACCACTATAAAAATCCTGTGTGTTATTTACTTTTCTTGTTTATACCGTCTGTTGTCGTTTACATTCTCTTGAAGGTTTGTCGTATTTGACGTTCTCACGTCGTTGGCTAAAAAGACAGTCAACAGGTAAGTTAAATATTTACCTAAATAAATTCCTATCATCATTATGAAATTATTAATATATTACTATTATTATTAAGAATAATAAGGTAATATATAATCTCTCTATATATATTATGTAATAACAAGAAGAAAACAAGAGAGTAGAAATTCAGAAAAAGTTTCAAAAATTTTCAGACAAGAAATTGTCATCATCTTCTTCTTTTATTCTAAACTTCTCCAGTCATAGTCCAAGTTCTCATGTGTTGAGATATACTTGTGATTTCTAAATTACAAACTCATGTTCTCTATGTGCCCATACACATCTTGAGGTGTAGAGAACACTCCAGAAGATCGTAGTTTGATTTCTCAAAGTATTGGACAGGAATGTCGATATATATATATTTATATATATACGAAAAGACTCAATGACACTTGATAGGCTTCAAGAGGTAAATATTTATGTTCTTGAATATTAGTATACATGTGCATATGATATATATATATATAAGTATGTGAATATTTATATATATATGTTGCATGATTAAGAATTTTGCATATTAATGTTTTTGTTTGTATGTTTTATTGAACATATATATTGTTTATATGAGAGATGGAAATTTTTTGTGTTTTACAAACTGGGCCCACCACGCTATTTTCGCTCTGCACTCTGATTGTTTTTTCAACAATTGGTACCAGAGTAGGTTATTAATCTCTGCATATTATTAATTGTTGTATGGGAGTATGCACATTTTTTATATTATATGCAATATATGTTTGAATGGATGGATGTTTGTATTCATGATGATAGATTCTTAAGGGTTGTTTATTGTAACGTCCCACATTCTCTAATATGGCTTAGTGCCTGGATTAGGGGGCCAGGAGGGCAATAATTGGTTTAATGTGTTATTATGTGATTATATGCATGATTATGTGGTTTGTATTATTATATGGATGTATTTGCATATACATATATATATGGGGTCGTTTCTTATAACAAGGGCATTTTTGTATTTTTGGCTCGTTGAAGGCGTATTTGTATATTTATGTGCATGTATGTGATACATGGGTGAGACCACATTATAATGTGGATATATATGAGTTACTCGACATGAGACGATCCTAGGAAGCTAGTTAGCAGTTTAGTCATAATGGGGTTAAATACCGGGCTTGGGGTGAGCCTAAGGGTAATTTGGTAATTAGTACATTACTGGGATTTAACGGGTAATGGGAAATTATTTGGTAATTATTTGAGGATATTAGAAGTAATAGGAATTGAGGGATGTTAATTATGATTAACGGGGTAGGTGGCAAATGACAAAACTGCCCTTGAGAGGCTTTGAGAGAGAAGGTTGGCCCTAGGGGCATTTTAGTAATTTAAGGCAAAAATCTGGTGACTTAGTCACCTTTCCCTTGGCTGAAGAAACAGAACACTCTAGCTCTTTCTCTCTTCCTCTCAATTGTGCTCTTCTCCCTCACGGTTTCCCTTTCAATTTGGACTTGGGATCTTGAGGATAAGCTTAAGGGTTTCAGATTGAATTACAGTAGCTAAAGGGATTCAAATCACAACTGAGGATAAGAACTACAAACTTTGTTTTTAGTTGGTTTTTTTCTATGGTTTCGGCTGTTATTAAGCTTGAAAGTTTAAGGTTGTGAAAGGGATTTTTGACAGTGTTTTGAATGTGTTGAAAGCCTGGGATTTGCTACTGAGATTGGGGTATGATGATTGGATGGATTTGATTTGGTTTTGGTTGAGTTTGGCATTAAGAAAGAACAGAGATGCTGGGTTTGCAGGGGCGCCCCGCAGCTGTGTTCTTGGGTGCTGCGGCCTGTGCGAGCCTTAGAGCCTAGGTAGGGCTCTGTCCTGGTGGCGCACCGCGGCCCTCTTGGGCATGATGTGGCCCGTGCCATGGAACCAGACAAGGGGATTTCTATTTGGGAGGTCCGTCGTAGCCCTTAGGGGCAAGTCGCGGCTCGCGTGGTCCTGTTTAGCCAGCATAGGTTTTTAATGGCGGGATTTCAAACCTTAAGGCTCAAGATGGAATCTATTACCTAGTTTGGTAGAATTTGAGGTCCCGGAGGCTAGGATTTGGTTCAGAAGCCTTTAATCTCTCTTTATTGATTGGATTTTATATTTGGTTATGACTAGGTTACCGCTAAGGGTTCAAGGTCAGGACCGTGCTCGAGGGTCGTTCTTAATTTATCTTACGCTCAAGCCTGAGGTAAAAAAATTGCACCCAATATGTGACACACATGATTATTTATGATGCATGTTGAGTGCTCTATATATATGGATATCTATTGCATTATGAATGCTTGGTTGCATTATTTACTTGAGAAAGGCATTGACTTATCAGTCAAAGACGGCACTGACTTATCAGTCAAGAACGACAATAGTGCTGAGTGCTGGTCGTAAGGCATAGACTTATGAGTCAAGAGCGGTAATAATGCATTAGGAATTGGTCGATGTGATTAGATCTGATCGAGAGAGCGTTACACGCTCGTCCAACCCAATGGTCATAGAAAACTAATGCGCTTGACTAGTTTTATGGCTAGTTACTTAGAGCAAGGGAGAAAAGCCCAAGGTGACTTTATGGTCACATGGCTAGGGTAAAGGACCCCAGGTTGACTTCGTGGTCATCTATTTAGGGAAAAGAACCCCATGTTGACTCTACAGTGATCTGATTACGGCTGCGGGCCCCAGAATGATTCCATAATCATTTATTGGTACTTGTATGCATGCAATAATACGTTTTCTTGTTGAGCCTTGGATGGCCGGTGCTATGTGGTGCATGTAAAGGAAAAGAAAAGCTCACCCAGCCATGAGTGGAGAGCTAAGGTGGCGATGTGTACATATGCGGCCACTTGACCCCCACGGCCAAGGTTTCTTAGAGGAACTACGGTTAAACCCTATTTTTGCCGCTTAGGTCGGTGGATTGTAACTTCTGAGTTGTAATGACCATTTTGGAACTGTAAACAACTTTGTAAACATTATTATGGGATCCCATGTACAATTTAACATTTTTAATAAAATATCCATTCCTTTTGACCAAGATTTTAACCCTTGCCCATTAATTACATTTAGATGCACGTTTATGGCCTAAAGACCCGTTTAGCGGGTTAAGCACTATTTAAAATACAAAGTGTGACGATCTTGGCTAACCAGGGCGTTACATTTATATTGGTGCTTTTGAGTTTATTTATTATTCTTAAAATTTCTAGATGAAAAATGTAAGCCATTTTTGGGGTGTAAGAATTTTGTAATTTTTCTTTTAAAATTATGGATGAAATCCTGAGATGGTCCGAGCCTAAACCCTGAGCCTCGAGCCGTGCCCTTGCACCTACGCACGCCTGTGCCCAACCGTGCCCACCTGCACCAAGACGTACCCCACATTGTGCCTGCCCAGCCGCGTGCTCTTTCCAGTCCGTCCCTGCTCTGTCACGCGCCCCTGCCAGCCTATGCCTGCCCTGCCGTTTTCCCCTACCAACCCGTGCCTGCTCCCTGCCTTCTCCACCCTGAGTCGTGTACCCTCCACCGCTAGACCTCCTTTTCGCCACCATACATTTGTACACACCTATGGTTTGTATCAAACAAACCCTAATGTGTTGTTACCATAATTGTTTTAATTATTCATTTAATTAAAAAATCTGAAATTTAATTAAAATAGTTTTAGTTTGGAAATTTCCTTAATTGAAATAATATTGGTTATTTTCCTTAATTAAAAATGTTTTAAATATTCTCTTCAATAATTTACATTGTTTTAATTAAAATATCCAACATTAAAATTATTATGAATTTTAATTTATTAAAATTAAATTGTTTAATTTTATTTTTGAATTAAATTATCCAAATTCAAATTGGTGTTAGGAAACTTATACAAGATCTTTATTTATTTTCATGTAGATCTAATATTAAACAAGTTAATATGAGACAACCTAGAACTTGTTTTGAAAATTGAATTCAAAGAGAGATAATGATAAGAATACTTGCATTATACGCAATAGAATAATAGAGTCATCCCTTCAGTTTCTCTAACCCTTGTATCCATTCTGTCGCAGAGTATTACCAAGAAACTGAATCGATCTTCAATTTTCTTCACAGCCTTCCAAAGTATCATTGGAATCACCTAGACTAGAGTGGGCATTTCTCAACACATGAGATAGATACAGAGAGAAGAAGAGAAAAGAACAATAAGGCTTAGAAAATGACTTATGTTTAGAGAGAATCTAAAATCTATTAGAACTTGTGTTTCAACTTATGTTTTGACTTATCTTTTCAACTCTCTCTTAACATTCATTTTATAGACTCAATTAAGTCATTTATTTAATTAAAAAATCAATAAAATAATAGCCAATAATCAGCCCTAGGTCGAAATTTCCCATTTGATTATAAGCCCGTTGGACTTCAAATCAAGGCCTGTATTATTTTCTATTGATTTAATTAATTAAATCCTTTATCAAATTAATTATTTATAATTTAAACCTTGATTTAATCTTATTTATTAATTTAGTTACAATTTATCTTAATTAATAAATCTGCCATAATTTCTCTTTTCTTCTCTAAATTACATAACATTGTGAAACTATCCAAAATTGACCTCATCAACTTTGATAATTCTAATTGATAATTAAATCAATTAATTGAGACTATCTAGATGATTTTATCCAAGGTACAGTGGGGACCATGGGCCTATGAAATCAAGCTCCAATATGTTATCATAAATCTAACAAATAAATTTACTAACTTATTAATTCCTCGTGACTCCACGAAAGACTCGGAATTACACTCTTGAATTCATAGAATGCTCTATAACAAATATAGATATGTTATTAATTATCCATCGTAGAAACCATAAATGTCACTCAATCCTCTATAGATGGTCTACAATGAGATGGGACTAAAATACCGTTTTACCCGTCATTGTATTTTATCCTTAAAACACTTAGTTCCTTGTAAATGATATTTCCGTAAACTGTTATTAATTACTGAAATGAGATCTCTACCATTTAGCACCTTGAACCAAACTAAAAGGAAACCATCATTTCGGTTCTTCATCTGAAGCTAAAGATGTTCATATCTATGATTAACATTCCCACTCAATTATACTACCGAGTTCCCAAGATGTAAGTATGGGCTAGTTCGTAGGGTATGCAGGTAACAAACAAGTCAAAGAACTCAAATAAAATAATCAGTTAGAATACTAACCACTAAGAATTGAGATTGAATTAACATATGGTCAACTATATGATATGACTAGAATAGTTAATAACGATATGCTTACTTATCCTATCAATTGTCAATATCGGTCCAGTCCGATGTAACAAATGCATCCGATCTTATCTACTTTGCTAATGTTCTAGAAAGAACATATCACTACAATGTGTAAGTAATTCATATCGTAGATTGGCAAGTCCGTGTAAATCCTGTGCACTGACTAATCTCATAACTAACTTATTTTGAACATATAATCATATTTATATTCCACTGTGATTACGTCAATATAAATATGATTAGCTATAAGCTCGGGATTTAATAGAAGTTTATATTAAACAAATAATCAAGAAAATAAAACATGTGAGCAAAGTGATTGACCAAGTCAAAAATGATTTCTATTCTTTTATTGATAATAAAATGAGATTACAAAGAAATTTGGTTTTAATTAGGGCATAAAACCCCAACAAACTCCCACTTGCACTAATTGAAACTAATGCCTTAATTCTACTAATACCATTTGTTTGATGTGCTTATCAAATGTAGCTTCTAGTAGTGTCGTTGTAAACGGATATGCAAGATTGTCTTCAGATGCAGTCTTCATAAACTTGACATCTCCCATGGCCACATATTCTCGAATTATGTGATACTTCCTTTCTATATGCTTACTACTCTTATGACTACGAGGTTCTTTCAAATTGGCTATCGCTCCTGCATTGTCACAAAACAACACCATCGGTTTATCCATTTCTGGAATAACACCAAGATCCGAATAGAACTTCTTTAGCCAGACTATTTCCTTAGCTGCTTCTGATGCGACTTTGTACTCAGCCTCCATGATGGAATCAAAGATCGTAGACTGCTTTATGCTTCTCCATATCACAGCTCCACCCCCAAGAGTAAACACCATTCCAGAAGTATACTTCCTGTCATCGACATCAGTCTGAAAATCTGAATCGGTGTAGCCTACAAGGTTCAGAACACCACCCTAGTAGACTAACATATAATCCATGGTCCACCTTAAATACTTTAGGATATGCTTAACTGCTATCCAATGTTCCGGTCCTGGGTTTTAATGATACTTGCTCACGACTCCCATTGCATAACAGATATTTGGTCTAGTACACAACATAGCATACATCAAAATTCCAACTGCAGAAGCGTAAGGAACTTTTCTCATTGCATCTTCCTCTTCAAGAATTTGGGGAGACTGCTTCTTTGAAAGATGAATTCAATGGCGGGACGGTAAACGTCCTTTCTTGGAATTTGTCATTGAGAATCGTTCAAGTAATTTATCTATGTAAGCTGCTTGAGATAGAGCCAAGAGTATGTTCTTTCTTTCCCTAATGATCTGGATACCTAGAACATAACTTGCTTCACCCAAATCCTACACCTGGAATTGAGTGCTCAGCCAATTCTTCACATTTGACAATTTCTTAACATTGTTTCCAATGAGTAAGATATCATCTACATAAAGAACTAGGAATACCAATATTTGATTTGCCTTCAGTTGGTAAATACAAGGATCGTCAATATTTTGTTCAAAGCCATAGGTTTTGATTATTTCATCAAACCTAAGATTCCAAGAACGAGAAGCTTGCTCAAGTCCATAAATACACCTATTCAACTTGCAAACTTTTCCTTCTTGTTCAGCTACTTTAAATCCTTCTGGCTGATCCATATAAATGAATTCGTCAAGCTTTCCATAGAAAAGCTGTCTTAACGTCCATTTTCTAGATCTCATAGTCGAGAGCGGCTACTATGGATAGGGGGATGCAAATGGATTTGAGCAGGGTTACCAGACTAAAACTTTTCTTATAGTCCACGCCTTCTCTTTGGGTATAACCCTTTTACACTAATCGAGCTTTATAAGTCTCAATATTTCCATCAACACCTTGTTTCTTCTAGTTGATCCACTTGCACCCAATGGCCCTAAAGTCACTAAGTGCTTCAGCAATCCTAGACGGAATTTGAATACATGGACTCCATTTCCTGTTTCATTGCTTCGAGCCATAGTTCCTTTTCAGGGCTAGCCATTGCTTGTTTGAAAGACAACAGATCATCATCACTAGTGTCACCAACAACCATATTGGTTTCACCATGAAAACCATAGCGAACTGGGTTCCTGGAAACCCTCCCACAACGACGAGGCTTTGTGACTATTTGCTCAGGAACAGTGGTACTTTCTTCATTTAAATCGAATTGCGTTGGATGGACATGAAGAGTGGGAATTTCATCATCAACTCACGTTTATGATGATGGAACATTGGTTGGAGTGAATTCTTTAACCATCTTCTCTATAACTACTTTGCTGCGTGGTTTGAAGTTTTGGACATAGTCATTTTCCAGAAAAGTAGCATTCGTAGAAGTAAACACTTTCTTTTCTGAATGACTATAGAAAAGTCCACCCTGAGTACCTTTAGGATAGCCAACAAACATGTAAACCTCAGTTCACAGTTCTAGCTTTCCTTCCTTTTTCCTCAGGACGTGGGCGGGACACCCCTAGATTCTACAATGGCATAAACTAGGTTCACGACCATTTCTGCATTCTAAAGATGTTTTGGGGATTGATTTCGATGGCATGATATTGATAATGTCGTTTGTGGTTTCAATTGCATGTCCCAGAATGAAGTTGGTAGAGTTGAGTAACTAAGCATGCATCTAACCATTTCTAATAAAGTTCTGTTTCGGCGTTCCGCTACACCATTTTGTTGTGGAGTACCTGGGGCAATAAGTTGTGATAAAATCCCAAGTTCAGTTAAATGATCTTGGAACTACATATCCAAATATTCTCCACCCCTATCAGATCGCAAGATCTTTAACATTTTACCTAATTGGTTCTGAGCCATCGCTAGGAATTCCTGAAACTTTGAAAATGTTTCCAATTTCTTGTGCATTAGGTAAAGACATGAGAATCTAGAGTAATCGTCAATGAAAGTGATGAAATACTCAAAACCACCCCTGGCTTGTACATTCGAAGGTCCACAAACATCTGAATGCACAAGTCCAAGTGGTTCTTTGGCCCTATCACCCTTTGCAGAGAATGGACGCTTGGTCAGGTTGTCTTCTAGACAAGATTCATAGATAGGTAATTAACTTAAGATGAGTTCCCTCAAAGGCCCATCCTTTGAAAGTCTTTGGAATCCTATCATAGCCAATGTCACCTAGTCTCAAGTGCCATAAATACGTCATATTATCGTTATCGGTCTTTTGACGTTTATTGATCCTAGGTTTAGCTACTTTAAATATATCATTGTTAAGACCAAGGGGTTCTTTAGGTCGCAGAAGATAAAGCCCGTTTTCCAAACATGCAATACACAATTATGATCCATTGAAGGAAATATATATTTTGGAACTTGAGAAAGTCATAACAAATTGTTCTAATTGCAACATCGAAACTGAAATTACTAAAATCCGGAATAAAAAATAAATCATTTAAAATTAAGTATTTATTCTTGAACTTCAGACGATCTCTTCCTCTAGTTTGGACCGTAACAAACGCTCCGTTCCCAACTCTAAGCTTTAAGTCGCCTTCACCCACTTCCTCCCATGATTCAAGAAGCTGTAAAGAGTTTCAAACATGGTTAGTAGAACCAGAATCAATAATCCAAACGAATTTGTCATTATCTAAAACACATGTTTCTAAGATAAATGAACTATAATCATTACCTTTGTTTTTCGCTGCTAGAAACTTGGGGCAATCCTGTTTCCATTGCCCTTCTCTTTGCAGTGAAAACTCTTACCTTTACCTTTCTTGTTTTTCTTGTTCTTTCCCTTAGGTATCTGTGCATTTGGTTGTGCACTCATCTTTGCAGCCTTTGCAGGCTTGGGGTTGTTGTTTTGTCCACCTTTCCTCTTATTTCCAGCTTTCGAAGACAAAGCTTGGTTAGCTTCAGCCTTAGCTGGATCAACGACAATTTTAGTAGTTGTCTTTTTTTCTCCTCCCTTGCTCGGTCCACCCATGATAGACTCAAAAGTCTGAATCTCGTTCATGAGTTGCGTGAGACCATAGTTGAGTTTATTCAACATATAGATGGTGGTGAACGACAGGAAAGCTGGAGAGAGACTGTTGAGGATTAAGCCAACTTGAGCTTCCTCATCTAGTGTTGCTCCATGCAGTTCAACATCCTGAAAGTAGTTGTCATTTTGGTCAGATGATCGCGGACATGTTGAGGAGGTGCCATTAGAGCATTGGCATATTTCTTGGTGGCCTCAAAATGAGTCTGCTCTGACTTGGCTCCAAACATGTCTTGGAGCAGATCCATGATTTCGTAGGCCATCTCGACATTTGCCATCTTTGTCTTGAGAGTTTCAACCGTACTAGTAAACATGTAGTACCGTGCCTTGTTATTAGCCTCCTGCCAATGCTTATACTTATCCCTCACAGACTTGGTAGCTCCTTCAGCTGGAACTTTTGGGGATTCCTCAGTCATGACAAACTTGGAGTTGTCATCAATCAACACAATGTTGATGTTCTACTTCCATTTAAGGACGTTTTCTCCAGTGAGTTTCTCCATCGAAAGATGAGAAAGGATGGGAGTCAACACAACCATAATTATACTACAAATTGTCAATAAAATAGAAATGAATGACTTTTGCCCAATAAAACTCCCATTCACACAAATTTCAAGAAATAGCACAACATATACAAAAAATATGCAAGATTTGAGAAAAAAATACCAAAATAATCATATCTCTATTTCTTTAGTTTTTTTAACTAATCTATGATATCCTTGTCCCAGTTGGCGAGAGTAAAAAATATCACTAGTTAAATAAAGTTTTAAAATTATTTAATAAGGGACACCATTATTAACAACCTACTATTCGATCAAAATAAGAAAACAAAATCTCTTATTTTATGAGCTAGACCCACGGTTTCGATAATCATAGATTTAGTCCTAGTAGTCACTGTAGGGGTGAGTCTAGTAGAATTTGACTTATAATTATCTATCTTTCAAAATCTAACATTGTCAAAATAACTAATGAACACCTTCCGTAGGGGGACGAATCAAAGCGTCTTGAGGCCCCATGAAGCTATTGACTTTGTTAAACCAACGGTGGAGATCGTATATAATTATTAAAATAAGCTCATTATAAAATTAAAAATAATATTTTTATTATTTATTTTTAGAAAATTAATGACTATGGCTTACCAAAAAATTGAAAAGATTAGAATTTTTAAAACCAAAGTCTTATAATTTCCTATTAATTCTAAAGTGTCACATTGAAACAAATTCAATTAATTTAGAAGTAATTTGTTGCTAATCAATATTTATGCTTAACTAATATAATGAACCTATACAATTAACTCCAACTTAGGTAAATGGGCGTCAACAATTAGGCTTGTATGGAGGAGAGTTGGGTCCAGTATGTCGTTCCCACTACAAAGACCCCCATACTTCCATATAAGGTCCAAAAGACAGGAATTTAAACATTCGTTTTATTAATTGTTATAAACTGATTCGGCCCACTATAGTCATGTAAAGCAAATGGGCATTCACAAGTGGAACCGCCCACAAGAGAGGAATTGAAACCTTACATTTTCCAATGGGCCCAAATAAAAACTATCATTTTATGAATATTTTAGTTGGGAAAAAAATCCATATATTTAGCAAACATATGGGCCACTATATGCATCTAAGCCCAATTGCAAAAATACCACATATAGTGCAAACAAACACGTTATAATTTGATGGGCTTAATCATGTTACTATATGAGCAATTCTATGAATTTATGCAAAAATACCATAATTAATTTATAGAATTTATCAAAAAATTTGAATTAATTAATTTTTTTACAAAAAAAGGTCAATTTAAATGAAATTTATCAACAATTAACAATAATTAATTTAAATTTCATTTATCAACAATTAATTTGGTTTAGGTTAATTTGAAAAAATATCAATTTAATTTAAATATGATTTATCAACAATTAACCAAAATTAATTTAAATCCAGTTTATTAAAAAAATATATTTTATTAATTGGCTGAAAAATGATATTTTTCAAAATTTAACCAATTTTAAACTTTGAAATCAATATCTTAAATGTTTTTCAAAAAATATCTTGTGTTGTTACTATAAGCTAATATTTTAACCATTAAAAAAATAAAATATTAATAGTTATAACAACCATAAAATATCTCAAAGCAGTTAAATAAACTTAAATATCCATAAAAATATCTAACTAACGAATTTCAAATAATTTAAATATTAACAACTATAGAATAAACATATATTTATATTTTTAAATAAAGATTTAATAAAAATAACAAGTATTTAAAATAAAATATCTTAAATATCTGATATCTGATATCTTAATTATAATATTTTAATATATTAAAATATTTAAAATTAAGTTCTTTGTCTATTTTTAAATTTGAATTTGTAAAAATATCTAATTATTTAAATCTCAACCAACAAAAATATCTTATTTGAAATAATGTATTCACACTTAAAATAATGTTACCAAATAATGTTGATATGTGATAAATAAGGTAAAAATGTATTCACACTTAAATGATATTTTCACACTAGAAAATCAGTTGAATCATTAAATCAACAATCAATATGGATATACTACTAATTTTCCTTAATAACTTTAAAATATTTTGTCTAAAATAAAGTTAGCCAATAAAGGATTTTACAATCTCCCCCGTTGGCAACTTGATAGAAAAAAATATTTTAAGAGTTTATTTTGAAAGATCCTGCAAAAACAAACCAGGTTAGAGCAAATAGTAATGTAATTACTCCCCCTGCAAAAGACATCTCAATTATAACCAATATCATAAACAAGGTTAACTTTTTGAGAAAGTTTAAAAAGATAAAAACCCAACAAAATAAGCAAAATAAACATGTTCAAAACAAAATAAACCAAAATAAACCTGCTTACTCGCCCTTGTTGTCTAGCAATAAGTCAAAGGAGTAGCAACACAAACAAAAGAAACCAAATAAAAAGACACTAAACATCGTTCTTTTACAATTTATTTAAACAAAAGAAAAGAGAAAATCAAAACAAAGCAGAAAAAAATGGCCTCATTTGGAAGGTCCTGCAACAAATTAAGACATCATGGTCGAGAGACAATGCTTGAGATTGAAAACTTCTATCTGAACAGATTCCAGAGTGGCCTTGACACCAGCAATTTCAGTAATGACAGATTCAACATCGCCAGCCTTGAGAGCAATCCCTTTAGTTGTATTGACTGATGAGGATTCCTTCTTGATTTTGTAATCTACATCGGCAGTGGGAGGTGTCACAATTTCATATTCCAACCGGAGAGACTTTTGAGAATCAAGAAACTTGTACATCAAATGAGGAAACACCAAATATTGGCCTTTCTTTTTGGCTTTTCCTAAGGCAGTGATCTGATAAAAAATGAGAGTGGCAAGATCAACTTGAAGACCAGTCCCGACTTTGTACAGAAAGAAGGTCGTGTCAAAGGTAATGGTATATGTATGAGTTGTGGGAATCCAATTGTTGGTAGAAAATTTGTGAAGCACGTCATAGTAATGAGTAAGATCGGTCACCTTGAGAATCGAGTGTTGTTCCCAAACCATATTCTGTCCCACCAACTCAGATAAAACCTTGTCTTTGTTGAACTCCACAACAACATTGATAACAACAGGAGGCAAATTCAGAACCTTTGCAATTTCAGCAATACTAAACACATACCAATGTCCCCGAACATAAACTTGACCAAACATAAAAGACTTGCTATCAAACAGATCATCTTTAAGATTAGTATAGAATTCTTGAACGACCCGAGGAAAAAAACCATCAAACTCAGTTAAAGAACCTAACTACCCTCGATCCTCAATTTTCTTAATGACCCCAAACACTCTATGGGCAGAAAAAGAAATTTTTTTCTCTCAGATAAAATCACGATGCACATAATGCTTCATATTTTTCTCATTGTCATTGAAATAGAAATTCAAAGAGTGAGCTTTAAAAGTAGAACCTGGAGAGACTTTAGTATCCACTGGTGACTTTGTGCGAATCTCAGGAATTTTCACAGCTTTCTTGCCCTTTGGAGAAATATGAGGGTCCTCTGATGGGTCAGATTCGGCTTCAGATGCAAAAACATCATCAATAGAGGGATCGTCTTCAAGGGGATCATCATCAGAGGGAACAAAAGCTTCAGATGGGCAGTTTCAGAAGAGGAACAGGGTGAAGGAATCTTCTTCACCTTCGACAGAAACTTGGAACGTGGAGTGGAACCCACGGGAGAAGAAACCTTTGGAGAGGAAACCGAAGGATTAGTACCTTTGCACCAAGGAGATTTTCGAGAAGAGGAAACCTGGAACCACCCTTTGCTTTTTTTTCTTGGGTGCAAGAATATCAGGGGATTCAGAGGAGTCAGAATGGGTTTTGGCCGAATCACCGTCATGATCAGAGACATCATCTGAGAGGGATGCTCGACCCTTTTTGGAAGGCCCAGAGACAGAGGCGAGCGAAGCTGCCAATGAAGGAGTTCCAGACGGTACTTTGGGGGCTTCTAGGTTAGGAATGACCACGACTTTGCTCGTGGTGATGGTTTCGTCAATGAGGCTAGGTTGAGACAAGGTACTCTTTCGAGCCTTTTTCTTGGTGAGAGATGGAGATGCAGTCAACGAGCCAGCCTTCAAATCCTTGACAGACCGAGAGCCACTTCCTCTAGTTTTCCCCATGATTGCACGAGAAAGAGAGGAAACTGTCACAAGGAAATGAAAGGAAACTAAGAAAGGAAGAAGAAGAAAGATGGAGACAGTTGAGATATTGGGCCCAAGGATGTCTGAATATAAAGAATAGGATAGATAGGGGTTTGATCTTTTATTCCATTTTTTTTTAGAATTAAATAGAATATACACTTTTGGAAAGTACACAATAATATCCCAAAAATAACTACCAACAAATGTACATGACACAAAATTGGGAAACAAGCCAAAATAGGAAACTTTTTTATCTTAAAAAAAATACGAGATAAAGACAAAAAACAAAATTGATACAACATACCCTTTTTGACACACTCATATTCGATTTTCCTTTGAAAGAATATATATATTATTATATATTTTTATATTTTTTTATTGAATTAATATATATATATATATAACCAAATGTACCAAAAGATATCCCATTTTGATTAGTGCTCAAAGTCTTCTTGCCCTTGCATGTGGAGAGAGAAACAATCATTATTTCAAAAGAAATTTGTACTATAAGGTTAGAAAATATATTTAATATAAATCATGCTTTTATTTTCAAAATAAAATATCACAAAATATTTACTCCTATTACAAAAAATATTTTATTCAAATCAATGAGTGTGTATGAGACTTACAAATTTTTCCAACAGCATATCTTAAGCATTTGTGTGTGATTGTGAAAGCAGAGATCATTGCCCTGTATGACAATTTTAGCCTTTTCAGGGACATTTCCCTATGTGGCAATTTTTAGTGTTTTTCTCAATGAGTACCCAAATTAGACGCTTTCACACTACATTGAATGCTGCATTTAACAGTGGTAGAGTATCTTCTTCATAATTTTTAGTTACATAGTTCTAACTTACTCAAAGATAGCATTTTACACAACAGTGTAGGTAGCTCTATTCTAAGATGGAGCATGAAATACTTTTCAAGGATCAAATGCTCATACACTATAAACACAGATTAATTTGAAAGAATATTAACTGGAGGGACTATTTATTTTGCTTTTTTTTAAAAAAATATGCGCATGATATATATTAATTATAAATTATAGCCTGAAGTAAAAATATATTTTGACATAATGATTGAGACTTTTTCGGTGAACAAGGACAAGAAGAAATCACACACTTTTTCTAGCATAGGGATATGGTACAACACAAAAAAAAATTAATTAGCGCATACCCCCAAGGATTTCCTGAGGGAATCAAACCTGACTGTATCAAGGGCTTTTGTAAAAATATCTGCAATCTGTTTGTCAGTCTCAATATATTCTAAGATCAAAGTTTTATTTTCAACAAGTTTCCTGATAAAATGATGACGAATGTCAATGTGTTTAGTGCGAGAGTGTTGACCAGGACTTTTGAGATATTAATAGCACTAGTGTTATCACAAAAAATAGTCAAGGTTTTAAGATCAAACCATGATCTGTCATCATTTGTTTCATCCATAATAATTACGTACAACAGCTTCCTGCAACTATGTACTCAGCCTCAGCAGTTGACAGGGAGATTGACTTTTGTTTCTTGCTATGCCAAGAAACCAGATTGTTTCCTAGATAAAAACATCCACCACTTGTACTTTTCTGTCATTTGCATTGCCTGCCCAATCAGCATCACTAAAACAAACAAGGTTAGAGTTTGTTACCTTTGAGTACCATATTCCATACTCCTGAGTACCATTCACATAGCGAATGATTCGCTTTACAGCTGTCACATGGGATTCCATAGGATCCCTTTGATATCGAGCACATACCCCAACACTGTAGCTAATGTCAAGACGACTAGCTGTGAGATACATAAGACTTCCAATCATGCTTCTGTACAATGTTGGATATACCTTTACACCATTTTCATCCTTGGTCAGTTTGACCGTGGTTCCCATTGGTGTTTTGGCATGTTTAGCATACTCCATCCCAAATTTCTTGACCAGATTTTTTGCATACTTACTTTGAGAAATGAAGGTTCCATCTTCTGATTGTTTGACTTGCAGTCCTAGAAAATAGTTTAACTCACCTACCATGCTCATTTAGAACTCATCTGTCATTTGTTTGAAAAATTCCTGCACTAAGGTGTTAGAAGTAGAGCCAAAAACAATATCATCAACATAGATTTGAGCAATAACAATATCAGAATCAACAGTTTTGATGAAAAGAGTTTTATCGACTCCTCCTCTTTTATAACCATTCAAAACAAGAAATTGAGTCAATCTTTCATACCAAGCTCTAGGAGTCTGTTTTAGACAATTGAGAGCCTTT
This sequence comes from Humulus lupulus, assembly GCF_963169125.1. NCBI lineage: Eukaryota > Viridiplantae > Streptophyta > Magnoliopsida > Rosales > Cannabaceae > Humulus > Humulus lupulus. The sequence goes on along the minus strand of NC_084798.1, from coordinate 132,268,430 downwards.
TTAAGTTGAAAAACATGATCAAGATTATGTGGATCTTCAAAGCCTTTTGGTTGTTCAACAAATGCTTCTTCATTCAAAATTCCATTTAAAAAGGCAGATTTAACATCCATTTGGAATAATTTGAAACCAACAACACAAGCAACAGCCAATAGCAATCTTATTGACTCAAGTCTTGCGACAAGGGCAAAAGTTTCATCGAAATCAACTCCTTCAATTTGAGTATACCCCTGGGCAACTAGCCTAGCTTTATTTCTTATTATTGTACCAAATTCGTCACATTTATTTTTGAAGATCCATTTGGTACCAATAACATTGGTATGATTTGGTCTAGGAACAAGAGTCCATACCTCATTTCTTGTAAATTGTTCTAATTCCTCTTGCATTGCTTTTATCCATGACTAATCATTCAAGGCTTCTTTCACATTTTTTGGTTCAAGGCTAGATGCAAAGCAAACTAATTGAACCAAATTCACATACCTTTTTCTTGTCACCATGCTTTCTTCAATATCACCAAGAATGAGATCTAAAGGATGATTCTTTTTAATTCGGGCAGAAGGTTCTCTCTGTATTGAATCTGTGATGATTTTTGGCCCTTCCTTTGTTGGTCATTTAGATGATGTTGGAATAGATTCAGCTTATGTTGCAACAGTTTCTGTATAAGAGGGCACAACATCACCTATTGTCACTGCAGGAGATTCTATCTGAGAGGTTTTGACAATGAACCTATAAATTTCTTCTTCATTGGAATATTCAGAAAATTCTTTTAAATCATCAACAACATTGGATGATTCCATAATAGTTTGAGTTCTCATGTTATAAACACGATAAGCTCTACTATTCATAGAATATCCAAGAAAAACTCCTATATCACTTTTTGAATCAAATTTTCCAATATTCTCATGATCTCTAAGAATATAGCATATACACCCAAAAACATGAAAATAACTTACATTGGGCTTTTTACCTTTCCAGATTTTGTAGGGAGTTTTGGAGGTACCTGGGTGAAGAAACACTCGATTGATTGTGTAGCAAGCAGTGAATATTGCCTCTACCCACAATCGTTTGTAGAGTTTCTTACTGTTTAGCATTACTCAGGCCATCTCCTACAACGTTCTATTTTTCCTCTCAACAACCCCATTTTGTTAAGGTGTTTTGGGAGCTGAGAACTCATGAGAAATACCTAGAGATTTACAAAAGTCATCATAAACAGTATTCTCAAATTCCTTACCATGATCACTTCTGATTCTCACAATCTTACCTATATTGCAATCCTTTTCAACTCTTAATTTAATGCAAAGATTTTTAAAGGCATCAAACGTGCCTGATTTTTCCCTTAAGAAGTCAACCCAAGTAAAACGAGAAAAATCATCATCACACACAAAGATGTACCTTTTTCCATTAATACTTTCAACTTGAATAAGACCCATGAGATCCATATGCAAGAGTTCAAGAACTTTTGAATTATTAATTCCTGTAACGCTTGTGTGGGAGTTTTTTAATTGTTTCCCCAACTGACATGGTTCACATTACCCAATTTGGGTAACCCACGAACTAACCCTGCACTTACAATCTTTTTCAAACTTTGGAAATTTATGTGACCCAGTTTTTCATGCCATAAGTCAGTGGTATTACCTATAGCCGAATGACATGTGAGGGTTGGCGAAAGAGCATAGCAATTATCAATAGATCTATATCCTTTCAATACACTCATACCATTTTGATCAATAACATTGCAATCATCACGAGAAAATTTACTTTGAAGTCTTGATCACAAATTTGACTTACACTAATTAAATTATCCTTAAGGCCTTCAACAAGCAAAACGCTTCTCAATGTTGGTAATCTATCAAGAGTTAGGGCACCTTTTCCAACAATATTACCTGACATACCATCACCAAAAGTAACAGCACCACATTTCAAAGATTTGAAATTTGTGAGTATATTTGCATCACCTATCATATGTCTAGAACATCCAATATCAAAATACCAATAGTTAGAGGCACAAGATTTATGACAGGTAAAAGAAGCAAGACAATTTGTTCTTGCTTTTTCAATCCAAACACTTTTTGAAGGTTTTTTCACAACCTGTTTTGTTTTACTATAATGATTTAGATAATTGTTTTTGAAAAAATTCATCATAGTAAAACATTTGGGCCAGATGTGCCCTTTCACTCCACAAAAATGACAAATTGGAATGAACCGATCTGTTGTATTTCTTTTGAGAAACTTGGTCTGTTTAACAGATGTGGGAACATATTGAACTTTTGTAGCATCACCTGTCTGAGATGTACCTGCAGAAACGTTAGTGGTTGACCCATAATGAATGCCAGATTTCACAAAAATGGTTTTGCCTTTTGATTTAAAACCATCAGACCCTAATCCAGAAAAATTACAAGCTTTTTGTCGTGCACCAATAACATCATCCAAGATCCTAGAATTTCGATTAAGCCTTTTAACACCTTTTACCATGTGGTTAATTTTATTTGATAATCTCTTAATTTCACAATCTTTGGCAATTACTTTATCCTCAAGATTCTTCACAGTATTTTAAAGTTGATCATTCTTTTCTTGTAAGGATTTGTTATTGCTTGCCATTAAGCGATTATCAGAACAAACCTTTAACCATTGATCATACATATCTTTATATGATTCTTTTAAAGAGTCCTCATCTAGATCAGACTCATTGGATTCACATTCAGAATTTTCTTCATGAACTGTGTTGTTAAGACAAACAACCCTTTTATTAACCTACGAATTTAAAGTTAATCCAGAAACAACAGAGGTTAAGGCAAGGTTTGAGTTATCTTCTTCATCGCTACTTTTAGAATCCTGATCACTCCAAGTAGCTGCCATTACCTTTTTATTTTTCTTCAGTGTATTGGCACATTCAGATTGAATATGACCAAATCCTTCACATTCCCTGCATTGCACACCTCTTTTATTGCTATTGTCAAAAGGTTTAGAGAATTGATTACCTTTGGAAGATTTGAACGTGGATTTTTTGTTACTAATCTTTTTCATGTATTTTTGAAATTTTTTGGTCAGTAAGGCCATTTTGTCTTCACCATCATTTTCACCTGAATCTTTCATTTTTGATGATTTGAGAGCAACTGATTTTTCTTTGGGAGCACTTGTTTTTTTCCTTTTGACGAATTTGCTGATTGAGTTCAAACAATCGTAATAAACCCATCAAGTCCTCTACTTTAATTGTGTCGAGATCTTTTGCCTCCTCAATCGCTGTGAGCTTTGTTTGAAACTTGTCAGGAAGCACTCTAACAATTTTTTGAACTAACACATTATTTTCCAATTTTTCTCCCAAAGCAAAATATTCATAGAAATCTGTGAGAGACTCCGTTTCTGTCATTCTAAGATTTTCAAATCTTGTAGTTAGCATAACAAGCCTAGAACGTTTTACATTAGCAGTTCCTTCAAATTGAGTTTGAAGGATTTCCCAAGCTTCTTTGGTAGATTCACACGAGGATATTAATTTTATGTATCCTTCACCAACTCCATTAAAGATAGCATGCAGGGCTTTGTTGTTATAACTAGACAATTTATCTTCAGCATCAGTCCAGTTAAGTTCATATTTTACCTTTGTTACATCATTTGATTCAAATGGAGGTGTCCAACTGATTAAGATTGATCTCCACACCTTTTCTTCTTGAGATTTAATAAAGGCTCTCATCCTAACCTTCCAATAAGGATAGTTGGAATCATTCAGTAAAGGAGGGCGAGTTATAGAACCACCTTCTGCAAAGAAAGACATTTCACAAGGCACAAAACAAACGGAAGAATAGAAGATCTCACTAAGAGTTTAGTGACCCACTCTGATACCAATTGAAATTCCGTGTTTTAATATTACCAAGTGATTTAAAATAAACAACTTAATTAAATGCAGAATAATGATTAAGTTGTTTAGACAGATTTCAGTTTTGTTCACACCATATATGAAACTGTTTAAACAGAAGCAGAAAAACAAGTAAAAATTGAACACACGATAATTTTACGTGGTTTAGAAATCTTTTCAGATAACCTACATCCACGGGGCCATGGCCAGAGAATAAACCAATTAGTAAAGAAACAATGTGTACAAAAGCATTGACTTAAACAATGTAAGACTCCCTCTCAAACTATTCCCGCAATCTTGTTGTACTCTTCTCTACGAATCTGGTTTTGATGAAACGGTGATTCTCTTGAACTCCCTTCAAAGAATAGCGAGTGCACACTTCCTCCCGAAGAGTGACTTAGATAAAATCCTCTCCCAAAGATCCTTATGAACACGTTCACAATAGGCACTATCTGTTTACAATGGACTAGATAGATATCCACAAGTACACTCATCACTCTCACAAAGATTAAGGTGAACAAACTTAATCTCTACAAATAAAGACACTCTTCAAAATAACATAATGTTTACAAATATTCAAAATGGAAGAGATAAAAATTCTAAAGGCCTTGCCAAGATATTTATAGGCAAGGAAATCGTCCAAGGCCATCATTTTCTGATATCTTTGAAATCAATTTGCAAATTCCTTTGATTTTGGAAATCAGCCAGCCAGATGAATTCTGTGTCGATAGAAAAGGAAATTGATGAGTCAACAACGTAATCAGTTTTATCTGGCAGAACGAACATTGTCATTTCTTTTGACCATATTCATTTTCGACACCTTCTTTATTCCAGAATAAACATAATACCTTAAAATAATATCAAGATAATTGTAATATATATATATTTTTACCAAATAATGTTGATATGTGATAAATAAGGTAAAAATGTATTCACACTTAAAGGATATTTTCACACTAGAAAATCAGCTGAATCATTTAATCAAGAATCAATATGGATATGCTACTGATTTTCCTTAATAACTTTAAAATATTTTGTCTAAAATAAAGTTAGCCAATAAAGGAATTTACAATCTCCCCCTTTGGTAACTTGATAGACAAAAATATTTTAAGAGTTTATTTTGAAAGATCCTGCAAAGACAAACTAGGTTAGAGCAAATAGTAATGTAATTACTCCCTTTGTGAAAGACACCTCAATTATAATCAATATCATAAACAAGGTTAACTTTTTGAGAAAGTTTAACAAGATAAAAACCCAACAAAATAAATAAAATAAACCTGTTCAAAACAAAATAATGTTTACTCCCCCTTGTTGTCTAGCAATAAGCCAAAGGAGTAACAACACAAACAAAAGAAACCAAATGAAAAGACACTAAACAACATTCTTTTACAATTTATTTAAACAAAAGAAAAGAGAAAATCAAAACAAAGCAGAAACAGATGGCCTCATTTGGAAGGTCCCGCAGCAAATTGAGACTTCATGGAAGAGACAATGCTTGAGACTGAAAAATTCTGTCTGAACAGATTCCAGAGTGGCCTTGACACTAGCAAGTTCAGTAATTTAGATACCAATTTATCTTAATTAATAAATCTGCCCTAATTTCTCTTTTATTCTCTGAATTAAATAACTCTATGAAACTATCCAAAATTGACTCGTCAACTTTGATAATTCTAATTGATAATTAAATCAATTAATTGAGACTATCTAGATGATTTTATCCAGGGTACAGTGAGGACCATGGGCCTGTGAAATCAAGCTCCAATACGTTATCATAAATCTAACAAATAAATTTACTAACTTATTAATTTCTCGTGACTCTACTAAAGACTCGGAATTGCACTCTTGAATTCATAGAACGCTCTATAACAAATATAGATGCACTATTAGTTATCCATTATTACAACAATAATTGTCACTAAATCCTCTATAGACGGTCTACAATAATATGGGACTAAAATACCGTTTTACCCCTCATTGTATTTTATCCTTAAAACACTTAGTTCTTTATAAATGAAATTTCAGTAAACTAATATTAATTACTGAAATAAGATCTCTATCATTTAGCACCTTGAACCAAACTAAAAGGAAACCATCATTCACTTCTTCATCATAAGCGATAGATGTTCATATCTATGATTAACACTCCCACTCAATTATACTACCGAGTTCCCAAGATGTAAGTATGGGCTAGTCCGTAGGGTAAGCCGGTAGCGAACAAGTCAAAGAACTCAAATAATACAATCAGTTAGAATACTAACCACTCAGAATTGAGATTGAATTGACCTATGGTCAACTATATGATATGACTAGAATAGATAATAATGATATGTTTACTTATCCTATCAACAGTCAATATCGGTCCAGTCCGATGTAACAAATACATCCGATCTTATCTTCTTTGTGAATGAATAGGAAAGAACATAACACTGCAATGTGTAATTAGATCATATCGTAGATTGGCAAGTCAGTATAAATCATTTGCACTGACTAATATTAGGACTAACTTATTTTGAACATATAATCATATTTATATTCCATTGTGATTACGTCACTATTAATACGATTAGCTATATGCTTGGGGTTTAATAGAAGTTTATATTAAATAAATAATATTGAAAATAAAACATGTGAGCAAAGTGATTGACCAAGTCAAAAAAAGATTTCTATTTATTTTATTGATAATAAAATGAGATTACAAAAATATTGGGTTTCAATTGGGCCTTAGAAACTATTTGAGTGTTAAAACCCAAAGTTTAATTATTTTAAAAGTTTATTTAAAATAATTAGAAAGTTGTATAATTCAAAATGGACATGAAAAATGGTGACATTGGCTCAACAAAACTACATCTCAAGGTTGAAGATCAAGGTGCTCTTCATCAGACCTTAGATAGTCGAGGTTATATTTTCATGTATTTTTTTGCAAGTGTTGTAATATTTCTAGAAATATCCAAAGTTACCGACCCACTTTAATTTACTTATTATAAATGTTTGAATGTGAGTAACTTGTTTAATATTTTTTTCATGCATTATAACATGCCATTCATATATACCCACACATTATGCAATTAGCATGCATTACATTCGTGTAGGAACATGCTATTAGGAACGTCGTATATTTTATTATATGTTTATATATGATAATTCAAATAATAATAAACTTAGTCTTAATTAGTTAAGATGATAAATCAAAATGAAAGTTGTTTAATTTGTTATTTTTAATGAAAAATGTTTTATTAAAAATAAAAATTATTTTCTCTTATTTAAAGAAAAATTAAAATTAGAATTAAGGGCACAATTTGTTTTTGCTTAATTAGATTAGTAATTATTATAATATCATTTTGTAAAAATAATTAAATTTATTTTTACAACTAAATTGAAAAATAATGATTTTGTGAAAAATAGACTTTTCCAAAATAGTGAGTGGGAGAGGGAGTTATGACAATAAGTCACATAGTCTCCATTATTGGTTGAACACCGAGAGGCATAGGAAGGACCTTGTGTCACCTCCGTTTGCGGCCTCCCTAAGGAAATGCTTTCGAATATGTTTATTTTATCTCAAGGTTGACTTCTCTTATGAGAATATAATTAGTGATTTATTTCATGTTCAGATGTCCGTTAGGCACACTCTTGAGTTAAGTAATTAATTGAAAATAATGGGTTACACTCCAAAGGTTTATATAGGCTTTCGAGCACGACTAGTGAATCTTGACCAAACTAGCGGTAGTTCATAAGTCAAAAGGGAAAAAATGTTTTTAAGTTTTCACTTATGAAATTGGGATTTTTCTCAAAATTAATTTGGAGTTAGTTTGACCTACCCCAAGGCTGGTCAATTAATTTTCAAATTAATTTATTGTGGATTAGTATATAATTTTTTATGTGTTTTGATATGTTGCATTCATGCATTATGATTACTTTTCCAAATAATATATGGTATATATTATATGTTTTAATTCATTATATTTTCTTAATTTATTTCCAGCAACAATGGTTAATTCTCTTAGTCATGATAAAGTACTTGAAAACTTGGGAATTCACACACACGTCAATGATAAACTCTTGGAAAAGATTCCATTTAGTCTTAACTGCATAAGAAGATGGTATGAAGGGATTCACATTGTCTTTGGAACAAAAAACTTGTACGCAACGATCTATGATCTACCTCCAGGGGTTCCAAGCTTTTCATCCAGCTTTGATGAACATGAAAAATATGGTGAATGGATGAGATTGATTCACCAGGCATATCCATGCATGTTATCGACCATGCATGGAGACATTAAAGAAAGATATATGGTTATTGAAACTGCATACGAGATGTGGGCCTTGATAAAGAATGATGCTATGGCATATACTCAATTTTTGAAATACGAGGTAAATTAGATTTACTCAAAAAATCTTCTTTAATGTTTTGAATGATTGATTCAAAATTTTGCCACTAATATTATTTTTCATGTGTTCTTGTTTTCAGGGATGTAGAAGTTTTATGAGAAAAAGGATAATTCTTTGAAACCAAAGCGAAGAAGAAATGTTGAAGACGATTGAATAAAGAAAAGATTAGTTTAGCAATTTATTTTGTTTACTTTAAATGCAATTTAAATTTTTGTCATTTTGAAATAGTTGATTTTTATTATGAAAGAAAATAAACAGTTCTTTCTTTAAATTAGCTTTAACATTCTTTCTACAAACTATATATAAGATTCTTTTATTTGATAAGTGAACAAATTTGATATTTCTTTTGAATAATAAATTCAGTTGTTATTTTTGAAATATATTTGTTTCACCTATTTCATCAATGAGTATATATTGTAATTATGAATTATTCATTATTGTGAAAATCATAGATTTAATAAATAAGAGATATTATTTCGACCACAATTAAGTGAAAACATATATGTGAATTATTTTTGAGTTTGGCTTGTAATCTATTAGACACATAAAAACAAATAAAAGACAATCTTTTATTGGAACCATTCATTAGTTCTCTCCCTGTTTATATGGTCTATTAATTAAAGTTAACCAAAAGACATTTCTCTAATAAATGCACAAAAATCACATAATCGTTTAGCTAATACATAGAGATGTATGTTGAACCTTTTAATGTTCAAAGCTAAAAGAGATAATAAATAGTTAGTCAATATTGATTGACATTTATGTTTATTTTTATTGAATGCGAAGAAAATTTCTAGAAATTTTCATACAACATACAAAGTAAAGTCACTTATAGACTTGTATGATCTGATCAAAAGGAATTCTAAACTCGAGTTTTGAATTCCAGTAATTTGCATGTGAACATGAAATTCAAACCCAACTCACATACAACTAGAATGCTAAGCAAAATTAGTATTTTATAAATGGAATGTAATCATATTAGATAAGATTAAATAGATAATGAGTAATCATTATCGTCTTTATTATTTCTATGATTTTAACACTTTTTATACTCTGTACATGTTTGATTGTACAACATCAAAGACTTAAAAGTTGGGATTCACAAGTGGTTATGTGAATAAATTGAAAATTTTCCTTGAAGTCATTTAGTGAAATTTTTTAATAATCTTAAAATATTAAAAAAGTGTTTGTATCTCTTAAATGCTACTTTGATGAAGCATGATTATTATAATCACTATATTTTTCTAGTTAAATTGTAATAGAAATAATGACTATAAGTCAAGTTAGCAAGTTACTGATAATTAACAATGATAAAACCAAAGAATTTAACAAATTGTGTAAAGCATTATTGTAGTGGGAACGTTAGTTAGTAACTACTCCGTTACAAATATAAAGTTTATTTGGTTGTGTGTAACACAATCAAACTATATTTCATTCACATACTAGCATGTAATGAAAATGTTTTTACAAAAAACAATGGTTCAAACACCATGCATCTAGAAATTGAATTTGGAATTCTATGACATCCAACGAAAGTTCATTAAAATTTAGTTTCAAATAGGATATTCAAGATGAAGAGGAGAATAGAGAAAGTACAAACTTTTTAAAGTAAGGTTAATAGCCTAAGGCTATAAACATAAAGAAGAATTTATTACTCGAATAAATACGTTCTACTATAACCAAGGTTAAATCTTTTTGCATACTCTTATCAATTTCTTTATGCATGGATTATGAGATTAATTTCAATGGATGTCTAAGTAGTCTTTACTGAATAGCTGGCATGACAAAACTGTTTTGAAGATCTTGACCCGAAAGATTCTGTTGTGATTCTTATTCTTAATTTTGATAACGTTCTGATCATTGGGAATGATGTAGAGAAATTATCAATTGAAAAGAAACAGTTACTTGAACATTTCTAAGTATTAGATTTAGAAAAGCCAAGAATGTTCTATAGATTCAAATCTATAGAGTTTTAAAGAACAATCTTTGGACACTATCTCATGCAACTTATATAGAGAAGAAGCTTAAATACTTTAGTTTACAAAAATCCAAGGAAGAATTTTTGCCTTCCCGGTCAGGAGGATGTATTGTCTAAATAATTATGTCCATTTATTCTTTTACTAGAAAAGAAGGACATGAGACAGTATGCCTACAACTCAACGATGGAATTTTTAATGTATCGAATGTTATGTCTTCGAATTAGCATTTGTTAAACGATGGGAATAGTCAGCAATTGTTGATCCAATGATGGGTTGACTCATTGAATAATTATATGTACTTAATTTTTTGAGTATCTTGAATATAATGCAGATTATATGTTTGTGTATTTAAGCAGTGACCTAAAATCCCAAAGGATAAAACTAATTTTAAACCAGGTAGAAATCTTCAAAGATTGATATTAGAATAAGTTTCCATAACTGTGGAGGAGACACATGAATCTGGAAATGTATTGGACATTTAAGATTTGTATGTTTCACCATAGAAGCCGAAATGTAACATCTTCGAGAAGTTAAATAGGCTAATTGATTTAGTTGAGTTCTTTACCATTCTAGAAAGGGTTTCAGACTTGAATACCCTATTAATATCTCATTGTTAAAGCAATGTAGATACAATTATTCTAGAAGAACTAGAAATCATGAGAGGGTAAGGCACATGAAATGAAATATCATTTAATTTAAGACAATTTTACATAATTGATGTAATGATATTGAAGATTGCTTCAAAATAGTTTCTTACAAAACTATTTACAAATAATTTTTTAGACAAATTCATTTAGGATAATGTGATTGACACATTGCGAGAGATGCCTCAATTTGCTTTAGGGCAAGTGGGAGATTGTTGGGAATAGTGCCCTTAAAGAAATTGTAGTTGAAAAATGTTTTGAATGAAAAAAATAATTGAATTGAATTATTATTATATATATATAAAGACTATGTCCGATATTATGTTAATATTATTAAGTAAATATCAGAAAATTCCAAAGTTTATCTATGTGGTCATTATCTATGAGAGGATCGAGATTAAGATAAAAATCTTCCGAGCCCCTAGCGATAACTTAGTCAAACCCATAATATAGCATGCTAGTTAAAGCAGTCCTAGGAAATTTTTTCGGTGTCTCAGAGTTGTAATCTTCCTATTAATGATTGTGATAGCTTTTACAGGATATGTACTGTAATGACCCAAATTCGCTAATAAAGCTTAAGGGCCTTGATTAGTGTGCCGGGAGGGCATAAATGGGATTAGAATGAATATTATTGACTTAAATGTGTGAATATGTGATTAGTGATGATTATATGATAATTAATGATATTATGTGATAATATGAAATATTTATGTGATATATGTGAGAAACACATTATTATGTGGGCAGGTTCATAGAGCGCGACTCGAGACGATCCTAGGGTCAGATAGCGGGAAAAGTCACAACGAGACTTAAGATATGACTTTGGACAAGTCAGGGGTACTTTAGGTATCGGGTAGTGATTTGGACTATCGGGTTATAAAAATAAATATATGGAGATATATTTGAGGTTAGGATGTCTAGGCGGGAATATTGGGGGATTTTACCGTTTTGGCCTCGGGGACGGTTCCGGCACCCCAAGCCTTGGGATTAACTTAACAAGTAAGACAAACCTAGGAAGCCTTCAGAAAGAGTTAGACCGACTTTATCTTTTTCCCCTTAGCTGCTTATTCTCTTTCACTCTCAAGGAAAAAAAACAAAGGAAATTAAACTAGAAACACTCAAGGGAAAAACAGAGGAAAATTGGGGAATTGGAGCTGAAGGATTGCTGGAAACTTGGAGGAATTCAGGGGAAACTTAGAGGTTTAGCTCAGTAAACAATCAAGAACTAAATCAAGGTTAAGGTAAGGGTTAATCCATGTGTTTTTTCTGAAGTTTAACTTTGTGTATCAACTGGTTGTTGAGGTGCTATGCAATTATTGTTTAAGGTGGGATTGAGCTGGGAAATCAAGTGGGAATCAGCTGGGTTTTGGTTAAAGGAAGGGTTCTATCAAGAAGGTAAGCTTTGTTTCATGAATTGATAATTTGAGTTTGAGTTTTGACTGATTAAAATTGGGTGTTTATGTTCTTAGAGTTTCTAGGATTGAAAGTGGGACTTCTATGGGTTATTGAGCTGAATTTCTGTTGAATGGTGTAGCATAAGTTGTATAATAAGTTGTGGTAATGTTGGGTGTTCAATTAGGGAGCGTAAGGGTGGTTTTCGCTGAGGTTTTGAGCTTTGAAATGGTGGGTTTTCTGGGTTCGAAAGGAAGGGTCGCGGCTCTGTTCTAGAGCATTGCGGCCCTAGGTTGAAAATGAGCCAAGGAGGCTCGGCCAGGGGTGAGCGTCGCGGCGCCAATGCAAGGGCCGCGGCGCGTGTCTTTGCTAGGATGACTTTGGTTCTGTTTTGAGGATAGGGTCGTGGCTAAGCTTCAAGGGCCGCAGCCCTTGGTTGCCCACTTGATCTTTTGGGGTTTTTATGGACTTAGATCAAGTCTAGGAAGCTTGGGAACCATTCCACCACCGTGCTTGGTGGGATTTATTTTCCCGGAAGTTAGTTTTGTGACCGGAAACCCTAACTTGAGTTTTAATGAGACCCTATACTTTGGTTGTGACTAGGTGATAAATGCTTAGGCTCAGGAACAGATCGTGCTTGAGGGGTGTTGCTCGTAATCCAAAACCGTGAAGATAAAAGGTTAGAAAACTACACCCGGTTGAATATTTGAACGGGACTAAGGGCTCCCTAATATATATGATTGAAAGAATGGTATTATGCCATGTAAATTGTAAACCGATGGCCTAAGCGTGCCACGGTTAACTTGTGAAATTGGCATGGCTCGGACACTGGTATCCGAGGACAGCTTATTATGCACTGAGCTCGGTTTAAGCGGGCCGGAGTGAGTGGGTTAAACAGAGGGTGCGACCTAAGGTGTTGGCCCTAGTATCTGTGTAAATTGAATATTGTATTTGGTTATAGATGAGATTGTTGAATAATCTAAGTGTAGTTGGAGTATGCTTATATGCTATGGATTGAATAACTGAACATGCTTACTGGAAAATCTGTTTGAGATTGCTATATATGTTGTGTATGTTGTTTTCTTGCTGGGCCTCGACTCACGGGTGCTGCGTGGTGCATGTAAAGGCAAAGGCAAGATTGATCAGCCCTGACTGGAGAGCTCTGCAGGATGAATGTACATGGGAAGCCACTCAGCCGCCACGGTTGAGGAGATTACAGGGAAAAGAGCACTAGAACTTTGTATTTTTCCTTAGTATGGCCAATGCTTACTTTTAATTGTTGAGTTTTGCAAACCAGCTTTTGAACACTGATCTTTTGGGGATCCCTTCTGTAAACTTTCTATAATTTATAAGATGTATCTTTTGAGGCCAAAATGTCTTTTAACCCTAGAACACTTAAACTAATGACACATTTTTTTTAAATTATTGGCTTGATTAGCAAGTCTTGCACTTTATAAGTACACAGTGTAGCGGTCTTGGATATCCAGGGCGTTACACGTACTACCTTGGGGTCAGATGAGCTTTTGGGGAGCTACAGTAATTACAAGCATACTTGTAGTAGGAGATACCATAGTGACTTGGCTTTGGGGTGGTTTCTCCGTGGACAATGCCACCTTAAATCGTTTTTTAGTCTTCATCATTTACTCCCCTTTATTTTAGTAGGCGCCAGTCTTCTTCATCTGGCTGCATGGCATCAATATGGATCAAATAATCCATTGGGTGTACATTCAGAGATGGATAAAATCTCTTTCTACCCTTATTTTTATGTAAAGGATCTAGTAGGTTGGGTAGCTTTTGCTATCTTTTCTTCCATTTGGATTTTTTTATGCTCCTAATGTTTTGGGGAATCCATCAATAATGAGCAAATAAAGGCTTCCGGATCGATTCCTAGCCTCCAGGGCCTCGAATTCCCCTAAACCGGGTAGTGGAATCGATCCCGAGTCCTGACGAAAAGGTTCCTGTCATTAAAAACTCCTCAAGGCCAAAACTGCCAAGGTGGGCCGCGATCTGCTCTTGAGGGTCGCAATGCACCCCTCTAACTCGAGGCCCTCTCCCTCTGCAAAAGGGATGCGGGCCGCGACCTGCCCAAGAGGGTTACGGCGCGCCTCCCTGGGCCCTGGGTTCAGCTTAGTCGCGACCCCTCAAGAACAGAGTCGCGACTTGGCCCATGCGAACCCAAATTTTCTTCAATTTTCAACGACCAAATCCAACCTAAACTATCCCAATTGCACCCGGAAACCATAATTCAATCACCACAACAATTCTATCATCTTCCTAACGGAAAAACCCAACAAAAATCTAGTTACTAAACTCATAAAAACACCAATTTCAATTCTTGAGCTAAAAGGTTCAAAGAACACCTCAAAACTACTGCAAATTCGTACATAAATTAGTTAAACACATGGATTAGATTGCTACCTTAGCTGTGAATGATGATCCCTTAGCCACAAGCTATCCAAATCCCAATCCCAATCCCAAGCTTTCAATTCTTTGGTTTCTAGCCAAAATCATTCTTAATTCTTCAAAGGCTAGCTTAGTGAAGCTTTAGAGCAAAAGAGAGTGAGGAGAAAGAGTGAGTCGGTGATAACTCTACAAAATAAAGTTATTTTACCACTTTTTATCTGCTAATTATTGCTTAATTCTTGAGTTTTTAATTGATTTATTAAGTTTTAAAGTAATTTTGAATTTATTTTTTTTATTTTGATTTTATATATTTTTGTGTATTTTTATAGTTATATTATTGTAAAATGTTATACTTTAATTATTTAAAATTAATATTGTTAAGTTAGGAGTAAGAAGATGCAATTTTGAGTTTAAATGTTTAAGTAAATTAAATTTTAATTAATATTTTCATGGAAGTTATATGGTATATTTTATTAGAGAAAATAATTAATTTTAATTTAGTTTATGATTATTTTGTAGAAAACAAGATTGCATTTTGTTTGGAAAGAAGAGGAAATACAAGATAAACAAGAAAAATAAAGAGGAAAGTGGCATTTTCAAAGGAAAGAAAGGAACAAAATGGTATTATTAAAATACCAAAGAAGCTCCATGGCCCAAGCCCACGTCTCCAAGCTGCTGCCCACTGAAGACCAGCTCATTTGGGCCTCTTGCTCTCCAGCCGTGCACCAGCCGAGCCTCACTCCAGCAGCAACTCTCCCCAGACCGCCAGCTGTCCACACAGCTGCATCAATCATGCTTCCACCCTTCATTCAGCCAAGTGATCCTGCCTTCAACCGAGACCAACCGAAACACTCTCCAGCAGCTGCCAGCCGAAGCAGCTTCAAGGCCCAATAGCCTGGCCCGTTTCCTTAGCTGGCCCACGGCCTGCTCTCCTCACCCACGCCCAGTTGGACCACTTGAAAAGAAAAGAAAACTATTCCTTTTTTCTGAAATAGTCAGCCACCAAAATGGCCAAAAATCACATGTTTTTTTTTCCATTGTTTTTTTTTTCTTTTCACTCAAATATCAATTCACTCTTCCCTATTTTTCTTACCTAAATAAACATTCCTAATTCATTTTTTACCTTAGCTTTTCACTAATCTTTTACCCAACCAAACATTTCATCTTTCTAATACTCTTACACTTACTCTATTTATCCTACCACTTCCCAACACAATTAAATTAATCAATTTATTTATTTTAATTTGATTAATTTAATCTCCATATTTTGCCTATAAATAAAGTCTTGTAAGACCATTTGGGGGGCTCTTCTTCATCTTTTCAACATCTTCTACACTTCATATTTCACTCTTCTTTTCACTATTTTCTATCTACCATTTTCATCTTTTGAAGAGCATGTCAAGTATGTTATTTTGTAATTTTTATTTCAATCTAGTTATGAGCTTCTAATCATTTTCAAAGATTACTAAGATGATGATGAAGCAAAATGTAACTAGATAGTATTTTTTGTTGTATGTTGATTTCCCATTTGTACAACATTGTTTATGGGTTTTTCTATCAAAGATATGCATTTTTCATCTAGTGTTGATTGTTAAAGCATATTACACTTAGTTCTTCATTATGCAAAAATATGATATTCTTTGATTAAATGTTTTTCATTAAATTGTTCACATCTAATTCTTAGAGCATAAGTATCATATTTTCCCTAAACATAATCTCTTTGATATTTTGTAGTTTCATTAGGTTGTAACACAACTAATGCTTAGAAATTATATCTTATATAAGTGAAGAAAAATCCTACATTTTTTAAAGTAACTTGTGCTTGAATAGAAAATGTATTTTAAAAAAAAGTATAGTGTGATTTATTTCAACTATATCTAAACTTGGGAATCAATATACTTATAAATACTATTGAACTTGCATTTTGTGGATTATAATATCTTAATAATCTTATTTACATATCTCATTTGAAAACCATTTTTCTATTTAATCTTAAATCTTTTTATTACTTGTCTTTTATTTTTCTAAAACAAAATCTCATCAAATATTTGGAACTAGGTTAGAATATTCTTGCTTTGTTTGAAATAGTTTCTTTTGATGTTAGTCAACTCCCATGGGTTCGACCTCGTACTTACATGAACATTATATTTCGAAACGATTCGTGCACTTGCGAGCATAATTATTAAAACACCCTCTTTTGGGATCAACAGTCGGTTCAGGGAGGGTCTTTGTTTCGTATGGCTTAAGTTTCACTTAAGCTAATCCCAAGGCTCGGGGTACCAAAAACGTCCTTGAGGAAAAAAGGTCAAATTCCCCATTATTCCCTCCTAAAATCACTAACTCCAAATATATCCCCAATTACTCATTCCCATTACCCGATAACCCAATTAAATGCCAAATACCCAAAATTCCCCTTGACTCGCCCGAGTCGGGTATTGGGTCCCGTTGTGACTTTCCCGCTAACTTGCTCCCTAGGATCGTCTCTTTGTCGAGTAACTCAAATAAACCCACATAATAATGTGGTCTCACACATATATCACATATATATATATATATAAAATTATGCTCATAACGAGCCAAATTATGAAAGTTGCCATTCTAATAAGAAATGGGCCCACATGCATATTTAATACCCCTAAACATGCACCACCTGTTATATTATTACATAACTCACATAATCATATTCAAATACACTTAAAATTCCCACTAAACCTCGAATTACACTTAAAATTCCCAATTAATCCTCTAATATTCCAAACACCAATATTTCCCTAAATAATGTTCCAATGTTTCCCAACATATGGAAAATTACTAAAATACCTCTCGGCTCACCTCGAGCCGTGTATAAATCAGCGTCATGACTTTTCTGCTAAATTTCTCAACAGGGTCGACTCAAGTCAAATATTACATATATATCCACATAATAATGTGGTCTCAATCAAATGGCATATAAAAATACAAATATACCCTCAATTGACCAAAATTATACAAATGCCTATTTTTAACAAAAGCGGGCCATTAAACACATTTAATACACATAATCATGCATACTCAATCACATAAGCATATAAATCACATAATTAATTTAATTAGCACATAATCATCCCACGTGTCCCCCTGACACGCTAATCCATACACTTCATTCTATTAGAGAATTCGGGGCATTACAACACCGAATCCCACAAATTAAAATTTTGAGTACAAAACTTAGAAACTTACCCAACTCTGAGAATTATGAATTTTATGCTCGGTTCCAAGCTTAGAACAAACACCAAACCACGTTTCTATTAACACTAGCAGCTCAAAAATCCCCTAGAAGATTCAAACCAACATAATTTAGCTTAACCTCAACATAACCAATAACACCACAATTTGAGAAGAAAAATAGAGCAAATGGGTTCTTACCTCTTTTGAATTTTGAAACCTGGGTATAATGGTGCTGCTCCTAATCCTTCCAAATACCCCAAATTTTTAAGAAATTTCCTCAAATCCTGGCCAAGAGTTAGCTTTGTCGTGGTGCCCTTGGAAAAGTCCTGGAAATGTCCAAAGAGAGTAAGAAATGTGTGCTGAATGTGAACCACGTAAAACCCTTCAACCTTAGATTAACTTAACTTTGTCTAATAGTAAAAAGACCCTTTTACCCCGAACTTAACTCAACCTCCAAACTAGACCTTAAGGGAATTTTATTCATTTAGCCTAATTTCCTACTAAACCTAACCTTACAACCCTAATCTCCAATTTAACTAACCAATAATCAAATAAATTTTATTTCCCATCAAACACTTTGAGTTATCAATAAGTCCCGTAATGTGAAAAATTACCCAAATACCCCTTCGCTCACCTTGAGCTGGGTTGTAATCCCCGTCGTGGCTTTTTCACTAAATTTCTCGAAAGAATCGACTCTTGCCGATTATCATGAATATATCCACATAATAACGTGGTCTCAAGCACGTAGCACATGAAATTACAATTATACCCTCAACGGGTTAAAACTACAAAAAATGCCAATTAAAAAAAAAGCGAGTCTTTAAGCTCATTTAATACACCTAAACATGCAGAAATAGTCATATGATTCACATAGTCACATATATATTAAATTATAATCACATAATTCCAATTATGCTCTCCAAGGACACTAATCAACATACTAATCCTTATTAGGAGTTTTGGGATGCTACAACTATCCCCTCCTAATGAAAATTTCTTCCTCGAAAGTTACCTTAACAACTTGGGATACCGATCCTGCATTTCTGACTCTATCTCCCAAGTCGCTTACTCGACCTTACATTTCGTCCATAATACTTAACTAGAGGAACAATCTTCTTCCTCAAGACCTTGTTCATCCTATCAAAAATCTAAACTGGCTGCTCCTCAAAGGATAGATCTTTTTGTAACTCCATATCCTTATAACTCAATACATGAGTCATATCCGGTACATATCTTCTAAACATTGATCTCTGAAACACGTTATTTACTCCTAACAAAGATGGAGGCATGGCTAGTCTAGAGGTTACCTGCTCGATCCTTTTCACGATCTCAAAAGGTCCTTCAAACCTAAGGCTTAACTTGCCCTTCTTCCCAAACTATTTCATTCCTTACAGTTGTGAAACTCGAAGAAAAATGTGGATCTCCACGTTCCTACGCTTAGGATCAGCCTAGCTTTTCTGTCTACTCTATGAGGTGAGAATTAAGGTCTAATATTCTCAATATCCTTAGTGGTCCTCTACACCGCTTCTGGACCAAAATATTTCATCTCACTCATTTCATCCCAATGAATGGGTGATCTACATTTCTTATCATACAACATCTCATATGGAGCCACTCCAATCATTGACTGATAATTATTGTTGTAAGAAAAATTTACCAAGGGGAGATACTTACTCCAAGACCCCTCGAAATCTAATACACACGCCCTAAGCATGTCCTCCAGTATCTGAATCATTCTCTCAGATTGTCCATCTGTCTGAGGATGATATGATGTGCTAAACTTCAGTTGTGTACCCATAGCCTTCTGTAGACTTCCCAAGAACTTGGAAGTAAAAGTTCATTCCCGATCCGATACTATAGACTTTGGAACCCCATGGGGACATACAATCTCCCTGACATACAACTTAGTATACTGATCTACAGTATAATTTGTCCTCATAGGAAGAAAATGGGCTGATTTTGTGTATCTATCTACGATCACTTAGACCGAGTCATGCTGCCCCACCATTCTAGGCAAGCCCACCACAAAATCAATAGATATGTCTTCCCACTTCCATTCAGAAGTACCTAAAGGCTGTAACAATCCAGCTGGCCTCTCGTGTTCAGCCTTCACTTGCTGACAAGTTAGGAACTTTGCTACATACTCCTCTACATCTTTCTTCATCCCTGCCCACCAATACAAAGATTTTAGATCCTGATACATCTTTGTTGTGCCTGGGTGCAATGAATAAGGAGTGTTATGAGACTCATCCAAAATATCTCGTCTAATGCTAGCATCCATCGGAATACAAATTCAATCCTTGCGCCTCAACATGTCTGTCTCAGCAATGGTAAGGCGTCCTCTCGGTGATTCTCTAATTGATGATCATTCCTCTGAGCTTCTCTTACTGTCTCAAGGAGTGTATAATGACTAGTAATGTTGGCCAATATACCCACAATGATGACACCTATAATTCGATCTTGGGACGACCTGCACTGATGACTTTTGAGGCTATCACCTCAATCTGAATCCTAGCGATGAAGTTCCCCTCAACCTCGAGTATATGTACTGTGAGAGGAGACCAGCTCACTGGCAGAAATGCTATAACATTGCCATTAAGGGAAAATCATAACCTGAGGAGCAAGCAATGGTCGTGATCGAAGGAGGAGAGGAGCCCCAGGCAATGGAAATTTCCTATGAGGAGGAAGAACATGAGGAAGTAAGTAATGAGGTAGCCTTGGAGGACGACATTGATCCAAGATTAGGTGAAGACAGGTCTAAGCTCCAACCATTGTAAGAACTCGAGGAAATCAACATCAACCCAGAAGTAACTTCAAGGGTGGTAAAGGTTGGGAAAATTCTTGGAACCGAGAGGAAGAAGGAACTAGTTGAGTTTTTGAAAAACAACATGGACGTCTTCTCCAATTTTCATGAAGATATGGTGGGAATTAGTCTGAAAGTAATAATGCATACTCTTAATTTCGACAGGAATGTGCCTGCAAAGTCACAAAAACATAGGCTTCTGGGGAGAGAACAATTAGAAACTTTAGAAGAAGAAGTGGCTCGCCTACTTAAATGTGGATTTTTCAGGGATGCAAAGTATTCGGACTGGGTTGGTAACCCTGTTTTGGTCCTAAAACCCAATGGGAAGTGGATAAATTGCATTAACATCTCCGATATCAATAAGGCATGTCCTAAGGATATTCTTCCACTACCCTGAATAGATCAGTTGGTAGACGCGACAGCCGATCACGAGCTCATGTCTTTCATGGATGCATATTTAGGATACAACTAGATCGTGATGAACCCTACAGACCAAGAGCACACAAGTTTCATGACTAAGCATAGCATATACTACTACATATTTATGCCATTCGAGCTAAAGAATGCTGATGCAATGTACCAATGGCTGGTCAGCAAATTGTTTGTTAACAAGATCGGGAAAAACATGGAGGTGTATGTCGATGATATGCTCGTTAAATCAAAGACTACTAATAACCATGTATCTGACCTGGAAGAATGTTTTGGTATGTTCAGGAAGTATGACATGAATCTAAACCCCCAATGCCTTTAGGGTTTCATCAGGAAAATTTATGGTTTCATAGTCAACATGGGGGGGATTGAAGCGAACTAGAGAATATTAGATCGTTACAAGAAATGCCTTCGCCTAGGTTGCACAAAGAAGTATAGAGCTTATCTGGAAAGGTGGCGGCCTTAAACCGCTTTGTTTCAAAGTTCACTTACAAGTGTCTCCCATTTTACAACTTGCTAAGGGGAAACAAAAGTTTGAGAGGATCGAAGAATGCGAACATGCATTTTCGGATCTAAAAGCTTACCTAGCTGAACCCCCGGTACTATCAAAATATGCAACTAGGGAATGTTTGCTCCTCTAGCCAGTTGTGACAGAAAATGCGATCAGCACTGTCTTAGTTCGAGAGGAATATCGGGCGCAGAAATTGGTGTGCTACGTGAGTAAGAGACTTCTAGGAGCTGAGTCCCGATATCCTTTAATAGAAAAACTTGCGTTTTGCTTGATCTTGGCCTCAAGAAACTCAGGCCGTACTTCCAGTTCCATGCCATTCACTCCTTAATCGATCATCCTTTGAGGCAGGTCTTGCAAAATCCTAAAACATCGGGACATCTGCTTAAGTTGGCCATCAAACTTAGCTAGTTAGAGATATTGTAGATGCCATGCACATTAATCAAGAGTCAAGTACTCGCAGACTTTGTGGCCGAATGCACAGGGTTTCAGGACGAGCCAACAAGAGATCCAGTGAAAGAGTTGTGGAAAATCTTCATTAATGGATCATCCAACAAGAATAGATCTGGAGCTAGGATAATTAGGATATCACTTGAAAGGCATTGGTTCCATACAGCCCAAGATTGGGGTTCGAAGCATCCAACAATGAGGCAGAGTATGAAGCTCTATTGGCACGGATAAGGGTGGCGAAAGAACTAAAAGTAAAGGCAATCTAATGTTATAGTGATTCCCAGCTCGTGCTTAATCATATATTAGGGGAATATCAATCTTGTGGTATCAAAATGGCGGCTTACCTAGATAAGGTTAAAGGTGATTTGTCAGAGTTTAAGTTATACTCCATTGAGAAGGTACCCCACGAGCAGAATTCTAACGTTGATGCATTAGCCTAACTTATCACCACCAAAGAGGGGATACACTAAACGTAGTTCCAGTTGAGTTCCTGGAACAACCAAGCATAATAGAGGAACCGATTGAGGTCAGAGTGATTGACACAAAACTGACCTGGATTACCCCCATAGTGGAATTCCTCACAACCGGTAAACTACCATACCGCCAAAAGGACGCAAGCAAATTTCTATACCAAGCCCCACAGTATGTCATGCTTGAAGGAATTCAATACAAGAGGGCATACACTGCCCCTCTTGCGATGTGTTCTGCCTGAGGAAGCACATATTATCCTGCAGAAGATACATGAAGGCTTCTGCGGAGACCACGATGGGGGCCAACATTTTTCTCTAGAGAAATGTGACAAGTGCCAACGCTTTGCCATGATTGCCTGAGCTGTGTCCATTGAGTTAACCATGATCTCATCCCCATGGATCGACTTGATTGGTTCATTACCAACGGAAAATGAGGAGTTCTCTATACAGTTGTCGCCTTTGATTACTTTACGAAGTTGGTCGAGGTCGAGCTCCTGGCGACCGTAACCTCAAAGAGAGTCCTGGATTTCGTCGTGAAAAACATAATATGTCGTTATGGGCTCCCAAAGAAGACCGTGTCTGACAGTGGAACTCAGTTCGTTAATTATCTCTTCAAAAGCTTTTGTGAGAAATATGACATAACCAAGAGTTTCTCTTCAGTGGTGTATCCACAAGCTAATGGGTAGGTCCAGGCTGTAAATAAAACCCTGAAGTCGTGCTTAAAGAAGTGACTAGATGAAGCCTAGGGATTATGGTCGGAGCAACTCCCGCAATTACTTTTGGCCTATAGGACCTCACAACGCACCTCCATGGGGCATACACCATTCTCTTTGACCTTTGGAAATGAGCCTGTGCTCCCAGTCTAGTGATGACACATAGACAGAAAACCTTCATTCAAGATCAAAATCATGAATTACTCAACGCATCTCTGAATCTTATCGAGGAAAAATAGGAAAATTCACAATTATAGCTCGCCCATTATTAGTAGAGAATCACTCGTTACTTCAACTCGAAGATAAAAGGCTGTAGATTCGCACTCGGTAATTTCGTGCTTCGAAGGGTGTATTGGGATCGACCTGGGAAGAACCACACTAGATCATTAAAATCCCACAAGAGGGAATCTTCAAACTAGCTTCGTTAAGTTGAGAGTTGGACGGAAGGACCTAGAACACCTTACATCTTAAAAAATACTATCTGTAGTAGGACGACATGGTTAATTTTTTTTATGTTTTCAGTACTTTTTCGTGTAAGACTTATTTGTAAAGGCAATTTTATTTAAATAACACTGGATTTCTACGTAATTCAAATGTAGAACCAATACTTTTATCTTATTGTTGCGATGTATCTCACGCTCATTTGGTAAAAGCGACCTAGAATATCAATAAATTCTTATCGCTTGGGGGCATTAACCCTCAAAGTGCTTTTAAAAGTATTTAGCATATTCGGAAAAAAAATTGAAACTTAGAATTTGGAAAATTGATTATTCATAGACTTTTTAAAGCTCGAATTTTCAAAGAAATTTTAAATACGAAATAAGTTAGGAGAATTTAAAAAATAAAAAACAAAACCTAGAAGTAAACTAGGGAATCCTGGATACAACCAGGTCTGAGGACTGATTCCTAACAGGTGTGACACAATTAAGTAGACAAACTCCTGGACATAACAAGGTCTGAGGCCTGATTCCTAACAGATATTCACTATTAGGAGGTAAAAATTATGGGTATTACCAGGATTTCGACCAGAATTGTTTGGTCAAACCTATCTCGATCTAAAGATAACCCGTATAATTGCGAGCTTGCAAGAATTTGAAATTCATAAGCATGCCAAGTTAATGGATTAATGGGAACAAAAATAGATCATAAAAATAATGAACATATACTAATAAGTGTATGATTATTGTGAGGAGAAATAACCTTAATTTAAGCCCGAAGGAAATTTTTATAGTGAGCATAATTACAAAAAAAAAAGAAACGGAATAAGCAAAAAGATGAGGTCACACTAAAACATCAATGAGCTCCGACAACTTGCTCATGTTATGACACCTATTCACTATCCGCTTCGGCAACCCCAGAAGCATCAACGATCTTGGAGGGCTCTTGCGAGAATCGACTCTAAAACATGGCAAAATAACGCCTCCAATGCTCTGGCTCAATAAAGGAGAAATCCCATTCCTAGTTGTAAGCAAAGAATCGATAGAGCATCTCCTCGAGGGCATTCGTTGATTCTGCAATGTCCAGCTTCGCCTTCTTTCCATCATCCTTGGCTTTGGCCTCGACCTGAGATAGCTTGTTCCTTAGTACATCGACATCCTTAAGTTTCTTGTCGATCTGGGCCTGCAGTTGATCTTGTTGTTGGCTCACCTCAACGACCTTGTCTTTGGTTATCCACTCATTCTTCTGAGATACGGCCGGGGCAGCCTGGAGCTACCCTCTATCAACTCAGAACATGGCGATGCCACGTAGTTGGGCTAAGGAAAACTACAAAAGAAAGACACAAGACATGATGAGCCCCCAAAATTAAAAAATAAAAAAGTGAAGGAAATACTAAAGATGGAAGAACGATAACTCACAGTTAGGTTCATTCTCAAGGCAGACTCAAGAACATCCCAAGGAGAACGCTCCTCCATGGCTCGTAGGTCCTTAACATTCGCTTGATAGGCGTGACCCACCATTTTTCCATGTCAAAGACGGTTCCTTGTAGCGCTTCTGGGATCCTCACCAGCTCGAGGGGTTTGACTGGGATTTGGACAGTGGGGACCTGTCTCTGAACAACTTGGGGAACCAAAGTAAGTTTATCGTGAAGAAGAGGTGGAGGAATCTCAAGGATGGTCATTGTAGTTAACATAGATGGTGGTTGTGTTTGCTGTTGCTGTTTCTAGGCGGAGCTGGAACCTTTACCCTTTGCAAAAGATTCTATGGCAGCTCTGGATTTGGAGGCGGTCTTCTTTGATATTCTTGCCTTCTTGAGTACGGGTCCAGCTCCGGTCCCACCAGACTTAAAGGAACCCTTCAGATGCATATCTTCGCCTGCAAAGGGATGGGAAAAATATTAAGATATAAGAAATTGTTAGTCAAAGTAATGAAAGGGAAAGAATGAGCAAGAACCCTACCTTCCGAGCTGGAGGAGGAATCTATTATGATCGGCTCTGGTTCACGAACCAGACTGGGAAAAACCTCTAATTCATGGACTATCGGTGGATGGGTGGTCTCTAATATTATTACGTTTTGCATCCTATCGGGTTCAAGCTCTTCATCCGAGCTGGACTCATGTACGGTCTGCCTAATACCCGGGGAAAACACACCTTGACGGAGGGATGGCCACAACAAAAAGTTGATACCGTAGTCGTAAAAATTTGTGGATCTAAAGTGAAGGGTGTCGTCTACCACTATAGTACACTTAGGATAGCTATGGTCGTAGAGTACAACCAAGTGATCCAAACATTGGAGGAGGGTCGTGTTCAGATCCAGGTCAACCTGATGTTGGCTCATGACTTGTTGTGGGTTGAATCAAACTAGTCTAATATTGCTAGCAGCTCGGTTTAATTCTCTATATGGGTTACCTTGGCCGGAAGTGCTGGCTGCTGCCCCTGATTCAGCTCAGTCTGGGTCAGGATGTTGCCCATCTTTAGGGACCTCTCGTTTTTGCGCAACTTGCACGACTTCTTCATCCTTGGTGTCTTCGATGGCAGGGAGGACTTCCTAAGGAGGAGGGAGCTCGTAGGAAGACCTCGAGCTCCAATGGCCAATGTTTGATCCTTCTGAATTAGTTTACAGGCCCGCATGGTAGCATCATTAACTACCATCCGAAACTCCTTCTCCTTGGCAGGGATACGAGAAAACGTCTCATACTGATCTCCAAGGGTCTTCGATCACCCAGTTCTCTTTTATATATCTGCACAAAATAACAACTCAATCAGAATATGTCTATGCTCAACCAAGAGAAAATTCAAGTACGAAATTTGAAGAGCGAAGAAGCTTACGAGGTTGGTTGAAAGATCGATGGATGCAGTTCTTGAAACTTTTTGACATGAAGAACTGATTCTTGTAGTAATTCAGGTGGTTGGGGAGGTCTATGACGGAAGTCGTATTGGTGAATCTGGTGAGGAAATTTAAAGCATCACCTCACCCTTTTTGTTCAGGGTTGGCATTGAGGCATAAGGAGTACATGATATTGGCAGGAGTGGGGACCTCCCACTTGCATTTTAAAAACAAATACTCCAGACCCGCCAGAAGCTAATATAAATTGGGGGGAAGCTTGAGTCGCGCCATCTCGATGTAGTTCAAGAAATCCACAAAGTACTGGTGCATCGAGAGAAGTGCATTTGTTTTCACGTGCTCGTTACTCCAGGCCCCGAAGTCATACTAGAGTGGAGTGGAGCTCCACTCTCCTTCAGTCATAGGTCGGGCAACAAGGCCCTCAGACCCCAATTTGATCTGATGGCTCAACAATATCTTGTTCACTCTGTCCTGGGTCTTTATTCGGGATTCGATGCGTTCATCTTCAAAATAGGCATTAGGGTCAATTACGATCTCCCTATCCACCACCGAGCTGAAGTGGGGAATGGGGGTCTCAGGTGTGATCTGCTTGCCCTTACTCATGCTTTGAGAAGAGGAGCTCGTGATCATTTTCTTCTAATGGGCCATGATCTAGCTAGCTTGACGATTAAAGAATCCTTTTATTTGCGACCTAATACAAAACTTTTCTACGCCGATAAAGGTCCGAGGACCTATGACAAAACCTGAGGGTTTAGATTTGATTTATTCAATCTATAACATATACCGCACGCGTTCAATAGCCACGCGTTGTATATTTAGGAAATCCCCTAATATTTCAGAATTCGTGTGTGAGACCCCATACATTTTTTAAGGGGGTTTAATGGAAAGCTGCTCGGGGAATCGTAACCCCTGATCTACCCAAAACTGAACCTAAAAACCCTCAAATTTATATGTATAAACTGGCCACCCTCTTTCAAAAGCAAGAAAATTATCCATTTTTTAAACATTATTTCTAACTAGACTTAATATCATGTTTTTGGGCCTATCACAAACCCCTATCAAACTTGAACGTACAGAGTAAGAAACTATACTTGGAATTTTGGAAAACTTATTGAAATATGAGAGGGAAAATTTAAACTAGGTATAGGAATACTTACAGTTTAGATGGATGATCGAGGGAAATGGTGATAGCACCGACGATAGTAGCTTGAGAGGTTCTGAAGAATGGGAGGATGCCAAAGGTCTTTGAAAGTTCTATGAGAAGAAAAGGGAAATATTTTAAATGTGAAGGTGGAGACATTAAGGTCTGTTTCTGTAACACCCTCCTAATCAAGGATCGTTACACTGTGTATTTTAAATAGTAATGGACTCGCTAAACGAGTCATTTGGCCATAACCATGTACCTAAACATGATTTATGGTTTAGGGTTAAAAAATCTGGTTAAAAGGTATAACTATTTCTCTAAATTGTTTACTTCAATACATGGGATCCCAAACTATATTTAAAAAGGTTAATTACAATTGAAAAGTTATAACCAACCGACCTAAGTGGCAAAATAGGGTTTGACCCTAGTTCCTCTGAGAAATCCTGGTCGTGGTGGTTGAGCATCTGCATATGTACACATCGTCATCGAAGCTCTCCAACTCAAGGATGGTCCAACTTCCTTTTTCCCTTACCTTAACCATACTGCACCCGTGAGCCAAGGATCAGCAAGAAAACATAAAGATGCTCATAAGTAGTTGATAACATGTTACCAAATCATAATAAGCATGCCTAGCAGTAATAACCTTTCTCATGCATGCATACCATTCATATAAATGTCTACATCGTCAAATGGGGCCAATTTCCCTAGATAAATGATTAACGAATCATACCGGGGCGCGTTGCCAAATACATGATTAATGAATCATACTGAGCTCAGCGCCCTAGCATATGGGAATAATGAGTCACCCCCGAGCCCTTTGCCCTATCTTCTGTATAAACAGCCTTCGAGCTTGCCCAGCGTACTTGGCGCTTTAGTTTTCCATGACCAATAGGTCGGTCAAGGGTATGTCACGCTCCTGATTAGGCATAACCATATCGACCCGTGCTTAGGACACTATTGCCGCCCTTGACTTATAAGTAAATACTTTCGACCAACACTTAGCGTACTAATGTCGTTCTTGACTTTTAAGTCAAGTCCGGGGCCCAGTCCTAGGATATGGGACTAATATGTCACCCTAGGGCCCATTTCCCTATCCTCTATATAACCAGCCTTGGAAATATTTCATGAGCCCTAAGCTTCTCGATCCTGAGCCTTGGAACCTTTACCATTTTGAGTCATTTTGCTATGTACGTGAACCACATTCATGAGCCATCCATGGTTTATGCAACCCATCAGCCTTATGGCCTATACAATGCTCACTTGAGCGTATGCAATTAACAACATCATCATCATCATCATCATCGACAACCACCACGACCACGACAACCATTGCCATGATTCTAGGCTACATCCACCACCAATTTCTTAAACACCACAGTGGTGGCCCTTGATAACCATCTAAGCTCTCCAAAACCCCTAAGGATCTAGTGCTTCCTTTATTCGAGCCTACACCCCGCACACACGACACCTAGAAATCACTAACATCATCTCACCACCAACCGTCCACCATTAAAGCGAACAGTGTTGTTTTCAGAATGATAACCATCCCTTCCAAAATGGTAACCACCCTTCAATGATCTTTAATCTTAGATTTACACACCAAAACTCAAAGATCAACATCTTTTGCATGTTTACCAAAATTAAACTTAGGCTAATTTCACATATCAAAGATCAATCATCCAAAATCATTCATCAAAATAAAAAGAGAACTCAAGTACATGACCTTGTCTCTATGGTTGAACCTCAAGTATTCTCCTTCTCCCT
The DNA here is from genome assembly GCF_963169125.1 of Humulus lupulus. Taxonomy (NCBI): domain Eukaryota; kingdom Viridiplantae; phylum Streptophyta; class Magnoliopsida; order Rosales; family Cannabaceae; genus Humulus; species Humulus lupulus. The sequence goes on along the minus strand of NC_084798.1, from coordinate 132,239,009 downwards.
CGATCTATTCCAGAATCTATAGCCATATCCATGATAACGAAGAACCTTTCCATATCTGAACTCACCAAGAGAAAATAGTCAAAATCTCACCCTAGATCTTGTGTAGCCTAGGTCGAAAACTATGGTGTTGTTCTTCCTTTGAAATCTTAATATTTTAGAACCTAAATAAAGTTATCTAACAAACCCTTTTTAAATCAATATTACGATAAAACTGTAATCAAAACTCACTATTGTTTAATGGTTTTCCTAGACCAGACTAGAAAGCACCAAGTTCTCGTTTTTTCTCTAGTTCTTCACGTCTTTCTTTCTAGCTTTCTTTTCTTCTCATCTCTCTATAATTTATAATTTGAAATTGATGGCAGCCCAAAACATGCTAAACCCCAACCATCTCTCATATATATATATATATATATATATATTTAGAGTAACTATCAAAGATAAATACATTCCAATTCCCCCAAAATGCCTTAAACGTGTATGCATAACTTCAATATTGATCATGATTATATTACATAACCTCCTTTCAATGGCCTTACATGTGTATGCATCTATCCATTTGCTAATATCACTACTTCATAAAATGACTACCTTGTTACTCTATGAACTAGCCACAAGTGAACTCCTAGATTCTCCATGCCATCTAATTTTATAGGAATTCCATATGTATCTTGTTTATTTCCAATAATAATAAATCCTAATAACTTCCATGACAATCCATCATCTTCACCATTATGCCTTAATGTTCTTGTACTTTGATCATAGACTAAACCTTAAAATAATGCTCCATATGGTTGGTCTTGACCATTTATTGCTCAAAAAAATAAATGTGTATCTCCATACACATAAAAAAATAGTCTAAAGTCTTCAAGACTCGTCTATGGAACCCCAAATATAATCTACTATAGCCCAATAATCTTTTAAAATTATTCTAGGGCTCTAATAATAAGATAAAAACCTAAAACTACACTCTAAAAATAAATATTTTCACTTATATTTATTTTATGCCAATGTCTTTAAAGACTCTATCTAAGTAATATACTCAACATTCCTTTAATTAAAATAATATTCCCTTTATTATTTTAATTTTCAAACATAAATCATTTACATATTTAATTAAATAAAAAAATTCATAATAAGTATTACATTCTACCATCCTTAAAAGGATTTTTTCCTCGAAATATCATTCCAAATTATCTTGGAAATTCTTTCCTTCATATCTTTCACTGACGCGCAAGCGGCTTCTTCAGCCGTGCAATTTCTCTAATAGACCTTAACCAGAGGAATTTCTTTTCTCGATGTTCCTTGATTGCTAGTTCCAGAATTTTCACTGGTTTTTCATCATGTCTGAGATCTTCACTTAATTCTAGTTGTTCGTAGCTCAACACATGGGACAAATCTAATATATACTTTCTCAACATCGAGATATTAATCATGTTATTATTGTGATTAATGCCATTTAAAGTATATGTATTGAACAATGTTTCATGAAATAAATAATTGAAATAATTTTTTTTTTTTTGCATCTATTGATTGTTTATTGTTTATTGTTATTGATAGAATAATATTATATGAATCTATGAAAATTTCCAAGTTCGTTATTGTGACTACAATCTTGTATTGATACTAGATGATTAAGATTGTAGGGAACTGATTTAAATAGTTCGTAGTAAAACAAAGTTATATGTAATCTTTGGATTAAATACTGTAAATACGGTTCACTAGTATTATGAATACATGTAATCTAGGTCCAGATTACTGATGTAGTAGGACATCTTAGTGGAGGTACTTTGTATAAATTTGTTATACATGAACGGGGCCCGATATATTATAAATACTTAATTATACCATTTACTTTATAGGTATAAAATATACATATCAATAAGATGATCATATACAAATTGTTGTTAATCCTAAAGTTATAGTTTGTCAAAATGATCGGGTTGAAAACTTTTGTATTGGGAACTCATTGATGTAAATGGTTGGGGACATAATGCACACATATAGAATCTATGTCTTTCTAAGAGGAATTGAATAATGTCTTAAGGGGTGACTTTTGGAACTGAAATGTAACATTCCCAAACTCCTAATAAGGTTTAATACCTTGGTAATTGTGTTGGGAAGACATAATTGGAATTATGTGATTTTAATTGATTATATATGTTATTTTATGATATGACTACGCATGTAGGATTATGCATATTAAATATGTTTAAAGACCCGGTTTTGTTAAAAAGGAGCATTTTTGTAATTTTTACCCGGTGAAGGTAAAATTGTAATTTTATATGCTATGTCCATGAGACCACATTATTATGAGGATATATATTCGGCATGAGACGATCCTATTGAGAAATTTAGCATAAAAGTCACAACAGGGATTTATACCTAGCTCGGGGTGAGCGAAGATGTATTTTTTGTTATTTTGTGTACTGTGGGAAAATGTTTGAGTTATGAAATAGTTTGAGTAAAATATTGGTGTATGGAAGATTAGATGATTAAATTGGGAATTTAAGGTGTAAGTTGGGTTTACTGGGAATTGAAGAGGAATTAAGAGAAGGGGGGTATAATGGTCAATTGAATAGTTGATAGTGAATTTTTGGCTAAGGTTAGAGCCCAGCCACCACTCCGTTCAAAGCACTGTCCCAACTTTCAATTTTGGGCCACTTTCAAGAGCACCTTCAAAGGCATCACACTCAAGGATTTTCCTATGCTTTATTTTGAGGAGTTTGGAGGAGATTTGGCATCTCTTGGAGAATTAGAATCTGTTGGAGACATCAAAACTAATCAAGGAATTCGAAATTTTAGTTTTGTACAAGGCACGGGACATTGATCGTACTTGGGTTTGTAACACTTTTTACTCAGGACATGAGATAAGAAAACCACCACTTGCACCAAGATTAGGGCATAGGCTGCAATTGTAGAATGTGGTTATAACCATGTTGTGAATACTTGTTTAAAAATATGTCTTTGGATTGTATCTGTTTGTGATGTATATGTGGTTCATATTTGTTTAATCAATAATAAGCATGTGTAATGAAGACCGTTAGGGTAGGGAAAATATAGGAGTGCAGTACATGCTCATTCGACATTGAGGCCGCATAAATGAACCGTATGCTTGCTTGAGTTTTATTATAATTGTGAAACATGCTGATCATGATTCTTATTATGTTGATAATTTGTTTCTGTTTGAATGGGTTTTCTTGCTGGGCCTTGGCTCACAGGTGCTATGTGGTGCAGGCAAGGGCAAAAAGAAGCTGGACCAGCCATGAGTTGGAGTGCTTTAGGGGCGGTGTGTACATATGCAGCCTGCTCGACCGCCACAACCAGGATTTCACTTGAGGAACTAGGGTTATACCCTGTTTTGCCGCTTAGGCCGGCTACTTTTGTAATTTACTCACATATGCATTTAACTTATAAACTCTTTCGGGGATCACGTGCATTTACTCAAACTTTTTAGTGAAAAGTATTACTTCTTGATAAAAAAAATTAATACCTAAGCCATTGGTTAACTTTAATTACACGTCTTAGTCCAAATGACTCGCTTAACGAGTTAAGCACTATTTTAAACACACGATGTAACAGTTCTAGATTAGTAGGGCGTTACAACGCGGTATCAGAGTTGTCAAGGATTAAAGGTTCTCAAAGAATGGCTGAATATGTATGCTCGCTACTAAAGATTAGCTCGACTCATAGATTGGTTTCTAATGAAGTGAATATGTGCTTAATTTCTTAATTGGGATATATATATGCCTTATCTACATGCTAAAGTAGGAAGCATGAGTTATACTAATAGGGCCCGAACCTTGACTGCTGTGCAGATATGGAAAAACATACTTGTTGGCATTGTTGCTGCATGTGGATATTATTAAACGTCTTTGTAGCGCTATTAATGCATGTGTATGCTTTATTTGTTTGAATTTTACCGTGGAATAGTCTAGAGGTTGTTGTCATTGCTTGACAAACCGGAGGTGTTAATTGTATAAGTACTGGGAATAATGCTTCTGAGATGTTTGGTCAGACTCTGCAACAAGAGTGTGGAGGCATAATAGGTTATGGTGGAACCTCAGATTCCTTCTTATGGAGAGGGAGCAAATGTTAGTTGACATGCAAGCTAAAATATAGAGACAGGAGGTGAGATTGGACAGTTGAGGCAATAGATTCTGTTAGAGAATTTTTCTCAGTACGTGAGTCCTACGATGGTATGTTTGGTGGTGCAACTTGAAGTAAGAAAATCGATTGGAACCATTGTGAGGAAGGTTTCGATGGAACACCCTTCGGTTCGAAGGAGGCTTAGACTCAATTAGAGTAGAATTGAGTAGTAGATAAGCATGTACAGTTTTATCCTCAATTTTATAAGGATAGTGGATGAGGATAGGATAGCTTATGCCATTAGGTGGTGCTTTGATATGGTGGGAAGTTATAACCCAGATTAAGATATCGCTATAGTTGGTCGGGAAAAATTCCGGTAAATATTAGATGAAAAGTATTACATTAACACAGTTGGACTGCGAAGGTGGATAAGTTCATTAATTGGATTAGGGCATTAGTACTGCGACTAAAAATTCAGAAGCTTAATAGGTTGGCAAAAAGATTACAAATGGTATAGTACCAACAGATGTCATAAGAAAAGAAAGATGTGTTTGGGATTTGAATCTTATGATGGATAGCGATGGAGAGTCACATTTGTATTGGAAATTACTGTGTATGCTCGAATGGTAGGGAAATCCTGTATTGTTAAGAGAAGAGAGAGCAAGGGATCTAGAGAGGTTGTCGTAAGGCACGATGTTCGCAGAACATGTCCTTTGTTTACATTATCTAGTAAGGGTAATGGCCCTATTTGCTTGAAGGAAAGGATATAAATATTTTTGGTACCGCTAGGTTAGATAAACCATTTTGGGTTACTCAAGTCAAGTATAAGGGTGAAAAAAAAAGGTCAAAGAACTTATTTTGAGGGTACATAACATAGGCGATGACCTAGTGCCATATATCTGTGGGTATCAAGTGTAGTGAGAAGTAAACTTTGAAGACCTTGTGATGGGAATGGTGTGGGATTTGGAACACTGTTAATTATAAGAGGGTTAATGACCTCTAAGAGATGGATTAAATCACGACCGGTGGATTTTGGTAGTAAAGAATTACTTGCGAATTTGGCTGAGATAGAAAATGAAGATTTTGGTATAGTACAAGTTATGTGTTGGCTAGCTTGGTAGGGGCAGATATAGACTGTAAAAGGGAAAGATTGAAATTTTGAACTTATAGAAGAAGATCCTTCGTGATTATTGGTGCTATGGATGGACCCTGTGTTCCGACAACCTCGGTGTTGAAGGCTAGAAATCTCTTATTGTAACTGTTGAACTGGAAGACATCTATTTGGTTTGAGAGTTCTGAATGGGTTTCCAAAGGATTTATTCGAATTACTACCGCATCGTGAGTTCGAGTTGGTGATAGAATTGGCATTTGGGAAAGAACTAATATCTAAGGAACTTTACTAAATGGTTCAAGCAGAGTGGAGACAGTTGAAATTTTACTTGAAGGAGCTACTCGACTTAGGGTGGAATAGTTCTAGCATCTAGCCATGGGGTGCGTCAGTATTATTTGCTGAGAAGAAGGATGAATCAACGAGGAAGTACACTTTCTACCAGGAACTGAAGAAGGAGATTATCAAGAATAAGCAGCCACTGCCAATGATTGACAATTTGTTTAATCTGTTGTGAGGCTGGAGCATACTCATAGAAATTGATCTTCGATCGAGTCATTGTCAGCTGAAGATCAAGAAAGACGATATTTTTATGGACTACCCTCCACATGAGGTATTGACGCCGCAGATTTTATCGGTGATATCGTTAAATTGCCCAATGCTTCAGCGGCCGGCATGGATCCAACAATAGAGAGTTCGAGGATTGTTTGAACAATTGATGTTTGAGTTATTAGTAATGTTATATGTGTTTTTACCACAAGAGATGTGGTGATTAGGAGCAATTAGCGACAAGTAAAGACATGATGCTCTTTGAGTGTGAACTCCTCCACGTACCTAGAACTAGACAAACGCTAATGTCTCCAAGGGAGGCCACCCCCAAAGGTCCATCCTTGAGGGATGGATGTCTCCATGTGAGACCACGTGACCTTTTAAAGGTCGTCGCACCTTCTTCAGTTAGCTGTCCTCTAGGTCTAGGATTTTGTCCTCAGGACCTAGAAGAACTGCCAAGTGTCATTCACTCCGAATATGAGCCACCCGAAGATTTTCTGAAAACCTTTTGGAGAACCTCCAGTAGTGGTTTCGAGTCATACACTAGACAATCGATATTTCCCACTATGCCGTCTCACATGGAAAAAACGTGCAGTTCCACCCTGACACTGTCAGAGGCATGTTCCTTATAACGTTGGTAAACAACTTTCTGCAACGGGGCTCATGCAATGCTTGGGCCGTAGTCTCTATTTGGTGCAACCCTTTTGTATTAATTCAACATTAATACCCCAATAAGGGGGAAACTTTTATTAATAATACATGATTGACATTAATGACCCAACCTCTATAAATAGGGCTGGGCTATTTCCTTGTAAAGGATCCGAATTTTAGAGAGAGAAAAACTATATATCTCAGTACAATATATACGCTGCCTGAGAGCCACCATTGAATCTTGCTCAAACAAGCTTCAAGCTCACTAAATACCATAGACTCGTGGACTATGACTCTTTTATAGCCTAAACCACGTAAAATCCTTGTGTTTTTTTCCATTACTTTCTTTAAACTATCAAATTACGTTGATTGCAAATAGGCAAAACAAGTAATATATTAACTTACTCCTAATCAAACATAGAACACGAGCAGGATGTTCACTTGGAATTGTAGACGCTAGTGGGACACAAACTGTGAGTAAAGTTCAAGTCGAGTGAATTTTGACTGCTTCAAGTGGTATTTCTAAATTACGTTATGAGAAATGATGGGTTTATGGTAGATCATGATTGAATAAGTTAGGATAAGAGCATGAAAAGATTTGGTCAAGGCCAAGGAATACTTTATAAGTTGGAAGTTTCTTTGAGTTGGTAGGGCACTATTAATGTTTTAATGAAGGATCCTTAGGGATTGTAACATCGTTGATTAAACGAATACATAAGGACTGGAAGTGGGTGTGAAATGACACATGTCACAATAACTTCCAAGGGTTCAAACAGAAACTTATTATTGCATCAGGACCTCATTTGTCGTCTGAGAACGAGGAGTTCGTAATGTATTGGGGAGTGTCACGATAGAGTGATACCTAATGCTTAGAGACAACTAAAATAGTATGAGGAGAGGTATCCTGCACGTGGCCTCCAGTTGGTAACGGTGGTGATTGTGCTCAAGGTGTTATAACATTACCGATATGGGAAGCAGTGTAAGACATACACTCACATCAGCGTTGAAATATGTTGCCACCCAGAAAAGATTTAGATATGAGAGAGAAATATAGGTTAAATCGGTGAAAGGATTATAACCATGAAATCTTTTATCATTCAGGGAAAATAAACATGGTGGTTGGAGTCTTATGCTAGAAAGATTCAGGAGTGTATAGTTCGAGACAGATTTAAGAAAAGTTAGCTGAGAAGGTTACTAGTGTTAGTATAGGGTATGTAATGGGAAAGTTAAGAATGGAACCCTTCATTCTAATTTTATTGAGAGGGAGTTAAGGGAATGCAAAGGAATGATCCATGATTGACGAAACATTAAGAGAAAGTATTAGCTGGAGCGATTGAGAATTTTGTTGTTTCGAATATGGAGAGGTTGAGATATAGGGATCAGAAAGATATGTTGATGGATGAGGGTGTTAGGGGAGACATTTTGGATGAGTCTTATACCCTTCCATGGTTGTTGTATCAGTTGTACCCTAAAAATACAAGATAAACTATCTAGCTCGGTGTATAACTAGCGCGAAAAAAAAGGAGGCAAGATTTCAAAGATGTTTCATTAACTCTAGACCAAGCAGTTCAAAAATGTGTCACTAAATCCAAAACAACTCAGAATCTTCTAGGCCGTTGGAGATGCAAATGACAATGATCGAGGTACTAAGCGTCCAAATCATCTGCATTAAGCCTGAGCATTATCTAAGTCAAGCCATCCTTTCCAAGTCATATCCAGCTCAAGAATGGCATCTAACTCGGGGTGGTTCAACAACACACATGGGAGAATCCTTACATACTCAGATGCTCGATATGCCCAATAAATGCATGCAATCGTTGTATACATTTATTGATTGATATTAATAGAAATAGGCTTAATTAGGATATTTAAATATCTATTAACTTGGGATGTTACTCAATATTATACGTTACCATTTATAGTACGTTTACCAAATATTTCCCACCATGATTCCCTATAAATACAAGGGGAATAAACAGTAAAAGGGACTAACATTCTCTATTAAAAAACTCTGCTGAAATTATCATAAACGATTTCGTCTAGGGTTCTTAAATAGACAAATAATAGTGACTTGTGGACTAGATGAATTTTACCCACTGAACCACGTAAATTGTGGGTGTTTTTTTTTTATTTTTTTACGTTAAGTTTACAATAAGCTTAATCTCTCTATTTCAGCAGCGTTCCCTATTCTTTACACTTTGTAACACTAACGTCCCAAAAGTTGATTTTATATCAGTTAGGTCTCCAATCTTTTCAAATCGTATCATTTAGCTCCCTAAATACTATTTTTGTTTATTTTTTCTTTGAAAATACATAAAAAAAGTTTAAAATAAAATGGTGAATCATTCTTAAAATGTTTGGACATTTAATTTATGACAATAACAAACATAAAATGAGAAAAATATATTTTCATGGCATTTTTCAAAATAATATTTTTATAAATTAAATTAATGTTTTTTTGTTTGTTTTATAATTAGTATTAGTAACTATGTTATCTCAATTATCTTGATGTTATCAATTTTTATTATGTTAATGCTTTCTTATGCTATACATTTTTTTAAAAACTTAATAATAGTGTATATAAATTTATTTATGTGCATATATATATGATTAGTTTTAAGATGCATTATAGAAAAAAATTACAAAATAAAATTTAAATATGTACATTATAAATATTAATAATATCATGAAAGTTCAATTATTAATATTAAAATTTATAGGTAACCGTTTTTTTTAATGAAAAACTAATTTAATTTGTAAAGCCATTAAATATTTTTAGAATGTCATGAAAATATATAATTTTTAAATGTCATGTTTTGTATTGATTCACCATTTTTTATATTTTATTTATGTATTTTGAAAGAAAAAAGAAATCAAAATATCATTTAGGGACCTAAATGATATGATTTTAAAAGATTAGGAACCTAACTGATAAGAAATCAACTTTCGGCACCTAAGTGTTACAAAGTGTAAAGAATGGGGATTGCAGCTGAAAAAAAACCCTTTACAAAAATCGGGATAAAAAATTGGTGCTTTCATTGAGAGTAGATTAAGCTTGAAATCTTGTGCGATATTCAACCCAAAAATCATCATGGTGATTACTGATTCCATGCACGACAATTAAACAGAGCAGCCTGATGATCAAGGAGGTCATCGTACAATCATCCCCACTGGGGAAGGTACATTCGCACAACATTGCCCTAGAAAACAACAAGTGGACTAGGACGATGCCCGAAGTTCGGCCTCACGCCCACGGAACCCTAATCCTGGGTACCTGGCCACCATTAAAATGGAGAATGCTCAACTGAGGAGCCACCTTGCCCAGGCTAACAGGCAAATAGACGAGATCATTGCTCGGCTACCTCCTCCTACAACTGACGAGAATGTCAAAAGGAGGCAAAATGTGTGCCACAGATCTCGGTCCCACCGAAATAATCGACATAATATAAGCTGTTATGTTAGAACATAAACACCAAGCTTTGTGCCTTTTGAATGGACTCCTAGGAACAACCCTCCTGCTAATAACCACATGAATTGACAAGCAGCTCACACTCACAGAAATCTGCCTGGCCAGGCAAGGCAAGCTGAGACCACATCGAGAAAGGCGGAGATCCCTGTGAATCCATCATCTCCTCAGTGAGCCGGTCACGTACCATGTAATAACTGTGTGTTGCCACCAACTCGGGAAATCGGAGTAGACAATGGGCAAGCCAATCTGGTCCGCCAAGATGGGAAACAGATTGCTTATCCAATAAGGCATCCTCCCTCATCTATTCGTCATCTAACACGACCGCGCCCACAAAGGAATGCTCCAGGGCGCGGGAGTAAAAGGAGACATTATAAACCTCTAGAAGACACATATGACCCACAATATCACGCTAATAATCCAACTCCTCGACCTCAACTAGGAGTAGCAAGCTTTGTGGATGGTAGTTATTGGACAGAGAGCCATCGTGGGGGCAGGATTGGGAATGCCTGTAGCACTAATTCTCATTGACACAAAAGTGATCTGAGAAATCAGTTGAGTGCAGCTCAAAGCTTTCACTTCGATCAATAGTCTAACCTGCATGATCATCTAAACACGTAAAGAGGACAATCAGCCCGCTATGATGATCTAAGCTATACTCAGAATAGGGGAGATTCATCTTTCGTAGGTGATAATGGACATGTCCCGCCTAACCGAGCTAAAGCTTGGAGGGATAATAACCCTCCTATCATGCACAATAAGATGGGAGCCGGTGACAAGTTTCAAATAACCTAGAGACGAAGGATCAAACCATCGAACGATTGACCTAGTGCCATATATATTTCGGTATCAAGTGTATTGAGAGGCAAACTTTGAAGACCTTGTGATGGGCATGGTGTGGGATTTGGAAACTTATTAATTATAAGATGGTTATTGATCTTTAAGAGATGGATTAAATCACGACCAGTGGAGTTAGGTAGTAAAGACTTACTTGAAAATTTGGCTGAGTTAGATTATGAGGATTTTTGTATAGTACGAGTAATATGTTAGCATGCTAAGAAGGGGCAGCTATAGATTGTAAAATAGAAAGATGGCCTTTTTAAAATTATAGGAGAAGATGCCTTCATGATTATGGGTGCTATGTATGGACACTTTGTTCCGACAACCTCGGTGTGGAAGCGTAGAAGTTTGGTTTGAGAGTTCTGAATTTGTTTCCAAATAATTTAGTCAGATTATTACCGCATCAAGAGACCAAGTTGGTGATAGAATTGGTTTCAGGGATAGAACCGATATCTAAGGAACTTTACTAAATGGTATCGATAGAGTGGAGAGAGTTGAAAGTTCAGTGGACGGACCTACTCGACTTTGGGTGGATTAGATCTAGTTTCTAACTGTAACGCCCTACTTCCTTAGAGCTATTACTAAGTGAGTTTAAAACGTGCAATTAACTTGCTAATCGAGATTTTAGGTTAAAAGTGTAGCTAAACTATAATAAAAGTCATATAATTTGAAAATGTGGTCTGTTATCCAAAAAACTGGAATTGATGACGTGGCAAGTGATCCCTAGACACGTGGCTGACATCTGGAGGAACTCTGCTAGTGTATCGACCAGAAGGTACATTATAGGCAGAAGGTGGCCCAGTCTTTCCTGCGACCAGTCTGGTCGATGGTTCCGCATGCAGCATGATGTTCCAATAAAGATCTTTGTAAATCCCGAAATTAACTCACACAATCTCCTGAGTATCCGATTATTCAGGAGAGAATATCTGTAACAATCTCGTGTAATCCCCCTTGAGCCTATAAATAGAGAAAGATAGCTCAAGGAAGGGACTTTTGGCTTTCGAATTATTTGATACTAGAGTAATTCTACTAGAAACATTGTATTGTTCTTTAGAGGTTAGTGAAACTCATTGAACCCTAGTTCTTTGATCACTCCTTTGATCCTCACGTCAATAACAATCTAAGTGGACGTAGGTTATTACCAGATCCTGGGGCCGAACCACTATAAAACATCGTGTTCTTATTATTTTTGTCATTCGATTCTTTTCAACGCATTCATTCACATCAAGCATATTCTGACTCCGTGTTAGTTGACCAAAATCAGGGTCAACATTCTGGTGCTTTCATTGAGAGCTTGACATATCACCGTTGAAAAAAATCAATGGCGAAAACTGCAAGGAAAACTGGACAGGCGGCCGCCGCTGCACCGTCAAACCCGCCACCTCCTCCTCCTGAAAGCGTGGCTGAGGATGAGCCACATTTAGACTTTGAGGAGGAAGAAATGGATGATGCGACACTGAAAAGTACTCTGGGGGCGTTGCATGAAGAACTAGCCAATCTGAGGGCCAGTCAAGAAACTGCTGCCGAAGTCATGGCAAGGCCGCAGCAAGAGATTGAACGGCAGCGCGTAGAGCTAAGTGAGAGGCAGGCGGAGATGGATCGCCGCCAGAGCGAATCCATGGCAGCCCTCGAGGTAGCCTTACAATTGGGTAGGAATCAGGCTGCACCTACCTCGCAGCCTGAATATCCTACAAACGGGCCACCCCAAAGGGGTCCTAATCCTAGCCCACCAATCCAGCCCTCAAGTTCACAAAGGCCTGAGCAGCCTCAGGTGCCCCATGACGATGTCCCGCTGGACCATGAGGCACAGCCTCCATCCCAAGCTGATCGCAGCAATCCCCCGCAACAGAGGCAGAATAGGACCGAGCATCAGCCTCGTAGTCCTAGACGCCATAGGGGTGATGAGCCAAACCTACCGAACAGAGGTCAGCACCCTCCTGGTAACAGGAGGAACTCAGAGTTAGGCTCTGCGGTCCGGAGTCCCCCACAGCATGATAATGCATGGGGACACAACGATCGGCGCAGGCCACCCTCTAACGCTCAGGACGTTTCAGCCAGGGATGGAAATCGAGGGAACAGTCGATCCCACCATAGCCAATCGAGGTTCAGAGATGGCCATGGGTATAATGAGGCCAACTCAGGCAAGGGAAATTCTGGTCGGAGGAATGAAGAAAGAGGTAGAGGCGGGAGCCAGGTACCTCAAGATGACCAACCCAATAGACGGGATGCTGGGGGGCAGTCCAGGCAAAATAATGTCTTCAACCGGCTCGGAGGTAGCAAGCAGCGGAGAAGAGACGAAGATTTGCGAGACGTACTCAACGATCGCCACGAGCGGCATGGTGTGAACGTCCCCCCAGCAACAGAGGCCACAGTGATTCCTGTCGCTGTACAGGCTCAAATAGATGCCCTCAACCAGGCAGTGCAACAGCTGGTCGGGGGAAGAATGCCTTACATCGACCACGATAGGAGGAAAGGCACTCCTTTCGTCCAGAGAATAGCTATGGCAGAAACTCCAAGCAAGTTCAAAATGCCAACGCTTCCAAACTTTGACGGGTACGGAGACCCAGTGTCTCATGTCAATAAGTTTGAGATACAAATGGACATTCAGAAAGTGTCCAAAGACGCTCGGTGCAGGATCTTCCCTGCAACACTTTCGGAGGCCGCGCAGGAGTGGTTTTTTAAGTTCCCTCCCGCAAGCATAGTTTCCTGGGAAATGTTCGTAAGGGAGTTCTACGGACAGTTCTATGTGGGTCGTGTGCATCCGACCGAATCAAACCAGCTGGTTGAAATTCGACAGCAGGATGGAGAGTTGCTGAAGGATTACATCCAGCGTTTTATGCGAGCAGCAGCTGGAGCAAAAATGGTGGGGGACGAAGGCAAAATGATGGCCATAACCACAGGAGTTAGGCGTCGCTCCCCCCTCTGGAAGAGCCTCGGCAAGGATGGAGTTAGAACTACCCATGAATTCTTGGACCGGGCTGATTGTTACATCAAGCTCGAAGATGCCATTGCCGACGATGGATAGCCTTCTGGCAAGGATAAGAAGGCTGCCGAACCCACCAAAGCCGCCAATGGGTCTAAACCTAACAGTAGCGGCAAAGGCAACGGGAACGGCAACGGCAATGGCAATGGCAAGAATGGTGGAAAACGGCCGCACAATGAGCCTTCCACCTCCGACAATAAACGAGCCAAGGGTAACCGTTATGAACCTCAGTTCACTAACTACACTGCCCTCATTGAGTCTCGGGGAGAGGTTTATCAGGCCACAAGTTCTAGTGTGCCTTATAAGAAACCTTGCCCCATTCAAAAGGATATTTCGAAGAGAGACACTACCAAGTTCTTTCGTTATCATAACGACTACGGACATGACACCAACGAATGCAACCAGCTGAAAGACGAAATCGAGTTCCTTATTAGACAAGGACACTTGAGAAGATACGTACGGGCCTCAGGAAATTCCCAACGAGAAGCTCTGGGTAGAAACAAGTAGGCGCCCACGCGCCAACACTCGCCACCCTTACAGCCTACCCTCGTGACTGGCACATAATTGACCATTTGTGGAGGCCCGCACCTCGCGGGAAATAACGGAAAGGCCAGGAAACGATACGCTCGGACTCTGCACCATGACCAGGACATCGAGATGATGACTGTGGAGGACCGCGCACCAAAAAAGGCTCGATCAGAGGAAGGCAAAATAACCTTCTCCGATAGCGATGCCCAACACGTCCAGTTCCCACACTCCGATCCGCTGGTCGTTGATATCCAGATGGATAACATGATCGTAAAAAGGGTGCTAGTCGATACAGGAAGTTCGGTGAATATCCTGTATAAATCTTCGCTGGAATGCATGAAGTTGTCCGTTAAGGACTTGGAGCCTTGCAACCAAACGATATACGGCTTCTCTGGAGAGGGACTCGCCCCCGCTGGATTGATCAGACTACTAGTGACGACAGGTACAGCGCCTGCTACCAGGACATTACTCGCTACTTTTGTAGTAGTCGATTGCCCTTCGTCGTACAATGCCGTCATTGGAAGGCCTATACTAGTTGATCTACGGGCCGTCATCTCTATGTGGCACTTAGCCATGAAGTTCCTAATGGACGCAGGGGTAGGACGCGTGTTGGGGAACCAGAGGGAAGCCAGGGAGTGCTATAACGCCTCATTCACGAAGGCGAAAAAGGGAACACCAAAGAGCACTACCTCAGATGGGTTGCAGATGGCAGTTGATACACAAGCCCAATCCGGTGATGGAGTCACCAAGTAGGGTGTTGCCCAAAGTGAGGATAGAGATCTAGATCCTTGCTTTGGGGATTTTGAAGAAAACGTTGGACCCGTCGTGGACCTGGAAGAGGTCCAACTCGACGAAAAAGACCCGTCCAGAGTCATAAAGGTC
Organism: Humulus lupulus; assembly: GCF_963169125.1. Lineage (NCBI taxonomy): Eukaryota > Viridiplantae > Streptophyta > Magnoliopsida > Rosales > Cannabaceae > Humulus > Humulus lupulus. Next base: position 132,223,916 of record NC_084798.1, on the reverse strand, counting down.
TGGAAAAACCTGGAACCAACCACGAAGCACGCACTGGTGGAATTTTTACGGAAGAACCAGGAGGTTTTTGCCTGGTCGCACAAAGACATGGCTGGGATAGACCCTGCAGTTATCAGCCATGTCCTGAATATAGATAAGACTTTTCCACCCGTGCAGCAGAAAAGAAGGCTGCTCAATTAGGATCGGTCAAGAGCCTTAAAAGAAGAAGTTGAAAGATTAAAGGAGAATGGGTTCATCAGGGTGGCATTTTATCCATCGTGGGTCTCTAATCCTGTGTTGGTTCCCAAGCCTAACGGAAAATGGCGAACCTGCATGGATTTTACAGACCTCAATAAAGCCTGCCCAAAGGACTGCTTCCCACTCCCAAGAATCGACCAGCTGGTCGATGCTACTGCAGGACACGAGATCCTCTCGTTCATGGATGCATATTCGGGCTACAACCAGATTAGCATGCATCCCCCTAACGAGGATCACACCAGCTTTCAGACCGATACGGGCTTATACTGTTACAAAGTAATGCCCTTCGGACTGAAAAATGCAGGTGGGACTTACCAACGGCTAGTCAACCACATGTTTAAGGAGCTGATCGGAGTAAACATGGAGGTATACGTGGACGACATGCTGGTAAAGTCTAAAAAGGCAGAAGGACATGTGAAGGATTTACAAGATTGCTTCAATGTATTGAACAAATACCAGATGAAGTTAAATCCCCTCAAATGTTCCTTCGGAGTTGGATCAGGGAAGTTTTTGGGGTTCATTGTAAATTCAAGAGGAATCGAGGCCAACCCCGACAAAATAAAGGCCCTGATCGACATGAAATCGCCAGAAAGAATCAAAGATGTACAAATTTTAACTGGGAGAATCGCAGCCCTAAGTAGATTTATTTCGAAGTCAACAGACAAATGCGTCCCTTTCTTCAATCTGCTCAGGGGAAATAAGAAGTTTGAATGGACAGGAGACTGCGAGCAAGCTTTTCAGGCCTTGAAAGCTCATATGGCACAACCTCCTATCTTATCAAAGCCAATCGAAGGAGAAACTTTGTTTATTTACCTGGCGATTACCGAAGAGGGTATTCAATGCCACTACTCAGATGTGTTACGCCAGAAAAAGCTAAGGAACTCATGAAGGAGGTGCATGAAGGCTTCTGCGGGGATTACGCTAGGGGGCAGAGTTTGGCAAAGAAAATTCTAAGGCAAGGCTACTTCTGGCCAACCATGAACGAGGATTCGATGGAGTTTGTACGAAGATGCGATAAATGTCAAAGGTTCTCCAAAATTCCACAAGCAGCTCCAAATGAATTGAAACAGATGCAAAGTCCGTGGCCTTTTGCGGTGTGGGGGATAGATTTGATTGGGTCCCTACCCACAGGAAAGGGTGGAGTAAAATACGCCGTTGTGGCAGTCGACTACTTCACCAAATGGGTCGAAGATGAACCGCTCGCTACCATCACGACCAAGAAAGTTCTTGACTTTGTCATCAAGAACATTGTGTGCCGGTATGGTTTGCCCCGAAAGATCGTATCAGACAACGGAACCCAATTTGACAGCGACTTATTCACCGACTTCTGTGAAAGACATAGAGTTATTAAAAGCTTCTCATCAGTTGTGCATCCCCAAGCAAACGGGCAGGTTGAGGCCGTAAATAAAACTCTTAAGGACACCCTGAAGAAGAGGCTTGAAGACGCTAAAGGAGCATGGCCAGAGCAGCTACCTGAAGTCCTCTGGTCGTATAGAACATCTCACCGAACAGCGACAGGTCATACCCCATTTTCCCTAGCTTACGGATATGAGGCTATGTTACCTGTCGAGTTAGATCCCCCCTCACATCGACGTGTAACATACGACCAGGACCAGTACAGCCAACTAATGATGGAGTCCCTAGACTCAATTGACGAGATACGGGAGAAGGCCCAACTCCGAGTTGCTGCGTACCAGCAAAAAGTCGCCCGGTACTTTAACTCCAAAGTTAATGAAAGAAAATACAATGTCGGTGACTTGGTGCTACGACGAGTTTTCTTAAATACCCACGACCCCACTGCTGGAGTACTCAGACCTAATTGGGAAGGACCTTACCAGATTGAAGAAGTCCTTCATCCGGGCACCTACAAACTTGCACGCCTAAACGGAGATCTTGTTCCACGTTATTGGAATGGAGAACACCTGCGCAAGTATTATCAGTGAACAATCCTTTTTAAAGGACTGGCTTGTATTAAATTTTACTTTTTACAAGTTTTGCAAAGAGGGTTAGCCACATTGTATGGCTAATCGCTCGTATAGGTAAGATTCTATTTTAGAATCACTCGTAAAGACATGTTTAGTCCATTTTTAATACTAGATTATAAGGGATTGTGCGCAGCCAGTCATTCTTGCCAACCTTTGTAAATTTATATTTACAAGTATTTGTTCATTACGTGTGTTGTTTTGCTATATTACAAGTATTACTTTTCCACCCGAACAGAAAGTTTCGAACAGGTCATGGTCAAGGCAAGTGACCAAGGACCTAAAGCTCCTCGATCACTTGGGGGGCATATAAGGCACATAGATAGCAAAGCGTACCATGAGGTATGCAAACACATGAACAAAATGAGTGAAAGCATGCTAAGGTACTTAGAGTATTTCTCAAAATTTATATTTTGTTAAATCAAGCCAAAGTACTATGCTAAGTTCGGTCATACGGACAAATGTTATAGTAGATGAAAATATTATAACATTATAAAGCAATCTTTGACACCGCAAGCATCATTGCTTGGATGTAACTATTCAAATAAAAGGAAATGTTTGCTGCCCATGCAGCAAATTCAAAAAATATATTGTCTTTACATCACGACCCGTGGGTCGTGTAATCAAAAGAAAGAAAAAATAAAGATAAAAGCTCAAGAGCCATTAGGAGCAGGAGGGTCTTTATCAGCATTCTGATTGGTCGCATCCTCAACAACTCCCTCTTCCTCTACGCCAGCGATGCTTGGGGAAGAAGGGATCCTTGCTCTTGCCTCCTCTTCAGCCAGTTGAGCAGCGCAGCGGGCCAGCTCAGCATTTCTAACATCTTCTGAAAGATAACTGAAGTTGGCGCCCTGATTTTTTTTCCAGAAGTTGTAAAAACACCAGAGCGTCGCGTTCTTATACCTTTCCAAATCTTTGGCATTGGAAAGCTTCAGCTGCTCTACTTGGCTCTCAAGAGTTGTGATGGCCGCGTCCTTGGACTTGAGCTCCTCACCCAGTCTCTTGCATTCTCGATATTGGACTCGGCTGGACTCCTGATACTCCTCCCTCTGCTTCCTTATAGCTGCCCTCGAAGCTTCAGCCTCCGATAGCTTTGTCACCACAGCATCCCTCTGCTGAACGACCGCCTCCAACTCCTTCGCATGCCTGGCCTCTGCAGCCGAAAGGTCCTCGGCTGCTTTCACCTGGTACCTCTCGATAGCCTTCGCCCGAGCCTGGTCGATGGTAGCTTGGGCACGGGTGCGGGCGGCAGTTGTAGTCAGCAAAGCCTGTGGACAAAGGATAAAGTTAGAAACTGTTGCAAAGAATAAAAGACTAAGGCCAAAGAGATAAGAAGCACTTATGCTGGCCATTTCATTTAGGGCCCTGTTTAGAATCTGGTCGACCCCCATGGTCTCTGCCTTAGCCATCGCCTCCTTGCTACGGTCGTACCTCACGATGTGTGCAAGGCGGTCCTTGGCTGCTCGCAGGGCACGGTTCGAGAGTTTGGCTCCGAGGGCTTCGTCCCGCTGAGTCTGTTCTTTGGCAGCTGCAGGTTGAGGAGTCGTCTTCGCAGGCGGAGTTTCCTTTTCAGCAGGAGCCTAAGGCTGAGCAGAAGTTTGCCCAGCTGGCACGTCCTTGGAAGGATCATCTGTTCGACCCTTCTTGGCAGGAGGTCCCTGGCTTGTTTCGCCGTTGTGTCACCTAGATGACTTCCGCCGAACCAGAGGAACTTCTACTTCCTCCTCAGCCTAGTATAAGTAAAAAACGTTGGGAGTGGCCATATCTGCATACAATTAAACACATGCAAATGATAAGATAAAGGCAGACAAAAACTCTTTATAAAGCAGAAAAGAGGTCACAAAGTTAATACCCGAGCTACGACTACTGGTCGCTACACTATTGACTCTATTAGTCACATACTCACTACCTGGCATGAAGAAGTCTGGCCCTAGATCGGGAGTATATGTAAAGTTGACCTCCCCGTCAAACAAGTGACAGGGAATTGGCAAGCTATTTAAAAGCAAAATTACTGTACCGTTTTCATCGGAGGATTCCCCCAAGTCCACAACCGGCTCTTTTGCCTTTTGTTTCCCCTTGCCTTGGGGAGCAGAAGGCCTTTCTGCAGAAGGATTGCCCGTGGGCTCCCTGATTGTAACCCCCGTCGGCCTCCTTCGTGGAGGGGACGCAGGAGGTTGCTGCTCGGGAACCCCCTCGGCAGTGGCATCAGCTACCACGGGTCCTCTTGTTTCATGGCGAGGAGCCAGGAGGCTAGCTAGCCTCAGATTTTCATCAGTGACCAGGGACTTGACGCTTTTTTCTGCGTCTGTCATACTGGCCAGTGCATTGGACCTCAACACCATGTCTGGTGTTGGGGTCGCACGTAACCATGGGCCTGAAAGACAAAATATACTTTAAGAAAAATGAAGGGAAATTCACTGATGAAAAGTACCGACCAGTAAAAGCAGCACTTACCTCCTCGAGCGAAGGCCAAGTTGTTGCTGGTTATGTCCGTAGTAGGGAAGTACTCCTTACTGTACTGCCCCACGTTGGATATGTGCGTGGTGGCACTCAGGAACGTCCAGTTTGTCTCCTCGTGACAAAGATGGAAGAAGCCCATCCCATACTATTGAGGGTTGGACTTGAGGTCAAAGAGATAATTGACCTCATGGGGGGTAGGTTCTGGCCATTTTTTAAGTTTGTACAGGATATAGAGTGCAGCCAGCATTCTATATCCATTTGGAGTAATCTGGAAGGGGGCAACATCGAAATAATTAGCCACCCCCTGATAAAAAGGATGTAGAGGGAGGGTAGCCCCCGCCTTTATGTAGTACCGAGACCAAGCACTGTACACACCTCCGGGGAGGTTAGCCCTTTGGTCTGCAGCAGGAATTTTGAGAGTAACCCCTGTGAGAGGATACTTCCTAAGGTAGTTAGCAAGCATCCTAGGAGTCACTAGGCTGGTCGGGGAGAAATACCACTCGACATCAGGCAGATTCTGATGGCGAGGGCGGGCTCTAGTTTGGATGTTAGGGTCAAGAGCAGGATTTTCTCGGCCGCTGGTCGAAGGAACCCTGGCCTGTGAATCAGGCTGGGTAGGAGGGTTTGGACTATCGTCAGATTCAGGTCTTTTCTTGCCTAAGGATTTAGAGCGTGCCATTTGAGGAGGAGAAGGACGATGTCTAGAGGAAGATCGTGAAAAAGGAATCTCGTGAATTCGGTCGGCCGGTTGTTCTTCGCCTTCGAGCAACTGGGCAAGAAGATCGCCGTCGATGGGCCGTTCACCCCCCCACAAATCTGGCATTAAATTCTGCAAACAGAAGAATGGGGAGGTGAGGATAGAGAATTTTTAAAGGCTTTTTAGAATAACGCTAGTCGAGTATAAAAGTCAAGCTTCTATACAGCAGCATTCTAGCGAAAGTTAAAAAAATTTCACACGAGCAGTTTGAAAAACGGATCAAAGGGTGAAAACAAAAAGTTTTTTGTAAAATCTTTTTCAACTCCCCTTAGGGCGGGAAAAACTCATTTTTCGACTGGCCTAAAAATCGAATTTTTACTTCGGTTTTACGTCCTAAAAGTATGATCCCAACTATCAAACTAACTCGTAACTTTTTTCACCTAAAAGACATTCTATTGACAAACACCTCAATCCAGAAGATAAACTCAATAGTCAACATACAGGAGCATGCATTTCAAAAATACAAAACGTAAAGATTCGAAGACTTACCAGAAAGAAGATCGTGGAGAATGATAAAGAGTCTTCGGAAATCGAGGAGCTCTAGGGCTGAATCTTGAGAGTGCAGAAGAACGGTCTCTGAGAGAAGACGAAAGCTCTGGTTTTAGGGTTTCTGGAATGAGTAATGGTGTGCGTAAAAAGAAAAAGAAGAACTTCGGAGATGTTATATAAGTTTGTCTGTGGCATTAAATAGGTGTAATCATCAGTTTCCACTTTTTCGAAGTATGGGGAAGCGAGATAGCCGTCGAATTATTACTGGGGAACCGAAAGGTCATGATTGGACAGGAGTAGGTTGCTTTTTTCAAGAACACACGAAGGGTTCTGACACGTATGGTGGGGTCACCGAAGGGTCGTTTACTCAAAAGTTTATTTATTGCTCGTAATAAATAAACTTGGGGGGCAAATGTTATCCAAAAAACTGGCATTGATGACGTGGCAAGTGATCCCTGGACACGTGGCTGACATCTGGAGGAAATCTGCTAGTGTATCGACCAAAAGGTACATTATAGGCAGAAGGCGGCCCAGTCTTTCCTGCGACCAGTCTGGTCGATGGTTCCGCATGCAGCATGATGTTCCAATAAAGATCTTTGTAAATCCCGAAATTAACTCACACAATCTCCTGAGTATCCGATTATTCAGGAGAGAATATCTGTAACAATCTCATGTAATCCCCCTTGAGCCTATAAATAGAGAAAGATAGTCAAGGAAGGGACTTTTGGCTTTCAAATTATTTGATACTAGAGTAATTCTACTAGAAACATTGTATTGTTCTTTAGAGGTTAGTGAAACTCATTGAACCCTAGTTCTTTGATCACTCCTTTGATCCTCACGTCAATAACAATTTAAGTGGACGTAGGTTATTACCAGATCCTGGGGCCGAACCACTATAAAACATTGTGTTCTTATTATTTTTGTCATTTGATTCTTTTCAACGCATTCATTCACATCAAGCATATTCTGACTCCGTTTCAGTTGACCAAAATCAAGGTCAACATGGTCATTCATTGAAATTAAAAAGCGTTAAACATTTGGGATCCCAAAATACTGTTTAGAAATAATTACAACTCAAAACATGATTAAATTCGACTAAACGACAAAATTCAGACTAGTACAAAACATCTCCCAAAAATACCACTGGCCGTGGTAGCCAAGCAGGCCGAACTTGTACATGTCGCTTCACGCTCTCCGTAGTCATGGTTGATCGACCGTTCCCTTGCCCTCACCTGCACCATAGATCACCCGTGAGCCGAAGCCCAGCAAGAAAACTCCACACAAGCAATCAACATATGAATAACTATCAATCAGCATATAACTAAGCCGAAAACAAGCTAAACACATAACGGCCACGCCGTCCCAAGCGCTTTACCGGGCCCTGGGTTCGCGGTCTACCCTGTGAGGATGTCCCAGGCATCTGAGAAAGGTCTCACCCTAACGACTTGCACTCTGCGTGCATATTGCCGCTCCCGGTCCCTTGCCATACTCGTCCTTGCATTCCACGTGCTTGATGCTGTTCCTATCCCTTTGCCATACCCAGCCTTTCCGTTCTCGGCCTTCGCCGTACCCGACCCTTGCCGTACATCTACAGTTATGAAACACATAGCATAAATTTAACAAATACTTAAACATATATAAACATAATCAATAGGGCTACACCGTACATCATAATCACATAGGGTTGTGCCCTGCAATACAAACTATATGGCCATGCCCTGCTCTACGGGTACAACAATTTTCTAACCTGTGTCGCAAGCTTTCCGAGAACCGATATCTCGAGCACAGTCCCCTAGTACGAGCCTCATTGAAAAACTAGTTACAATGTATCAACAACATCCATCCATCAAATTCTAATCCATTAAATAACTTTGGGTTATAATTATACGCTCCAGGTCCTTGAATTCTATCAATTCGGGTGATAAAATCTATCTTGAGCCTTAACTTTTGGATTCCCGAGCGTAAAAATTTCTTAGGGTCCAAAAACCCACCAAGCGTCGTGGCCCCAAGGCCTTGTGCCACGGCCCGCCTCAACTAGAAACCCAGCCCCCTATTTTAGCCTATGCCCGTCGCGCCCCAACCTATAGGGTGCCGCATCTCTCCCTTCTTCCTGGCCTCCCAACCATTCTAGAGGACCGCAGCTCACCAAGAACAATGTCGCGGCCCGACTCTTCGAACCCAGAAAAATCCTCAATTTTCACAACTAAAACCAAGCCAATTTACCCCAAAATCAATCTAACAACTCAATTTAATCACCACAAAAGTTTTAGAATAGTCCCAGCAACACAACCTAACAAAAAACTAGCTTAAAAATCTCATCAAACCCCAAATTTAATCTTCAACTTCAAAGACTCAATAAAGCTAAAACTCAGCCAATATTTACATAGTCTAATGGCTAAAATGACAGTTCAAAGCTTACCTTAACCTCTGCTTGAATCCAAAAGTTGAAACTGAGCTAATCCCCAAGTTTAGAGCCCAAATTCTTTGCTTAATCTTCATTGTTTCCCTTGGTAAAGTTTAGAGAAAATAAGGGAGAGAGGAAAGGGAGATAGGATCAGTTGCCAAGTTTCTGAGTGTTTCCTAAGTTTTGCTTCACTTATCCTAGGTCACTTGAGTTTTGTTTCACACTGCTAGAGGCATGTTCCTCATAAAGTTGGTAAACAACTTTCTTCAATGGGCCCCGTGCAATCCGCCTGGGTCGTATTCTCTATTTAGTGCAACCCTTGTTGTATTAATTTAGCATTAACACCCTAATAAGGGGTAAATTATATTAATAATACATGATTGACATTAATGATCCCACTTTCCTTAAATAGGACTGGGGTATTTCCTTGTAAAGGGTCTAGATTTTAAAGAGAGAGAAACTTTTTAACTTAGTGCAATTTATATGCTACCTGAGAACCACCATTGAAGCTTCCTCAAACAAGCTTCAAGCTAACTAAATACAAGAGACATGTGGACTGGGGATCTTGAGAAGTGTGGATGAATTCTTGGCTCGATCTCAAAAATGAATAAATCTAGAAGAGGTGAAATCTTCTATCACTGGAACTAGCCAGACCCTCGTTTAGCCTGTTGGAGTAGTGGTAGATGTTGTGGCTATCGTTGAGCCTGCTGCCCAAAATTACTAGGCCGGAGGAAATCGACAAAAATGGAATGGTGAGGACAACCAGAATGGGTCTAAGAAAAATAAGCACAGGGAGAAGTTCCCTTCTATCCTCACCACGTATATCGACCTAACATATACACATGAATGTATTTATTTGGGTAATTCTTCTCGTCTTCCATGGAAGAAGGCCGAGCCTATGAAGCATCAAAGGTAAAAATGAGACCGACGAAATTCTGTCTATACCACAATGATATCAGCAACAACACATACAATTCGCTTCATTTAAAGGATGAGATCGAGAATGTCATTAGGGTTGAACCGTTATCCAAATAAGATCGGAACAGGGTAGCTGCTAACCAACCGACGGGGCAATACCCTCAAATAACTCCAAGTAACAAATTCAATCTAGCACAAGGTCAACCAGGTCATGGAAATCAGATCATATCTCCCCCCATAGAAGGGAAGGAAATAGTCCTCATTGTAGGCGCATCTCATCTGGCAGGAACGAGCAATGGATCTCAGAAGAGACATATCCAGGAGCTGAAAACACATAACGGTATCGAGTTCATTCTGGAGCAATGTTTATCTAAACAACAACGATTGGATAAACAACCAATAATTTTTACAGAAGAAGAAACTAGCCATGTACAATTCCCTCATAATGATCCGTCGGTGATAACTATTTCACTCGGTAACCGAAGGGTGCGCAAAATATTGACTAACAACGGGAGCACAATTAATGTGTTATTTAGGTCCACCCTTGAAAAAATTGGGCTACATGTAGCAGATCTTAAGGAGACCTCTACGACCCTCTCCAAATTTTTAGGAGAGGGAATGGCAGCCGTAGGAACAATCGATCTCGTAGTAACATTGGGCAATGAGGCACGAGCTATCACAAGGATGCTCGAGTTTGTGGTAGTCGACTAGCCGACTGCCTACAATGAAATTTTGGGGAGACCTGCACTAATGGAGTTTGAAGATATTGTTGGGGTTTTATGCCCTAATTAAAACTCAAATTCTTTGTAATATCATTTTATTATCAATAAAAGAATAGAAATCATTTTTTTTTACTTGATTAGATACTTTGGTAATCTTTATTTTCATGTATGAACATGTTTAAAATTGGATTTTTTGATATGTTTGAATAATTGGATGGTTTTTTCATGTTTTTATGAACATATTGATTTTATGTGAATTTTAGCAATTTTTAGGTTATTTTGTTGTGTTTTCTATGCTATTAATTTTTATATATGCTTTATTTTGTGTAAAACATGTTAAAAATTAATTAGAAAATAGTTTTGGTTTGAAAAATTGCTCAAAAAAAATTTGGCCTGGCTGTCGATGCGCGCGCGCACGCCCGCGCGCCACCCACGCGCGCCCCCGCGTCACCCGCACCACCAGCGTGCGCACCCGCGCGCACGCCCTCGCGTCACCCGCGTGCGCACACATCAACCACCAGCGTGAACAATACCCATGAACAACACCACGAGTATTGTTCTTTTTTTTTTTCAAAAATATTTTTTTTAAAATTAAAATTTGTAGAAATAAATTATTTATAATCAAAACCAAAAATATCTTTTTTGTTTTATCATTTAATTTTTTTTCAAAAAATAAGATATTTTTGTTAGTTGAGATTTAAATAATTAGATATTTTCTACAAACATTCAAATTCAAATTTAAAAATTGACTAACAACTTAATTTTAAATCTTTTAATATTTAAATTATTTGAAATTTGAATATTGTTAGTTTGATATTTTTATGGATATTTGAATTTGTTTAACTATTTGAGATATTTTAGGATTGTTATAACTATTTGTATTTTATTATTTTTAAATGGTTAAAATATTAGATAATAGTTTTAACAACACAAGATATTTTGGAAAATAGTTAAGATATTGATTTTAAAATTTAAAATTGGTTAAATTTTGAAAAATATCATTTTTTTTTCAGCGAATTAAGAAAATATATTTTTTTAATAAATGGGATTTAAATTAACTTTGGTTAATTGTTGATATATCCTATTTAAATTAAATTAATATATATTTTTTTATCAAATTAACCTAAAACCAAGTTGATTGTTGATAAATGAAATTTAAATTAACTATTGTTAATTGTTGATAAATTTCATTTAAATTGACTTATTTTTTTTGTAAAAATTTAATTAATTTGAATTTTTTTTATAAATTCTAGATAATTAATTGTGATATTTTTGCAAATGAAATCAATTGCGGTATTTTTGCATAAATTCATAGAATTGCTCATATAGTAACATGATTAGGCCCATCCAATTATAACATGTCTGTTTGCACTATATGTGGTATTTTTGCAATTGGGCTTAGATGCATATAGTGGCCCATATGTTTGTTAGATATATGGTATTTTGCCAAATAAAATATTCATAAAATGATAGGTTTTATTTGGGCCCATTAGAAAATGTAAAATTTAAATTCCTCTCTTGTGGGTGATTCCACTTGTGAAGGCCCATTTGCTTTGCATGACTATAGTGAGCCTAATCAATTAATAACAATTAATAAAACGAAGGTTTAAATTCCTGTCTTTTGGACTTTGTATGGAAGATAGGGGGCCTTTGTAGTGGGAACGACATACTGAACCCAGCCCTCCTCCATACAAGCCCAATTGTTAAGGCCCATTTACCTGAGTTGGACTTAATTGTATAGGTTCATTATATTAGTTAAACCTAAATATTGATTAGCAACAAATTAATTCTAAATTAATTGAATTTGTTTCAATGTGACACTTTAGAATTAATAAGAAATTATAGGACTTTGGTTTTAAAAATTTTAATCTGTTTAATTTTTTTTTTTGGAAAACCATAGTCATTAATTTTCTAAAAATAAATAATAAAAAACTAATTTTAATTTTATAATGAGCTTATTTTAAGAATTTTATTCGATCTCCACTGTTGGTTTAACATAGTCAATAGCTTAATGGGGCCTCGAGGCGCTTTGATTCGTCCCCCTACGGAAGGTGTTCATTAGTTATTTTGACAAGGTTAGATTTCGAAAGATAGATAATTATAGGTCAAATTCAACTAGACTCACCCCTACGGTAACTACTAGAACTAAATCTATGATTATTGAAACCGTGGGTCTAGCTCATAAAATAAGAGATTTTGTTTTCTTATTTTGATCGAATAGTAGGTTGTTAATAATGGTGTCCATTATTAAATGAGTTTACAACTCTATTTAACTAGTGGTATTTTTGACTCTCGCCAACCAGGACAAGGATATCATAGATTAGTTAAAAACCTAAAGAAATAGAGATATGATTGTTTTTGGTATTTTCTTTCTCATATCTTACATATTTTTGGTATATGTTGTGCTATTTCTTGAAATTTGTGTGAATAGAAGTTTTATTGAGCAAATGTGATTGATTTCTATTTTATTGATAATTTGTAGTTTTAAGCTAAGTAGTGTTTGTGTCTACTCCCATCCCTTCTCAACTTTCGATGGAGAAACTCACTAGAAAAAACTTCCTTAATTGGAAGTAGAATATCAACATAAAGTTGATTGGTGACAACTCCGAGTTCGTCATGATTGAGGAATCCCCAGAACGAGCATCGTCTCTGCACGTTCTTGATAGCACCGTAAATGCTTGGATAACACCGTCTCCACACGTACGTGATGGCACCGTGAGTTCTCGGATGGCATCGTGTCTGCACGTTCGTGCTCAACTCAACTATGGTCTGACGCAGATCATGAACGAGCTTCAGATTATTGAACCTGTCATGGGTGGACGTAGTAAAGGAGGTGAAAATAAGACTACTGATGTTGCTGCTGCTCTAGCTAAGGTTGAAGCTCATCCAGCTTCGTCTTCGAAAGCTAGAAACAATAGGAAAGGTGGACAAAACAACAACCCCAAGCCTACAAAGGCTGCAAAGACGAGTGCACAACCACGTACACAGACGCCTAAGGGGAAGAACATAAAAAACAAGAAAGGTAAAGATAAATGTTTTCACTGCAAAGAGAAGGGGCATTGGAAACGAGATTGCCCCAAGTTTCAAGCAGCTAAAAACAAAGGTAATGATTATAGTTCATTTATCTTAGAAACATGTGTTTTAGAGAATGATAAATCCGTTTGGATTATTGATTCTGGATCTACCAACCATGTTTGCAACTCTTTACAGCTTCTTGAATCGTGGGAGGAAGTGTACGAAGGCGGCTTAAAGCTTAGAGTTGGGAACGGAGCGTTCGTTGCGGTCCAAGCTAGAGGAAGAGCTCGTCTGAAGTTTGGAAATAAATACTTAATTTTAAAAGATGTATTTTTTATTCCGGATTTTAGTAGAAATTTAATTTCAGTTTCCATATTGCAATTAGAACGATTTGTTATGACTTTCACAAGTTTTAATATATCTATTTCTTTCAATGGATCACAATTATGTATTGCATGTTTGGAAAACGAGCTTTATATTCTGCGACCTAATGAACCCCTCGCTCTTAACAATGATTTATTCAAAGTAGCTAAACCTAGGACCAATAAACGTCAAAAGACCGACAACGATAATATGACGTATTTATGGCACTTGAGACTAGGTCACATCGGTTATGATAGGATTCAAAGACTTACAAAGGACGGACCTTTGAGGGAACTCACCTTAGGTTAATTACCTGTCTGTGAGTCTTGTCTAGAAGGCAAACTGACCAAGCGTCCATTCTCTGCAATGGGTGATAGGGCCAAAGAACCACTTAGTCTTGTGCATTCAGATGTTTGTGGACCTTTGAATGTACAAGCCAGGGGTGGTTTTGAGTATTTCGTCACTTTCATTGACGATTACTCTAGATACTCATGTCTTTACCTAATGCATAGGTTTTCAGAAACATTTTCAAAGTTTCAGGAATTCCTAGCAATGGCTCAGAACCAATTAGGTAAAAGGTTAAAGATCTTGCGATCTGATAGGGGTGGAGAATATTTGGATATGCAGTTCCAAGATCATTTAACTGAACTTGGGATTTTATCACAACTTACTGCCCTAGGTACTCCGCAACAAAATGGTGTAGCAGAACGCCGAAACAGAACTTTATTAGAAATGGTTAGATGCATGCTTAGTTACTCAACTCTACCAACTTCGTTCTGGGGACATGCAATTGAAACCGCAAATGAAATTCTCAATGTCGTGCCGTCAAAATCAATCCCCAAAACACCTTTAGAACGCTGGAATGGTCGTGAACCTAGTTTATGCCATCATAGAATTTGGGGGTGTCCCGCTAACAACCTGAGGAAAAAGGAGGGAAAGCTAGAACCGCGAACTGAAGTTTGCATGTTTGTTGGCTATCCTAAAGGTACTCGGGGTGGACTTTTCTATAGTCATTCAGAAAAGAAAGTGCTTACTTCTACAAATGCTACTTTTCTGGAAAATGACTATGTCAAGAACTTTAAACCTCGTAGCAAAGTAGTTTTAGAGGAGATGGTTAAAGAATTGACTGCAACCAATGTTCAATCGTCATCAACGTGAGTTGATGATGAAATTCCCACTCTTCATGTACAACCGACGCAAGTCGATTTAAATGAAGAAGGTACCACTGTTCCTGAGCAAATAGTCACGGAGCCTCGTCGTAGTGGGAGGGTTTCTAGAAACCCATTTGGCTATGGTTTGGATGGTGAAACCAATATGGTTGTTGGTGACACTAGTGATGATGATCCATTTTCTTTCAAACAGGCAATGGCTCGCCCTGAAAAGGAACTATGGCTCGAAGCAATGAAACTGGAAATGGAGTCCATGTACTCAAATTCCGTCTTGGATCTTGTGGAAGCACCTAGTGACTTTAGGGCCATTGGGTGCAAGTGGATCTACAAGAAGAAACGAGGTGTTGATGGAAATATCGAGACTTATAAAGCTCGATTAGTGGCAAAGGGTTATACCCAAAGAGAAGGCATGGACTATGAGGAAACTTTTAGTCCGGTAGCCATGCTCAAATCCATTCGCATCCTCCTATCCATAGCAACCTCTCTCGACTATGAGATCTGGAAAATGGACGTCAAGACAACTTTTCTTAATGGAAAGCTTGACAAAATCATTTATATGGATCAGCCAGAAGGATTTAAAGTATCTGGACAAGAAGGAAAAGTTTTCAAGTTGAATAGGTCCATCTATGGACTTAAGCAAGCTTCTCGTTCCTGGAATCTTAGGTTTGATGAAATAATCAAAACCTATGGCTTTGAACAAAATATTGATGAGCCATGTGTTTACCAACTGAAGGAAAATCAAATAGTGGTATTCCTGGTTCTTTATGTAGATGATATCTTACTCATTGGAGACAATGTTAAGAAATTTTCAGATGTGAAGAATTGGCTGAGCACTCAATTCCAGATGAAGGATTTGGGTGAAGCAAGTTATGTTCTAGGTATCCAGATCATCAGGGATAGAAAGAACAAACTTTTAGCTCTATCTCAAGCAGCTTACATTCTCCTAACACCTGCTCCTGTACTGGATGTACGACCACAACCTCTGAAGCCACTCCCCTGACATAGTACTTATGTACCCCATGGTCTCCTGGACCACTATGTACCTAAGGCCATTAGAGCCTACTATAAAATGAATTCTAACACCACCTGAAAAAGGGTTGGTAGTTTTACTGTAGCAAAAGCTTGAGAGTTAATGAAAGATTGATTGATTTCTCCATTGTTATTCTGTCATAATTCTTGAGTTATTGCTTTGATTTCTATAGCTTTTTTTATTGACGATCCTAACTTGATAATTTCTTCCAACTCAACTTAGTTGACAAGTTCTCACCGTCAACAGTTTGGCGCCGTCTGTGGGAACGTTAGTTTCAAGCTACTGTTCCACCATTGTTTCCCGCAAGAAGATGATGCCAAGACGTTCAAAGAGACTGAGGGAGCCACGGGAGGTAGAGGTTCACCTGAACGGAGTCCAGCTGAAGGCCTCCATGAAGGACGCTCCTCCACCTAGAGAGGTGGAGCCCCTGAAAGACCCTGAGGTTCACGGAGGTGATAGGGTGGCCTCGTCACCGGCCGCTCCACCTGCACGAAGTCCTCCAAGAGCACCACCAGGAAACGCTAACGAGTTCCCTCCTCCAAAACCACCGCAGGCACCGAACTCCGGCCGGCAGGACCCGGGCCCCTCAACCCGTAGGCATGATAAGCATCCTCGGGTCCATTCCGTGGGCTCAAGTTCGAAGTCTCGGTTCTATGAAGAGGAAATACGTGCGCTCCACCGTAAGAACCAAAGGTTGGAAACCACCTTGGAAACACATGCAAGAAGTCCTGAACGGCCTGTTGCAGGGTAAGTCGAGCGTGACCTTGCCTAAGAGGAAGGAGAAGGGAAAGGATGGGGTGGAGACCACTGTACCGGTAGATGATGGGAGAACCCGACATTCAACCAGTAATACCCCCCGAACGAAGCAACGTGATCACCCTGAACTGCCTAAGCAGGCCCAGAAGCCAGCATTGAGGACCAACGCTGCCCCTCGCAATGAGGACGAGGTCACCTCTAAAAGAGCACCCTCAGACTTGCGGGAGGAGCTCAATAAGAAGAGGGCGGGCAAAAGGACCACGCCCCCTGTGGCGCCTCGAGAAGGCAAGGGAAAGGAGGATCTTAGCCCGTTCGCTTTGAGGGACACTCTCAGCAAGAGAAGGCAGGACCTAGACACAGAGATGAGGAGCCTACGGAGCAAGATCGTCACCGTGTCAGGCGGCCAGACCTTTGAGGAGGACTTCAACCATGAGTCGCCCTTTGTGAGAGAAATTCAGGCGATCCGGCTCCCTGTCAACTTTAAGGAGCCCAATATGACCCCCTACGAAGGGAACACGGATCCAAAGTACCACCTGGATGCGTTTAATGATCTGATGAAACTTAGGGGGATTGGAAGTGGTGCCAGGTGCCATTGCTTCGCTGTTACTCTGAAAGGACCCGCCTACAAATGGTTCAAAAGATTAAGGCCGGGGTCCATCAGATCCTGGCAGCAGTTTTCTGACGAATTCCTCCAACAGCACCATGCCGTGCGGGACTACACGATGCCAGGTACCAGCCTGGCCAACGTGAAGCAAGGAGAGAATGAGAGCCTGAAGAGCTACATTCACCGGTTCAATATGGAGGCCGCGAAAGTGGGGAGCCTAACTCGCAGAGAGTTAAAAATGGCCATTACCGCTGGAGTACTCCCAGGAAGTAAGTTATGGGACAACATGTTGAAGAGGGAAGTCACCGACTTAGATGACTTCTATGAGAGAGCGCATAAGTACATCCGCGTGGAGGATGGCCACGCAAACTTGAAGGCGGGGAAGGAGGAGCCCCACGCGAAGCCCCCAACTAACGACGGATCGAATGTAGTGAAGAAGAAAATGACATATGATGGGTCAAGAGATGACCAGCAGAGGAAAACCAAACGAGGGAGTGATCATAGGTAAACAGCTTATACTTACTATACGAACCTCACAGATACGAGGGAGCATATTTACATCACCAACGAAGATCGAGTTCCCTTCAAAAAGCCCCCACCAATGAGAAAGGATCGGTCCAAAAGGGACCCCAGTAGATACTGCCAGTACCACAAGGACATCGGTCACACCACGGCAGAGTGTATCCATTTGAAGGAAGAAATTGAGGAGCTCATCCGCCGGGGACACCTAGGCCGCTATGTTAAGAGAGAAAGGCAAAAGCCAGAGGATGCGCCTACGGCACCCCAGGCACAAGAGCGAGCCCTAGAAATACAGGGGGAGGTCCGAACCATTTTCGGGGGGCCAGGATTTGGAGGGGAATCTCGGAAGGGGCGAGATAGATATCCAAGAGAGGCTCGGTGAAGTCCGCCCCCCTGCGTCATGAGTTTAGAACAACGACCCCCAAAAAGTTTCTAGGGGGAAAACGACTTGATAACATTCACCGAGGAAGATGGGGGTACACTTTCCCCACAATGATCCGCTGGTGCTGACAGTTCAATTGGCAAATATGCGTGTGCATCGAGTCCTAGTGGACAACGGGAGCTCGGTAGACATCCTATATCGCCCTGTCTTGGAAAAATGGGACTGGGCATTCGTCATCTGAAGCCCTGCCAGTCGTCCCTATACGGATTCATAGAGGACTCAGTGCAACCCCTTGGAATGATCGAATTGACACTTACCATGGGGGAGCAACTCTGGCAGACTACAGTCATGTCTAACTTTGTTGTAGTAGATTGTGCATCAGCTTTCAACGCGGTATTGGGGAGACCCTCCCTTAGAGAATTGAAAGCCATAACTTCAATATATCACTTGGTTGTCAAGTTCCCGACTCCAGGAGGGGTCGCTAGTATGAAGGGAGAACAGAAGGAGGCGAGGGAGTACTACAACACCTCACTCCGCGCGCCTGCGAAACCGCGGGAGCCAATGGCCATGGTGATACATGAGGCGCTATGTATGCCCACGGGGGGTCCGCAGGAGCTGGACCCTCGGGTCGTGGATGAGTCAAGAGCAAAACCAGTGGAAGAAGTAGAGGAGGTTACGGTGACAGAGGAACCCCTAAGGAAATTGAAGATAGGGAGAAGCCTGCAAGGTGACGTGAAGGGGGAGTTGATGAAATTTTTGAAAGATAATCTAGACGTGTTCGCATGGGATCATGAGGATATGGTGGGTATAGACCCCAGTGTGATGTGCCACCACCTGAATATCTCCCCAGAGGCAAGGCCCGTCAGGCAAAAGAGGCGGGCACTAGACCCAACAAGATACGCAGCATTAAAAGAGGAGGTTGACAAGTTGAAGGCCAACGGGTTCATCCGTGAGTCTTTCTACCCTGTGTGGGTGTCGAACCCAGTACTCGTGCTGAAGCCGAATGGTAAATGGAGAACTTGCGTCGATTTCACGAACCTGAATAAAGCTTGTTCTAAGGACAGCTTCCCACTTCCCAGGATAGATCAGCTAGTAGATGCGACAGCAGGACATGAATTCCTGAGTTTCATGGACGCCTACTCAGGATACAACCAAATCCCAATGAACCCAGCAGATGAAGAGCACATGTCATTCATTACAGACAAAGGGCTCTACTGTTACAAGGTGATGCCCTTCGGGCTCAAGAACGCGGGAGCCACCTATCAGAGGTTGGTGAATAAAATGTTCGCCAACCAGATAGGAAGGAATATGGAGGTGTGTGTGGATGACATGTTAGTGAAGACCAAAGAAGCAACGGAGCTCAACAAGGACCTTGGTGAGATGTTCAACACACTCAGGAAATACCGGATGAAGTTGAATCCAGTCAAGTGCACCTTCGGGGTATCCTCAGGAAAATTCTTGGGCTTCATGGTCAATTCCAGAGGCATCGAGGCCAATCCTGACAAGATAAAGGCACTAATAGAGATGAGCCCGCCAAAGAATAAGAAGGAAGTGCAGTGCCTAACGGGAAGGGTGGCGGCCCTTAATAGGTTTATCTCAAGGTCCACCGACAAGTGCCTCCCATTCTTTGACATCCTCAAAGGGAGCAAAAAGTTCGCTTGGGATGAAAAATGTGAGGAAGCATTTGTCAAGCTGAAAGAGCACCTGGGGAAACCACCCCTGTTGGAAAAGCCAGAGAAGGGCGAGAAGCTATACCTGTACTTGGCAGTGTCTGAGCATGCCATCAGCGCGGCCTTGGTTAAAGGAGAGAAGAAGCAGCAACAACCCGTATACTATATCAGCAAGCGTTTGGTGGACGCGGAGAACTGGTATCCGGAGATCGAAAAATTGGCCTATGCACTAGTAGTGGCTTCGAGGAAGTTGAGGCCTTACTTCCATGCACATACAATTGAAGACCTGACAGATAGTCCTTTGAGACATGTCTTACATAAACCTGAGACTTCGGGGAGACTGATGAAATGGTCGATCGAGCTAAGTCAATTTGACATTGTATACACCCTAAGAGCTTCCATCAATGGACAGATGCTGGCAGATTTTATAGTAGAGCTCACCCATCAGCCGAATGAAGGAAGCAATGAAGAAGGGGAGCAGCCTGTTATGGAGGAAGAGCAAGGAGGTTTAGAGGAGTGGAGTTTACATGTTGACGGGGCATCTAATGAAGGAGGATCTGGAGCAGGCATCTTGATGACTGGGCCCGAGGGACACAGAATGTATTGTGCAATCCGATTTGGGTTTGAGGCCTCCAATAATGAGGCAGAGTACGAGGCGCTCCTGGCTGGCCTACGTTTAGCCCAGGAACTGAGAGTGATGCGCCTTCATATCTTCAGTGACTCTCAATTGGTAGTATGCCAAGTAAAGGGGGAATACCAGGCGAGGGGACCCAAGATGGCAGCCTACTTGGAGAAGGTGAAGGGCTATCTGGGACGGTTGGTGGCATATAATATAGAGCAAATCCCCAGAGAAAAGAATACCCATGCCGATGCACTCGCAAAGATGGCGTCTACCAAGGATGGTGATATCTTAGAGTCAATACCCATGGAGTACTTACCCAAGCCCAGCATCGAAGGCGCGGACGTGCACATGATTAGTGTCCCAAGGGAGTCATGGACCGAGCCAATCAAGAGATACCTGGAAGAAGGAACCTTGCCTGCAGTAAAAAACGAGTCCCGGAGGTTGGTGTACAGGGCCGCAAGATACACCCTAGTAGATGGGGTCCTTTACAAAAGAGGATTCTCAATGCCACTCCTACGGTGTGTAGAAGAAGAGGAGGCGCTGAAAGTGTTACATGAGATACATGAGGGAGAGTGCGGCAACCACGAGAGCGGACCGTCCACAGCCAGGAAGGCCATGAGACAAGGATACTACTGGCCCTCCATGGAGAGAGATGCGCATGACTTTTCCTCGAAATGCAACAAATGCCAGAGCCACGCCAACTACCCTCAGAAACCCCCAAGTGAATTGACCAGCATGACCAGCCCCTGGCCCTTCACTATCTGGGGAATAGACTTGATCGACGCTCTTCCTACAGGCAGGGGTGGAGCGAAATACGCGGTGGTGGCAGTGGACTATTTCACTAAGTGGGTAGAAGCAGAACCCCTTGTGAAGATAACCGCCAAGCACATCACCTCTTTCGTCAACAAATTCATTGTTTGTAGATATGGAGTACCCTACAAAATTATTTCCGACAATGGTACCCAGTTCGAGGGAGGAGCTTTCGATGAATATTGTAGGGAAAGGGGCATAAGGAGGAGTTTCTCCGCAGTTGTGCACCCCCAGGCCAATGGGCAAGTGGAGGCCATAAACAGGGTCCTTAAGAAGAACTTGAAGACAAAGCTAGAAAAGATGAAGGGAGCCTGGGTAGATGAGCTACCAAATGTGCTGTGGGCTTACAGAACCACCCCACGCACGACTACTGGGGAGTCCCCATTCTCCTTGGCCTATGGGTGCGAGGCTGTGCTCCCAGTCGAGATGCAAGTTGAGTCCCACAAGGTACAGGCATATGGAGACGAGGCCAACCGCGTAGCCCTGGCCGAAAGCTTAGACATGCTTGAAGAGAAGAGAGAAAAAGCGCAAATGAGGGTGGCAGTATACCAGCAACGCGCCGCAAGGTACTACAATCCGAGGGTGCGAGAGAGAACTTTCAGAGTTGGCGACTTGGTGCTAAGGAAGGTACTCCCTAACACACGAGACCCAGGCGCAGGAGTGCTGGGGGTGAATTGGGAGGGGCCCTACCAGGTTGCTCAGTGCATACCCCCGAACACTTACAAGCTGGCGCGCATGGACGACACCATCATACCCTGAGCATGGAACGCGGAGCACCTGAGGAAGTACTACCAGTAAGGCGCCCACGTCCGATGGTAAAATGACAAGTGTTGCATGCTGTCTTAATATGATAGGGAGAAATCAAAGAGGTTACTTAGATAGCCTCCTGAGTAGGTGTGAGTCTTTTTATTTTTGTTTTCTATGAAAATCTCATATGTACCGTTGCAACTATTTGTATGAGACTGTTTATTATGAATGTGATGAATGAAACTGCATGTTATGGATGAAACTATTCGCAACCTCATGTATTATTTTCCTTCGCTATGTGAGCATCAGCCAAAGTGCCTGCCGAAATAAATTTCACCAGACACTTGAGGGGCAGGATAGGAGGCGACAGCATGCGGCTAGCAAAGGGAACCTAAAAAGGGCCCCTATAATGAAGGATCCTAAAAAGAGGACCCCTAGCCCTCCTAAAAACGAGGCCCCTAAAAGGGACCCTCTACCGAGAGGACCCCTAGCCCTCCTAAAAAGGAGGCCCCTAAAAAAGGACCCTCTACCAAGAGGATCCTAAAAAGGGCCCTCCATCAAGAGGAAGTGACCCAAAACCAAAGGGACCCCCTATACTAGGGCCTTAAACGAAGTCCTTACAAGGCATCCCTTGGGATCACAAGGATTAGCTACCCTTATGAACACCAAGGGAAGCCATAGGGACTTACGAAAAATGTATGGTGACGATAATAATAATAATTCTAGAGCAGCCACCAAGCCGCCTAGCCAAAAAGGGTCCCAAAGGAGACCCTTGCAAAAATAGTACTATGAATAACGACGAGAAGGACACTTCTCGCAAAGAAATAATAAGCGCGCGCAAGAAAAACATAAAAGGATAACTAGGACCCAAGGGGTCAAAATATCCTTATAGAAGCAACCAAGAGGCACCAAAAGAGGTCCCAGTGAACCCTCTCGCATGGGCTCCAAAGAACCTCCAGCCTGGTAGATAAAAGAGGGGAACCAACCAAACCCCCTCATACAGGCTTAAAAGGGCCTCAAATGCAATAGAACAAGAAATAAACAGCAACACATGTATTTATACATTAGAAAAAAAAGAGCAAGACTACTTCAAGGCCTCCTAAAGTGGGCACTCCACAAGGCCGCTCGGGCAACGGCTTGTTCAGCAAAAGAGGAGAAGTCGAAGTTAGGATCCTCCCTCCACACATTGTAAAGAGCACAATCTATAGACCTGCGCTCGGTGGTCACCCTCTCCGCCTCCAAGGAAGCCCTCGCCGCCTCCAAGGAAGCCCTCTGCGCCTCCAAGGAAGCATTCTTCTCCTACGCCGACTGTAGTTCGGCCCTAAGGGCCTCGGCTTCGGTCTCCAATTGAGAAACCCTCTGCTGCGACGCAGCCGCAGTGGTTTTGACCTCCTGGAGCTCGCGCTCCAAGCGTTTAACCTTGCCCTTTAGCTCCTTGGTCTGGGCCTTTGCTTTCTCCCTCTTTGAGAACAAGTTGGAAAACTTAGTCCGGGCCTTTGACAACTTGACCTTGGTTTTGTTAAGCTCATTTTCGAGCTCTTGGACCCGGGCTGTAAGACATTCCCTCTCAGCAGTAGATGCGGAGAGGATGTTGGACGTGTCGGCATACCGAAGAGACACAGTGTAGATCTGCACAAGAAAGTTAATGGTATCAACAATAAGTAACAAAAAGAAAAACACATGTGCATCTATACATAATAATAATCGACGCAAGGTGCAAGAACTCACCCAGGCCGCAGCACGCCTTAGGGTGTCCCCAAGGTCTGGCTGAGTCACATTCCCCATACCCCTCCAGTCGAATGCAGGGAGGCCCGAGGAAATTTGAATGTAACGCTGCCCATAAGATGAGGCCATCCTAGTCACCCAAGGCTCCGCCTCCATACTGGGAGCATCTTGTTGGACAGGGACGGACGACCCACTTGCCGAAGCAGGAGGGGGCGCAGGGAAGGAGAAAAACTGAGACCCTGGTAGATTAGAGGGGGGCTCCGCGAGGTCGACGAAATCAGCCCCAGGTAAGCCAATATCATGAGGAACCTGAGGGAAGGTGTCACAGCCATCAAGGCCAGGGGGAGCATAACATCCCGCTGCGGCCTGCGAGTCCAGAAATTGAAAGGCCATGTCCTGGTCATAGGAGCCATACGGGGGGCATCCCCCAGGGGACAGAGGGCGCTGATGAGATCCCCCACATTCAAGGGGGGCATCCCCCAACTCCCCCTCGGCCTCACCATTGTGTAGGAACGGCGCAGCCGTAGTCTTCTTAGACCCAGTAACTGACCACAGGAGCTTGGGGTCAGAGACCGGGGACAGTTGGTGGCGGTTGAGGTTCGCCATAGTAAATGAGAACACCGCCTTCTTCAGGGCAGAATCTGCATTAATGAGGTTGTTCACGGCCTCCGCCTCAATGACCGCAGGATCAGCAAATTGCTCTGCAGGATCCACGCCATAGTCAGTACAAGCAGGGGTACAAAACAGTAAGTTCTAATAAGAAGAAAAGAAGGACCAGGATACTTACTGGGGCCGGCGCGAAAGTCTTCACGAAAAGAGAGGGGGCCCTCTACCCAGAAAAAGTCTTGTTTCCAAGACACTGTGTTGGACACCGAGCCCTCTATCAAGGGGAGCTCGTTGTTGGCCTTCTGCAGGTAGTAGAACCCCTTGGACTTGTGCAATGCCATGAGGTTGTACAGGAAATGCACCTCTTGCGCTGTCGGGGCGCGTTCGACCTTTTCCTTGAACCAAATAAAAAGGCAACTTAGAGTCAACCAACTGTTGGGTGACAGTTGAAGAGGGGCCAAGTCGAAGTAGTTGAGAACCGCCACGAAAAACGGGTGCAAAGGAATGGTACCACCCGCCTTCAAAATATGCTCACTCTAGGCCACATGACCCTTCTAAGGGCGGTCGGCCCGGCATGCCTCCTGAGGAGCATATAGGGTGTATTCTGGAGCAACACGGTAGTGCTTCACGATCTCCTTCAATTTGTTCGCAGACACATGTGACACCAGACTGGACGCCAGTAAAGGGGCGTCGTCCTCAGACTGGACACCTGTCTGCGTGCTTTCGGCATATCTACAAAATCAAAAGAAAGATGTGAGGAAGAGGCAGAGCACTTAACCCTCCATTTTTTCTTCCTAGCAAGAGTTTTCCATCGAGGGAGCGATTGCGGAAGCACTAAGCTAGGATAAACTGAGACTAGGGGCTAGGGAGAGGAGCTAGCAGCCCCATGGCCGTCATCAGGCGAGGAGGGAGTGGGAGGTTCTGGCGGAAGGTGTCCCTCCATAAATTCTAACTCCCACCGCAATTCAAAAAGGGTTGTCCTAAGACGCGTTATATGGTCACTAAGGTTTGGGGGTGAAGGTCCTCCATCTCCTCTCGACACCGAGTCAATTTCGCTCTCCACTACCCAAATTTTGCGCCTAAGTTCAGCGATGTACTCAAGGTGGCGAATACGGGCCTGCCTTAAGGAGTCATAGTCTTGGTAAGGATTACCCTCAGGGGACTCTGAATCTGAGGACAGGTCGATAAATTCAGCCCCCGAAGGTATGTTGGACGGGCCGAAACTGGCCATGAGATCTCGTCCCGAAAGCGAAAAGGGGGTTTACGTATAAACGAGGGAAAGGCTACAAAACACAAAGGAATAGGCTTAATATCTCTAGATGCAAACGACCTAAATGGCCCACTACAAGGTGTAAAAAAAAGAGGAGGGGCGTGCATATGGTCAAACTCACTACAAGTTCAGGCTAAGGTACCCCATCCCGAGTACTGCTAGTTTGGAATCGATAAAAAATAAAAGGGAGAAGGAAAGAAAATATACCTCAAGTGGTTAAGAGAGCGAAGTTGGGGTCAAAAAGAGGTCGAGGAGCGAAAAGCACCAAAGGGTCGAAAATGCGAGTCTGCAAGAATGGACCAGAAAGATGTGTTAGTCACAAAATAGTCACACCAAGAAATTAGCTCATATGTAAAAAAAAAAAAAAAAAAAAAAAAGTAAATGAAAAAATGAAATGAAGTGGAAAAATAAAACAAATGAAACTATGGAAAAAATGGGGTTGTGGAGGATTGAACCCCTTACCTCTTGAAAAAGGAAGGGCTCTCCAAACCAATAAGCCAAAGAAGTGAAGTGAAGATTTTAGGCCATGTATGAGGGCCTATTTATAAGAATTAACGTGAATAGTCTACAAGAGCACCTAAAGGTCCTCTCCTAGACTGGGGGGCAAGTGTGGACGCTCAATATTCCGTGCCCATAAAACAACTAGGACAGGCGCTAAGGTCCCTCAGAGGCCCAAGTGCATACTTGAGCCACGAGGCGATCGAGCTGCCACCTTCTCGCAATGGCCTAGCAGGCCTAGGATCATGCCACGCAAGGTGATCTCGCGCACATAGGCTCGCACCCCATCACCTATAGGCTCACGTCCAAGCCCGCATGGCCTCGCTGGAGTGCCCTCGGCGTCGCGCCCATGGCCTCGCAGGAGTGCCCACGGCGTCGCACCCGTGGCCTCGCTAAAGTGTCTCGGCATCGCGCCCGTGGCCTCGCTGGAGCCTCTCGGTGTTGCGCCCATGGCCCCAAATATGGCCTCGCCCAAGTATGGCCTCGCGTAGCCTCAGCCAAGTGTGGCCTCACATGGCCTCACCCAAGTATGGCCTCGCCCAAGCATGGCCTCGCGAGAGGAGGGGGGCCTCGTGAGTAGCTAGGGAGCCGAGTCACCAAGGGGGTCGCAAGGAGGGCGTCTCACTACGCATCCTTAGACATCCGTCAAGGCCACATGCCTATCAACCAGACTCGTGAGTGACCTCGGAAGGCTTCAGGCATCTCGTGCCAAGGACCCAAGATCTCCACCTCACGCCAGGACCATAACACACACCAAGGGTCCCATTCCTTACACCTTGAGACCCTTATGCTTAGAGGCTCCAGTACGAGTCGAATGGGACTCACTTGTACAACCTAGTACTGAGTACGGATACCAGTGCCAGTGGGACTGCGGGCAAAGGCGTTGCCTGGAATTAGTAAAAGATTACGATTGTGAGATTCTGTATCACCCAGGGAAAGCCAACGTGGTACCTGATGCTTTAAGCAGGAAGGGTCCGGGATAGATTCATGGTATTAGGTTGATAGCCAGGGAGTTAGCTGATGATATGACCAGAGCTGGTATAGAGTTGCTGGTGGGTCAGTTGGCCAATGTTACGCTACAGTCTACGCTGCTAGAGAGGATTAAAGAGGGTCAGTTGAGTGATCCACAGCTGATCAAGATTAGAGAGGATGTCTTGGCTGGAGTATCCAGGGACTATACAGTGTCTGATTTGGGGTTGCTGATATACAAGGGACTGATATGTGTTCCGTTAGACACTGCATTGAGGCGGGAGATTCTAGATGAATCTCATACTACACCTTACTCTTTGCATCCAGGCACCACGAAGATGTATCAGGATGTGAGATCGTTATATTGGTGGCCAGGGATGAAGAGGGATGTAGTAGAGTACGTGGCTAAGTGCTTGACATGTCAACAGGTCAAGGCTGAGCATCAGAGGCCGGCAGGGTTATTGCAGCCTCTGAATATCCCGGAATGGAAGTGGGAAGACATCACAATGGACTTTGTGGTGGGCTTGCCTAGGACTGTTGGTCAGCATGATTCCATTTGGGTGATAGTGGATCGCTATACCAAGTCAGCTCACTTTCTACCAGTGAGGACTACTTATACTGTTGACCAGTATGTAGATCTCTATGTGAGAGAGATCGTGCGCCTCCATGGAGCTCCTAGGTCGATCGTGTCAGATCGGGACCCTACGTTCACTTCCAAGTTTTGGAAGAGTTTACAGGCAGCCATGGGTACACAATTGAAGTTCAGTACAACTTATCATCCTTAGACAGATGGGCAATCTGAGAGGACGATCCAGATATTAGAAGACATGCTGTGGGCATGTGTACTGGACTTTGGTGGATCATGGAGTAAGTATCTGACTTTGATAGAGTTCTCCTATAATAACAGTTATTAGTCTACCATTGGAGTTGCACCTTATGAGATGCTATATGGTAGGAAGTGTAGATCTCCCATTCATTGGGATGAGACAGGTGAAAGGAGATACTTAGGTCCTGAGGCAGTTTAGAGGACCAGTGAGGCTATTGATAAGATTAGAGCTCGGATGCTTACTTCTCAGAGTAGACAAAAGAGCTATGCGGATCCCAAACGCAGGAACGTAGAGTTCCAGGTAGGGGACTACGTCTTCCTCAGAGTCTCGCCATGGAAAGGGGTGAGAAGGTTTGGGAAGAAAGGCAAGCTGAGTCCCAGGTTTGTAGGTCCATTTGAGATCCTGGAGAGGATTGGTCAAGTGGCTTACAGGCTAGCTTTGCCTCCGGCGTTGTCGGGCGTGCATAATGTATTTCATGTTTCCGCTCTTCGGAGGTATGTATCTGATGAGAGTCATGTTTTGAGTTATGAGGATCTGGAGCTTGAGCCAGATCTCTCCTTTGAAGAGCAGCCTGTTCAGATACTTGATCAAAAAGATAAAGTCCTCAGGAACAAGACAATACCTTTGGTTAAGGTGTTGTGGAGGAACAGCAAGGTCGAGGAGGTGACCTGGGAGCTGGAGTCTCATATGCGGAGTCAGTATCCCGAGCTGTTCAGGTAAATTTCGAGGACGAAATTTCTGTAAGGAGGGGATAGTTGTAATGCCCCGGATTCCCTAATGTGGTTTAACGACTGGATTTGTAGGCCGGGAGGGCCATAATTGTTTAATTATGCCGTTAAATGTGTTTATGCATGTTTATGAGAATTATATTATAATATAATGTTAAATGTATGCATGTCGATGATATATGTTCGACATGAGACGATCGTAGATTATTGATTAGTGGTTTAGTCACAACAGGTTTAAGTGTCGGGACTTGGGTTGAGTCTCGGGGTGATTTTTATGATTAGAACGTTACCGGGAGATAAAGGGTAACGGGATGTGAATTATTGGTGTTTATGATTATTGAGAATAGCGGGAATTGGAGAGCGTTAATCATGATTAACGAGTTAGGAGGAAAGTACCAAATATGCCCTTGGGAGTCTTTAGAAACCATTAATTGACCTAGGGGTAAAATGGACATTTCACCCCTAGGATAGATATATCACTTGTTGGCTGAAGGAAATGATGGAAAAACAGAGTATATTTTAGAGTTCTCCCGTACCTTCTTCTCCTGACTGTTCTTTGTGGTTTCTGAACCAATTTTGAGGATTCAAGCTTAGGAAGCAAGCCTTGGGAGTTTGGGAGTGTGTTCCACCATTGAAGACCATCATAAGCCAAGTTTTGGGTGAGTTTCTAACCATAGTTTCTCTGGTTTGCTCTGTTTTGGCTTTACTTTACAGTTGAGATTACTAGGATGAATTCATGGGTTTTTTTAGGAGTTTTGGCTAGGGTTCCCATGCTTGTGATGTTTGGGATGTGTTGGGATGGTTTTTGGGTTTATTTGGCATCATGAATAGGCTTTGGAAGCTTGGAGATCGAGTTAGAAATGAAGGAGATGAAGAAGGTCGGTTCAGGGATGTTTTGGGCTGGAGGTAGCGCTACAGCGCCCACCCTAGGGCGCTATAGCGCTCCTCAGAAGGTTTTTTGGCTTTTGGGAGGTTCTGAGTAGAGCGCTGTGGCGCTAGGGGTTGAGCACTGTAGCGCTACCCTGTTCCTTCCAAACCCCGTTTTGAGTGTTTTTAAGGGTTTTTGACTTGGGGTTTCAATCCTTAAGGCCCGGGATCGAATCTACTCACCGTGTGGGCATGTTTCGAGGTCCCGAGGATGGTGCTTAGGTTAAGACCCTATTATTGTGGATTCTCATTAATTGAGGTTATAATTGGTTGTGATTAGGTAACCGCTAAGGAACTAAAAGATCGATCGTTCTCAGGGGTCGTCTTTATCATACTTCTCGCTCGAACTTGAGGTAAGAAAACAGTGTATGGATACAATTGCACCCTGTACAGGTATATGACATGCATGGTTTGATATTGAGGCGTGTTGGTTGATACATGTGAACGTGGATTGCATATTAAATGCTAATGAATGCTGATTACCTGTTTAAGACACTGACTAGTCAGGGACCGACTCTAAAGTCGGCGATTACGCATTGAATGACTCTATGGCATTAATGCGGGACCGACCCTAAGGTCGAAGAACTTATAAGCGCTTGCCTGGTCTACGACCAGATGTCTATAGCCAAGGTATACGACCCCGGTGACCGTTAGTCACATGGCTAAGGGACGTTGTCCATAGTACGACTCCAGAGTCGTGAGGAAGGTTATGTTGGTGACTAATCACCATACACCTGTCCTGATCAATTTGTAAGAGAATCACTTATTAGTTGAGCCCTGGTGACCCTATCGTCACATGGCTAAAGGGAGCGCTGCTCGTTATTGTGACTGTTGGCTATTGTCACCTATTTGTTGGGCTGCTAATCCTGGATGATTATTATGATTGTTGTTGATATTATATCATATTTTATTGTGTTTTCTTGCTGGGCCTTGGCTCATGGGTGCTGTGTGGTGCAGGTAAAGGAAAGGAAAAGCTTGGCCAACCTTGAGTAGAGAGCTTGGGCGATGGGATGTATATACAGGGCCGCTTGACCGCCACGGTCAAGGAGTTCTCAGAGGGACTAGGGGTTTACCCTATTTTTGCCGCTTAGGCCGGCGGGGATTGTAAATTTGGAACTGTAGCGACTCTTTTGCATTACGAACCACTTGTAAACATTTTGAAAGGCTCATGAGCAGTTTATTTACTTAATGAAAAGTACCCTTTCCTTTTTACTGGTTTTCCACCTTAACCTGATAATAACACTTAGATCACGTTTTTAACCAAAGGACTCGGGTAGCGGGTCAAATTTCCAGTTCACCGTTCTCCGTAACTGTTCTGGGGTAGCCAGGGCGTTACATTTTATGCCCTAATTAAAACTCAAATTCTTTGTAATCTCATTTTATTATCAATAAAAGAATAGAAATCATTTTTTTTTACTTGGTCAATCACTTTGCTCACATGTTTTATTTTCATGATTATTTGTTTAATATAAACTTCTATTAAATCCCGAGCATATAGCTAATCTTATTTATAGTGACGTAATCACAGTGGAATATAAATATGATTATATGTTCAAAATAAGTTAGTCCTAAGATTAGTTAGTGCACCGGATTTACACTGACTTGCCAATCTACGATATGATCTACTTACACATTACAGTGTTATGTTCTTTCCAGAAACATTAGCAAAGTAGATAAGATCGGATGTATTGGTTACATCGGACAGGACCGATATTGACAGTTGATAAGATAAGTAAACATACCGTTATTATCTATTCTAGTCATATCATATAGTTGACCATAGGTCAATTCAATCTCAATTCTGAGTGGTTAGTATTCTAACTGATTGTGTTATTTGAGTTCTTTGACTTATTCGTTACCAGCTTACCCTGCGGACTAGCCCATACTTACATCTTGGGAACTCGGTAGTATAATTGAGTGGGAGTGTTAATCATATATATGAACATCTATAGCTTCTGATGAAGAAGTGAAACGATGGTTTCCTTTTAGTTTGGTTCAAGGTGTTAAATGATAGAGATCTCATTTCAGTAATTAAATTAGTTTACTGAAATATCATTTACAAGGAACTAAGTGTTTTAAGGATAAAATACAATGAGGGGTAAAACGGTATTTTAGTCCTTTCTCATTGTAGACCGTCTATAGAGGATTGAGTGACAATTATGGTTGTAACAATGGATAATTAATAGCGTATCTATATTTGTTATAGAGCGTTCTATGAATTCAAGAGTGCAATTCCAAGTCTATAGTGGAGTCACGAGGAATTAATAAGTTAGTAAATTTATTTGTTAGATTTATGATAACTTATTGGAGCTTGATTTCATAGGCCCATGGTCCCCATTGTACCTTGGATAAAATCATCTGGATAGTCTCAATTAATTGATTTAATTATCAATTAGAATTATCAAAGTTGACCAGGTCAATTTTGGATAGTTTCACAGAGTTGTGTAATTTTGAGAAGAAAAGAGAAATCATGGCAGATTTATTAATTAAGATAAATTGGTATCTAAATTAATAAATAAATTTAAATCAAGGTTCAAATTATAAATAATTAATTTGATAAAGAATTTAAATAATTATTTAATTAATTAAATCAATAGAAAATAATACAGGCCTTGATTTTAAGTCCAATGGGCTTATAATCAAATGGGAAATTTCACGGGCCTATAGCCCATGATAATTTCGACCTAGGGCTTCAAAATGGCTGTTATTTTATTGATTTTTTAATTAAATTAAATGGCCTAATTGAGTTTATAAAAGGAGTGCTTAGAGAGAAGTCAAAAAAGAAGTTTGAGAAGTCACAAGTCAAATTTTCTGATAGTTTTATATTCTCTCTAAACACAAGTCATTTTCTAAGCCACTTTGTTATTTTCTCTTCTTCTCTCTATATCTATCTCATGTGTTCAGAATTTTCCACACTAGTCTAGGTGGTTCTAAGGATACATTGGAAGATTGTGAAGAAAATAGAAGATCGGTTCAGTTTCTTGATAATACTCTGCGACAGAAAGGATACAAGAGTTAGAGAAACTAAAGGAAGGACTCTTAATTCCGCTGCGTATACTGTAAGTATTATATTATTTGTTTCTCTTTGATTTCAATTTTAGAAACATGTTTTAGGTTATCTTGTATTAATTTGTTTAATATTAGATATACATGAAAATAAATAAAGATCCTGTATAAGCTAATATAACAGATATAACTTATGTTTGCCACTTGGCGATTAAGTTTCCATTGTCCTTGCGAATATGTACCACGAGATGAGATCAACTCGCTGCTAGGGAATGCTATAGCATTTCCATGAAGGAAAAACCACAACCCAGGCAACAAGCCATGGTAATAACCGAAGAGAATGAGGAACCTAAGGCAATGGTAATTTCCATAGAGGTGGAAGAAGCTCAGGAAGTTGGAAATTAGGTCACACAACCCAAAGAAATTGATCCAAGATTAAGCGAAGATAGATCTGAGGTCCAAGCTTTAGAAGAGCTAGAAATCATCCTCAATCTAGAAGTAGCTTCGAAAATGGTAATGTTTTGGAAAAATCTTGGATCCAAAAGAAAGAAGGAGTTGGTCGAGTTTTTGAGAAGAAATCTTGACGTCATTGCCTGGTTTCATGAGGACATGGCAAGAATTAGTCTGAGCGTGATGATGAACACATTAAACCTGAACAAAAATGTACTTGTGAAGGCGCGAAAACATATGCTGTTGGGAAAAGAGCGACGAGAAGCTTTGGAGGAAGTGGTAGCTCGCATATTGAAATTAGGGTTCATTAGAAAGGCTAAATATCTGACCTGTATTGCCAACCCCATTTTGGTCCCAAAGGCAAAAGAAAAGTGGAGGGCCTACATCATTTCTCAAACCTCAACAAGGTCTGCCCTAATGACTTTTTCCACTACCGAGAATAGATCAGCTAGTTGACGCCATAGCCGGCTACGAGCTCTTGTCCTTCATGGATGCGTATTCTGGCTATAGCCCGACTGCGATGAACCCTGTAGACCAATAGCACACCAGCTTCATGACCGAAGATAACGTATACTGCTACAAGGTCATGCCATTTGGGCTAAAGAACGCTGGTGCAACATATCAAAGACTTGTCAATAAGAAGTTCGTCAACCAGATCAAGAAGAACATGGAGGTTTATGTCGACAACATGCTCGTCAATTCAAAGACTACCTATACCCATGTATCCAACCTGAAAGAATGTTTTGGCATGCAAAGAAAGTACAGCATGAAGCTAAACCCCCAGAAATGTACCTTTGGGATTTCGTGATGGAAGTTCTTAGGCTTCACTGTCAACGCAAGGGGAATTGAAGCAAACCCAGAGAAGACAAGGTCTCTATTAGAAATGCCTTTACTAAGGTCGTAAAAAGAAGTACAGAGCCTAACTCAAAAGGTCACGACCTTAAATTGGTTTGTATCAATGTCCCAAACAAGTGTCTTCCCTTCTACAACTTGCTAAGGGGAAATACTAGGTTTTAATGGACAAAGAAAAGCAAATAAGCATTTCACGATCCCCGTGTTATACAAACAAGTTGTTGGGGAATGTTTGTACTTATACCTAGCCGTAACACAATACGTGGTCTGTGTTGTGTTAGTACGAGAAGACAATCGAACACTGAAACCAATGTATTATGTGAGTGCTAAGCTTCTGGGAGCTGGATCTAGATACCCTCTAATTGAAAGACTCACATTCTATTTAACGATCAAACTTTATGGCAGGTCTTGCAAAAGCCTAAGACATCGTGACATTTGTTAAAGTGGGCCATCGAACTTAGTTAGGTCGAGAATCTATATAGACCACGAACAACAATCAAATGCCAAGCTCTCGCTAACTTTGTGGATGAATGTATGGGGTTCCAACATGTACCGATGAGGGAACCAGTATAAGAATTGGTGAAAATCTTTGTTTAGCGATCATTAAATGAGAACGTATATGGACCTGGAATATTCCTAGTCTCACCCGAAGGATGTTGCTTCCATAGGGCTCTTAGATTTGGTTTCGATGCTTCAAAAAATGAAGCAGAGTACAAGGCATTATGGGTGGAGTTTGGGTAGCGAAAGACCTGAAAGCAAGGGAAATTCAAAGCTTTATCTTATTCTCAGCTCGTAGTTAATCAGGTATTAGGAGAATACCAAGCTCGAGGAATCAAAATGTTAGATTATCTATCTACGGTTAGAAGTGAACTGTCAGAATTTAAGTATTATTCCATCGAACATGTCCCCCACAAGTAGAATACGAATGCAGATGCTTTAGCCCAACACGCCACAACCAAAGAAGTAGACACATTAAATGTGGTACCCATAGAATTTTTGGATAAACCAAGCAACTATGAAGAGCCAGTGGAGGTCGGAGTGATTTGTGAAGAATTGATATGGATAGAAAGAATGCACAAAAATTGTTGTATTAAGTCCCACGGTACGTTATGGTCAAAGGAATTCTCTACAAGTGAGGTTATTCTTTGCCCCTCCTAAGGTGCGTTTTGCCCAAGGAAGTGCAGGCTATCCACTGAGAAATCAAGAATAAATTTTGTGGGGACCACACTAGGGGGGAAAACTTGGCTCTAAAGGTACTAAGGTAAGGTTATTTCTGGCCCACGTTGAAAAGGACTCAACTTCATATGTCATTAAGTGTGAAAAATTCCAACATTTTTCCACCATTGCCGGAGCTGCACCCACGGTGCTAACTATGATTTGATCGCCATGGCCATTCACTATATAGAGGATCGACTTAATCATGTCGTTGCCTATTGGAAAAGGAAGAGTTCAATACACAGTTGTCGCTATCGACTATTTTACTAAGTGGGTTGAGGTCGAGCCTCTGGCGAGTATAACCTCCAAGAGAGTACTAGATTTCATCGTAAAAAACATCGTATGTCGTTTTGGACTCCCAAAGAAGATTGTGTCTGATAATGGAACTCAATTTGACAATGACCTATTCATGACTTTTTGCGAGAAGTGTGACAGAATAAAGTGTTTCTCTTCAGTGGTATTTCCTCAAGTGAATGGGAAAGTCAAAGCAGTAAACAAAATCCTAAAGGCGAGCTTAAAGAAGCAATTAGAAGATGTTAAAGGGTTGTGATGTGAACAGCTCCCACAAGTGCTCTGGGCCTATTGGACCTCACATTGCACCTCAACTGGACATAGTCCATTCTCTCTAAGTTTTGGAAGCGAGGCTATGCTCCTAGTTAAGGTTCTAGTGACGTCACGTAGGCGAAGGACCTTCGACTAGGATTGAAATCATAATCTGCTTACTGCATCCCTGGACCTAATTGAAGAGCGACTGGAAGAATCTCAGTTCCAGCTTCCCCATTACCAGCAAAGAGTAGCTCAATATTTTAAGTCAAAAGTCAAAGGGCGTAGACTCAAACTGGGGGATTTGGTGCTTCGAAGGTTGTACTGGGAAGGATCCAATCAGATCATGTATTTCTTGCGGGAAGGAACCTTCAAACTAGCTCAACTAAGTGGAAAATAGGTTCCACGAACTTGGAACGCTCTACATCTCAAGAAGTATTATCAGTAATATGACATCTTTGTTAGATTTAATGGGTTTTTCTTTGTAAGGATTATTTATGAAAGGCATTTCATTTTGTTCGAATTTGAATAATAAAGGTTTGCGACGTATTTTAAACGTGGTACTATTTTTTTTTTCATTTTATTCATGTAGTTTTGCATGAGTTGATTATGTCAAAGCGATCTAGAATATTTATAAATTCTGATCGCTTTGAGGGCATAAAACCCTCGAATAGTCTTTGACACATTCAAGAAATTTAGGCTAAAATAATTGCAACTTATAATTTGGAAAATTGATTACTATACGACTTCTTAAAGCTCAAATTTTCAAAGACATTTCGAATACAAACTAAGTTAAGAAAATTCAAAGTATAACAACAAAAATTGTAGAATTTAACAAGGTACAAAAATCTTGGTACTAAACACGGTCCAACGCCTGATCCCTAATAGGGATACGCGACTACGCGATCAAACTCCGTGAAATAACTAGGTCATCGACCATAAATTAACTGGGTGAGCCACCAAGAAAAAACATCTCATTCTAAAATTACTACGTATAACTATTTGGATGTATAAGGACTTTGAAGGTTCATAAATGTAAATACTTGATAGAAAAGGGGATTGAACAAAAAAGATTAGATATAACAGGTTGAAAATGTAAATTATATTGAGTATATAAATAACCTCGAGGTAAAGCCCAAAGGCAATTGTCTCGGGCTAAAATGTCCAAATAACAGAGGCCCCCCATCATCCATGAGCTTCGGTAACTTTCTCTTGAGATGACTCCTCTCCCTCCTTGACTTTTTCTGCAGCTCTAGAAGTCTCCACTTTCTCTACTGACTCTTTGGATAATCGGTAGTGCCCCCAAAGTTTCGCGTCTAGGAACGAGAAATCCTCTTACAGGTTATATGCCCAGCACCGATAAAAAAATTCTTCAATAGAGCTCTCCTCTTTGGCTGCATCCTTGTGTGCCTTGGCTTTGACCTTTGCAAGCTTCTGCTTGAGACTGTTGACCTCTGCAAGCTTCTGCTTAAGATCGTCGATTTCGAGCTGAAGTTGGTCTCGCTTTTGGATTACCTCCGAGACTTGCACTTTGCAAATTTGCTCGTTCTCGTGGGAGGTCTTCATCGCATTATTGTCCTTAACTACGGTGACCTTCACCTCCTCCACGGTGGGCCTAGCCTCTTCCCATTTAGCTCGTATATGAGCAATACCGCAAATCTGAGCCATGCAAGACTACAAAAGATGATAAATGAGGGGTCAGTTTGTGAAAATATTGAACTGGAGAAGGAGGATAAGGATAAGACTTATAGTCATAGACATCCCAAAAGCAAAGTTGAGGACGGTCGCTGAGGGCCTCGCCTCTATGGCCTGCAGCTCTTTTGATGAGGACATCAAGACTAACGATCCAATTCAAGTTCCAGTTGGTCCGGTGACGAGGGCGCGAGCTAGGAGATTCAAAGAAGAGCTTAACATCTTAGTCTGGAGAATTCTACAATAGGAAGAGGTCGAGTTCACCACTGAGGGTGAACAAAGGCTTGTGCTGCTCATCAAAGTTGATTCAGTTTAGGAGCTTGATTAAGAGTTGGCTTCTTTGTAACCTTAATTTAATTATTTGTTTTAGGTTGAACTATATTTTCATGTTTTATTAGAGTCTTTGTTCGAGTCGAAGACAAGTATTTTTTTGGGCTTTTTCATTAAGGGTATTTTAGGGTTTTTATATGTCTAAAACCCTCTTTGTAATTTTCGGCTATATTAGGTCTTGTGGACGGTTTGGAAGAACATAGTTTTTTGTTAATGAAAAAAGCTGTGAGTTTTCTTCTTGAGTTCTTGAAGAAACTTTCAAACTTATCAAGGGTTTCCTTGTGGCGTTCAAATCTAACTTATCAAATGGACAATCCATCTCCGTTTGTGGCATCTTCACCATACCAAGGTTCGTGCTTTGCTAAGCATTGGGTCACGGTTTCCATTCCAAATTCGAGTGTTCTTGGGTATTTTTCCAGATTTGGTTCGGGTTTCGTCACAATTCAAGTGTTCTTGGGTTGTTTTACATCTATTAGGAATCAAGCCTCAGACATGGTTATATCCAGGAGTTTGTTCGCCGAATAGATTTACAGTTGTTAGGAATCATGCCTTTGGCCTGGTTATGTTGACGCAGTTCTTCGCCGACAGATAATTAACAGAATAAAGAGTGGGATTAGTGCTAAGTAATGAACCGTAATAGATGAATGATCTTAAAATAAAATGGTGACACGGATACTTTTTTTAGGTGGTTCAAAGGTTAAAATCCTTCTAGTCCACCAGCCAATATTATTGCTATCTCTCTGATATTCTTTACAAGGTATTTCTTTACACAATAGAATCCAACCCTTTGCAACTCCCAGGGTCTCCATATTTATAGGGAGAGAGCACCTGGGGATTGGCAAGGGAGGTCATCCCGTGACCTTCTTACCCATCATGTCACTTCTGTGACATTCATGATTAATTCCTAAAACCTGACAATGAAGTGTGGTCTAATCAATAGGTAAGGGGGATAATGGGCCGCATGGCCCAATCCAGTCGTGGGTGCCTGAACACGCACGTTTATGCTGCGTGTCCGAGAATTCAGAGATATATCGGACACGTGATGTCTGATATATGCACGTTTACATGGCGTGGTTGACTTTACAAGGGGTCAGAGATGCCAACCCAAGCTCGTACCTCGAGCTTGTTGTATTCTTAGCATGCGGTGTCCATACTTCTGACCCGACCCCTTAGTAATCTTAGTAAGCCTTTGGTTACCTCGAGCTAAAGAGGTAGGACCTAGTGACAGCAGCTCCGGGTACAAGTCATCCACGAGGCTGATATAATTATGTCCTTTCTCATCTTGCTAATAGCCCGTGGATATTCAGGGCGTACATTTGCCCCCCAAGCCCCTGCTCGTGGCATACAACATCATCCAGGGCCATAGTGGGGGATTTTAGGTTCCTTTGTGGACTCTTCATATTCTGCTCATTACGCTGGTATCGAATACGTGGAGCATCGTGGTTGGTGACGGTACATCTTCCGAGAACCGCATTAAATGGCCTAGCCTATACTCGGCCGCTGTTCCGCCTTTCGAGTAGTGATCCTCGTATCCTACATCAAGGCAATCCAACGACCCTCCTCATTTGGCCTTTTACGTATATAAAAGGGGTGGCCACCTTTCGCATGGGCTACCTGTTCATTTGAAAATTTTCCCATTTTCTTCATCTTTTTCTTTCTTCTTAGTCTCAAAAAACCCTCTCTTTCTTCTGGTTACTGTTCCTAGCGTTCCGGAAATTCAGGCACGAGAACTCCTTCGAGACTCCGGTACCAGCAATCCCAGCAGGATTCCAACCCAGACGACCCTTTTAGCCTCACCACAACAAAACATTTTGTAAGTCCTCCATTTGTGCATGCTTTTAAATTTTTTCCTTCACTGTTGCTTAGGTTAATTGTTTCTGTAGTCGCATGCAATATTTTGCTGGTTTTTTGTTGGTACGATACGCGTAGGATTTTATCCTAGGGCATCAACTGTAGAAAAAACCATTTAGGAGCACAACTCATAGGGTACACTTTCTGGGGAAATTTTCTGGGTAGAATTCTTGTATGCTTGTTTGAAATAACCAGTTTTTAGGGTGCAAAACCAGGTAGCTTAGGGAACACGCTTCACAAGCGGTTTTGCACTGTTTTCCTACTGAAACTTTCCTTCCAAGGAAAACTTTTACTCTGACCCTCCTGACACACGGATTCCGAGTAATCGGGGACCCGTTGGGAGCACAGGCGCGTGTTCATAAAACCGCGTGGTCTCACTCTCCACAGGCTGAGATTACCTCAGCCCATGTAAATGAAACACTTCGCGTTATATTCTTTCTTATGCTTAGGTCGCCCTTTCTAAATTTTCTTTTTTTGTTCGTTAGGCGACCAGATGGGACCAAAGAAAACCGCATCCAAGAAGAGTTATGGCAGCTCGTCTTCCCAGCAAGCCAACAAAGGGAAAGAGGTGGTCATAGACTCCCAAATCCCCACCTTCGGTCCTGCCGTGGAGCAAGAGCTCGAGGTGGGGCCCGATGCTTTCTTCGAGGCCAAGAGGATCGTCTTGAAGGTCACCAGCTAGGGGAAAGTGAATAAAATATTCCTTTCCCACAACATTGAGATTGGGAGGGGCACCCTAGACGCCCGACCTCCCCTTGAAGGTGAGCGGAGTTGCGCGCCGCTCGATGAGGAGTACGCCGCGTGGAGCGACGAGCACCTCAAGGCTGGGGCCTTCCTCCTGCTGGACCAGTACTTCGCTAATTTTCTATATTACGTGAAGCTGGCTCCTTTCCAGCTCCCCCCTAACTCATACCGTTTGTTAGCGGGGAAGAAATACTTATTTCTGAAGCAGGAATGGGAGGTCCCCACGCCGACTGACATCCTCTACTTTTTCTGCCTCAAGGCATGTTGGGAGCAGCGGGGGCGAGGCGATGGGTTCTACTATCTGACCCGTTTTCCAAATTCGGCTGCGATCATCGAGTTTCCCAGCCACCCCAACGACTTTAAAGACCAGTTTTTCATGTCCAAGGGGTTTCGCAACTGCGAACACCACTATTTCAACTATCCTCGTAAGTACCTTCCACTCTTAGCTCGTAAGTTGATTTGTTGATTAGCCTCTTTTATTCGTTCCTTACTTAGAAACAATCATGCAGCCATTTTCGCGAGGACGGCCAAGTCCGTGACCCTTGGGGGTCAATACGAGACATTGGCGGGGCTGCCCCAAAGCGAAAAGGACTATCGCCAGCTCGTGTCCGACAAGACGATGCTGGCGTGCAAGCTAATCTCTCCAGGCCAGACTTTGGCCTTGAGGAGACCGCGGGGTCTCCCTCCAGCTCGCGAGATGGCGCCCATCCCTGAGGAGGAGGCCGCGGGAGAGGAAGAGGACGAGGAGGATGAGGTGCCCCTCGTGCGACGTAAGCAGGCGTTGGAGGTCGCCCAAGAAGCAAACGTGGAGAGGGCCCAGTCCGGGGCAGCAGCCGGCCCCTCCGGCCAAGGTAATCCTTATCTGTTTAGGGATTTAGATAGGGCCACTGCAGACCTAAGGCTTGCTAGGTTTAATCCCGACCAAATCGTCCACCGCCACCAAAAATACCCAAACCGCAACATTACTTTACTCCAGTGCGTTGACCAGCTCGTGCTGCATAACAAAATGGGTCTCCCTAGTGGAACGTTAGTAGCAGTAAACACCTTAGCCTTTAGGTCGGCCTTCTTTGAGGAATATGGGACCAATCTTAGGTCGTGGCCCTCCCTCCTGGAAGGTGTAGTAGCTCCGGGTCTTAGGCAGTACGTAGAAGAGTCTAGTCCGAGCCAGATTCAGACCTAGAGCCTCTTCCAGCCCGCGAAGTCGTTATCTTAGACTCCCCTGCTGAAGCTCCGAGGCCGGTGGCCGTGACCAGGGATTCCTCCTCTAGCTCGGAGGGTAGGATCCCTTTCAATACATACTTGAGC
Source organism: Humulus lupulus (assembly GCF_963169125.1). Lineage (NCBI taxonomy): Eukaryota > Viridiplantae > Streptophyta > Magnoliopsida > Rosales > Cannabaceae > Humulus > Humulus lupulus. Next base: position 132,182,722 of record NC_084798.1, on the reverse strand, counting down.
TCTATTTTCCCTTTTATTTTTGTTTTGCATAAATATTTTTACATGTATATTAATGCTTTGTCTTTGCTTCGCCAGAGGAGATGTCTCAACCCGGGAACAATGACTTACGAGCTATGTTCCCTGGAGGGAACCCTTCCTCCGGGGCTTCTGGGCCCATGGTGAAAAAGCTTCAGATGGCGAAGAAAGCCATCGGGACTACCTCCAAGTCCCCTGCAAAGGGGAAAAACCAAGCCCCGGCTGCTCAAGAGAAAGTGCCTCCATCCCCGCCTGCAATCGAGAAGATGCCCCCGCCTCCTCCGCGAGCTCCCGCCTTTGTTCGGGAAACGGAGGTGCCCCCCGGGACCTTGTCAACCACAACCCTCGAGGTACGTATTCCGGTCAACTCCCGGGCCTTAGAGAAAATCCTTGACGTCTTCAGGGGGACGGTCTACGAGACCGCGACCTATATGGTGGACCATTGTTACAATGCCTCCGCGAGGGACCTGCGGGAGATTGAGACAAGGAGCCCGGAGAATGTGATGGAGTCTTCATTGGGGATGACTCTCACGGTAAGTTGGCCTTGCCACTAGTACTCCTTTTTTGTATTCATCATATGTTTTTTTTTTCTCTAAGGCAGTTGCCTTATTATCTTTTGGTCTTGCAAGGTGCTTTGGCCCTCCACCGGAGCATATCTCGGTCTAAGGATAGGATTGAAGAGATCAGGGGCGAGCACCAGGCTGCTCAGCTCACCCTCGCGACGGCTCAACAATAGGAAAGGGATGCCAAGGCATCCCTGGAAACTGCGTGAACTAAGCTGGAGGCCTTTTGGACCAAGCTGCAGAAGGCCGAGGCCACCAAGGCCGCCCTAGCCGCTGCGAAGACTGAGCTCGAGGAGGCCAGGGCTGCCCGGGCTGCACTGGACGCCGCGAAAGTTGAGGCCGAGGAGGCCAAGGCCGCCCTGGCAGCGGAGAGGGAAGCTTCCAACTCCTCCATGGAGGCTATGCTGTACCACTGCTGGGTCTTCAACCCAGATGGTGACTTCTCCTTTCTGGGGTCGGACGCGTGGGAGTCCTTCCTAGAGAAGTTAAAAGCTCGCCTTCAGCAAGAGGCACCCTCTGAGACCGGGGAGACTTCCACAGCCGCCGAGCAGGAGGGCGAGGTGGTGACCTCATCAGAGCAGCCTGGCGGGGCATAGGACTTCTCTCTTCTTTTTACCATTTACAAATTTTTTTTTTTTTTGTAACTTTACATTATGAGGTTTTTTTATCCTCGAGACAATTGGTTTTATCAACTTTGTTCTTAATTGATTTACATCTTTTTGCCTCTATCTCATTTCTCTTTTATGCATTCTGGTAATAATCTTAGTTTATGTTAGTGTTGTGATTGACATCTTACGCTTTTCTAAAAAAAAGACATCAGTTAACCAACTTGAACCAACTTCTAAGAGTTAAGTACTAGTTGCATCCAGGACGTTAATTTGAAAACTTAGTTCGCGTTAATCCTTTATTAATATCTCGTGCTTTTTAAGAAAAACATCGATCAATCAATTTGAATCAACTTCAAAGTTTTAGGACCTGGTTATATCCAGGACGTTAATTTGAAAACTTAGTTCGCGTTAATCCTTTATTAATATCTCGTGCTTTTTAAGAAAAACATCGATCAATCAATTTGAATCAACTTCTAAGTTTTAGGACCTGGTTATATCCAGGACGTTAATTTGAAAACTTAGTTCGCGTTAATCCTTTATTAATATCTCGTGCTTTTTAAGAAAAACATCGATAAATCAATTTGAATCAACTTCTAAGTTTTAGGACCTGGTTATATCCAGGACGTTAATTTGAAAACTTAGTTCGCGTTAATCCTTTATTAATATCTCGTGCTTTTTAAGAAAAACAACGATTAATCAATTTGAATTAACTTCAAAGTTTTTTAGGACGAGCTGGTTATATCCAGGATATGACTTAGTTCGCGTTAATCCTTTATCAAAATCTCGTGCTTTTTAAGAAAAACACCGATCGATTTGAATTAACTTCTAAGTCTTTAAGATGACCTGGTTATATCCAGGCACCATATGCCCCCCAAGTAATTAGGAAAGGGTCTTTCATGGTTACTTGAGATTACATCCACAAATATACACAATAATGGAAAAAGATTTAATTCTCATTACTTAATAAACAAAATATGGCCTTTCTGATTAAGCCTTACAAAGGTATCACTGATAATATTTCTTCAAATAGATAGCATTCCAAGTTCGCGGAACTGCTTCTCCATTAAGTCGAGCTAACTTGTAGGTTCCTTCCTTAATGACCTCGGTTATTTGGTATGGCCCTTCCCAGTTCGGTCCCAATACTCCGTCTTTGGGATCTTTACTGGCTAAGAAGACTCTCCTGAGGACCAGGTCACCAATGCTAAAGGCACGCTTTCTGACCTTTGAGTTGAAATAATGAGTGATCTTCTGCTGATAATATGCGAGCTGGAGCTGAGAATCTTCTCGTCTTTCATCAATCAGGTCGAGGGACGCACAGAGCAATTCATGATTGCGGTCTTGGACATATGCCTGGACTCTATACGAGGCTACCTTTGCTTCGATAGGATGGACTGCCTTACTCCCGAAAGCTAGGGAGAAAGGAGTATGACCTGTCGGCGTTCGATGCGAGGTCTGGTACGCCCATAGTACCTGGGGGAGCTGTTCTGGACACACTCCCTTGGCTTCGTCCAGTCTTTTCTTAAGGCTCACCTTTAGAGTCTTATTGACGGCCTCAACCTGCCCATTTTCCTGGGGATAGGCCACGGAGGAGAAGCTTTTTACAATGTCGTGCCTCTCACAGAATTCGGTGAAGAGATCGCTGTCGAACTGCGTTCCGTTGTCGTATACGATCTTCTTTGGCAGCCTGAATCGGCAGATAATGCTCTTGACCACGAAGTAAAGGACTCTTTTCGAAGTGATTATTGCCAAGGGTTCTGCCTCTGCCCACTTGGTGAAGTAGTCGATAGCCACCACCACGTAATAGACTCCTCCCTTTCCAGTAGGGAGGGCGCCAACCAAGTCGATTCCCCAGACCGCGAATGGCCACGAGGACGAGATCATCTCCAGCTCGACTGGGGGAGCTCGGGCAACTGTGCCGAATCGCTGGCACTTGTCACATTTTTTAACGTAAGATATCGAATCCTTTGACAGAGTGGGCCAGTAATATCCTTGCCTTAAGACCTTCAGGGCCAGGCTTTGCCCCCCAGTGTGATCTCTACAAAAACCCTCGTGCACTTCTTGCAAAATGGTCTTCGATTCACCTGGAAGAACACATCGTAGGAGGGGTAGAGAGTGCCCACGCCGGTATAGCATCCCATCTACCACTGTATACCTTGGAGCCTGGTAAATTACCCACCTTGCGTCATTACGCTCTTCAGGTAACTTTCCTTCGGTGAGATATTCGAGGATGGGGGTCATCCAGGTCGGTCTGGCATCAATCATCCCGACCTCCGCCCCGACTTCTTCTATGCTTGGTTTCTCCAAGAACTCTACCGGTACTAACCGCAAAGTCTCCGTCTCCTTGGAGGTAGCGAGGTTTGCGAGGGCGTCTGCGTTGGCATTCTGCTCCCGAGGTACCTGCTCGATTGAGCCCCGTTCAAATGCAGACAGCGCGACTTTTACCTTGGCCAGGTAAGCAGCCATCTTGGTTCCTCGTGCTTGGTATTCACCGAGCACCTGGTTTACCACGAGCTGGGAATCGCTGTAACATTGAACTGAGCTGGCCTTCAGCTCCTGGGCCACCCTTAGCCTGGCCAGTAAAGCTTCATATTCAGCCTCGTTGTTGGATGCCTTGAACCCGAATCTCAACGCCGAGTGGAATCTATGCCCTTCTAGGGATATCAAAATGATTCCAGCCCCAGAGCCGTTCTTTTTAGATGAGCCATCTACGAAGACCTTCCATGAGGCCTGGACCGAGGTGGCCTGGGGTGAATCTTCCACAGGATCTTCTCGGAATCCTGTACATTCCACCACAAAATCAACCAGAGCCTGGATTTTTATTGCAGTTCGCGGAGTGTACAAAATCTCGAACTGGCTGAGCTCAATAGCCCATTTCAACAGACGTCCCGATGCTTCAGGTTTTTGCAGAACCTGCCTTAAAGGTTGATCGGTTATGACATATATTGAGTGGGACTGGAAATACGGCCTGAGCTTTTGGGAGGCTGTAATGAGACAAAAAGCCATCTTCTCCATCAACGGATATCAGGACTCAGCTCCGAGAAGCCTCTTGCTGATGTAATAGACTGGCTTCTGAACCCGGTCTTCTTCTCGGACAAACACGACACTAGCTGCGTCCTCTGTGACGGCTAGGTAAAGGAAAAGAGGCTCTCCTGCCGTTGGTTTGGACAATACGGGCGGCTCGGATAGATGTACTTTCAGGTCGAGGAAGGCACGTTCGCACTCCTCGACCAACTCGAACTTCTTATTCCCCCGGAGCAGGTTGTAGAATGGTAAGCACTTGTCGGTAGATTTATAGATAAAACGATTAAGGGCCGCCACCCTTCCTGTCAGGCCTTGAATGTCTTTTCGCGACCGATGTGAGGGCAGCTCGAGAAACGACCTGATCTTATCGGGGTTTGCCTCGATTCCTCTGGTATTGACAATGAAACCCAGGAATTTTCCAGATGCGACTCCGAAAGTACACTTCTGTGGGTTAAGCCTCATGCCGTATTCTCTCAGTATCTTTAAGCATTCTCCCAGGTCGGAAACATGGTTATCGGCAATTTTTGACTTGATCAGCATATCGTCAACATACACTTCCTTGTTCTTTCCAATCTGGTTGGAAAACATCCTGTTTACCAATCTCTGGTATGTAGCTCCGACATTCTTCAGCCCGAACGACATGACCTTGTAACAATAAATGTTAGTTGGAGTCATGAAGCTAGTGTGCTCCTGGTCTGCTAGATTCATGGTGATCTGATTATAGCCCGAGTGCGCATCCATAAAGGACATGAGCTCGTGCCCCGCCGTGATGTCTACCAATTGGTCGATCCTCGGCAAGGGGAAACAGTCTTTGGGGCAAGCTTTGTTCAGATCGGAGAAGTCGATGCAGGTCCGCCATTTCCCGTTGGGCTTCGGGACCAACACGGGATTGGCGACCCAGACTGTAAACTTAGCTTCACGGATAAAGCTGCACTTTTTAAGCTGGGCTACTTCCTCTTCTAGAGCTTCAGCTCGGGATGTTCCTAGGCGCCTCTGTTTCTGGGATTTCGCATGCACGCTTTTATCTAAATGGAGGGTGTGCATGATGACGCTCGGACTGATTCCCCCCATGTCCTCATGAGACCATGCGAACACGTCCAAGTTCTCCTGCAGGAATTTAATCAGCTCCGCCTTCCTCTCGCCACATAGATTTTTCCTGAGCTTTACCATACGTGAGGGATTCTGTTGATCGATATTTACCTCCTCGAGCTCTTCGATAGCTTCGAGCTCGGATTTATCCTCGCCTACTTTGGGGTCAATATCATCACTTAGGATGATATTTTCCCCTTCACTCTGAGGTTTTTCAATCTCAGGATTAGGCAAAGGTTCCTGAGATTCCTCATTTCCACCTTGGATGGTCATCGTTAACTTCCCGGGTTTTAATTTTCCCTTCATGGAAATGCTGTAGCATTCTCTGGCAGCAAGTTGATCACCACGGACCGTGCATATCCCCGTGGAAGAGGGGAATTTTAGCGCGAGGTGGCGGATGGAGGTAACGGCTTCAAACGCTATAAGTGTAGGTCGACCAAAAATGGCATTGTACGCAACGGGACAATCGATGACCACAAACTCGAGGAGATTTGAGACTGCCCGAGGTCCCTCTCCCAAGGTGATCACTAGCTCAATCGTTCCTATTGTCGCTGATCCTTCTCCAAAGAATCCGTAAAGCATCATGGAGGTTGCTTTAACCTCGGTGACAGACAAACCCATCTTTTCTAGCATTGACCGGAATAGTAGGTTTACCGAGCTCCCATTATTGACCAGCACTCTCCTAACCCTCCGATTAGCGAGCTGCACTGCTATGACCAGAGGGTCGTTATGAGGGAACTGGACATGGCTGGAATCTTCTTCAGTAAATATGATTGGTTGCCTCTCCAATCGTTGCTGCTTTGGGAGATGCTTCTCAGGGACGAACTCCACTCCATTATGAGCCTTAAGTTCGTTGATGTACCTCTTTTGGGCACCTCTGCTCGTGCCAGCCAGATGAGGACCTCCAGAGATCGTGGAGACCTCTCCTCCTATCACGGGAGGAGGGAGGTCCTGATCTACCCGAGACCCGGGCTGACTGAACGGGACTTCCGGAGCTGGATGGCCTGCGGAAACCCTATTCCGCGAATACTGAGCCAAGGGTCCGGCTCTGATGAGAGTTTCGATCTCATCCTTCGCGTGTCTACAGTCATCGGTATTGTGGCAAATGTTGTTGTGGAACCGGCAAAACTTGGAAGGGTCTCGCTTACCCTTCTGGTACTTTAGCGGCTCCGGCTTCTTCCAGGGAAGGCGAGCAGAATTTGCTAGGAAGATGTTCTCCCTAAAGTGGGTGAGCTCGGTATAAGTCACGTATACCGGCTTAAATTTTTCTGCGGACTTGTTCTTCTTTGGGTCGTGCTGGTTGCCCTCGCCGCTCCCCTTTCTTTTGCCTCCACCAAACTGGTTATTCTGTGTAACAGTCTGGGTCACTGTCACGACCTCCGTTCCCACTCCAGTGGGCTGTTCAGGGGCCTGGCTGGTTCCTGTGGCTGAGGCTTGCCCCTCCTCTTGGTTAATCCATCCCTAGGCCCTATTTAGGAATCCGTTTATGGTGTTGACTCCCTTCCTTTGTATCTCTTTCCAGAGTCCCCCTCCGATGAGGATCCCAGTCCTCAAAGCCATGAGCTTGGAGCTATCATCTGCGTCCCTGGCCCGAGCAGCGACGTTCGCAAATCTACTTAGATAGGCCTTCAGAGGTTCGTCGGGTTGCTGCCTTACGTTTGCCAGGGTGTCGGCCTTGACGCGGGCAGCCTGGGAAGCTAGGAATGCTCTCTTGAAGTCAGTGGAGAAATTTTTCCATGAGCTGATTGACTGTTTCTTACTCTGTTTTAACCATTGTCTGGCCGCCCCAGTCAAGGTGGGTGGAAATATTAGACACCTCAGCTCGGGGCCAATGTTGTGGGCCATCATAAGGGTATTAAACATATCCAGATGATCTGACGGATCCCTGTCTCCATTGAATTTGGATAAGTACGGCATACGGAAACTAGGTGGATACGCCGTTGCTACTATGCTGGGGGCGAAGAGCTCGATTTCATCCCCTGAATCATATTCATCTTTTTCTTTATTCGATAGGAGCTTCCTCATCAGCTCCTCCATTTGAGCCAAACGCTCAAGGGTTTTGTCCTGATTTCCTTGATTGTTCCGGGGCTGTTCAACAGCTCCGGATCCATTGTATGCCTTTGGCGGGTTATTGTCCCTGCTATCTTGAGATAGGTTATATGGGGCGTTCCCACTGTCGCGTACCTCGGACAGGTCTTCCCTTTGGCGAGCACTGCTGCTGTTTCCCACCGGGTTTCCCCTTTGAAAGTTTAGACGATATCGGAGGTCGTCCCTCGGGGTGGCTTGAAGACTTTGCGTCGAGCTCAAGCGTTGGCGCAGGTCTCCGCCAGAAAGGTCACTTCGATGGCTTCCGGTCCAATAGCTCCCATTTGAGAAGCTTGGAGCCCGCCTCTTGGGATGAGGATTCAGGACTTCTCTGGGCGCCCTGCTATGATGGGAAGGTCCTGCGTAAGGTGGATTTCTCCTACTGCTCCCATGAGCTGGAATATCTCGGACTGGTCGAGGAGGAGACGGGTATCTTATCGGTGAAGGGGGATACCTGACCGGGGATGCAATTCTGGTCCCGTCAGGGCGGATCAGATTAGGTCGGGACCGCTCGGCTCTACCAACCTCCGGGTCCCGTGCTCGGCGGTCTGAGCGAGGCGCAGGATGGCTGGCTGGGGCGAGCTATCGATGTGAGCCCTCCCCGGTTCTCCTTCACGAGCTCCCTCGAGCCTTCTTGGGCGCGCTCGATGGTGGAAGTGAGCTAGGAGTTGAGGTCCGGACCGATCGGCTGTACTGCTTCTCAACCCTAGGTGGCTCCTCAAAAGTTATCTCCCGGTGGTGCGATGTGGGAGTAGAGTTTGATGTTGGGGGTCTGACTGACCGGCTAGGCCTGGATCGATTACCCCAGCGGGACTTATGAGTCTCACCTTGCCTCTTTCCGGCGTTAGCATCGGTTGTAAGAGGGGGTAGTCGACCCAAAACCTCTTGAATCTGCTGGTTAGCTTTCGCCAGCTGGCTCCTCGGTTGTGCATTCTCCATTTCCACCGTCGTGTAGAAATCTGGGTTCGGATTGGGTTGCCGGGGAGCCGAACTTCCAGTGTCATCTTGGCCTATTGGCTGCTTTCCCGGCCGCTATTGGACCTCAGGGTTCTGATCATCGGAAATGGTGACATGATAGGCCTCCTGCCCATCACGTTGGTCCGCCTCGTTACCATGTCTTGAGCGAGTGACCACCATGGTTGGGTATTTGCGATAGCACCAATCTAACAACCTCTCAATGAAAGCACCAAACTGTTGACGTGGCTCTTCGCTAACATATAATTAACAGAATAAAGAGTGGGATTAGTGCTAAGTAATGAACCGTAATAGATGAATGATCTTAAAATAAAATGGTGACACGAATACTTTTTTTAGGTGGTTCAAAGGTTGAAATCCTTCTAGTCCACCAGCCAATATTATTGCTATCTCTCTGATATTTTTTACAGGGTATTTCTTTACACAATAGAATCCAACCCTTTGCAACTCCCAGGGTCTCCATATTTATAGGGAGAGGGCACCTGGGGGTTGGCAAGGGAGTTCATCCCGTGACCTTCTTACCCATCATGTCACTTCTGTGACATTCATGATTAATTCCTAAAACCTAACAATGAAGTGTGGTTTAATCAATAGGTAAGGGGGATAATGGGCTGCATGGCCCAACCCAGTTGTGGGTGCCTGAACACGCACGTTTATGCTGTGTGTCCTAGAATTCAGGGATATATCGGACACGTGATGTCTGATATATGCACGTTTACATTGTGTGGTTGACTTTACAAGGGGTCAAAGATGCCAACCCAAGCTCGTACCTCGAGCTTGTTGTATTCTTTGCCTGTGGTGTCCATACTTCTGACTCGACCCCTTAGTAATCTTAGTAATCCTTTGGTTACCTCGAGCTAAAGAGGTAGGACCTGGTGACAACAGCTCCGGGTACAAGTCATCCACGTGGCTGATATAATTATGTCATTTCTCAGCTCGCTAATAGCCCGTTGATATTCAGGGCGTACAGGTTATATCCAGGGTTTCCTTATTGATTTCTAGGTTTTGTTTATGCTTTGAATTTTCTTAACTTAGTTTGCATTAAGAATTTCTATGAAAACCTGAGCTTTAAGAAGCCGTAGAGAAACCAATTTTCAATTCTAACTTGCAAAAAATTTAGCCTAAATTTGTCGAATGTTTCAAATATATTCGACGGATATATCACCCCAAGCGATCAAATTTTTTAAATATTCTAGGCCCCTTTTACAAAATGAGCTCATGCATCACAAGAAAAAAATATTGATTCTACGTTTAAATTACATAGTAATCCTATGTTATTAAAATAGAACAAATTTTATAAATAATCCTTCCACAGAAAAATATTAAAAACATTAAAAACTAACAAAATCATCCTATTACTGATAGTATTTATTGAGATGTAGAGAATTCCAGGTCCATGGGACCAATTCTCCACTTAACTGAGCTAGTTTGAAGGTTCCTTCATACAAGATTTTAAAGATCTGGTAGGGTCCTTCCCAATTCAGTCCCAATCCACCATCTTTAGGATCTTTGTTTGCCGAAACTCCCTTCGGAACGCTAAGTAACCCAGTTCGAGTCTACATCCATTGACTTTTCAATTAAAATAGCGAGTAACCCCTTGCTGGTAATGGGTAGCTGTAATTGAGACTCCTCCTGCTGTTCTTCAATGAAATCAAGGGATGCATTAATTAGGTCATGATTTTGATCCTCATTGTAGGTTCCTTGCCTATGTGACGTCACTATAGCCTCCACTGGGAGCATAGCCTCGCTTCCAAAGGAAAGAGAAAAAGGTGTGTGTCCAGTAGAATGTTTGATGTGAGGTTTTGTAGGCCGAGAGTACTTGCGGGAGCTGTTTTTGACATAGGCCATTTGCATCTTCTAGTCACTTTTTTAAGCTTGCATTTAGGGTTTTGTTTACTGCCTCGTCCTACCCATTAGCTTGAGGGTATGCTAATGAGAAGAAACTTTTCATTATTTCATATTTCTCGCAAAATGTTAAGAATAGGTTCCTGTCAAATTGGGTCCCATTATCATACACAAAATATAAGATGTTCTTGATGGCAAAATCTAAGACTCTCTTCGAAGTTATACTCGCTAGTGGCTCAACCACAAGACACTTAGTAAAGTAGCCACTGGAAACAACCGCATAGAAAACTCCTCCCTTTCCAGTTGGCAACGAGTCCATTAAGTCGATCTCCCATACAACAAATGGCCAAGGTGACAAAATATTTGTCAGCTCCATGGGTGCTGCATGAGAAATAGTGGCAAAATGCTTGCACTTATCGCACTTTAGGACAAATGAGGCCGAGTCCTTCTTGAGTGTAGGCCAAAAGTAGCCCTGGCTTAATACCCTCAAAGCCAAGTTTTGCTCCCCATCTTGGTCTCCACAAAACCCTTCATGTACTTCTTGAATGATGGTTTGGGCTTCCTTAGGAAGAACATATCGTAAGAGGAACAATGAATTGCCTCGACTGTAGAGAATTGCCTCGACCATAACATACCGTGGGACCTGATACAAAAATTTTCTTGCATTCTTTCGGGCTTCAGGTAGTTTACCGGTCGTAAATTAGAGTCATCCAAGTCGATTATGTGCAAATCACTCTGACTTCCACTGACTCCTTCTCAATACTTGGTTGTTCTACGGGGAGCACATTTAATGTGTCCACTTCCTTGGTGTTGGGGAATTAAGCTATAGCATCAGCATTAGTGTTCTTTTTGTGGGGGACCTGCTCGATGGAATAGAACTCCAATTCAGACATTTCATTATTAACCTTAGCTAGATAAGTAGCCATTTTGATTCCACGAGCAATCCCCTGATACTTGCTTAAACACAAGTTCAGAATTGCTAAAGCATTGAATTTCTCTTGCTTTAAGCTCATTTGCTATCAGAACTCCGGCAAACATTGCCTTCGACCCCCCTTCGTTGTTGGAGGCATTTAAACCAAATCTAAGAGAAGTATGGAAGCAATGTCCTTGGGATGAAATAAAAATTATTCCAGTTCCAGATCCGTTTTCGTTTGACGATCTTGTTGGGCAACTTTTAAAAGATCTTTATTTATTTTCATGTAGATATAATATTAAACAAATTAATATGAGATAACCTAGAACATGTTTCCAAAATTGAATTCAAAGAGAAACAATGAAAATAATACTTACAGTATACGCAGCAGAATGAATGAGTCATTCCTTTAGTTTCTCTAACCCTTGTATCTTTTCTGTTGCAGAGTATTATCAAGTGTTATCCAGATTTCCGGATAGCGTTTAGATTGATGTCCTCGGGGAAGCAGAATTACCAATGTCTTTCACGGTAGGTGACCAGAGCTCGCGGATGGACAGAAAGGCTTCGCCTCTCCCGTTTAGTGTCCGGATTACTCTTTCAAGCAAACACGACACGGAAACTCGTCAACTCTCTCGGACTCCCGAAGGGGTATCCTTCGGGGAAGCTCCTTCCAGGAGAAGCTCTTCAAGTGGTCTTCGCGGAAACAGTTCTGTGCCTCGCACGGAACAAAACCAAGCAGTCGAGTCATGGAGGAGGCATATTTGGAATGATATCCACCTGACACAGGATCCCGCCTGACACGCCCGACAGGTCAAAGCCGCACACATCCCAGCACGCCTAAGGGTACCTTTTCGCCTACTGTTCCGCTGACAACTTGGAAAAGACGGCTGACTTTGTGTGTTCCCCATACTTTCACGTAAATATACCCACATAGAGTCTTGTAGCCATGCTACTACAGTAATTGTATCCCCTATTTATGGCTGGTGTAATTAAGACTCATGTACGTAGAGAAAAACCCTAATCCAAAACCCTAGCTATAAAGACCCCTTCATTTTACAAGAAGAGGGACGGCCAACAAATCACATAGCAAGAACTCTACTAAAATCTCTCTAGCTTCATCTTCTTCAAGAGAACCCGAGAGAAACACTGTGAGTGTGTGAAGTTCTTGTACACCAGCCATCTCACTGTAGTCCTTTCCAAGTATAATAACATCGACTCGTGGACTAGGGCTCGTTAACGCCTGAACCACGTAAAAACACTGTTTGTTTAGTTACATTTCAGCACTTCTACAGTTCTTATCTTTTTATTATTCTGTTTGTATTCGTTTCCGAAAAACTCGGTAAACATCAAGAAACTGAACCGATCTTCTATTATCTAAATAGTCTTCCGATGTATCCTTAGAATCACCTAGACTAGAGTGGGAAATTCTCGACACACGAGATAGATAATGAAAGAAGAAGAGAAAAGAATAATAAGAGGCTTAGAAAAGGACTTGTGATTATAAAGAATCTAAAACTTTAAGAAAACTAGTGATTGAACATATGTTTTGACTTCTCTCTAAGAACTCATTTTATAGACTCAATTAGGCCATTTATTTAATTAAAAAATCAATAATATAATGACCAATTAACTGCCCTAGGTTGAAATTATCAATTGCTTTAGGCCTGTGAAATTTTCCATTTGATTATAAGCCAATTGGACTTAAAATCAAGGCCTGTATTATTTTCTATTGATTTAATTCATTAAATAATTATTTAAATCATTTATCAAATAAATTATTTATAATTTGAAAATTTATTTAAACTTATTTATTAATTTAGATACCAATTTATCTTAATTAATAAATTTGCCATAATTTCTCTTTTATTCTCTATATTACATAACTCTGTGAAACTATCAAAATTGACCGGGTCAACATTGTTAATTATAATTGATAATTAAATCAATTAATTGAGACTATCTAGATGATTTTATCCAAGGTACAGTGGGGACCATGGTGTTGGGGTTTTATGCCCTAATTAAAACCCAAATTCTTTGTAATCTCATTTTATTATCAATAAAAGAATAGAAATCATTTTTTGACTTGGTCAATCACTTTGCTCGCATGTTTTATTTTCATGATTATTTGTTTAATATAAACTTCTATTAAATCCTGAGCATATAGCTAATCTTATTTATAGTGACGTAATCACAGTGGAATGTAAATATGATTATATGTTCAAAATAAGTTAGTCCTAAGATTAGTCAGTGCACCGGATTTACACTGACTTGCCAATCTACGATATGATCTACTTACACATTACAGTGTTATGTTCTTTCCAGAACATTAGCAAAGTAGATAAGATCGGATGTATATGTTACATCGGACAGGACCGATATTGACAGTTGATAAGATAAGTAAACATGCCGTTATTATCTATTCTAGTCATATCATATAGTTGACCATAGGTCAATTCAATCTCAATTCTGAGTGGTTAGTATTCTAACTGATTGTATTATTTGAGTTCTTTGACTTGTTCGTTACCAGCTTACCCTACGGACTAGCCCATACTTACATCTTGGGAACTCGGTAGTATAATTGAGTGGGAGTGTTAATCATAGATATGAACATCTATAGCTTCTGATGAAGAAGTGAAACGACGGTTTCCTTTTAGTTTGGTTCAAGGTGATAAATGATAGAGATCTCATTTCAGTAATTAAATTAGTTTACTGAAATATCATTTACAAGGAACTAAGTGTTTTAAGGATAAAATACAATGAGGGGTAAAACGGTATTCTAGTCCTATCTCATTGTAGACCGTCTATAGAGGATTGAGTGACAATTATGGTTGTAACAATGGATAATTAATAGCGTATCTATATTTGCTATAGAGCGTTCTATGAATTCAAGAGTGCAATTCCAAGTCTATAGTGGAGTCACGAGGAATTAATAAGTTAGTAAATTTATTTGTTAGATTTATGATAACTTATTGGAGCTTGATTTCATAGGCCCATGGTCCCCATTGTACCTTGGATAAAATCATCTAGATAGTCTCAATTAATTGATTTAATTATCAATTAGAATTATCAAAGTTGACCAGGTCAATTTTGGATAGTTTCACAGAGTTGTGTAATTTTGAGAAGAAAAGAGAAATTATCGCAGATTTATTAATTAAGATAAATTGGTATCTAAATTAATAAATAAATTTAAATCAAGCTTCAAATTATAAATAATTAATTTGATAAAGGATTTAAATAATTATTTAATTAATTAAATCAATAGAAAATAATACAGGCCTTGATTTTAAGTCCAATGGGCTTATAATCAAATGGGAAATTTCACGGGCTTATAGCCCATGATAATTTCGACCTAGGGCTTCAAAATGGCTGTTATTTTATTGATTTTTTAATTAAATTAAATGGCCTAATTGAGTCTATAAAAGGAGTGCTTAGAGAGAAGATTTTAGAGACGACAGATAAGTCACAAGTCAGATTTTCTGATAGTTTTATATTCTCTCTAAACACAAGTCATTTTCTAAGCCACTTTGTTATTTTCTCTTCTTCTCTCTATATCTATCTCATGTGTTGAGAATTGCCCACACTAGTCTAGGTGGTTCTAAGGATACATTGGAAGATCGTGAAGAAAATAGAAGATCGGTTCAATTTCTTGATAATACTCTGCGACAGAGAGGATACAAGAGTTAGAGAAACTGAAGGAAGGACTCTTTAATTCCGTTGCGTATACTGTAAGTATTCTATTTTTTGTTTCTCTTTGAATTCAATTTTAGACACATGTTTTAGGCTATCTCGTATTAATTTGTTTAATATTAGATATACATGAAAATAAATAAAGATCTTGTATAAACTTTTTTCCAACACATGGGCCTATGAAATCAAGCTCCAATAAGTTATGATAAATCTAACAAATAAATTTATTAACTTATTAATTCCTCGTGACTCTTCTAAAGACTCGGAATTGCACTCTTGAATTCATAGAACGCTCTATAACAAATATAGATACGCTATTAATTATCTATTGTTACAACCATAATTGTTACTCAATCCTCTATAGGCGGTCTATAATGAGATGGGACTAAAATACCGTTTTACCCCTCATTGTATTTTATCCTTAAAACACTTAGTTCCTTGTAAATGATATTTCGGTAAACTAATTTAATTACTAAAATGAGATCTCTATCATTTAACACCATGAACCAAACTAAAAGGAAACCATCATTTCACTTCTTCATCAGAAGCTAGAGATGTTCATATCTACGATTAACACTCCCACTCAATTATACTACCGAGTTCTCAAGATGTAAGTATGGGCTAGTCCGTAGGGTAAGCTGGTAACGAACAAGTCAAAGAACTCAAATAATACAATCAGTTAGAATACTAACCACTCAGAATTGAGATTGAATTGACCTATGGTCAACTATATGATATGACTAGAATAGATAATAACGGCATGTTTACTTATCTTATCAACTGTCAATATCGGTCCTGTCCGATGTAACATATACATCCGATCTTATCTACTTTGCTAATGTTCTGGAAAGAACATAACACTGTAATGTGTAAGTAGATCATATCGTAGATTGGCAAGTCAGTGTAAATCCGGTGCACTGACTAATCTTAGGACTAACTTATTTTGAACATATAATCATATTTACATTCCACTGTGATTACGTCACTATAAATAAGATTAGCTATATGCTCGGGATTTAATAGAAGTTTATATTAAACAAATAATCATGAAAATAAAACATGCGAGCAAAGTGATTGACCAAGTCAAAAAATGATTTCTATTCTTTTATTGAAAAAAGAAGTAAGAGAAGAATGAGAGGAAACAGAGAGAGGTCAAGAAGAAAGAGAGAGATCTAAAATAGTCAAAAGCATTCTTTTTATAGCGATAAGGTTGTGAAAAGAGTTTTCTAGTTGTTTCTATTTCTTACTTGATAATGCTCCAAAATATCTTTATTTGAATTTCAAATCCCGTAACTCTAGCTTGCGTAATATTTTAGGTCAATTATTACCACGTAAATATCTGAATTTCACTGTTCTTGTGAAACAAGTTTTCGTAGGTCTTTGAATAATCTTTCTAACGCCATCAAGAACTTGTAAATTGGATAAGTGAGTCGGGAGATATAGTTAAAATACCGAAACTATCTCACATTTTTCCAACAATTTAAGTTTGAATTATCTTTTATCTTCTCCAATCAATTAAAATAAATATTTATTGTTTTTCTCTTGATTGAAGATAATATTTCAAATAAATTTAAAAATATTTTTCAAATATCCATTTAACAAATGACAACCTGAAAAATACAATAACCACACATAAAAAGAACTAAAATATAAGATAATAATAATAAAACTAAATTAAACTAAGACGAAAAGGTATTAAAAATCTATCCTATCAAATTTCCCCAAGCTAAACCTGTTTACCCAAAAATGAACTTCCTGATGACGTGGCAGGATTGATCTACATGTGGGAAACACGTGGCAGTTTTAAGTGAGCATATCCTCCTTGACCCTCGACCAAAAGATCATTAGCTTATCAAGAATCATAATCATAGGTGACTAGCCTGGTCGCATATACTCAGTTATTTCCTTCAAATATGTAATCTTGTAATTACGTGTTAATTGTAATTTTCATTATTATTTAAGATATGCATGTATTGAGTGTAATTATGGCCCATTGACCGATGTAAACCTCCTTGAGCCTATAAATAAGAATCAAAGAGCTCAAGAGAGAGGACTTTTGCTTTTCCAACATTTGGCTTGAGAACGCTTGTGCTAAGAGATTCTAAAAGAGAAAAGGAGTGTTGTTATCCATCACAATTGTATTTATGTGAGATCTAGTGAAACTCGTGAACCCTAGTTCATTGATCACTGTTCTTGGAATACTACATCAATAAGAATACTAAGTGGACGTAGGTTGTTACCATTTGATTGGGGTCGAACCACTATAAATTGTTTGTGTCGTTTATCTTTTTGTCGGGAGTTCTTCTCATTTTCATCTTACTTTATATCATTTATCTAACTCCGTGTCATTGACCAATTCGAGGGTCAACATTTTGGTGCTTTCATTGAGAGCCAAACTCAAGACTTCCAATAAAATCAAATGGCGAAAACATCCAAAAAGACGGGACAAACTTCTGGTGTTGCATCCACCCAACCTCCTCCACCAAATGTGGCTACAGATGAACCACAGTTGGATTTCGAAGAGGAGGAGATGGATTCTGAAACCTTGAGGAAAACACCAATTATGTTGCAGGAGGAGTTAGCCAATCTGAGGGCTAATCAGGAGAATGTGGCTGAGACGATGGCATTGCAACAGAGGGAAATTGACCGTCAACGTCAAGAGTTGAATGAGCGGCAGGCTGACATGGACTGCCGACAGAGAGATGCCACTGCCACCCTAGAAGCAGCCATTCAATTGGCTTGGGGACAACTTGCGTCAGCTTCTCAACCGGATCAACCACCAAGTGCACCACCACAACAAGGCCCAAACTCAAGTCATCCACCTCAACCGGCAAGTCCTCTAAGGTCGAAGCAACCTCCTGCTGCTCAACAGGATATTCCATTTCAAGATCCTAAGCAGCAGCCACATCCTCGTGATGTTCGAGATAATCCCCAGTGTCAAAGGCGGAATAGGGTGGGGCAGCGTCCCCGAAGCCCTAGACGCCAAACTGCTGAGGAACCAATTCCTCTGAGTAGGGGACGGCGTCCTTCTGCTAACAGAAGGCATAACGAGTCCAGCTCTACGGTCAGGGGCCCCCCACGACATAATAATGCCCGGGGACCCGCTGACGCTCGAGAGGTACCAGCAAGAAGAGGGAATAGTGCGACTAGCAGGTCGCGCCATACCCAATCACGTTATAAGGATGGTCATGAATACAACGAAATTGATTCTGGAAGGGGAAACGCTGGTCGAGGGCAAGGAGAGAAAGGTGGCGAAAGGAACCCCCTACCAAGAGAAAATAGGCCTGCGAGCCAGAACACTAGGGGGCAGCCTAGGCAACCAAACATCTTTGATCTATTGGGTGCTAGCGAGCAAAGGCGTAGAGATGACGAATTGAGGGACGTGCTCAACGATAGGCGGGAAAGGCACGATGAGTACACTCCTCCAGCACTGGTCGCCCCAGCGATACCAAACGCAGTACAGGCCCAGATCAATGCGTTGAATCAGGTCGTACAGCAGCTAGTAGGGAGTTGAACATCCCACATCGAGTATGATCGGAGAAGAGGCTCTTCATTCATCCAAAGAATAGCAATGGCTGAAACCCCAAGCAAATTTAAGATGCTAGTATTGCCCAACTTCGATGGATATGGGGACCCAGTATCTCATGTGAATAAATTTTAGATACAGATGGACATCCAGAAGGTGTCGGATGATGCTCACTGCAGAATCTTTCCAACCACCTTATCCGATACTGCTCAGGAATGATTTTTCAAATTCTCTCTTACTAGCATATTGTCATTGGAGATGTTCGTAAAGGAGTTCTACGGGAAATTCTATGTTGGTCGAGTATATCTGACTGAAGCCAACTAACTGGTTGAGATACACCAGAAGGAGGGAGAGTCCTTAAAGGAATATGTCCAGCGTTATATGCGAGTGGTAGCTGGAGCTAAGATTGTTGGCAATGAGGGGAAAATGATGGCACTCACTGCTGGAGTGCGGCGCCACTTACCCCTCTAGAAAAGTTTAAGGAAGAATGGGGTGAAGAGTACCCAAGAATTCCTGCATCAAGCAGACCGGTACATCAAGCTCGAAGAGACGATCGCTAACGAAGGGAAGTCTCTTGTAGGAGACAAGGGGCCAAAGGAAGATCCCGCCAAAGCCACCAATGGGTCAGATAAACCCAACGACAACGGCAAAATCAAAAGGATAAATGGTGGAAAAAGGGAAAACAACGAGCCATCAACGTCTAAGAATAAGCGCCCTAAGGGTACGAGCCAAGATTCACCAAATACACGGCCCTAGTCGAAAGAAGGGCGGAGGTGTACCAGGCGACCAGCACCAATGTCCCTTACAAGGGACCAGCTCCGCTAAGGAAAGATATCTCCAAGAGAGATACAACCAAGTTTTGTCATTTTCACACCGACTATGGTCATGACACCAATGAGTGCAACCAGCTGAAAGATGAAATTGAGTTCCTTATCAGACAAGGACACCTGAGGAGATACGTACGAGCCACTGGAGGTTCTCAGCGAGAGGCTCAAGGAGGCAACGAGTAGGCACCTGTACGCCAACGCTCTCCCCCTTTATAGCCAGCTCCTGTGGTGGGTACGTTGCTAACCATCTGTGGTGGATCACACCTAGCAGGAGATAGTGGGAAGGCAAGGGAGTAATACGCCTGAACCTTACGCTGTGACCAAGACATTGAAATGTTGAATGTGGAGGAGCGAACTCCCAAGAAAGCTCGAACAGAGGAAGAACTGGTAACTTTCTCTGAGCTTGGCGCTCAGCACGTCCGGTTCCCTCATTCGGACCCTCTGGTCGTGGATGTCCAAATCGCCAATATGATGGTTAAGTGGGTGTTAGTTGACAGAGGGAGCTTAGTAAATATTCTGTACAAATCTTTGCTGGAAATGATGAATTTGTCAATGAAGGATTTGGAGCCATGCAACCAAACCATTTATGGTTATTCTAGCGAAGGGCTCGCGCCAACAGGGTCGATCAGGCTTCCAGTCACAACAGGAACCACACCTGCGAACAGGACATTACTTACTACTTTTATAGTAGTTGATTGTCCTTCTGTATACAATGTTGTGAATGGAAGGCCTATTCTAGTCGACCTACAAGCTGTAACCTCGGTCTGGCACCTCGACATGAAGTTTCCAACTGACACAGGGATAGGATGCATGTTGCTAAACTAGCGAGAAGCGAGGGAATGCTACAATTCCTCACTAAAGTGAAAAAGGGTGGATCGAGGGAAGGAGCCGAAAAAGGGTTGTAATTGGCCAATGAGATACAAGCCCAATCAGGTGAGCATGTCGCCAAATAGGGTGTTGCCCAAAGTGAGGATAGGGATTTAGATCCTCGCTTTGGGGATTTTGAGGAAGATGTATGACCAGTCGAGGACCTCGAGGAGGTCTAACTTGATGAGTCAGATCCGACCAGGGTTGTGAAAGTCGGTAAAAACTTAGAGACAACAACAAAACAAAAACTGGTGGAATTTTTTAAGAAGAACCAGGGGGTCTTTGCCTGGTAACACAAAGATATGGTTGGGATTGACCCAGCAGTTATCAGCCGTGTCTTGAACATAGATAAAAAATTTCCACCAGTATAACAGAAAAGAAGGTTGTTCGACAAAGATAGATCGAAAGCACTAAAAGAAGAAGTCGAGAAGCTAAAGGAGAACAGATTCATCAGGGTAGTGTTTTATCCATCATGGGTCTCTAATCCCATACTGGTTCCCAAGCCAAATGGCAAGTGGAGAACATGCGTGGATTTCACATACCTTAATAAAGCTTGCCTGAAGGATTGTTTCCCACTCCCAAGGATCGACCAGCTAGTCGATGTCACTTTAGGGCACGAGATTCTATCATTCATGGATGCATATTCTGGGTATAATTAGATTAGTATGCACCCACCTGATGAGGATCACACTAGCTTTCAGACCGATACAGGGCTTTACTGT
Organism: Humulus lupulus; assembly: GCF_963169125.1. Taxonomy (NCBI): domain Eukaryota; kingdom Viridiplantae; phylum Streptophyta; class Magnoliopsida; order Rosales; family Cannabaceae; genus Humulus; species Humulus lupulus. Next base: position 132,161,979 of record NC_084798.1, on the reverse strand, counting down.
TACAAAGTAATGCCTTTCGGTTTGGAACACTAGTGCAACTTACCAGCGATTAGTCAATCACATGTTCAAAGAGATGATCGGTGTAAACATGGAAGTATATGTTGATGACATGTTGGTTAAGTCGAAGAAGGCAGAAGAACACATCAGGGATCTGCAAGAGTGCTTCAATGTCTTAAAAAAGTATCAGATGAAGCTGAATCTCCTTAAGTGTTCCTTCGGAGTTGGATCAAGGAAATTCTTGTGATTTATAGTGAACTCACGAGGCATTGAAGCTAATCCCAAAAAGATCAAGGCCCTGATCGAGATGAAATCGCCAACATAGATAAAAGATGTTCAAAGCTTAACTGGGAGGACTGCCACCTTAAGTAGATTTATTTCCAAATCTACGGACAAGTGTGTACCATTTTTTAATCTACTTAGGCGCAATAAGAAATTCGAATGGACGGAGGAGTGCGAACAGGCTTTCCAGGCTCTAAAGTCTCATATGTCGCAACCACTGATTTTATCTAAGACGGTTGAAAAGGAAACTTTGTTCATCTATTTGGCGGTTGTAGAATATGCTGCTAGTGCTGTCCTGGTAAGAGAGGAGGAACATGTGCAAAAAGTTGTGTATTATATAAGCAAAAGGCTAATAGGAGCAAAACTGCGATATCCGCCCATTGAGAAGTTAGGCTACTACTTGATCTTAGCCTCCAGAAAGTTGTCACCATACTTCCAATCTCACCCCATCGCAGTACTAACCGACCAGCCACTACGGCAAGTCCTGCAGAAACCAGAAGTCGTTGGTCGATTATTGAAATGGGCAGTTGAACATGGACAGTTCAATCTTTGTTACTTGCCACAAGTAGCAGTGAAGGGATAAGCTCTAGTAGATTTTGTTGCAGAATTTACTGGGCTCCAGGGCATTGTGCCGACAAACTAGCCTGAACCTCAAAGCCAAACTCCCACTTGGAAGTTGTTCATAGATGGCTCTTCTAACGAGCACAACGCTGGAGCAGGTGTGATTTTAGTCACGCCTGAAGGACATCGATTCCATTGCACAATTAGATTTGACTTCACAACGTCCAATAACGAAGTCGAGTATGAAGCTTTGCTCGCAGGATTAAGATTAGCCAAGGACATGAACATAAAGTTGCTTGAAATCTATAGTGACTCCCAATTAGTGGTTAATCAAATTACTGGAGAATATCAAGCCCGAGTGTAGAGTCCAAGAACTTTACTTAGCTAATTGTTTAGTAGTATTATGGTATGTATAGTATTATCTTTGTTACTGTGGATTTTTGGTTCAGACCGGGAATTATTTGGACACTCATAGTAGTACTTGTAGATTTTCTAAGTTTAATCTATAGTTTAAGAATATTAAGTATAACCTAAGGTTTGATTAATGTGACTGATATTAAGGATAATATTTATTATATTATAAGGTTTAGACATCAACCAATAGGATTTTAAGCACATGTTATGAATGGTGATTAAGGATTATGTATTTTTGAGGATTAAATTTAATAAGGAGTAAAGTTTGAATGTTATAGGGTCAGTCAGCAGCTTTGAATACGTTGAGGGCTTAGTCAAGGCTGTTTACTCCATTCAAACTTAGCTAAAAATGTGTAATTTCGTGTTTAAATATTCAGCGTGTGCCGATATATCGCAGCTATAGGGGGCGATATATCGCAGCACGTAGATACAGAAAACACGAGACGATGCACGGTCGCCTCGGGCATACTGGCCCAGGCAATATATCGCCTACAGGGGGCGATATATCGCCTCCTCCAGCATGAATTCAAACACTTTTGAATTCATTTCCTTTTAGCCATTCAAACTCCTTCAACAGTCCAGCATCTTTTGAACGAGTCTTCAGCCTCTGCTGAATGATTATTCAAATGATTTTCACCTAAAAAGCCATTATTTTTATTCAAGTAAAATCAAGATACTTTCATTCCCAAACTCTATAAATAGGACCTAGTACCCAGCCATTACTCACCTTTTGCTCTAAGTTCTGAAGCTGCTAGTGTTAAGTGAGTGTGAGAGTGTAAACACCTGGTTTGGGAATATCATAAGCTTAAACATCATAAGCTTATCAAACACTTTGGGAAGTGAGGTTCTATAGTATTTCGGTTGAGGTGTAGATTGGTCTTTCAATTCTTTGAGGTAACCAAAACTCTAGTTCATTTCTGTATTATGTTATTTTCTTTCTCATAGTCTTCTACTCAATCTCTAACCTTAATCTTCATTTTGGTTAGGGAATCTAAGTTCTTGAGTACATAAGTTTCGGTAAGCATGTTTCTCAAATGGTTTAGTCTTCCCATTTCCTTTCATCTCTTTCCTTCTTTCAACTCACTCTTGTTCATTATGGTTTTAGGAGTGTTCCAAAAAGCCCCAACTCAGTCCACATATCCCGGTAACTTTGGTAAGGAAAATAGGCTAGAATCAATATGTTATATGCTTATGTTATCTTATGTTTTATGTTGTTAAATGTGTTATGATATGTATGCATGTATGTTTGTAGGCTTGGGCATATGACCCATATGACTAACAAGACCCCAAATGGGTTATGGGCATATGACCTACTTAGCTAGTAGGACCCCACTAATCCCGTGGGCATATGCTTGTTTAGTCTATGGGACCCCAAGTAATAATGGCCATTATAATAAGTGTATGTTATATGTATTATGTTAAGTCTTTATGTTTCTTATGAAATTTATGTGTATGACTATGTGTTAGATTTTTCCTTGCTGGGCATTAGGCTCATTCCTTTCTGTTTTATGTGCAGGAAAATAAGCTTTAGAGGCGGTAAGATTCGTGACGCTTAGAGGAAGTGTATCGATGGTGAATGGAGTCAAGGGGCCGAGCGTTATTCGATTTGAGGATGTAGTCTCATTTTATCTTTTTATGGTTTTATATGTATTTTTCGCATTTCTTATGTAATTCTTTTCATTTAAATCATGTTTTGTTTTTAAAGACAATGGGATCCCATATCCTTCTTAGTATTCTATTTATTTGTAAGTAACTCTTATTTTACAAGTTACTCAATAAAATTATGGTATTTTCGTAAAAATGTAAGTTTATGTATAGTTTCGTTAATGGTCCAAATAGTCTAGATTAGTGGGTCATTACACCGAGGTCTAAAGATGGCTGCTTATTTGAACAAGGCAAAGGACTTATTGGCACAATTCAAAAATTATACTCTTCAGCAAGTACCTCGCGACCATAACTCAAACGCGGATGCTTTGGCCAAGTTAGCAAGTGCAAAGGATGCTGACACATTAAATATAGTGCATGTTCAATGTTTATCCACACCGAGCATCCAAGCAGAAGAGTCCTCCCTAGTAATCCAAGCAACAGACACGTTCATGGAACCTTTCATTGAGTACTTAGAACGTGGAGTATTACCGTTAGACAGAAACAAAGCAAGAGCTCTCCAGAGGCAATTGGCTCAGTTTGTCCTAGTCGACGGAGTTTTATACAGAAGGGGGTACTCAATGCCGCTCCTAAGGTGTGTTTCAAAGGAAAATGCCAAATAATTAATGCGAGAAATCCATGAAGGTTTCTCTGGGGATCATGCTAGGGGGCAAAGTTTATCCAAAAAGATCCTAAGGCAAGGATACTTCTGGCCAACAATTAATGAAGAATTTGTGGATTTTGTTCGAAAGTGGGACAAGTGCCAAAGATTTTCCAAGATACCACGAGCAGCCCCTAATGAGCTAAAATAGATGCAAAGCCCGTGGCCTTTCGCAGTATGGGGAATAAACTTGATTGGGTCTTTGCCCACAAGAAAAGGCAACGTCAAGTATGTTGTGGTTGCTGTTGACTACTTCACGAAGTGGGCTGAAGCTGAGCCACTTGCAAAGATAACCACCAAGAAGGTTCTGGATTTTGTGGTCAAGAACATCGTGTGTCGCTATGGGTTACCAAGGAAGGTTATCTCAGATAATGGCACACAGTTCGATAGTGATATGTTCACTGATTTATGCGAAAGGCATGGGATTATCAAGAGCTTTTCTTCAGTAGCTCAACCACAGGTAAACGGATAGGTTAAGGTTGTCAACAAGACACTGAAGGAAACTCTAAAGAAAAGGCTCGAAGAAGCGAAGGGGGCATGGCCAGAACAGTTACCTGAAGTCCTTTGGTCGTATAGAACATCCCAATGAATAGCAATAGGCCATACTCCATTCTCCTTGGCCTATGGGTATGAAGCTATGTTGCTTGTTGAATTAGATCCACCATCGCATCGAAGGCTGGCATACGATCAAGACGTTAATAGCCAGTTATTGATGGAATCTTTGGATTTGGTCGATGAAAGGCGCTAGCAAGCTCAACTTCGAGTAGCAGCTTACCAGCAAAAGGTCGCTCGGTATTTCAACTCTAAATTACGCGAAAGAAAATTTAATGTGGGAGATTTGGTACTTAGAAGAGTTATCCTCAACACCCGCGATCAAGCTGCTGGAGTGCTTGGACCTAACTTGGAAGGGCCATACCAAATCGAAGAAGTCCTTAATCCAGGCACCTATAAACTTACTCGCTTAAATGGAGATTTCATTCCTCGCTATTGGAATGGAGAACACCTGCGCAAGTATTATCAATAAACAGTTATTTTTAAAGAATTGGCTTGTATTAATTTCACTTTTTACAAGTTTATGAACAAGGGTTAGTCAGTCACATGACTGATCGCTTATAAGTGTAAGATCAAATTTTTGATCACTTGTATAGACACGATTGTCAATTTATTATGAGAATTAAAAGGAATTGTGCGCAGCTAGTTATTCTTGCCAATTATTGTATTTATTAGAAGTATTTGCTCATTACGTGTGTTGTTTTGCTCTATTATCATTTTTATAAGTATTTATTTCGAGCAGTAATGTTCGAACAGGTCTTGGTCAAGGCAAGTGACCGAAGACCTTAAGCTCCTCAATCACTTGGGGGGCATATAAGGTACCAAGTAAGCAAAGCATATCAATAAATATATGTAAACACACGAGCAAAATAAGGGAAAGCATGCTACGGTACTTAGAGTATTTTTCAAAATTTTGTTTAAATTTTGTAAAATCAAAACAAAGTGCTATGCTAAGTTCGGTCATGTGAACAGATGTTATAATAAAGCGCAAATATTATAATGTCAAAAGTAAAATCCTTTTCACCGCGAGCAGTTGCTGCTCGGATGAAATTATTAATTAAAAGAAAAAGCTGTCCGTGCAGCAAAAAATAAATTGTCTTGACATCTTGAACCGAGGTTCGTGTGTCCCACCCAAGTTACAAATTAAAATAAATATAGGTAAAAATTTATGAGGCAGCAGGAGGATCCTACTGAAGCTCTTGTGGTTGCTAGTCGACTGTGGCCCCAACATCTTCATTGACACCCTCAATACCTGTTGCTAAAGATATCTCAGGGGATCCCTGACCCCTCTCCTCCTCTTCCAAGCGAGCGACACACTTTGCTAGCTCAGCCTGACTTATAGGGTCAGGTAAGTAGGTAAAGTTCGCCTTGGGATTGCTCTTCCAGAACATATAGAAGCACTGGAACGCCGCTCCCTCATACTTCTCCAAGTTGCAGGTGTTGGTCTCCTCGAGGTCGGCAATCTCTTTGCAGTTGATTTCCAACTCTGCTTGAAGTTTGTTGGCTTCTCGGTAGTTTATCAGCGAGGCCTCCTTATACCTCTCCTTGGAGGCAGTGATTTTGACCACAGAGTCCTCCTTCTTCTTCAGGTACTCCTCAAGATTGGCGATATTAGCCTCAGCTGCTCGCAACTCCTTAGAATGCTTGGCCTCGACCACCTTGTGCTGCTCGGCGAGCCGTCCCTCGACCGCCTTGATCTCTTCAGCATGCTTTGCGACCATCTCCTCCGAGCAGTGCCAACCGGTACTCACGGTCAGAATCCCCTGTGATTAGAGAAAAAAAATAAAAAGTTGTTAGTATCAATCAAAGAGTTAAGCAATCAAACCACAATGAAAGTGGCAGCTTACAGTGAGTAGTTCATTCAACGTGTGATTGAAGAGTTGGTCAACCGGCATGGTGGGGGCATTGCTGAAGGATTCCAAACTATGCCGGTGTCTGGACAGTTTCTTCAGCTTGTCGCTGGCTGAAGTGCAGGCGGAGTTTAGGATAGCCTCGACCAGAGTTTTATTTGGCTGAGCAGCAAGATTCTGGTCGGTGGGAGCTGGAGGAGTCTAGTCGGCGGGACCTAGAGGGGGAGTCATCTCTATTGAAGGAGTTGGTGCAGGAGGGTCCTCCACCCGAGCCCTTTTGGTAGATGGGTCACTACAACCTTCTCCGGGCTAGCGCCGGTTCAATTTCTTCCTTCTCGTAGGAGTTGTGGTAGTGGGGTTGGTGTACAAATCGAACGCCTTCTCGACAGGCATGTCTGCAAAAAAGAAGCATACGATCAGTCAAGGCAAGTTGTCATACAAAAAAGACAAGGAAATGGTGAGAAAAGAAATTATAAGTTAAATACTCAAGCTACAACTACTTGTCATTACATTATCTATTGTACTACTACTACACTTACTCTCTGCCATGAAGAAGTTTGAATCTAGACTAGTCACGTATTTAAAGTTGTCGTCCCCGTCAAATAAATGACAGGGAATGGGAAAATTGTGTAAGAGTGAGAATTCAGTAGCGTTCTCATCCGAGGACTCAAGTATAGGCTCGGGGTGTTCAGAAAGCTTCTGCTTGCCTTTTCCCTATTGAGCAGGGGCAGCAGCTGCTCACGGAGTGCTGAAGAGTTCCCTGATGGTCACTCCCATAGTTCTCCTCCTTGGGGGTTGTGACACATCCTAGTGCTGCTCGGGAACTTCTCCCCTGGTAGCACTTCCCGTTGTCGATTCCCTCACATCCTGGTGAGGTGCAAGAAGGCCGACCAGCCTTAGGTTATTCTCTGTGACCAGCTCTTTGACACTCTTTTCGATGTTTGTCATGCTGGCCAGGGCTGCTACCCATATCTCCATGTCGTGAGTAGGGACTGGTCGATGCCATGGACCTGAACGACACCGAAGTTCTAAAATGTATATAGGAAAGCTAAAAGAAACCAAAAGACCAGTAAGTAAATGACTTACCTCCTTCAGTGAAAGCCAGGTTGTGGGAAACCAGGTCTGGTGTTAAAAAGTACTGCTGGAAGTACTTCCCCACATTGGACTTGTAGGTAGTGTCACTCAGGAAGGTGCGAGCAGATTCCTGGTGGTAGAAATGGAAGAACCCCGTGTTGTTGTGGTTGGGGTTGGATTTGAGATCAAACAAATAATTGATCTCATGTGGCATAGGAATGGGCCACTTCTTGTGATTGTAAAGGATATAGAGAGCAGAAAGTACTCTATCCGTTTGGGGTGATTTGAAAAGGAGTGACCTCGAAATAATTGGCCACCCCATGGAAAAATGGATGTAGAGGCAAGGTTTCCCCTGCCACAATGTGATACCTCGACCAGGCGCTGAAGGTGCCCCCAGGCAGGTTTGCCCGCTGGTCGATCGAAGGCTTGATGAGGGTTATCCCAGGAAGGCCATACTTCTTGAGATAATTGGCTACCATCCTATCTGTAATAATACTAGGAGGCGCCACGTACCATTCGAACTTTGGTCAGAGGATGTCACGAGGTTGGGCTTTGGTTTGAATGTCTGGCGGGAAAGTGTTTACAGGTTGAGGGGTGGTCGGAGGAGTTTTAGCCCAAGGAGCAGGCTGATTAGTAGAAGGCTTGGTTGTATTCTTTTTTCTTTGAGCGATGTACTTCACGCGACCCATATTTGTTTGGCTGGTCGGTGGTCTGTTTGCGGGGTTGTGTTGAGAAAAAGGGATTTTCGAGAATTGCAGCGACAACTGTTCTTGATCTTCGAGCAGCAGCGCGAGCAAGTCATCATCGATCGGCCTCTCACCTCCCCACGGGTGAGAGGTGAAAATTTGCGTGCATGAAAATCTGCAAACAGAGAAGGGGAGATGAGAATCTACGGCCAAAAGACTAAAGAAGTGGAAGCGTTGGGATAACGTTGCTCGTGTGTAAAAGTTAGGCTTTTATACGACCAGCAGAATTCTAAAGTAAACACTAAATAATATGCGAACAGTTTGGAAAACGGATTAAAAAGCAGAAAGGAAAAGTTTTTTAAAGAAAACTTTTCAACTCTAAAAGAGGGAAGAAAAAACCCATTTTTTCCGAGTGACTAAAAATCAAATTTTTACTTCGATTTTGTGACCTAAATTAGTAATCCCAATTCTTAAGTCAATTCCTAAGCCTCGTTTAGTGTTTTTTCCTTATCCTATCATGTTAACACCTACATGCCGGATTACCCCAAATCATTTTTTCAAGAACATTCGGGAACTCAGAATCCAAAACACACCAGAAAACTCAAAATATAACTATTGCATGGCATCTCGGAGACAAAGAAGTTCACAAAACTTACTTGAATAAAAAGCTGAAGTGGAGATACGAGCGTTAATTCGAGTGGCTGAACAAAGACTCCACGGATCACTAAAGTCGTCTGAGTTTTCTGGGTTCTTCGTACTTCGTTCTTTAGTTTATGCTTCGTTCTTTAGTATACTTGAGGAAAAAAGGGAGAGTAAAAAGTAAAAAGTGAAATTGAGGGGTTATTTATATTGGTTGAGGCACGGTTAATAAGGTAATGATGAGGGATGATTTTTCGAGGCATGGAAAAATGTGATAGCCGTCAAATCGTCTTTTGGGAAACTGCAATGACATGATTGGTTACCTTTTCCGAAAAGACACTGGCGGTTCTGACAGGTCTAACAGGTCACGCAGAGGGTTGATCGCTTAAGTTTAATTTATGCTGATCGCAGTAAAATAATCTTGGGGGGCAAATGTTTACCCAAAAACGGACTTCTTGATGATGTGGCATGATTGATCTACACATGGGAAACACGTGGCAGTTTTAAGTGAGCATATCCTCCTCGACCCTTGACCAGAAGATCATTAGCTTATCAAGTATCATAATCATAGGTGACCAGACTGGTCGCATATACTCAGTTATTTCCTTCAAATATGCAATCTTTTAATTACGTGTTAATTGTAATTTTCATTATTATTTAAGATACGCATGTATTGAGTGTAATTAAGGCCCATTGGCCCATGTAAACCTCCTTGAGCCTATAAATAAGAATCAAAGGGCTCAAGAGAGAGGACTTTTGCTTTTCCAACATTTGGCTTGAGAACGCTTGAGCTAAGAGATTCTAAGAGAGAAAAAGAGTGTTGTTATCCATCACAATTTTATTTATCTGAGATCTAGTGAAACTCGTGAACCCTAGTTCATTGATCACTGTTCTTGGAATACTACATCAATAAGAACACTAAGTGGACGTAGGTTGTTACCATTCAATTGGGGCCGAACCACTATAAATTGTTTGTGTCATTTATCTTTTTGTCGGGAGTTCTTCTCATTTTCATCTTACTTTATATCGTTTATCTGATTCTATGTCGTTGACCAATTTGAGGGTCAACAAAACATTTACTCACCCTCGAGTAAAGAACACAAAAGACAAACAAAAATCAAACTAAAAACCTAAAACAATCAACACAAATTAATCAAATCAACACCAACAATTTAAGCCTCAAAATATTATGAATAACATGCTTATATAATCTTCAGGAAAAGTAACCAATAATCCAGAATTTCAGTCAAAATATTTTTCCAATTCACTTATGTTCAAACAAAAATAAAAGCTCTCCTAATCATGATTAATAAATAAAATGCATTTGAATAAATTCATGCTCACCAATTTTTTTACTACAGTCAATTAATCAATCATTATTCCATAAGCTTGTTATACTTACAAATCTTCACTAATGTAGACAACACATGCTCAAAAATCAATAGGAATTTCATGGCTTATAATTGAACGGCTTAGGTAAAGGTAGATGAAAAGTCAATTAGGCTCAAATATACCATAAGCATACAAACCAAACAAACCAATCGTATGACAAACTCACAAACCCGAAACAATCCCAAATTTCTCATTTTTTCTTGTTTTCAGAGAGAATTCATACACATGTTTTCTTTTTTCTTTTTTTCCTTTTTTTTCATTTCATTTTTTTTTCTAATGATGCTACACTCCCCCAATCTTATTTCTTTATACTTTCAATTATAGTGTAGTTTTTTTTTTTTCTTTCACTCTCAATTTTTCTACTTCTAATGACACAAATTTCCAAATATAAACCCCATTACAAACCATCCCTCAATCACTTTTCATATGCTCATGGTATACATCAAAGGGAATAAAAAAAAATAATAACAAAGTTTCAAATAGGCTCAAAATAAGTGTCAAACAACAAAAAAAATCGCACTAAGCTCAAAAATGGGTAACTAAGGATTTAATACATCAAGGTTAGCTTGAAAGGCTCAAACATTCCAAAGAATTGCCTAAATCATCTTCCTAAGCATGTATCATCTAGGATTTCGTCTTAAAAAGCAAGTAAACAAGTTCTAAGATAAAACCAATTTCAATTTTTATTTTTATTTTTTAAAAGTTCAGCAAGCATAAATAAAATTCAATCACACAAAATTTATCAAAAATCATGATTAAGCTCTCAATTATTTAAGTGGACAAAGTAAAAATAGAAAGAACTATTCAACCAAGCACACCGATTTTATAGCTTTATTCTCATTCAATTTATACAACATATCATTCAACATATTATCATTGGCTAATCATTGTCAACTTGATTCACACTCTAAAAAAAACTATACAAAACATAAAATAAAAATAAATATAAACCCTAAAAAAACTTAAACTTAAACAAACTAAGATATCTACAATGAGCAAAGCAATAAAAATCAAATCCCTTGCCCCAAAATTAATCTAAACATTGTCCCCAATGTATAAATAAAAGAAAAGGAAAAGAAAACTTCCCTGAAATCCAATCCATTGCTCCATTGTATTGACTCTCATCTATATCCTCCTTAGTATTTTATATTTCGAAACACACCAACGAGTGGTTGACGCACATAATAAGTGTCATACAAGACAACTTGAAGGTTGTCATTCCGAATGCCCTAAAGCTTGGCTAGATATGAATATGTTCGGCACGTCACACCGACAACGCAAGACCTTGAGTGATGAGCTTGGGGAGAAAACTTTGGTAGCTCATAAAGGATGTAGAATAGTGAAGGAGTCATCATTTTAAAATATGGATACACTAGCGGTGTGCATGATTGAAGCATTGATGAACTCAAATCAATGATTGCAGGTGCTTCCTCATCCTCCAAAGTCATATTTTTCTCATCTTCATTTGTGAATTCCTCATATAACCTTTCTAATTGTTTTTCACTCTCCACACGGCTATCCATAAACATGCTTGTGATTTGATCTTCAACAACTTCATAATCATGGATGAAATTTACTTCATTCACCACACCATAAACATTATTTACCAAGCAAGTATCCAACTTAGCAAAATTTTGAGTGAATATAACTTCGAGGGTCTCTTATTCATCAACTTTACACTCAATCTCTTCTAATGGCTCAACCATTGGTACTTCTATAGTATTCGAATAACTCTCACAACCTTGATTGTTTGAGTAATTATCCTTAAACCACTCCATATTCTGCACCATTAAATTTAAAGTGTTCTTCAATTGAGACATTACTTCTTCAATTTCTGGTTTATACTCTTCATGCTTGAATGGTTGGGGTATAATATTAGGATCTTGGAATGATGGAGGGTATTGATGACTCTAACCTTGCTGTGAAGCATCTCAATGCCAATGGTAATCAAAATCTGCCATATCATTCAACAACTCCATTATATCATCATGGCATCTTCCTAATAAAGGTTCACCAGTTACCTCTGCTCCAGTTTACCCAACATCTTGTTGCATCATCTAATCCATTGTAAAAGAAAAGTGTAAGACACCCCATTGAGAAATTGCGATAACATCTCTCCACCAATTCATTAAATCTCCCCCAAGCGGAGTAAAATGGCTCATTGTGTTGTTGGGAAAAAACCCACGATGTAATCTTGATGGAGCATTTTTTTTATTTACCTAGCAAGTCAAACACAAAAAAAGAAACATAAATTAAATAATAAAAAAATAAAAAAACCAAGTTATAATAAAAATCAATTATGTTGATATTAATAATATAAAATATAAAAACCAAATTAGAACAAAAAAATAATTAATTTTGATATTGGACATTTAGTCCCCGTCAACGGCGCCAAAAACTTGATTGGTAAAATATGATACGCAAGTGCACGCAATCGATTCAAGTAATATAGATAGTAAATAGAGTATCATTCCCACAAAGACTATTAACCAATTACCAATAATTGTACTTTAATTTCTATTTGGCAAACAAAATTTAGATGAATAAATCTAATTATAAAATTTTAAATAACTATGAACAAAAATAATTAATCAAAAGATGAAAATCAATAATAAAAAGACCTAGGGTATTAACTTCATCAACATTTCTTTCTTCCTATTCTAATAGTAGATTAACATAAATCTATTCCTATTCTTTTTCAAGATAAAAGATCTCATCCTCTATGCAGGTTTTCTACATCTCTGTGATAAACTTAAACATATAGCCGGCATTAAGCATAGAAACCTAATTACTACACAAACTATACATGTACTTTCGTCCAATATGTAACCTATGTCTATATAACGATAGCATATTCAATTCTCAACTTTTCAATTTTGAATCAAAATCATAAATCAATCAAATATTGATAAGGTATTTACTAGCATTCATCAAACATTATATAGATTAGAATAAAGAAGAACAATCAATTAAACATTATAAATAGATTAAATAGAAATCCAAGTGACTACATTAAACCCTAGATAAGAAAATTAGTTCATGGAAAAGAATAGATAAAGAAGAAAGAGAAGAAAGAGAGGAAACTAAGAGAGGTCAAGAAGAAAGAGATAGAGATCTAAAATAGTCTAAAGCATTCTTTTTATAGTGATAAGGTTGTGAAAAGAGTTTTCTAGATGTTTCTATTTGTTACTTGATAATGCTCCAAAATATCTTTATTTGAATTTCAAATCTCGTAACTCTAGCTTGCGTAATCTTGTAGGTCGAATATCACCACGTAAACGTCTGAATTTGACTTTTCTTGTCAAACAAGATTTCATAGGTCCTTGAATAAGCTTTCCAACTCCCCAAGAACATGTAAATTGGATAAGTGAGTCGGGAGATATGATCAAAATACCAAAACTATCTCAGATTCAAAATATTTCAGAGTTTTCCAACAATTTAAGTTTGAATTGTCTTTTATCTTCTCCAATAAATTAAAATAAATATTTATTGTTTTTCTCTTGATTGAAGATAATATTTCAAATAAATTTTGAAATATTTCTCAAATATCCATTTAACAAATGACAACCTGAAAAATACAACAACCACACATAAAAAAAACTAAAAATATAAAATAATAATAATAAGAAAACTAAATAAAACTAAGACTAAAAGGTATTAAAAATCTATCCTATCACTTTTACTCCTCCTACTATGGGTGGTTACAAATATTTCATCACTTTTATTGATGATTTTTCACGATATGGTCATGATGAGTTGATTCGTAAAAAGTCTAATTCCTTAGAAGCTTTTAAAGTTTTCAAGAATAGGGTGGAACTACAAAAGGATAAGAAGATCAAGTCAGTCCATTCTGATATAGGTGGTGAGTATTATGGGAGATATGATGAGACTGGTAGAAACCCTGGGCCTTTTCCTGAGTATTTTCAGAATTGTGGTATTGTTGCAATATACAAAATGCCTAGGACCCCTGAGCAAAATGGTATTGCTGAAAGAAGAAATCGCACGCTTCTTGACATGGTGCGATGTATGCTCTTCTTTGCCAGAATTTTTGTGGGGTGAGGCTTTAAGGACTGTTGCTTATATTTTGAACCAAGTACCTAGCAAGCCGGTTCCAAAGACTCCGTATGAGTTATGGTCTAATAAGAAACTAAGTTTCTGCCATTTTTATGTGTGGGGATGCAAGGCAGAAGTAAGGCCTTATAATCTGCAGTCTAAGAAACTTGATCCAAAAACTATTAGTGGTTTTTTTTGTTGGTTTTTTTCTTGGATCAAGAGGTTTTAGATGCTATTGCCCTACTCACACTACTAGAGTGATTGAATCAGATAAAGCTTACAACTTTGAAGATGAGTTTGGTGATAGTCAAAGGCCAAGAGAGATAGTGTTTAGGGAAGAGAGTGTCTTAATCCCTATTCTTATTTCTGTTGCTTCTGATGCACCTACAACTAACCAACCTCAAGTAGAAGCTCATAATGAACCACATGGTGAGGAAGCAGAAGATTTTGTTTTAAAAAGATCTCAAATAATGCATATACCTGCAATACTAAATGATTATGTGGTTTATCTTTAGGAATGTGACTATGACATAGGAGACGTGTTAGATCCTGTGACTTATCAAGAAGTAATTACTAGTCCTCAAAATGATCTATGGATGGAGGCCATGAATGATGAAATGAATTCCATGTCCAGGAATGAAGTATGGGACTTAGTGGAATTGCCTAAAGGATGTAAACCCATTGGTTGCAAATGGGTGTTTAAGACAAAGCTTGATTCAGATGGTCAAGTGGAAAAGTATAAAGGTAGACTTGTGGCAAAAGGTTACATCCAAGGAGAAGATGTTGATTATAAAGAAACTTTTTCACCAGTTTCCACTAAACATTCTTTTAGGATTATCATGGAAATTGTGGCTCATTTTGATTTAAAACTTCATCAGATGGATGTGAAAAATGCTTTCTTGAATGGAGAACTGAATGAGGATGTGTATATGACTCAACCAGATGGGTTTAAGGTGACTAGGAAAGAAAATATAGTATGTAAGCTTCAAAAGTCCATTTATGGGTTGAAATAAGCTTCAAGACAGTGGTATTTGAAGTTTCACAGAGTTGTCATCGCTAGTGGTTTCAAGGAGATTGTTGTTAATCAATGCATATATATGAGGATGAGTAGGAGCAGTTACATTTTTCTAGTATTATATGTTGATGACATTCTACTCGCATCTAATGACACTAATATTTTTTTTAAAACAAATAATTTATCGTTTAGCCATTTTGATATGAAGGATCTTGGATAAGCCTCGTATGTTTTAGGTATACAGATTCTTCGTGACAGGGCTAATGGTGTTCTTAAACTATCCCAAAGAACATATATTAACCGAGTACTGAAAAGGTTCAATATCCAATCATGTTCTCCTATGAAAGCTCCTATTGTGAAAGGTGATAAGTTTTCTAGAGATCAGTGTCCTTGGAACAGTGAAGAAAGAACTCATATGAATGTCATCCCATATGCATCTGTTGTAGGAAGCCTGATGTATGCTCAAGTTTGTACACGCCCTAATATAGCTTTTTAGTTGGTGTGTTGGGTAGATACTTTAGTGATCCTGGACTGAGCCATTGGAAAGTGGCTAAGAAAGTCATGAGGTATCTTTAGGGTACCAAGGATCTAATGTTGACATATCAGTGATCTAACCTTCTTAATGTGGTTAGATTTTGTGATACCGATCATGCAGGCTGTGTGGATGATAAAAATTCTACTTCTTGTTACATTTTATGATGGTTGAAGGAGTTATTTCATGGAAAAAGTGTCAAGCAGACACTTATAGCTACTTCGTCAATGCATGCAGAAGTCATGGCATGTTATGAGGGTACTTGTCATGTAGCTTGGCTACAAAAATTCATATCATCTTTGGGAGTTGTAGACTCCATTTCTAGGCCGCTGAAGATGTATTGTGAAAATGTTGCAGTTGTGTCTTTTTTCCATTATCATTGGGAGCACTACTCGCTCCAAGCATATGGATATGAAGTTTTATTTTGTTAAAGAACAAGTTGCAGAATCCCTCATTACCATAGAACATATGCCTTAAACCAACATGTTAGTGAATCCACTATCTAAGGGTTTTCCTATTTGTATGTTTCAAGAACACGTATCGCATATGAGAATGTTGAGTTCTTAGACCCTTTTGTGTTAGTGAGAGCTTATTTTATGTTTGATTGTTTGTGAAAAACATGTTGATATTTTTCTAAGGATTGCTTGTAATTTTACTTTATACATTACATGCACAATGTACGTATTTTGGTCACTATATTTATTATAATGCCTTGGTTGCATTTTTGCTTTGTTAAGTGACAAATCAATGAGATATGTTCTGTCTTTCCATCTCTATTGTTATTAAATACATTATTTTTGTTATGGTTGTTATCTTTTGTGAATCTTGTAAGCCTTGATCGTTAAAATATTTATATCCCGTCAATATGATATTTTACGTTATTGTTTCAGCTTTGCGTTGACTGATAGAGATTCATTATACAATGTGATGTTTGCTTTGTTTTGTTTATACTGTCCAAGTTGGAGAATTATTGGAAATAAATTATGTGGACTAGTATAAATATATCACTTTATTGTTAAACAACCATATATGTTTAAGCCTAATAATGGTATTATTGGGGACCATAATGGGATGGTGTTATTTTCTAAATATATAGGTGGTCTCCTTGGACACACACTACAAAACTATGTGACCAGCCTATTGGGTTTACATACACTCTTTTGATCCAACACTCAAGGCCCAATAATCATATTAATTCATTGATCTATATTTGGTATATGTCTAGATACACGACATATTTTTCAAAAGGTTATGATTAAGGGATTCTGAAATACACTGAGAGTATTCAGATGGAGTTTTATAGAGTGAAGTAGTGTGATGCTCCAAAAGAGCTCAGCTTCATCTTCTAACTATTGTTCTGGGTTATTTACAGGGTTAAGATGACATTTTCTCAAGCTCTTAGCAGTAATGGTGGAGGTGTGTATTAACTAACTCATCTCTATATTTGGTATACCTAGAAAACTAAATGCATGTTGTTTTGATGAGGTTGTTTTATGTTGGATTCTCTTAATAGTTTTTTGTTTGCTCATCTATATTTTTGTTGTACCCTAAAATTAGCACGAGTTCAATCACTCAGCTCGGATATAGCTGGCAGATCAATATGTGGAAAAATAGCCAAGTAGGATATCTGGTTAACAATGATGTGAGCAGCTCAAGACTCAATCCAGTTCGTACATGATGTATAGGTTATTCCCAGACCACCTCTCAGGATAACAATCGAGTTCGAAACCTATAATGGCCAGATCCAAATTTTGGCACTTTGAGCTTAATATGAGCTAAGGTTCAGATAGTCTTTGAGCATGAGCTCGGGGGAGATATTCACCTCATGGAAACCTGGACAAAATGCATATTGAAGGATCCCAAGAGATTCGGAGGCTCCTTATACGCTCATTAATGTGCAAGCTGTATTGCATATCTACCATTTATTATTTGAGATAGCAGGAGTATATTCTATTCTGTATCAAATCATATCCCAATGTAAATGGGAATAATCTGTATTAAATGTATACCTTATTTGTTCACGCAGTTCCCAAACCTGTCTAGGAAATTCCCCTATAAATATTAGAGATAATCAATAGGGAAGGGGACAGCCTTTTTGTATTACTAAAACTCTGTAGAAATTGAGAGAGAAAAACAATAATACTTTCTCGTGGACTAGGTTGATTTTAACCACTGAACCTCATAAAAGTTGTGTGTGTACGAGAGGGTTCTTTTACTTTTGTTACTGTTTATAATTTAGCTCTAATCTCCATATTTGATTTCTTAATCGACTATTGACAAAAAACTGCGTCAACAGTCTGGTGATTTCAATGACAAGAAATTAGTGCTTCGTAAGTTTCAGTCAACATTCATCATGGTGCTCACTCGATCCATGCATGACAATGAGATGGAACAACTTAGTGGGTAGGAGGCCCATCATACTGTTGTTTCTGGTAAAAGGGGCCCGGATGTTCAACAATGTCCTGGAAAACAACTGGTGGGTTAGGTTGATGTTGGGAGTTCAGTGTCACTCCCACCAAATCCTATTCAAGAATATTTGAATGTCATCGAGATGGAAAATGCACAATTAAGGAGCCATCTTTCTAGAGCTAACGGGCATATCGAGGAGGTCTTGGCTTAGCTAGCCCCTCTTGCAACCGACATTAATGTCAGAAAGAGGCAAAGTGGGTCACATAAGTCCCATAGGAATAACTGGTCTAAACCTAGCCGTTCGGTCAGGACTGCCACTTCGAGTTTTGTGCCTTCAGAGCGAAACCACCAAAGTGCTCAGCCCACTGGTCCTCATAGGGGTCATCATCAGCATATCAGTCGGTCAGTCAGAACTACGACCCTTAGCTCCGTGCCTTCTTCACAGATTCACAGGAATGCCCACAACAACCCACCAAAGCGGACTAGGACAAGTTCACAGAGGCAAAATGCTCTAGCAAATTCTCCTGTGCCAGGATCAGGACCCCAGGCGCAGAGAACTCAGGACATCGAGGCAAAGCCGATGCGGACTAATTTAGTTCGTCATGATGGAACAAGGATAGCCTTACCAATAAGGCATCCGCCATCACCGGTTAGACATCCTACACCACCTCGCCCACAACGAGATGCTCCAGCTCATGGGAACAGTAGGAGAAATCCTCCCCTGTCAGTAGGTACTTACGCCCCACAGGCACGTGGTGAGAATCCAGGTCCTCGATCTCAGCTATGGGCCGTAAGTTTTGCAAATGAAAGTTACTGGACGGGGAGCCAGCATGGAGGCAGGTCTGAAAGCGACCTGAGGAATCATCTGAGCTCAGCACAAAGTTCGTGGTATGATCCACAACTCGACCTGCATGATCATTTGAATTCACAAAGAAGGTATCTAGCTCAGAATGAGGATGTTATCTATACTCGACATGAGGGAGGTTCATCTATCGTACGCAACAATGGGAATGTCCCACCTAACCAAGCGCAGACATGGAAGGACAACAACCCATCAAACACATACAATAGGATGGGAGCTGCTGAACAGCCCCCAGCTAATCTAGAGACCAAGGACCTAACCCTTGAGTGACTGGCCTTGATGGAGGAACATATGAAGAGGCTCTTATCTAGAAAGGGGGTGGATGATTGTGACTCAGATGAAGAGCTCGAACCTTTTGCTCCAAATATTGCAGTAGCAACGTATCCTATTGACTTTAGGATGTCGAACATGTCGACATTTGATGGAAATACAGATCCATCCGATCACCTCAGGATGTTCAACACAATGATGATGTCCCTCAATGTCGGGCTCGATCTAAGGTGTATCCTGTTCCCTGCAACTCTGGTCAGATCTGTCAGATAGTGGTTTAAACAGTACAAGAAGCATTCGATAAGCTCATGGAAGAAGTTTCCTTCCGAGTTTAAGAGAGCATTTTGAGCTTCACAGGCATCTCGTGTCGAGGCCGATTCATTGGCCAATGTAAAACAGCAACCTGGGAATCACTGAAAGCATATCTGAGCAGATTCACCAATGTTGCAGCACGAGCTAGGGATGCTGATGATAGCTCCAAGCTCATGAGGACCGGAATCTTGGTGGGAGGCGACCTGTGAAAAGAACTCCAACGAAAAGGAGTTAAAAGTGTAATTAAATTATTGGCCCAAGCCCAGGAGTGGATAAACCTGGAAGAGGCGCGATCTATTGTCGTAGGAACCAGCCAAGCCCCTATCCAACCTGTTGGAGCAGTGACAGATGTTGCAACTATGACTTAACCCGTTACCCAGAATAACCAAGCAGGAAACAACAAGAAGAAGAGAAATGGTTAGGGTAACCAGAATGACATGAAGAAGAACAAGTCTGTGGAGAAATTCAAAACCATTTATGCCACCTACACCGACCTAATGGACACCCGAGAGCATATCTTCCTGGAAAATTCTAATTGCCTCCCGTGGAAGAAGCCAGAGCCTTTAAGGCATCAGAGGGCGAAGAGAGACCCCTCAAAGTTTTGTCGATTCCATAATGACATCACTCATAACATCGATGGCTGCCGATAGCTAAAGGATGAGATTGAGACTCTTATTCGGGTTGGTCCATTAGCCCAGTATGCCTGAAATCGGGTAGCTCCCAATCAACCCTGTCAGATAGAATCCTCATCCAGCTCCGGAAGCCCCGCCAGGTCAGCCTGGAGCTCAGATGAATCAGGTTCACCCTCCCCCGATAGTAGGAGGAAATATAATTATTATTGCCGGAGGACCTCACTTGGCGGGCACAGGAGCGAGGCCCAAAAGAGGTATATTATTGAGTTGAAAACTCATAACGGTGTGGATTTTGTCTCAGAGCAGCGATTATCGAAACAACGGTTGGAAAGAAAACCAATCATTTTAATGGAAGAGGATGATAGCCACGTTCAATTCCCGCACAATGACCCGCTGGTGGTAACCGTGCAGCTCACTAACCGAAGGGTGTGGAGGATACTGGTGGATAACGAAAGTTCTATAAATGTGCTCTTTAGGTCCACCCTAGAAAATATGGGATTTTCCATAACCGATTTGAAGGCGACCTCAATGACTATGTACGGTTTTTCTGGTGAAGGAATGGCGACCATTGGGACTATAAGACTGGTGGTTACATTGGGAGAAGAGTCACGAACTATCTCTAAAATACTTGAGTCCATGGTAATCGATTATCCGGTCGCATATAACATGATTTTGGGACGACCTGCGATGATGGCTTTTGAAGCCATCTCTTCAATTCGACACCTTGCAATGAAGTTATCCTCAACCTCGGGTATATGCACAATAAGAGGAGACCAACTTGCCACCAGAGAATGCTACAACATTGCTATGAAGGGAAAATCACAACCCAGGCAGCAGGCGATGGTTATAGGTGAAGGAAATGAGGAGTCTTGGGAAATGGAAATTACCCATAGGACAGAAGAACCTCGAGAAGGAAGCGATGAGGTTGCCCAACGGGATGACATTGATCCGTGGGTAGGCAAAGACAGGTTTGAGCTTAAAGCAGTAGAAGAGCTTGAGGAAATCAACATCGCCCCAGAAGAACCTTCAAGAGTTGTCAAAATTAGAAAAAATCTTGAAGTCAGAAGGAAGAAGGAGCTGGTCGAGTTTCTAAGGAAGAACCTGGATGTTTTTTCCTGGTCGCACGAGGATATGGTGGGAATCAGTCCAAGTATAATAATGCATACTTTAAACAAGGACAAGAATGTGCCGGCAATGTCCCAAAAACTGAGGCTTTTGGGGACAGTATGATCTGAAGCGTTAGAAGAAGAAGTAGCTCGCCTACTTAAATGTGGGTTTATTAGGGAAGCAAAATACCCGATCTGGGTTGCTAACCCCGTACTGGTCCTGAAGCCAAATAGTAAGTGGAGAACTTGTATCAATTTCTCTGACCTCAACAAGGCTTGTCTCGAGGATTGTTTTCCACTACCAAGAATTGATCAGTTGGTAGACGCCACAACCAGTCAGGAGCTCATGTCTTTCATGTACGCGTACTATGGATATAACCAGATCGTGATGAACCCTGTAGACTAAGAGCATACCAATTTCATGACCGAGAATAATGTATATTTCAACAAAGTTATGCCATTCAAGATGAAAAATGTCAGAGCTACATACCAACGGTTGGTCAATAAAATTTTCGCTAACCAAATTGGGAGAAACATTGAGGTGTATGTCGATGATATGCTCTCAAAGACTAGTAGTAACCATGTGTCTGATCTGGAAGAATGTTTTGGCATATTGAGGAAGTAGAACATGAATCTGAATCCCCAGAAGTGAACTTTCGGAGTTGCGTCGGGAAAGTTTCTCGGTTTTATAGTCAACACAAGGGGGATAGAGGTGAATCTGAAAAAAATCAAGTCATTGTTAGAAATTCCTTCTCCCAGGCTGCGTGAGGAAGTACAAAGCCTAACTTGAAAGGTGGTGGCTTTAAACCACTTCGTTTCAAAATCCACTGACAAGTGTCTACCATTCTACAACTTGCCCAGGGGAAACAAGAAATATGAATGAACCGAAGAATGCGAACATGCATTTCGCAACCTAAAAATGCACCTAGCTAAACCCACCGTATTATCAAAACTGACATCCGGAGAATGTCTATTTCTTTACCTAGTTGTGACAGAAAACACAGTCAGTGATGTGTTAGTTTGAGAAGAAAATCGGGCCCAGAAACTCGTATATTATGTAAGTAAGAGGCTTCTCGAAGCTGAATCACGGTACCCATTGATAGAAAAGCTTGCATTCTTTCTCATTTCGGCTTCAAGGAAGCTCAGGCCATACTTCAAGTCCCATTCTATTCACGTCTTAACCGACCAACCTTTAAGGCAGGTTTTGCAAAAGCCTAAAGCGTCGAGATGTCTATTAAAATGGGCCATCAAACTTAGCCAGTTCGAGATATTATATATGCCACAAACGACAATCAAGATCCAAGCCCTTGCTAATTTTGTGGCTGAGTGTACAGGTTTTCAAGACGAGTTAATAAAGGAGCCAGTGCAGGAATTATGGAAAATTTTCATTGATGGATCATCAAACGAAAACAGATCAGGAGCTGGGATAATCTTAATCTCACCTGAAGGACATCGATTCCATACAGCTCTCAGATTCATATTTGAAGCATCCAACAACAAAGAGGAATATGAGACCTTATTGGCGTGGCTAAGGGTAGCGAAAGAGCTCAAGGAAAAATCCATCCAATGTTATAGTGATTCTCAATTCATGGTAAATTAGATATTGGGGGAATACCAAGCTTGAGGCATCAAGATGGCGGCCTATTTGGCTAAGGTAAAGAGCAAGTTGTTTGAGTTCGAGTTTAGCTCTGTTGAGCAAATACCCCGTGAGCAGAATTCCAATGCTAATGTTCTTGCTCGACTCTCT
Source organism: Humulus lupulus (assembly GCF_963169125.1). Taxonomy (NCBI): domain Eukaryota; kingdom Viridiplantae; phylum Streptophyta; class Magnoliopsida; order Rosales; family Cannabaceae; genus Humulus; species Humulus lupulus. Next base: position 132,139,289 of record NC_084798.1, on the reverse strand, counting down.
ACAACCAAGGAGGCAGATATATTGAATGTAGTTCTTGTGGAGTTCTTGGAAAGACCAATTATAACAACTAAAACAGTTAAGGTTGGAATGATTAACATAAAATCGACCTGGATGACTCCCATAGTGGAATACCTCACAACCAAAAGGCTACCTGATAATAGGAAGGGCGCGAGAAAGTTGTTGTATAAAGCTCCGCTGTATGTTATGATTGAGGGGATCCTATATCGACAAGGGCATTTGTTTCCCCTCCTGCGATGTGTTATGCCCGAAGAAGCACAGACTATTTTGCAAGAAATACATGAAGGCTTCTGCGGAAACCATGCTGGGGGACAAAACCTAGCTCTAAAGGTACTAAGACGGGGCTATTTTTGGCCCACTTTGACAAAGGACTTGATCTCGTATGTGCAAAAGTGTGACAAATGCCAACTCTTTGCCATAGTTGCCCGAGCTACTCCAATCAAGTTAACCATGATCTCATTACCTTGGGCACTTGCAACATGGGGAATTGACTTAATTGGTTCCCTGCCAACAGGAAAAGGAGGAGTTCATTATGTAGTAGTCGCAATTGATTATTTCACAAAGTGGGTAGAGGATGAACCTTTGGCAACCATAACCTCCAAGAAAGTCCTGGATTTCATTGTGAGGAATATCATATGTCAATTTGGATTCCCTAAAAAGATCGTATCAGACAACGGAACTCAGTTCGACAGTGACCTCTTCACAGACTTTTGTGAAAAATATGGCATAACCAAGAGTTTCTCGTTGGTAGCGTACCCACAAGCCAATGGGTAGGTTGAGGCCGTAAACAAAACCCTGAAGGCAAGCTTGAAGAAAAGACTAGATGAGGCCAAGGGATTATGGCCCGAGCATCTCCCACAAGTACTCTGGGCATATCGGACCTCACATAGAACCTCCACGGGACATACCCCCATTTCCCTAACCTTTTGAAGCGAGGCTATGCTCCCAATTGAGGCAATGGTAATGACTCATAGACAAAAACCTTTGATTAAGATCATAACCACGAGCTACTTAGTGCATCCCTCAATCTAATCGAAGAAAAATGAGAGGCATCGCAATTACAGCTCGCCCATTATCAACAAAAGATCACCCTTTATTTCAATTCAAAGGTTAAGGGACGCGGACTCGGATTAGGCGATCTGGCTCTCCGAATGGTCTTTTCGGCAAATAAAGATCCCAAGGATTGTGTGTTATGGCCGAACTAGGAAGGACCATATCAGATCGTAAAGGTCCTGTGTGAAGGAACTTTCAAGCTTGCCCGACTAAGTGGGGAAATAGTCCCATGGACCTGGAATGCCCTACATTTAAAAAAGTATTATCAATAGTTTCGTTGTCTTTAATGTTTTCAGAATTACCGTTTATGTAAGGCTTATTTATAAAAGCCATTTCAGTTCAATAACAATTGGATTATTAAATAACCATTTTTATCATTTTGTTCTCATGAGCATACTTTGTAAAATCAACCAAGAACGTTTATATGTTCTGGTTGCTTGAGGGCACATAATCGAAGAAAGATTTTTAGAAATTTTAGCTTATTCGAATAAAGATTAAAACTTAGAGTTTGGAAAAATTGATTATTCAACGGCTTTTTAAAGCTCGAATTTTCAAAAGACTAAACGCGAACTAAGTTTGAGAAATCTCTAAAACCCTGGATATAACCAGGTCCAAGGCCTGATTCCTAATAGGTACAATGCCATTAAGCTTATTAAAAAAAAACCCTGGACATAACCAGGTCCAAGGCCTGATTCTTAACAGGTATGGCATAAATAAGCGAGCAAAATCTTGGATACAACTAAGATATCGATAAAATATATCTCGATCAAAAGTCAACCCCTAAGATTTCTAATGTACAAGAATCTAAGGATTCATAAACATGAGAAAATAATAGACTAAGGGAAATACGAATAGTGTTGGGGTTTTATTCCCTAATTAAAACTCAATTTCTTTATATCTCATTTATTATTAATAAAAGAATAGAAATCATTTTTTGACTTGGTCAATAACTTTACTCACATGTTTTATTTTCATGATTATTTGTTTAATATAAACTTCTATTAAATCACGAGCATATAGCTAATCGTATTTATAGTGACATAATCACAGTGGAATATAAATATGATTATATGTTCAAAATAAGTTAGTCCTAAGATTAGTTAGTGCACTGGATTTACACTGACTTGCCAATCTTCGATATGATCTACTTACACATTGTGGTGTTATGTTCTTTCCAGAACATTAGCAAAGTAGATAAGATCGGATGTATTTGTTACATCGGACAGGACCGATATTGACATTTGATAAGATAAGTAAACATATCGTTATTATCTATTCTAGTTATATCATATAGTTGACCATAGGTCAATTCAATCTCAATTCTGAGTGGTTAGTATTCTAACTGATTGTATTATTTGAGTTCTTTGACTTGTTCGTTACTAGCTTACCCTACGGACTAGCCCATACTTACATCATGGGAACTCGATAGTATAATTGAGTGGGAGTGTTAATCATAGATATGAACATCTATAGCTTCTGATGAAGAAGTGAAATGATGGTTTCCTTTTAGTTTGGTTCAAGGTGTTAAATGATAGAGATCTCATTTCAGTAATTAAATTAGTTTACTGAAATATCATTTACAAGGAACTAAGTGTTTTAAGGATAAAATACAATGAGGGGTAAAATGGTATTTTAGTCCTATCTCATTGTAGACCGTCTATATAGGATTGAGTGACAATTATGGTTGTAACAATGGATAATTAATAGCGTATCTATATTTGTTATAGAGTGTTCTATGAATTCAAGAGTGCAATTCCAAGTCTATAGTGGAGTCACGGGGAATTAATAAGTTAGTAAATTTATCTGTTATATTTATGATAACTTATTAGAGCTTGATTTCATAGGCCCATGGTCCCTACTGTACCTTGGATAAAATCATCTAGATAGTCTCAATTAATTGATTTAATTATCTATTAGAATTATCAAAGTTGACCAGGTCAATTTTGGATAGTTTCACAAAGTTATGTAATTTAGAAAAGAAAAGAGAAATTAGGACAGATTTGATAACTAAGATAAATTGGTATCTAAATTAATAAATAAGTTTAAATCAAGGTTCAAATTATAAATAATTAATTTGATAAAGGATTTAAAAAATTATTTAATTAATTAAATCAATAGAAAATAATACAGACCTTGATTTTAAGTCCAATGGGCTTATAATCAAATGGGAAATTTCACGAGCCTAAAGCCCATGATAATTTTGACCTAGGGCTTCTAATTGGCTATTATTTTATTGATTTTTTAATTAAATTAAATGGCCTAATTGAGTCTATAAAATGAGTGCTTAGAGAGAAGTCAATACAGACGACAGACGACAGATAAGTTTAATCACTTGTTTTCTGATAATTTTAGATTCTCTCTAAACACAAGTCCTTTTCTAAGCCTCTTATTATTCTTTTCTCTTCTTCTCTTTGTATCTATCTCATGTGTTGAAAATTTCCCACTCTAGTCTAGGTGATTCTAAGGATACTTTGGAAGACTGTGAAGATTATAGAAGATCAGTTCAGTTTCTTGATAATACTCTGCGACAGAAAGGATACAAGGGTTAGAGAAACTGAAGGAAGGACTCATTCATTCTGCTGCGTATAGTGTAAGTATTCATATCATTATTTCTCTTTGAATATAATTTTAGAAACATATTCTAGGTTATCTCATATTAATTTGTTTAATATTAGATCTACATGAAAATAAATAAAGATCATGTATAAGTTTCCTAACAAATAGATCACAGTTAGATGTATATTCTAAAATATATTGTCATCTCGAAGTGGAAAATCCTCGACCTAAGCTCGAAGGCAATTGTTTTCGTCCCAAGGGGGTTAGTTACAAAAGCTTAAAAAATAAAAGTGAAAATGAAAAATCACTGAGGTCCGTCAGCTTGCTCCAGAGAAGTCACATCCTCGTCATCTCCCAAATTTCTTCAGAGGCTTCGGCGGTCTCTAATGGTTCCTGTGAGAACTAAATCTTGAACTTGGCAAGGTATGTATCCCACAGCTCGGGCTGCATAAATGTGAAGTTCCTATCCTGGTTTAAAGCCCAGCAATGGTAAAGTATCTCCTCCATTTGAGTTAATGACTCCGCAGCTTCCTCCTTGGCCTTGGCCTCGACCTCGTTCAGCTTCTTCTTCAGTTATTCATTTTCAGCCTGAAGCTATTCCACGCCATGGCTCACCTCCACACCTAATTCTGGGAGGCAGACAGGGCGGCTTTTGCAGACTGCTCACTCTCCTAGGAGGAAACCAGGGCAGCTTTGGTGGTTTGTGTTGCCCTCTTAAGCGACGCTCAAGGCAGCTCGGAGCTCCTCATCCATGGCTTTAACCCGAGCAATTCCTCAAAATTGAGCCAAGACAGACTGCAAAAGAATGAGGCAAGTCAAGTATAGTTTATAAAAAAAAATTGAGAATGGAAAAGTTATGAGAGTGAGAAGGATTCACAGTGAGGTTCATCCCCATGGTAGATTCGAGGAGATCCTCAGGAATACACTCCTCTATAGCACTTAAGTCTCTATTGTTGGCTTTGTAAGCGTGGCCAACAATATGGCTTGCCATCTCATACACAGTACCCTGAAACGCCTCAGGGATCTTGTCCAGATTGAGTGGCTTGACTGGGATCTGTACAGTAGGAGCCTCACCTTGGATCTCTTGAGGATTTGAGGGAGGTCATGTCGAGGAAGAGGAGGAGGAGCTTGGTGAACCGTGACTGTGGTTATCAGAGCTGGGGGAATTTTCTTTTGTGGTTGCTCTCGGGTGGAGCTAACACCTTTGTCTTTAGCCGGAGACTCAGTGGTACCCCTTGTCTCTGGAGCTGTTTTCTTTGTCACTCTGGGCCTCTTCCCCACGGGACCAGCTCCGGTCCCACTGGCCTTAAAAGCATCTCACAAACTAGGGGCTTTCTGGTAGCTCCATCTCTTAACTAGAAAAAGAGCGAATAGAGGATTATGATTTAAGAAGTAATTATTCAAAGTATTATAAAAATAAGAGAAAGAGAAAGAGCAAGAACCATACCCTCCGAGGTAGGGGAGGAATCTATTACAATTAGCTCGGGGTTATTAACTGGGTTGGGCACAACCTCTAACTCTTGGATTAACAGAGGTAGGGGAGAATCTAATGACCTCCTAGATCCTAGGGGGTTAAGTTCCTTCCTCGGGGCTGGACTCATCTATGTACTGCGAAAAACCAGGGGCATATACACCCAAATGCAGGGAAGGCCAAGTCCAACGGTTAGTACCATACTCTTCAAAAATGGTGGACCTAAAATTGAGAGTGTTGTCAACAACGATGGTACCTTTGAGGTAGTTGTGGTCATAGCATACCACCAAATGGTCCACAAACTTGAGGAGGGTTGTGTTTAGGTCCGAATCGGTAGGATGATGACTATCGAGCTGGTTAGGGTTTAATCGAATTAGTCTATAACTGGCAACAGCCTGATCTAACTGTAACGTCCCAAAATTACCTAATAAGGCTTAGGGCCTTGATTAGGAGGCCAAGATGGAAATATATGGAATTATATGTTTATTTGATATATTTGATTGTGAGTATGTGAGTTATGTAATAATATAACTAGTGGTGCATGTTTAGGGGTATTAAATATGCATGTGGGCCTGCTTCTCATTAGAAGGGAAATTTTGATAATTTGGCCCATTATGGGCATAATTGTATATATATGTGCATATATGTGATATATTTGTGAGACCACATTATTATGTGGGTTTATTTGAGTTACTCAACATGAGACGATCCTAGGGAGCAAGTTAGCGAAAAAGTCACAACGGGACCCAATACTCGACTCAGGGCGAGTCAAGGAGTATTTTGGATATTTGGCATTTAATTAGGTTATCGGGTAATGGGAATGAATAATTGGGGATATATTTGGAGTTAGTGAGTTTAGGAGGGAATACTAGGGAATTTGACCATTTTTCCCTAGGGTACGTTTTTGGTACCCCAAGCCCCAGGATTAGCTTAACTGAAACTTAAGCCTTAGGAAACATAAAGAACCGCACAAACACCCTCCTTGAACAGACTCACTCTCTCTCCCCACTCTCTTCCTCTCTAAAGCTTCACTAAGCTAGTCTTTGAAGAATGAAGAAGGATTTTGGCTAGAAACCAAAGAATTGAAGGCTTGTGATTGGGATTTGGAAAGATTGTGGTTAAAGGATCATCATTCAGAACTAAGGTAACAGTCTAATCCTTTTGTTTAACTGATTTATGTAAGAATTTGCAGCTGCTTTGAGGTGTTCTGGAACCTTCTAGCTCAAGAATTGAAATTGGTGTTTTTATGAGTTTAGTAACTATATTTTTGTTTGGTTTTGCTATTGGAAAGATGTTAGAACTATAGTGGTGATTGAATTATGGTTTAGGGGGTGAAATTGGGATAGTTTGGGTTGAATTTGGTTGTTGAAAATTGAAGAAAATCTGGGTTCGGAGGGCCAAGTCGCGGTTCTATTCTTGAGGGGCTACGACCTAGCTGAACCCAAGACCCAGGGAGGCCTCTGTCTGGGAGGCGCACCGCGACCCTCTTGGGCAGGTCACGACCCACATCCCTTTGGCAGAGGGAGAGGGCCTCTGATTTGAAGGGGCGTGCCACGACTCTCAAGGGTAGGTCGCAGCCCGCGTGGGCAGTTTGGTCCTTGGGGAGTTTTTAAGGATGGGAACCTTTTCCTTAGGACTCAGGATCGATTCCACTACCCGGTTTAGTGAAATTCGAGGCCCCGAAGGGTAGGTCTCGGTCCGGAAGCCTTTATTGCTCGTTATTGATGAAATCCTATATTATGGTTTTGACTAGGTTATCGCTAGGGGCTCGGAACCGAGAAATGCTCGAGGGTCGTCCTTATTTTACGCTATACTCGGACCTGAGGTAAGAAAACTGTACCCAATACATGTATATGTGATCAGAGCATGGCCTGAACATTATTAATAATTATGATTAGGGCCCTTGGCCCCTGAGAACGTTTATGTTTAAGCTAGTGTTTCACTTGTTGATTGGTCCTACTTGAATATTCTATACCTACTCAAGTGTTTCATGTTTGTTGTATGAATTCTATGGTTAGGGCCTGAGGCCCCATTAAATAAGTATGATTAGTATTGTGAGTACGGTTACTTGATGGTGTTATGTGGTTAGCATACATATGTGCTCGTTTTGTTGGGATATGCCTATTTATATCTGTTTCTGTTTTGAAGTTTGAATACCTGGCTCAGGGTTTGACTTATTAGTCAAGGACGACAAAAGTGTGTTGCATGCTTGTTGAAAGGCTTAGGCCGAAATCAGCAACATACTATTACGTTGGCTGACACTATGGTCGTTGGAAAACCGAAGGTGTTGGGTTAGCTCTATGGCTAGTTACTCAGAGCTAAGGGCAAGGACCCTCGGTGACTCTATGGTCACATAGCTAGGGCATAGGCCCCGGGGTTGGCTCTATGGTCAACCGTTCAGGGCAGCGCTCCCAAATTGGTCCAATGACCATTTGTTTGTAACTGAATGACAGTATGTGTAGGTTAGTATTGCTGGACATGCTAGATAAGTATATGAGAATCTATATTGTTAAGTTTATGCACATGTAGAGTTTTCTTGCTAAGCCTTGGCTCACGGATGCTTTGTGGTGCAGGTAAGGGGAATGAAAAACTTGACCAGCCATGAGTTGGAGAGCTTTGATGGCGGTGTGTACATATGCGGCTGCTGGACCACCACGGCTGAGGATATCTCAGAGGAACTAGGGTTGTAGCCCTGTTTTTGCCGCTTAGGTCAGCTAGATGTAATCTTTTATATACCTACACTTCTTTAAGTATTTGGTTGTAATATTTTGGGATCCCACGAATGTATGAAACTTTTTAAATAAAAGTCAACGGTTCCTTTGACCAAAATTTTTAAACCTAACCCTTGACATTAACCATAGTTACACGTTTTAAGCCAAATGAATTGATCAACAATTCTGACACAATTTAAAGTACATAGTGTAACGGTCCTGGATTAGGAGGACATTACAACTTTGTATCAGAGATGCCAAGGTTTAAAAGTTCTTGAAGACTGGCCGGGCATGTACACTCGCCACTAAAGACAAGTTCGACTCAAGGTTTGGTAATTATTATGTGGTTATGTGTTTAAATGTTTAAACATGACATGAATCCCTTATCTGCGTGCCTGTTTAGGAAGCGTGAGATAATCTGATAGGGTTTGGCCCTTGGCTGCTGCATGAATGATAAAGAACGCGCTTATTAGCATCGTTACTGCTTGTGAATGCAAGGGAACCACTTATTAGCGTTATTATTTGTTTAAAGTTCAAGAAATGCTTATTAGCACTATTAACACTAGCAGGGATGAAAAGAACATGCTTATTAGAAGTGTTATACTTATGTAAATGCTTCGATATGTATATGTGCATTGTTATTTGTTGATGGATATCAGGTTGTGCTTATTAGCACCATGAATGAATATGTTGAGTGATGGCATGCTTATTAGCATTGCACTTGTTGTTTATCCGTTTGATCTTGGACCGTTAGGCGGCAAGAGGTATAGTTATTACTTACCTAGCGACTGATTTGATCATTGTAGGGTGGATTGAGTAACAGTATGAATCCTTGAAGGTCAGAGAGGTTGGTTGGCCAAGAGTTACAGGCTAATGAAAGGAATGACCAGGGTCGGGCCCCACTACCAGCTCCAGAAAACTGGCAGCAGGTGCTTGCTGACATGCAAGCCAGGTTAGGGAGGTAGGAAGAAGAGTTACTCCTCTTAAGACAACAACAAGTTCCAGCAGGGAACCCACAGCCTGTGGTACCAGTAGTAGTGCAGCCCCAAGTAGGGGGAGATAGTTGGGAACCCTTGTATGAGAGGTTCAGGAAGAAACACCATCCAGTCTTTGAGGGAGGCTCAAATCCAGTAAAGGCTGAGCAGTGGATGACCATGATAACCACCATCCTAGATTTCATGAGGGTAGGTGGTAACGAGAGAGTGGCATGCGTCACTTATATGTTTCGAGAGGATGCCCGATTATGGTGGGAGGTGGTATCCTAGACCAGAGTAGTAACCACCGTGGAATGAGAAGAGTTCAAAACCTTGTTCAATGAGAAATACTACAACGATGCAGTTAAAATTGCGAAGGCTGAGGAATTTAGCAAGTTATTTCAGGGTAACATGACAGTGACTACTTACGCTTTGAAGTTTGACAGATTGGCAAAGTTTGTCAGGGATCTGGTGCCCACTGATGGCACCATAAGAGAAAGGTTTCTTTAGAGGCTACAACCTATGATAGCCCGAGATGTTCGTATTACCACTATGCCATGATTGACTACCTATGCACGGGCTGTGGAGAAGGCGCTTATAGCTGAGAGCGCAGAGAACAAAATCTGGCATGACAATACAGCTAAGAGGGATTCTAGGAGGTCAGGACCTCCATTAATATGTTTTGGTAGGGTGGAGGCCCCAGTGATCGGAAGAGGAAGACTTCGGATACAGTTTCAGCTTCAGGGCTAGATAGGAGGCCACAGGGCGCACAGATGGGCCACCAAAGTGGCGATAAGACCTAGAGAGGATTCCCAGAGTGTGCTCGATGCAGGAAGTGCCACATTGGGGAATGTTAGGCAAAAGCCAGCTTTTTTTGTGGTAGTATGAGGCACTTGAAGAAAGACTGCCCGAGAGCCAGAAAGGAGGAGCCGAAGAAGGTGGACAGCCTGACGCCAGCTTGGGTGTTCACCTTGACCCAGGCAGAGGCCGAGGCTAGTCCCTTGGTAGTGACAAGTCAGCTTTCTAGTGCTGGAATCTTGATTAATTAGGTGCTACGCACTCTTTTTTTGCTAGTAGGATTATAAATGGATTGTGTAGACCATGTGACTTCTATCCTGTGGAGTTTGGTACTATGTTGCCTACTGGGGAGTTAGTGGTTTCTAGGAGATGGATTAGATCACTACTAGTTATAGTGGATGACAGGGAATTATTAGTTGATTTGGTAGAATTGGTGATGACATAATTCGATATAATTATGGGTATGTATTGGCTAGAAAAGTATGGGGCAACGATAGATTGCAAGAACAAGATGGTAACCTTTGAGCCCGAGGGTGAGGACCCCTTTGAGCCCGAGGGTGAGGACCCCTTTGTATTCGTTGGCACTGTCCATGGACCGCACATACATATGATATCAATACTTAGAGCTAGAGACCTATTGCAGGGGGGATGCATAAGGTTCTTAGCTAGCATGGTGGATACCACTCAAGTCATGCCAGTGGAGCCAGAACAGACCCGATTAGTCTATGAGTTTCTAGACGTGTTTCTAGAAGATCTGCCAGGGTTACCTCCACACAGGAAAATTAAGTTTGTAATTGAATTGGCGCCAGGGACAGAGCCAATGTCTAGGGCACCTTATAGGATGGCTCTAGCTGAGCTGAAGGAACTAAAGGTTCAACTATAGGAGTTACTAGACTTGGGCTTTATTAGGCCCAGTTTCTCACCATGGGGTGCACCAGTACTCTTTGTGAAGAAAAAGGACGGTTCCCTAAGGATATGTATCGATTATAGGGAACTGAACAAGTTGACTATCAAGAATAGATACCCATTGCCAAGAATTGATGATTTGTTTGATCAGTTGCAGAGTAGAATGATATTCTCTAAGATAGATCTTCGATCTGGTTATCACCAGCTGAGGATCAGGGAGGAGGATATATCGAAGACAACTTTTCGTACCTAGTACGGGCATTATGAGTTCTTGGTGATGTCATTTAGATTGACTAATGCCCCGACAACATTTATGGATTTAATGAACAGGGTGTTCAAAGATTACCTGGACTAGTTTGTGATCGTCTTTATTGATGATATATTGATATACTCTCGGACAGAGACAGAACACAAGCAGCACCTCAAATTGGTACTACAGAGGTTGAGAGAACACAGGTTGTATGCGAAGTTCAAGAAATGCAAATTTTGGTTGCCACAAGTGACTTTCTTAGGTCACATAGTTAGTAAGGATGAGATTAAGGTGGTTCCAACAAAGATAGAGGCGGTCAGAGATTGGCCAAGACTGAAGAACGCTTCAGAGATCAGGAGTTTCTTGGGATTGGCAGGGAATTACAAACGTTTTGTGGAGGGATTTTCCAAGATTGCGTTATCATTGACAGAGTTAACACGCAAGAATCAGAAGTTTGTATGGTTAGACAAGTGTGAAGACAGCTTCCAGAAGCTCAAGAAGAGTTTGATCACTGCTCCGATCTTGAGCCTTCCTACAGATCGGGATATGTTTGTAGTTTATTGTGACGCCTCGAGGCAGGGTCTGGGTTATGTACTTATGCAGACAGGGAAGGTGATTGCCTATGCATCACATCAATTGAAGGAATATGAGTAGAGGTACCCTACACATGACTTAGAACTTACAACAGTAGTTTTTGCAATGAAGGTGTGGCGGCACTACTTGTATGGTGAGAAGTGTGAGATATACAATGATCACAAGAGTTTAAAATACTTTTTCACCCATAAGGATCTAAACATGAGGCAAAGAAATTTGTTAGAACTGGTAAAGGATTATGATTGTGAAATCCTCTATCACACTGGGAAGGAACGTGGTAGCAGATGCCTTAAGCCAAAAGGGTCCAAGACAGTTATATAGTGATAGTCAGGTATCTAGGGAGTAGGCTGAAGATATGACAAGAGTAGGAATTGAGTTAGTAGTGGGCCAGCTAGCCAACATCACCCTACAGTCTACTCTCTTGGAGAGGATCAAGGAGAAGTAGTTAGATGACCCACAGTTGGGGCAGATTAGATGGGACGTCCTAGCTGGAATAGCTAAGGACTACACATTGTCAAGCATGGACTTGTTGAGATACAAAGATTGGATCTGCATTCTGATGGATACCGGGATCAGACGGGAGATTCTGGACGAATCTCATACTACCCCTTATTCTCTACATCCGGGCACCATGAAGATGTACAAAGATCTGAGAGTTCTATATTGGTGGCCTGGGATGAAGAGGGACGTGACTGAGTATGTGGCAAGGTGCCTGTCCTGTTAGCAGGTCAAGGTCGTGCATGAGAGGCCAGTAGGGCTGTTACAGCCTCTGGATATTCCAGAGTGGAAGTGGGAAGACATCACGATGAATTTCATGGTAGGATTTCCCAGGACAGTGGGCCAACATGATTCTATTTGGGTCATCATGGATCGATATACGAAATCAGTTAATTTTCTACCAGTAAGGACGAATTACAGTGTTGACCAGTATGTAGATCTCTATGTGAGAGAGATAGTTTGCCTTCATGGGACTCCAGGGTCTATCGTGTCTGATAAGGACCTTATCTTTACTTCCATGTTTTGGGGAAGTTTTCAGAGGGCGGTGTATACACAGCTGAAGTTTAGTACAGCTCATCATCCTCAGACGAATGGTCAGTCTGAGAGGACTATCCAGATATCAGAGGACATGTTGAGAGCATGTGTGTTGGACGTTCAAGGGTCCTGGAGTATGTTTAGAGTTTTCCTATAACAACAGCTACCAGTCTACCATTGGGATGGCACCTTATGAGATGTTGTATGGTAGGAAGTGCAGATCGTCCATTCATTGGGATGAGATGGGTGAGAAGAAATATTTGGGTCCTGATGCAGTTCAGAGGACCACTAAGGCTATCGAGAATAATAGAGCTCGGATGCTCGTGTCTCAGAGTAGACAGAAGAGTTATTCAGACCCAAGGTTGAGGAATGTAGAGTTCCAAGTGGGAGATTATGTCTTCCTTAGGGTTTCACCTTTGAGAGGGGTGAGGAGGTTCGGGAAGAAGGGCAAACTAAGCCCTAGGTTTGTGGAACCATTTGAGATCTTTGAGAGGGTCGGGCAGGTGGCCTATAGGTTGGCCTTGCCCCCTGCATTGTCTAGTGTGCATAATGTATTCCATATTTCCATGTTGAGGAAGTACGTGTCAGATGGAACTCATGTACTGAGTTATGAGGATCTGGAACTGGAGGCAGACTTATGCTATGAAGATCAGCCAGTTCAGATTTTAGACAAGAAGGACAAGGTCTTGAGGAACAAGACTATACCTTTAGTTAAGGTATTATGGAGGAACAACAAGGTCGAGGAAGGGACCTAGGAGCTGGAGGCAGATATGCAGACTCAGTATCCCAAGTTGTTTAGGTAAAATTTCGAGGATGAAATTTCTGTAAGGAGGGGATAGTTGTAACGTCCCAAAATTTCCTAATAAGGCTTAGGGCCTTGATTAGGGGGTCAGGATGGCAATATATGGAATTATATGTTTATTTGATATATTTGATTGTGATTATGTGTGTTATGTAATAATATAACTAGTGGTACATGTTTAGGGGTATTAAATATGCATGTGGGCCCGTTTCTTATTAGAAGGGCAATTTTTATAATTTGGCCCGTTATGGGCATAATTTTATATATATGTGATATATGTGTGAGACCACATTATTATGTGGGTTTATTTGAGTTACTCGGCATGAGACGATCCTAGGGAGCAAGTTAGCGGGAAAGTCACAACAGGACCCAATACTCGACTCGGGGCGAGTCAAGGGGTATTTTGGGTATTTGGCATTTAATTGGGTTATTGGGTAATGGGAATGAATAATTGGGGATATATTCATAGTTGGTGAGTTTAGGAGGGAATACTAGGGAATTTGACCATTTTTCCTTTGGGGACGTTTTTTATACCCCGAGCCTCAGGATTAGCTTAACTGAAACTTAAGCCTTAGGAAACATAAAGAACCGCACAAAGACACTCCTTGAACTAACTCACTCTCTCTCCTCACTCTCTTTCTCTCTAAAGCTTCACTAAGCTAGTCTTTGAAGAATTAAGAAGGATTTTGGCTAAAAACCAAAGAATTGAAGACTTGGGATTGAGATTTGGAAAACTTGTGGTCAGAGGATCATCATTCATAACCGAAGGTGTTGGGTTAGCTCTATGGCTAGTTACTCAGAGCTAAGGGCAAGGGCCCCAGGTGACTTTATGGTCACATAGCTAGGGCATAGGCCCCGGGGTTGGCTCTATGGTCAACAGTTCATGGCAGCGACCCCAATTTGGTCCAATGACCATTTTTTTGTAACTGAATGACTGTATGTGTAGGTTATTATTGCTGGACATGCTAGATAAGTATATGAGAATCTATATTGTTAAGTTTATGCACATGTAGAGTTTTCTTGCTAAGCCTTGGCTCACGGATGCTTTGTGGTGCGGGTAAGGGGAATGAAAAACTTGACCAGCCATGATTTGGAGAGCTTCGATGGCGGTGTGTACATATGCAGCTGCTCGACCACCACGGCTGAGGATATCTCAGAGGAACTAGGGTTGTAGCCCTGTTTTTGCCGCTTAGGTCAGCTAGATGTAATCTTTTATATACCTACACTTCTTTAAGTATTTGGTTGTAATATTTTGGGATCCCACGAATGTATGAAACTTTTTAAATAAAAGTCAACGGTTCCTTTCACCAAAATTTTTAAACCTAACCCTTGACATTAACAATAGTTGCACGTTTTAAGCCAAATGAATTTATTAGCAAGTTTGACACAATTTAAAGTACATAGTGTAACAGTCATGGATTAGGAGGATGTTACACTAACTCTCTGTATGGGTATGGGTTACCTTGGCCAGAGGGGCCGGCTGCTGCCCCAGACACAGCTCAGTCTGAGTAAGGCCCCTGACTATCCTTAGGAGCTCACCTTTTTTGCACCAACGGTGCCACACTTCCTCCTCTTCGATGTTTTCATCGACTGGCAAGGCTTCTTGAGGAGGGGGAGCTCGGGGATGAAAGGAAGAGGAACTCGGGTCCTGAGAGCTAGCTTTTGGACCTTGCTGATTAGGTTGCAGGGCACCATGGTGGTGTCATTCCCAACCTTACAGTAGTCTTTCTCCTTCGGAGGAAGACTAGACAAAGTCTCTTATTGACACATAAGTGTCACAGACCTCTCTGTCCTCATGAATATAGCTGCACAAAGAACGAACTCAGTAAGAATACTTAAACAACAAAAAAAAGTGTGAAAGTGATAAGAAAGTTATCGTGCTGAATTCAAAAAGATAGAGGACTTATGAGGGTGGTTGAAGTATCGGTGATCGTAGTTCTTGAACACATTGGACATAAAGAACAAGTCTTTATAGTCACTTGGTTGGCTGGGGAGGTTAATGATGGATGTTGATCCCTACTTGTTTGATTTTATTATGTTCGGTTCACTACTGCGACGAGTGGCCAAGATGTGAGGATTGCTGGTTGAAACATAGGGACGTAAAAATGAATGGGACCTAGAGGCCCTCATGCTTACTTAATCATTGAACGGTTAGAACCCGAGCAAGTGCTCTGATAAGTTATTCCTAGAGAGCAGCCATGAATATTGGTCATTCAATGAGAGTGCCTAGAGATACTAGGGGTTGCCAAATTTGAGTGAGGATGAACACCCTAGGGCAACTACTCGCCAATACCATTGATTGACATACAAGTCTCTATAAACCCATGTAACTTCGATTACACTCTTGAATAGCAGCATTGACCTAGGTAACTTGATGGTTACCCTTGTGAGGGATTTACTTTTGGATAAGTAGGGATGCCCTAGGTTACTCATAGTTACCCTTGATGTGGATATTTATTGGCTAGATCTTAGTGTTGAGACTCAGTTCTCCCCTATTGATTAGCAAATATGTTGGAGGGCGTGGTACGCCCGAATTGTCGGAAATTGTTGAGCGTTGGTCTCGAATTATATTGTGATATATATATATCTGTTTGCTCTGAGATTTTTGGAGTGCAGGAATTTATCTGTCTATCTGAAATAGTTTGCCATTGGTTATCAGACATAACCATAAGTTTTCCAGAACACTTTTGCATTCTTGAAATTGATTGCTTAGGGTCTGGATGGATCCGGAACCCTAATTTTGTTGAGCTATTGCTATCAATGATCAGTGACTTGGCCAGTGATCACCTGTCTTCTCTACATACTTTTGTTTTACAGTTGAACTTACTAAGCACTTTTGGTGACCTAGTTGTTCCTTGATGTAGGTAAGAACAAGGGCAAAGCAAAGCAATGAGCGCTGGAGTCTACTTTGTGGATGTACATGTGGACCGACCTTTTGGGAAGCTGTTTTTTTCTTGGAAATTTTTATTTTCATACAAGAACAAAAATGAAAATGAAAAAAAAAAAGGAAACAGATAAATATTTAGTGTAAGACCCAAATTTACCAATAAGGCTTAAGGGCCTTGATTAGTGTATCAGGAGGGCATAACTGGATTATATGTGATTTAAATGATTAAAAGCATGTTTATATGATTATTTGGATATATGTGATGCATGACTATGTGTTCTAGTATGCATGCAGGCCCTGATTAGGTTATAATGGCATATTCGTAATTTTGGCCCGTTGAGGGCATAAATGTAAATATTTGTGTTAATTGTTGAGACCACATTATTATGTGGATATATTTGCAGCTTGTGACTCGAGGCGATCCTAGTGAGCGGTCTAGCGAAAAAGTCACGGTGGGAATTTATACTTGGCCCGGGACGAGCCTGGGGGTATTTATGGGAATTTAGGAAATATATTGGAGTCTATTTGATATTGAGAAATATAATTGGTGATTAGTTAGGTGTCGGGAAGTAAGCGGTAAATATTAGAGACATTCGAGGAATTAGCGGGAATTGAGAGCAAATGACCAAAATGCCCCTAGATTGATTTAAAGGCTTAGGAATTATGGGAGGGCAAATTGGTCATTTTGTTTAAAAATCAGAGATGAGTATTACTTTTGCTTTATTGCTTTAGTGGAATGTGTAGAAAACTTTAGAAGTCTGAAGGAAGGAAAGAGACAAAAGGAAAAGAAAAGGAAACAATGAAAAACAGAAGTCTTGCTTTCTCTCTCACGGTTTAGGTTTCTCTCACCCTTTCTGCTGGAATTTGAGGCTGAAATTCTGAGGAACTTTAGGGTAAGACTTCACACTTGGCCCCTTGATTTGGCTTGAGGATTTAGCAAGAGTAATTCAGTCCATTTGAGGTAAGTTTCAAAGTGTTTTTCAGTTCTGG
Source organism: Humulus lupulus (assembly GCF_963169125.1). NCBI lineage: Eukaryota > Viridiplantae > Streptophyta > Magnoliopsida > Rosales > Cannabaceae > Humulus > Humulus lupulus. The sequence continues at coordinate 132,122,247 of NC_084798.1, read as the reverse complement.
TTTTTGGTGTTGAAATGGTTGTTCTAAGCTGAGTTTTGATGGGAATTCTAGGGAATTAAGCCTGTGGTTTTGAGGAGTGAAAGCTAAGAAGGTGTGGAAGATAACCTAGGTCGAAATCCTCCATCAAAGGTAAGAAGTTCTAGCTTCAAAGTCCTAAATTTCTGTTGTTCTGCTGAGCTTTGAGCTTAAAGCTCAATCATGGTGAATTCTTTAAATTGGGGTGCATGTGGTTGATTTTCATATGGTTGGGTCTTATGGGATGTGTTAAAGATTTTGGTAGGCTTGTTTTGGGATATGGTTGAGGTTTGGATGAGTCTTGGAGAGGTTTGGCTCGGGGAAAATCGAAGGAAGAAAGTCTGGGTTTGGCTGTGCTGTGACTAGTGCTATAGCGCTAGTCATTGGGCGCTACAGCGCTAGGCCCTGTTGTTTCAGAGCTTTTTGGCTCTGCTTGTAGCGCTATAGCACCCTCTTTATGGCGTTGTAGCTCTACCCTGTTTCCAGAAGGGGGTTTTTGGGTTATTTCTTAGGGTTTTTGCCTAGGGGCTCGGGGTTCGATTTCACCACCCCGTTTGGTGGAATTAGGGCTTCCTGAGAGTTCATGATTGGTCCCGAGGTTAGATTTTGGGATTGAAGTTTTGTAATGGTTCTAACTTGTGACTGTGACTAGGTGTACGCTAGGGCTCGGAAGGGATCGTGCTTGAGGGTTGTCATCATTGATCAAAGCTACCAGAATCCAAAGGTAAGAAAACTGCACCCGGTTATGTGATTATGTTGGGACTAAGAGCTCCCTATATCTGTATGATGTCATAGATGGTATTATGCCATGGGACATGTGATAAATGGCCTAAGAGTGCCGGGATCAATATTTGCGCACAAGGCGCGGCTCGGCCACTGGTAGCTGAGGACAGCTTAATATTCACTAAGCTCAGTTTAAGCGGGCCGGAGTCAATGGGATGATTTGGGGTTGCGACCTAAGGGCATCAACCCTGTCTATTTTATGTGAATTTGTTATTAATGTTAATTGAGTAGCTTGGTATGCTAAATGCCTAATTATATGGATATTTTGGGTTGTTAAGTATATGATTATACAGTTTGAGTTATCTGATTGTTTAATTGATGATTATGCTCTATTATTTTGTTTTCTTACTGGGCCTTGGCTCACAGGTGCTACGTGGCGCAGGTAAATGCAAGGGTAAGATGGACTAGTCCTGAGTGGGAGAGCTTTGAGGCTGAATGTACATAGTCGACTGATCGGCCGCTACAGCCGAGGAGTGGTACAGGACGGGAAAGCCTAAATGTCTGTTTTGCCCTTAGAGTGGCTAGTAGCTGTACCTATAACCTGAAATTTTGTAAACTATCTTTTAAACGCTATTTCTTTTGGGATCCCATGTACTAAAATGTTTAATTATATGAAATGAAACTTTTGTGACCAAAATCTTTTAATCCTAGTTCAATTATAGTTTCATTAATATGTTTCTAACTAAATGACTTAATTAGCAAGTCTTGCACTTTTATAAATACACAGTGTAACGGTCTTGGCTATCGAGGGCGTTACATTTAGATATATATGCAATACTTGAATTGCCAAAATAAGAACTTGAGTGTGTCATTATGTTACCTGATTGAGAGAGTGGGCGTGTCCGAGATGTTAAAATGGTTGGCGTGGGGGTACTGAGGAGAGAAGAGAAGTACTGCAAGGAGGGGAGGGGAATGAGGAGCACGAACTAGATAACTTCTGAGCTCCATCGTGGTCTTAGAAACCTTGAACAGAGAGAGAAGACTGATGAGCACCAACCCTTGAAAGAATTTTGACATGTGTCATTGATGAACCTTGAACGAGAGAGAGGGTGGCTGAATGAGCGCGAAAAAGAGAGGTTGGGGACTAGAACTTACCTAAATCAGAATCCCTAAAATATTCTATGGTGCCAGTCTTGAAAGAAAACGATGGAAGAGATAGAGAAAGGAGGAAGTGGAAAATTAATAAAATATTATTTTGAAGGATGAATAGTAGACATTAGATATAGATTTGTATTGTAGCTTTATCTAAAAGTATTTGTAAAATAAACCATTTGTTGTATGCCTCTTTTACTTAGTTGTAGCTATTTTTTTCAATTTGGGGTAATATAACTCATCCATAGTGCTCTTAGGTATTATTGCAAATAATATATAACTAGAGGTATAGTAATGAAAAAAATCCCAAAATTGATTACCTTTCAAAACCCGAAACGTTATACCTTAGCCCAATCTATTTTTGGCCCAAAATTTGCACATATATACCCATTTCTTCAACAAGAAAACAAAATACAAAAATAATTCAAAATATAAAATATCGCTGCCTCCTTATCTGTGCGACTCTCTCGTTCGTTTTGGTTTGTACTTTGTAACTCACCTTCTTCATCCATAGGACCATTAGCTATGGCTGCCAATCTTTCTCTCGCGCCCAAAACCTTACTATCAGCTCCCAAACCCTCTCTAATACCACGTCGTCATCATCTTTCTCCTCACCCCTTCCGATTCGTCTCTGTGACTTGGTCTTCGACTCACTCTGCTACTCCAAAGCTAGCCGTTCGGGCTGCGAATGACGCCGATTACTCGTCGAGGAGAAGCAACAAAAACAATGAACAGAGGGAGACGATTATGTTACCAGGATGTGACTACAACCACTGGCTCATTGTTATGGAGTTCCCCAAAGACCCTGCTCCCACTAGAGAACAAATGATTGAGACTTATCTCAACACTCTCGCTACTGTTCTCGGAAGGTACTATTTTTCCTAAATATTTGGTTAATTTTGTGAAATTGTTTTGTGGGTTTTGTCTCAAATTAATGAAAATGGATGATTTTAAGTCTTACACAATTGACATACGCGTATAAGGTGTGGTATAGGAAAAAGAAATAAAATTGCTCTCATTGTTTGGCAGTGGGATTTTTTTTTTTTTGGAGATAACTGAGGTCTGAATCTGGTTGTATAGTGAGACGTGTAGTTCTTTCATGAAATTACTCTTAATTTTGTTATTTGGTTGAAGCGAGTTTTTTCATTTTGTTTAATTGGTTAGTAATTGGCACAATGACTAATTTATTCTATTTGTTCTGAAAGCTTGAGACTTTCCAGGTAATTTTGATTTTGGGAAGTAACTAGCAAGAGATTTTAGTTTATATTTGTTACATTATGCAGTAATATTGCTATTTTGATCTGCATTAATACAGTAATACCATCGATATTGAGTTAAGAATACTACCAGCATTACCCTCACCAATGGATTATGGAAAAGAATTGGTAATAGCTTATGAGGCAATGAGTTCATCTAAACTTAGCCTAAGTTTATAGTGTGGAAAACTAGAAACCTCTATCAACTCCATATGAACTAAGTTGGATTTTCAGGCCTATGCCATACCAGCTGCTATGCTTTTCAGAGGGATTTTTAATATCAAATATTCAAATGTATTCCAAAGTCCTTTTCTCCCCAAATGCACCTCTAGTCTCACGGGGGTAACACCTCCAAGGACACCTCTGGCCCCATGGAGGTAGCACCTACAAGTGAATTCCTGCTTCACTTTGAAGAGAAGCTACACTCCTGTAACAGAAAATATATTGCCATAAAATTGTCTAACACCGGATTATCCAATATGGAATTTACTTCTTATTGAAGTCACCTGAGCTGATGGTACCGATTTTCGTAACATCCAGGGCCAAAGTCACTGAAATCCCTAAAACAAACTGTGTAGTGTACTTCATCTTCTGGGTTGGGAGCAAACCATTGTGTGATTTTTGCTGAAGCATACACTTGGGGGTGGGTGAAGGGTCGATGATTTCAAAGCATAAAAAATGTATCCCTAGAGTAAATTCAAAACATGGTGTTGAAAGGTTTGGAATATGAATACCTTACAGTTGACTCCCTGTGTATTATTAACCTTGAAAATGACATGTTCCAATATAGCTTTTTTGTGTTGTAGTTCTCCTGTTGAAGGTTTTTATTGTTGCTCTTTTAGTTAAGGATTGCCTTTGTTTTTTGCCTTTAAAAGTGAGCCTTCATATAGTGCACATCAAAATATGCAATTGTTACTTGTTTTGCTTTGCTAACTTTTTTTTGTGAGCTCTTCTTTGTCGACAGCATGGAAGAAGCAAAGAAGAACATGTATGCTTTTAGCACCACCACCTACACTGGATTCCAATGTACTGTATCTGAAGAAACATCTGAAAAGTTTAAGGGTATGTCTCACTGTCTTGTATGTGTTTCATTGAACTTTATGTAATAATTACTTACAGAGTTCATGGTATTCTTCCTGATGTAGGACTTCCCGGCGTTCTTTGGGTCTTGCCTGATTCATATATAGATGTTAAAAACAAAGATTATGGAGGTTGGTTTTCTTTGAGCTAAGAGTGACAACATTTATTACATGTGTTTTATCAAAAGTACAAGAGATTATAATTTTCCTCAAAATTTCATTATGGATCTCATAGGTGATAAATATGTTAATGGTGAGATTATTCCCGGAAAGTACCCTGTTTATCAACCCAAGAAACAAAGAGAACCAAAATATGAGAGCAGGCGGTATGAAAGACGACGAGATGGGCCACCTCCTGACCAAATAAGGCCAAGACAAGGAGCAACAAAATCCGAATCAGCTTCTTCCTAAGGTATTCAAAATGTCATCCATTTTTGTTTTTCACTAGATCTCTAGGAAATTTAATTGTTCTGATTATTTATGTGTTTATTTCACTTTGGCAGTTCATCAAAGCGTGAATCTATAGACAGATTATGCTCTGAACTGCTACTGATGTCGGTGTTTTATCAATGGCTCTCATCCATGGATGTTGGTCGCATTTGTTGGCAGATTTTTGTTGGTCTGGTCATAGCCTGGTTTAGAATTAGTGATATACGGGCTTGTTGTTGAGGACTTTGTGAGAAAAACTTTTGGACCAAACATGTGCACCAGAATTGAGATGTAACTTTAGTTAGATCAATATTAGTTGTTTTGTTTGCTGGACTTAGTTTGTCAATTGTCTATATGCTATTTTATAGTTTATTAATATTCATATTTTGTGTTGTCAAGGCAAAATTATTAATAATGAAAATAATATAGAGAGGAATAAAAAGTTAAAGAGAGTGCCTCCATGTAGGATTGAACTACTTCAGTTTAAGCAGACGCTCTACAACTGAGCTATAGAGGCTTTTGTTTAACAATTGCATCAACTGATCCAATCAGCTATAGTTCTCTCTAACATCTATTGAGTCTCCAATTGGACCCAGAAAATGTCTCTATTATCATGACGTGCTCACATGATGAAAACAAAGTCAAAGTACTGGCAAAGTAAACTTTTGAGCCAAAAATTGGTCACAATAAGAATATGTTTTTAGGGAAAATCTCGGGTGCACTCCAAAATTGGTGTACACTCTCTTTAGATTTTGCCTCATGAAGTATTTTTTAATGTAAGTTTTTTTTATAGCCGTAGTTATTTAGAACAACGATGATATACCGAGACCATACACCAATGTATACTTTATTTTAATAGTGGAAATACTATGGTAAGGGTGTGAGAAAGGAACCAAGGAATGCGGAATGATTGTTTAGCGTACGGACTAGGCCCGTCTGGTAACATTTGGAACAAATGATTCAAATTATTCATATTGTATTGATCAACTAACGGGGCTGATTAGTTTGTTCAGTGTCTATATAGCTACAAGAATATTTGGCTGGTTATTTTGCATACTCAATTAGAACACAACATAGTTTCAGATTTGGGCCTAAAATATGTTGGAAACACGAATAATCAAGAGGAAATAACATTTTATATGAGAATTTTTATAGTATGTGCAAAAATATGGCTTTTTTTTAGAAAAAAAATTAATCTGTGACTTGTTTTTGAGAATTTTTACTTTTATGGTTTATTTTATTATATTTTTGTATAAAAGTTAGTTTATACCATAGTTTTACTTTTAATCAAGTTTTATTAATTTTGAAGGGAATGTTTGTAAATTGATTATTATTTTTTTAGCTTATTTGTTTTTTTATATTACTAATTCTATATTAAATTTTTCTTTGGTTGTTTTGCAAATTATTATTACTTTTTGTAATATGAATTGGGTTAAAAATTATTTTTTATTTATTATAAATATTTTTTTTCCTCTTTTTTATATTGTATGTTTTTTTTTTCAAATCATGGGTAAGGTAACCAGTTACCTGATTGGTCATTGACAATTATGTAAAAAAAAAAAAAATCCTAGAGCTAGGTTAAATGACATGTACCAGGAGGGGTAACCAGTTATCCTGAGAGGTGTAGCTTTCTGCCATAAAAAGGGTAACCAGTTACCATAAGAGAAGTGACAGGTTACTCATATTAAATATGAAAAGAAACATAAAATTTAAAGAAAATAGATGAATTACACTTCATTAAAAATGGAAGAAGTAATTATGATTTTAGTAACATAGATAATTAGTTACCATAAAGAACCCATAAATATATACACATCAGAACGTGAAGGTAACCAGTTACCCCCAGAAATATACACACAAAGAACGTGAAGGTAACTAGTTATCCCCATAAATATACACAAAGAATGGGAAAGTAACTAGTTACCACAGATCTGACGAAAGAAAAAAACAATCAGATCCACCCCCTTTCCCTTCTCTCCCATCTTCTTCGTATAATTTTTTTTCTTGATTTGAATGTTCCCATTAGGATAATTGCTTACCCATTCACGTTTTCATATTTTTATTAGTTTTCTTTCCAAATTTTGGTGTTCCTACAAGGGTTACAGTAAAAAGAAAATGCTAAAAAAATGATTTGAATTTTTTTATATATAGTGGAAAAAACTATAAAAAAAATTTACAATAATAAAAGATAATAAATAAAATAATTGTAAAATAATTATGTATGAAAAAATGGGAAAAAAAGAAAATGAAATGAGAAAATAATAAGTACAAAAAATGAAGAAAAAAAAGAAGGAAAAATAACTTAGGAAAGAAAACTAAAAAAACAAAACAAAAAAAATGATGGAGGAAAAAAAAATAGATGATTGAATAAAAATGAAAAGAAGAAGAAGAAAAATAATTGAAAAATGGAAAGAAAAAAATATAAATGAAAAAATTGGTAGAAAAAAAATGGAAGAAGAAAAAAAGCTCATATGTGTTAAAAAAAGAAGAAAAAATTGGAATGAGAAAATAATAAATACAAAAATGAAGAAAAAAAAAGGGAATAAAAAAGGGAAAAAAAAGATGAAAGAAACCTGAAAAAAATATGAACAAAAAAAATTGGTAGAAAAAAAAAAGAAAAACGAAAAAATTGAAGAAAAATATAAGTAAGGAAAAAAAATAACTGAAAAAATAATTAAAAAATTAAAAATTAAAAAATAAAAAATAAAATTACAATCAAAATCAAAGAAAACATAACTATGATAAAAAAATGTGGCATTTCCATATTTTAGTTTGCTACTAATAGTATTTCCCATACTTTAATTTTTTCTTTAATAAATTTTTCCATACAAATTAAGAAAAGTATAATTCTCATATTTTTGCACATTAATGTTATAAAAACCATATTTTTAAAAAATTCTCAATTATCAATATCATTAGAATATGTTGAAGTATTCTAATGAAGAAGAAGAATCTCTTATGACCAATCTCTCTCTCTCTCTCTCAATTTTTTTTTTAAATTTGGGATCAATACAATTATATACCTATAATATAAAATAATTACAAAAATCACCTACAAAATTTTATTTGCAAAAATACCTTGCCATGTGATAAAAAAATATTGGATTCTAAAAGTAATATACCTAAATTTGAAACCTTCTCGAAATCCCGGTTGTCCCGTTTTTCTGGGTTTAAAAAAGTAACCTTTTGACTACTGAAAATGTTAATTATTGTCCGTATTTTCACCTCCGACACGTGGCGATCCTCAACGACTGGATTAAACATTCATTGACATCATCGGGGCATCTTACTACCCACGGCCTCTAGTTGGAGCAAGGGTTCTTTTTGGTGAAACCTTGTGTTTGACAATGGGTCGTGGGTGCCTTAGTAGATTACTACTCGATGTTCGTTCTCGGAGCTGGAGGTTCTCCAGCTCGGGCATTTGAAGCGAGGGCGTCCCCCAAGTCCAAGGTTTTGGTTATCAGACCTAAGATAAGGCACAACATGTCAGCAAATACAGGATTTCAGAGTCAGAGGATCGTCTGACAACCTTTATGGGCGATCCGTCAACAGTGTTGTCGAGTGTACGACTCGACAATTCGCACACCCACTACACCGTCTGATATGGAAATACTTACAACATGCCCTGGCAGTACCTAGGCATGTTCCCTATAAAGTAGGTGCTTTTTAGTAGTGGGCCCTACAAATCTCGTTTGGGCCATGGTTTTTATTCAATGCAGCCTAATGCATTGAACTAGTAATAATCTCCCAATAATGGGAAGAATGTGTATTAATTACTTATGATTAGTATTAATGACCCCAGCCTCTATAAATAGGGCTGGGAATCTCATTGTAAATGATTCGGTCTTTTAGAGAAAAAACACCATGTACTCAGAGCAATCTAAACAATGTGTGAGAATACTCCATTGAAGCTTGCCCTCACAAGCTCTCAACCCTCTTAATATCAGAGACTCGTGGACTAGGGTTTTTTATAACCTGAACCACGTAAAACTCCTTGTGTTCTATTCATTTATTTCTTTAATCTCTTTTTTTAGAGTTGATTGAGAAAAAGACAGTCAACATTTTGATGTTTTCATTGAGAGCTTGAAGAAAGCATTTGAAACACTCACAGCCATGGTAACTACACGAAGAAATGTTACAGGTGACGCGATCCCTTCTACCAAAGTTGAAGGAGCTAAACCCAGTAGGCAACCATCTTAGGACGTGCCTGAGATGATGGAGGACTATGACGAATACGCCGAATATGATGGCGAGGATAATGGTGTCGACCAGGGGTATTATGAGGAAGAATACCCTCAGCCCATGGATGCAGAAGAGACACCAGAGGTGGTGGTGCTCTGCGAGTAGGTGGCCACCTAGCAACAAAATATTGATGCTCAAGAAGGTAACATCGCCGCCCTTCAGAAGATGGTACTTGCCATGAAGGCCACTCTTGCAGCCCCGGGGTTGCGAGTGGACCCCAATGACAACGTACCAGCTAGGCATCCAACTGGTGTGCCATCTGTCAATGCGGCTGGGGTGCCTCCCGAGAACTCAGCCGTAGAGGCGCGAGATCTACCAGCTGAGGTGCCCTTCAAGCACCTGACATGAGTTGGAGCCTCAATGCCACCATAGGACCGTGGTAAGGGAAAGACTGACGATAATCCTGCTCCAAAGCAGAAGAGGGCTCGTCAAGAACCCGAAGGCCACCGGCTTCCTCAACAAGTTGACAAAGATAACGATACAAGGGATCGAGGACACCGCCAGGTAGTCAGAGCCCGTGGGGCTCGGGGCGTTCCGCTCCGACGTGCCCATACGGATCGCGCGAGGCATGGAGCTGGTGTCCCCTCAGGACCTAACCAGCCCCATAGGAATAACAATCCAGGGATTTGCTCGAGGAACGCCCTACAAAACCGAGAACGTGGCATCAGTATTTTGGTAAATGAAAACGTCGAATCCGATGGAGAGACTGAAGTGCCTCGCCTAGTGGATAATGGTGCCTTTCGGGGACAGACCGACCTACGAGACAACCTCAATTCCCGGAGGTGTAATAAGGTGGGAAGATGCGAGCCTATTGGGAGAAGTTCGTCAGATCTTCGAGATAACCTGTATCAGAGCGTCAACCAAGATCGCGAATCGATCCGTGCAGTGTTGGAAGGTTTGAAGCGAATAATGCTCAGGATGGTCAGGCGATAAGGCCATGAGTCTGACTCGGAGGATGAAGAAGTGGAGCCATGTGCCCCTCATCTTGTTGAGGCCCTGCTACCCATAGGCTTTAATATGCCATCTATACCATCCTATGATGGTGGCTGGGATCCCAAGGACCCCCTGTCTAAGTTCAGCATGTTAATGTCAGTACATCGTGTCTCTGACAACGCTAAGGGTCATGTGTTCTTGCTTACCCTGATGGGGCCAGTGGATGAATGGTTTATAAAGCTCCGACCAGGGTTCATTCAGTAATGGCAGCAGTTATCATCCGCCTTCCAAAGACAGTTCATAGGAGTCCAAAAAGTAAGTTTTGATGTCAATGCCTTGGCCAACATAAAGCAAGGGCCTTTCGAGACCTTCAAGGCCTACACCAAGCGCGTCAAAGAAGAAGTGGCGAGAACCAAGAGGGTCGATGATGGCCAGCAGTTGATGGCATTATAGGCTGGCATACCCACGAAGTCCCCACTTTGGGATAATCTCCAATGGAGGGGATGCCGACATCTTGATGGCTTCATCCGTCGAGCACAACAGTACATCAGCTGGGAGGATGTCCAGATCAAGGCATTCAGAGCGCTTGCCTTTTTCCCTACATCGGTCGGACCTGGCCCTGTGGCCTCGAGGATCTAATATTCCCCCTATGTTCCCATCCAATAGGGCTCAGGAGGAGTCAAACCTAGCCAGAGTGCCACCTCTTCTGGTTGCAACGTCATGCCATCTCTTGGATTTGGCATGGCTCCAGTAGGATTCGGGGCAGCACCCACTGGATATAGCACTTTTTAGCCTGCATTCAGTTCTGGAGCTGTTGCCCCTCCTAGCCGACTGAATCCAGTAGAGCTCCCAACGACACTAGGCGCGGAGGGAAGGGTAAGGGCTGCAAACCCAAAGGGAGCGGAACCGCACAACCCGAGTAGGGAGTCACATCAGGCGAGAAGTACATCTCGCAATATTTCGAGTACACTGATTTGGTAGACTCCCAAGAAAATATCTTCGTGGCCACGGCGCAATACGTTCATTACTGGAAGCCGCAGCCCATTCGAAGAGATATGGATAGGCGGGACCCTGGCAAATTTTTTCATTTCCACAATGACATAGGGCACCACACCAATGAGTGCCGTGAACTCAAGGATGAGATTGAGAATCTCATCAAGCTGGGACACCTCCACCAATACACTAAGGGTGGAACGCGTCTGACACAACCTATCGTGGCAGGAGCGGTGGTACCACCTGCGACACCACAGGCCCAAGCAGCAGCTCCAGTAGCCCCCCAACATCCATTGGCCCAAGGTTCTCCTCCAGTAAACGGGCAGGTAGGAACCATCTCAGGAGGGCCTCACTTGGGGGGGAATTCACGAGGCTCGCAGAATAGGTATGCATGAGCTTTGAATTGCGACGATGAGGTCATGGCCTTGGCCTAACTACCTGCCCAAATGCCACGAATGACTGACCAAGTCATAACATTCTCCAAAGACGATGCTCAGAGAGTACATTTCCCTCATCATGACCCATTGGTGATTGAAAGCCAAGTCTCCGACAAAATAGTGGCACAGATTCTCATAGACAACGGGAGTTCAGTGAATATCCTGTTTAAGTTAGCCTTCGAGAAGATAGGTGTAACACCCTGGATAGCCAAGACCGCTACACTGTGTGTTTATAAAGGTGCAAGACTTGCTAATCAAGTCATTTAATTAGAAACGTGTTACTGAAACTATAATTGAACTAGGGTTAAAAGATTTCGGTCACAAAAGTTACATTTTCTATAATCAAACATTTTTGTACATGGGATCCCAAAAGTAATAACGTTTAAAAGATAGTTTACAAAATTTCAGGATAGAAGTACAGCTACTAGCCACTCTAAGGGAAAAACAGACATTTAGGCTTTTCCCGTCCTGTACCACTCCTCAGTCGTGGCGACCGATCAGCTGACTATGTACATTCAGCCCCAAAGCTCTCCAACTCAAGAATGGTCCACTTTGCCCTTGCCTTTACTTGAACCACGTAGCACCCGTGAGCCAAGGCCTAGCAAGAAACCAGACAACAGAGCATAATCATTAAGCAATCAATTTTTAAATCAACAATCGGACAACTCATAAAGCATAACCACATGCTCAACAATCCATAATAGTAACATAATCATGCATTTAGTATACCAAGTTCATCAATTCACATTAATAACCAATTCACATATAATAACCAGGGTCGACACCCTTAGGTTGCATCCCCTAATCATCCCATTGACTCCGGCCCGCTTAAACCGAGCTCAGGCTGTCCTCAGCTACCAGTGGCCGAGCCGCGCCATGTGCGCAAATATTGATTCTGGCACTCTTAGGTCGTTTATCACATGTCCCATGGCATAATACCATCTATGACATCATATAGATATAGGGAGATCTTAGTCCCATCATTAACACATAACCGAGTGCAGTTTCTTACCTTTAGGTTCCGATAGCTTGATTAGTGAAACTGACCCTCAAGCACGATCACGTCCAAGCCCTAGCGTACACCTAGTCACATCCATAAATTAATATCATCACCAAACTTCAATACCAAAACCTAGCCTTTGGACTAATCCCAAGCCCTCGGGAAGCCCTAATTCCACCAAACGGGGTGGTGGAACCAAACCCCGAGCCCCCGGGCAAAAACCCTAAGAAATAACCCAAAAACCCTCTTCTGGAAATAGGGTAGCGCTATAGCGCCCTAAAGTGGGTGCTATGGCACTAAAAACAGAGCCAAAACGCCCCAAGCACCCAAGCCTAGCGCTGTAGTGCCCAAGGACTAGCGCTATAACTCTACTTCTAGAGCCAAAATGCCCTCTGCTTTCTTCTTCGACTTTCCTTGAACCAAAACCCACAAAAACTCTTCCAAACCTCAACCATACACCAAAATGAGCCTACCATCATCTATATCTCACCCCACATAACCCAACCATATAGAACTTAGCCACATGCACCCCAAAACAAAGAAAAGGCCATGATTGAGCTTGAAGCTCAAAACCCAACAGAAGAGAACCAGAATAGCCTAGAATTCAAGTGTTCAAGCTTAGAATTTCTTACCTCAAGTGGGGGATTCAACTTTAGATTATCTCTAGTATCCTTCCAGCCCTAAGCTCATCAATTCCTCAAGTTTATCTCCCTTAATTTCCATCAAAACCAAGTTTAGAAATCACCTCAAAATAATTCAAAAAAGAAACTTAGCAAGAACCTTGAAACTTACCTCAATTGAAGTTAACTCCAGTAAAACCTCCTAGCTTCACCAAGGACCCAAATGCTAAGCTTTGACCTAGTCCTCCTCTGAACCACAACTCCAAAAGGCCCCAAGAAATGGTGCAAGAAGAAAGAATCGAGTGAGAGAAAAAGGGGTTAACTTGGGAGTTCTGTTTTTCTTTCTTTCCTTTTGTCTCTTTCCCTTTTTCTTTCAGCTTCTAACACTCTCTACACATTCCACTAAGTCATAAAGGCTGAATGTCACTTATCCCTTATTAAACCAAATGACCATATTGCCCTCCCAATAAATCCTAAACCTTTAAGTCATTCTAAGGGCATTTTGGGCATTACTCCCAATTCCCGCTAATTCCTTGAATGTCTCTAATATTTACCGCTTACTTTCTGACACCTAACTAATCACCAATTATATTCCTCAATAACAAGTAGTCTCCAATATATTCTCTAAATTCCTAGAAATACCCCCAGACTCACCCCGAGCCGAGTATAAATCCCCGCCGTGACTTTTCAACTAAACCGCTCACTAGGATCGCCTCGAGTCACAAGCTGCAAATATATCCACATAATAATGTTGTCTCGACAATTAATTACAATTAATTACATTTATGCCCTCAACGGGCCAAAATTATGAATATGCCCTTATAACCTAATCAGGGCCTACATGCATACTAGTACACATAGTCATGTATCACATTTATCAAAATAATCATATAAGCATGCTTAACACATCATCATGCATTTAATCATTTAAATCACACATAATCTAGTTATGCCCTCCTGGCACACTAATCAAGGCCCTTAAGCCTTATTAGTAATTTTGGGTCGTTACAATAGGGCTAACCATGACAAACTTGTCTTCGTGCGCCTTGACGCTCTATAGGTTCTCAGGAGAAGCCCTCATCCCGATGGGGCAGATAAAAAAACCCGTGACACTCAGAGAGGTACCTCGCCAAGCCTTCAAATACTGCACCTTTGTGGTGGTGGACTATTCCTCGGCGTACAACGTCATCTTGGGGTGACCTACATTGGTGGAGTTTGGGGCCGTCACTTCCATCTTTCTGTGAATGAGGTTCCCCATGGATGCATGTATCAGCACAATCCATGGTACCAGAATGAGGCAAGACAGTGTTACAATGTTTCTCTCAAGGCTCTAGTGATGATGGTGAGGCAGGAAGGTCCCAAGAAGTTTGAGGCCTCGGAGGTACAAGCTGTCCGGGAGTCGGTGCCTGACGAATTAGACCCAAGAGTTCAAGAGGAGAGATCCATTGAACCAATGGAGGAGGTGAAAGAGATAGTTCTTGTTACCTTTACCCCTGATAGGAAAATAAAAGTGGGGGGAAGCTTGAAAATGGAAGTCCGAGAGGCATTGGTGGGCTTCCTCCGAGGAAACCAAGATGTATTAGCGTGGTCACATTCTGACATGACTAGCATTGACCCGAATATCATATGCCATCCCCTGAACGTCAATCCTGGCTTTGCTCCTGTCCAGCAGAAACAACGAAAATTCGATCAAACTAGGAAAAACGTTGTCAAGGCCGAAGTGGACAAGCTCCTCTCCAATAGGTTTATCCGAGAAGCCCAATATATGAGAAAGGAAAATAAACTCCTTGGAAGATGATTCGATCCCCGCCTCGAGCTCTGGCTTAGGTTCCTCATCTACCTTCGCCTCCGTGGCTGCCTTGATGGCGAGGATGCTCTCTGCATGCTCCTCGTGATGGTGTTGTACGTACTAATGTTGTGCCTTGGCCGCCATGTACTCCTTGTGTAGCCTTGCCACATTCCGAGATTACTTTGAATCCCAGAATTTGGTTAACACCACTGGATTTATGCTCTGTCTCGCCTGCAGCAGCCCGTATTGTTTGAGGTGGGCATCAGTGAGGAGGAAGTCGAGCTCTAGCTCCTATCTGTGAATGGACTCCATCGCCCGAAGTCTTTCATCGAAAGAGTCGACGAAGGGAGTGCGACGAGACAAACCTGATTAAGATGACATAGAAAAGGATGTGTCACAAACTAAATACTATCGTACTAACTTGCGCAAGGATAGAAATACTTACCAACTGTAGAAAAGTCCAGGAGTAACGTGGGGTTGGTCCTCTTCGGGAAGCCATCCGCCCAAAAGAACGGGTCCTTGTAGGCCTGAGCGTGATTCTCATTGCTGCACGAAGCTTTATAGCCTCTCCCTAGGACCGTGTGCTTCATCAGGGTGTAGTATATCCCTTTCCCCCTTCTTTGCGCACTGTCGGAAATTGTAGATGTACAATGTTTCAGCAGGGGATGGATTAGGCTAGTTCTGCCTTTTGTACAAAATGTAAAACCCTACCAGTACCCGGTATCTATTCAGAGATAGTTGGAAAGGAGCTATGCTGAAACACTTAAGAAAGTTGACATAGTATTGGTGCAGCGGCAGGGCTGCACCCGCTTCGAGATGAGAGGCACTCTAGGGCCCGAGCCCATGAATGCTCTCGTGTGCCCTCTCTTCCTCCCGAGCTAGGCGCACTAGTATTTCACCATCGTCTACCCCGTAGTTCTCGAGGATCCTCTACAAGGCGCCTTTATGATGTAGCTTGCTCGGGAGGTCTATCGCTTCGAACCTTATGGCAGGGAAAGGGGAGTCTGAAGGCATCGGGCCCCTATTGGCCTCTTTTTCCAAGAGACCAGCCCAAAGAGGTCTCATCGCCACTGGTTCCGATCTCTCCCGGATTGTGAGAGCTTGGCTGCTACCAGCCACTTGTTTCCCCTTCTTGGGGTGTTGTCCCTCTTCTTGGGCCATATGAAGAATCTCATTGTCGAAGGCGTAGGAACCTTGTTGGTGTAGCTACTGAAGCTCCTCAGAATTCTGAAACAAACATCAAGTAGTTAGCACCCTGACACGAAGAAAGTTAGGCCAAAACGAAAACCCCTAAGATAACTTCTCGGGGAGAAGGGAATGAAAATAAAAACTAGACATTGGGGTGTCCTTAGAGCGTGACACCTGTCGCCAGAGACACCACTGGAAAATATGAACACCATCGGAGATGATGAACACGGCCGTCCATAATATAGAAAAATGCTCTAGAACGTCTAAATAGGTCGTTTAGACCATTTTCGATGACAAATAAGGTTAAAGAAACATCTAAGAGGCTCGAAAGCAACTCTTAAACATGCATCCTAAGTCATCAAACATATACAGAAACAAAGTCACAGTTCCGAGGCACTTACTCGAAATGAAGCATCGGACGGTGTTGAATCGTGTGCGAACCCTAAAGAATAGCTTTCCGTTTGCCCAGAAGTAAGAAACTTCACGCCAATCGTCCAGAGTGACGAAAGAATTAGAAAGGATGCAAGGCCGAAGAATGCTTTGGGAGACTGAGAGAGGCTGAAGAGCCAAAAACACAGGAAATTTAAAATAGTCGAAAGTAACTTTGGAGAGTTCGTCCTCGACCTCTTATAGGTCCAGTGCTTGGGGGCGAAGTAAATTCACCTCGATCATCGGATTACCTAAGACATAGGTACTCAAGAGCGATCCAAGGGTCAAAGATCGGAAAGGCATGGATCATGATCATTGGCATTGGAAAAGGGAAATCTCGAGTATAGGCAGAAAGGACACCTAGGGTACAAAAAAGACTTTTCGGGCCACGGACCTGACCCTTCATTAATTACACGGATTGATGAGCCCAACAATGGGGACTCAACACGTGGCAGGAAATCTCATAGGGGTGTCAGCAGAAGTCCAAACATTTCTATCTGAGGACTATTTGATTTTTCCCCAGTTTTAAGTCTCCACTGTCCGAGGACGAGTAGAGACTTGTGGGGCAAATGTTGTCCGTTTTTTAACCTAGGGACACATAGCGATCCGATTAGAGTATGTGGCAAGGACGCGTGCCTCTTCAAGTAAGGCCACACCCCGAGGGTTAGTCCTCGAAGGGTGGATATCTTGGCTAGAGGCAATGTCCCTCGGATAAAGGTAGGGCACGGATGTCTCTCCGAGGTCATGCCCCGATAATTGGTCAGCAGTCCTCAATTTCTTTACAAACAGTTGTCTTCTAGGCCAAAGACCTTGTCCTCGAGACCTAGAAGGCTAGCCAGGTGTCAACCAATGCATTTTCAGCATTAGAGGAACACCTGACAACCTTTTCGACGATTCGTACACAATGTTGTCAATTGTACGACTCGATAATTCGCATTCCCACTACGCCACCTAATAAGGAAATATGGGCGGCATGCCCTGGTAGTGTCAGGGGCATGTTCCCCATAAACTAGGTAACTTTCTGCAGTGGGCCCCACGTATTTCGCCAGGGCCGTGGTCTCTAGTTAATGCAACCCAATGCATTAAAGTGGTATTAATACCCCAATAATGGGGATAATGTGTACTAATGAGCCCAGTGTGTATTAATTATAAATGATTAGAAATTAATAACCCCAACCTCTATAAATAGGGATGGGGATCTCATTGTAAGGGGTTAAGAGTTTTTATAAAAAGAGAGCCTTGTACTCAGAGGAATATAAACGCTGCCTGAGAAACTAGATTAGAGATTTCCCTAGCAAGTTTCCAATCCGCTTAATACAGAGACTCGTGGAGTAGGGCTCTTTTATAGCCTGAACCATGTAAAAATTTCCGTGTTATTGTTGTTTATTTCTTTAATCTCTCATATTTAGGTTGATAGCGAAAAAGACAGTCAACATGTACTATTCTTGATGATTTTGGTTTTATTATGCTGATTGGTTAGTGTTATCACTAAAATATAATAGTAAATGACCAATGTGTGATAGACAAAGATTGCAAGAAGGTTTTAATTGGAAAGTCATTCTGTGTATCTTGACCAGCTCTAATTACCGAACCAATAAATGGAGGACATAACTACATTTATTTGATTACATTAATGGACTACAAGAGAAAACTCTATAAATATAATTCTATAATTACTTGGAGTTCAATTCCATATTTATAGTAAAGTAATAATGAAATTAATAAATTAGATTATTTAATTAAAGATTTCAATTAATAGTCTGGTTTAGTGGAGCTTCGTATTATAGGTCCATAGTCCCCGAGTTGTCTTTGTCCTACACTGTCAAGGGTAAAGATGTCACAAGCAAGATTAATGGAGAAAATGACTAAATTGCAAATGAATTAATTTTTTGGGGCTAAGTGATAATTATGTTCAATTAATTAATTATTTAACTAATTAGTTTTTATTTGAAAAACTTTATATTAGTTAAAATAAATATTAATCAGTGTTTGGATTAATATTTATGAGAGTTAATTATTATCTTAGTATAAGATAATTATTCAAAATGATAATTTTTAAGATAAGGTTAATTTTGAATTAACTGATATTTATTTTTGTGAATAAATATATTGTCTTAAAATTAAATTAAACAAACAAATGAGAAAAATTAGGGAGGCAATATAGTGGCGCCAATTTGTGTGCCACCTATCCCTACGATTTGAATTTTGAATTTCTATTGAAATTTTTTTATTTAATTATTATTTTAAATTTGATTTAAATAAATATCAAATTAAAAGATAACTGATCAGTTTGATCTTTATAAGTCTAAAAAGAAGTGATTCTTTAAGGATGTTGTTAATTGTTGTTATCAGACTCTCTCAGAAAAGTATTGATAGAATTTTCTAGGCCTAAAAATTCTAGAAATTTCTACAAGTCTTTTCTCTTCTCCAAACTCCCTAGATTTCATGTGTTGAGAACATTTAGAGAGCCTAAATAATCAACACGTGAATCCTATGTGCCCACACACGTCCTTGTGTGTTTGAGGAACGACTTGGAAGAATAAGGTGTGAGTCTTAGCTGGATAGAAAGATCGATTGATTATACTAAAATACTGAATGAATCTTGATAGGCTACAAGAGGTAATCTACTTTTCCTTATATGTGTTGATTTAATGTATAGATATATGTATTGATCCTGACTGGTATTAATGATTTTTTAAAATCTCCCACTCCACCTTCTATTGCGTCCATGATTTTATTCAAATTAATACCAACAAGTGCATGGCAACAAGAAACATTTATGTTTATAGTTTTCTGGGTCCAAGCGCATGGACTGCCTCACACATTCCTCAATCCCAAGAATGCTCTTCTTGGTTGATAAGGTAAAGCTACTGAGAGACCGAGGAGAGCTCAACCAAAAAGAAATGACTAGAAACAGGTTTACTCAATTTGTTGCAGATATAATGGTGGAGAAGCCATTGATTACGGGCTTCTTTCTCAATCAAAAAGGGAAAGAACAAGTGCTCGCAACAAGTTCAAGAATGTGCAAAATGTAGAAAATTAGCATTATTTAAAGCACATGATCACTTGTTAAGATATTTTGTTAAACCATGTTCCCCTAGACTAAACTTTTAATTGAAGAAATAAATTGGAAAAACGTATAATTTAGAACATCTCATCTCATGCTTAAAATTGTTTAAATTCACATTATTATTTTGTTGATCCTTACAAAATCTACATTCTCTAGTGTAGTCTCAGACTTTTCAACAAATGAAACAATAATCTTTCTTATTTTTGAATTGTCCACGATCTTTTGTAGATCCCAAAGGGTAACAACACCCTTTCTATTATTAACTGCATTAGCTTTAAAAGTCTCATCTTTAGACTCCATCACAACCTTATTTTTTGTTCTCGATTCTTCTTCAATTCAAATATGTTCTCACTTTGTGAAGGATTCTTTTTTTATAGCCTTTTCAGGTTGGTGGTAGCTTTGCAACAACAACATCAACTTGAAAGATCTCCAAAAGCTCAATCTTAAGAATTTTAAATTTGTTCACAATTACTTGTAACTCGTGAAGTTGAGGTATAAGTGGTTTTTCATCAATAAATTTAAAATCAAAATATTGTGAGAAAAAAAAAAATTCTTTTTACCTTCCTCTTCGATCTTATACTTACTCTCTAAACCCTTCCAAGTCACTTCAAATACATTTAGTATTATTTAAATTTTATTTCAATATAAATTATTAATTTCATAAAATGTGTTATTCTTTGTTATCCCAAAAATTTGAAAATGATGATGTGGCAATAAAATTGACATGTGGCATGGATTAGTTGGGTGATCTGGCTTAGCAATAGCCCAATGCATCAGTGAAGAGTTTGGAGTGCTTGAGAGATGTCATAATCAAGCCAAATGCACCCGAGGAGAATACTTGGGCTAAGGTGTGCTTGGCTCGGACCCTAGTCTGAGGAGGAGCCCAAGTGCTTGGCTCGGACCCTAGTCCGAGGTGATGCCCAAGTCCTTGGCTCGGACCCTAGTCTGAGGAGAGGCCACAAGTCATTGGGTCAGACCATGGTCCGAGGAGAGGCCAAGTCATTGGCTCGGACCCAAGTCCAAGGAGAGGCCCCATGCATGGCTCGGACCTTGATCTGAGGAGGTCAAGGGAGTGCATGTCTCGGACTTTGATCCGAGGAGGCCAAGGGAAAGCATGGCTCAGACCCTAGTCCGAGGAGCCCCAAGGCATGTGGCTCGGAGCCTAGTCCGAGGAGAGCCAAGGAAAGGGTGGCTCGGACCCTAGTCCGAGGAGCCCCAATGCATGTGGCTCAGACCTTGGTCCGAGGAGAAATCCAAGGAGTATGGCCCATATGCATGTGTCCAGCATGCATATGTTCGACCAGCACTTGTGTGTGTCCTGCATGCATGTGTTCGACCAGAAGAAGATATTCATCAAACAAATGGACCAGACTACGTCAAATTCCTAGAAACGGCTTCAGCAAGAATTGGTCTGGGCACCGCGGGAATCTCTCATTCCTCACTTAAATTGAGGAATCTATTGTATTTTGAATATTTTTTGTAATTTAAATATAATATAAATAATAGAATATCCCGATTCTAGAGGGATATCAATTTAGGATCCCAAGCCTATAAATAGAGGGTTGATGGGATTAGAAAAGGACTTTTTGGCAATTTGAGATTTGGTTTGAGTTCTAGAGAGAGAAAGTGAGTTTTTCTTGAGAGAGAACCCTTTTTGTATTCCTATTTACACTGAAGAAACTCAGTTGAAACTGGTTCATCTGATCTTGAGTGTGGACAAAGTAATAAAATCTCTAAATGGATTAGGCTATTACCGACCGATCGGGGCTGAACCACTATAAAATCTCTTGTGTTATTTACTTTTCTTAATTAAACTGTCTGTGTCGTTTAACTTCTCTTGAAGGTTCATCATTTTTGACGTTCTCACGTCGTTGGCTAAAAACATAGTCAACATTTTGGTGCTTTCACTGAGAGCTTGAAGAGAAGAACAGACAGTCCCTGAAGCAATATGGCGCCTAAGAACACCACTCCTGCTTCCAAGAAGACGAGCTCCTTTAAGAAGCATGCTAGATCAGAAGGCCCCAGCGTTCAAGATCGTGAAACTGAGCCTAGAGTCGTGCTCGAGGATGTAGCTCCAGAAGTTGAAGAGCTCCAGGAGGCCATGAGCGCATTCCAGGAGGAGATGGCTCAGTTCAACGCTAGGCAGGAGGCGTTTGCTGAGGAAATGGCTAGGCAGAATGCCGCATTCGAGCAGCCGAAATGGGAGATGGACGCTAGGATTGAGGAGATCCGTTGACAGCAGGAGGAGGCCGACAGGCGACATCGTGAAGCTGCACTCGCTCTGGAGGCAGCTACGCAACTGACCCGAGCCAATGCTCAGGCTGCGCCTAGGGTGGCAGCCACTCTAGAGGCAAGGACCACAGGAGCTGGTCGTAAGAAAACTGATAGACCAGGCAGGGGTGGTAATAACCCACCTGGTCATGAAGAGGATGGAGTCCGATCATGCACTGCCTCGACTCAAAGGGGGAACTCCAAAACCCCCAAAGAGCCACCGATCAGAGACCTCCAGGTCAGAGAGTCATAAGTCAGGCAGTAAGAAAACACCTTCCGAGCAGGAGCACAATAGAGCTCCTCGTGACAATGAGACTTCCCACTTCAAAGATGGGCATGGACGTGATGAGGCTGGCAGTCATCACACCAACCAGTCGAAGGAGAAGAATAATAACCAACGAGGAGGAGAGGATCGACCAGCTCAAACAGGAAAGCCACCACGGCATCCCAACCAGCGCAATGGCAAGGAGCATGCTCCACCCAACAGACCTTCCGAGAAGACTCGGAGTACAGTGTTCGACCGGTTGGGAAAGAACACTGCTCAGAAGGACCTGAGGGACGTCATTGATGATAGGAGGAGGACCGACCCGGTCGAAGGGCAAGAGCCAATCCGTCCTACCAGTCGAGTAGAAATACTCGATGGTGGTTTGCCGGATAGGAGTGCCCGACTAGGCGGTCCTGAAAGTGAGTCCCCAGCAGTGGCCCCAGGCATCCAAGCCCAGCTTGATGCTTTGGCAGCGGCAGCCCAGAGTTTGACAAAACAACCAGCTGCGATTGATCCGGTAGACCATAGAAGTGGTAGCACTTTTTGTGCTCGAATTAGAGCAGCTCAACCACCAAAGAAATATAAAGCACCGGTACTGCCAGTTTATACAGAAAAGGCAGACCCGGTAAGACACGTTGGGAATTTTGAAGATCAGATGGAGCTGCTCGGGGTGAGTGATGACTACCGCTGCAGAGTCTTCCCCACCACGTTGTCAGACACTGCCCAGGAGTGGTACTGGAAGTTCAAACCAGACTCCATCACCTCTTGGGAGAGTTTTAGGAAGGAGTTTTGTAGGCAGTTTAGTACTGCCCGAACCCCTCCTGTTTACGCCAATCACTTGGTGGATATTAGGCAGGGTAAAGATGAGTCCCTCAAGAACTACATTCAAAGGTTCATGAGAGAAGCTAACCGAGCTACCGCGGTTGGAGAGGAGGTGGACAAGATGGATGTAGACCAGAGTCTCGCAGTAGTGACCGATGAAGAAATGTTAGAGGAGTGTGGCCAGGAGAGCACTCTTAGTTGGAAAGAGTGAAAGACCCCATCTGGTGATGAAGTCACCAAATAGGGCGTTTCCCAAAGAGAGGGAAGGGATTTTGATCCTCGCTTTGGGGATTATGAAAGTGATGTGGGACCGTCCGAGGAGTTAGAGGAGGTCCCTATAGATGAGAATGACCCGACGAGAGGGGTCAAGATTGGAAAGAAGTTGAAAGCTGAGGTGAGAGCACAGCTGATAGAATTCTTGCGAAGGAATCAAGATGTCTTCGCCTGGTCTCACAAGGATATGGTGGGTATCTCACCAACTGTGATCAGCCACGTGCTCAACGTGGATGAAAGCTATCCAGCAGTGCAGCAGAAGAGGAGGTTGCTTGACAAAGATCGAGCAAAAGCTCTTAAGGAGGAGGTAGAGTGATTGAAGGAGAATGGTTTTATCAGAGAGGCATACTACCCTGCTTGGGTTTCAAACCCAGTGTTGGTGCCCAAACCCAATGGAAAGTGGAGGACTTGTGTAGATTTTACTGATCTAAACAAGGCATGCCCGAAGGATTGCTTTCCTTTACCGAGAATAGACCAGTTAGTAGATGCAACCTCTGGTCATGAAACATTGTCCTTCATGGATGCATATTCGGGGTACAACCAGATCAACATGCATCCTCCTGATGAAGAGCATACCAGCTTCCAAACAGATATAGGGCTATACTGCTATAAGGTCATGCCCTTTGGATTGAAGAATCCAGGAGCTACCTACCAGCGCTTGGTGAATGGTATGTTTCGTGACTTAATCGGCAAGAGCATGGAGGTGTACATAGACGATATGCTGGTGAAGTCAAAGGAAGCTGAAGGGCACGTGCGAGACTTAGAGGAGTGCTTCGCAATACTGAGGAGGTATAGCATGAAGTTAAACCCCCTCAAGTGTTCATTTGGAGTGGGTTCTGGAAAATTCCTTGGGTTTATTGTAAACTCTCGAGGAATAGAGGCAAACCCAGAAAAGATCAAGGCCCTCGTTGAAATGAAGTCTCCAGCTAAAATAAAGGATGTGCAAAGCTTGACTGGGCGGATTGCAGCTCTAAGCAGGTTCGTTTCGAAATCAACGGACAAATGCGTCCTGTTTTTTAACCTGCTTAGGGGAGGCAAGAAGTTTGAGCGGACCGCAGAGTGTGAACAAGCTTTCCAGGCCATAAAGGAGCATTTGGCCCAACCTCCTGTTCTTTCCAAGCTAGTTGATGGAGAAGACCTATTTCTGTACCTAGCAGTCACGGAGCATGCTGTTAGTGCTGCCTTAGTGCGTGAGGAGGACAAAGTGCAGCACCCGGTATATTATGTTAGCAAATGGTTGATAGGAGCAGAGTCCCGGTATCCCGTGATCGAGAAGTTGGCTTACTGCTTGGTACTTGCATCATGAAAATTGCGGCCATACTTCCAAGCACACCCCATTAAGGTCCTTACTGATCAGCCTCTACGCCAAGTCCTACAAAAGCCGGAGTCGTCTGGTCGGCTACTTAAATGGGCGGTTGAGCTAGGCCAATTTGAAATCAAGTACCAACCGAGGACTGCTATTAAAGGTCAAGCTTTGGCAGATTTCATCACTGATGTTCCCGATCAGCAAGAGAGTGTTACTGGGCAGAAAGAAGAAATTCCTACTTGGAAACTTTTTGTTGATGGGTCGTCAAATGAGCATCATTCAGGAGCTGGAATTATATTGGTCACACCAGAGAAGCACCGAATTCATTGCGCACTGAGATTCAGATTTAATGCTTCTAACAATGAGGCGGAGTATGAGGCCCTCTTAGCAGGCTTGTGACTGGCTAGAGATGTTCGTAATGAAGCAAGGAAGGTTATGAGGCAAGCTACTAGGTACACCATGATGGATGGGGTGTTGTATAGAAGAGGGTATTCCCTACCTCTACTCAGGTGCATAACACCCAACCAGTCAAAGAGTTTATTAGCTGAGGTGCATGAAGGGTTTTGTGGAGATCATGCTGGGGGGCAGAGTCTATCTAAAAAGATCTTGAGGCAAGGATTTTTCTGGCCTACCATGAACGAGGACTCTATGGAATACGTGAGGAGGTGTGACAAATGCCAAATATTTTCTAAGTGCCCAGAGCGCCCCCAAATGTCTTGAAGCAAATGCAAAGTCCATGGCCTTTTGCAGTGTGGGGTATTGATCTGATCGGGAAGTTGCCCAAAGGAAAAGGAGGAGTGCAGTTTGCAGTGGTCGGGTAGATTATTTTACTAAGTGGACTGAGGCCGAACCATTAGCTACGATCACATCGAAGAAAGTATTGGACTTTGTGGTTAAGAACATAATATGTCGCTATGGTCTGCCTAAGAAGATAGTGTCTGACAATGGCACCCAATTTGACAGCGACATATTTACCGATTTTTGCACTCGGCATGGCATCACAAAAAGTTTCTCCTCGGTAGCCCATCCTCAAGCTAATGGGCAGGTTGAAGCGGTAAACAAGATACTGAAGGACACTCTGAAAAAGCGTCTGGAGCGAGCTAAGGGTGCTTGGGCGGAGGAATTACTAGAAGTCCTTTGGTCATATAGGACTACTGCTCGGACAACAACTGGACATACCCCATTTTCTTTGGCATATGGGTATGAGGCCATGTTACCTGTGGAGATAGACCCACCATCTCACAGAAGGACTATGTACAACCA
Source organism: Humulus lupulus (assembly GCF_963169125.1). Taxonomy (NCBI): domain Eukaryota; kingdom Viridiplantae; phylum Streptophyta; class Magnoliopsida; order Rosales; family Cannabaceae; genus Humulus; species Humulus lupulus. The sequence continues at coordinate 132,096,692 of NC_084798.1, read as the reverse complement.
AGAGGAGAGTCATCAGTTGTTAGCAGAATCATTGGACTTCCTCGAGGAGAGAAGAGAGGAGGCAAACCTTAGAGTTGCTGCTCACCAACAAAAAGTGGCGCGCTACTTCAATTCCAAAATGCGAGATCGAAAGTTCCAGGTCGGAGATTTGGTCCTAAGAAAGGTGTTTGTTAGAGACCCAGCACCTGGTGTGCTAGGACCAAACTGGGAAGGACCATATCAAGTTGAGCAAGTCTTGCCACCCGGCACCTACAAGCTTGCTCGGTTAAATGGAGAGTTGATCAGGAACTACTGGAATGGCGAGCACTTGAGAAAATATTATCAATAAATACTGCTTGCAGAGTAGTAGCTTTGTATCAAGTGCTTAACTTGTTATTTAAGTTTTTTGTTTGTGAATTGGTTTTTTGCTACCCAGTCACATTATTTTGAACAATGTTATTTTGTTTGGAACTCGTTGTTAAACACGTTTTGTCATTTATTATTACGAGTAATAAAAGAGATCACGCGCAGCGTGGTCGAATCTTGCTACAAATTTTGCATATGTGTTGATTATTCTTGCTTGGCAGTGTTCAACTGTCATTATGATTTGAACAAAACAGGTCTTATAAAAACTAAGTGTAAATATGTACCGGACAGTGTTCAACTGGTCGGTATCATGATATGAATGACCAACGTTTAAATAATGTTTTTGTAGTGGTCAACTACTGAAATATGTTTGTATATTTTATGTGTTTCACGAGTAGTAACTGCTCGGACAAATTCGGTCAAGTAGCAAGTGATCAAGGATTTTTCAACCCTCAATCACTTGGGGGGCACATAGGGTATACTGGTTTGTACTTCAACACAGGCAATAAGAGCACGAGCAAAGATATCTGTTTTTGGGCTGACTTGTAAATTTGGAAGTCTAAAAAGGCCATTAAGCTAACTTGTTTGACAAAGCTTAAGTAACTTAGAATTTAAAAAAAAAATTAAGTTAGAAATAGATATTCGTGTAATAATATAAGTTATGCTCATAAAAAGTTAGAGCAATAAGAGCATGAGGAAGTATATTTGGTATGGACTTATGAAATGTTTAGAATTTCTAAGTTAGAAAACTAAATACTCATGTGAAATTTAAGGCACGTAGGAATTTTACTATTCACGATAAAGACTTAAAAGTTTATAGCTAAGTCAAGAAAAAAAAGTAAAGTGCTAAGTGTCAAAATAGCTCAATCATCCGAGCAAAAGTTTACAAAATAAAACAAACTATGATAAAAACTAGTAAGACTACAACTAGTCAAGCAGGTGTGCTCTAGCAGGATGGGGAGTCACTGGCGTGCTTCTCTGGTGGGTTGATCAACCCCCTCCTCGACCTCAGCTGCTCCTCTTGCTCGGAATGATAATGTAGAGGAGGCTGGTGTAGGGCCAGGAGGATTGGCAGCTTCCTCAGCAGCCTTTGCTTCACATCTAGCAAGCTCCTCTGCCTGAACCTCCTTGGTGAAAAAATCGAGCTTGAGAGGTTTATTCAGTTTCCGGACCTGATAAAAGCAGTCAAAGCTAGCCTCCTCGTAGCAAGTTAAATCAAACTCCTTCTCTTGTTTCAACTCTTCATTCTCGTTGATTAGTCCCTCATTCTCACGAGCTAACTCCTTATTCTCAAGGGTTAGCTTCTCCAGTTGAGCGGTCAAGGACTGGTTGGTTTGAGCTTGCTGCTGATTTTCATCAGATAGTTTCCTAAGAGACTCATCCCGTTCAGCCACGGTCTTCTCTGCCTGCTCCAACTTGGATTTGGAGTCTTTCTCCGAGGCAGTTAGAGTCTCTACTTTAGCTTGGGCCTCCACCAGTTGATCATTCAGTACCTTGATCAACTCCTTGTAATCAACTGACTGCTGCTGGGTGTGACAGAAGGTCATGAGTGTTTGCATGAAAAACAAAAAGTTACTACAAAGCAATAACGAAAGTAACAATCTATTTTATGGTGGAGGACTTACGTGTGTCAGCTGAGCAATCCCTCTATCTAGGACAACATCAACACTAAGCCAAGGAAGAGATTCAAAGCTTTGAATCATTGATGCATCGCGGAGGGTCTGATCAGCTGATCCACTAAGCTTGGTATCAACAGCCCGGAGTGCCTCGCTCGGGCCAGGTGGGCCTGGAGGAGTTAGGCTCGCTGATAGAGGAAGGGACGAAGGAGTTAACGGTGGGAGTGTGGTTGACCACTCGGGTTGTCTCCCTCGGCTGGGCGGCACTGCCTTTGGAATCTTCCTCGGGGGCATGGAGCCACTTCCATCGCCAGCTTTCCTCTTTGGAGCAGAAGCAATGCACTGCCTGAACATATCTGGATCTGCAATAGAGGAAAACACACAGTTGTTAGAGATATAAACATAATAAAATGTAGATGAGTATATTACTACTACAATTTTGTTAGTCTCAAATCACCAAGTTATTAAACGTATTCCTATGGTTACTGGACCTGAGTTGAGTATCTGGTTAATGAACTCGTCCTCATCGTTTGAAGACGAGCTGAGTTCTCTCTCAATCTGGATGGCCTTTCCTTTCCCAGATTGAGCAGAAATAGCATATCTGCGCTGAGGCTGAGGCTGAGGCTCCCTAAGGACAAGGTCACCGGGCCTATGAGAAAGCGGAAATGGTCTAGGAGAAAACTGGTCAGTCACTATCTCCGTGCCCGCATTGGACTGATCAGTTGTATTGTTCTCCTCGGTGGTACTTTCCACCGCCATATCTTGGTCACACGGTACCAGGCCCACCATCTGAAGGAGGTCCATAGTGACCAATTTTTCACATCTTTCTCCGCAGGACTCATGCTAGCCAACTTCTTTGCTCGATCAAACATCCCCTCAGTAGGCAAGGGTCGCTGAAATGGACCCGCATGTGTAAAAGCCAAGTTGTTGGCCTTAATGTCCGATGTAAGGAAATATTCTTTGTAATACTTCCTGGGGTTCGATTTGTGAGAAATACCATTAAGGTATGTAGTCCCCCTTTGCCTGTGGTAGAGGTGGAAGAAGCCCGTGTAGTTGTGGGTGGGATTGGTCCTGAAGTCAAATAAGTAATGCACCTCGTGAGGGATGGGCTTGTCCCAACCATGCAGGAAGTAGAGAATGTATAATGCAGACAATGCCCGGATCCCATTCGGTGCAATCTGGAATGGGGAGACATTGAAATAGTCTGCTACAGATCGAAAGTAGGGATGTAATGGAAGTGTCGCTCCGGCGTGGACATGATGCCTGGACCAGGCGCAGTATGCTCCACCAGGCCTATTGGCTCTCTGGTGAGAGCCCGGGCATATCACGTTCGCCCCGCTCAAACCCAAAGCCTCGATGTGTTTGTGGAACGACGCGGGATTAACCTTTGAAGCTTTGGCAATGAACTAGGAAGGTTCTTCTCCTCCCCCCTTCCATGGCTTTTGAACGGCCAAGCTTTGGATCACGGTGGTGAACTCCTGAGAAGGTGATCCTGGAGGAGTTGCAGTGCGGGCATCACTGCGTTTCACCACCTTTTGCACCGCTTTGCGGGCAACTTGTGGATCTTGTTCCTGGGGAAGTCTGTTGGATTTCTTCACCCTCATCGTCGACTAAGAAACTTGTTGAAGAAACTATTCCTCGTGGAGGAAGTACAAGGCTGAGCGGGGAAGGATCTGCTTGAAGCGGCGAAGGCGGTCCTCTGGAGTACAACTAGTGGACGATTTTGATGAGGAATCGCTGTTTAGAGGAGTCTCGATTGACTGCGGGATGGATGTGTCGGAGTCCGTATGGTTGTCACCTCCCCTATAATCAGAGCGATTCATCTACAAAAATAGATAAAAAATGGGGAGGTGAGTAACCATACAGAGAAAATTCAACAAGAATAAAATTTATTTTCACACTTAGAAAAATTTATCTAAGCAGGAAAAGTATAGAATGCATAGAAAACAGATTTTAATGCTTAAAGGTGCCTAAGAAATATTTGAAAAATATAGCATGAAGAATGCCATAATTGAGCTTAAAATTGAGCCTAAGTGCTAAAAACAGGTGTGTGTGTACGATCAGACAACAAAGGCCCAAGGAAAGGCCAAGGGATGCTTAAAGTGGGTGTGGTGCGCCTAAGTGCCTAGAATGTGTTGGTCCGAGCGGGTGACATCCAAGGAGAAGCACGCCCCATGGTCCGAGCAAGTGGCGTCTGAGCGTCCGAGCGGCTTGCACGCCTTGCACCATTGAGGAGCCTAGCAACTAGTAGCCCAAAATGTCTGATCGGACATGGGCATCCGAGGAGGGTAAATGTGGTCCGATCGGACCACATGCTTGCCCAGAAAATTTAGTGGCCGATCGGCCACTTTCCTTAACTCACCATTTTTCATACTCAAAGCCTCACCAAAAAATTCCCCTATTCCCTTTGAACCGAATGTAAAACCCAAAGGCAAAGTTTTATATTCCCAAACATAAACACAATTCTTCATCCATACATGCAAAAACAAGATCAAAACATGGGAGTGAGAAAGTTTTTTCATGTTCTTGAAAACCCAATATACTATCAAAAACCCAAAACCCATACTCATGATTTATGTCAAATTAACCCATTTTTCTTGAAATTCCTATGAAATTAAAGGTAATGTTGGGTTACCCATATCACAAACATCCTCAAAACCCAACAAACCAACACATTATACAAGCATTCATATGAGATTCAAGAACAAACTCAACAAAAAAATCTATCATTGGGTTTCGGCCATGGCATGGTTTTTCATGGAAATTTTTGAAAAAAAAACAAGCATGGAGAAGAAGACTTACTCAAGGTTGGAGAACCTTTGGCTTGCTTGGAGATTGCTTGAAGATGGGGAGCTTCCCTTGAAGTCCTTGAAGATTCGGCAAAGAGAAGAGGAGCTTTGGGGTTTTCGGCCAAGAAAGAAGAAAGAAGAAGAGAGGTTTTTTTTTTTTTTTTTTTTTTAAATATGATTTTCTTGTGTGAAGAAAAATGTGTAAAAGTGGGGTTATTTAAAGGGAAAAAAGTGGGGTTTATTGTTTATTTTTGGACCTTTGGCATTCCGGGGCTATTTTTTCTCCCCACGATCATAGACAGTTTTTTGCAGTGATCGTGGCCTGTAAGTTGTGCTGCATGGCAGGAAGATGAACAGTTATTTTTTGTATAATGCCGTCAACTGTGGAGAAAAAGTTTATTATGTGAATGTATCATATAATAAACTTGGGGGGAAAATGTTATCCCAAAAATTTGAAAATGATGATGTGGCAATAAAATTGACATGTGGCATGGATTAGTTGGGTGATCTGGCTTAGCAATAGCCCAATGCATCAGTGAAGAGTTTGGACTGCTTGAGAGATGTCATAATCAAGCCAAATGCACCCGAGGAGAATACTTGGGCTAAGTTGTGCTTGGCTCGGACCCTAGTCCGAGGAGGAGCCCAAGTGCTTGGCTCGAACCCTAGTCCGAGGTGATGCCCAAGTCCTTGGCTCGGACCCTAGTCCGAGGTGATGCCCAAGTCCTTGGCTCGGACCCTAGTCCGAGGAGAGGCCACAAGTCATTGGGTCGGACCATGGTCCGAGGAGAGGCCCCATGCATGGCTCGGACCTTGATCCGAGGAGGTCAAGGGAGTGCATGGCTCGGACTTTGATCTGAGGAGGCCAAGGGAAAGCATGGCTCGGACCCTAGTCCGAGGAGCCCCAAGGCATGTGGCTCGGACTGTAGTCTGAGGAGAGCCAAGGAAGGGGTGGCTCGGACCCTAGTCCGAGGAGCCTCAATGCATGTGGCTCGGACCTTAGTCCGAGGAGAAATCCAAGGAGTATGGCCCATATGCATGTGTCCAGCATGCATATGTCCGACCATCACTTGTGTGTGTCCTGCATGCATGTGTTCGACCAGAAGAAGATATTCATCAAACAAATGGACCAGACTACAACAAATTCCCAGAAACAGCTTCAGCAAGAATCGGTCTGGGCACCGCGGGAATCTCTCATTCCTCACTCAAATTGAGGAATCTATTGTATTTTGAATATTTTGTGTAATTTAAATATAATATAAATAATATAATATCCCGATTCTAGAGGTATATAAGTTTAGGATCCCAAGCCTATAAATAGAGGGTTAATGGGATCAGTAAAGGACTTTTTGGCAATTTGAGATTTGGTCTGAGTTTTAGAGAGAGAAAGTGCATTTTTCTTGAGAGAGAACCCTTTTTGTATTCCTATTTACACTGAAGAAACTCAGTTGACACTGGTTCATCTGATCTTGAGTGTGGACAAAGTAATAAAATCTCTAAGTGGATTAGGCTAATACCGACTGATCGGGGCTGAACCACTATAAAATCTCTTGTGTTATTTACTTTTCTTAATTAAACTGTCTGTGTCGTTTAACTTCTCTTGAAGGTTCATCATTTTTGACGTTCTCATGTCGTTGGCTAAAAACACAGTCAACATTCTTATTTTAATTTTACTTAATTTAGAAATACATTAATTTCATAAAATTATTGGCATAAAGTTTATTTTAATTTAACTTATTTATTTAACAAAATTATAAAATTATTGTTTTATCGTTAGTCTCAATTTTCGTAAAGTTTATAAATTTTTAACAACATAACGTCTGTTGACCCAAATTTCCGACAACTCAATAAAATAAGATATAAAGCTAAATGAAAGGGATAATTGACACAATGGATTTTTACGTGGTTCAGTCATTAACAAGACCTAGTCCACGAGTCACTTGTATTACAGAAAGCTTGCCGAAATCATAAGCTTCTTAGGGTTTACGACTTGGACAAAGGATTGTCTTGCTCCAAGGTAATTATTTTTGGGAATATGTGACTTTACACTTTGCCAATCAACAATGAATAATGAGAATGATGTAGTATTCCAAACCCTAGATGTTAATTAAGATCCAAATCCAAAGTATGAATGCAATTCTTGATAATCAAATAAACATGTTCATGATATGAATGTTAATATTGAATATAAGAAGCTAAATGATTAAATGATGATAAGACGAACTTAGAAATAGTTAATCATGAATACTAACAATGAAAACACAATAGATTAACACAAAACAATGTTAGGGATAGATAGATACAACCTTTGATTTAGAGCAACTTGAATCTTCAAACTTGGGGAACTTCTAAGGCTTATACACAATAAGAATATTGTTGTCCAAAATGTTTATTCCAAGCCTTCCCTTATTACTTGAAGCTTCAACTAAGTAGAATGAGATTTGAGATTTTAACAAGCCTTAAAACTCCTGCAAGTCAAGCAAAGCTTGATGAGTTTCTTGGAGAAAACTTTGGTCTGAGAAAGCTAGAGAGAGAAAGAGGTTAGATAGAGAGTTGGAAAGTGTGATCAAGACTTTACAACTCTAATAACCCATATTTATAGTGTAGGCATCACCGTTAGTCTAACCAATAGGATTAGAGCATTTAAAAAACAACATTTGGAGCATTTTACGTAACAACCCAAGTGTCACGTTGCCTGGTCTATCTCAGCTAGGGTTTTGAAGCCCTAGGTGAAGTGTCACCGATGCCTCTAATTTGGCACTCCAAGACTTGTCTAAAAAATATCTCCAAATGCTCCCAGACTGTTTGGGAATGTTTGGATACCTAATTGTATCACTTTAGACCCATAAAAGTCTCTTTTAGATGCCTTCTACACATTCTCATGTTTTCCCTTCTCCTTAAGTGAAAATCGTTAAGGGTTTTGCACCTCAATGTGTAAACATCTTAACCATTGTGCCTCCTTATACTTCTTATTGATCGCTACGCTGAACTTTACTTATTTCATACTCCAACTTTGTCTTTCATAGGTCAATAGTCGAGGCCCAACCAAAAAGATGGGTACTTGGTCAGGGCTCAAACTCTTCATGCTCTTTCTCACGAAGAGAAGGATATTCTATTGCTGACCACCACTACTTGGCTAAGGGAAACATGACTCATTGGTGCTGAACAAATGGCTGACCATCTCGACAAGACGGGGATTGTCAACTTGCTCAAAGGGAGAGGCACATCTTCCTCGTGATAGTGGTTGAGGAGCCTCCAGTGTTGGATGCACCAGGCCTGGGGCCTTTGGAGGGAGACATTGATGAGGCTGCCAAGACCTTTCATAAATTTCCTCTGATGACTGCCAAAGAGGAGGCATTCAACCTTGGAGCACTGGTTCTTGAGGGAAATGCTCAGGTGCCTGTGGGGAACGCTCCCGGGCCTTAAATTGAACTGGAGGATGAAGTCGATGAGGCATTCTAGGTAATCCATGCCCAATGCGCCACCCGATGCCTGTGTACCTTGAGACAACACGAAGCTAAAAATCATAGTGAGAAGATTTCTATCCTTGTTTCCCAAACTATTGATGAGGGTCACAGTCTGGGGCATTCCTCTTTTACGTTAACTTTACCTTGATATGGGTATGCCGACTGTCACTGTTCGTGGGAACAATACTTTGACTATCTTGATCGAATTGATGAGGTAGTTCATCACCACCACCCTTGGGATCTCGCAGGAACAACTCTAGTTGACCAGCTTACAACGATGCAGGCTTAAGGATTCGATGAGTATAGCACCAATGAAGGCTTGGACATGAGCCTACTCCTCAACACCATGAAGATAACGGTCGAGGAGTTAGTTTCCTTGGAAAGTGATGAGGAGTCAGAGGTCCCTGATTATGGGATGGCAAACCAGTAACTATACTGTTTTTATATTTTGCTTGTCTTTTGCTTCATCATTTTCTTACTAACCTTTTCCTTCTGTTGTGTTTCAGACCAATGGACTCCACTCGCATGTAGCCGAGAAGACAAAGGCGGTCCTGGAGGTCTGAAAAAGGAAGCAGGTTGCTGGCGAGACCTTGGGGGCCCAGAAGAAGGCCAAAATCTCCACCTCCAGCGTTCCTACTGCCGTTCGGGCCGCGGGGCTCTTAGTCTCTACTCGCGAGATCCTGCCTTCCATGACAAGCTTGATCTCAACGGTGAGGCCTCATCAGAATGCGACCGTGCCCCCACCACTTAAATAATATGATTAGTTGAAAAAATGTTAATAATAAATTAATACAAAGACAAAGAAGAAGTAGAAGAAGAACACCAACAAAGGCTTAAACAAGACTCTATGGACTTTGTCCAAAAAAAAAAAAATTGTTTCCTCCCCCTTCATAACTCTAAATGAATCTCTCAAAGAAATACTTTCAGGATTTATCAAGCATTATCATACTTAGCTGAGTGCCCTAAATGATGACTATGCAAAAACTCTCACATAAAAAAAATGACCATTATTTATAGAGTTCCAACTTTCTTTTGATTTTAAAATTATTTGCCAACCCCTTACTTGTTACAAACCCATAAAATTTGGAGGTTACAAGACCAAAAAGAGCCAAGCAATCTGTTATGAAAAATCTCCAAAATGGAATTGTTGCGTACCACATCACTTGGTGGTATTTCTATATGGAGACACGTCCCTACCTTCTCTTAGTTACTCTTCTATTTTAATTCCTTTGAGTGCCAAGACGTCCCAATTCATAGGTTATATGTAAGTAACTCTTATCATTTGTACACATTTCAAATCAAACGTGTAACTCCCTACACATTAAGAGAGTAAGCTATAAATATGTTGCCATTAGTTACCGGAGTTGTAGCTCCTCCATATCATATTTGATTAATCTAATAAAATAACATAACATAATCATTGCTGTATAAGATCATAATTAGTTATTATAATGTATAATTACTATAATATAGGATTCTAATTTGTGATTATAATGTATAATATTAATAATTACTATATATAGGATCATAATTAGTGATTATACTGTATAAAATGTATAACTTGTAAAGACCCGAAAATACGAGACCAAAAACAATGCGAAAAATAACATTTTCATTATAAACATGTCCCAAAAATTAACATAAAAAATTAAAAAGAGAAAGTTGTGTGCACACACTTAACCAATTACTTATGTTCTTAAACATTTAAAGTAAACATAAATAGTTCAAACATAACCAATAAAATTGTGTTAGCCCCAAAATACTTTTTCTCAAAACATTCCCCAAAGGTCGGGCCACATGTACACTCCTGCAAGTAGACTTCAGCGCTCACTGCTCTCACCACTAATAACTAGAGTTACGACTCATCGAGACTTCTAGGTTTTACCAGTATGCTTAACCTATATCCAGATGTCATGGACTTGAACCGGACTGGAGGTCATGGACTTGAACAGTAGCATCCCAAAACTCCTAATGAGGTTTGGTACCTTGTTTAGTGTGCCAGGATGGCATAATTAGAATTATCTATGAATTTTATGATTTTAGTTATATGTATGATTATATGGATTATATGAGTTATATTATGAAATGACTGTATATGCATGTTTATGTGTATTAAATGTGATTATATGCCCATTTTGGTTTAGAATGGGCATTTTAGTATTTTTGACCCATGAAGGGTATATTTGCATTTTTATATGCTATGTGCTTGAGACCAAATCATTATGTGGATATATTTGTGATATTCGGCAAGAGTCGATCCTTTTGAGCAGATTGACAGAAGATAGGCTAAAGACAGGCTGGACAGAGCGTCCTAGGTTTAATGGTTCCTGAAGACAGGCTGGACATGTACATTCGCTGCTAGAGACAAGCTCAAATCAGGGTTCGGTAATGTGTATATGTGCTTATATGCTTATATGTCTCGAATGAGTTATGAATGCTGTTATTGAATGGATTAATAAGAAGCATGAGATACTGATAGGGCTTGGCCCTTGACTATTGTGTGAGAATATTGAGGCATGTTTATTGGCATAACCGTGCATGTATATGAATATTTGGATGATTAACTGTATAATGTGTATGGATAAATGCTTGATACATAGCTATTGTGTGATGAGATCGAGGCATGCTTATTAGCAGCCGGTACATGTGGATAAATGCCTATATGTTTATTGTTTGTGTGTGGTTATGTTCCATTGGTGGATTTTGGAGAAGCTTTTACCCTTTCATCATGGTTTGACTGCCGAGTCGTTGATTGCAGATTAACTTGGATAGCTATGCGTCCAAGAAAATCTACGCGACTAGTCGACACTAGGTCCGGGACCGGGGGTGATGACCAGGGCCAGATTCCTCCACCAGTCCCTGAGAACTGAAAACAATTAATGGCAGATATGCAGGCTCGATTACAGAGCTAGGATGAACAGATTCGCCTATTGCGACAACAACCTCCATCAGGGAGCGCTGCCCCCATTATACTACTTGCAGTGGTACCAGTTATTCAATTTGGGGAGTTTGGGAACAGGTGGGAGCCGTTATATGAGCGGTTCAGGAAGCAGCAACCACCAATCTTTGAAGGGGGACCGGATCCATTGAAAGCCGAGCAATGGCTAACCATGATTACCACAATTTTGGATTTTATGAAAGTAGAGGGGCTTGATAGAGTGGCCTGTGCCACATATATGTTGAGAGAGGATGCCCGCATTTGGTGGGAAGTGGCATCGTAGACCAGGGATGTTACTGCTTTGAGTTGGGAAGGTTTCAGAGACCTGTTCAGTCAGAAGTACTACAATGTTGCTGTTAGGGCAGCAAAAGTCAATGGGTTCGTGAGTCTGGTGTAGGGCAATATGACTGTTACTAAATATGCCCTAAAATTTGATAGGCTTGCGAAGTTTGCACCAGACCTTGTGCCTACTGATGCTGCTAGGAAAGATAGGTTCATCAGGGGGCTTAATGCTATGATAGCCTGGGATGTCAGGATCACAACGGTACCTGGAGGAAAAACTTATGCCCAGGACGTTGAGAAGGCTCTTACCACTGAGGAAGCAGAGAACAAGATATGGAGGGAAAGTGCGGTGAGACATGAGGGCCGCAGGGTGGTGCCTCCTTATTTAGGGACAGGTAGGGGCGGAGGCCCCGGTGATTTCAAGAGAAAGGCTCCTGACACTTCGACCGCTGCTGGTCCTGATAGGAGGGGTCGGGGTGGTCAGGGCAGCCGTCAGGGTGGCGGCGAGGCTTGGTGGACCTATCCGGAGTGCTCGAGGTGTAGAAGACGCCATCTGGGCAAGTGTCGGGCCAAGGCTTGCTTTGTGTGCGAAACAGTGGGGCATCTCAGGAAAGATTGCCCAACAGTGAAGAAAGGTGAAGCAGGGAAGGTGTAGCTTGACTCCAGCTCGAGTATTCACCTTGACTTAGGCGGAGGCGGAGGCTAGTCCCTCGGTAGTGACAGGTCAGCTTTCTAGCGCTGGCTCTCCTTTTACAGTATTGATTGATTCTGGTGATACACATTCCTTTGTGTCTAGTAGAGTGATTGATAAATTGTGTAGACCTAGTGAGTATCGGACTGCAGGGTTTGGGACTTTATTGCCTATAGGGGAACTATTAGTTTCTAGGAGATGGATTAGGGCACTGCCAGTGATGGTTGATAGTAGGGAAATTTTGGTAGATCTGATTGAGTTAGATATGGAGGATTTTGACATGATTCTGGGGATGGACTGGTTGGTCAGATATGGGGCTACGATTGACTGCAGGAAGAAGATGGTGACTTTTGAGCCTGAGGGCGAGGATCCTTTTGTCTTTGTGGGTACGGTATGTGGACCCCGCATACCCATGATTTTAGTGTTGAGAGCCAGAGACTTGTTACAGGGTGGATGTATAGGCTTTCTGGCTAGTGTGGTGGATACTACCAGGGTTACGCCGGCAGGGCCGGGAGAGACCAGATTGGTGTGTGAGTTCTTAGATGTATTTCCTGAGGATCTACCAGGGTTGCCACCGCGTAGGGAGATTCCGTTTGAGATTGAGTTAGCATTGGGGATAGAACCAGTATCAAGGACACCATATAGAATGGCACCAGCAGAGCTGAAAGAGTTGAAGATACAGTTGAAAGAGCTTCTGGATTTGGGATTCATCAGGCCTAGTTATTCTCCATGGGCGCTCCAGTGCTGTTTGTTAAGAAGAAGGACGGGACCTTGAGGATGTGTATAGATTATAGAGAATTGAATAAGCTAACTATCAAGCATAGGTACCCTCTACCAAGGATTGATGATTTGTTCGATCAGCTGCAGGGAAAGACAGTGTTCTCAAAGATTGATCTTCGATCTGGTTATCACCAGCTGAGGATCAAAGATGAGGATATACCGAAGACGGCCTTTTGGACATGGTATGGGCATTATGAGTTCTTGGTCATGTCTTTTGGTCTGACCAATGCCCCGGCAACTTTTATGGATTTGATGAACAGGGTGTTCAAGGACTTTTTGGATCAGTTTGTCATTGTCTTCATCGACGACATTTTGGTATATTCCAGTTCAGAGGCAGAGCATGAGCAGCATCTCCGACGGGTTTTACAAAGGTTGAGGGAGCATCAGTTGTATGCCAAGTTTAAGAAGTGTGAGTTTTGGTTGCCAGAGGTGACTTTTCTTGGGCATATAGTTGGTGCAGAAGGGATTAAAGTGGATCCGTCCATGGTAGAAGCAGTAAGGGATTGGTCGAGGCCAAGGAACACCTCGGAGGTGCGAATTTTCCTTGGGTTGGCAGGTTATTACAGACGGTTCGTAGAGGGATTCTCAAAGATTTCTTCACCAATGACAGAGTTGACGAGGAAGAATCAGAAGTTTGTTTGGTCAGAGAAGTGTGATAACAACTTTCAAGAGTTGAAGCGACGACTTATTTCTGCATCTGTTCTGAGTCTTCCTTCAGAGGAAGGAAAGTTTGTAGTCTATTGTGATGCATCGAGGATGGGTTTAGGCTGTGTGTTGATGCAGCTGCAGGAAGTCAAGCAGCATATTTTTGCTGGGACAGCTAAGGATTATTCTGTTTCTGAGACAGGTATGCTTCGATATCAAGGGCAGATTTGTGTTCCCGTAGATGAGGGGATTAGACGGGAGATACTGGATGAGTCTCACACTACACCGTACTCACTTCATCCGGGTACCACGAAGATGTATCAGGATCCACAGACATTATATTGGTGGCCTGGGATGAAGAAGGATGTGGTAGAGTATGTGTCTAGATGTTTGACATGTCAGCAGGTAAAGGCTGAGCATCAGCGGCCTGTGGGATTGCTTCAGCCTTTGGGTATCCCAGAGTGGAAGTGGGAGGACATCACCATGGATTTTTTAGGAGGATTACCTAGAATAGTGGGATTTTGTGACTCGGTGTGGGTGATAGTGAATAGATACACCAAGTTAGCCCATTTTCTGCCTGTGAGGTCGACCTTTACAGTGGAACAGTATGCATAATTGTATGTGAGGGAGATAGTTCATCTCCATGGGGTTCCAAAGTCTATTGTGTTAGATCGAGACCCTATCTTTACCTCCAAGTTTTTGGGAGCTCTGCAGAGTGCCATGGGGACTCATTTGAAGTTTAGCACAACTTTTCATCCTCAGACTGATGGACAGTCTGAGAGGACGATTCAGGTATGGGAGGACATGCTTAGGGCGTGTGTGATTGAATTTGAAGGATCTTGGAGTAAGTATCTTCCATTGATCGAATTTTCATATAACAACAGTTATCAGTCCACGATTGGGGTGGCTCCTTATGAGATGTTATATGGGAGAAAGTGTAGGTCACCCATACACTGGGATGAAATGGGTGAGAGGAGGTACTTAGGACCAGATATGGTTCAGAAGACTAGTGAGGCTATTGAGAAGATTCAAGCTAGAGTGCTTGCTTCGCAGAGCAGACAGAAAAGCTATGCTGATCCTAAGTGTAGGAACATGGAGTTCCAGGTTGGGGACAACGTGTTTCTACGAGTTTCACCATTGAGAGGGGTGAGGAGGTTTGGAGTGAAGGGCAAATTGAGCCCTCGATTTTTGGACCTTTTGAGATCCTAGAGATGATTGGACAGGTGGCTTATAGGTTGACCTTGCCACTGTCGCTGTCAGGAGTTCATGATGTATTTCATGTCTCCATGTTTCGGAAGTATGTTTCTGATACAACACATGTATTAAAGTATGAGGACCTAGAGCGACAGACAGATTTGTCCTATGAAGAGCGACCAGTTCAGATTTTGGATGGGAAGGACAAAGTTTCACTCAATAAGACAATCCGGTTAGTTAAGGTGTTGTGGAGAAATAACAAGGTCGAGGAAGCGACCTGGGAATTAGAGACAGCGATGCGGGATCAGTATCCCGAGATATTCAGGTAAATTTCGAGGACAAAATTCTCAGTAGGAGGGGATAGTTGTAATGACCCCAAATTCGCTAATGAGGCTTAAGGGCCATGATTAGTGTGCTAGGAGGGCATCATTGGGTTAAATGTGATTTGAATGATTTTATTGATTTAAATGCATTATTGTATGATTAAAATCCTTGTATGATTATATTGGTGTTACTATGATATATATGTGGTATTTGTGAGAACCACATTATTATGTGGGTAGGTTTGCAGAGCACGACTCAAGGCGATCCTAGAGCTAGATAGCGGGAAAAAGACACAATGGGGCTTAGCAGTTGACTTTGGATAAGTCAGGGGAATTTTAGGTACCGGGTAGTTATTTAGATTATTGGGTTATGAAAATAAATATATGGAGATATATTTGAGGTTAGGGAGTCTAGGAGGGAATATTGGGGAATTTTATCGTTTTTCCCTAGGGGACGTTTCCGGCACCTCGAGCCTCGGGATTAACTTAACGGGATAAGGTTAGGCTAAAGTTTAAGGAAAATAGTAGAACAGAAAATTAGACGGACCCTTTATTCTCAGCCATATCTCTCTATTCTCTCTCAAGGAAAACACAAGGAAAAACACTGAAAAATCTTAGGGGAAATTTAGTTGGAATTCAGTGGATTGAAGGAGTGATTTAGAGGCTTAGCTCAAGAATCAACCAGGGAACTTAATCAATACTAAGGTAAGCATTGAATTCCCTTCTTTGTGGTTATAAATTCTGAGTTTTGGCTGGGTATTGAGATAATTGTAATTTTGATGTTAAGGGCAGAATTAAGGTGGAAAAAGCTTGAGAATTGACTTGGATTCTCCTTAGAGAAGTGGTTCAGTAGAAGAGGTAAGCTCTAATTCATGATTTAGAGGTTTCAATCTGAGTTTGTATGGCAGGTTTTAGTGTTTGAAGTTCTTGAGTTTCAGAAATTGAAAATGGGATTCTAGTAGGCTTTTGGGCTGGATTTTTGTTGGGATGTGTTGTTAGAGTCATGATAAAAGTGTTGTGATTAATGGGTTTTGAATTAGGGAGCTTTGGGATGGCTTTGGATGAGGTTTAGATATTGGAAATGGTGGGTTTCTGGGCACGAAGGGAAGGACCACAACTTTGTTCTAGAGCGCTGCGACCCTAGGATGAAGATGAGCCAAGAGGGCTCGGCCAGGGGTGAGCGCCGCGGTGCCCAAAGCAAGGGCCGTGGTGCGTGTCTTCTTCCAGGGAGGCCTTAGGTTCTGTTTTAAGGCAGGGCCATGGCTAGGCTTCAAGGGCCGCAACCCTTAGATGCATACTTGAACGTTTAGGGTTTTAAAGCACGGGAATCTAGCCTAGAGTGCTCGGGATCATTTCACCACCGTGCTTGGTGGAATTTGGTTTCCCAAAAGTTAGTTCTATATCCGGAAACCCTTATCTGAATATTAATGGAACCCTATATATTGATTGTGACTAGGTGTTGAGGCTAAGGCTCGGGAACGAATTATGCTTGAGAAGCGTTGCTCGTAAACAGTAACTGCAAAGATCAAAGGTAAGAAAACTGCACCTGGTTGAATATCTGTAATGGGACTAAGGGTTCCCTATTGTGTATGCTTGAAAGGATGGCATTATTCCATGCAAGCTAATTAGTGAACCAATGGCCTAAGGGTGCCAAGGGTTACACTAGCGCACAGGGCGCGGCTTGGCCACTGGTAGCCGAGGATAGCTTAATATGCACTGAGCTCAGTTTAAGCGGGTTGGAGTCAGTGGGGTTAACAGAGGCTGCGGCCTAATTCTTCGGCCCTTATTATTATGTGATATGAATGTTATAAGTAATTAATTGCATCCTTGATTCTGAATATATGCTGAATGGTTAATGTGGATTACTTGATGAGAGTTCATTCTTGGTGAATTTACTATTTGTTATTATTGTTTGTGTTGCACATCATGTTTTCTTGCTGGGCCTTGGCTCACGGGTGCTACGTGGTGCAGGTAAAGGCAAGGGCAAACTTGATCAGCCTTGATTTGGAGAGCTCTACAAGTGGAATGTACATGGCCAGCTCCTCAGCCGCCACGATTGAGGTTTAGGCGGGAACGCGAGACCCAGAAATTGTTCTTTTTTCCTTAGTATGGCTGACAGTTGTTTGTATTATTTTGGGAGGCTGTTATCCAACTTTTAAACTCTGTTTCTTTTTGGATCCCATGTATATAACTGCTTAATTATATAAAATGAAACTTTTGGAACCAAAACCTTTTTAACCCTAGCTCATACATGTTTAGTGACACACTTTTAAATTAATGACTTGACTAGCAAGTCTTGCACCTTTATAAGTACACAGTGTAGCGGTCTTGGCTATCCAGGGCGTTACAGGACCAAATACCCGACTCGAGGTGAGTGAATGAGTATTTTGGGTATTTAGTGCATTACCGGGATATCGAGTAATGAGAATAAATATTCAATGATATATTCAGAGTTAGTGAGACTGGGAGGGAATTTTGGGGATTTTGACAATTTTACCCTAGGGGATGTTTTTTGTACCCCGAGCCTCAGGATTTGCTTAAGGTTTCTTGAACCCTAAGTAAGCCACACAAAACACTCAACAAACACTTAGAACTCTCTCAACTTTCTCTCTCTCTCTCACTCACTCTCTCTCTCTTTTTCTTTCTCTCTTTCTCTCTCTCTCTCTCTCTCTCGTGTATACTCATCCCCTCTCACAAATCTTTGAATTTCTTGTGATCCAACGGGAATTGAAGCTGGCTTAGGCTTGGGATTGCTTGGGGAAAAGCTTGGCATTGTTTTGGGCAACAGAGGTATAGATTTCTAGCTCAGTTCTCTATGTTTTCTCTCATTTTAGTTAAGTTTTAGAGTTTTGAGAACTCAATTATGAATTTGGAGATTTGGTGAGGTTTTGGCCAAGTTTAAGCTTGGGTTGTGTTGTAGTGTTGAGTTGATTGAGAACTTTTCTTTAGGGATTTGGATATGTTTGGTTGGGTTTTTGGTGAGACTTGGCTTGAAGAAATGAGGGGAAAAACTGGGTTTTCATGTGAAGCCGCGACCCTGTTCTTGGGGCACTGCGACTCTCATGAACGAGGAGGAGGATGAGGTGTTGAACCTCCATTTTGAACCGCAACACGTGTGTCCAGAGGAGAGCCCTTGGGCTCTCTGACTTAGGGTGGGCCATGACTCTTTTGCCTTGGGCCGCGGTGCTTGAAGGGATTTTGAGCCCCGAGAAGGTTTTGAGGATGGGAACTTAAACCTAAGGGCTCGAATTGATTCTACTACCTAGTTTAGGAGATTTCGACGTCCAAGAGGCTATGACTCGGTCCGGAAGCCTTTATTCGCTCATTATTAACAAATTCTATATTATAGTTGTGACTAGGTTACCGCTAGGGGCTCGGAACCAGAATCATACTCGAAGGTCGTTCATATTATACATTGCACTCGAACCCGAGGTAAGAAACTGCACCCAATATGTGATATATGTGATTAGGGCTTGGCCCGGTTGTTAAATATAATTATGAATAGGGCTCGGGCCCTTGAGAATGAACATGATTAAGATTATGATTGTGATCGTTGATTAAGCATGCTTGAATGATATGTATTCAGATAAGTGTTCGATGATATACGCTTGTTTGCATTATCTGCATAATTAGGGCTCGACCCCGTTAAGGAACATGGTTATTACTATGTTTGTATTTAATTGGTTGAGATAAATGTTTGATATGTATGCATACTTGTATTATCTGAAGTATGCTTATCTGTATTTGGTTACTTGTCTGTCTGGCTATCTAAATATCTGGTTAAGGCATTGAATAATTAAGTCAAGGGCAACAATAGCACGTTGTGCGCTGGTCGAGAGGCTTAGGCCTATTCAAAGACTTACTATCACGTTGGCTGATCCTATGGTCGTTTGGAAAGAAACAAAGCGCTTGGCTAACTCTTTGGATAGTAACTTAGAGCTAGGGCAAAAGGCCCTGGGTGACTCTATGGCCACTTAGCTTGAGCACAGGGCCCCAGGTTGACTTTATGGTCATCCATTCAGAGAAACGGGCCCAAAATGATCCTGTAATCATTTATTTGTAATTGTGTGCATGCATGAGTAGGTTATTACTGCTGGGCATGGTAGAAATGCATCTAGAATATGTATTTACTGTTTATGCACATGTTTAAGTTTTCTTGCTGAGGCTTGGCTCATGGGTGCTATGTGGTGTAGGTAAAGGGAAAGGGAAGATGGACTAGTCATGAGTTGGAGAGCTTAAACCACTACGGCCGGGGTTATCTTGGAAGAGCTAGGGTTGTATACCTTATTTTGTTGCCTATGTTGACTTTTCTTGTAACTTTTGAATTGTAATAGACCTTTCGAACATTATGTTGGGATCACATGTATAAACATATATATATTTTTAATGAAAGTCAACGTCTTCTTTTTAACCAAAAATTTTAAACCTAACCCTTTTCATTAACCTTAATTACGCATTTATAACCAAGTGACTTGATTAGAAAGTTTGCCACTATTTCAAGTACACAGTGGAATAGTCCTGGATCAGGAGGACGTTACAACTTAGTATCAGAGCTGCCAAGGTTTAAGGGTTCCTAAAGACTGGTCGAGCATGTACACTCGCCACTAAAGACAAGCTTGACCTAGGGTTTGGTAACTAGTTATGTGATTAAGTTTTTAACTTTTTCATAAATGTATACCCCTTAGCTGCAGGCCTTATTAGGGAGCATGAGATATTCTGATACGGCCTGGCCCTTGACTATTGCATGAAGGATAAAGATATGCTTATTAAGATTGTTATTGCTTGTGAATGCAAATGAGGCACTTAGTAGCGTTGCTATATGGACATGTAGGTCAGGACACGCTCATTAGCCTGTAAATTGCATATTGGCCAGGAAATGCTTATTAGCATGGTTAATACTGTCAGGATTAGAAAACATGCTTATTAGAATTGCTATACATGTATAAATGCTCGAACATGCTTATTTGGATAGTTAATTGCTTATGTATGTCAGAAATGCTTATTAGAATCGTTATTTGTTGATGAATATCAGGAAGTGCTTATTAGCACCATGGTTGAATATATTATGTGTTGGAATGCTTATTAGCATTGCATCTGTTTGTTTGTTTGGTCTTAGACCGTCAGGCGGCAAGAGGTATAGTTATTACTTACCTAACAACTGAATTGATCACTGTAGAGTGGGACAGTTGTCAGTATGCTTCCTCGAATGTTAGAGAGGTTGGATGGCCAAGAAATACAGGCCAGGGAAGAGAATGACCAGGGCCAAGCCCCACTGCTAGCTCCAGAAAACAGGCCATAGGTTCTTGCTGATATGCAAGCCAGGTTACAAAGGCAAGAAGACGAGATTCCCCTCTTGAGACAGTAACATGTTCTAGTAGGGAACCTATAACTCGCAGTACCGGCAGTGATACAACCACCGGTAGTACAACCTCAGATAGTGGAAAACATATGGGAACCCCTGTATGAGAGGTTCACGAAATAGCTCTGTCCTATTTTTGAGGGTAGCTCAGACCCACTGATGGTTGAGCAGTGGATGTCAATGATAACCACCATCCTAGATTTCATGAGGGTGGGAGGTAATGAGTGAGTGGCTTGTGCCACTTATATTATTCCGGAGGATGCCCGAATATGGTGGGAGTTGGTATCCCAGACCAGGAATGTAAATATTTTAGAATGGGAAGAATTCAGAACTCTATTTAATGAGAAATACTACAATGACGCAGTTAGAGCCGCAAAGGACGAAGAGTTCAGTAAGTTACTTCAAAGCAACTTGTCAGTCACCGATTATGCCTTGAAGTTTGACAAATTGGCAAAGTTTGCTAAGGATCTTGTGCTCACTGATGGGACTAGAAGGGAGAGGTATCTTCAGGGGCTACAACCTATGATAGCCCAGGATGTTCGTATCACTACTGTGCCAAGAGTGGCTACTTATGCACAGGTTTTTGAGAAGACACTCACAACTGAGAGTGCAGAGAACAAGATCTAGCACGAGAGTGTAGCAAGAGGGATTTTAGGAGGCCGGGACCTCCAGTTGTAGGCTTTTGTAGGGGTGGAGGCCCTAGTGACCAAAAGAGAAGGGCTCCAGATACATTTTCAGCTCCAGGGCCAGATAGGAGGCCGTGGGGCGTACAGATAGGCCGCCAGGGTGGCAGTGAGCCCTGGAAAGCATTCGTAGAGTGTACTCAGCGCAGGAGGTGCCATATTGGGGAATGTCTGGAAAAGGCCTGCTTCATCTGCAAGAGTGTGGGACACCTGAAGAAGGATTGCCTGAATTCTAGGAAGGAAGAGCCCAAGAAGGTGGATAGCCTAACGCCAGCTCAGGTGTTCACACTTACTCAGGCAGAGGCCGAGGCTAGTCCCTTGGTGGTTCAAGGTGAACTTTCTAGTGCTGGGACAGACCTTCTGACTTTTATCCTGTGAAGTTTGGCACTTTACTGCCTACTGGGGAGTTAGTGGTTTCTAGGAGATGGGTTAAATCATTATCAGTTGTAGTGGATGGTAGAGGGTTGTCAGTTGACTTGATAGAGTTGGTTATGACCGACTTTGATATGATCTTAGGTATGGACTGGTTAGAGAAGTATAGGGCAACGATAGATTGCAAGAAGAAGATGGTAACCTTTGAGCCTGAGGGTGAGGATCCATTTGTATTAGTTTGCACTATGTATGGACCTCGTATACCTATGATATCTGTACTTAGAGATAGAGACCTATTACAGGGGGGATGCATAAGATTCTTAGCTAGTGCGGTGGATACCACTCAGGTCGTGCCATTGGGACCAAGACAGACCAGATTGGTGTGTGTGTTACTGGATGTGTTTCCAGAGGATCTGCCAGGGTGACCTCCACACAGGGAGATAGAGTTTGTGATTGAATTGGCACCAGGGACAGAAACAATGTCTAGGGTGCCGTACAGAATGGTTCTAGCAGAGCTGACAGAACTAAAGGTTCAGTTATAGGAATTACTAGACATTGGTTTTATTAGGCCCAGTTTCTCGCCATGGGGCACACAGTTCTCTTCGTGAAGAAGAAAGATGGTTCTCTAAGGATGTGTATAGATTATAGAGAACTGAACAAGTTAACTATCAAGAACATGTATCCTCTGCCAAGGATTAATGATCTGTTTGATAAGTCACAGGGTAAGACGATATTCTCCAAGATAGATCTTTGATTTGGTTATCACCAGCTGAAGATCAGGGAGGAAGATATATCGAAGATAGCTTTTCGCACCAGGTATGGGCATTATGAGTTTCTGGTGATGCCATTTGGACTGATTAATGCCCCAACGGTGTTGTAACGCCCTGCTAATTAGGGTCCGTTGCCACGTGTGTTTAAAATTAGTGCTGGACTCGCCAAACGAGTCATTTGGACTAAAACATGCCACTCCAGGAGCAAGGGCCGTGGTGCCCCACACACAGGGCCGCGGCGCCCAGCAAGGCCAAGAAGCCCCCACCAGCTTCTTCGAACTAGGGCTGCGGCGCCCAAGAACAGGGCCGTGGCCCCCAACCCATAATCAGCCGTAACCCTGATTTTACCCTTTTAAAACCTCCCAAAAACATACCTAAACACCTCCAAATCCAAAAATCAAAGTTCCCAAACATCCCCATGATCCAAAACCCATAAAATCCAAGCTTCAATTCAATCAAACATTCATCAAAACACAAAGTCCAATTCAAGCTTAAAAACTTAAAACTTGAATTACCTCCAATTGAGTTGTTTCCAACTAAATCCTTTAGCTAATAAGCTTCTAATCTTCCCTAGGATCGCTATTCCTCGATCCTCGCTTGAATTCGAGTCCTAGAACTCAAGTTACCTTCGAAAATGCGATTGAGAGACAAAAATGGAACTTTGAGGGAGAAAGAACGTATAGAACGTTCTTTTTATTTCTTAAAAGGTTACTTCAAGCTTAAGTAGCCTCAACCAAATCCTAATGGTCGGGGTCCCGAAAACACTCCCGGGGACAAGATAGTCAAAACCTCTAGAATTTCCCCCTGATCTTACTAACTCCCAATTTATCACCAAATATCTATTCCCATTACCCAATAACCCGGTAATGCTCTAAATACCCCTTGACCCACTCTGAGTCAAGAATAAATCTCGTTGTGACTTTCCCACTAGCTTACCTCCTATGATCGTCTTGTGCTGAGTAACCCTAGCATAACCAAACAATAATAAAGCACCACACACACATTGCATATATGCCAAATATGCCCGAAATGGCCAAAATATGAAAATCACCCAATTACTCAAAAATGAGTTCACATGCATATTTAATACACCTAAACATGCATATTATCATTTAATAACACAATAAATAAATTGTGGCCCTCCCGGCCTCCTAATCAAGGTCCTAAACCTTATTAGGAAATTCGGGGCATTACAATTATCGTTCAAAGACCCATCCACGAATAGCTTCAATGCTGGTCCGACCACTAGGGTTCACTCAATTCTCTCATGATTCCCAGTGCACTCGGTGATGAAATCAGTGAGTGCTTGACCTTTTATGGCAGTCCTCGGGTTGTAGGTGATGTCAAATTGACTTAACTCCACCGACCACTTCAAGAGCCTTCCCAATGACTCAGGCTTTTGAAGGACTTGTCTGAGCGGGTGGTTTGTGAGGACTTTAATCAGATTTGCCTGGAAGTAGGGTCTTAGCTTTCGAGAGGCAACCATTAAGCAAAAGGTTAACTTATCCATCAGCTCGTATCTAGACTCTTCCCCAAGGAGTCTTTTGCTGACAAAATAGATAGGGTGTTGAACGCAACTTTCTTCCCTTACCCACGTGGCACTGATGGCTCCGAAATAGCCATGTAATGCAAGAGAGGTTCTCTGTCCACTGGCTTGGATAGGATCAGAGGGTTTTCCATGTGCGCCTTGAGCTGTTGGAGTGCCTGTTTGCACTCTTCTGTCCATTTAAACCTCTGACTCCTTCGGAGAACATTGAAGAAAGGGATGCACTTGTCCGTTGCCTACGAGACAAAATGGTTCAAATCTGTCATCCTTCTAGTCAGGCTTTGAACAACTTTATGTTTCCAAGAGAAGGCATTTCGATTAGAGCCTTGATATTTTTAACGTTCTCCTCAATCCTCCGAGCGCTTGCGATGAAGCCTAGGAACTTGCCAGAGGCTACCCCAAAGGTGCACTTTTGGGGGTTGAGCTTCATCCCGAACCGACGGAGCACTAGGAAGACCTCAGCCAGGTCACCTACGTTATCGGGGGTAGTCTGGGACTTAACTAATATATCTTCCACATAGACTTCCATGTTTCGCCCCAACTTATTTTTTAACATCTTCTTAACCAGCCTTTGGTAGGTGGCACCTGCATTCTTCAACCCAAAAGCATCATGATGTAACAATAGACACCTTTGTTGGTTCAAAAGCTAGTGTGTTCCTGATCGGCGACATGCATGGATATTTGGTTATATCCCGAGTATGCATCCATGAACGACAACAACTCATAACTAGAGGTGGCATCGACCATCTGGTCTATCTTTGGAGAAGAAAATAGCCCTTTGGATAGGACTTGTTAAGGTCTGAAAAATTGATGCATGTCCTCCAAGTGCCATTCAACTTTGGCATGAGGATAGGATTGGATATCCACCTTGGAAATTGGGCTTCTCAGATAAACCCGTTGGAGAGGAGCTTGTCCACTTCGGCCTTGAGGGCCTCTTTCCAAGTTTAGTCAAACGTCTGTTGCTTCTGCTGGACGGGAGCAAAGCTAGGGTTGACATTCAAGGCATGGCATATGATATTCAGATCAATGCCAGTCATGTCAGAATGTGACCATGAGAACACGTATTGGTTTTCTCGAAGGAAAACCACCAATGCCTCACGGACTTCCGTTTTCAAGCTTCCCTCGATTGTTACTTTCCTGTCAGGGGTGGAGGCATCAAGAACTACCTCCTCCACCTCCTCTATTGGTTCAATGGACCTCTCCTCTTGAACCCTTGGGTTTAACTCATCGGGCCCCGACTCTTGAATAGCTTATACCTCTGAGTCCCAGACCTTCTCGGGACCTTCCTCCCTTACCATCATCACAGGAGCCTTAAGGGAGACATTGTAACACTGTCTTGCCTCTTTCTGGTCACCACGGACTGTGCCGATACTTGCATCCATGGGGAATTTCATGCACAAATGACGGATGGAGGTGACGGCCCCAAATTACACTAGTGTTGGTCGCTCTAAGATGGCATTGTACGCCGAGGGACAGTCCACCACTACGAAGGTGCAGTATTTGAAGGCTTGGCGGGGTACCTCTCCAAGTGTCACAAGGAGCTTTATCTGATCCATTGGGATGAGGCCTTCTCTTGAGAATCCATAGAGTGTCGAGGTGCAGGGGGACAAGTCTGCCACAGTCAGACCTATCTTCTGAAAGCTGACTTAAATAGGATATTCACCGAACTCTCGTTGTCTATTAGAATCTGCACCACCATTTTTTTAGAGATTTGGCTCTCAATCACCAACGGGACATGATGTGGGAAATGCACTCTTCGAGCATCATCCTTTGAGATGGTTCTTACCCGCCCATTCAGCGGAGGAGGTCCTTGGACCAATGGATGTTGGGGAACTACAAGAGCCACTGCTGGGGCCTGTGGTGCAGCAGGTGGGACCACCGATCCTCCCACGAGAGGTTGTGCTTGATGTGTTCCACACTTGGCATATTGATGGAGGTTCCCTAGCTTGATGAGAATCTCAATCTCATCCTTGGTGTGGTGCCCTATGTCATTGTGGAAACGACAAAATTTTCCACGGTCCCGCCTATCCCTCTCTCTTCGGATAGGATGCGGCTTCCTGTAATGAATGTGTTGTGCCGTGGCCATGAAGATGTTCTATCGGGAGTCCCCTAAGTCAGTGTATTTAGAGTACTGTGAGACGTACTTCTTGCCTGATGTGACTCCCTTCTCGGGCTTTGTGGTTATGCTCCCTATGTGTTTGCGATCCTTACCCTTCCCTCCGCACCTTGTGCCATTGGGAGCTCTACTAGATTCAGCCGATTGGGATGGGGTGATAACTCCAGAACTAAATGCAGGCTGAAAAGCACAATATCTAGTGGGCACTGCTCTGAACCCTGCCGGAGCCATACCAAATCCGGGAGCAGACATGGCACTGTAATCGAAAGGGTGGCACTCTGGCTGGGTTGGGCTCCCACCGAACCTTGTTGGATGTGAACATAGGGGGAATATTTAATCCCCAAGGCCATGGGGCTAGGTGCGACCGATGCAAGGAAAAGGGCGGATGTTCCAAATGCCTGGATTTTGGGATCCTCCCAGCTAATGTATTCTTGCGCTCGACAAATGAAGTCGTCGAGACGCCGACATCCCCTTTGCTGGAGATCATCCCAGAGTGGGGATCCTGTGCGTATGTAAGCCTGTAACGCCATCATCGACCCTCTTGGTTTTCATTGCTTCTTCTTTAAAGCGTTTGATGTAGGCTTTGAGGGTATCGAAAGGTCCTTGCTTGATGTTGGCCAAGGCGTTGACTTCAAAGCTTACCTTCCAAACTCCTATGAACTGTCTTCGGAAGGTGGATGATAACTGGTGCCATGACTGAATGACCCTGGTCAAAATTTCTTAAACAATTCATCTGCTGGCCCTATTAGGGTGAGTGGGAACATGTGACACTTGGCGTCGTCGGAGATGCGATGCACCGATATTAACCTATTGAACTTGGACAGGTGGTCCGTGGGATCCCAACCACAATCATAGGATGGTATGGATGGCATTTTGAATCCTAGAGGTAGCGGGCCTCAACAAGGTGTGGAGCACATGGCTCTACATCTTCAGCTTCCGAGTCAGACTCGTGTCCTTGCCGCCTGGCCATCATGAGCATTATCCTCTTTAGACTTTTTGGCTCTGCATGGAGCGGGTCGCGATCTCGATTGATGCTCTAAGTTGGGTTATCTCTTCTCCAAGCGTTGATGTAAGGACCCAAAATTGCTAATAGGGTTTAGCGCCTTGATTAGCGTGCCGGGAGGGCATACTTGGTTTATATATGTGATTAATTGGTTAAATGTATGACTATGTGGCATGCATGATTAATATGATTATGTGAGTATATTATATGCATGGTTATTATTATTAAATATGCATGTGGGCTCTTTATTGTTCATAAGGTCATATTGGCAATTTTGACCCATTAAGGGCATAAAAATTATTATATGTGAAAAATGGTTGAGACCACATTATTCTGTGGATATATTTGCAGTATATGGCTCGAGACGGTCCTAGTGAGCGGAAAGGAAAAATATTCATAGCGGGATTTAAATACCTGGCTCGGGGGAGCTTGGGAGTATTTTTGGGAATTTAGAGAATATTTTGGGATTTAGTGAGTAATGAATAAATATTTGGTAATTAATTAGACGTGATGGAATTAATTGGTTAACGGTAGGAACATTTGAGGTATTAGCGGGAACCGGGGGAAAATGATTGTTTTACCCTTTTGAACCTTTTAAGAATTAATAAACTTAAAGGGCAAAATAGTCTTTTTGTTGGGTTAATGTAACGCCCTACTCCCTTAGAGCCGTTACTAAGTGAATTTTTAAGACAAAACAGTGCAATGAACTCGCTAACCGAGGTTTTGAGGCAAAAGTGTGACTAATAAAAGTTAAGGCTGTAATCCTTGAAAATGCGTTGACTCAATAAAAACTTCTAGTTTTAAACAATTGGGATCCCAAAAATAAGGTTTAAAAACCATTTTCATCTTGAAGTAAGTTTACAGTTGATCAGTTATAAAATCATAGATTATTACAGCCAATTTCAAATAAACCCTCAACCAAAGCAGTCGGGCAGGCCAAACATGTACGCGTCGCTTCACGCTCTCCGTACTCATGGTTGGTTGACTCAGTCTTTGCCCTACCTGCAACACGGAGCACCCGTGAGCCGAAGCCCAGCAAGAAAACTCATGCAGAACATAACATATGCAAATTATACAATTTATCATAACAGATAATCTACACATAAACAAGTCAACCATAGGCTAAGCAAACACGGCCATGCCGTCCCCGAAGCCTTACCGAAGCCTGGGGTCTCGGTCTTCACTGCAGGATCTCACACATATCCTGTGGGTCCCGGGCCCTGCCCTGACCATAGCATCCCATGTGCTAGGTGTTACTTCCGGCCCCGCTGCCGTTCTCGGCCTTGCCGCCCTCGGCCATAGCCGTGCAATTCACTATAATCATATATAGCATAAATCAAACACATTCAAACAAATATCAATTCATTTAAATCTGCACCCTAACATGTAATGCAATAGAGGGCCATGCCCAGCAATCATTTCATCATGCAACATGCAATATAGGGCCGTGCCCCGCAATCACACTATGGGCCCACGCCCTATCCTACGGGTGTTATAGTTTTCTTACCTTAGTTCCAAATGCTTTAAATAGAAAACGACGGCCCCCGAGCACGATCCACTTCCCGAGCACTAGCTTAACACCTAGTCACAACCAAGATAATGGATACCAATAAGATTAATCTCCAATCAGTTTCTAAACCAAGTTCTAGTACTCGGAACGTTGAAATTCACCAAACATTGTAAAAGACTCAACCCCGAGCACCCTAGGTTAAATTCCCAAGCCCAAATTCTCAAAATCCCAAAATTCCTTAAGCGCCCCGGCATGGCCCAACCATGCCGCGGCATGGCCCCCAAACAGGGCCACAAAAACGCCCAGAAACAGGTAAGGGCCGCGGCCCTACAAGGACCATGCCGCGGCCCGCCCTCCATCCTCAGCACAACTTAGCCTTCAAGGGCCGCGACCCTCCAAGAACCATGCCGCGGCCCGACCCTGCGAACCCAGAAAAACGCACCATTTTCAAGCTTAAAACCTCACCTTAAGCCATCCCAAAGCTCCCAAATCAAAACCAATTAATAATCACAACATTAGGATGACTTAAACAACACAATTCCACCAAAAATCCAACCTAACACTCACCAAGATCCCAATTCCAAATTTCTGAAATTTCAAACCTAAAACTCAAAACCAACCATGGAAATTCTCAATTTCAACCATCAAACTTTAATTTAAACCTTACCTCAGTTGTAGAATCATTTCCCAAAGGATCCCATGACCTATCTTCAAAGTTTCAAGCCTCAAACTCCACCTTGAACATCAAAATCCATAAACATTCACAACCCAACAAAATCTCAGAAATTTAACTTGAGAAAAAGAATTAATTGCTTACCTTTACCCTGATTTGTTCTTGATTAACTCTTGAGCTAAACCTCCAAATCCCACAATCAATTTTCAGAAATTCAAGCTTGATTTCTCCTAAGATTTCTGTGGATTCATGAAAGAAAGAGGAAAGAAAGAAGAAGAGGAGAGGGTGGAGGCTGGGTCGGTTTCTCTAAGTCTCCAAATGGTTTCTTTGTTTTGTTTTTATAACTTAAGTTGGTTACCTCAAGGTTCGGGGTACCAAAATATCCCCAAGGAAAAAATGGTAAAATCCCCCAGTATTCCCGCCTAGACATCCTAACCTCAAATATATCTCCAATTATTTATTTTCATAACCCAATATCAAAAATACTCCTTGACTTGCCCAAAGTAAATTATAATGCCCCGTTGTGACTTTCCTCGCTATTCAGCTCTAGGATCGCCTCGTGCCGAAAGTTACCAATCACGGAAATACCCACATACCACTGTGGTCTTAACAATCATCACATATTAATACAGTTATGCCCAACATGGCCAAAATTACAATTATGCCCTTCAAACACAATCCGGGCCTACATGCATACTAATATACATAGTCATGCATCTCAAATAATCAAATAATCGAATAGTCACATAATATGCTTTAAATCATAATCATGCATTTAATTCATAAAACCACACATAAATCCCAACCTGCCCTCCTGGCACACTAATCAAGGCCCTTAAGCCTTATTAGCGAATTTGGGTCGTTACAACAATCCCCTCCTCATAAAAATTTCGTCCTCGAAATTTATCCAAACACATCAATCAGGAAACTCGCAACTCTGACCCTGAATCCCAAGGTCCACCGCCTTTACTTTAGTTTCCAACAACTCTCTTCCAGGCGCAACAATCTTACCCCACAAGATCTTGTCTAATAGCCGTGCTCTCGATAGCCCCTTGTTAACCCTGCAACCCTACCGAAGCCCAGGGTCTTCCTAGAGTGCAATGACCAATTCATTGTCTTATTCCTGATTCCAGAGATACTCAAAAGTCATCACCTCTACTAGGTGGGATCAACTTGTAGGCCCCGCTGGCCTAACCCATAGTACAACTTCAGTTCATGCTGAATTAAGAGTCAGAACTCTCCCTCCTTTCTCTGAACACCTTACAGATCCTCGTCTGTTACCACGCAGAGATGCTACTCTCTCTTCCCGGAACTTTATTTCCTCATAACTTAGCAATTTACCAGCTCTTTATTCTTTCAAATAGGCAAACACTCCTGCCTTAAGAAGTTTCAACGACCTTCTTGGCTTTCCCCTGAACTAAAGCCAAACTGTAGTATTCACTATCCTTCACCTCTCACCATGTCCTATGTCGTGTTACTTTAACAAGACGCCAGCATTTGCCACCATGGCCAACTCAACAGGGATTACACTTTCCTTAATACCTCAAGTATTCGCCTACTCAGCGCTTAATTCCTTAAGATATCCGATAAGCTTTCAGACTGCCACTTCACTTGCAATCAACTGATAATCCCAGATTCCCACTCTGTTCTTTTCATTCTCTAAATCCATTCCAAAATTTAAAATACTATAGGGTCTCAATTCGATATCATCGATGTTCCATCCTGAAACCAGTTCACTTGACCCAACCACATTAACTCCATCAACTGAGTTAAAACTTTTCATGTCCAAACACCTTACTCAAGGTCTAAAGTGGTCTATTCCCATCATACACTACCACATCACTTAACCCCTCAGGGTCCAAAGGAAAACACTAGATTCTGCCACCTGCTCAACCCTCCCGGTACGACGTACCCTAGGAGGTGGAATGATATCCGTTCAGAATTCTCGTTCATAAACCAAATCTAATCGGATCCTTCATCCATTCCTGGTATCCCAACTTGTACTACCTTAGTAGGGTCCTTCCCTGCTTCAACTCAAGCCAACACTTTGAATTCCATAGATCATTGACACCCACCAGCTAATCATACCTACTAGCGTTACGCTAAACTCAGTCGTCGCCTTGTCCACTCTATTACAGTCTATGGCACTATCCCCTGACTGACACACGCCTCACAGCTAGGAGTTCCGCCTCCAATTATAACTCCCCTCGCTCAATCGAGGATTTCAAACACTGAACATCTGTCCGTTACTTTTCACCACCTCTGTGTCTTCAACGCTATCTCTCTTACTATTACCCAATACTCAAGCACCTTATGATATGCATAACTGTCAACTTAACGTTCTAAGTGTATCAACCAGGTTCATACTTTCGTCTCCCGCAAGGTTCGATCCAACCTCGCGCCAGGTGCGCCTGTGCGTGCCTAATCTGTGATGCACCCCTACAAGTCCATGTCCTCATCATAGATCAAGTCCTTTATGCCATCACTCTTTACTTAATCATAACACATACAAATTCCATCATCGTCCGTAACCAATCAAATCTTACCTTGTCTTCTGAATTTCTTTCTGATTTGACACCACTCAATCCGTCTAACCTCAAGTTTTGCTGTTCTTCTCATCTCGGATGTAGTCGTCTCCGGAGGAGCTTGTGCAATAGATGACGCGCTTACCAGTATTGTTATGCTTTCAATTCTTCAGACGCTCTTCATTAGCTTCTTTGCGGCTTCAGATCAATTCTTCTCTTACCTGTCCTTTCTTCTTGCAGCTGTAATCTGAGAACTCTTGACGACACCCAACTAACACTCCGTAGAACCTTACCTGAGACTCTGCCTTCTGGGTACTAACGTCTTCAGCATAATAATCAGTTGCTCACCATTTCCGTCTGGGAGTAATCCACATGCACTGCTCGTGAGCTTGAAGGGGACTTGCCCACACCGTTCATGCATTCTCTGTCTAAAGAACTTACCTGTGCTACTATAGCTTGAACCATTCCAGAATCTTTGTTACCAACTCCTCACACTCTAGCCGGCGCAAACTAGACCATCCACGAAATGTCTCTATCCTCGGTTTCCAACTGGCAATAACCATGTCATAGACCAACTCTTGGGGACATCGTCCCATCTTGTATCCAACATTGTACTTTTCGTCCTAACCCGACGATACTAGCAATCCTCGCAGTATAACACTCTGGCTAATCCAAGATCAAATTCCTTCGATTGCTTCATTAGATTTCCTGCCAGCCATAACCGTCCTTTACCTCGTTCCTTATACCAATCCTATCTGTAGTCCAACCTTGAAGTACTCCCAAATATTTCTTTTCATACCCACATAATTTTTCCACTGGTCAGCTCTGTCTCCTTTACGTACTCCAGATGATATCCTCGACAATCCATCTGCCAGAGTTTTTAATTCCTTCTCAATAAGTATTACTGTCTTCGGCCTCTCAAATGGCACCTTTGAGGCAACCTCTCTATGTCCATCTCCCTCTCGGAACATTCTCAACACCGAGCCCTTCCAGTTCGCTACATGTCCAAAGCATAAGCTCGTCAGTTAAATACTCATCCTTGAGGACTCAGCCTCGAACCTCGAATGTATCGATGCATTCCAGTTCTCCGTTTCCCGCACCATGGGAAATCCATCCTAACATTCCGAGTCATTCTACGTAGAAGTCATGTCCTCACCTGACCTCCTCTCAGGTGGCATCCTCTTCCTCATGTGCATACCAATTAACCTCCTGGTTCCTGTCGCCATCTCGATAACTACCTTCTTGATCAGGCCTCCTTCCAATCTCAACCTAGGTGCCCAAGCACTGTCTGGAGTCCTTTTTTTCCTCAAAATTGAGAATCCGACCTCGCTGCGTTCTATCAATACAAGTACCATCTCATCAGTCATACTTTTCCCCTATTTCTTGGCAATCCAGAAGCCACAACACTAACCGGGGTTCTTTCAACTTGATTATCACGAATCCATCTTTACTAATTCCATCAAAGGAAGCACCGGCCTTGCGGCACTAGCACTCATGCTCTAATCATCAACCATTAGTTCCTCGAGCAACATGGCCCTCTCTGCCATCAACATGCAGACGATAAACTCAGTCCAAACCAAACTCATAAGTCCACCAGTCTCCACAGTTCAATTCACGTATTTATAACCTCTAACAATT
Source organism: Humulus lupulus (assembly GCF_963169125.1). NCBI lineage: Eukaryota > Viridiplantae > Streptophyta > Magnoliopsida > Rosales > Cannabaceae > Humulus > Humulus lupulus. The sequence continues at coordinate 132,063,430 of NC_084798.1, read as the reverse complement.
CATCATCTAGGTTCTTCCCAACCTATTAAGCCAGTACCTCAGCCCGAGTACCAACTCCAGGCATCCCTCTACCTCAACATTTAACATAACCCTCTAATCAGGATCTCTCATCCTCTTAACCATGGGTGGAGTTAACTCTGCTTGTCTATTGATAAATTCCTTGTCAACTCGAACCTTCCTCAACACTAGAGGATAACACCCTATACCCCTTTCATATAGTACCCTTATCTGTCCATACCTCACAGTAAACCAACACCGGTAACCTTACTGTTAAAACCTCAAAAATTAGCTATTTCCCCCGAGAAATCCGCTGATCACTTATCCCATCTCGACTAACAAACTCCACAGCTTACTCACACACTAGTGACCCTCTGCTGCTGCATCCAGGGATAACTGGAGATCTCCACTCCAACTTATATCTAGAATCCCCTCTTTAACACAATATCAGGTCCACGAAACCCTTCTAGGAACAACCAACACGAGTTCACCCGTCAAACCGACCAAACTCCTGAACTCTGTGGTTCATACCCTGAACCAAACCACAACTAGATCCAAATATCCACAGGTATAATGCACACACAAGCATATACTAGGTCAAATCCACAATAATATGCATTTAGCTACCAGATTCTATCATCACTAAGTATAACCATACTCATCATGCTTCATACAAGCCAATATACAGATATTACATATGAATTAAATCCAGAAAATTATCCACATACACTCAATATGCGAACCATTATGCCAATATTCATCCATATGCATAATAGTACTATTCAGCATGCATCAATCTCAACATGCAATAATCAAGGGCTCAGCCCAACAGCATCTCCTGCATATGTCAACTCATTTCTCATGCTCCATATAGATAAGCAGGCAAACAGGGCAATCAAACATATATTCAAGCATATTAATCATTCATACCAACCAACCCTGAGTCGAGCTTGTCACTGACAGCGAGCGTACATGTTCGGTCGATCTCCAGAACCAATAAACCTTGGCTCGCTCTGATACCAAGTTGTAACGCCCTACTCCCTTAGAGCCGTTACTAAGTGAATTTTTAAGACAAAACAGTGCAATGAACTCGCTAACCGAGGTTTTGAGGCAAAAGTGTGACTAATAAAAGTTAAGGCTGTAATCCTTGAAAATGCGTTGACTCAATAAAAACTTCTAGTTTTAAACAATTGGGATCCCAAAAATAAGGTTTAAAAACCATTTTCATCTTGAAGTAAGTTTATAGTTGATCAGTTATAAAATCATAGATTATTACAGCCAATTTCAAATAAACCCCCAACCAAAGCAGTCGGGCAGGCCAAACATGTACGCGTCGCTTCACGCTCTCCGTACTCATGGTTGGTTGACTCAGTCTTTGCCCTACCTGCAACACGGAGCACCCGTGAGCCGAAGCCCAGCAAGAAAACTCATGCAGAACATAACATATGCAAATTATACAATTTATCATAAC